>NC_091000.1:18062500-19312500 GCF_041146395.1 Eulemur rufifrons | reverse complement strand
CTAAAAACATGATAGGCTTAGACGTATGAGAATAAACTGTCAGACAGAATAGGTAACCATTTTTATTTTGTATGAAAATCTAAAACTTTTATTACTTGTGGCTCCTTTAATAGAGGACATGCTTGCATGGCTACAATGTCATACCAGAAGGGAAAACTAACTACATCTAAAACAGAAGAACATGATAAAAAATTGTGTGAGCTGTAAGCGTTTTCTAAATTTAAATTAAAACAGATAAAAGGAATAGGTATAAACAGGAGCAGAATTATAACAACTTGTATGAGCTTTCTACAAATATTTCTTAAATATCTCCTTAACTTCACATTATTTTTACCATTGACACTTTCCACTTGTAATTGTGGAAAAATATAAATTATTTAGAAAAAGCAACTTACCAAGTAAATGACATATATATCCTATTGTTTCAGCCAATGTATATTTCAGCCGATTGTATGAGCAATACATCATTGCAATTACAGTATTTTGGATAACCAAAATATTTTAAAATTAGTGTTCTTATAGTTATTGCTGTGTCATGTATTGCTTTATAGATTATATATACATCAGCTTGATTTTTTTCTGCACATACTTCTTAAATCTACGTAATACCATTTTTACCTCGAGTTTAACATGAATGTTGAAGGCTGGCAGGAAGTAAGTGAAGAAAGAGATGACTTCCCTAAATTTATTTTTATAGGTGTTTTTGGTACTGATAAGATTTTGATTAGCTCATTTACAATTATATAAAGACATCTATCTGAAGCCAACTATACACTTAAGGCAATTTTTCCCTAGGGGAAAAAAATCCTACAAATTTGCCCTAAAGAGAAAATCCCACTGGCAGAATTGAAACAACATAGATTGCAAAATATCAGATTTTATATTTAGGGACAGAATCTTTCTGTAACAGTTATGAGATTCATTCCCCACTCCCACCCCCTAAATAGGAGAGAACATCCTTTCTGTTATCCCAACCTTCTTTCCCAGTCTATAGCCCAGACTGATGGATTCCCTCTGTAGGCGATTCCCTCTCCCAGGGGACAAGTGAAGTTCAACGTATGTACATCCAGTAGTGTCACAGTGACATATTTGTCTTATCATAAAATTTTAAATTGCTTATGTCTATACAGAGTTTAGCTGTTCAGATGTTTGGATTTCTAGAAAAGCAGTTTTCCTTATTAATGACTTTGGTTTCTTTTGTTAACTAGATAGTTTGTCATTTATAAAATGGTATCTTGGAAACTACTACAGTGAGAGAATAGTTTACTCTCTATATGTACAAAGCATAAATCAGAACTAATGATTGTTTTAAATCACTTAAGGATATGTATCACAAAAAGTAGGGGGAAAAGCCCTGTTTCAAATGCTATACAGGTAAAAACAATGAACAATGTATTCTTTGATTACACTTGGGTAGTAGAAGAGTTTTAAAACAGTACTATTTAAATCAAATTTAAAAGTGGAAAATATATGCAAAATACACAATTAGTCTATGCAATACTATGAAGCTGGTGGTATTCATATTAGGGGTTTGCACCTTCATTGTATCACATTTTATTGAAATTGAATTTAAAAATGGAAGATGCCTTAGTATTTCTCTGTTTACATAGTAGTTCTAGATGATGGTACCTCATAGCAGTGATGTGTAATTTACCCAAAATTATTTTCTAGAAAATTAAAATGTGTGGATTAAAATTCAGATGTCTTAATTCTATTTTCAGAGCTTTCATTTAGCATGACCATGTGGAATCTATGCTACACAAATATCCAGCCTTCCTGTAATAGATTCCTTGCTTTAAGATTTGCTCCAAGCTCTGTAGAAATCAGTGCAACCCTGGGCTGACCATCAGCATTTTTTTTTCTTTTCTCTTTTTTATTTCAGAATATTATGGGGGTACAAATGTCTAGGTTACATATATTGCCTTTGCCCCTCCAGAGTCAGAGCTACAAGTGACCTATTAGGTGTGAATATAGGAATTTTTTTTTTCTATGATACGCTTCTTCTCTTTCATCTCAGCCTGTTGTAGTCATGTTCCTCACCTTCCTCCATAGTCAATATCTCAGTCCTTCTGTTTTGCCTTTGTCAGTCCAAATTTTGTGTATTTAAGAGTTATTCCTTCAATTCCTTACGTAGTAAACCCAAAAATCTTATTTTCTATTAACTTTTCCCCAGGAAAATTTTCTAGGTGCCAATTTTTTATCTCCTCTTGCTTAAGAGGACAAAAATTTCTCATGCAAGGCTCAGCAGACAGTGACCCTGACCACAGACCTTATTTCAATCTATTTTTTCTTTCTGGAAGTCACATCACCTAGAATTCCATCTCACTTTCTCCTTTGTCTCTCCCTATAGCCTAAAGCAAATTCCTACCATTGTACCCTAACTGAGAGAGTCCAGAAGCCTAGGCCACCTTTAAGAGGGAGGTGGGGTATTTTGAATGTGTTTACAAGGGAATTGAATATAAATAAAATTTGATAACATGCTAAGTATAGTCAAAATATGCTAGTAGAAGGCATATTTATTCTACTATTTTCCTAATCCTCCTTCAATCCTCACAACTTGTACTTTTGAAAGATGGGATGGGGTTGGCCGGAAAAGGGCTGTAGAAAAAATTATATGATCAAGTTAATCTTTGAAAACTTTTAAATCACATTGGGTCCTTATGGCTATCTACAAAACCTCAAAACACAGAGATAAGACAGCCAAGAATAATTTACTCCCATAGCACAATCTGTCTCATTTTAAAACAATATTTTCTCTGATTCTCTTTTATCTTGGTGATCACATATCCAACAGAAATCACAGTTTTTAGCTTATTTGAAAAACTTGCAGATAGTTTGCAAAATAAGCTAGCAGAGATATACAGAGATATGTATGACATACCCTGCATATAAAAAATAAACAGAGATTGCTGAAAAAGAGCCATAGAATAAATGGAACTTAAAGTTACAGAGGACCAGGGTTCTTTATGTAAAAAACAAAACAAAACAAAACAAAAACATTTTTATAATGTCTTACCTTTAAAATTACCTAGAAATTTTATTCATGGAAAATATGCAGTCTCACTATGGGAAGATTCGACCCAATCCTGATCTAATCCAAGCAAATTTCCTTTGAATTCACGTTCATTGCTTTGATTAAAATAATTTTTTAAAATTTAATTTAATTGAATAAATTTTATTAATCAATGAATGAAAATAATTCTAAATGCATCTGTTAATCAATTTAGAAAATAAAGTTCTTTTGTAAGTGGAATTAAAACTTTGTTTTAAATAAGTAAAACTATCTGTCCAAGAGATCCTATTTAAATCATCATAGCTTGCCCACTAGTTTTCGTTTATCAGAATGTCAGGTTTTTGTGTTAGGTTCTGTAATTGGAACATGACATAAGTGTTCTATGTCAGACCATTTAATATATAATATAGCCTGTTTTACTTCATAGAGTGCTTGTTTTTTAGAATGCCAAGAAGAATACTATTATATCCTATAGTGTATTACATGTTAATATTATGGCTAAAACTGGAAGTTAAATCTAGTTCTGATCTTTAGTTTCTTGGCTAAAACTTGAAAGAAGCAGACTGTATTGTCTCATATAGCATTTTTAAAGGTATTTGTTTCCCTGGTCTGTTCATTTCATTTTCAGACGTCTTACCCTTGAATATATTTAAGGTTCATGTGTAGTCTCCTTCCTTTTTTTTATCACCAATATTTTATCTAACGAGTTAATTGTTTATTGTTGGCAATTTTATAAAACTACTGTGTGCTTTTTATTTACTGGCTTAAAACACACTGTGTGGGTGGGCAAAATAATATTTTAGAGCTGCCACCATGCCAGCTGGCCACCTCAGTGTCTCGCGGTGGGTGTTCAGCTTCGTTCAGTTGCCATATGACATGAAACAGGGCTTTGACCCTTGCAGCACTTCTGCTTGTAAAAGTGAGCTAGGCTATAAAAATCACGATGATTTCATCAACAGTAGATCCTCCAAAGATACATTCCATGCTTTTGGTTATTTACTGTACATGGTCAGCGGAGTAATGCCCTGTCAAAGTTAGTAATTTAAGAAATGTTTAAAAAGACTGGGAGTCAGGCATAGTTGCTAAAGATTTTCTTAAGACATTACAGCTAGAAAGTTATTAATTACCACATCTTATAGCACATATTATAAAAAGTTGATATTATCAGCCTCCTTTATATTTCGTATGTTGCACTTCCTCACTGTATGAAATTTCATAACTAAGCTCTTTTCAGAATCTATAGTTAGAATATACGGGATACCTGTATGCAGGTAAATGAATACCAATATCCAGTACCCAGGATCGAGTTTTATAGTCTGGATTTTGGTTTTGATTTTGATTATCTATATCATATTTTCAAGCAATGTCAATTCAAATTGTGCATCCTGAGTGTTTAAGTGAAATTATGCTAATAATCTCAGTATCAAAGTTCTGAGAATTGATTCTTTAATTCAGTGTTTAATGGATGTGCATGTGCAGACTCATAAAGAGCAAATGAAAATCAGTTAGAGCAAGAATGAGATGATATTAGATTATTAAACAAGGGCGAGAAAACTTTTGGTTTGTCCCACCAAGACAAAGGTGATGTTCCAATGATTTTCTTGTGAAATGAAAAAAAATACAAAATGTTCTTTTATAATAGCTCAGAGAAAAATCATTATGCCACAAAGATCTGTTTAGAAACTTTAGAACGTTATTCTGATTTAGATGTGAAAAGAGTATGCTAATAAAAGGACACACAAATGCAGTGAGAGAATAGTATATATGGTTACATAGCATAGACTTGAGTCCTCACCAGAGGGATGGACTAAAATGGCCTTCCAGGTCCCCTTGGGTGTTGAGCATCTATGATCCTAGGATCTGAGGACTGCAGAAAAATTTTCCCACATTTTGATATCAGTCTCAAGAGATTCTTAGTCTTTTAGTATTTTTAATATTTAATTTTCTAAAACAGTGAGGGTCAATTTATTGGCAAAAAAAAGCAATAAAGCCAGAAAAATAGAAATCTGCTTGAAATTAAAATCACAATGAGGTATCATCTTACTGTAATCGGAATGGTCATTATAAAAACATGGAAAGAAAATAAGAGTTGTTGGCGAGGATGCAGAGAAAAGGGAACTCTTAAACTCTGCTGGTGGGAATGAAAATTAGTACAACCTCTATGGAAAACAGTAAGGAGATTTTGCAAAGAACTAAAAATAGACTTAAAAATACCATTCAATCCAGCAATCCCACTACTGGGTATCTACCCAAAGGAAAAGAAATCATTATATCAAAAGGACACCTGCACTATGTGTTTATCATAAATATTCACAGTAGCCAAGTGTCCCTCAATGGAAGAATGGATAAAAAGAATGTAGCATAGTTTGACAGTGGACTATTATTCAGTCATAAAAATGAATATAATCATGTCTTTTGCAGCAATGTGGATGGAACTGGAGGCCATTATCTTAGATGAAACAAACCAGTCACACAAAGTCAAATATCTCATGTTCTCACTCATAGGTGTGTGCTAAAAATTGTGTACACGTGGACATAAAGAGTGGAAGGATAGACCAGGGGTGGTGAACCTTTTCATGTTGAAAGGCCACATTAATTTAACTGTAATCAAATAAGGCCACATTCAAGAAACTTCAAATAGATATACTTAAAAATGTACATTATTTTGTAAAAATGTAACTACTATGTATTAATACTTAATAATTTCAAAATATTAAAACTATTTGTTAATTTTAAAGCTAACTCGCATTTTAATGACTTTGCTGTGTCTGCTTTTTGTTGGAAAGCATTTTAATATTTGGTTGCAGCTTGGAGTTCCGTAGTTTCAGCTGATCTTCTGCACGAGTATCAGTCATTTGTGACTTTAAGGGTGATTTGAATTGGGTTAGGTAGGAGAATGTAGATATGCAGCAATAAGTGGCTGAAAAGGAGAAAACATTTTTCGGACATGTTGCTGAAGGTGTGGGTATTCTACTGCATTTTTCCATATTTCAATTGGATCTTTCTTAGCATTAAGCAATGACTTTAAAATGTCATCTACTAAGATCTCAATCAACTCCACCTGTAGTTCTTTAGGTGCCTTGGTGATATCAACCACATAAGGCTGAAATGCTAATTTTAGTGTGATGTCATGATTCTCAAAGTCAGTGAACCTTTCATTGTATTCTCCAATAGGCCTATAACAGCTGCATATTCTTCAAATAATTCACATGTATTCATATCATCCTGCTCATCAGAGACCTTTGCTAACTGGGAAAAATGTTCATCAAAATTTCCTTATGAAGAAAAAATGTTTTAAAAAAAGATAGCTTTTTATAAAACTGCTTAGATTTTTTGCCACATACCATATGTAGACTTAGTTTCACCTTGAAAAGAAATGTTTGTCATTTTGATTTGACATGATCTCACACAGAAATACTACATTCCTATAGAAATCTTCTCTCAATAATTTACATTGCTGATTCTGTTCTTCATAAAATTTAGCTACCTGTTTCTGCAGAGATAAAATTTTGGCTGACACCTATCCCTGAGATAGTCAACACACTGGAAATTTTATTATATCAGTGCTGATTTTCTTATTTTTACAGTTGCACTGTGATTTTGTGAAAAGTTCTTTGTTTTTAAGAAATTATTTAAAGGCAGAAGATATGTGCCTAAGACTTATTTTTAAATGTTTCATAAAATTTTATATACATGTACACAAAATTTTTGAACCATTTGAAAATAAGTGCACAGACACACACGTAACATTTTTTTTTACATTTGGGGAAACTACATGGTGAAATGTATGCAGGAATTCTTTGTACTCGTATTACAATAAGTCTACAATTATTTCAAATGTGAAGAAAATAAATATGAAGAAAATAAATACAAAGTCAGTCTCAAAATCCATGATAATCAGAAGTTGATAACAAATTCTATGAGATCCATATTTTTAAATTGACTATAGTCATAGTAGTTTTGCCCAGACTTTGCTGATTTGCCCCCAAGAAATCCTGATTAAAGTTTAAAGTCACACAGCACATAGTTTTGTCAGTCATGGTTCACATGCTTTTGTTTCTATAAAACTTTATTCTGGCTATTGATTTTATTAGAAATTCCTTAGGTGCAAAATGGTTTGATTTTATCCAGAAGAACACATTTACCAAATATTTTCTGAGCCCCTTCATCTGGAAATCTTGAAATATTGACTGAATCAACTAAGGCAAAAATTAAGAGGAGTTTAGATAGGTCTGTGGATAATATATCCTCTTACGGAAAATAACAGTCTAAATTTTTCTGCAACTCTAGCAAAATTTTAAAATCCTTCATATAACTTCCTCTGAAAGTCAAATTATTTATAATAGAAATGCTGGTACATCCATGGTTATATTGTCGGACCCATTCTGCTGGTCATGTCAGATTAGGTCAGAGTATGTATGTGACCTAAAGAGAGTCAACTGATTGGCTCACTAAGGAGCAGACTGGTCTTTTAACCAAGTTCAACTCAGAGCCATATACTCTAAGCTCTGGATCTGATGTTTCATTTAGAATGAAGGCCTGAAACGGCACCATAATAAGCCTAGTAAAATTAAGGAGAAATAGATACTATGAATCAATGGAGACATCAAATCTCAAAATTGGAGACTCAAATAGGAATGAGAGACAATGTTTCTTCTGAGAGCAACTGAAGAGGAACAGATACAGAGTAGCCACTTCCCAACCTGATAACACATTAAATCCTAGCTCTGTATCACCAAAGTCACAAGCCTTCTTTCATGTGGAACTCCCACTGTCTTTTCAATAATTCTGCATTGGTATGGTCTTAGTTTCTGTTCCTTGAAACAATAGACCCTTAACTCTAGCCTTTTCATAACTTTTCATAATCTTTTCTACCCTTTTTGCTCAAAGCTAATGCATGAAGAAGTAACCAAATAATAGATAGTAAGTTTAAAACAAAACAAAACAAGTTGACAAGATCCTTACATATAATACATTTGTGTCCTGTTAAGTAGAAAGAATATAAAACTGAGAGTTACCATATTTGGATTATGGTCCTGGTTCTGTCACTTGTCAGCTGGATGGCTTTATTAAGAATTTTTTAAAAAATATAAATGTTAATCCCTTTTTTCTCTATATTGAAGAAAACTCATGTTCATGCTACTGAGTTATGAGAATAAAATTATATAATAAAGTCATCAATATTTTAAATTACCAGTTACATTCTAAAGCTCTTTTATAACTGTTAATGATAGAGTCAAATTTTATATGAGGCTGTAAATTAACTTTGAGGATAAATTCTCAAACTATCACACTTGTATTAAAGTTAAAAATAGGAGTCCTATTGGAGAGGAGGGAAAGAACCAGAGTACACTAAGATGAACAAAAGCAAGTAGAATGTTATTCCAATTATCCTCATTTCATTTTACACTATAATATTTATGGTGTAGCCCCAATTCCAACTTCTACTATCTCTGAACAGTCACAGCATTTTATCTTCATTATTACTATTTTCTCACCTTTGACTCCGTAAATACTTCTCTTCTAAACTATGACAAACTAGAAATTATTAATATTATAACTTTGACAGTTTAGCTTTGGAATCTGAGCTTAAATCATGATTCTGAAACTTAATTGTCTGTATGGTCTCAAAAAGTCATCGATTCAAAGTGAGCTACATGTGAGTGTTGTGCACGTTAAATGAGACTTTTCATGTGCTAGAGCGTGTTCCCTCTGCTTTAGACTTGTAATTAGATTAGACCTCTCTGTAGTAATTTTGAAACATGCTAACAGAGTTTACTTTATAGATTCTATCACAATGTCTAGTACATAATTGATTGTGTTATTTAAGATAATTTTTGACAAGTTGCATGAATTCATCTTCAACCAGGTCACACAAAAAGAAGATGCATTCAATACATAGCTGCTAGCAGAGATTGTGCTGGACTTATCAACATTTTGCCAATAGGACACTGACAACCTCTCAGATATATGGTTAAAAACCTTGGGGCCAGGCACAGTGGCTCGTGCCTGTAATCCCAATGCTCTGGGAGGCTGAGGTGGGAGACTACTTGAGGCCAGAAATTTGAGACTAGCCTGGGCAACATAGTGATACTCCATATCTACAAAAAAATAATTAAAAAATTAACCTCCCAGCTTCTCAGGAAGCTGAGGCAGGAGGACTGCTTGAGCCTGGTAGTTTGAGGCTTCCATGAGCTGTGATTGTGCCACTGCACTAAAGCCTGGGCAATAGAGCAAGACCCTGTGTCTAAACAAAACAAAAAAACAAAAAATAAACAAAACAAAAAACTTGAGAAGGCCTGTGATTGGCCAGCCTTTGACTGAAACTTAATCTTGTATCCATCATTTTTGGACTCAGAAAGGTGAATTTAGGATTCAGAAGGAAGGGTTGATATACCCACAAAAAGGGGGGGGGGGATGATACTTGCTGGAAAAACAAAAGGTGTTTGCTTAAGTATGGCATCCAAAATGCTTAACAGGTGGTCATTCGTGGGCATCAGTCAATTAGAATGGAGGCATGATGAAACTGCTGGAGCAAATTTGGAAGGCTCCCTGCTGGACAGACCCATTAGGTGCAGACTGGCTCCCTCCTCACCCTCAGATTTTATTAAAACCTCAACTTTGCACTGAGTCCTTCTTTAACCACCCTTAACTCCATAGTAGCATAAATATAATATATTTAACTTATTAAAAAATGTTAGAATATGTCTACCCCAATAAGAAGGTACCTCTATGGTAGCAAAAATTTGGTTCTTTAATGCTGTATCTCTAGTACCTGGAAGGGTATAAATTATAGACACTAAATACTAAATAAATTAAAGACATCCTTTTTTTTTTAACATTGTTGAAATTATTTTCCCTTATTACTATTGTAGTCTCACAAGAAAATGACATTATACAGATGGCTTCATTAAGGAAGATCAGTATGAGATATTAGGAAAATACTTAAATTCCACAGAAATCTGAAAATAAATATATATACTAGGCAATTTACTTCCCTGTGGGGGGAAATTTTGACTTCTCTCTCCTTCCTAATATTTCTTAGAATGAGAATGTTTCATGTACATTTTAAAAATAATATTAATTAAGGGATTCCATTTCTATTACCAGCAATTAACAAATATAAATTGCTGATAAAATTAGACTTTCCTAAATGTCCATTCCACTGACCACAGTGTGTTTTGCAGCAGGCTTTAGAATCATATCATATCATGAAATTTTATTTTTACTGTCTCTATATTCAGGTCCAGGTAATTGCATAATTTTACTGTGATCAAAGCATGTGAATTAATATCTTAATAACATCAAATGTCTATGTCATTAATTTATACTGAAATCATGTTTGAAATTAAATGTGCATAGTAAAAAGTTAATTATAGACTGTTTCCCATCTTTAAGTTATGCTGATTAGAAATATGAAAACTATTTGTAATGAAAACTCAGTAGAAAATAGGTAGACTTCACCAAACATATTCAACAAAAATAGGCATTTGTGATATTCTAGCCGCATACGTAAAGCAACTACAGAGTCGACTGTGGATATTCCAGACAATGTATAAACCAACTTGGTACTGATGAAAGCCAAAATACTATTTGTTCACTTTATGACTTTAGACATACATCTTTGTTACTGGAAAGTGGTGTTGGATGAAAGATTAAGTAGGTGTATATTCTCTTGAGATCTTGTCACAAAGCTGGTATTTCTTTTTAGACCCCCCACACAATGTAAAGATATAGATTTAATAAACAAACCATTTCTGATCTCAGCAAGGAACTTAGCAGGGATTTTGAAAGTCAAACACACAGGAGCCATGCTTGACTGTGGTGGTAAAAGTAACATCTGCCTGAGAGTTTTAAACAACAGACTTTTCAAATCACTTTTAGAGCCACAGTAGGAGATGTGACAACCATAAGCAATACCTCAACCAGACCAGGAACATGAAAGCTGGAAGAAGTCAATTACACTCAAATACTGAAATAATCCCTGTTAAAGGGAAACAAGAGAAATAACTTAAAGTTCCTGTTTAGCTTTGTCTACCTAAGCTTTTTTGTGCCCTTTCCAGTCTTCATTAATGAATGTAAACTGACTTTAAAGAAAGAAAAGAATTGAATTTTCCCACTGATAAACGGTTAACTTCACACAGTTAAATTACATGAGTGATTTATTTCAAAGTCAAATTTTATTCCTAATTCAGTGCTTTTATGTAGGATTTATAGGAAGGATATCAAGTGACATGTAATAATTAGTACTGGTCTGGATAATAAGGAAGTAAAAAGAAACGTCACAATAGAATAGCCAACTAAAATCTGAAAACACAAGGTGAAAATATAACCCAAAGTACATAAAGTGATTGAAATTCACTTAAATTTGTTGTTTTATTATAACTGCAAAACAAAGAAAGATTTATGAAGATTTCATATGTATTTTAAATTTATCTGTTGTGTTGCACAAAACCTGTGACGAGATAATTTACTTGATTAAAGCACTGCAAGTAAGGCTAAGGATACAGAGTAAACTCCAAAGAAGAAAATATTAATATGCAGCTTCTCTTGTAGATGTCAATGAAAAGAAAGAAAATCATTTTTTTTCACGTTGGCATAAATAAGGTATGTGTTTAGATGTCAGAAAACTATACACTGTACCCCTTTTTACTGTCTTTAATAAAAATTATGAGAGATCAGTGAAGGAGAAGGAAAATTTAGAAGATTAAAAAGGGAAGCAGCAAAGTAGGAAACTATTCTATGAAAAAATGTAGTTAATGTATGTATTCCCTTTATATTGCTTCCTTGTAGGATATTTAATAACTCAGGCACTCACAATGATAACTCATTAAATCCTGATAACAAAAATGACTCATATAATGATATATTTAATAAATATGGAAAATGTTTTATATGAAAAAATCAACTAAGAATATAGTTAAAATACAATTAACAATTTTTTGTAATATGTGATATTAAATATGATATTAAAATATACGATTAAAATAGATTAAAATATTGTATTTTTTTGTAATACGATAAGTTTTCTCAAAGCATTCTATGCAATAATCATCAACCAATCAGAAGAAAGTTAAAAAAACAAAACAACAAATTTTCACCAACAAAAACCAAGAATTCTTACAAGAAATATTTTGATGTGTTTTTTTTTCTGTTAATTGTACAATTGCAACAAGTATACAGTCTTCTACCTATTTGGATAAAATATCCTTAATTCATTTGCATTTTATTGAGTACTAACTCAATGCAAAACACTGTTTGAATATGATAGTTTACTAAAAATTTTTACTTTAGATTGAAGGACCAACTAAGGTCAAGAAACACAACCAGTAAGTGGTTATGTGATGGTTAGGACTGCCTAAGGAATATATATAATTAATTTGTCCTTAGAAAAAAATCAACTGAAATTTAAAAATATTATAAAAATTTCCACTTGTATGATCTCTCAAAGGAATTCTTAAAATTTGAAAATTTCTTGCTATATATGAAATCAGAATTCTTTTATAGCTATCAAGTAACGATCACAATGTATTTCATATTCAACACACAGTTCATCTTTACTAAATTTTGAGAAAAATAAGATCCAGATATAATGAAACAAAATATTTATTTGATTTTATGGACCTTGAACTTGTTTGAGATCCTCTTAGATGATGTTAATGTCTTTTCAGGTAAGCTGGGTTTGTTTTTACATGCACACCTCCTTCTAAAGATTGCAATATTTATAACACATGATTCACTAAAAACTACCAATTAGATAAAAAGATGAGGAAAAACATAAAACTTGCAATTATCTCATGATTGTAAGCATTACCTGCTGACTTTAAAAATCACTAAGAACTCATAAAGAATATTTATTTGACAGATATTTTTCTCTGGAATATAAAAACATAAACATAAAAAATAGCCATCCTTGCTTCTAATACTCTGAAAATGTTCAAAGTTGTTTAACCCATATCTAACTGTCTGAGAATGCAGGAATCATAACATGATTCTGGGTACCTTACAACCACATCTAATGATGTAAGATTTGACAATAGATAACACCTGCATTTTTACAGAATACAAACATATCTATACATGTTTCTTACTTTCTTTTTTTTTTTCCTTCTCTATATCCGGAATATCTGTAGATCTGAGGAATTTGATGATTTCAAATAGAAATATACATATCATTCTAATTCTCATTGTTTTCATTACATGCTGATGATTTGATACAATGTTATCAAACTCTAAGAAGAGCAACAACAGATTATTGTCAGTACTTCAGATAAAAATGAAAGGATGTAAAAAGTGTTACTGGACTTTTCCTAAATAGCTACCTGCATCATCACCTATACAACAGATATTAATAAAAACACATAAAGAACTAATTCAGATTTATAAAAAAAATCTCTTTAAGAATGTGGGCATGAAAGATAATACATCTAGCCATATATTTTAGAAATAAATGATCAATCTTTTTGTCTTCATCTTCATGTAAAATTATTGTCATAAACATTTAGTTTTAGCATGTTGTTATTAAAACTATAACTATTATCTGACAATCAATAACAAGGTCAAAATTTATATTTTTCAAATATTATTATCAATGTTTTATTTTATTCAAAAGAATTTCCATACCACAATTTAATAAATAAAAAACCTAATGTTATAATATATCTTGTACCATCGATGTTCATTTCATCCATACTGCATATTTAGCACCTTATCCAGTTTTGAACTGTAGAAGAACCTTATAGTTTTGTGACTTTTAAAGATTCAGAATCACAACCATTGTGACAGAAGTAAAATGAGGGTTCAGTCTACACATAAAGAAGGATCATTTGTTTTAATCTGAAAGCTTATGGGAGCTCCAAGAAGTGGAATTATATTGAGTTTTGAAATGGACCAAATTTTTAAGGTTGAATACATGTTATGTAGGGGATATGTTTTTTTTTTTTTTTTGATTTATATGACTAGTTTAATATTTTTAGTATAATAAAAACAATATCTTCAGAGTAATCACCAAAAAATGCATATGGTCAACAGAAAGGTTATTACTTTTATAATATGTGTCTAACATACAGTAATATAAAAATGGTTAATAGAAAGTTTAAGAAAGTTAAGAGATGATAGCTAGATTTGTCTAACATTTCATGAGATTTTTCTTAACATAGTTGTTAAGAATGAATACATAAGATAGATGTAAATGAAATATTATAAGTGAATTTATAACAATAAATTTTTTAGGTTTCTCAAATATGTTTGGTAACTATATACTTAGAGCTTTGCTAAGCTAAGTTAAATGATGGGCAACCATTAAATATCTGAATCATTTCTGAATAATGTCTAATGCTAGGACATTAATAACTGAGTATGAGTTTATGCTTATATACTTTTGGCTTCTTTTTTGTTTGTTTGTTTTTCAGCTCATTATGGGGGTACAAAAGATCAGGCTATATACATTGCCCATGCCTCCCCATCTCCCTGAGTCTGAGCTTCAATTGTGTCCATTCCCTAAACAGTGCACATCACACTCATCATGTAGGTGTGCACCCCTCCCCTCCCCCCACCCCATCCCCCCCAGTCAGAACTTCAAGAGTGTCCATTCCCCAGGCAGTGCGCATCGCACTCATCAAGTAGGTATGCACCCATCCCATCTACCCAGCCCGGACCTCTGTCCGATACCCAATTGGTGTTAATCCCAAATGTGCACTCAGGGAAACCAGTTTGCTGGTGAGTACATGTGGTGCTTATTTTTCCATTCTTGGGATACTTCACTTAATAGAATGGGTTCCAGCTCTCTCCAGGAGAACCAAAGAGATGCCATATCGCCATTATTTCTAATAGCTGAGTAATATTCCATGGTATACATATACCACATTTTGCTAATCCATTCATGAATTAACGGGCATTTGGGTTGTTTCCACATCTTTGCGATTGTGAATTGTGCTGCTATAAACATTTGGGTGCAGGTGTCTTTTTTATAGAATGACTTTTGTTCTTCTGGGTAGATGCCCAGTAATGGGATTGCTGGATCGAATGGTAGGTCTACTTGAATCTGTTTAAGGTATCTCCACATTGCTTTCCACAGGGGTTGCACTAGTTTACAGTCCTACCAGCAGTGTATGAGTGTACCTATCTCTCCACACCCACGCCAACATGTGTAGTTTTGGGACTTTTTGATAAAGGCCATTCTCACTGGAGTTAAGTGATATCTCATTGTGGTTTTGATTTGCATTTCCCTGATGATTAGAGATGTTGAACACTTTTTCATATGTTTGTTAGCCATTTTTATATCTGCTTTTGAAAAATTTCTATTCATGTCCTTTGCCCACTTTTTGATAGGGTTGTTCGATTTTTTCTTACTGATTTTCCTGAGTTCTAAATAGATTCTTGTTATCAGTCCTTTATCTGATGTGTAGTATGTGAAAATTTTTTCCCATTCTGGAGGTTGTCTGTTTACTCTCGTGACTGTTTCTTTGGCTGTGCAGAAGCTTTTTAATTTGATCAGGTCCCATTTATTTATTTTTGTTGTTGCTGTGATTGCCTTAGGGGTCTTCTTCATAAATTCTCTGCCTAGGCCAATGTCTGTAAGAGTCTTTCCTACACGTTTTCTTCTAGAATTCTAATAGTTTCTGACCTAAGGTTTAAGTCTGTTAACCACCGTGATTTGATTTTTGTGAGGGGTGAGAGCTGTGTGTCCTGTTTTAGTCTTCTACATGTGGATATCCAGTTTTCCCAGCACCATTTATTAAATAAGGAATCTTTTCCCCAGAGTATGTTTTTGTCTACTTTGTCAAAGATTAGATGGCTATATGAGGATGGTTTTATATTTGGATTTTCTGTTCTGTTCCACTGGTCTGTGTCCCTGCACTTGTGCCAGTACCAGGCTGTTTTAAGAACCACAGCCTTGTAGTAAAGTTTGAAGTCTGGCAAATTAATACCTCCCATTTTGTTTTTGTTGTTTAAGATTGCTTTTGCTAAATGGGGTCTTCTCTGGTTCCACACAAAGCGTAAAATTATTTTTTCTATGTCTGTGAAGAAAGATGTTGGTAATTTAATAGGGATTGCATTGAATCTGTAGATAACTTTGGGCAGTATAGACATTTTAACAATGTTGATTCTACCGATCCATGAGCATGGTATGGTTTTCCACCTATTTACATGTTCTGCGATTTCCTTCCTTAGCGTTTCATAGTTCTCCCTATAGAGGTCCTTTACCTCCTTAGTTAAATATATATGTTAAATAACAAATAGTTGATGAACATTTTTAGTATCTTCTCAATATGTTGCCTGTAAGGATCAAGACAATATTCTCTTAGTTGTCAGGAGACTGCAATAGTGTTTATATTATTATTGTCTAGTTGAATACTTGCAGACCTCTGGGGTATGATAGAGGAATGTGGAAGGAAGAGCTGGCCCTTAGAAAGGATCACATTAAGTATAATAAAAATAAATTTGAAAGAAAAATTTGAAAAACAAAACCCACAGTAATGGATAAAATTAAATGGCATAGATCATTTTTATTCAAATCACTGCTGCCTAAAGATAAACAAATTTGTTAAGAGTGATCAAAGAAAACAAAGGGTTTAAGGCACCAGAAGGTGTAAGTGATTTGGAGAACAGTCAGAATAGATGGTGCAAGGAAACCCCAACTTCACATAGTAGCCCTTTAGACTTGACACACAATTTTGGAGGCACTGTAGGAAAACTACAGTAAAATTCATTACATATACTTTTCTTAATAGACTATATCTTTGGAGCAGTTTTATGTTTATAACAAAATTGAGCAGGAGGTACAGAAATATCCCATATACTCCCTGTCCTCATGCATGCACAGCCTCCTCCGTTATCCACCATTATCAACATCTACCACAAGAGTGGTACATTTGTTACCATTGATGAACCTACTTTGACATATCATTTATCAGCCAGAGTCCACTGTGCTTACATTAGGGTTGACTCTTAGTGTTGTATAGTCCATGAGTTTGGACAAATTTATAATGACAGGTATCCACCATTATAGTATCATACGGAGTAGCTTCACACATAACTTTTTTATATCTTTAACCTAAATTTTTATTCTAAAAACACATTAAAACTCTAGGTATATTTATATTTGGCCACTATGTTAAATTTTTACTTTTCTTGCTCCACATTTTAATTTTGATTTTAAACTTTTGCAGCTGCTGCTTGGGTGGTATAGTTCTTCATATGATCATTTCCATGTGCAAATATTACAAAACAGCAAAGACTCCCAATTTATGAACTTTTATTTTCTACTAAACTTTAGTGAAAAATTGCAATTTGAGACCAAGTAGGCAACCACACCCGGCAACTACATCCCAACCCCAATACTTTTGTGCAAAATTTTGATGTATGATCTTACCTACCACATAAAATGTCAGCAAGATAGCATACAATTCACTAAGAAAACTAGAGAGAGCTCTGTGTTTTATATTTTCAAGAATTAAATAACATTTCTTAGATTTCAGTTATATAACTGAACAAATTAACCACGTTCTTAATAAACTAGGATATTTAACTTGTGTTCATAATTTATATTGAACAGTTTAAACAAAAAAATAATCTTGAACATTTTATTTTCAAAATAGTATTATACAACTAATGATGGACCTCACCTTGAAGTATATTTAAAAATGTCACAAAAATAAAGAAGGCACCATTTATCCCCAAATGGGAGGCATGTATAGTGTTAGTAGCTTTACCTAGAAAGATCAAGATGGAAAAATCAAAAATTTTTAAAAGGAGAAACAAATCTGACCAAGGAACCAAAATGACTGAGAAAATATAGAGTTGGTACCAATAACATATGAAAAGGATGAAAAACTTGTCCACTAATTCCCATAACTTTAGTAACAAAAATTCATATGGAATAATTTTCAGGCAATTTAAAAAGAAGAGAAAAAAATCAATTCCAAGAAAGGCATTTTAAAAATAAATGCTTTTTATGATTAAATAAGTAATACAACTATATATGGAGAAAAATTATAAAATTCAGGAAATTTAAAAATCATCCATACTCTCTCAATTTACAGATGACTGCTGTTGTCATGTTGCTATATTTATTGTTAGCCTTTTAAAAAATATATTGATTATACTTTACACTGATCTCTTGTAGACATGTTCACCTAGTGACATTTATAATTATCACAATTTTCGTATTGATATTATCACAGTGATGAAAGAAAAACAATGAGACAAGATAGACTTATAGGGAGTCAGGTTTAAAGAAAGCCAGGAATGTACCAAAAGATGAAATTGCTGGCTGTAGATCAATGGCTTAGTGGGTCCAGAATTCAGAAATGAGGTCTGGGGGCTAGGTTATCAATGTGACCAATTTATTTAAAGTACAATTAATGATATTTTAAAACTTGGGAAGGCAATAAGATAAGTGCAAATGACCTCTTCCTTCCAATCATGTACTATCAAAGTGCGAGCTGTACTTTCAAGGGTAATGCAGAGCATGGCAGGTGGACGCAGGGATGATAAAAGTTTATTCTGAGCCCAAATTTTCCACCATAACTTTTGCCCACTCTCTCCTTCATCATCAGCTTACTCTGGTGAAATTATCTCAGTTCAGAGAAAAGTAATAACTAGAAATGAAAAAAAAATTTCCATAAAGTGTTAAAATACAAATAAGATGGGATAAAACTAAACAAGCAGAAAGGTCAAGTATTTCAATTAGAAAAATTCCATTTGAAAATTAAAAAAAAATAGTTCTCCATAATCTCAAAATAAGTAGGATAAAAATTTTGTTAAGTTTCCTTTAAAATAATAAAATTATATTTTAAAGAAACTCAAAAATGATACATGAATGAAAGAAGATATGATTACTCTCAACAGAAGAAAATAAACCTTGGCTGTGCAGAAGCTTTTTAACTTGATCAGGTCCCATTTATTTAGTTTTGTTGTTGCTGTGATCGCTTTTGTGGTCTTCTTCTTGAAAACAACTTAAGTGTCCACTGATGGATGAATGGATAAAGAAAATGGGGCATACATACATGATGGAATCCTATTCAGCTTTATAAAAGAAGGAAATACTGCCATTTTCAACAAAAAAAATGGACCTGAATGACATTTTGCTAAGTGAAATAAGTCAGACACTGAAAGGTAATACTGCCTTATCTCACTTATATGTGGAATATAAAAAATGTTGAACTTACAAAACAGAGAGTAAAAGCGTAATTACCAGGAGTGGGGGAAATGAGGAGACATTGGTCAAAGGGTACAAACAAACTTACATTTATAATATATGAACAACTCTGGAGACCTAATATACATCATAGACTATAGTTAACAGTAATGTATGTATACTAAAAATTTGCTAAGAGAGTAGATCTTAAATATTCACATCTTAAGTAATCACACCACACACAGCCAGAAAGATAACTATGTGAGGTGATAAATATGATAATTATCTTGATTGTGGCAATCATTTTACAGAGTATATAGAGTATAACATCGCTTTGTAAAGTTTGACCACATACAATTTTTATTTGTGAATTGTACCTCAATAAAGCTGATAAAACAAAAAGAAACCAGGCACAGTGGCTGGCACTTGTAATCCCAGCTACTCAGGAGGCTAAGGTGGGAGGATCCCTTGAGCCCAGGAGTTTGAGGCTGCAATGAGTGATGATCACGCCACTGCACTCCAGCCTGGGCGGCCACAGAGGGTGACACTACAACAATCAATCAGTCAATAAATAAATAAATACATAAGAAAGAAAGAAAAAAAACCAGAAAGGAGATACAGTTGATAGATAAAAGCTATTAATTATCAGGTCAAGGGTAAAGGACTTGATAGAGATTCAGATTTTATTGTTATAGAAAAAACATGTCAGCGTGATTATCAACATGATAGCATAATATCACCTATATCCTCATCTAATAAATGATTGAGCTTCTTCTGATATGTATATATTAGTCCTGCTACTTAATTTGATTCAAATATATTTTGTATTACATGGATGGGACCACTTTGAGTAGTGTTTTTAGTAGATGGCATAGAATATATCAAAGTGCTTTATTATTATCGTTTGCATAAACAAAAAAATTTAAATATGATCATATTTAAATCATGAAGATAAAAACTGTTTTTTTACATTAGTGTAAAGTAAACAAACAAATAATTGGATTCAGTCTGTATGACTAAATTCCTTAGAATTCAGTAAATAATCCTACTTATATGAATGATTGCTTCCAGTCTTTATTTCCTCTGGAATTCCACAGATTTCTAGAATATTTTAGTATTAGTATCTTATTTACATCATGATTTTTTTGTTTATCTTCCCATTAATTTTTATAATTTCAGGTAGTCTGGGTTTATATTTATTATGTTATATCCCACTGTATTTGGTCTAGATTCTTACATATTTACATATTTGTTTACTTGAATTATCATTAATAATTGACTGAGTCCCCAGAGTGAGGTGGATAAAGCCATTTGGATCTCCAGAGCTGGTGCTCCCTACTGAGTGCCAGTCTTCACTGTATTGCATCGACATTTCCCCAGGGCAGAAATCTAGTTTCCTCCACCCCAAAAAACAGGCTGCTTATTTGCGGAAGGCCTGTGAAAAGTGTTTAGAGGTTTCTTTCCAAGACCCCTGCAAGATTTCTTCCAGTGAATGATCAGGAAATAAACACAGTTTGCATTATTTTTAATAGCCCCTTATTTGTGTTGCCTTTTAACAAACCATTAGTCTAAGTAACTTTTAGCGAACTCCACAGTTTGCTGATTGGGGGAAGCAATGAGCTGTGAAACAAGAATTGCTAGTGAGCTCTTTTTCCTAATAGAACTTTTTTTGTTATTGTTTTTGTTTCAACAGCATCTTGGAAACAAGTCCATTTATGCAAGCAATAAATAATGACAAGCAAGATGAATGACATTTCAGCATGTAAAATGCAGCTACCCACCATAAGAATTTAGATAATACCATATACTTTAATTTAAACAGGCTGGATTTTGTTGAGAATCAGTGACATAGTAAAGTACTCAAGACAGGGAACAGAGGCTGGTGGAGAAGAGGCACACTTTTCCCTTTCATGGTAATGTTAAATAAGGAAAGCAGTGAAAAATACCTGTGAGAAATGCTTTTTCCCAATGACAGGAGACTGTTAAACATTTTTCTTAAACTTTTAGAACAAACTGTGATGGTCACAGAGACAACTGCAACAGCTCCATAACCCTCTTAAAGATATAGCGTGGCAAAGAAAGACTATTTAAGGAGATCCCAGAGTATTTTTCATAGGATTTAGGGAAAATGATCAGCAGTTTTCTTACACTCTTTGATTAATAACCTCAAATGAACAAGATAAAGGTCACATATAATATCAGAGTATATCCAAAGAGAAAATGTATCAAGATAATCTCTACATTCAAAGTGGTGATATACAATAATTGTTGATAGGAGAGAAGTAGTTTATAAGAGGTAAACTGATAGTTCAGGAAGATTTGTAGAACGGATTATTACCTAATATGATATGTTTGTTAGCTTTACAGAACAAGAATTTCCATATTATCTGTGGTGATGTGACATTACACTCAGAGACTAACAATTAAATGCACAAGACTTTGATAAGTACACAGATTGAAATTTACAATGAGAAACACGAGTTTTAAACAGGCTCAACCTACTCTATTCAATACGGTAGCTCCACAGGTGCCTATTAAGTGCTTAAAATGTGGCCAGTACAAATTGATATGTGCTGTAAGAGAAAATACACACTAGATTTCAAACAGTACAAAAAATAAGAATTGCAAATATTTTATTAATTATTTGTATTGATTGTATATTTGTGCAGACTGGTATGAAAAAAATAATTGCAATTAATTTTACCTGTTTCCTTTCCTTTTTTGTTCTACATAACATCTAGAATATTTAAAATGGCACATGTGGCTTATATTTCTATTAACAATGCTAGATTAGATAATTTTATCAATTTGACTAGTGGGGACCCTTCATATAGAAACTAAGTTGCTTGCTGATTTCATACAGGAGAAAGATATTCAAATAATCACAAGCTCTAGGTTGTTTATCTAATGTATCTATTTCTATATTAGGGATATACTTGCCAAACGGTCCAAGTGTGTGAGCTTGCTGGTTAAATGACTCTCTTTCCTAGAATGTGTTGAATAAACACTGACAGATTTTATTCCAGTAACCATTATTTTTCTCTCTCTCTCTGTTGACATGCTCTTCTGCTGACTTATTCTTTCCTTCAATACCAGTGTCAAAATATCAGATGCATATGGGTGCTGATAGTCGTTTATAGGCTGGTGACTAAAATAAATAAAGAGGTCCATATGGAAACTACCATGAATTAGGGAGTTCACAACACTGGAGAGATTCTGCTCAAACAAAAGGGTGGGTGCAGCCATATGGTTGCTATATTTGTTGAATGAATACATAATGGATGAATGTGAAAATGCTGCCAAAGTATTGACATATATTTTTTAGTAGGAAATGTGCATTAGTTAATTCTCCAGTATCTATCCCATCCCCTACCCACCCCCCACTCCCACCCCAAGATCCATTCTCCCTTCTCAAAGTGTACTCTGGAAGGCTAATCTTTACAGACTTCAACGAGAGAGTTGAAATGGAAGGCACTGGCAAAAAGAGAACTGAATCAGAGAGGTCTCGGTATTGAAGTATTTATTCCCAACATCATAATTCTTTCTTCCTAGAAGGAAGTTTCTAACTATGACCAAAGCTCTCATTAGACAGGCCTTCTCTCAGAGCTACAACTTTTTCTAGGTTGAAATATTAATACAATGAATATACATTGAAATTTTCCCCAGGGAAACCCTGGATATTGCTTCCATTAGATCAAGTAAGAGCTGTTAATTATTTTGAGTATCACCTTTTATTCTCAAATGTGTCCCTATTTTATTACAAGTTATATGGTAAGCCTAATTATCCCTTTATAGTCAAACTTTCTACACCTCCATGTTTATTTACTCTTTCCTTTGCCTTCAATTTCAAGGCAAAACACACTATGGCATATTTTCCTTCCTTTTTGAAATAGTGAAGGGAATTCTACCCAGAAAACATCATGTTCAAATCAAGGAAATTCTTCACTGTCAGGTCAGGGAGGTGTCTTTGGAATTCCAGCTCTTCAGGGCTTTATAATTCTTATGAACCAGTGACTACTTGCTATTTCTCATTATTCCCATTTCTAAATGGACTATTTTATTATGATTATCCTCTTCTGTTGCTAAACTTGTATTTATTAGATGTGTATATATGTGTTGGGGGAGGGAGGAACCAGATAACCTATATTTTAGTTAGAAAGTCACTAGTCCATAAGGAGGAGCCTCATGTGGATTCAATGGTGAATATTATGCTCAAACCAGAGATCTCTAACCCTGAGTCAGAGGTAGTATCTGGAAGTCGTATGGGGTTGTCTTCCTTGGAGACAGGTGATTGTGTCTATATATGGAAGGAAGAGTAAATGTAGATGTTTGAGTGATCAAAGAAGCAGATTCTGGAAGACTGCTAGGTGCACACATCAAACCACTTTCCCCTTCTACCATAGTAAAAGTGCTATAAGCTGGGAGCCATATACCCTTGTGGCTAGATATAGCCACATGGCTAAGATTCTTACCCACAGAATATGAGAAGTATTGTCTACTATTTTTATGGTTCTAGGCTTAGGCATTACATTCATGCTTAGCCATGCCCTTTTTTTCTGCCTGCCCTTTACAATATAGAGCTTGGCAGCATGGCTGGAATATAGCAATACAAATTTGATCATTTAAAAAAATAATGCCTTATGAGATGTTGGTGTAAATGGTAAGAGCTGATGACCCTTAACGATCTATTGGAGTAGAGTTATTGCACCATTTATACTGAAAAGATTGAATATGAGAGAGAAATTAACTTCTATTATTCTTTAAATTACTCAGTTATGGAGGTGTCTTGTTACATGACAAATACATACCTTAAATATTATGGTTTTATATTATGGTCAGTATGAGTTGTAGACTAGGGATAGGTGAACAATATAGTAAGTAGAAGTTGCCATATGTATAGACTTTTAGATTTATGTAGTTGTAAGTCAGAACAATGTTTTCTCAACTAATACCACTGTGAGTATTTTCCTACACACGTATAAATGCTAATGAACATTATCCACGAAGGCATTTCTTTAATAACATTGTCCACAATTATTACCATAAAATTTCTTACTATTACTCAATATATACATAGTTAAATTGAATTACTACTATATAAAAATTTCTGTATGTCAAATATCTTTATTTAGACAAAATCTAACAGGTTTTTTAACTTTACCCTTAGTGAAATGCTCAAATTACCTACTGAATTAGGTTGTTAATTTGATATTAAGTAATACTAATGTCTTATTAAAATGCATAATGTACATTTGTAAAGATAATTTTTAAATAAAAATTGTGGAAATACTCACAAATTTATAGTTAAGTTCTGCACATGACAAAGGTAAGACAGGCCAGCCAGCTTTAATGAGAGGGTATGGAAACTGAAGGCTGTTTCCTTCTTAATCCTGCAGTTTGGTCTTTGTGAGCTGCTGGTCAAATTAATTTACCTCCCTGGAATATCTTAAAATGAGAATAATGAATTCTTTCATGTAATTGTCATGAAACGCTAAGATAAAGAGGATGAGAAAGAAAAGGAAAACTCTACTATATAGTAAAATAAGTATTACACAAATGTAAACTAGCCAGGTAGAAGAAAATATTTGTGTAATTTTATGTTTAGTAAGTACAGTTAGCAATTGCTCAAAATCTGTAACCAATCTATAAATTTGCATCTTTGATGTTTGCATCAAAACTGTCTCTATTTCATTTCACCCTGTATATACCCATCTGGGAAAAACATTAAGATTGATGTAAAGACCTATGATTGTTTTGTTTTTAATCACTCTTCAATTTCAATTAGTAGGTAATAGATGAATACTATAAAGAAGTTGTTTGTTATATAGTTATTTTTTATATTCCATGGAAATTTGTAGTTTCAAAAAGTTTTCTAAAATAACAGAATTGTGGATTAAGAGTAGAAGATTTAAAGTAAGAGAGATCTAGGTTTGTAAAGTCATTACAGTTTTGTCATTTTTAATTTTGTAAATTGGGAAACATTTCTTAATCTCTCTAGGGCTCAGTTACAGTTTATTTAAATATTAAATTAAGTCAATGTATATCTATGAATCTGTGAATCAAATTTTGCTAGACTTAGCAGAATGCATGCATATTTCTAAATTTTCAGTTGGTAATAGCTGATATACCATAAAATTATTAATATTAATAAGAATTCAATTAAGCTCAATACATACTACTTACTACTACCTACTATTTTTCTTAAAAACTTGTATAAAGATGTGACATTTTTGGTTTCATTTCTTCCTTCCATCATGTTTTTATTTTTTTCAATGAGTAGCATCTTTCTAAACAAAGTTGTTTTATTATTAGAAAAAAATGTGACAAATTGCAAAGATCAACTTTTCCTATTTTATTTTAATTACATTAAATGATTTTCGTTTATGATAATAATCTGAGTTATTTTCACCAGCTTTCAATTTAAACCATGTAATATTATTAAATATCTATACTTGCAGTCCTTTTATTTCAAAGATGGAAAATATCAGCATAATTTTGCTCCTAATAGGTTTTTTGTTAACTCTTTCCTCATGAGAAATGCATATAACCTACTTTTTTCTTTTTTTTATTTCAGCATATTACAGGGGTACAAATGTTGAGATTACGTATATTGCCTTTGACCCACCAAAGTCCGAGCTTCAAGTGTGTCCATCCCCCAGAGGAACGGCGTGCACCGCACCCTTTAGGTGTGTGTATACCCATCCCCTCCTCCCCACTCCCACCTGCCAGACACCTGATGAATGTTATTACTATAGTGTTGATTAGTTAATACCAATTTGATGGTGAGTACATGTGGTGCTTGTTTTTCCATTCTTGTGATACTTCACTTAGTTGAATGGGCTCCAGCTCTATCTATCCAAGATAAAATAAGAGGTGCTAGATCACCATTGTTTTTTGTGGCTGAGTAGAACTCCATGGTATACATACACCACATTTCATTAATCCACTCATGTTGATTTGTTTAACTTATTACTCCTTTAGTACCTTTACTAAATTTTCATGAATACAGCAAAATGGATTAATTTGTGAAATGTTAATATTTAAAAGAAAGACAGATTTGACATTTTTGCCTTGAGCATGGAAATTGTGAGCAATTACCAGATTGAATACTTTGTGTTGAATATCTTAACCCTTTAGTCTGAATATAAAAATGGATGAATAAATGTATAAATAAATACACCTAAATTCTGCATTTATGTTATAGCTCTTATTGAAACACATCACTGTGGAGTTTGTCTCACCTCTTATTCCAGAGGATCTTTCTGTTACTTTACAATCCTTGAGCTAAATCTCTATCCATTGTTTTCATTTCCTCTTCCATTCATGGCTCTGCACAGCTTCTCAGGAGCTGTGTTGGGGAATGGCACTCTTTATGCGGGAGAGTACAAATTCTGTTATCAATTCTATTAATCAAAGGACCATATTTCTTCCTTTCTCATTATATTTACCTGTATATACATATGTATGTATACAAATATACACCATATATATGATGTGTGTGTATGCATAAGAGGGAGCTTATTCCAAACTTTGTCTTCACCCAGAGATCCTGCTTACCACAGAGTAGAATTACAAAAATTTCAATTAAATCAAATTTTCTAAAGGGGTCAGGAGGGTAGATATGGGCTTGTAATTCTGACGTACATGGAAAAATCTAGGAATGGTCCCTTAGAATCTATTTTGAGAGGTTATTGTGCTTTAATGGTTGAGAAAACTATACAAGAGTCAGATATTAAAGAGTGTATGTGAGTTTCTCAAGCTCAGAAACATTCTAGAATTTCCATATTCAGTTATGAGTTATTCAAAGTGTTTGTAAAGATCATCTCTTTTTTTCTATTGTGGCTCCTACATGGGGATGCCGTAATAATTCAAACTGACATTTTTATTTTCTTTGTCTAGTGCAATCAGACTTCTTATAACTTACTAGAATAAATCCTAGAGTTAGTTACTACATTGACTCTAAGAAGTTAATGGTGACCAAAGTAGCTAATGTCATAAATCTCCTGGATTTTCTCAATGTGCTGTAAAAAATTGAATAGATTTGAGTTTTCCAATAGTGTTGATCAATGCCACATGAAGAGCAGTACATCAGCTCTGCCATTTATTGGCTCTGTAAACTGCGGCAACCTACCTAACTGTTTTTGCCTCAGTTTCTTCATCTGTAAAGCATAAATAATAATTATACCTTCCTCAAAGTTGTTACGGAAATCAGGAAAATTAACATTTGTAAAGCACATAAATAGTACTTGGCAAATAACAAACAACATATGTGTCTCAAATAATCACAAGTTTCCCCCAAAATACTTTTTTGTTGTTGTTCATAGCTTCTATTCAATAAACTGCCTTATTCAACATCCTAGGCAGCTAATTCTTCAAAACTCCCTTTCCCTACCAGCATATCCAGTATTCTCCCTGCAAAATATGAGATGATAGACTTTTTTACTGATTTCTGGTGACAATTTAATCTGTACTATCCCAATACAGGCAACAAGTGTACATATTAATAATTAAAGATTTTGTTTTGTTTTCAGGAAAGGAACCACCAATTTTTGTTCACTTACCCAAATAGACGATTTAAATGATTTACAAAAAATATTATCCCATAGCAAAGTAGAGATGACTCCCTCCATAGGTAGGGCTAAGTAGTGGCCCCCAAATAAAACTCTTAAAAGCAAAGCAACTTTGAGGAACCAACTACATCTAATTTCCAAAAAAATCAAACCTTAGAATTCCTTTCCTTTTCTAGAAGGTGAAACCCTAAGATTAAATTTCATGTGCTTGGGGATAAAATCTTTCCACCAGTTTTACATTCTGAAACAATCTTTCAAATGTAGCTACCTATACATGTACACATTCATAACTAAACCTCGACGTAATTTATATAATTCCTTATAGCTGATGTTCTAGTGTAAATTAATTATAAACTAATTTCACCATTCTTATGCAGTAATTTTGTATCACTTAACAATTATTTTATGTAAACCACTAATATTTTGGGATATTGAGCTTATCTAAATTAAGATTTAAATAAAACAAAACCTAAGGTCATTGGGGGCAAAGCCAAGTTTAATTTTTCTCCCATGTGATAGTAGATTAGCAGGCTATTGTTCTGGAGACTGATTCTCAATTATGCTGAGCCAGAATGGTTTGAATTGGTGCCATTTATTTAGCCTGTCAAGAATCTTGGATGAAAATCAACTGTGACTTTGATTTCAGATCAGCAAGTCAAGCAATTACTTATTGGACAGTATAAAATCCAGGTATTTAAATTTATTTTGTGATTCTTTTTTTGAATAATACCCCAAATAACAATTCCCATTTTTCTCTAACCTGAATTTATCCATTTTATGCATTCCACTTATTAAAATTAATAAGAAGTACTTTCTTATATATCTGCACATCCAGACTCCACCATTTTGGAATGTCCTCCAGACATCATTAAAAGCAGATGTTTTTAAATGTCATCATGCATGTACTGAAATGATTATAAAATTAGAATTTTTTTCCAGACTGTTTCTGTTCAGACAAGAATGCCAGTTTCCATTGGTTTGGAGGACACTTTTATTTCTAATAGCATGAAGTTGGTTTAGGATTCAAAATATAGATTTTTTTTTTAGTGTCAAGCACCGTACACATTGCCTTTAAAATGTTTTTTAAAATAGCACTGATCTTATAATTCGTGTGGTTTTGTGCACATAGTAATGTTTTTAATGTTTGATTTTTATTTATAGGAATTATAATTTTGTCTTGATTTATACATTCAGGGATTTAACCAAGAAAAAAATGGTACATTGTAATTCCTAGGAATGAAGACTTGTTATTTTCCCTGTCTGTTATGTTTTAGAAATTAATATAGCTTGACCACTGAAATATGTCTGAAAGGAATTTGGTGAAACTACTCTCTACTTGTGTGCTCAATCTTATCATACTCAATGGAATACTATGTATTATTTAAATGTTTATATATTCTCATGGCCAACCTAGGGAAGCAACTAGTTTGATTCCTTTTCTCTATGCTGTGCATGCTCTGTTAGCTAACACTGGTTTTCATACACCCCACATGTAGCTATGGCCCATTAAAATAGAATGGTGTATAAAATAGAAAAATACAATTTTGTAGAACATTTTGAAATGATTAATGGACATAGCTACTAGTCATCCTTTTTATAGCAGATTCAAGGAAAGTGAGTCTAAAAGTTAGACTGTTTCTACCCATGATGAGAAAAAAGAAACAGATTTTCCTTCTTAGGGATAAGAATATAAAATTCAAATCTAAACTAGCAATGAAGAATGAAAACAATTATTAATTTTGAATAATTGACCTGCACTTATTATTTTTAATGTTATATTGAATGGTTAAGATAGTCTTTATTTAACTTTTCTATTTTAATCTATAAGCAGGTTTAATGTAAAAAAATACCTACTAACATTATTGATTATTCAAAGTTCTGTATCAATGATATTAATTAAGAAGAAAAAAGTACAGCTAGAAAATATATTTATTTATTTATTTTATTGCAGCATATTATGGGGGTACAAATATTTAAGTTACATATATTGCCTTTGCCCCAACCGAGTCAGAGCTTCAAGCCTGTCCATCCCCCAGACGGTGCAGGCCGCGCTCATTAGGTTTGATTATACTTACCTCCTTCTCCCCGCTACCTTCTGCCTGACACCCGATGAATGTTATTACTATATGTGCATTTAAGTGTTGATCAGTTAATACTAATTTGATGGTGAGTACATGTAGTGCTTGTTTTTACATTCTACTGGGCATCTACCCAAAAGAACAAAAGACATTCTATAAAAAAGACATCTGCACTAGAATGTTTATAGCAGCACAATTCACAATTGCAAAGATGTGGAAACAACCCAAGTGCCCATCAATACATGAGTGGATTAATAAAATGTGGTATATGTATAGCATGGAGTTCTACTCAGCCACAAAAAACAATGGTGATATAGCACCTCTTGTATTACCCTGGATAGAGCTAGAAAATTTAGATCAAAATATTTATCTGAGATATCTTAAGAAATAGCTTAAAAACATTCTCTATATATAATCCAATTTCATTGTAGAAGAAAAGAGAAAATACATATGATATAAAGAAAATGGTAAAAATTATAGTCTTTTCCACTACCTAAAAATTATCATTGCTATCATTTTCTAATTGGGTAGTTGTAGACATATCTATAATTTTAAAATAATATTTATATGAAAAGCCATATAAGTTTTTGTGAAGTTCATTATTTTATTCCTTTTTGGTTACAATATCTAGAAGAGCAATGCAAATAAAGGCTTAATTTTTACATATGTAAGGAAATTATACATACTTCATGTATAAAATTGAGGAGCTTTAGACAAAAATGATCCTGAAAATTACTTCCAAGTTGATCTTTATTGTGAACCTGCCCATGTTACTCATTTGGATCCCTGCCTATAATTATTTTCATATTCTAGGGGAAAAAAAATCTCATGTGAGCGGTTGGTATGTGTAAGGTTTCTTTGAAGTAGCCGGCGCCAAAGAAAGAATGACAAACAGAATTGAAAAGGGGAAAGCAACGAGGCTTTATTAGGGCGCTCCCGGGCGAAGTTCGCGGGCCCTGTGAGAGAGAGACCCGAGAAGTCGCGCGGCACAGAAGTTTGAGTGGGTTTTTATATGTCCTTAGGGTTGGGGGATGGGAGCTTCTTCGGCCAGGAGATGTTGGCGCCAGGAGTAAGGAATTTCTTTGTTTAAGTTTTGGGGAGGGTACCGAGGAACAGGAGGAGCCGCCTCTTTTTTCATTAGGGAAGGGAGGGGTGCCTGCCACCAACCTTACATTCTGGCCTTTTAGTGATAATAGGGCGTAGTGGTCTTTCTGGCTACTTCCTGCTTTTGAGGGGCATAGTGGGGGCTATGGGCTGGAGTTGGCTGGTGGAGGGGTGACTGGAAGGGGAGAGTTGGGGTGAAGAAGCATCTGGTTTACTGCTACTCTGGACAATTCCTGCAGGTGGCGTTGGAGAAACCGTAAAAGACAGAGGGCAAAGAGAAAGGTTAGGCAAATGGTGACAATGGGTCCTATTAAGGGTAACAGCCAGGCAGTTAGTGGAGACTGTATCCATCCGAAGGGGGAAGTACTCTGCCCGTGGCGGTTGTGTAGCTCTTCACTCAGGGTGTCGAGTTTGTTTATGTTTTGTTCTATAAGGCCTGACTCGTTGACGTAGTAGCAGCATTCCTCACGGAGGAAAATGCAGGTTCCTCCTTTTTCAGCCGTTAATAGGTCCAGAGCCCTCCGGTTTTGGAGAGCTACGTGAGCCAGAGAAGTCAGTTGTCTCTGCAGGGAAGCTAGTGACGTGGATGTGGTTTCCAGGGATAGCTGTAGGCGATCTGCAAAGTATTGGGCAGAAATGACGCTGTGGCCAGGGCGCCTCCTGTAAGCCCTGAGGCTGTGATGGAGGAGACCAAGCTGAGACCCACCATGACCGGCAAGAAGATGACTTGTTTTGAGCGGGGTCCCGGGAGAAGCCACCCGAATTCAGACTCACCATATAGAGTTAATTGAGGGACAACCATGACAGGGAAACAAGGACCCGAGGTGGACGTATTGACGCAGCGGGTAAGTGTTCCGTTGCACCAGAAGAACTGTCCCCGAGCAGAAGAGATGGTCGTGGTCACAGTATGGTTAGTGAGGCAGCGTCCATAAAGTTGTAGGTTGGGGTCAGTGAGGGTCGTGAGAAAGCATATACGTATACGATCTGCATAAGGTTGGCCTGTGGGCTCAGGTTCCCGTAGGGGAGCTTGAGTGAGCGGAATGGAGCATGAGGGACCCGATGAGGGAGTCCTCTGGGGGTTAGAAAAGTTTAGGGGAACAGCAGCCAGTAGGGGTCACTGAAGGGAGGCACAGAGAAAACAGTGGGAGACATTAGCGATTATTTTAGAGGAGTTTAGGAAGGCGAGGGTACGTTGAATAATATTCAGCCAGGAGGTAAGAGGGGGATGTTTAGGGCGGGAGCAAAGTTGTCCTGCTAGAGTTTGTTCTGCTTCCAGAATATTGATAGATATCTGAACCTGTGTCTGGTGAGCCAGGACGTATTCACGGCTGACGTGAATAGTCACTGAAGGGTAATAGTCATGCATTTTCCAGTATACCTTGCCTGTGACTCCAATTTCCCAACGCTGGTCCCAAGGGTCGAGGATATCTAGTTGAAGTTTATTTTTGTCTGAGAAATAGAATGTGTTAGGTCCCCAACCATATTTCCTATAGTAATAACCCCGCCATCCCTTTGGATTATCTAGTATTATGGAAGTGGCATGACAATTTAGGGCACCCCCCCATACATGTCAGCCTGCTCCCGACAATAGTCAAAAGTTTGGTCATATAGATAGCATAGAACCGGGAGTGGGGGCACCGTCAACGGATGTCAGGGACAGGGGAATGGTGAGGGACGTATGACAGCCTTTTGGAGAGCAGTCAGCAGAGCCAGCCACATGGGTGTCTCCCGAGGGGCGCGTTTCACGTACCCTAAATCTCCAGACATATATTGAATCAGGAGCAGCTGTTGGAAGGGCCAGGAGACATAGGAGTCCGTGTAAAACAGAGTTTAGTGGGACCCACCTGGTGGCAGGAGTAGGACGGGGAAGCATCTTGAGATGAGAACCTTTTGGTGCGTGAGATGTGATGCCAACAACCGGTAGAGTCGTTTAGGAGTTTTACAGCCGTAGGTGTTGTCAAAATGACTGTGTGGGGCCCTGTCCACCGGGGCTCAAGGGGCTTAGGGTGAAGACTTTTAAGAAGTACCGAGTCGCCAGGCTGTATACCCGTGTGAGAGATATCTGAGTCGGTCTCCGGAGGCTGAGGTAGGTATCTGTCCACGTGGGCCCGGAGAAGTTGCCTGAGGAGGGAGAGATATGGGAGATAGGAGGCCAAAGGTGGGGTCTGGGCTGGAAGATGGTGGTTAATGAGAAAAGGGTGGCCATACATGAGTTTGAAAGGGCTAAGGTAGGTAGGATGTCGAGGGGCTGCCCTGATCTGGGTGAGAGCTAAGGGTAAAAGGTCAAGCCATGATTGGCGGGTCTCAATAATGAGTTTGGTGAGGTGGTCTTTGATCAATCTGTTAGCCCTTTCGACCTTTCCTGAGGACTGTGGCCTGCAGAGAACATGAAGTTTCCACTCAACATGGAGAGCCTCATAGACCTGATGAACGACCTTAGAAACAAAAGCAGGGCCATTGTCAGACTGAATGGAGGATGGAAGGCCGAAGCATGGGATAATTTCAGTAATGAGAGTGGAGGCAACGACAGCAGCAGTTTCACTGGCAGTGGGAAAGGCCTCAACCCATCCCATAAAGGTATCTACCAGTGTTAAAAGATATTTGAAATGCTTGTGAGGTGGCATATGAGTGAAATCGACCTGCCAGTCTTGTCCGGGGAGGTGACCACGCATCTGGTGGGTGCATACAGGGAGTTTGAAGCCCCCTTGAGGGTTAACAGAGGCACAGATCCCACAGTTTGAGCAAATAGTTTTGATGAGAGAATATAGGACAGGGTGTGAAAATAGAGGCTGTAAGAGGTGGAAGAGGCCCTTAGTGCCAATATGAAGTGAAGAGTGGACCTGGCCAATGAGTTTTAGGGCCTGTGCCTTAGGGAGAGCCAGCTTGCCATCTTTCAGGAGGACCCACCCTTCGGTGGTGGTTGATCCCCCTTGGGCGAGAAGGCTGTCACGCTCCTCTGGAGTGTGGTGAGGCTGGAGGGAAGGAATGGAAAGGAAAAGAAGAGGAACCGGACTAGGATGTTTTGGGGATGTTAGACTATGGGCAACAGTATTAGCATAGTTGTTTCCCTTAGTGACGGGGGACTCGTCCATCTGGTGTCCCTTGCAGTGTATGATAGCTAATTGGGTGGGTAACTGAAGGGCCTCGAGGAGACGGGAGATAAGGGTGGCGTTAATAACAGGGGAGCCCTTGGTGGAGAGAAAGCCCCGTTCTCCCCATATGGCAGCATGGCAGTGAGCTATCATAAACACATATTTGGAGTCTGTGTAAATATTTACACTCCTGCCTTGGGCTAGGTGTAAGGCTCGGGTGAGAGCAATGAGTTCTGCCTTTTGGGAGGTGGTACCCTCCAGAAGTCGGGAGGCTTCTATTACCTGAGAAGCAGAGACAATGGCATAGGCCACCCGGCGTTTGCCATCCTCACCTGTGACAGAGCTGCCATCAACAAAGAAAGTTAAGTCCGCTGTAGGAAGTGGCTTATCTGACAGATCGGGTCTAGAGGTAGTGGAGGCTTCAACCATTTCTGAGCAGGAGTGTGAGGACAGGGTAAACAGGGAATGGGGAGCAGAGTGGCAGGGTTTAGAGTCGGGGACTGTGATAAAGTGGGATGGTGGGATTTTCAATAAACAAGAGATGGAATTCCCGTAGTCTAGACGGGGTGAGGAGGGCTAAAGAGCCAGAAGGTCCTGTAAACGGTGGGTGGAGAAGACATATAAGTTCTGTCCCAGGGAGAGTTTCAGGGCCTCCCTGGTGAGAGCAGTGGCCGCTGCTAAGGTGCGGAGGCAGGGTGGCCAGCCACGGACCGTGGTGTCCAGCTGTTTGGATAAGTAGGCCACTGGGGTGGAAATGGGAGTAGGTCCCAGAGGTTGGGTGAGGACTCCGAGGGCCAGGCCCTGGCGCTCATCCGTGTAGAAGTTAAAGGGTTTTTCAGGATGAGGGAGTCTTAGAGGGGGTGTTTGTAGGAGAGAGTCTCGAAGTTTTAGGAATGCACGAGAGACAGCCTGAGGGTTTAAGAGAGGGCCAGCAGAGGCATCACGTGCTGCCTCATAGAGGGGTTTGGCAAGGAGGGAAAAGTTGGAGATCCAGTGTCAGAGGAAACCAACAAACCCAAGGAAGGATAGAATTTGTTCCACAGTGGTGGGAGGCTGGAGGTCGCAGAGGGCCTGCTGGCGATCAACAGTGAGATGACAGGAAGTGGGGGTGAGACTAAGTCCAAGGTAAGTGACAGTAAGCTTAGACAGCTGAACTTTGGAGGGGGACACCCGGTAGCCCTTAGAGGCAAGGAAGTTGAGTAGAGAGGCAGTGTGTGTGTGGCTGTCGGAGTATGAGGGGCTGCAGAGTAATAAATCGTCCACATATTGGAGGACAGTGCTTGGTTGTAAGGGGCACTGAAGTTGATCTTGGGCGAGAGCCTGACCAAAGAGGTGGGGGCTGTCCCTGGGGCAGGACAGTCCAAGTGAGTTGTCGAGACATGTTCATGTCGGGATCTTCCCATGTAAAGGCAAAGAGATTGTAGCTGGCTGGGTCTAAAGGAATGGTGAAGAAAGTGTCCTTGAAGTCCAAGACAGAAAAATGGGTGGTGGAGGGTGGAATATGAGAGAGTAAAGTGTAGGGATTAGGCACCACGGGGTGTATGGGGACAACTGCCTCGTTAATGAGTTTGAGGTCCTGGACTAGCTGGTATGAGCCATTTCGCTTTCTTACCGGGAGAATGGGTGTGTTATAGGGAGAGTCAGTTGGAATTAAAAGTTTTTCGCGCAGAAGACGTTTTATGATGGGTTTTAGACCTCTGCAGTGGGTTGGTGAAATAGGGAACTGTGGCCGGGAAGGGAAGGATGAGGGGTCTTTGAGTCTAATGAGGACGGGGGTGTGGTGTGTGGCCACCACTGGGGTGGAGGTGTCCCAAACCTGGGGGTGTACGAGTTCTGGTGGGAGGAGGTATGTAGGACTCGGTAAAGCGGGAGAGGCTGTGGGCGGAGCTGAGGAATCTAGAGAGAGAGATAGAAGAAGGAGGGCGGAAGTTCCAGAGGAAAAGTGGAGGGTGGTGCCCAGCTTGGTTAGTAAGTCCCTTCCCAAAAGTGGAGTGGGACAGGAGGGCATGATAAGGAAGGAATGGGTGATGGGACAGTCATCTATTAGACAAGTTAGGGGACCGGTGGTGGGGGGTCGAGAGGTATTGCCGTCAATACCCACGACCGACACCTGGGAAGGATAGGTGGGGCCTGAAAAGGAAGGCAGGACAGAGTAGGCAGCCCCCGTGTCAACCAGAAAGGACACTGCCTTACCCGCTACCTTGATTGTTACCTTGGGCTCGGCGAGGGTTATCGGGGTCACTGAGTCGAGGCCTCTTCAGTCTTCAGCAGCCAGACCCAAAGCTGCCATCGGCAGGTCTAGGGATGGAAGGACTGACCCTCCGGACTTCTGTCCCAAGGGGCAGTCACTTTTCCAGTGTCCCTCTTGACCACATGCCGGGCAAGGTTTGGTGGGTCGACGTGGCTGTGGGCACTGCTTGGCCCTGTGGCCTTCTTTACCACACTTGAAGCAGGTGCCTGGTGGAGCGTGGCTGGTCACCTTAGACGAAGTTGATGGTTTCGCCAGTCCTGCCGGCCTCAGGGCTGCAACCAAGGCTTGGGCCTGCAGGTGTGTCTTTTGGTGGACACGGGCCTCCCTTTGGGCCTCTGCCTGTTCATCTCGGGAATTGAAAACCTTAAATGCCATATTCACCAGGTCTCGGATAGGGATCTGAGGGCCCTCCTCTGCCTTTTTGAGTTTCTTTCTGATGTCAGGGGAGGACTGAGTAATAAAGTGAGTTGCAAGGACAGTAGTCCCCGCGGGGGAGGTAGGATCTAGGCGGGTATATTGGATAAGGGCGTCTGTAAGGCGGCTGAGAAAGGCCGCAGGGTTTTTGTCTGCCTGTTGAGTGATTTCCCTGAGTTTGTCGTAATTTACCGCACGGTGGGCAGTGGCCTGGAGGCCAGCAAGGACACACTGCAACATGCGGTCCCGCTGTTTCCTGCCCTCCTGGCCGGCCAGGGTGTCAGGTTGGTATTCCCACTCCGGCTCTTTGCGAGGGACAGCCTCGGCTCCTACTGGCATAGAGCGGTCCATGAGGTGGACATTGTCAGCATATTCCTGAGCCGCTGTCCAGACGCGCTCCTTTTCGTCAGTAGTAGGTGTAGAGGATAGTATAACAAAAATATCATGCCAGGTAAGGTCATATGCCTGTGTCAAGTAACGGAATTCTTTGGTGTAGGCTGTAGGGTCATTAGAAAATGAACCTAGGCACTTTTCAATCTGAGAAAGGTCAGAAAGGAGAAGGGAGCATGCATGCGTACAAGCCCTTCGGCGCCTGCCCCCTCCCGTAACGGACAGAGGAGGGGCTGGTCTGAGGAGTTTGCGTGGGAGCGAGTGTGCTGGCTGACTGGAGACGTCGGCAGCAAGCGGCTGGGAGATGTGGGAGGATGGGCGGGTGCTTGTGGGTATGGTAGAGGTCGAGTGGGGGGAGGGCAGAGGGAGTCGGGTGGATCAGAGAAAGCAGAAGGGGCATCTGAAGAGACATCCGGTGGATAGTTAGAGGGAGAAGAGGCGGAGGGGGGTGGGGGGTCCAGCACAAGGAGGACTTGTGCGGGGTGGCAGGTCAGACAGAGAAGGACGGGAGCGCAGATGGAAAAAGGTTTGGACATACAAGATCTCCCACCATTTGCCATTCCTGCGACAAAAGTTATCAAGGTCTTGTAGAATATTGAAATCAAAAGTCCCATGTTCAGGACATTGGGAGCCATTGTCCAATTTAGTAAAGAATGAGGCGCTTGGGCCGGATGCCTAAATCCAGGGCCTTCAGATTGGCCAGCAGACACCCCAGGGGCGTCTCGCGGGGAATTTTGGAATTTTGGTCACCCATGTTGCCTCAACCCGGATGGGAAACAGCCAGGAACAGTATCCTTGGCTACGGAGGCAGCAAATGTCTGGGGGGACGTCTCCGCCTGAGACTAGGGTGCCGGCATGGAAAGGGGTGAGAGGAATTCAGGCATCCCCAAATAGCCTCAGCCCCTGGAACAGGGGAGCCTCCGACGTGGGCCCATGGTTTAACGGAGAGGGAACAGTTTCCCGGAAGGAACGGAGGCTCCTGGGGGATCCGGGTTGGGATAACACGGGGTGACTCACCCAGGCTGAGGTAGTCAATCAGGGACTGGAAGGCAGTCAGCGGAGGTCTCTGTCCGGAAAGTGAGAGTTCTCGGAAGGGGGTGGTGCAGCCAAATGCCTCTCCCGGGTCTCCGCACCAAATGTAAGGTTTCTTTGAAGTAGCCTGCCCCAGAGAAAGAAAGACGAACAGAATTGAAAAGGGGAAAGCAACAAGGCTTTATTAGGGCGCTCCCAGGCGAAGTTCGCGGGCTCCGTGAGAGAGAGACCCGAGAAGTCGCGCAGCACAGAAGTTTGAGTGGGTTTTTATATGTCCTTAGGGTTGGAAGATGGGAGCTTCTTCGGCCAGGAGATGTTGGCGCCAGGAGTAAGGAATTTCTTTGTTTAAGTTTTGGGGCCGGTACCGAGGGACAGGAGGAGCCGCCTCTTTTTTCATTAGGGAAGGGAGGGGTGCCTGCCACCAGCCTTACAGTATGTATTTGGAAAATGATATTGCTAAAAATGTTTTCATTGACTTCCACTGAAATATTTTATAAATTTTATACAAGTAGTAAAGATCTCATTTCTTTGCTAATTGCTCTTTATATGACTTTCCTTGAAAATAGTCAGCACATATATATATATTAAAAGTAGCCATTTTTCAGGAAAACCTATATGCAAACCTGATCATCTGTCCATGTTCTTCAAAAGCTGGAATATACTAATCTGATATGGGGTGATACAAAAAGCTGAGCTCACCAATAATAACTACACCAGCAGATTCACATTCAAAAATTACCAGGCATACTGAAAATAAAGATATTTAATATGAATGGTTATATTGTCTTATCTTTAATTTCAGACAGAGTGCAACAGAACTAGAGTAATATAAATTCATTTTTAAAAGATAGGTTTGCACTTGACTACATGATCAAATTAAAAAAACTAATAATATCATGTACTTCCAAGAAAAAGGTTATCAAGCTGAGCACAGTAGTGCTCATCTATAGTCTCAGCTACTCAAAAGGCTGAGGCAGGAGGATCACTAGAGCCCAGGAGTTCAAAGCTTTAATATGCTATTATTGCTCAGTAAATAGCCACTACACTCCAGCTTGGGCAACAAAGTAAGATGAAGTATCTAAAAGGAAAAAAAATGAAAATAAATAAATAAATAGATTATTGACATACTTTAGTGTAGGTGTTCCAAAGATAGTTTTTCTTGTACTGTTTTCCATAATTACATAAATAGAAAGTATGCTTTTTACATTATTTGCATAAGAAGTGCATTTTCAAATAAAGAAAGATACAATTCAACCATTGCCTTAGTCCACAGAATACCACAGACTGGGTGCTTTTTTTTTTTTCCCCAAAATATTACAGGGGTACAAATGTTTTTGGTCACATGGATGGCTTTTCTAATGCTTGGATCAGGGCTATAAGTGTGCCCATCACCCAAATAATGTTCACTTTACCCTGGGTGATTTATAGATAATAGAAATTTAATTCTCACAGTTTTGGGGTCTGGGAGTCCAAGAATCAGGTGCCAGCAGGTTTGGTTTCTGGTGAGGGGCTCGTTTCTCCTTGCCAGATGGCACCTTGTTGCTGTGTCCTCGGAAGGGGAGCAACATTGCATTTTCACATGAAGGAAGGGATAGAAGGGAAATAAAGTGTCAAACTCACTCCATTGAGCTCTTTAATAAGGGCACTTAATCCCATCCATGAGGGCAAAGGCCTCATGACTTAATCACTCCCAGCAGGCTCCACCTCATAATCCCATGGCACTGGCAATTAAGTTTCCACATACGAATTTTGGAGGGAACACATTCAAACCATAGCAACCATATTGTTTCCTTGTCAGAATTGGTTGGCAGAAAATATTTTCAGTTTTGATCATCACAGTAGGAGAGAACAAACAGAGTTGCAAAGGGGCTGGAAACCTTTATACATGGAAAACAGCTGAAGAACTGGTTATTTTTTACTTGGAATAGGAACACCCATAAAGAGAATGATAACAGCTTCAAATACTTTTAAGGGCTATCATATTGAAGACTACTAGTCAAATTTTTTAATGTTCCTGATGCTATACTTGAACATAAGGTAGGATATTTTAGAAAAGCAGATATCCTAACCAAGATAAGGGTTTAAGAATGAAATGAGTAGCTTTGAGAAGTGTGACTGACATTTTTGACGACTAGAGATGTTTACATGTAGATGACCAGAGGCATGAAATATCTGGAAGAGTAATCCTTATGTATGTTTGAAAGGGAATTACTGACTTCTCTAAGAGAAAGGAATGAAAAAGTTATTATCCCTCTTAATTAATACTTCAGGACATCTTTAATTCGTAAATCACTTAAGGAGAAAGACACATTATTGATTTTCATACCATTTCCTCTACTTTTAACATTTCAGTGTGAAATCATTAGAGTTGTTAACAGGGCATCTGTAATGCTGGGAAAGTGGGAGAAAACAGAGTACATTTTCAGAAGAAAATGTAGGAAATAGTTGAACAAACTTTTCATGATGAAGTCCTCTCAAGAGGAAAATCATCTGCTTTTTCCTTTCTATTTCTCAGCATTGACTGTTTACAGCAGAAGCTGCTTTGGCAAATTTCTCTTTTTGGGGAGTTTTGAGTGGATTTATTTTATTATTGACTACAACATTGCTTCATTTTACATGCTTGAGTTATATGATTTCTGGCACTGAAAACAGCACATTAGGCTTTTGCATTCATTTTACTTAAGACTCAGTTTCAGAAGTGGGTTAGTATCTCATGGATAGCTAAAAACAAAACATTTTTGTGTGTTTGATTAAAACTTGTCAAACATGGCCCAAAGTAACATGTAATTTTCTATGGATCTGGCAACATTAATCTGCTGGTTTATGTTTTAAAGCCTAGAGATTGTATTATTTGTAGAGCTTTGTTTATGCAAGTGCTTTTCTTTAAAAATATTTCAGAAAATATGAAAGAAATTATTTGTTAAATATTTACAGAAAACATGATAGAATATTTAAGTTATAGACATTGCACTAGACTCTAATGCCTCCTTTAATTTTTTTGCTAATGGTTTTAATTAAGTATATACTGTCCATCATTTCATGTAATTATGTATAGTTGGTAGGTTACAAATATAAAAAGTAGAGTTCTTTGGTTACATTGTGGTTTTCAAGAATGCTTCTCATACTAGAGAGTATTTTAATAATGCATTTTTTTTTTAAAAAAAGTCCAAATCTATTCCAAATATTGCAAACACAAAGTGATGTCTACATTTTATAATGAGCAGTTTATAAAAGACAATAACAATAATGGATAATAAGTAAATTACTATGAATAATGGCCAAATGATTGACTATTAAAATACTTGCAGTAATTTTTTAATGAATTTTAATCTAAAGTCTAAAAAATCATAGGAGACATTTTATGTAGATAGATCCTGGAATTTAAACTTTCCCAAGTGGAGATTTTATTTGAACCTTAAATTATCAGATTGAAGTAAGACATTTAAATGACTATTTTTCAGTGATTGTGGTAAAAGCTGCAGTGCCTTTAAAGTGAGCATTGAAGTTTACGGGGTCTAAAGCATTCTCTGGCATTGGGTGGCAGTGAATATAGTTCCTTTTCTTATCTTTTGTGGTTATAAAACTCTGAATGTTGCCCTTCCCTTTTTTTTTTTGGATTCCTCATGCCTTCTTTTCACTGATGCTTATAAGTTAATATATGACACATATACTTTTTATTATATTTAATATATAATTATATTTATTCTATTATTAACCATGTAGAAACATATTTGATATCTAAGCTGGGTGCTTAGCTCTAGATCTTTTCAGATAAGTGTCTCTCATCACCCGTCTTACTTACTGATAACAAACAATGTACTTAAATGAGTGCCTGCAGGAAATTTCTAAACATACAGAAAGAATTTTTCAATATTCATCTAAACTTATTTTGGTATATTCTGAGTAAATCTGCCGAGGAAGAAAGAAACTATCAATATTCTATGGAAGTGAAAGTGTTCAAATTTTCTAAGGATCCTACTAAGTGAGTGAGTTAAAAGCATATTAAACAGTAATCAACACAATGGTTATTTGTTCTGGTTATCATAGCCAATACTGGCAATAACTACTCAATAGCTATATGGACTTGACTTTAACATCTGGAGTCTCAAAGAAACATCAAAATGATTCTGAATTGATGTAGAAATTACTGTAAAAAGGCCGGACACAGTGGCTCATGCCTGTAATCCTAGCGCTCTGGGAGGCCGAGGCGGGCGGATTGCTTGAGCTTAGGAGTTCGAGACCAGCCTGAGCAAGAGCAAGACCCTGTCTCTACTATAAATAGAAAGAAATTAGCCAAACAACTAAACATAGAAAAAATTACCTGGGCATGGTGGCTGTCCCTGTAGTCCCAGCTACCCAGGAGGCTGAGGCAGGAGGATTGCTTGAGCCCAGGAGTTTGAGGTTGCTGTGAACTAGGCTGACGCCATGGCACTCTAGCTCAGGCAAGAGTGTGAGACTCTGTCTCAAAAAAAAAAAAAAAAAAAAAAAAAAATTACTATAAGTACAGGCTGGGCAACCTAGCAAGACCCTATCTCTACAAAAAATGAAAAAATTAGGCCAGTGTAGTGGCACAGGCTTGTAGTCCCAGCTACTTGAGAGACTGAAGTAAGAGAATCACTTGAGCCCAGGAGTTTAAGGCTACGGTGAGCTATGATCGTGCCACTGCACTCCAGCATGGGTGACAGAACAAGAGTGTGTCTCAAAAGAAAGAAGAAAAAGAAAAATAAATTACTATGAACTTTAGGGACAAGAAGAAATTGAATATAGAAAATACTGAGGCTTCTAACTAACAGTCCTGGTAAGTTAATTTCCAGGATCTCATTCCACTTAATCTTATCAAACCATCCTACATATTTCTGCTGTTGAAATGTTGTTTTGGTTTCTAGTCTAAATATACAGATAGATCTTTTCTACTCAAGAAGTATTAAAGAACAAAAAAGATTGTGATTGTAATTTTTGCGTTAAAAATATCAAGCTAGCCTCAGGCAGAATTTTTATTTTTTCTTGATGGCTTTGTCTACTCTGTATTATAACTCATGTATTATACTGGTTTGAATAGAAACCTAAGACTTTAAAATTCTTTTCTAAACAAAAGGTAAAGTTTCTGTTTTCAGTTATGTGTTCAAGGGAATTAAAGGGGTAACTAGATGAATTAATTAGTCAAACCTATAGCAAGAAAGAAGCTTGCTGTATTTGATAAAGCAACATCTTACAGGTTTGAAAACCATGAAACTTCTATTAAATTATTTTGGGAAGTGAGGCAATACAAGAGAGGGTATTGAAGAAGTGAATGTGGACAATGGTGTAATTAAAACCATTGTCTATTCTGACAATACTTATGACCAATTCTTAACCACTGAGTTCACTTAAATGTTGATAGATTTGAATTTTTAAAAGTGTTTTAAAAATGAGGAAATCTGATATCTATAATTGACTGTCTTAAGAAAAACATTATGAATTAAATCCATTCATTGATAATATTGTTTATCATGTCAAAGCTATTTTTTTGCCTTAATGAACAATAATGTATGTTCAATGAAGTTCTGATCAATTAATTTTATACATCTGCATTTGAGTGCAAAATAAGGTACCTTGTAATTAATGGTTATAATTAATCTCATCCTATGGGGACATCTTAACTGGAATAAATGTGAGGACAGTCATGCAGATGCTGATTTTTGAAAGCATAAAAACAAGAATCCAAAGAGATAATCAACCATTTGCTTGCTCAGCTCAAAAGATGATGAACTTGGGGAAAGCAGGCATGAACATGTCTAGAACTTAAAATGATGGAGTAATAGAAAACAAACTCATGAATATGCAGTCAAGCTTTAGGAAAACTGACCAAAGGAAACATATGATATCAATTTTAAATTACATAATTGCCTGGGAGTCAGAGAGAATCTAAGTCAGCACCTAGTTGTCCTCCTTATTACTGCCAGTGAACAATCCACATCGGCCAACATGTTACTATTGATCTTACCTTGCTCTTGTCTTCTTGATTTCTTTAACACTCTGCCTTCAGTAGCCCTTTTTTTGTTATTGTTTTTTGAGGCTAGGATAGGAAGTAAATACTTTACAAATATACATCAATCTTTTTCTTTCACCTAGAGTAGTAAATGTAAAAATTAATAGTCAAATATTTTCACTGCCATTTTTAGTTTCTTAGTGGCATATGTCCCCCTAAGGAAATGGGAGAATGGAGGGCATTGAGACATGAGTGAAGAAATTCAGTTAAGTGTAAATGAGGGAAAACAGAGAAAATACTTCAAAGAATGGGACCAAGATATGGGTTTACTACTGTAATAGGTACACCCACCTGAGACCGCTCCAGAGCATCCCTTGAAGCCCAGATTAAGCCTCACAAAATTCTTGGGATGAGGATTATTTTGATCTGTCCTGGCATTCACACCAGGAAGTATTCATGCTGTTAACCTCCTGGTTCCTTACCTCCAAATTGTGGAGGATGAATGACAAGGATTCATAATTCTAACACTGATGTATTAATGTGCCACACATTGTTTAGAAACTAGAGTATAGTGGTGAACTAAACCAATCTCTTCCCCTCATGTAGCATATAATTTATTTGTGGAGATACAAAAGAAGTGAAAAAAAGCAATGTAATATCCAGAAGAATTATTTTCATGAAGAAATATTAAAAGCTAAAAAGATAAACAGTAATTCTCTTTTATAGAAAGCAAAGAACTCACTAAAAATATTGAATATGAGCTTTCTCTATGTAAAAAAGAATACATCCTCTATCTTATCTTTAAGATTAATTAAATAAATCAGAAACTAAATATATGTTGGCAAAAGGCCAAGCCAGAATGATTCTCTAGAGGACTCAATTCTAGCGTAATTGTCTTGGTGAAGACTTCTGAGAAGGCCACTGGCCTAAATGACCACATTTAATGAAATCCAGGGGAGTTCTAAAACCATTAACAGGCTTGTAAGGAGACAGCTCTTTCATCTCATTATAGCTTCTGGGCAACAAAAACCATAGAATTGGTCAACATTTAGTTAACTGCTATGGGACAAAAATTTTCTAGCAGCAACTAAACAGAAATTTGCTAGATTAGAAGCTGGTGAACATAGGTAGAGTGCCCCAGGTTCATGAACTTCATGAAAGCATTCTCCTGTGTATGCAAAAAAATCATGCCCAACAAGTATCTGCTTCTGCACGCCACACTTTTGTTTATGCTGAACTCATTGCATCGTCCCCGAAAGCCTTCTGAATCATCTGAATAGTTTCCATGGAGGAATGTTCAAGCTTAATGTAAAATTTGATGCAGATTCTTTGCTCTACTCGCTCAGTCATTTTGAATGAGATGGCCACACGGTACACATGCAAAATCAATGTCATCTAGCACCCCACTGATTAGTACAGTGAAGTTGTCATTGTTCACAGATTTGCATTACAGTCCACTCTCCTTGGCTGCCAGGTTACATCAATGCCATGCAAACCATTATTGGTATATTAATAATGGCTGGATACTTTCTGGACAGACCTCGTATGTATAAACCTTTTACCCCAGTGTGCAGTTACTCAGGTAAATGTCAATTGTCCTTTGAAGAAGGGATTGGGAAAATATAAATTTCATATTCCTTCTGTAGCATTGCAGCCTTCTTCCTTAACTGGCCCTGATCTCCCCTTCAATCTATAACCTCTGCCTCTGAGCACTGGTTCAGTTCTGTAAACTGTGTGAGGGATACTGATTTTTCACTGCTATGGGTGATTTCACTCTTCTGCTTTCTACATCTTGATAACTTTCGGTTATGTGAGTTAAGTATTATCATCAATGGCTATCATATCTAGCTTTATGAATGTCATGACCATTGCCAGAGAACCTAGAAGATCAAAATTTCCTAATCTCCATTTTCACCTTGCTGTGCAATTTGGTAATCATAAAAGCTTGCCCCTGGTGATCAAATGCTGCCATGTGCCTTCTAATTTTTCAAAATCATAGCATTCCTATTAATAGTAGAAATCCCAGGTTAATAAAAATGTCTCCTGCTATTAATTTTGACCTGCAGTGGACAGGTACCACTGAGCTTCTCAATGATCTCAGTGCCCCCTTTCTCACCATTTTAAGAAATGGAGAGTCTTCTGTGTTCTCTTGGGAAACATAAACAGCTGATGGTTACCTAGCCTTACATAATTAATCCATTCTAGAATGCCCAGTTTTGTGAACCTTCTGTATTCTTTTTCAATATTTTGCCAAGGCCTTTCAGCATTGCTATCCTATTAACTCTAAGTCATCTACAAAGTGAAAGAAGTATTTCCTTGAGTGTATTAGAACTAAATCTAATCATCCTTGCCATGCTGTAAAATACTGATTCATGGGAGAATGCCAGCATGTCAATAAGCTCTCCTCTCTCTGACCTTAAGTTCTGTCCCTTTCCTGACAGCACTCTAACATTTCATCTCCATGTATGCTCTCCCAGGTCCTGCTAGTATATATTAGCAGGATTCTGTGACTCTCAGTAATCACTTCTTCCCCCAAGCAGCATAACACTTCCTTTCTCATTCATCCCACCTAAGATCTGACTCTAAAAGAAATGAGGGGAGGCAGTGGCAGATCTTAATGAGGGCAAACATCATATTCTTGTAGTTCTGCCTCAAATGAGTCTTTTGCATAATCTGGAAAAGGAAAGCTGCTCTCCATTAGCAAGGAACAAGGGGAATCAAATTGTTCAGGCACATCTATTTGAATGACATCATCCCAGCTCTCAGGCTCTCTATCCTCGCGTGCTCTCTCACGTTAACGTAAGAGCTCGCAGAGGCTGTGAATTAATTTTTTCTCATAAATCATTCACCATTAAAGGTCAGTCTTGCCCCTGAGTTTCAAAACAGTCTGCCCTGTGAACAGAAGAGGTCGTATCCACTTTAAATTCTGCCATGGAGACTCTGGTTTTCACAGAGCATCCTGAGTAAAAATTAGTTGACCTGAGTTTCTCTTTCTTAATGGTTTCTACATGACTTAACATAAGCCCAACAACCAACTCCACAATCCCTATAATTACTTTCCCTCAGTAACTTTCAAGAACTTGTGCTCTTGCATAAAACATTGCTTCTCTTTTTCTTTGTGTATCATTTCAACCCACCATAGGTGACAATCTAAATATTATTTTGACACCCCAGGGTACCAGAAAGATCACAATCCTATTTACCTCCAATATGATAATGATTATTGACATATGACTGATAAGTCCAATTCTAGAATTATATTTTCAGGATATGATCTCTATCTATATTCCAGATGTCAAATGACTTAGGTTGGATTAACCAAAAGCAGAACCTGAAATCAGAATCTGAGGTAGTTGATTTGGAAGGTAAATCCAGGAAGCACCGGAAGGATGTGGGAGAACGGAACATAAGAGAGAAAGACATAAGAGGTACGTTAATGGGTGGGTTATACTTGCAGTTAACTGGACTTAATCCCACGGGAGACCTTCTGGGAGGCTGTGTGGAACGTGCTTCAGAATTGTGCCAGCACTTGTTCCTAGTTGATTGAACATTGCTCCAGAGTGAGCCAAACACATCTTATAGCCTGAGAGCATCCCAATACACAGATATCCAGGAAGATTTTCATGAGTATGTGAATTGTCTGGGCTACCTCCAAGTAAGCCAAGATGATATGGGTGAATCACTGGCAGAGCCTGCTTCAGTGATTTAGCACTTCCTTTTACTTGTCTAGTCCCAGTTTCCCTAGTTACAAATTATGAATAATAATAGTGACTGCATCATTAGGATGCAAACAAGTCATTGAGATTTTCCAAGTAGAGTGCTTTACAAGATGTCTTGGACATAGAATGTATCTAATAAAATGCTAGCTGCTATGATCTTTTACATCTTTCCTCCCTGAATTTCCTACACGTGGATAGGTCAGAACGTGACCAAACGTTCTGAATGTGATCCTGAAATTTCACTATATGTCTTTCCTCAACTTGGCCTTGAATTCTTGTCTAAATCTTACATATTATTTAAGATCCACCTAAACGTTCTTTTCTCCATAAAGATTTCTATTTCCTAAACCGTTGTTTTCTGACCCTTGATGTATTCAGAGACTGCTGCTTTTGTACTTTCATTTATTATGGTCATTTGGATATATGTATATTGGATATATACATATAAATGCAATGTATATATATAATGGTCATGTGGATATATGTATATATGTATTTGTGTATATATCCACATGACCATTATATATAGATAGATACTTATCTACATATATTTTTTATATATATATATATCTGTTATATATAACATTCAAGATTTTAAAACTTTTGAAGGCCAAACATTCTTGTTATTTATATATCTTCTGTAGCACATAGCTTAATGTTTACTAACTAAACTAAATCTGGATTTCTGACTCAATACAGTGTATCTCACATGAAAATCATTGCTTCTTTGACAATATTGCAATTTTAAGTATAGGAAGTGAATACTATTATTGATGAATTTCTATGGATGCTGTGTTGTGGTATATGGATGAAATGTTAGGTATAACTAAACAGGACAGTGAAACCATAAAAGTGATAGTTATGAGGAGATATTTAGGAATAGTTCAAAAGCAGATTATGAATTAAGAAAGCAAAGCAAAATCCAGTACAAGATTATTATTGCAATTATCATTCTTTGAAGGTGTTGAAGGGCTCAACAAGGAAAAACTGTGGACATAGAAAGATTATTTTAAATGGTAAATTAAAGAAGACATGGATCTTGCTGATTGTATGTGGGGTCAAATGAAAAGACTTCCTAGATGTCTCCGTTGACTGAGATAAGGATGCTGTAGGAGAAAACCCAGTGGGGGGCTGGGGGTGGGGAGCAGATCGTTACATTTTTAATTGAGTTGAAGGTGATTGCCCAAGCTATGTCATAAACAGATGTTTATAAAGAATTGCTGACTGTATTCCAAAGAGCTCTTGCTTTCTTCCCATCTGTATTCCCACTGCCATTATGCAAGTTCAGCTCTAAATTGCATCCCACATATATTGCTGAAATAGTCCCCTACATGTCTTTCCTAATTCTGGTTTCTTTTCTTTTTGGTACATTTTTAATTACATTGCAGATGACTCCTGCTTTAGTACCTATTTTATTAAATGATTTATTTCCACAAATCTCCTAAAGCTTCATGAAATAAAACCACCTTTACCTGGTTTTCTGGATTCCATCCTATTATTCTATGTTAAGACTATTTCATATTTTTATGACTTCCAAACTTTTCCTCCTTTCTTCTCTCTTCTGCTATACTTTTTCCTCCTTTCCTTCCTTCATTACAAAGTCTATCCTTTTCCATCCTCTTCCTACTCTCATCTGGTCATAAGGCAGCTGCAGCGTTAGCCTTGGAACTTCATGTGTTGACTCTGGAGTCCAGCTGCCTGACTTCCAATCCCAGTTGTATCATTTAATATCTGTATAATCATGGGCAAGCTATTTACCCTTTCTGTGTTTCAGTTGTTTTAATTATGAAATAGGATGCTAAAAATACTTATTCTCTTACAGTGGTTGCAAGTATTAGATGCGATAGAACATATTAAGTGTATGACATAGGATAAAAAATAAAGGTTAGCTATTATACTAACTGTATTGTTATTCTTCTTTGAACCATTTCATTTAAAAATATATATATACATATTTCCTCGATTTGTTGATGAGTGTTTAATGTGTATTGTTATTACGTTCCCAAGTATATTATAAAAACTTGAGTATGGAGTCCATAATTTATACTTTTATTTCCAGTGTAGCTAAGTGCTTAAGAATTGCTGGAAAAATGCTATTTTAGACCGCATAAAAGTTGGACCTAAAAATTGGACTGGAGATCATTAACAAAGGTGATTGTTCAAGAAATGAAATAATCATATAGAGTAACTAAAGGAAGTAAGTAGGAAATGATAAAGCCATTACAATGAAATAAAAAAAAAAGTTTTGTTTTAACACATCCTATTTGACTTTTGAATAGTGCCGAAGGAGGAAAAGACACATTCTTGGTAAAAAGAAATGCAAAAGTATTTTCATACCTTCAGAGTAATGGTCCTTTGATTATCCTTTTTCTCATGACAGTGTTTCCAAGAAGTTGAAATGTATAGATGAACTAGGCATGGGAGCACACACCTGTAGTTCCAGCTTCTTGGGAAGCTGAGGACGGAGGATAACTTGAGCCCAGGAGACCAGCCTGAACAACATAGCAAGACCCCATCTCAAAAAAAAAAAAAAAATGAAGATAGACCTCCACTGAGAAAGTAAAACACATACAAGTCAGAAAAAGAGGTGTCCAGTTAATTATGTCTTAGTTCTATGTATCCTTTAAACCTTCCACATCCAATTCACATTGAAAAAATGTAGAATGGGAGATAAATGTTTTCAAGCATTATAAATGCAATCATAAACTTATACATTTTTGTGAATATGGTTTTAATTTCTATTATTTTTACATGAGTTTCCAAAAAAAAAAATTGGACTGTTTATACCTTTAAGAGGAAAGGCAATGACATTTCACGAAAAATATAAATATGTGTTTTATACAAATGAGAGATGTACTGAATTGTTAAAGATGAGCATACTGTGACTATATATAGGTGATTATGTCTAAAGAAAATAACTACATTTGTGGGCTAGTTCAACCTCAGACACTTTACATATATTGACAAAGCATGTTATTTGTTAACAGCAAAACCTAAATTAGGACTCGCCATCAAATATTTAAATTCTCAAATAAAATTTTAAAAAACTTATTTTTCTAAGACAAAAGAGTATACTTAGCTATCATTCATTGAGACTTTATTATGTGCCAAGTGTTTCACATATGTTAACACATTTAATTATTGAACTAATTAATAATGTAGGTATCATTATACTTATTTTGAAGATAAGGGATAAGGTTCATGGAGGTTAAGTAACTTCCGCAAGTTTACACAGTTATCAAATGGTAGGACCTGGATTTGAGCCAGTTTGTCTAGCATTAAAAAAACAAACAAAAATAAACCTCTTAATCTTTGAATTGTACAAAATCCCAAACACATTGGCTCGAAGAGTTTAAGAAATTTATTCAATGTCTTGTTTTGTGTTTGGTTGTTTTATTATTGGTCATGTTTTTTTTAACCTTATCCTACAAATACAATATAATTGTTCAGGCTTAAACTCTGGAGCAACACACTGCCTTTATCTGAATATCAGCACTTGTATTTGCTATCTGGATGGCTTTGCATGAAATATTTAAATTCTCTGTGCCTCAGTTTCATCATGTATAAAACAAAGGTAATAATATACTACCTTATGGGATTCTGTGAGAATTAAAAAATTTTAATATTTTTTAAAATCCTTAACATGGTTTTTGGAACATAATAATAATTATAGAAGCATAGGCTATTTTTAACTATGAAATGCAAATAATAATGACTTTTTATTTATTTTATAGAATTTTGGTGAGAAATTAGTTTGTTGCAAATGTGGATCACAAAATGGAAAGTAGTTTATTAATATAAGATATGGTTTTATGGGTTGCTTATATTTATATGCTAATGGCAAGTGAAATAAATTTGATCAAATGTGCATTTAAGTACAGATATGCATATTAATACTAAAGTGAGACTATTAATTATTGCTCTTTTAAAAAATGTTTATCAAACGTTTCAAATTGCCTTCAAGTAAGTCATGCTGGGTAATATAGAAATCTTTTATATTAAAATTTTCTGCTACAAAACCAGGACTGAAGATAAAATATAGAGACATCCACATATGTTTCACTTAATACTTCTTTGTGTTCCTTCCTCAAGGTGTTTAGGATTTTTTTATTGCTAATATACCTTTAACATCTTTGTACATGTATGTATGGTTGTATATATGCAAACTCCTCTATTCATACATCGTTTCAACCATCTGATGGATTGTGGGGATGAGCCACATGGCACACACTTGAAAATAATTTCCTTTAATAAGAACCATAGAGTGTTTTAAGGCTTTCAGTATAAGCACTAATTCCAGCTGCACGCGGTGCTTCACATTGACTAGGATGCAAGCCGATAAAATATGTTTAGATTTCCCCAAAGCAAATTATTTGAATTCATGGCCATCTGCCTGAAAGGTAAAAACACTTTCAGCTGAGACACACATATATAATCTGTGTTTATTTTTAAGTTTACGAGTGGATAGATGATACAGTCTCATCAACCTGAAATGCAAAATGTTCTACATGGACTCAAGGGGGGAAGTGGGGGAAGGCAGTGTAGAGGAGAATTATACTGGAGACTGCCTAATTCAGAATTTCCTATACCTGGATCACTGGTGTCTGTGACCACCAACAGTGTTTCCTCCACTGAAGCAGTCTGGCTTAAATGTGTCTGGTGTGCATTTTAGCTGACCTGAGAAGTCTGGTAAAGAGATTTATCTGGTAAATGACATAGAGACTGCCAGATTCAACATATGACACTTTAAGTATATAGCATCATATACTGCCAGTGGTGGGTTATTTGATTTCTTTTCCTTTTAGTCTTTTCCTTTGAGCATGTTCCAAGAATATTGATTACCTGCATTAAAAATGTGTTCTCTCCATGGAGAATTTTATTGCTCCTTCCCACTAGTGATTATATATGTTTCATGCATATTTTTATAATAAATATGTATAGTGGAGCTGAAGGTTTGAATAAAATTAATTTTCTCAATGAATCAGTCACCTATTATTGTTCTGCAATAAATTGCCAGCATTTTTACTCAATATAATAATAAACCTAACACCTTTTCTTAAAGATGTCTGGATGGAGTGAAGAAATTAACATTATGGAACACATACTATGTGCCAGACGATTTGTTTTTGACTTTACGTATTCATTTTTTAACTAACTTTCTCTTGTGAGAGTTAGTCATCCTTAAGTGTCAGTCTGATGTAAAAAAAAAAAATCAATACATTTACTTTTGTTTTGATTTTTTATAATAAACATATTTTTTTAAAAGAATTTTTGTGAAGACAGTGAAGAGGGTCGTACCCAGCTCCCAACTCAAACATACTACAATCATCTGGAGGGTTCCCAAGAAAGAACAGAAGTCCTGCAAGTCCATTATCTCTGAATTGAGGAAAGACATCATAGATGAGAACAAACCAGTAAAAGAACCCTGGCAACATGAAAATTCAAAACAGATCAACACCCCCAAGGGATCACAAGGGAGCTACAGCAGTGAACTCCAACTACAAGGAAATTGTCAAAATGACATAAATGGAATTCAGAATATGGATGGCAAATAAGATTAATGTAATTTAAGAGAAAGTTGAAAACTAACAAACAGAAGCCCAAAAAATATTTCAGGAAATTAATGAAAAAGTCACTAAAGAACTTGATGAGATTAGGAAGGACATAATAGAACTTAAAGAAATGAAAGAGTCATTCAGGGATTTTCAAAACACATCAGAAAGTCTCAGCAACAGATTAAACCAAGGAGAAGAAAGAATCTCAGAGCATAAAGACGAGGCTCTTGAGCTAACCCAGTCATTTAAAGAGGAAGAGAAGAGAACAACAAAGGCAGAGCAATCATTTAGAGAGATATGGGATTATGCAAAGTGAACAGACATGTGAATTATAGGTATCTCTGAGGGAGAAGAAGAAAGTTCAAAAGCATGGACAAACTAATGAGGGAATTACTGTGGAAAACTTCCCTAGTTTTCACCAGAGATCCAGACAAGATGGCCACTGACCTCTGAGAAGGTTCATTACAAATAGGACATCTCCAAGACACATAATACTCAACCTTGCAAAAGTCAGAATGAAAGAGAAAATTCTACAAACAGCTAGATTTAAGCAACAACTGACCTACAAGGGAAAACCCATCAGGATAAGAGCAGACATCTCAGCAGAAACCTTACAAGCCAGAAGGGAGTGGGTCCCAATCTTCAATCTTCTTAAACAGAGCAACCACCAGCATAGAATTTTGTATCCTGCATAACTAAGTTTCACATTTGATGGAGAAATTAAGTCTTTTCCAGACAAGCAAACAGTGACAGAATTTGCAAAGACCAGACCTGCCGTGCAGGAAGTACTCAGCCATGCATCATACATGGATCAACACAATAGACACCCAGTGGTGTAAAATTACCCCAAAGCTAAATGCCAGAGCCCAGTCATCACAATGGCTCAAGAGGTAAAAGTGTTCTACTCAACAGGAATAATAGAAATCCACCCCACTTATCAATTCTTTCAATAAATGGGAATGGCTTTAACTCCCCACTCAAAAGACATAGGTTGGCTGAATGGATTAGAAAAAAAAAAAAATACAAGCCAAGTATCTGCAGTCTCCAGGAAACACATCAAACTCACAAGGACTCCTCAGACTCAGGGTGAAGGTATGGAAAACAATATTCCATGCAAACCAAAAGAAAGCTGATATAGCAGTTCTTGTATCAGATAACATAGACTTCAAATCAACAAAAGTAATGAAAGACAAAGATGGCCATTATATAATGGTAAAGGGAACAATTCAACAAGAAGACCTAACAATTCTAAATATTTATGCATCTAACACAGGTGCTTACAAATTCATAAAGCAAATCCTACTTGATCTAAACAAAATGATAAACAGCAGCACTGTAACAGCTGGGGACTTCAACACCCCACTGAAAGAATGGGACAGATCCTCCAAACAGAAAATAAACAAAGAAAGAATAGATTTTAACAGAAATATAGAATGAATGGGCCTAAGAGACATTTATAGAACATTCTACTCCCAAACCACTGAATATATGTTCCTCTCATCAGCTCATGGAACATTCTCTAAGATTGATCACATCTGGGCCACAAAATAATTCTCAACAAATATTAAAAAACAGAAAATACACCATCTCTCTTCTCAGACCACAGTAGAATAAAATTAGGAATCAACTCCAACAGGAACTGGCATCGCCAAACAAAGTAATGGAAACTAAACAACCTACCTTAGCCAGAATTAGCAGAATCTCTTGGAGTTGGCGGTCATGAACTAATTGTTTCTGTTTTGTTTTATTTCTTAGAGGTCTCCGAGGGATTCTTCAGGATTGAGAGCACTGAAGTGCTGTCATAACTTTGACATTAGGGATCTAATGCAATTCTCTGGATAACTGCTCATTCTTACAACCTCAGGTCAGCTGGGACCTTTGGATGGCTTCTCCAACTCTCCCTTCTATGAAGCACTCGTTTACATCATCTTATATATATATATCAGTTCCATAGCACTTAATGGGCAAAGAGAATTTTTTTCTCTCTCTCTGAATCTAATGTCTGTAACACAAACAAAAATTATATTTTGAAGAAATGCATGCATGAAAGAATGGCATTCAAATGTACAATTCTAGAGGTTTTCTTTCAATACTGCTGGTTGTCACTTGTAATAATCATGGAGTATTTTTATAATTATTTCCTTACAAATTCAATGCAACTAAAAAACAAAATGCAATGGGAAGTAAATAATGAATAATAGAAATAGGATTCAGATGGGTAAATCAACACCTAACGGGGGATGTACACCCTTGCCGGGCAGTGCAGAGGCAATTTATATAACCAAAGTATTTGTACCCCAAAGTATTTTACTTATTCTTAGCAGTTCTGCTTTTCTTAGTCTTAAAAATAGAATTTCTCTTTGCTGACAAGACTAAACTACACAGAACAGATCCTCTTTTGTAGCATAAATAATATATTTACTTGTATATACAAAAAATTAAAGTGGGAAAGATCTTCCTGCAAAAAATATGCAAATATGCATAGGGTGAGGAGAAGTGGAGCCCTGTGAACATACTAAGGAGAAGTATATGTACCTTCCCTAAGAATTCTAGATTAACACAATGGAAAGTTTTAATTTCTAAAAACACAGTAGAGAAATCACTGAAAATAATTTCCATCATGCTGTCCCCTCTTGCTTTAGCCCCACATGTTTCCCAGGTGAATGCTTGCCCACAGAAGTGCCTGTCTTCTATACTGAATGAGAACGGGCCAAAAAAGAGGTGGTCTGATATTTGTTAAACAAATGTCTCATATTTGAGCCAGCAGGAAGGGGAGATACTAAAAATTGCCATATGCCATAAAGAATGCCATTAGAGTTTTCAGCCTGAGTTCTGAAAATTACTGCTGGAATCAAACAGCCAAAAAAAAAGTACATCCCATTATTACCTTGGATTGGAACATTTAGATGGTTGACCTGCTTCTATTTGGCCTATTAACAACCGTGAGCTCGATACATTCAAACGTTCTGTTTATTGTTTTCTTTATTACGTCTTTTCTTAGATGAACATAAAATATAAATGGGGAACACTAGCAGTAACATTTTGTTTCCGATCAAAGGCATTACTTAGGCAAAAGAATTACATTTCATTTAAAAATCTACATTATTTACATTGACTTTGTTAAACTTAAGTCATTGTTATTGAACATGTCATTTACCTTTAAATTTGAGAAAAAATTTAGTGTTTACTTATCAAATATATTAGCAAATGTTGGAAATATTACTCAGTAAGCATCTGGCCTAGTCATAATATAAGCATCTGTCTTATGTTTACAACCTAGAATATTTGATTCATTTAAACCAGGTTCACAAGTTCAGATGTTTTTCTGTAATCTCTTTGGACCTACCTGACTTCCAGGGTTGGAATATACATCAAGTGGAATCAGGCTTCATCACCTCACGTACATTCTCCCCTCTGTGGGTTCTGGAATGTGTAAACATGGAATATAAAAACAATATGAAAATCGGGATGACAGATGAAAATAACATCACATGAATTGTTTCTGACAAATAAAACCTAATTTTTTTCTCAACTTTGTCCATCTACTTTAAATTTATCTTTTAAAAAATTACATCAATATGAAATCATGCATACCTTCCTGTTGTTAAAGTAAAACAAAGAATAATAATAAAATATATCATCTATATTAAAATTTATATTTGATGGGTCATGGTGTCATTCATTTCTTACAACAGCACTATTTGTAGACAGAGCTAGTATTATGATACACAGTGCTAGATACGATTATATTCTCAGGTTTTCCTAGGGACATGTTTTTATTAACAGTTTGATGCAAGAATTGAATTGTTATCTTTTTGATTAAATATTATAAAAAATGAGATCTCAGGAGCATTGCTCCCTCAGATTGCCATTTACTATACCCACACATGCAAACTCCCAGTTTTATGTTCAATTTTGTTCTAAACTAAGCTTCCAGCCTATCACCTACTTTTTGCCCCACACACCTCCCACTTCACCCAAATGCATGCAGCTTCCCTACTTACTCCTTTATAAGAATAACTCTCCTTTGCTCACAATTCTAAAATGTGTGTCTAGGTCTTTTATAGCACGTGGCATCTTCTACCTTATATTAGAACTAATCCTGTCAGTCTTACCAGTGGGAAGTGAGTTTACAGTGGGAATGAGTTCATTCTATTTCTCTCTGCATATTTCTTTCTGCATACTGAGTACTCCTTCTAGACCAAACATTGTGATAAGTACCTTGCATCAGAATATTTGATCATTGCAGTATTAGATCTGTACTATGAATTAGTGTTGTTTCACTGATGAGAAAACTGGCTTTCAGGGGTTCAGAACATGGCCAGACTCATGCAGCAAACAAATGGAAGGGTTAAGATTTGAATCCAAGACTTTTTCTCTTAATGCATAAGCTGTTAAACGCACTACTTACTGGTTTCCAAATTAAAGGGTGTGAACATGAATAAAACAAACCAGGAGAACCATTTAAAACATACAAAGAAATAATACACAGCTGTTTATGTAGCCCAGATGTCCCTAAATCTGGCACTACAAAGCAAAGTCACATTTTCATTTCAGTAGGGAAGAGGCCTCCAGTCCCATCTTATACCACCCTCTTTGCTCTTCCCTGAGAGGAGGGAATCTGCATTTATTAGGGGGTGGAGTCCCTGTGCTCTACAATATTCAGTAGAGGGTGTGGTTCCTAAGTCTGTAAGGGGAGTGGGCGTGCCAGACATCTGGTCCTGCCTTTGCCTCCGCTTATGCCCCAGCTACAGGCTGTCCCTTGCTTCTCCGTTTGTGGGTGGCTGATGGTTAAGATTTTAATTTGGGCTTATTGAATTCGGGAAAGTTCCATTAAGACCTTCAGCTTAGGCCACACACTTCACCAGAGACATTTGGCTATCAGAACATTGTTCCCTATTTGCTGTAGTTGTTGTAGAAACCTCTGAGGGGAGTAGTGGGTGATGGCAGGCATGATTTTGGTTCTGGGACTGCTTAGTCAAATGTCATTTAACATGAGCCCAAACTCCCTTTTATTTATAATAATTTTTAAGCCATAATGACTAGAATGTCCCACCTGCTCAAAGGGTCTTAAAGTCTGATAGTTACTTTCCTTTGACCCTTCCTTACCTTTTGAATCCCCAGATCACCATCAGTTTTAATATGCAGATTAGACATTTTTTTTTACCTTTATATCTAAGAAAGACAAAAGAATTCTGTTTGTCACAAAGGCCAAACCTCCTGTTGGTAATGGCAGTGTCAAAAGCTAGAGGAAACGACTTCATAATCTCCATTCTTCCATCCAAACCTTGCTAGGATTTTTTTCTTGTTCTTATGTAAAGTGCTAGGCAAATTCAGCTTGCAGTCACCTTTTCTAGCCACTTGCATCCCCTCATCGTGATCAAGCTCTTCCAGTGTAGAAATTGTTTCCACTATTCAGTGCCCTCCTTTACACAGGAAATACACACTCAGCCATGGTCTTCCAAGCCAGACATGGCCGGGGATTTCTGCTGCATCACTCTTTGATTTGTGTTTCTTTCAATTCTCTCTAAAATTTATCTGCTGACTCCCGGCTCCCGGGGTCAGCTCAGAACATCTAGGTGTCTAGGACAGGAGGAGTTAACATTCGCACATACTCTTGTGCTCAGTACCAGCTATGCTCTCTGAAGATACAGACCCTAAGCCATTAGAGACTTTCCCAGAATTCCCTTTTTAGATAAATGTTATCTTAAGAGTTTTGTTTTTGATTTCTTTCTATTTGACCTCCATATAAGAAAAAATTAATTGTTCAATCTGTTTTCACATAGGCCTGCAAGTATATACATGGAGGTAAATAGATACAAGTGGGAGGGGATCAGCATAATTTTGGCTATGGCATGGAGTGTGGGGAGAAGAAAGAAAGAAAAAGAGAAAGAAGGAAGGAAAGAAAAGAGATAGAGGAAGGGAAGGAGGAAAGGAGACTGGGAGGGAAGGAAGGAAAGAAAAACAAGTCTAAGTAAGCACCAAGGTTTTTAAAGGGGTGGTGGGGGGCGTAGAGGTATATACATTCCGGAGGTCTACAGATTAAATAGAGCCACTCAAGACAATTTCTCCCAGAATAGAAGGCCCATGAGTAAAGTGAACTGCCTCTCAATAACTAGAAATTCTTGACAAATTTTAAGTAAAGATTTCAAGATTCCATGAAACTAAGTTCCATTTTTGTGAACTGTATCAACTTCTAAATAATGCTGACAGTTCATAATTATATTTTTATCACCAGATTGATAAAATGTATTAATGTACTTCAGCCCTTTTCAAACACAGTAGCTATTTTCTCTTATAGGCTGAAGCAAACTGAATCGTAAAGAGATAGTTCATTTTTGGCTTCCAGTGTAACTTTTAAAACTAAAGTCTTTTCCAACTGGGAGCTAAATTTCCTTTAAGACAAACTCTGAGAGCTATTACAATTTCACAAGGTCACATAATTCCAAACAACAGGGCAAGAATTAAAATCTCAATCATTCTGACTCAAATGTCTGATTTTCACCACTATGGTAATAATATCTCAGATTTTCATATGCCAGAGCAGTCTTCTAAGTAGATCCAGATAGAGATTTTGTTTTAAAAATAGTATTAGCATATATTATAAGAAATTAAATAGAGGCAATAACCATTTATAGAAAAATAATTCACTGATCAAAAAGTTCAATAGAAAGCATAGTGTTACGGTAATTATTATCCAGTTTATCAACAGTCTACTTTTTCACTTAGCATGTTTTCAAGGTTTATTCATATTGTAGAATGTATCGATACTTCATTTCCTTTTATTGGTAAATTACATTCTATTGTATGGATACGCTACATTTTGTTTATCTATTCATCAATTTGATGGACATTTGGGTTGTTTCTACCTTTTGACTATTTTAAGTAACATTGCTGTGAAAATCCTTGTACAAGCTTTTGTACAAGTTTTTATTTCTCTTGGGTATATGCCTAGGAGTAGAATTGCTGGATTATTGGTAACTCTATGTTTAACCATCTGAGAAACTGTCAGACTATTTTCAAAAGTGGCTACACTACTTTACATTTACATAGGCAATACATGGGAGTTCCAGGTCTTCATATCCATACCACCACCTTTTGTCTTCTTTTTCTTTATAACCATCCTAGTAGGTGTGAAGTGGTATCTTGTAGTTTTGAGTTGCATTTCCATGATTGCTATTAAACACATTTTATTGTGCTTATTAGTCATTTGCGTATCTTCTCTGGAGAACTGTCTATTCAGAATGTTTGCCCATTTATCATTTTTTAATATTTCTCATTTTATTTTCTAGTATAATAGTTTCTTACATACTTTACACAAGTTTTTAATCAGATGTATTACTGCACATTTTTTTCTCTAATGCTACACATTATCTTTTCACTTTCTTAATCATGTCCTTTGAAGTGCAAAGGTTTGTAATTTTGATAATATCCAGTTTGCCCATTTTTTTCTTTTGTTACTTGTGATTTTACTGTCATATTTAAGAAACCATTGACTAATCCAAGGCCATGAAAATGTATGCCTATTTTTCTGCTAATAGTTTTATAGCTTTAGCTCTTACATTTAGGTGCTTGATAGATTTTGAGTTAAACTCTGTTTATGATATGAAATAGGGATGCGAATTCATTTCTTTTCATGTGGATATCCAGTTGTTCCAGCACCATTTTTTGAAGACAATTTTCCTCATCAATCAATATTTGATCATGTACCTTTGTTGAAAATCAATTGACCATGACTATGATGTTTTATTTATAGAGTCTCAATGTTACCTTATTGATCCATATGACTATCCTTATGCTAGCACCACACCGTTTTATTTATTGTACCATTGTAGTAAGTTTTAAAATAGGTAAACATAAGTACTCCAAATTTGTTCTCTTTTTCAACAGTGTTTTTGCTATTCTGGGTCTTTTGAATTTCCATAAGAATTTTAGGATGAGGTTGTCAATTATTGCAAAGAATTCAGTGGAGTGAATCATCTGGTGCTGCACCTCAGAGTGTGCAAACTTGGGCATATGTTCATACACCTTGGGATAGCAATGGTTTTAGCAAGGATGTTTTTTACTGTCTCCCTTTCTGTTCTTTCTGTTAAGCTATTCTCCCATTTGGTATTACACCCAGCTTCATTAATTATCAGTTGACTCTTCTGTTGTCTTTGACAATGTCCTAGAACATAAATTGCTTCCCCAGTCTGTTCCAGCTAAAACTGGGCTCTTTTGCAGGAATAGTTTCAAGGCCAGTCTTTGAGGTGTATTCTGACACCAGAGGGCTCTGTGTAGCTGTCTTTTCCCCTGGTTCTCTTTGGTACACTAGCCTGAGTACAATTTAGCTTATTCCTGTTATGGGCTGCTGTCTTCCTTTTAATTGCTTACAATCAAAATCTCTATTGCTTTTCAGAGCATGATTAGGCTTGAAGTTCCCCATGATGTTCTAAATAAAGTCATTTATTTGAGAGAGAGTTTCAGAGTTCTGTGTTCTTGTGGCTTGTCTTTCCCGGCAGGGCAAAATTTCTGAGCCACTGCTAGCTCCTGAGCTGGAGACTATAATAATGGCCTTCTTGATTTAGTATGTTGCTCTTAAACCAGAGGATCTATTGTTTTTGAGAGCACCCTGAGCCTTGAACTTCCCATACTCTCTTCCCAATAAAAGCAGTTTCACTGGGGAAAGCTTGTGTTTTCTTTTCTTATGGACTGTCTCTCCTTTAGCCAAAATCTCTGTTCTACTACTCTGGGCATCAAGGAGGGTGGTAGCCTGTGGTCTTCTCTGCTTGCCTCTCCCAGCATGAAAACTTCTCCCTGCAAATGAGCCAGGCAAGGAGAATTAAGTCCTCATTATCCTTGGCTTACTATGCCTCTGGATAGGGTTAGGGGAGACCCTCCATAGTTAGGGTATAGCCTCTGTACTCCATAGATAAATATGGTCGTGCCTCTACCTTATGGAAAGGGGATGAATTTCTCGTGTTTACCAGGAAAGGAGCCTCTTTGAACTGAAGCTAGAAAAGATGAGAAATGCTGGCAACCTTATCTGCCCAGTGAGATGAGGCAACCCTTGGTACAGATCTGAGGAGAGAGAGAGAATCTCCCTACTAGCCACACCAGCTCTAAATATAGCTTCCATCAAGTTGAGTTGGAGAAGGGAGTTTGTGAGCAAATTGTGCCATAGACTCATGCTGTTCTTACTGAATTTTAGGAGATTGTCTTGATTAATTTTCTTAATTTAATGTGTAATAACATTGATACAATTTCCAGAGACTAAAACAGTTGTTCTTTTTCAGTTTTAGTCATCTTAGCTTGTTTCATGGGGGAGTGGGTTCATAGGCCTCCTCATGCTACCATCTTGGAAGTCATTTTTCTCTCCAATTTGCAGATGGCAAAACTGAGTTTAAACCTAGATCTGTAACTGAAAAAAAAAAATCCATGTTCCTTTTTATTAGTCATTAAGAACTTCTTAAAAAAAAAAAAGAATTTTACTTCTTGTGTTCTGTTAGGTTTATACATATGTATTATACAATCAACTATGTCAATTATTTCTCAGGTATTATAAGTGACACCCCACTTTGCCAAGAGTACAATATGTAGAAATAGAATCCACAGAAATTATAATAGAGAGAGTTTTACTTAACTGAGAATATCAAGGAATACTTAGGAGTGTCCCATATTACTTTTATTATTGTTTCACTCACAAGCATATTTGGCCGGTTATGAATAAGGGTAAATTATTGACAAGATTTCAGGGATTTCTGAATCTTGAAATGAGACACAGAGAAAAGAAAACCCCCTTCTATCTTTAGATGGTTAATGAAGGATATGATGTCCTGAGCTGCTGTGTCCATCATTAAGTCCTGAGAGATAACCAAAGAGAAGGCGTACTAAGTGAGAGTGATTGAAGAGGGATACGAGAAGAGCTGGAGCCTTTGGTGACATCACCCTTTCTAAATGTCTCGACTTCTTACAGGATATAATAAATTGCTATTGAAGAAGCCAATAGATTTAGAGTTGTTCATTACTTGCAGCAATGCATCCTGATAAAGAAGAAACAGCACTTTCAATATATCTGTGGTGAATGCAAATATCATGACTATGAACGTTAAAATAGAATCATGGAAATAAAGAGAAACAAATAAAGGAAATATAGCAGGGAAGAGGCCAAAAAGGTAGGTGAGGAACAGAGCAGATAGAGTCTCTTAGGAAATGTCAAGGAACCCTGTCCTTATCAAAAAGACAGAAAGAACTAATTCAAGACTTTTAAGCAAAGGAGGCTAATGGGATTTATATTTTGATAGCATTGTTTTTGCAGAAATGCACAGAATATATTTGCAATGAGAAAACAATGTGTGTGTGGGTAGATCAACCCAGAGTAAAAAGAATGCAAGAAAGACATGTTTGTTAACAGGGACTTTGATGTATGCAGTAGAAGTAGAGAGAAAATGTTTTAGTAACTACAATAGGACTTTCCATGGATTGGGTTAGTGGAATGGACCTTGAAAGGTGTCAAGAATAATGTATATGCTTTGTTCTTGCAGTGAATTAAATAGTGATACATATTGAAGGATGACCGAGTAGGGGAATGGGAGACAGATGGTGAGGAAATTCAGTGAAGAATTCAGTGAAGAGGTTGGTGGAAAGGTATAAATGGAGATAGATTATCTATCTCCAAATGGCAACTAAAGACATGAGTGAGAATGAACTGGCAAAGGGCCTAGGTTTGAGTCTTGAAGGACACCAATATATGGCTTTATAGAAAAGGAGGAGACAAGAAAAAAAACAGGTAGAAGGAAAGCCAAAAGATTATTGTATTACCTGATCCAAAAAAAACCCCATAAGATTGGGCTCACACTAGTTCATATTACGGAGAGGTTAAATTATAAAAAATTAGATAGCCCTATTGTATTTACTTTTGTGGATTTCATTGATTACATTAATAGATACTGTTTCAGTCAAATAATGGGGAAAATTAAAATACATTGGAGTGTAAGCGGAGATTTGGAAATAGAAAAATAAATTAATTGATTTGGCTAAATTCTAAAATTTCCAAATTTAAAATTCCTCCTTGAAACAAAAGATGCTTTTATATTATAGTCTGAAATGCAAAATGTAAATGTGAGGCAGACCAACTAAATATATATTACATCATCAAAATGTACACAGTATCTGAAGTTTATCCTAAATATTTTAATAAGAGACACACACATACACACACATATATCCGTCCCATAAAAATGATCGAAACACACGCTTCTCCAATTTAAGAGTACTCAGAGGATTATATAACTCTAATTCTGGCCATTGTGATGGATTTTATGTTATTATTTACTACATGATCAAATGAAAATGTGAATGTGTCGTAGAAACCCATGTCTGGAACTGAGCATACACCCCTTCTTAAGAGTTATAGCACCTCCTTGAATAGCCCTGCACAACAGCGCTGTGTGCAATCTGAACCCTTGCAAGAACTTAATTGGAAAATATGGTTTTAATAAACAACACACTTTTTCTAGTTTTTGAGTACAACTAAAACTCACTTTAAAACCAATGGGTTGTGGTGAGTTTTTACTGCTTTTGAATGTTCTGTCAAATGAAAATGATCATTTTTTAAACTAAAAATTAAGATTCGGGTTTTCCAATAAATAGAAGAGTCATGGACTCCAGAGAGAGTTTAGAGGCAGTTGTTACACTGATGAAATTGTGGGTGGTCAGTTGTGATTCTTCTGTCTTTCAGTTCAGAAAGAAAAGTAATAGCTGTGCTGGCTCACAAAAATGTACACATAACTCCAGTTATTCTCTAATCAATTATTGCATGTTCAAAGCTTTCAGGTATCTTTCTCATGATGTCGTTTCACATAGTTGAACATCTACACAAAACTTGCCTTATGGAAATTTTGCATTGCTAAATTTTTGAGTGAATATAATTTCTACTGGATTAATTTATTATACACTGCTTTTAAAATGTTACATAATCATAATTTCTCTACTTTGAACATCAATAATAATTTTTTTTCTTTGGAACACTTTGTTTCAAAGAACTCATTCCTTAAAAATACATTCCAAGACAAATTGTATGTGACTATAAAATCAAAAGAGAAAAAAAAACAATCAGATGAGAGGTGGTAAAAAATGGTTGAGAACTTAACTTTCTGAGTTAGAATCTCATTTTGCATTTGCAAGCTCTGTGACCTGGGGCAATTGTTTAATCCCTCTTTTCCTCAATTTCCTTATTTACAAAATTTGGATAATTATACCATATGAAGTTTGTGGGAAATTAATATGTTGATATTTGTAAGAGGATAAGAAACTTCATGGCATTTAGTAAATACAAAATATATATTAGAAATTAATCTATATGGTAAGAGTGATATATTCACTAGGTACTCACAGCACCGGTGAAGAGATTTCTCAAAGATCAGGATATATAAAAGTAAATAAGTTTTATTTTAGTTTCTGAGGGAGAGAGAGCGAGAACGGAAAGATAAGGAGAAAAAGAGAGAAGGGAGATGGTGGTGTTAGATTTTAGTCTGAAACTCTAGGTTCTTGGCACGCCCAGAGAATGGCCAGACATGCCAAAATTAGGCAAGCAAGAAAACAAGGTTTATTGAGGAGAGAAAGGTAGGATTATAGGGCAAGAGCAAGATAAAGGTTTACAGAGCATGGTACATACCCCACAAATGACTACTGGACCCACTGTCACAGCAAAGTGAGAGCCAAAGGAAGGGCGCAGAGAGAGCGCTTGGCTATGGTCTGAGTCTTATTTTATAGTGACCGGATAGGGACCCCTCTCATGGTTCGGGGGTCACCATGGAACCACTTTGATTGGAGAGTTGGGAGTCACATGACCTGAGCCTTAACTGTGCATGTGGGTTCTAGGTCACTTTCCAGACTTTGTGGTACCCTTGCAGCTTGTCCCGTACGCTAGCGAGTCCTCTGCTTTCTTCTGCAGCTGGCACGCCAAGTTCTGATTGGCAGATTCATAGGGTAGTCCCCCTTCTTCCCCCCCACCATGGAGAATTAGGATAGGGCAGGACTGAGAAGCCGGGCAACCGAGAAGCGGGGCAACAGCACCCACTTCCGTCCCTAGGAAACCTGGAATCCCTCACTATCTACCTAACAGTGTGGCACCCAAAAGAAAGAGAAGGGATGTGCCCACCCTGAGGCCAAGCGACTTGATGCAACAGAGATCCCAGGCCACGTCTGACTTGAATTGTTGTGTATTTGTGTGTTTATATCTATTAATGCATATATAAATAGGTGTGAAATAGAATTAAATAGAATGATTTCTGTTGTATCTAAATTGGCTAAGGGCTCAAAGTTGAAGGCAATGCCTAATAGATGAAGAGAGACTCTAAAGGAAAGGTTCTCAAAGGTGCCTAAGATGTCTGCACCCAAGATGTGCAGGGCATTTGGGCAAATACATTGTATAAAGTCCTTTGCATATAAAAGTTTTTATTTAAAATGTATCACAAAATATATGGGCCCATGTGAAATATGTCGATTTATCATGATGATTTGAAATAATGGGTGAAGAGAAGGGGAGGAACAAGGTGGCTGAATAGAAACCTCCGGCAATTGTCCCTCCATATAAACTCCAAATTCTACAACTATCCACACAAGGAAGCACCTTCAGAAGAACCAAAAACCAGGTGACTGATCACAGTACTGGGTTTTAACATTATATCAAAGAAAGAGAGACTGAAGAGGGCAAAAAAGACAGCCTTGCATTTCCTATGCCACCCCTCCCCCTCGCTCAGCAGTGCCATGCCAGTGGGCCAGGAGGAGGGAAAGTGAAGTGATTGCGGAACTCTGCACTGGAACTCAGGACCACCACATCACAAGGACACATAACACAGGGCAGAATTCTGCCAGCACCCACAAAGGGAGCATAATGAATAGCCTGGCCAACAGAGGGAAATCCTCCACCCTGAAACCTGAGTCCCAGCTACCCCACCACCAGCTGACAAACAGCAGCCTGGGGCCCGTAATAAATTCATCAGGCAATCCAGCCACAAAGGCTGTAGACCTTGGGCAATTCCTGCAGCTGTGCTGGCTCACAGAAGAGGACTTGGGGTGCAGGTGGCTCCGTGAGATACCAGCAGCAGTGGCCAAGCCAGTGTCTGTGTCATCCTCCCCCCCAGCTCTAGCCAGTGCAGCTCAAGGAGAGTCTCCTCCCACTTGAGAAAAGGAAAAAGAAGAGTTCAGAGCAATTGGTTTTGGAACTTGGGTACTAGCTCACCCATAGTAAAGAAAAGTACCAAGCAGAATCTTGAAGCCCCTATTCCAGGCCTCAGTTCCTCAATGGCATTTCTAGACCCACCTTGGGCCAGAATAAAACACACTGCCCTGAAGGGAAGGCTAATTTTATATCTCCTACCATTAGTAGCAATGCTATACTCACAATGCCATGGCTCTATGGAACCCAGTTGTATAAAAACAGTTCAGATCTTCTTGCTTTTGCAGTTCCCTAGAACTTTTACTTAATGCTGTTTACATCTTTCCTCATGTCATTGCATGAGCCCTCAAACAGCCAGTGAATATCAGCTTCCCATAATGACTCTCTCAATGGCTGTTGTTTTGCTTTATTGATGAATCCTACGAACAAAAGTCTTTACCAGAGTATGCAGGGAAATGTGATAATAATTTGCTTCTTTGTCTTGTTAAATTTACCCTTTGGAGTATCATAGGATAAAAGTAAAATGATGTATATTCCAATTATGACTCCTCTTGAACTTTTTAGGCCATAATTACTACATTCTTAAAATGTGATGCCTTTCAATATTGACCACAAACCTGCCCTCTATGCAGGGCCACCAGTTGAATGGATAGTCAGGAGTCCCTTGTGCAGAAGTCCCATTTATATAAGAAATGTTTATGTCTGTCTTGCACAGCTTAAGATGTATTAATTGAAGTATGTGGGATATAAGTCAGAAGTGGCTATTGAAGTTGCAGAGAAATAATCTTTCAAGAATTCAGAGGAGATTGGCAAGGCCACCTTTGGAAGATTGCCTGACACATGGAATCACACCTGGAGTGAGTCCCTTGCATGCTAATGGCTGGGAGTGTAAAAGATAAAGGGTGCTTGCCACCACGCAGCTGCTCTTGGGGTCTGGAGACTGGAGGAACCATCACGGACAAAACATCAGGAGGCAAGAGCTAGTGGCCAGGCCTCACATGGCTCAGGCCCAAAGTCCAAAAGTCATCAGTAGACGACAGGTATCCTAGATACTGAATTCTCCCTGTGTCCGTTGTAACTGAGAGTCACCTAAAATCAGCATGTCAGTACCAGCAAGAAAATAGACAATCTTGAGGAAGGCACTTGCAGAGACTAGAATTCATAGGAGAACAGGTCCAGGCTTAGGGTCCTGCCCATATGGTGCTGCTGGCTCTAGTCAGTCCCGGGCAGTAGAGGGAGGCAGAACATTTTAATACACCAAAAAGTTCAGTCCTCATCCTGCCTGCCCCAGGCCTAGGGGCAGAGTCCCTCCCAACCTCTTACCAATAAGACTGGAGATTTATTGAGAGATAATTCACTGAGAAAATTCAAGGAGAATATTCTATTAATAGTGGCATAATTAACCACAAAATGAAGATTTGAAAAGTGGTTAGCTCAGATCAATTAAACACCATAAATAAACTTTGTATAAGGTGCTGTATATTTTGGGAATATATTTTAATGTAATTCCTTTAAAATTAAGTTCTTTTACTATTCCCTTAATATCTTTGACCCTGTTAGATTTTATCTTTTTTCTTTCAAATGTGCTCTTACCATCCATTGCTTTGTTAAAACCTTGTTTGTATTATTCTTTCCTTCAGAATGTCTTCCTGGAATGCTTTTTTGTACGGAAATGGAATCTAACACTATCTAGTGACAAGAAACAAATGGCTGATGAATCCAAACATGGTTATATAAATAAATGAATAAAGGAAAACTGAATAAATACATGACATTGAAAATTTTCAAACATGCATTAGTTTAGCTTTAAATTATTTAATCTAAAAACATTGAAAGAATAATGATCAGAACCATGTTTAAAGATCACCAAATTTAAAAACAAGAAGTAAAAGAAATTAGTCAGCTGGTTATTGTTACTAACTAACTTTTGTAAATCATTTGGTGCATTATTTATCATGTTTTACATATCATAATAATCATGCGGGCGGTGGGGGGGGGGGTGTTTGCAAACAAGGTTATGGCTGATGCTGAAGTCAATATTAAAGGAGTCCTGAAAGGGCTCTTTTGTCTCTGCACAATCCAAGCATTTTTTGACCACTGGGATGATCATGATGATGGTGATTCTAACTAATGATGATGATGATGGTGAGTACAACAATTAAATAGAAAGTGAGTGACTTCACTTTCAAAATTAGAAAGCATTCCAGAATTGATGTTTTTGTAAGCCAGCAAGAAGTACTTTAAACTGCCCAATCTGATCAGGTTTTAATTAATGATTTAAACTAGGACCTCAGATTGTGATGGAGAAGTAGATGAAGAAGGGAGATACAATCTTAGTAATGAGAAAACATTCAAGGTTTACAGAAAGTGATCCAGGACTGCTTCACACATTTCACTTTGCCTGTTTGTAATGAGATCACATTTATGTCGTTTCCACCAGATCTGTCCATACTTGAACCACTTTCCAAGGGTTCATTGGTAATTTTTTTGATTTTGTTTTTTTCTTCTTGTATGCACAGGGTAAGACAAGGCAGAATGGCTGGCTGATGGAGTTTAATAATTTATCTAAGCTTGATTTGGACTAGATTTAGCTGTTCTTTCTCTGCTCATCAAGATGTGAAAAGGTTTGGGACTTTTGGCTACAGATCATTCTTTTTTCTTTAGTAAATGGTTATAATCATATTGTATTGACCTTCTCTTAAACCAATTTATCTACTTACATGTGAAATTGCAAGAACTGAAGCTAGAGATTTTTCCCAATCCACTTCTTGAGACTCGAATCATTCCCACTGTGACATGAACTAGAGTGCGATTATGATCATTTAAACATATCAAATCACACAATTATTTTTACAATCCCACATTTCTGATATCTTTCCACTTCTCTTCTCAACATAATTTTTTCTCTTTTCTATTTAATAAATGGAAGACAAGTATAAAGAAATATAAATAAATAAATGCAATACATGCCTACTATTTTACATACCTTTAGTAAGTGTATTTATTCTTTGCTTCATTACTCACTCAGATACTTATAGAGTGCCTAATATGCACCTAGAAATATTGTAGGCACTGGGGATGTTACATAAACAAGATGAATCTCTGCCATTGTATAATATAGATAATGGTGAGCACAGATAGGAAAAAACTTGTAAACAAAAATATTCCAGATAAGGATAATCAATATAAATAAAATAAAACAGAATAATGCAGGAAAGTGCATCTTTGTGTGGTGGGGAGGGAGAGATCATAAGAAGTAACTCCAGTTAGAACAGGCAGTGGAGGCTAAGCCAAGGGAATGGCATGTGGACTAATATAGATCCAATCTCAAGATCAATAATATAACGTTAAAAATTTTTATTTAAAATAAAATCGAAAGTCTCAATGAATACTTTTAATAGAGTACATCAAAAAGCAAGTATCACTTGTAAAAGGAGGAAAACCGTTAAATTTATCTTTACATTTAGATAGTAGTATCAATATTGCTATATATATTAAGTGGAAAACTCATATAATTTGATAGTATAATGATATGAAATATTGTATTTTCCCCATTGTCTTTGAACTAATTCTTTGTAAGATATAATGGAAAAATTATAAAATGATGACAAAGTCCTAAGGGAAGTTATATAGTTGTATATATTAAAAATGGTTCATGTATTTAAAATGCTTGGAAAATAGGACTTTAGTGTGATATCTGAAATATTTAGAAATGTAAATCTCTTGATTACGTGAGAATGCTAAGTACTTTTTTAGGTCACAGATATTTGACATTTTACAAAAATACACTGAAGATTGAGTTATTAAATTCTCATTACTTCTCTGAGGACAACTCTCACCTTGAGATCAGGTAGCAGAAATCTGTACGTTTATAATTCTTGCCAGCATTTTGTTTATTTTGAAAATAAAAGGCCATTTTCTTAATTTTAACTAATCTTCCTGTCTCAAATATTGCTCATTTATAATTTATCCACTACACAGTTCTTTTATTGATCTATCAAAAATACAAACGTATTCATAAAAAGTTGTGAACGTAAAAAGTCTATGTTTAAAAGACTGTAAAGACATCTATTAACTGGTCAGTGCTTTTCAAAATGTTTCATTGAACTGTCTGAAAGTACACTGTCAATTGAACATAAATGTTGGGGTTTAGCGGTATTTTTAATTGATATATTTTACATTCACTTAAATGAACAAAATTAAGTGTACAATGCAACATATTCAGAAAAATTCCTTCACTTGGATAACTCAGATTCCTACCAAAATAGACTATTTTTACCATTTGATAAATATCCTTTATACTTCTTCCCATGCCCTACATTTATCCCTATTCTGTCAAGAAGTAATCCCTGTTCTGATTTTTTTATTTGTTTCATTACAGTTGGACTGTGACAGAACTTCAAATTTGACTATGGAGTGTCTGACATCTTTTGAACAGCTAAATAGCTTAATGTTGTAAGGTTCATTATTTTTGTGTGTGTTAGCTTATTCCCTTTTTTGTATGTTTTAATTTCCTGAGAGTTATTCCACTATATAGATAAAAAGCTATTTGTCTAATTATCCTTCAGTCAATAGGTACTTAATGTTTCTTGTTCTGAGCAACTATGATTAAGTTGCTATGAACATCTTTGTGTACTTTTTTGTGTATATGTATGTTTTCACATCTCTAGATTAAATACCTAGGTATGAAATGGCTTGGTCATATTTTTTAAAAAATGATATTTAATTGTCAGAAAAACTGAGATGCTAATTTCCAAAATGATTTCTAGCATTTTATTCTCCCCCTCTAATGTCCACATCCATGCCAACATTAAGTGCTGCCAATCTTTTCGAATTTTCATATGCAGTGGTATCACACTGTGGGTTTATTTTGCATTTTTCTGGTGACTAATAATGCTAATCAATTGTTCATAAGCTTGTTGGGCATTAATATATCTTATTTTGTGATATATTTTTCATGTCTCTTGACTATTTTTAATTTGGTTGTATTTTTATTATGAATTCTGGAAGTAAGTTACATAATGTGGATACAAGTTCTTTGTCAAATTAATAGTAGCTGTGTCCTCCCAGTTTGTAGTTAGTTTGTTTGTTGAGTCCTCCATAAAAATCAATCAATCAATCAACTGTTTGCCTACCTGAAGGACAAGAAGATACTTTCTTCTATTTTCTTGTAGAAGTTTATATATTTAGCCTATGGTTCCACTTCAGTAATTTCTATATGTTGTGTAAGGTACAGGTTGAGATTTGTTTTTTTTTTTTTTTTTTTTAAGAGTAAGTGATTCTAGCCACATATAATGGAAAGACTTTAATTTCCCTATTGAATTATTTTCATGCCGTGGTTGGAAATAGCCATATAACTGTGAGTCAATTTCTGGACTCTGTGATGTTCTATTAATCTATATTTCTATCCTTACTCCAGTACCATAGCAACCACTCTGGTAACTATAGATGTATACAAAGTTTTTATTTCAGATGGTATAACTCCTCCAGAATTGTTCTTCTTTTTCAATGTTGTTTTGTCTATTCCAAGTCCTTTGGGTTTATACACATATTTTATAATTAGATTGTAACACATGCTGGAATTTTTATTACGATTGTATAAAATCTATAAATCAACTTAAAAGAAGTGGCAGCTTAAAAGTATTGATTCTTGCCATTCCGTCACCCTGGTATGATACCTATTTGTTTAAGTCTTTTTAAATTTCCTTGCAGTTTAAAACACTTCTTTATTTTCCCTTTTAATTTCTTCTTTTGACCTATGAGTTACTCAGAAGTAGGTTACTTGGTTTGCAAATATGTGAGCAAGCATTTTCCAGGTCCTTTTTGATATTGATTTCTAGTTTCTAATTTTCTTTGTACATTTCTTACACATATTTTATTAAATTTATTCCTAATTATATCATATTTTTTTTAAAAAAATACTAAAAAAAAGTACCTGATATTTTGATTGCAGTTCATACACATAAACACTAACTGTGTATTCTGCTACTTTGCTAAATTCATTTATTAGCACTGGTAGATTTTGTTGTTGTTTTAGTTAGTTTGTTTTTTGGTCACTTGGGATTTTCTATGTATATGATCATGTCATCTGTGAAACAAATAGGATTCTATGTCAGGTCTTCAGTCCGTCTTACTCTAAGAGTGACTTCATCTTTCAGTGGAATTTTATGATGATTTTTATTCAAGCCAGTTTTTATGGCTTTTACTTGAGTGCCAGATTAAGAAATGGGCTAAGGGAAATCTTGTTTAGTTCTAGAATTTGATTGTATGTCAGTGCTTTCTTGGAAGGAAAAAGGTTAGTCACCAGCAAGGGGAAGGTGTGATAGAAATGCCTTAAAAAAATTGGTCAAAATATAAGGACTTGGAATAGCCCTCAAGGTTATGAGAAAAAATTGTAGGATTTGAAGGCAAAACAGAACATGTATAAGGCAATTGCTTAGGAATAGCAGAAGCTGTGCTGAACTTAACGGAAGGAATCAATCAATGGAATAAAGTGATTGTGGGAAGCTATTGAAAGGCCTCTCCTTTTTACCAAGAACTCTCAACAAAAGTTAAGAGCTAAAAAGGCAATGTTTGAAGATGACCAGACATCTGAGGGCATACCTAGGAACAGGAGATATGCCTGCTGGATCTGTTACCTGGCCCCATTTGAGTTTTTCCTGGGAGACAAATTCAGACAATATGTTATACAAAATCCTAAATCAGAAAAGCTAGAAAAATTATTAGGTACTACAGAGGTGGGCAAGAAGAAGCCACGTTGGCCCATAAAACATATTAATATCATGCTGCCCAGCTGACAATAGTTGGCCTGCCTATAATTCATCTGAAGGAAGAAATGATGGATATTTTGAAAGCATTACACTCATGCTCACACAGAAACGATCTAAATTTCTGGAAAGGTATTTTAAGAACTGGAATGTGTTTACAAAGTGGACAAAGCTGGTAGAAGAAGTTATAGAAAAGAGGTTGCTATAGAAATCCTCTTAAAATAGGTTGTTGGGGAATATATTTAAATTGGGATATATAAAAAGATGTAAGAGTAACAACATAATCTTACTTGGAGATGGGATTATCTAGAAGGCAATGGAAAAGATAAAGAAGAATCTCCAGGAAAATTTTCAGGGTAAAGTACATAATTATGATATTTGATTTTGAGACAATTTCTCTGACTTGCCCACTAAGGTAGAAAAACAGAGAAGTGAGAAATAATTAAATTCAAGGGATTTCTTATTGATTTACAAAACTCTTGAGTAATAATATTAGATTTTGCTCAAAATACAGAAAAATCCTTCAGGTTTAGAAGCAAAATGAAGGGAGTTTGTTGGGTGCCACACAGTTCCCAATAGTCAATTCAAAGAAAGAGGAAATCATTTACCACAAAATAGCTGTGTCCTCCTTGAAGATTCCTCTGGAATGCAAATTAGAATTTGCATGGCATCCGTTTAGTCTAGAGGATTACATTTAGGTAAGGAAATGCTGACTATTCCCAAGCTGTCTTAAATATGGTCTTCTGTGACTGTGCCCCTGGCAAAAATCCATCCAACTCTGTGGTTTCTAAAAGCATGGTCTTTCAGAGTGTACATGCGAGGGAATCTGTTGTGGGCTCTAACTATTTCTGCCTTTTAACAAATTAGAGATTGGTATATTAATCAAACTGTAGCAGTCAACTTAATGGTCAGATAATTAAAGTTTATGTATGTGCAAGGGTGGGGATTAAGTGAATCCAGCCCAGTTCCCTCTGAAAGTTTTTCTTGGAACAACTTCATAGATTCAAAAGACATTAGTAGGGAGTATGGTAGGACCACCAACTCTGCTATATAAAGTTGGAGTTATTTACTTTTATAAAGATGATGTAGCTCTAACCAGATCTAGTAACATGATTAGAATTTTCATCATTGCTGGTGACTTTGAGTTTGGTTTCAGAGAAGTATATCATTTGAAGAATGACAGAAATTGTCAAATGTATTTTTTAAATAGTAATGACCACCACAGTTAACAATTGACATTCCTTTTGCTCAAATAGTTTCAGAACCCTCTTCATATTAGAGAAATTCCCCCACATTATTAATTTTGTTAGGAAGCAGAAATTGTCTCTTACCCTGAAAGCTCAGAATTCCAGACACTCATTTCTCAGCCCTGCAATGCAGCCAAAAAGCAGACATGTTACCTGTGGCCTGCCAGTCAGATGCACGCGCTTCATCCTTGACTCAGGAGCTAGTGGCACAAGCAGCAGGAATAGTCGACCAGGTTCCTTCTTGAGTAGCAGTGGCGGAGGTACTGGGTAAGCAAAAGCATGTTCTTAGTACAGAAATGGCAGATACATGTGGACTTCTGATATCTTTGCCTTATAAAGATGATTATGGAAGTTTCTCCAGTTTCACCAGGGCCCTCAGCTAACTATTCAGTAGTACTTAAGGATGCAGATTAAATTCTTTCTTATATTTGACCCTGTAAATAATGCACTTTACTTCTTTGTCTGTATTCACAAAATTACCCCCTTTTTATTCCCATAGGTTTAGCCAGCATGCATTGAAAATCACAGGTTGAACCGTTTCACACTAAAAGATCATAGAGGACGACTAAGGCAGGCAAGGGCAGATTTATATCCTTTCTCTCATGCTTACTGTGCAGAACGTGGGAAGATCCCCACGCTATTTAAACTCTTGCTTTTCCCTCATACATTCTTCCAACCAAGCAACTATATTTGAATTTCAGTTAAATGAGTAGGTTTATAATGTGACTTAAAATACTAATCTTAAAGCTTAACCTGGGATAAATCCAGTTTTTCTTAATTTTGAAAACTTATTCAATTTTGAAACTCTTTTTTAAATAAAATATAGTATAAAATTACACATATGAAATTGAGTATGGAGCCTTGGAAGGTTACCTTGTCAGTGAAAGGTTCTGGTGCCCAGTTTTTAGTAGCTTCAGAATAAACCCATCTCTGGGCCCCAGAATTTGACTGTTTTGACTTTTGGGAGGTAGAAAGAGTTTTTAAGCAGGAAAATATCTGCATTCTAAAGGTAATTTAGAAAAGTTGTCAGACCAATGAGAACAAGGAAAAGGTGAATGTAGGAAGATCAATTAAAATTCTACTGTAACAATTTAGACATAAAAATGTTTTAGTCCTACCTAGGGTAATTACATTGGCATTGGAACTGAACAAGACTTTTCAGGGTTTGAATATAGAGTAATGATCATAAGTGAAGGAAAGTGAGAATTAAGAACGATTCTGGTCTGGTGTCTACAAGGATAGTGGATGGGAGAGTTGTGGTACCAAGTGGATGACATAGAAAAGTCAAGTAGGGGGTCAAGTTCATAATTCTGATTTTCAGTATTTTAAGATTTACGTGTGGGATGAAAAGGATATCCAAGTGAAAGTATTATCTAGTAAGGAAGTCGAAAATGCAAGTATAGTGTTTGGTAGATAGTTTAGGCCTAGAAAAATAGAGATTTTTCTACATTAACTTATAATTAAAAAAAAATTAAATATATACATATGGCTCCCATGGTGCTTAAAATTAAGTAGATACACAACATATACATATAAATTCCTACTTTCTTCTTGTTACACATTCATTTTTCTTTTAGTTGATTGAAATTTGGGAAATAATCATAAGACCAACATAATAAATATTGATCTTACATAGCATATATATATGCTTCTATCATTAAAATGCTCTCAAAAGTAGCCAGTTATGGATCTCAACATATGTTATTCTTAATGATTACTATAACTGTATTTTAAAATCATGGTTTTTAATAAACAATTGCACTGTTTTACCCTTGATATCAAACCGAGTAATGTAATTTTTAGCATTATAAATTTACATTGTTTATGCACAGAGAAAATGAAATTTACAGAAAAATACTTCTTTCCATGTTTTTACATCTATCCTCTTATATTATAAAAGAGTCATACCCTTAGAAATCAAGGAATTTTTTGTTTAACAAAAACTTAAAGATAATTAGAAGATATTCTAATAGAAATTCAAATAAAATGTTTTATTTATTTATAATTATTGATAACTCATTATTTAAATGTTAAAAATGTGGCACGCTATAACTTAAAAGTTGTTAACTTGACAATCTATGTTATGGCTTTTTAAAAAAATATGATATATAAAGTCATAGAAATGAATTAATTTTAAAAATTTGTGGATATGTGAATGTTGAGGCCTCCAATACTAAATATCTAAAATTGATTATAATAGCTAAATGTATGTGTAAATTCATAGGAAGGAATATTCAACTAAGAAACTTAACATGTAGATATGGGAAGTCTAAATGGGAAATTAAAAATTTCTGGTATGAATGTAAATCTACTTAAAATAGAATGAGGAAGCGGTTAGCAGGGCATGATGCTTTTATTTCAGTACCTGGAAAGATGAACACATATCTGAATATTGCAAAAATAATTATGAAGCTGAAAAACAGCCAGTTTAGATAAAAAGGCAAGAAAACTAACTCTGTAAGAAAGTAAAACACAAGTGAGACTGAAAAACATAGCTGTTCAAAAAAATGAACATTGAATAAATGAACATAGAGACAGAAATTGAGCTATCAGTACTCACTCATGTTATATACGAAATTTGTAATTTTATTCCAACCAGTCTACAATATTCTGTCAGTGACTGGGTAGTACAAAGTAGGGCTATAGATTGAGTACAGTCTAGTAGATAAGAGTGTGGGACCCAGAGGCATCATTTCTGGGATAGAATTATCAGGGTAGATTATAGCGAGTCTCCTCATCTGTAAAATGAGGATAGAAAATAGTGCCTACATTGTAGAATTCTTATGCATATTAATGCAATTAATACATTAATATGCTTGGAATACTCTGTAGTAAATCCTTGAGCAATGTTAGCCTTTATTATAGAAATACGTTGTTAAAAGAGATTCCATATGTAACGGTAATTTCCACTTGCACCATTCCCTTTTCCTCAGTTGCTTCCAGCCAATACACAGTGAGTAAAATTTTGGCAGATATGTGTCCTGATATTTCTCACATGATATCCTTTCTTAAGACAATGTGTCATTTTTGAACTCTTTTCATTTTGATTTCCAAAATATTGCTCAAGTTAGGGTTTCAGAAATTCATAAAATCTCCTTTGACTCTTCTATATGGTAATCTTTCCAGTTATGAATCTTAGAGAACTTATGTTGTGCTTCTGATATACTCTCTTAAATTTTTTAAAGTGATAAATAATATTGCAAACCTCTGGAAGACAACACCAAATCCTATACTTCTACCTTTCTTTGATGATGTCTAACTCCATTCATTTTGAAGAATAGGTTAAAAACAGAGTACATTAACTTTTTAACAAAATCTGTCCTCATGTAATGCATTGCTACTCCTCAGTTGTCACTCTTAAATTTTAACAGTAATTCAGACTTTCTCTTTTAATAAATATACCCGTGTGATATAAATGCTAGTCAGCCATAAACATCAAATATCTCTACTACACATAATAGATTTTTTTGCATTGTGTTATAGATATCTTATTAAAGTAAACATTATAGAATTTATTTTAAGAAGTGTCACCAAGTGGAAATAAACAACAGACTTAATTACTTTTACTTAAGGCAAAAGTTCTGTGAAGGGCTCTTAATTACTGGTGCTGTTCTGACTAGAATTAAAAAAAAAAAAAAATGACCAGGGAACAGTTGGCATTGAACTTCCAAAAAATAATAATGATAATAAGCCAGAAAATAAAAAACATCAGTCATTAAAATGGAACAAAAATGGAGAAAAATAAATACTCTCAAGACTAATACATGATTGGAAAATATCTTGGCATATTAAAGTCTCCATGGAGACCCCAGGTCTGAGGAAAATTGTAAGTTTTGATTTGGAAGGATTATGGTAGAGACCACAGGTGGCTGTCATATTTAAAAAGCATATATTAAAATATAAGACACTACTGATTTTGATATATGAATTCTGTTTCCATCTAACAGCATCTAAATAGCTATATTAACATGGGAATAGCTATGTTAACATGGGAAGTACAGTAACTTCAGTCTTCTGTAAGAAGTCATATCATATATTCCTCTTATGTATATATGTATGAAAATATATATGAATATATTTAACTTATGAGTCACCTCATTATAATATAGTCTTTGTTTAGTCTTGTGACTAAGTAATACATTGTTGGACATTTTCTCTCATTTTGATCAGTTTCATACATAGGTAAAATATGTCCCTCATTTTTTATTTAAAATCACAAGACTGTTGCTTAATGGAGTTTTGAAAGAACAATATCTTGTCTGTTACCTTCCTAATGGATAGTATCATTCAAAAAGAGAGATGTGGAAACAGGCTACTACAGGGAATGAGAATTGCCATCATTCTCCATCTCTCCCACCATTTTAAGTAAAAGTGACAAAGAAAAACCTTAGCTTGCTATATTATTAGCAAAAATGTCAATTCATGGATTATTAGTGTAAATGGTAACAGGCAGTTAATACTGTAACATCTGGTTCTAATGAAGAAATTCAGAGCCAAAAACATTTGGTAAGAGTTTAAATGAGGCCATTCATCTGTTTTTGAACAAAGATTTCCCACCCGAGTCCCAAAAGCAAAAGTGAGCAGCGTTTGATTAAGACATAACTTAAAAACTGTTCAGTCAGTTATATCACCACAATTTTCTGTGACTCAATAAAAAAAGTGGGTGAAAGATTGAATATTCAACAATTAAAGTAATAATGCTTGAATCTAGAGTGGTTTTAATTTATAATACAAATGGTTTCTACCTATTAAAGATGAGATCTTTGTACATTTTTATATAATAATTAAAAATTGAAAATATTTTAATAGTACATAATTTCAGGACAATACTCTCTTGTCAGTAATTGCTTTCACTAGTTATGCATTTAATTAAAATTATAGCAAAATAGTTATCAATATGGATTTTTAAGAGTAACATTAGCATTATAAAGAAGCAAACTTAACAGTGACTTCTACAATCAGCTGTTCAAACATCAATATTTGTGCTTCATATTTTCGAAAAGAGACATTTCTTTACTACATTTAAATGCTTAAGGCATTTAATTAAACTACTGTTTGATTTTCCACACAATGGAAGACTTGCCAGCAGCCCCAGTTCAAACACCTTTCTTGGAAAGTAGCAATAACTGACAGTGCTAAATTAAGGTAGTATATGGTATTTTCGCTGGCACAAGTTGTGTAAAGGGAACATTACTGCCAGATTCCAATATATTCTCTCTAATAGTAGGGGGAAGAGGAGCCATCTAAGGTGGTAATGGCTTTCTGTAATAGATATTATAATTTCTTAATTTTTTTAACAATTTCATGGAAATCAAGATAATTAAACTTTGACATCATTTAGATGTCAGAAATATGTCAGCCAAAAGGAAATAAACAAAAAAACAACTAGATTGATCCAAGGAGAGTAAAAAGATAGACTTAAGAACTGCTGGTTGTTTATTGCCATTCTGTGTTTCCAATCATATCACCAATGTATTACGATTTTTTAAAGCCATAGGAATGTAAATGAATGGATAAATGTGAATTAAATTAAATAATCTCCAGAATTGGCAGTGTCTAGTGTTCAAATTGTTACCAAGGTATTGTCACATTCAAATTCACTAAAGAAAGTTAAAAAACAAAACAAAACAAAACTCTCAGTAGTGCTGAGTTTGCCACTGCTTTTCATTAAAATTGTTTTTAACTCTTAACATTCTCTAACTGCCAGTTTTTAATTTATTTATTTTGGAAACCAGCCATGGGTCATTTAAAACTGCCTTTAAATTGGCTCTAGCAAAACTGCTAAATGGTTTACAATGTAAAATAAGGCACTTGGGTTGGATTTTTTTGCATTAATTTAGAGCTGTCTGCTAATTATAGTCTATATGAAGTACCATAATTAAACCTATGAACAGTTCAGAATCCCTAAAATTTTAAAACCTATTCACCTTTACCAGTAAGATTACTTTTAATGACACAATAAATGCTGTTCTCAAACATGGGCCAATTCTTTATGATGTCAGTCAGTCTGTCTGCAATGCAGAAGATGACCACTTGACATTAACGTGACTCAGTGCATGGCCAGCACTAGCTAAAGGCCCCAATAACTGAAGCAGAGAACTTCTAAAATTTCTACCCAGTTTTTTTTTTTTAAATCTTAGTTCCATTTATAATTTATCTCATGTTAAATTATGCTTACCCTTATTCTGTAACCTGAATTAACTGAAATAAGAGATATTTTAAAACTAAATTTTCCATAACATTAATTGGAGATGGGCAGCAAATATGAATAAAACTCATGAGTCAAATTAATAGGAAATGTTAAGCAAATATTTTTTACAGGAATTGAGCAATGGGCAATGGTTTGAAGAATACTAGATTGAAAATTTGGGGATTAATGAAAGTAACCTGTAAGCACTGTAGGCATGGTGCAACAAATCTTTATGAGTGGTTTTTGAGTACTTTTTGATCTCTATTATTTCAAGTATTTGAGTACGTCATTCATTTTTTCAGTAAATTGTCAATTTATGTCATCACTTTCACGCGTCTTCTTTTCCCCTCCTACATGCTTAATTTAAAGCTATAAACTTCAGTTTAACCCATTTATGTCTTTAAAGCTAGTGAGGAAGTAGCTTTCAAATTACTTTAATAAAAGCACACTTTTCTTCCATTTTTTCAACTACATTTTTCTGTTTCATAGCAATAGTTTGCTCCCATAAAACCCAACCATAATTCTAATGTGACACATGGCTATGTTTAATATGGGTTTAAAATTCCTTAATAAATGAATAGGACTGTGATATGAGAGACTGCAGGAACACATAAAAAAATCTAGAAAGAGAAAAAATGCTGTTTTCTTTTATATTTCTCATTTCTCCAGCTGTTTCTTGTCAGCAGTGAGATTTAATGACAGCATTTCATGTCTTATTTATTATTTTGTGGCAAGGTTCAGATATATTAAAATAGTTTGCTTATAAATATCAATGCAACAAGAGTTTCGTTAATGCCTACAGTTATACAGACTGTGTAAGGCCCTTGGAGGCTATAAAAAAATGTATAAAATACAGGATCTGCTCTCACGAAGTTCAAATACTTCCTGAGGAGACCAAGCATGCAGATGTGAAGTACAAACCTCTGTATATTTGGCCTTTCTGTAACCTCTAATGAGGGATGCCATTTAGAGGTTGGAAACTTCAGACAATGCACCTACTTATTCTGTGCATCATGATGCAGGGGAAGATCCATGCAGTATGTGTAAGTTGCAAATATTTTTTAAAAATTCAATGAGCACACATACTAACTTTTCTCTTAGAAATTAAAAGTTTTATTTCATAAGAGACCAAAGATAAAAATGTGGCCAATTGCAGCAACCCCAGAATAGTGGTTTTGTCAGAGATAAGAGAATCTCTAAGAGATGAAGGATAAAAGGCTAAGCATTGAAGAAGTCAATAGGAAAACTCAACAAGGTGCTGCCACTGAAAACTCAATAGAGGTGAGACCATTCTCCATTACAACTACCTTCACAGTGGTTAGTCTATAAGATACATATGATCTGTAAATAGAGATAATTTTACTTCTTCCTCTCCAATTTGGATGCCTATTTATTTATTTATTTTTCTTGCCTAATTGCTCTGGCTAGAATTTTCAGTATTATGTTGATTAGAAGTGGGGAGAGTGGGCACCCTTGTCTTGTTCCTGATCTTACAGGAAAAGTTTTCAGTCTTTCACCATTGAATACGATGTCGTCTGTGGGCTTTTACTATATTAAGATAGTTTTCTTCTATTCCTCATTCACTGAGTATTTTTATAATGAAAGTGTTGAATTTTGTCAATTTTTTTGCATCAACTGAGAAGATCGTGTATTTTTTTTCTTCATTCTGTTTATATAGTACCTTGATTAAATTTACATGCTCACCCATCCATGCATTCCAAGAATAAATCCCACTTGGTCATGGTTTATAATGTGTTATTAATCTGTTTAATACATTGCTGAATGTGGTTTGTTCATATTTTGTTGAGGATTTTTACTTCAATGTTCATAAGATATATGGGTCTATAGTTTCCTTTTCTTGTAGTGTTTGGTTTTGGTATTAAGGTAATGCTGACCTAATAGAATGCATTAGCAAGTGTTCCCTCCTCTTCAACATTTTAGAAATGTTTGAGTAGGTATTAGTTAATTCTTCTTTAAGTGTTTGGTAAAATTCACCAGTGCATTTGATGTATATCTAGCTATAACTTGGTATCTGTCAACCACCCTTTCCTTAGCCTCCTCTCCCTCCTACCTTTCCCAGCCTCTAATAACCACATTTCTACTCTCTACTTTTAAGAGTTCAATATTTTTTATTTGTGATGCTCAGAAGAGAATGTTATAATATTCATTATCCTAATTTTATAATCCTAATTTTATAAGATTCATTATCCTAATATACAGAATATGTAAGAATTCCTACAGCTCAACAATAAAAAAATCAAATAACTTGATTCAAAAACAGTCAAAAGACTTGAGTAGCCATTTCTCAAAAAATGTTATATGAATGGCCAACAAGCATATGAAAAGATGTTTAACATCACAAATCATCAGAGAAACACAAATCAAAACCACAATGAAATCACCTCACACATATTACTACTACTATAAAACAATAACTACTACAACAACAGAAAATAACAAGTGTTGGGAAGAATGTAAACAAATTGGAATCCTTGGGCACTGGCACTATTGGTGAGATTGTAAAATGGTGCAACTATTATGGAAAACGGTACGGAGTCTCCTCAAACAATTAAAAATAAAACTTCCATGTGATCTAGCAATCCTAGTTTTGGCTATACAACCAAAAGAATTAAAAACAAGGTTTTGAAGATATATTTGGATGCCATGTTCTTACCAGAATTGTTCACAATAGCCAAGAGGTAGAAACAACCCAACTGTCCATCAATGGATGAGTGGATAAATAAAATGTGATATAAACATACAATGGAATACTATTCAGCCTTAAAAAGGAAGGACATTTTGTCATATAATACAAAACAAATAAACGTTGAGGACAATATATTAAGTAAAATAAGCCAGTCACAAAAAGACAGATACTGTATGATTCCAGTTATTACACATGAGGTAGCTATAATAGCAAAATTCAAGGAAACAGAAAGTAGAATGGTGGTTACCAGAAGCTGGAGGGAGGGAAGAATTGGGAGTTGTTTATAGCTATGAAGTTTCAGATTTGTAAGATGAAAAAGATCTGATGATCTATTCCACAACAATATTAATATACTTAAGACCACTAAACTATACAGTTAAAAATGGAACCATAAAATGGAAAATTTTATTTTACATGTTTTTACCATAAAAAAAAAATTCATGGAGACTTTTCAGAACTCACATTCACACTTTCTTTTCCTGTAGAATTTCAAGTAAAGGAGAAGAAAGCATTTGCGAATCACTGGATGAACACACAATATTAAGAGTTAATTTATTATCTGTTATATATATATTATTGAATGTATTTATCTGTTATTCTATTGTGAACCATTTGTGTTTTCCTTTTTAAAACTTTTACTGTTTCATGTTATAAATTATAACTCAGTGACTATGCTGGATGGTCCTTTGGACACTTCTCTAAATGTTTACATTATAGATACTGAAGCTGCTGCAACAGGCCATTCAGCCTTTTGGCATTAATATTTTTAGAAAAAAAAAACATTGATTTGCTGAGGCAAACACATATTTGTCTACATTCTTCACATATTACATGTTATATTAATAATAAAGAAAATTAATCTTCAAAAAGAGATCAATCACTCCTTAGAAAATAATTTAAATGTTAAATTCATTTTGGGCATTAGCCCTGGATAATTTCACTTAATTACATTTAACAAATCTCTTCAAATCTTTGATTATATTTGAATAATCAAGCATACCCATTTCATGTCTTATTCATTAAATATGGCAAATTTAACTAGGGTTTATTATTGTAACATTGCTCATTACATTTATTTAAGAGATTTTAATATTTTTTACTTAAATCCTTACTTTCGGTTATAAAATTGACTATAGATTAACACTTGCTATAAAATATTTTATGTAAGTAGGATATTTTAGTAATTTTTAGACCACAATAGTTTGAAAAATTAGTGTCTGATTTTCATAATGCTGAAAATATACTCAGCTATTATTGAATATACTATGGAGTCTACATAAATCTTTAATTTTTGAAATTCTGGGGGTATCATTAAATCTCTTACTTCCAAATTGGAAGTCACTTTATATGAAAACTACAAATATACTAAAACAACAAGAAAATCCTGTTTGTGAGTAGGGCCCATTGTACAAAGGAATCTTCAAAAATAAGCTAAGGATTATTATTTTCTCTATTTCTTCATAATTAGCTTTTCTGCTCTGCAAGGCTGGATCCTGAATGGTTATTTTGTCAGTTTATGTTTTCCTTAAAGTCATGTTAATTGTGTCTGCAGAATATGTGGATTCATGTGTGTTCATGTTTGTATATATCCATGTAGGAATGTATATGCACGAATACATTGAGGACAGGGCAAGAACTCAAAGTATTCAATACCTAAGTTCTGTTGAGTGCTAGAGTTTAATAAAAAATAAACAAAAAACAAATAGGAAATCAGAAGTTTATTAGACAAACAAGACTGTACAACAGGCTTTGTCAACTTTAGCACTATTGACATTGTGAGGCGGATAATTTTTTGTTGTGCAGGGCTGTCCTTTGCATTACTGGATATGCAGCAACATCCCTGAACTCCACCCACTAGGCAGTAACAGCATCCTTCTCTCAGCTATGACAGCCAATATTTCCCAGCATTACCAAATGTCAGGTAGACAAAAATCACAAATCCAGTTTTCAAAGAAGGAAAATTACTTGTCCAGTATCATATTAACATTTATCTTAGAATTCAGTCTCCCTTAGACTTTTCTGATAATACAAGCTGAAAGAAATCACTAGTAAAAATATTTGGTAGGATACCTGAGCACAAATAGTACTCCTGTGTAACTCAAGTGAAAGTGTGAAAATTCTATAGTATTGCAGAGAGCAAAGTGAAGTTTCAGAACTTGAGGGCTCTGGAATTCAAACAGTTTGCCCTCAGTGGCCCTTGTGAGAACAAGTGAAAGGCAGTAAAAGCATTTTATGTCCCCTGAAGACAGGTAAAGATAGCCAGGTGTCTCAGCACTGGTGGCAGCCCAGGTGATGTCACTGAAAGACATGCATTGTGGCCTTTTAACTCACACCTCCCACAATGTCTGTAGTACTGAGGAGAAGAAGAGAGGTAACAGTTTTACAATTAAACAGTCTTTAGTACTCTAAAGCCTATGCTTTTAACCATCACTTTAAGTAGTTTTTATTAACGAAAAGTCTAATAGAGATCAAACTCAAGGATAAGTGGAAGCTAAATAGCTCTCCAGTTTGCCTCAGTTTGTTTCCACGCACAACCCTGTCTCAGTCCTCTGAAATAGTCACCCTTCTTTGTCTCTTTAATAAAGATGTCCCCTTTGTTCATCTCCCTTCCTCCTTCCCCAATCACTTACACGGCAGGCACATACACATCTCAGGCAAGTACAGAAGGCATTTCTCCAAAGAAATGAACATTTTGTTATTAAATCTCCAGTCATTGATTTAATGGATCAAACTCATAATGAAAAATGTTTTATCAAAAGTTTATAGCAAACAATGGAAAATACTTAGTAAAGTAACCTGAAAAAAAAGACTTAAAACTAACAATCAATAATTGATCTCATTGTTAACATATCATAGATATATCATACTTCTTCTTATTCTGTACCTGAACAAAATAGAGGGGAAAGTTAATTTTCTTTCCAAATTCTGATAAGTGATTATCAGTATTTTTTAACAGAGAAAAATCTCAAATAAAATATGATACTGTATTAAAACATTTTATAGTAAAAGGGACATTCTAAATGGCCCTTCTAAAAATTTTAGTTTTCTGTATTACCTCAGACTCTAAAGCAGACTAGTGAAACCTAAGAAACTGTTAAGCAACAGCCTGAAAATTCACAGGAGAAAAATAAAATTAAATGATGAAAATATATCTAAATTCATCTGAAATTCTGGATTGAATTGGCACTTACACTACCCAATAGCTTCAGCTAATCTATTGAGTGTGTCAGTGGCTTCTCTTGAGCTATAGTTGAAGCAAGTAGAAAAAAAATAACAAGAACAAGAAAACAAAAGAAACTTTTAACAACTCTCTCTTCTAACCTATATTGTGTAGATCCAAAAATAATCATACTCACTTCAATTTTATTAATTGTATGTATTAATTGTTTTCTACTAAAGCCAGCTAAAAATTAATTGAATCATAGATTTTTTCCCCAGGGAAAACACATCTTAAATTTATTCTTATATGAAATGCTTGATATTTATTAATAGTTTTGCAAAGGAACAATTTCATAATCTCATTCCTCAGCCAATTCAGGAACACTTTGTACTATGTATTGAATACTTTGTACTATGTCAAATAATCACTGAAGCTGAGATTGAATAGATAAAGTAACGAAAATTTCTGATGTATTTTAAAAATTTTTATATATTTAAGGAGTACAATATGATGTTTTGCTATACATAGTAAAATGACTGCTATATTAAGCAAATTAACATATCCATCATCTCACAGTTACCCTTTTTTTATTGGTAAAAGTACCTAAATTCTACCCTTTTAGCAAGCACCCAATACAATACAATATTATTAGCTATAGTGCCCATGATATACATTAGCATGTTAAGATATTATGATTGAACAAACCCTGGTTCAGAAGCTCAACTCTTGACCAGTCTCTATAACATGTAAAGCTGGCATTACTTCAAATAGATTTCAGCTTCCAGCTCAATACTGTACTAGAATACAACTATTATAGTTCTCTGAAAAATGGGGAAAAGCATTTGTCCAAGAAGGTGCCGTGAGCTGGATGGCAAAGGAGTAAACAAAGGAAGAAACAAAACACAAATGGAAGACCAGACCAGATGAGGAAGAGGAGATCAGACAAGGAAGAGCAGATGAGACCAGATGAACAAGAGGAGACCAGACAGGATGAGGAAGAGGAGACCAGACCAGATGACGAAGAGGAGAACAGAGGAGGAAGAGACCAGCCAAGGAAGAGGAGATGAGACCGAATGAGGAAGAGGACAGGAGACTGGATGAGGAAGAGGAGACCAGACCGGATGAGGAAGAGAGTGCTAAGTTCTTAATATGCAATACCTCATTCAGATCTCATGAACCATCCTATAAGATAGTATTGTTCTTTACCTCATTTACAGATGAGGAAACTAAGGCTTAGAGAAGTTATATAATATGCCCAAGGTAACACCTTAACTCATGAAACTGAGAATCAAACCCAGGCCTGACTCCAGAGTCTCTGCTCTTAGCTGTTTTGCAAGTCAGACACCTTCTTTCTACCTATATGGTTGTTCCCACAGCTTCCTCCAAAGGTGTCCTCAGGCTCGCCCTGGGGCTGAGCCACAGCTGCTGTCCTAGTGACTTCCAACCCTAGATTTTATTTTTACTGTGGATGGGGGAGGGACAGAGTCCTGGGCTGGAGGGCAGAAATTGGGTTCTTGTGCTGTTCCATCTCTGGACACAAGAGGGTGGACTCTCAGCAGGCATCTCTTGCCTCATCAGTAACGTGGGAAGAATAATCCTATTCCTGGTGCCTGCCAAAATTACTCTTTTTTGAGATCATATATGGAAGAAATCTGCATAAAGGATTAGCACTTATTAGACTATGTATAGATCTAGCCCCCAATCAAAGTTCCAGACTTAATTCCCAAAAGTTCCCAGCAAACTTAGAAAACCTCCAAAGGATCCTTACCTCCCTACCTTTGTTCATGTCTTTCCATGTATCTGAAAGGCTTCCTCATCTTCCCCTACCATAATCCTACCTATCTAAAAGGCCTAGTTCGTAGGCTTCCTCCTAGAAGGTGTTTGTAGACAGCTGTCCTTGAAGTGATCCATTTCTCCTACCTAATCTTTGGCTGTAAGCACTTAAGACAGGCATCACTCCTAGCCTTACCACATAATTACTGATGTATAGGAGACACCTCCTCTATGGAGGACGTGTGTTGGTTTTTGCTTGCCTAATACCTTCACCCCATTTTAGTAACAGCAACTTGATTTTCCTCTGGTGAACAACCTTCCCTCATTTTAATCCATATGATTTGGATGGGGTCAACCCCACTTCCAAATCCAGAAGTAGGCATGTGACGTAGGCCTATTCAGAGTTACTATAACGGGTTCAGTGAAGGGCAGGTGACTCAGTTAAAAGCATCGAGAATTACTCCTAGGACTTTTACTAGGACCATTGGCATAAAAAGCTCTATTTTTGCTACCATTGGATGTAAACATGGAACTGTGAGGGGCTTTAACATGGGAAAAAAAAAAAAAAATTCCTGAGGATGAAGCCACCCAAGAGCAGGTTATAGAAAGAGACCTAATCTGGAGGATAACATTGTTGGAAACCCTTGGATCTTAGATTCAGCTATTCCTGAAACTATTAATAGAAGTAACCTGCTTAGGACAAATAAATTCTGTCCCCTGCCCACATTTCTTTTTTTCCTTTTAAGCTACTTTGTGTTGGGTTTCTATAATGTAGATTTGAAAGACAGGGAACACATCCTGAATTTGTTTATGAACTTTAAAGGACAAAGGCCTGATCTTTTTAACTTTACATCTCTGAGCATGGTACCTGGTAAGGCAGAGGGTCCTCGAGGTATAATGATTGATTCATTCAATCTCACTTTCCCTGAGCAGCTACAATGAGCTGAGCTAAGCACTGGAACCACGAGGAATAATTAGACATAGTCCTTGCCCTCAAGGAGTTCTGAATTTAGTACAACGAGGAGATATGACAATGAACACTTTATAATATAACTTGGGCTATAATAGAAATCTGAGCAAATTTTTGTGGAATTCCAGAGGGTTGGAGGTTTGGGGAGATGGAATGTGGGAAGGCTTCTCAGAAGAAGTGACATCTGAGTCAAGTTCTTAAAGAACAAATAGAAGTTCCTAGGCAGAGAAGTGGGCATAGGAAAAAGGCGTCCCAGGGATGAGGTATTCCAGGTAAAGAGAACAAGATTATATATTAATAATTATAAAATTACTAATAATTAAAAAAAACCTAAATGGACATGTGGAAAGTACTAATGAAGGTTTTACTGGGGGAACAGATGGCTGAGCTTAGTTCTAATGATCACATCCAAGTTAACCAGGCAATGGGTTGAAGGGGATCCATGAACTGGATCGACTTATGAGGAAAATCATCATATCATATATGACATGTCCTGAGAAATGTAAAAAGTTCAGAAATGCTAGATTTAAGGCGCATGTAATAGAAACTGTGGCTGGAGTAGAAAATGGACTATCTCATGAAGGACCTTGAACTCTTTATTAAAGATACTTGATTTTATACTGTAGGTCATTGGCCTCAAAATGTTCTGATAATTCACCTCTATATGTCAAAATTTTCATACAATAATCGCCAACATAATTATATCATTATTTGCAAAGAAAATATGTCTATTGTTGTACTTGTATATCGTACACATTATAAAAATACAGAATAGAAAAATATAATGAGATAAAGATAAATTAAATATTTTAAACAATTATTTTACCTCATGAATATCTTTATTAATACCGTTCTGAAAAGTCTTGCTAATTTTGATGGGTTTGTGTTGTCATTACATTCCATTTCAAGGCGCAATATATACTTAGGTGAAGTAACAATAAAGGCTAAAATTCCATTATTTCATATAGCTTTCTTAATAATTTCCAATTTTTCTGACCAAAGCCTTGCTACTTGTGTTAGAGTATTATTGTTTTTACCTATTTTAGTGACTTTAGAAGAGATATAACACACAAAGGAGAAATATTGCTGTGACAATGTCTTATTGTTTCATGGTTCTTGCATTGTATTATTTTCCCAATTACGGTTTCATTGCAGGAAATGGTATCAATGTATTGTCTATCTAATGATGATTGTTTTAGTGAAAACTAAATACCATCAGTAAATTAATCTACCTAGTATATAATCTATAGTACAGCACAATGAGTTGAAAACAATTAAATAAATGAAGACAACACAATTTCCCACTTTTCTGGAACTCTTTAGTTGCCTTAGTATATCTTGTCTAGTCTATGTGGCACATAGTTGTCATATATATCAACAAAGAAAGCATGCTACTGTCAATCAAGAGATTGAATATTATTAATTACCAATCTCTTTATTATTTTATATAAATATCATAATGGTATAATATTTTCACAACCAAATAAATCATGTTGGATCTGTATCCAACATTGGATACATGAAAGGCACAAATGTGTGTTTTAGAAAAAATGTTTCTGATTACAATATGGTGAATTTTGAAGGTAGAGGAAGAGACTATTCTATATAGAAATAATGAGGACTTGAGCTACGTCTATGACTGAAAGGGTTGAGAAGTAGACTGGAATCCTGGAGATATTAAAGAGATGGTCCAAGTGGATTTGGTGACTGATAAGATGTCAGGCTGACAAAAAGGAAAGTGTCCAGGATGGCTTTCACTTGTATCATTTGCACAAATGAGTGGTGATGATGGCATTCACTGAGATTAAATATTTTAAAAAGGAGACAAAGTCTTAATAAAGTTAATGAATTCAGTCTGGAGCTTGTTCAACTGAAGGTCTCTGTGAAATGTGGAAGTGAAGTTGTCTAGTTGTTCTTTGGACACACAGGCGTAGCTTAGGGTAGAAGTCCAAATTTGGAAAATAAAGGTGCAAGTCATTTACACATGGGTAGTGATTAGAAATATATCAAGTTTTAAATTCACAGGTGTTTTAGAACAATCATTTTTAATCTTTGTTATGTCTCATTCTGATTTTAAAACTCTGGATCCCATCCTCAGAAACAGGCATAACATTAAGTATACAGTTTTAGGAGTTTTATTGCTTCCTTAAAGCCCATTTCAGGACTACAGTTTAAGAACCTCTGACTTAGTAAAAAGACTTGAAGGCTTAATGCAGATTCTTAAAGAAGAAATAAAGTTTAAATAACAGTCCTGATCATCTTTGTATTTTAAGAAATGGAAGCCTTCAAATAAATGAGAAATGGCTGAAAAAGAAAAAGAATATAAAGATGGTGATTTGGAATAAAAGGAGGGGAGAGTTTTAAGAAGATGACTGGAATGAATTGTTTCAAAAGCTGAATGTAAACACATATATAATTATACGTATATACATTTGTTCATGTGTATTTATGCATATATGTATGTGTGTATGTGTGTGCACTTGACTTTTGACACATGTACATTTGTATGAATGTGGTGTGGGTGTGTGGTATTTGTGTGCTTAGAGAAGCCTAAAAATACAGCCTAGGGAGGGGTAATTGATGTAGTAAGATGGACTCTACTGGGGCTGCGGATTAAAGAAAATGAAGAAGGGCTGGAGTAACTGCTGAGGGGAATGGGAAATAGGCCAGATAAGAAAAATGTAATAGGATTGCCAAGCAGTTGTGGTTACCTCTGAGTTTGGATACCATAAATTTGCTATGGTACTAATCTTCAAGATCATCTGGTTTTCTCTGTGGTGCACAATAGCATGAGTACAGGTTCCAAAGCAGAGGAGGCAGATAGTTGAATTCATTTGGTGTTTTTCAAAAGGTAAAGAGGAGGAGAATATCAGAATCAGCTGGGGACATTTTTTTAACTACTCATGTCTGTAACTCTAGGACTAGGAAAATATTTTTTGCAATAATGTATCAGTGAGTGTTCACTGAGTAGAGAAGGCAGAAAATCTAGAAAAAGGTTTATAATAATAACCACATTTCACAAAGTTGGTAAAATAGAAGAATGATTGGAATTAGAGAACAATTTATTACTGAGTTTATAGTAATAAAATTATTAAATCAGATTCAAATATATCTTCAACATTGGAAAATGTAATGAAAAACCAGATGTTTTTAGATGATACAAATGGCTGTAGAAAATATATTTGTTATCTCAGGCAATAAGATTAATCAAATTGTTTATTTAGGGGCAACAACATAACAATGTTTCATCATACTCTGGGGCTATCCTAGCTGTTTAATTCTCAACAGCAGGTCTTTCGCTTCCACTTGGACAAGTTATTTTGCCTTATTCTTGCTCCCTGGTTTCCTTATCCTAAAATATATATATGTTTGTTATGAGAATTAAATGAATTAATATCTTAAACACTTAGAACCACACCTGGTACATAGTAATAACTTTATAAATATTACTATATGCCTGGTATATAGTAATAAATTTATAGATTATTTATAGATTAGTTAAAATAAATTTTAACTTTATTATACAAATAAGTTATACAAATATTAATAAACTTCAATTAGCAATGAATTCTCACTAAATGGAAAATGTAGTTTTAAAGCAGCTACAGTCTACACGTAATTATCTCTAGAGATCAGTGCTTCCTAAAATTTTTAAGTTACAATCAACTTGTGAAATAGATTATTGGTGGATTTATCTCCTAGCCACTATCTCCCCACAAGCTGCTAACTGTACTTATCATTTAGTATTAAATAAGTCAGATCCTTCAAACTTTATTCTGCATAACATTCTCCTTAACTGCCTTCATGTCATCCTTAGCATAAATCCCATGACAAGTAGGCTATAAGAATTGTTTTCTGAATGAAATGGGTTTTCTATTTGAAGAAGATTAGAAAGCAAAGAAATCATCACTAAAACCTGTCATGGAAAATGAGATGCATGAGGCATGAATTTCCCACTTCATTTGGGTCTGGCTCATTCCCCTACACCCCTACTTCTATTAAAACATAAATCTCATTTTCTTAGTCTCCCTAGCTATCCATTTTTGAAATTCAAATTTATCAGTCTAAATAAGCATTATCCCTTGTGTTTTTTCTTGAATACTTGAATAGTCTTGATGATATGTTTCTGCCTACATTGATCCTTGGATAAGGTCAATAACACTGAAGTGGTGCAACTATATTCAAGAAAAAGCTCAACTTTTTTTATCTTTTTCATTTTTTTTTGTTTGTTTTTAACCTCGTACCATGGCTTAAATATGTTCCTGAATATTAGACAAAAATGGGATGCCCATGCTACTGCTTAGTTAAATGCAGGTAAGGATATATTCCCTTACTTTCAGCTTATGCAAAGCATGCTAGCAGGGAGACCTACAGCATGTAAGGATTCCACATGGTCCATAGCATAAAAAGCCAGAGCCGATAAAACATTGTTAAAGATCTAGACAATGAGCACAAATAAGAATGATCAGTTTAACTTCCACGAAATCATTTTACCTTCCAATTCACTTATTCTCATCTCTGTATTGGTCTTTCTTCTGCTGCTCCAGAGGATTGCAGCCTTGTGACATTCAAAAAATAATTTTTAGGCTTCAATTGAACAAGAAAAATCTGACTCTCTGTTATTCTGTCCTTGTTTGTTTCAAAAAAAAATAAAACTTTAAAATAATTTTTCTTTTCTTTTTACAAATTACCCTCTTGATCATTTTTATTACATTTTAAACATTGATGATTTACTATGACTACTTCACAAAAGGAGCTTGGAGACATTCTGCCCTTCAGGATTATAAATACACGTGGCATTAGTGCACTAGAGCATTTGTTCCTTCACCGAGATAACTTATCCACAGGAGACACGCGTATATACACACAGACAGAGAAACTGTGAGTTTTCAATAGGACCCCAGAATCTGACCTAAGGTCAAACAGCAATAAGCCAACATCCTGATTTTCATTAAATAATAATAGCTGACTCATAAGAATAATGGATAAATCAATGTGAGGTAGCTTTTGAGAAATAGTTTTGATAGATTGCTTTAATTTTTCTGGGGTACATTTTTTAAACTGAGTATAGCTTCATAGATAATGAAAAACAAGATTTCTACACAGGTTAAAATAACAGACATTATTTTTCCTGGACAAAATGTCTATTAGGCATGTAGCACTAGTAATTGGCCCATGAGAAACTTGAATGTCAACAAGGAAGCTTTTGGTGCTTTCCATTGAACACAAGGTAAAATGTGTTTATGAACAAAGGAGCACATATCTCTCTAAACATTCAAAGTCAGCAATGCTTAAGAGAACCAATTAGACTAACATGTATAGTTCTTTAATATGTTACTTCATTTAATTGTCATAAAAACCAGTTAAGACTGATTTAATTATCTCCATTTAACAGATTAGAAAACTGATACATTCAAATTTAAGAGATTTTCCATATTAAAAAGTATGTGTATGTGTATGTGTATGTGCTTAGGAATATTTTTAAAAAGAGCTGTCAAGAAGTGGATGTTTTGATCAAAGTTTTTTTAGTTTATTGATATTTTTGGTATTATTATTCTCCAAAAATTTGTATTAGCTTACAGTGATATCAACAATGCATAACAATTATATTTTCTGCATATTTTCTTTTTTTGAAAAAAATATTCTTAACAATTACGGGGTTTTTTTTTTAGGTGCCCCTGTTCATAACTTTGCCCATGGTTCTCATCTTGATCTGTAATGGGTTATATTCCATGTATTCTTATTGGTAGGGTCATTCTTTTCTTTTAATTGAATATTTTAGTTTTATTCCATTAGATATTTCACAAAAATATCTTCCCAATCTATTGTGTGTGTGGTTTTTTTACTTTATTCATTTGCAATTCAGAATTTTATATGTATTTTTTGAGACAGGATCTATTTTTCCCAGGCTGGTCTAGAACTCTAGGGTTCAAGGGATCCTCCCACCATGGGAACCACAGGCTCACATCACCATGCCCAGCTAGTTTTGTCCTTTGTTTAGAGAGAAACATTAATTATGTTCTTTTTCTCCTTTATTGCTTTTGTACTTTGCATCTTTCTGAAGAAGTATTCCCTGTTAGAAGGTGATAATGGAACAATAGTATCTTAAAATATATTCTGATATTAATTTAAAATTGCTTAGAAGTCATACTTAATTTATAAGAAATCAACTTTATGTTTACCATGTGTGAGGCAGAGCTCTAAATTTGTCTTGAAATAGGCAATTAATTATCCCAGCATGGATTTTTACCTTCTTTGATAATAAAGGATTAAAAGTAATCTTCACATGTATTTAAGTATTTTTCTGAACATTCTCTTTTTGTTTCTCTGATCTGTTTATAAAATTCTATGCCTGAACTTAATGATTTTATTACTGCAAATGTATGAGGTTTGATTCTGGAATTAAAAAAGAAAAAACATTTACCAAGGTAGTGCAATGTGATAAAGTATCTGTTAAAATGGCCATTCCTGTAGGCATATGATTCTCTTTCCATTAATAGGGAAGTCTATTTTCTCTCCCACTTACCTTCTCAGGCTATGTAACTATTCTGAGGAATGTAATGAAATGAAAGTGATTATCTGGGACTCCTGAACCCATGCCTTAAGAGATTTTGTACTTTCCAATTTTATTCTTGGGTAGTAATTGCCAGGTTAAGAACTCTATTTTGTGGTAGAGAATGACAATATACAGAAAGATTCTGAAGCTTGAGAAATTACAAAGGGTAAGAGAGAGGCCCATAGTTGCTCCAAACACCCAAGGTAATACATCAGATATATGAAACAAGCTACCTCATATCTTCCAGCCCTGTAATTTAATTGGAAAAACCTGTAATTTAAACTTAAATTTGCAATTTTACTTTACAAATTTAAATTTAAATCTGCAATGTACTTTGCTTTACCAGTAATTTGTACTTTACATCTTGCTTCAGAAGTACTCTCTGTTAGAAGATGATAATGGAGTAATAGCTTAATGTAATATAACCTGAATGTGTTCTATGGGATCCTTTAAGGGATCCTTTAAGTCAGGCAATTTCTAAACAACACTATTTTTTCTTCTAATATAATTTTAGACCAGGTTTTCTGCTTTTTCTTTATGTTCCAAGACCCCAGAGATAATTAATTTATAATAAAAAACTATATAATACAATATTAATTAAATTATTTTAATTGTATTAGTGCTAATAATTGGTCTTTTCTAGATTAATATGGTTTTTACATTTCATTTGAAAACAATCAGGCAGTATTTTTTTAATTGTGAAGATGAATTTTCCCCTTTTTGTTGTTTTAACATTCAAAAATTAATGTAATCTACCACATAAACAAGGCAAAGAAGAAAAATTATTTGATCATATTATTTGATCATAAAAAGTATTTGATAAGAATTAAATACTCATTATGATTAATTGACCTCATGATGAGACAGAGAGTAGAATGATGGTTACCAGAGGCTGGGAAGGGTAGTGAGAAGGTATAAAGTGGGGATGGTTCATGGGTGCAAAAATATAGTTACATAGTTAAATAGAATGAACAATATCTGATAGCACAACAAAGTGACTATAATCAACAATAAGTTAGTATATACTTTAAAATAACTAAAAGAGTGGAATTGGAATGTTCCTAACACAAAGAAATGATAAATGTCTGAGGTGATAGATACCCCAATTACCCTGATTTGATTAATTGACATTGTATGCCTGTATCAAAACATCACATGTACCCTATAAAGATATACAACTATTATGTACCCATACTAATTAAAAGTTAAAAAAAAAACTACAACTCTTAGCAAGATAGGAATAGAGTGAAATTGCCTCAACTTGATAAAGAGCATCTATTAAAAAAATCCCCAGCAAACCAGCTCTCAACACTCTTATTTCACAAAGGGAAGTTCTTACCATTTCTTAAAGGTTAGAAAAAGGAATTAAAGGTATACATATTGCAAAGGAAGAAATAAAATCATCTCTATGCATACAAGATTGCTTATGTAGAAAATCCCAATAAATAATATAAGATCAATGCCCCTTATTTAAAACTTTGCTCACTCTTCTTTTTATTCTTATTTCATAATTGAATCCATATACCCATCAAAAAACACTTGTTCAATATTTTGTTCACTTTTATGCCCACTTGTTGATTAGGAGATAGAGAAAGTAAGGTTCTCTCTCTCTCCCTCTCTTTGTCTCTTTCTCTCTCTTTCTCTCTCTCTCTATATATGTGTGTATGTATGTGTGTGTTAGTCTTAGCAGGCATTTAAAAAATTATCTTAATTTGTAATTTTAATTCCCTAAGATGCATCACATACTGAGTTCTAGAGAAGTTGTCTAGTATTTATGAAATAATATAGCTAAATTTTTTAAAAATGCAGCCAATTTTCTGCATAGCTTTGTAAGTAAAATGGCTCCAGATTAAAACAAAATGGACATAAAATATCTCCTTTTGAGTGTTAGAAACTAAACACAACAGCTGTATTTTGGGCTTTTATTTAAGTATTTGTAATTACTTATGAACTCTATCATCAGTAATTTCAGTCTTTTGCATGTTTGTAGTGACTTCACTTATAAACAATAATTCAATTAATATTTCCAAATGCCATAATTGAAAAAAAATAGTCTATGTATATTTAAAGAATATTTGGGTGTAAAAAGGGTTCCAGAAACAATTTTCTTTGTATAAAAACCCACCTATACTTTATTAATTAATTGCTTCTGTTATAGTAAATTGCTAATTAAAATGGTTGACATGTAAAATATGCAGAAAATATGTAAATCTTTACAAAAATGTAAGTGATCTCCATAATATTCTCTACATGGTGTAAAAACACATCTTTTAACTTGAATATTTTGCCTTGGTAATAGTTTTTTTTAAATAATAGTATAAATTTTACTTTTAAGCCATAGCATTTAAATTACCCATACTTGTAATTTAAACACTTGTAAATCAAATCATTTTCTATAAATTAATCTTGTGTTTAATAATGATATTAGTGATAACTTCTACTTCACAAATATGAGAGCAATGTAACTATGATTTTAATATTGTATCTCAAACTATTTTTTACCCACTTATGTCTCAAACTATTTTTCATCCACATAACTCTTAATAGTCATTCAGCCTATGAGTGGATTGGCAATTTTAGGTAAATTGCAGAAAAAAAAATATTTAAACATAAAGTTTGTATTCCTTACCAATGAGAGGGATGATGTTGGCCATATTTAACAAACATATTTTTACTCAGTTTAATGAAGATAGTTTTTAAAATATGTGAATTTAAACATCTAGTATTTTATTATACTTAATTTCTCCTAAATTAAACAATAGTAACTACAAATTAAGGGTATTGGAAATGACCAAAACTATAATAGGACCACTACTATATATAACATTAGATTGAAAGCTCTCTAATATAAGCTAACAGATTAATAGTTGTAAGTTATATCATTTTCTTCAAATTAATCTTATGTTTTATAATAACATTAATTAAAGCTAATATGTGAACCCTTGTTTCATGCTTTATATATATCATTGCATTTAAATCCTTTTTAAACCCTCCAGATTGGGTATCATTGTTTATATTTCACTGGGGAGAAAACTGGGTCTCAGAGAAGTCTCACAGTAGATTGAAGCTTCAACCAAGACATATTCCTAATGCTCACCCTATGAGACACCATAGCTGCTGCTCTTCTGGAAGTTTCTAGAATGAGCGAGGCAAACTAGAACTTAATCAATTTTCTATCAATTAACTAAATGTTGCAATCTTTTTTTGTGTGTATGTGTGTGTATATGTCTTTATTTGTCTTATAATTGAGGATGCATGTCACTTTTCCACCATATGCTCCTTGCATAGAGCAATTTCCCAGTTGGTATGAATTTTCATTTTGGCTTGGTTCAGGCCTGGTCAGAATGAAAAGCTTGAGATCTTGAAAATGAAAATCAGTTAGGATGAGAGAAATTCTTAAGCTTCTCCAAAGGCAAATACATCTCTCCATCAAACCCTCTAATCTTGTATCTATTTGCTTCACTTTACCTATCCATAAAAGAACTAAAAGTTAATTAATAAACAAATGTTTAATTTGATTCAGTGGCCATAACAATGGAATGTTTAAAATTATAACTCAAATGAACAACTATTGTTTTGTTTTGTGAATGTTTTTGGTTTGTTTGCTTTTATTATCTGATAACATTTCATCTGGGCCGGGCGCGGTGGCTCACGCCTGTAATCCTAGCACTCTGGGAGGCTGAGGCGGGTGGATCGCTCAAGGTCAGGAGTTCGAGACCAGCCTGAGCAAGAGTGAGACCCCGTCTCTACTAAAAATAGAAAGAAATTATATGGACAACTAAAATATATATATAGAAAAAATTAGCCGGGCATGGTGGCGCGTGCCTGTAGTCCCAGCTACTCGGGAGGCTGAGGCAGTAGGATCGCTTGAGCCCAGGAGTTTGAGGTTGCTGTGAGCTAGGCTGATGCCATGGCACTCACTCTAGCCCGGGCAACAAAGTGAGACTCTGTCTCAAAAAAAAAAAAAAAAAAAAAAAAAAAATTTCATCTGTTCACGTACAGATGATTCATATGATTCAATATCATTATAGACTTTTGGTATTTTTGGAATGTCTTAAGTGGCTGACCATGTTACACATGATTTATAAAATATTTCTCTATAGGGCACTGTTAATGCAACAATTTAATTTACTTGGAGGCATCAAATTGCAATACTCTGTGGATAAAGTAGAAATAGAATTTCTGGGCATTTTAATTATAACATACTTTGCTATATATATTTTATCACATTGAATCTGTGTTCTTACAATATATAGCATTCAGTAGAAAGCTGATAAGACAATATTTCCTATATTTGCAAACTTTAACATTTCAGTCATAGCATATGGTGCTATTTTTTTCAGAACTGAAAATAATTTAAAATCATAGCGTAGCCTTAGTCTTTTTTAATTTATATAAGACATGTTTCAAAATTTACCTTCATGAATAAACTAATTGCTGAAATTATAAATTTGTTATAGAAAACTTTATAAATCTGACATAGGAAAGAGATTTTTATCCATGTGTGTTTTAAGATTGTTCTCTTGAATTAAATTTTAAACAAATCTGGTGGTTTGTGGTAGAAGGCTATTAATCCACACTTGCCTCCTTATCTTACCTTTTATGCCAATTCAGTAAACTCCAAATGAAGTTGTAATATTTCTGAACATTTGTTAATATGCCAATTGAATCTATACTACAAGTAAAATTAGACGAGAGTTAAAAGTGCTGCTGGGAAGCAGCATGATGAAGAACAGACAAGACATTATTTTAAACAGATCAAGAATTATGAGTTTAAGGGCAAACCACTGACCTCTACATTAGAAAATAGTTTGTCAAGTACTTTCTAAGTTGACTGTTTTCTTTTTTCCCCCTTTCTTTCTCTTCTTTCTTTTTTCTTTTTTTTTAGTCACTCTCTGCAGGAGGGTCCATTCACCCTGACACACACCACCACCCAGTATGAAGTCACTGGCAAACTGGGTGGTCCAGACAAGTACCAGTCAGTGCAAATACAACCTAGCACCTTTTTACCTCCATACCATGCCTTCTCCATTTTATGCTATGTTTTCATTGTACCAAGGTTACTAACAAAAATGCCTACACATTTGGACATTGCAGTTAAAAATTATTTGTCTTGGTACAAACTATTTGAAAAATATTGATTCTAAATTTGTTTTATTTACCACTGAATCTATCTTCACAGCTGAGCATAATGTCTGGCACTAGGGAAGAATTACTTATTTGTTGATTGAATGTTGATTAAACTATTCTGTTTCCTTGCATTTGAAAATGTTTCAAGGAAAAAAATATTTTTTGGTACAATGGCAATTACGTAGTTAACTGTAGTGGATATATAATTTAGGACATTATGCTCTCACATAATATTTTGAGCAAAACAGCCACATAATGTACATTTTGAAAAGTTACTATTTGCTTCATTTGCTATGTGTTGACAAGAGGAATAGAAAAAGAATGGATGATATTATCTTCAAAGGTAAGTTTACTTTATGTATTCATAACGTTAGGATAAAGTTAACTTTTAATTGTCCATGTTAATGTAAGATATAAGAGAAATGTATACTACTGAAAACAAATGACAATGATGATTTATGTCACTCTTTAGAAAGCAGAAATATACACAAAGACGTATAAACAAGCAAATGTTTAGACAAACAATTACTGCACTTCATGATTTACTGGCTTGGTTCTACAGCCTTTCCCTAAAACTCTCTGAAAAGAAAAATACTTAAAGCACTAGAGTTAATCCACTAGCGAGGAATCTGAATTAGATCATATTTCAACAACCAAGTAAACTGAACAAGCAGGGCTGTCCCCGCAGCAGAGTCTGCTAGTCATTGACCCAAGATCCACTTCGTCTGCTCTGTGCAGCTAACATGTATGTGTGCTCTCCTTCACTGCAGATAGGCGGTACGAAGTGGAGTGGTTAGATGCAGTTTCTGGAAGAAAAACTTTTTAAAGATTGACAGAGTTGGCATGCCCCTTTTGCTTCTTTCTTCTTATTCCTTCAAATTCTATCCTGCCTGGAATTGGAAGGTAAAAATTGAAGCTCTAGACATCACCTTAAAAGTATGGAGATAGGAAACAAAATCTAAGAATGACAGGGCAAAATGCTGGATAAATCAGAATGACTATTCATATTTTGACACTCCACGGCTGCCAGGTACTGCCAACCTCTATTCCATTCCGACCTAGTTTTTCAAGTCTGTATAACTATTTTCTGAATTCAATATCTAATTGATGCACCCAGCTTATCTTAAGTCCAACATGTCAAATTTTAACTCTTGATTTTCTCCTTTTTTCTCATCTAAATAAACTCCTTATGTCATAACAATACATTATTGACTAAAAATAATGTTTTTTAACAAACTCAAATTTGGAACACCAGGATTAACTTTGTCCTTTCTGTTTTCTGTGTGTGTGTGTGTAGTTTGTGACTAAACTCTGTCAATTCCTCTTTTAAAAGGTTTCTCAATTCCATTTAGTGAATGATGCATCTATAAACCAAGGAATGGCAAGGATTGTAGGCAACCACCAGAAGCTAGAAAAGGTAAGGAAAAACCCTCCCATAGAGCCTTCAGAGAGAGCACAGCCTTGCTCACACCTTGATTTGGGACTCTATCCTTCAGAGCTGTAGGATAATAAATTTCTGTTATATAAATCACCAAGATTGTCTTACTTTAATACAGCAGGCCTAGGAAACTAATACAAACAACACTCACTCACGAGCCCATTAATGAATTGTGTTGAGCACCACTGACTGGTGGGTATGAGAAATACTCAGGTCTCTTGGTCAATGTAAAGCTAACAAAATGGCAAGCATTACTGAAATTCTTATGCAATACGTAATTCGAATGCAAAACAATACTTCAAGTCATATATATGTGTTTGTACACACGTATGAAATATGTGTGTGTTTCTCTAACATTAGAAGACAAAAGAATCACTGATTTCCTTTATAAATGCAAATTTCTGAGCCAGACCTCAAGGTTTATTTCATAGCCTGGAGATGACAGGACAGAACTCTGCGTATTTCCAACTACCTGCGAAGTTCAGCTAGAATACGGGATCCACAAATTACCAGAAACGAAGAACTTAAACGACCACAAGTAAGGTTAGTTAATTTACAAATATAAGTAAAATTTATTGCACATACCATAAATGCAAAAATGATACAATTAATCAAGTTTGACATTTATTTTCTAGGGATTTATACACAACAGAAAGTTGGTGAGAAGAAAAATTAGAATCTTAAGCTCAAGCTTCAGATAAGTAAAAAAATTCCAAATCTTTTCTCTTCCTGGGAAAGTTCACATTATAGTATAACTATTGTTGTTCTGACTAATTACTGCTGTCTATGTCAGCAGGAATGCCATCCATAAAACAGCCGGAGAGAACACTCCCTTTCTATTCCACTGAAATTTGTAAAAAATCATTGGAGGCCAAAATTTAAGAAATCAACAGAGAATAGGCAAAGCAATTAGAAGACCAAATGTCTTGTTTTTCTGGCAAATAAATCACTAAGAAACATAATTTTCTTCATGTGTTTGCTCTTACACTATTTAGTAAAGTGCCAGTGATGTCAAAGTAATAAACCAACTCACAGTCACAAAAGCCATTGAAAATAAGCTCTTTAAATTTGTTTTAATTCTAGTCCATTCAAAAAGCATGATTTTCTGTTACTTTATTTTATTTTTGCAAAAGTCCCATTACATTTTTCAATTGAGTTCTAGTAAGCCAGCCAACGTCTCACTGATATGTAGTGTATATTTTGGAATTTAAAGCATGAAGTCAGCAATGGCTTGCTGTGGGTTAAGGAAAATAAGTTATTTCAGATTAAGACTCTAATTAGATAAAAATCACTAAGAAAATAAGTAATTTGGTAATGTCGGCTAAATTTACAAAAGCTCACATTCATCTTTAAGCCAAAGGTTGTGTGTATAATGGCAAGCTAAAATGAAAAATTGACTCAATTATTTAGACAATTCAAGTCTAAAATTGCTGCTATTTAGGAAGAGAATATTTAGTTAATGGGGTCATGATTTATGTAAATAAACTATCAACATTGACCAATTTCCATTGCACTGAGATATTCAGCACTATCTTAATGATTTTCATGGGAATATGTTAGAAGTCTCCTAGATTAAATGAAGACCACAAAAGTTTTCATAAATCAAGCAAAATAAAACTAAATAGTTCAGTGCATACCTTCTCTTTGTCCCTACTCAGATAAAAGTAAACAGGACCCAACGTAAGTAGAATTATGTTGAATTCTGAGTGTCTACCTTTACCTATATCTTTTTTAAGCCTTTAAATAATCCTTCATTTCTCTATACATTTAGTAAATTGTAAAGCCTATAATAAATGGTAGTTTTTCATGAAACTTTTTTAAAAGCAATTTTAAAATAAAACTGAGTTTGAAAACAGAAATAAATTTTAAAATTACTGTTAAAAGAACTAAGCGTTAATATTGTCTGTTTTCTACTGCTGAAGGACAAGACTTGCATGACGTGGTCCCTCCCTACCTCACCTACTTTACCTACTTCCTGCTCATCTATTAGGTTCCAACCAAAATGAACTTTTGAGTTTTTCTCAAATGGGTCAGGATCATTCTTCATTAGAGCTTTTACCCTAGTTCTCTTTTCCTAAAATATTGTTCTCCCTGATCTTTGCATGGCTGTCTCCTGTTCCCTCCCTTCATCCTCCTTCTTCCTCTAGTCTGTTACCCTTCTTCCTGTCTCTAGCCTTTTCCACTTCTCACCTCACCTTGTTCCTTCCTCCTCTCCCCTCCTCATCACACTGACCTTCCCTCTTCTCCTCTCCCCTTCCTGTGTTTCTCCATCTTTTCTTTCCCTGCTTTCCTCTCCTCCTTGGTCCTTCCTTTCCAACTCCGCCCCTTCCTGTGTCTTCTCCCTTCACCCCTTTCTGCTCTTGGATCTTCTTCCCCAGGATATTTCAGTAGTTTATACATGACAAAATGGCCAGTGAAAAATAGTAATTTCTGGGCTCTTCCCAAATAGTTAATCTGAAAGGATGAAGACATATTTTCTGGTTTATATAACCAAAGATATGTTAGTAAAAATAAATTAGTAATTTTATAATCCTATATTTTATTGGCTCTTACTGTTAACATTGGAAACTGTCTTTTTTGTTAACTTATATTCCTTATGTGTCAACTGTCTTACTTAGGGAAGCTGTCAGCCTGAAAACTGGGGAATTCACCAAATTCAAGTTGAATTTTTATATTTCAGCCACCAGGAAGATTACTTCTTAGAAAGAGTAGCTAATAAATGTATTATATATTATACAAAATTTTCAGTATTCATAAAACTTCTGTAGTGGATGTTGCAAAAGTACTCTACCAATTGCATGAGTCCAATGAGACAGACCACTTTCTCAATGAGATAGGAAAGGCACATTTATTTCCCATAGACAGGTAGTAAGGACAAACCAAAGCTTCAGATCCATGTCAAGCTAGTCCCCCAAAGCTGCTGAGGACAAATGAAGTCTCATCTGTGCATGCCCCACATTGCATCACAACTGAGAGACCCTCAAAGCACTCAAACTGAGTTTATATACCCTGGGCACCACTTGGCTGACAGAGCTCAAGCTTTATAGACCATCCTGTTCTAGGAGAAGCAATGAAATAGCCCAGGTTGTTCTGGATATTTCCTCTTTATCTCAGGATGTTGCATTCAAAGTGCATTCTATCTGAGAATTGCAAGGAAGAGGGGGAATAGTTGAGTTAGCCAAGATCATCTGAGACCTGTTCTCCTGCAGATGTTGTTAATGAATCGTCCATATACAGTTGATCCTCAACACACCAGTGCATGCTAGCCTAACTTCCCACCATCAACATCTGTATCTCCTTCCACAAGAGTTTTCTGTAGCCTCCAATGCTGGTTCTGCCCATGACTACAACAATGTGAGGGTGCTAGGGAATTCGTGTCCACCAACCTGAAGATGGGGTGGGCATTCCTCAACCAATGACTGCTGGGGTTTGGAATATAAATACTTAGCTCTCTTACGTCTCTGGTGGCATAATCTGAGTTGCTTGTTGTACACCAGTTACCTAAACATCCTAAAGAGATTAATCTTTAGATGCCCACAAAGGGAAGTAGAAGATAATTTGTAAAGTAAATAGTAGTATATTATCAGAAGTCTTATTGTTCCCATGCTCTCCAGTTAGTATCCTTTCTTCCTTCCATCCTTCCCTCCCTCCTCCCTCCCTCCCTTTCTTCCTTCCTCCCTTCCTCTCCCTTCTTTCTTTTCCTTTCTCTTTCTTTCTTTTTTTTTCATTCTCTCCCCCACCTTCTCCCTCCCTCCCTTCTCCCCTCCAACCCCATTTTCTTTCTTCTTTCTTTCTAATTCAGTTTCTGGACAGAAGTGTGTTTTCCAGAAATATCATACTCTTGTATCTTCTTTGTGTGTGTGCGTGTGTCTGTGTGTGTGTGTACACATGTAATCAAGAGCAGATAGCAGTTACAATTAAATTTTTAGTTGCAAATCTTCTCCTCCCTAGTTCTAATTGATTGCACAGAAAGACAATTACACCCATGTAATGCTTGTTTGTTCCATTGCATTACTGGCTATTGAGACAACGCAGAAAATGAAAAATTACCTTTTAGCAAATAGCACAGCATACTTTGAGAGCTTTACTCATGTTTTTGCTGCCTGAAATGTGGTGTGATCTTAATTACTATAAAAGAGTTTTGATCATTCAAAGAATAAAAACATATGCATTAAATAAGCATAAAGGAAATTTTTTAAAAACAAATGCATGAAGAAAAGCATTATGCTGCTCTGTTACTGCCTTAATAAGTACACACACATGCATATGCACATACCCAGAGCATTGATTTAGCAGTACTTAACAGTTTCCCAATAGATACCAGATGGAGACAAATGTCATTTTTCTATAAGTTTATATATTTTTGAATTTTATTTGCCTAGTTTTTAAGTCTTTTACTTATTTCTTAATCTTTGCCTTAATCAGTGCTCTGTTAAGATAAATGAATTAAGCACGTGCCATTTTAAAACGAGCATGAAATCTAAAATGTGACTTTCTTCCAAAAGTGAATTGCTGAGCTTGCTTTTCAAAGAGATCTAGTCAAATCAGAATTCATCATTTACCTCTATATCTAGCTCTTCTTTCTGATTTTCTTAGTTCTGTTAACATTTTATTTGGTTTATCAATCATTCAAGTCGCTTTACTGTATTTTTAAATTTATACTATTTTTATTGCTGTATTATTATTTTTATTGTATTTTTCCTCCAGAATATTTTTGATCCATGGTTAGTTGAATCCATGGATGGGAAACCTGTGGATATGGGGGATCAACTGTATATCCAATCCAATTAGCTATAACTAGGTCTAATGGCCATTTGACACTTCAGGCTAAAATAAATGCTAAAAATCTGAGTATTTAGCTTTCATAAATGCTATAGTAGAAACATGCAAAGGGAGGAAGTTAGGATAGGGGCTGAGTATGTCAACCAACAATATCTTCTGTGCTGTGTTGAGAAAACTATACCCTATTTGGACAGCCAAAACTTCTCAAAAGGAGCATGGAAGATGATGAATCAAAAGAAAATGGAGGATCATTATAGGCTACACTTGGATTTTCAACTTTGTTCTGTAATATGTAGAGTCTAACCATCTCTCACCCAAATTGAACCCAAGCTGAAAGTAGCAAACCCATAGATGTAATGCACATTCTAATGAAATTAGACCCTATGGGAAAGGGTCAGACAAAACAAAATATGAGAGTATAACAGGAGGAATAAATCCCATGTATTATGTGTAAGGTAAAGTGTATGTTAATTAGCTTGATTTAATTATTCCACATTGTATACATAAAGCATCATTGTATAGTCCATAATTATATATGATTATAATTTGTCACAAATAAGGGGATCTAAATATAAAAGCCAAAGGGGACAGAAATAGCCTCAAAAAAGGAGTGTGAGGTTAGGAATCTCAGATCCAGAGTAGTTCTTGCAAGAGCAGCCTGTTTGATTAAATGGAGTTAAGCCAGAGAATTACCTACACTTTGCATGGAGCTTTATGTTACACCCTAAGGGATAAATGAGGATGGCTCAGATGACTAGAAACGGCCAAAAATAGGGCACATTTGGGGATCCATTAAAGGATTTGAAGCTAAATGATCAGACATACTTTAGAATTATCATGATAACTACAATACAAAGATTGGTTTGGAAGAAAAGAATATCCAAGAGAAATAAGGCAGTTCAGAAACCACAGTAATGGTCCACATAAGCATTGTCTCTAATCCATCTAATTGATTCCATTTTAAACCTTCAAAATATAATTACTTTGTTTGTTCTTCTATCATAGAATTCATAACCTTGTGACATATAAATAGGAATTATGGTTTTTTTAGCTTTTTAGTTTTATTAATTTATTTGTTTATTTTTTCAACATCTGAGTACCTACTGTGTGCTAATCCCTATTGTAGGTGCTGGGTAGATAAAAATAAACAAAAGAGTACTTTTCTTTTTCTGTTAGTGTGCTTTCATGTTCTAGTGAGAAAGAGTTAATAAACATTTATAAGTAACCATATGCTACATCATTTTGGAATGCTATATAAAGAAAATTCAAGTTGGATTAGGAAAATAAGAAATAATGGAGAAGCTACTATTTTATATTAGGATATTAAGGGAAAATCTCACTGATAACATGAAACATGAAGGAAGTGAAGGAGTGAGGATGGATTCATGCACAGAAAACAAGTCCAACAGCTCATGTGGTAATGCATGTGCAATGTTTTCAATTACAAATAAGGAAGCCAGTGCAATTGGCCCATAATGAGTGATAGAAGAGTAGTAAGTTATGATATCTGCAGGATAGGCACCAGTTCTTTTTTATAGGTCTGTCTCTAAAATATATCTAGGATCCCATTGTCTATTTCTCTGTTTAATGCAGCACCCTCCCTTACTAGTCTCGTGGCTCCATTGTTTGTTCCATTACAGACTATTTTTCCACACAGCAGCCAGAGTGATCCCATATACTGAATAAACTAAGTCTAATCATGTCCTCTTTATCCTAAATATTAATACATGATTTCCAAGCTTGCTGGCAACATTCTTATCACTGCCTACAAGTCTCTCCATGATTATTGTATGTTGAATTTACCCCTCTGGCTATAGTTTTGTTCAGGAACAAATTCTCTTCTGCTACCAATATGACCTGGAACACATTATAATACCTTTATATGTTTTTTTTCCTTAGTGCAGCTTTTAGGATTGCTATTACTGGTACGGTATGTATAACCACATGACTCCATCTCCATCAATAGGAGTTCCTCAGTTATAATTTTTTCTACATAATTCAAACCAAACTTAATCATACCATCTCTTTTTCCTCATATTAGTCAGTAAGAAGAATTTTTTTTCTTTTTTTTTTCTTAATCATTAATTAAAATATAGGAAACAAACTAGCAAGATCTCCAAAGATTTTATACAATTATTATCTTTCCTTTTTCCTCTTTTGTGAAAGATTGCTTAGATTTGGGGCAATGTACAAATAATAGTCATGAGTCACACCCCAGTGATTCCATCTGCTTTCCCACTAATATATATAATTACATGGTCATGTCAAAGTATCTTATCATCTTTCATAACATATGGTCTCCTAGTCACTTGAACTTTTCCTTCCATACATGTACCTTAATTGTAAGAATATCTTTTACATGACTTCAAAAATATATCTATTGTTCAAAAAAGACTTTACAGTCTATAAATGCAAGAACTGCTTTTTTCACTACTGTATTTTTCACTGCCTAGCACAAAGAGTAGCATACATAGGTATAATTAGAGAATAGCTAAATAAAAAAAATAGAGAATAATCTGCATGTATTGTCAACATGGTTTTAAATAACCATATTTTACAAGCCATAGCATGTTTCCTTGATAATATCCATAGCCTCCTAAAATGAAACTATGTTTTCTATTCCCATTCTATCTTAACTATTGTGTTTCAGGAGTTAATGTTGTATTTCAACTTCCTCTCACTTTCTCAGAGTACAACATACTATTAACTTACCCCAGTGTGCTCTTACATACCAAATCTTTCTCAAGACAGGTAGGATGATATTTTGGTTTTAGGGGAAAACACAAGGAACATATCACCAAAAGGGAAATTTCCAAAGGAGAAATAAAAGATAAATAAAATATGCGAAAATACAGGTGTCAAATAATAACAATGACCTCTGCTGGCCTCTGCTACCTTTTCACATAACATTACTAACATTACACATTACCTTTTTTTTTTTTTTTTTTTTTGGATCTTTTCCTTGTTGACTTTATTTTTGACTTGACTTTACTATTTACAATGTTGTTTACCCTGATAGTCTGAACTTCTTTTTCAAAAAAATTTATTTTTTATTATTATGGGTACATAATAGTTGTATATATTTATAAGGTACATGTGATATTTTGATACACAATGTGAATTAATCAAGTCAGGGTAATTAGGGTATCCATCATCTCAGGCATTCAACATTTCTTTGTATTAGGAATATTCCAATTCCACTCTTTGTTATTTTAAAGTATACCCTAACTTATTGTTGATTACAGTCACTTTGTTGTGCTATCAAATATTGTTCATCCTATCCAACTATCTAACTATAATTTTTGCACCCATTATCCACCCTCATTTTATCCCCCCTTTCCCGCTACCATTCCTAGACTCTGGTAACCATCATTCTACTATCTGTCTCCATGAGATCAGTTCCTTTCTCAAAAAAGGCCATACAAATAACCAACCAATGATGTTGAAAAAATTTTCAACATCATTAGTCATCAGAAAAATGCAAATAAAAACTACAATGAGATATCATCTCACCACAGTTAAAATGGCTTTTATCAAAAAAACAGATAATAACAAATGCTGGTGAGGACTTGGGGAAAGGAGAACCCTTGTACACTGTTGGTGGGAATGTAAATTAGTGCAACCACTAGGAAGAACAGTATGAAGGTGCCTAAAAAACTAAAACTAGATTTACCATATGACCCAGCAATGCCACTGCTAGTATATATCCAAAAGAATGCAAATCAGTATACTGAAAAGGTATCTGCACTCCCATGTTTACTGCAGCACTGTTCACAATAGCCAAGATTTGGAATCAACCAAAGTGTCCATCAACAGATGAACAGATAAATAAACTGTTGTACATATACACAATGGAATATTATGTAGCCATAAGCAAGAATGAAATACTGCCATTTGCAACAACATGGATGGAACTGGAAACATTACGTTAAGTGAAATAAGTCAAGTACAGAAAGACAGGTCTCTCATATTCTCACTCATATTTGGGAACTAAATATTACACATTACTTTTTTAGACATCATCATTAACTTCTTTGTAAAGACAACATAACCACTGCATTGAGTTTTCCTCCACAAATTGCATAACTGGAAAAGGTCATTTGCTAACCTTGTTGATGTTTGGAAGAGGATATTGGGAAGAAAAGGGAATGTGTTTGGAAGAAAGGATTGCTGGTATTCTCTAGAATGCAGGTTAAGAAGTATGTACAAAAAGAAATATTATGTAATTTAAGGAAATATATGATAAGTTATCGAAGAGAAATCAATTTTTATAGATCATGACTCCAATAGGAGCTGTGCTTTTCTCAGTTATTCAGGGTTTTTTTTAATTATTACATGTTAATATTAAACTATGTTTTCTGTCTTAAAAATTCCCTACAGGCAACCAAGCATATAATATAGCCTATTTATAGTGAAACATTAAATATATCACATTTCACATATCATGAAAAATTATTAAATGATCTTAGTCCTCTTCTTACCCAAATTAACAGAATAAATACATAAGAGAAAGGCAGTATGTACAGTTACATTTTCCAGCTGATTTATAACTACTTAACATTAGACTGAGTGTTTAATGTTCTCTTTATGTCACGGACACTGTATGCAAAGCTTGAGGTCTTTGATGTTTTAGTGCAATTTAAAGTGAAATCAATTCCCACCATGACTAATTCAGAAAACAAAGCCAAAAGAAAATGTTCATTTATTTTTGTGAAAAGTCACTTTGGCAAGTCTATCAAGCAAGTTATGAGTGTTGTATATAATAACAAAACCCCTGCCAATTGTGAGAGGTGCAAACAGTTACTTTCAACTGAAGATGGCATTAAAAATTACCACTGGCTCAGCTCAGGCTGTAAAGATGCTCTTTCACAGTATTGAAAAGAATAATTTTGCAAGAAGTGCATTTATCTATGTATTAATTATTCATTTAAAACTGAGGCTAGAAGCAAAAGAAGAAAGGTGAAAAGAAAATAATCAAAATTAATATATTTCTCTCATTTATAGGTAAGATAACTGTTTACTCAATGTGATTTGGAATACTGAAAATCTGGCCTAATGAAATTTGGAGGAGGTAGTTTTAGGCCAAAGAAAATAAATTGCTGTATGTTATAGTGCCTATTTTGGCTTTTACATGGTTATTAGATAGTAGTAATATGCTATCATGAGATATTAATACTTCTGTATTTCTTTAGGTAATATCAAGAGTAAAAAACATCTGCCCTCCCAAAACAGATTTTTTAAATAATAGTCTAGGCTTACTTATTTGTAGGGATCAAACAGCTATCTCATCATGGAAGTTATGTTTACATATAAATTATTTTCAAAGTAACATATGGTAAATTGCACATTTTATTCACTTAATGCTTTTTTGAAATAATTTAGAAAATGTTTTGTTCTTTACACAGTTCTTTTATATATTATTTTAATCAATTTTCCAAATAGGCCTGTGGGCTTTTCTGGAAATGTAGTTATTCACATTCTTAAACAGAACTCTATAAAGGTTAAGTGACAGTTAAAACTATAAAGTCCACATAGTTTTCTAAAGTAGCATTGATTAATAGATATATAAAGCAAGCCAAAGTGAGAGTCACATGTGCAATTTCAAATTTAAAGTAAAGATGTTCATATGGATACAGTAGAAAAGGAAGAGAGGAATTTCATTCCTCTCAGTTTTATTGTAAGAATAAAATTGTTTAAGAAACTGAAATGATATGTGCATGATATGCAATCACCTTTACTATTTTTTAATTATTTCCATTTTCACATCCATAGCCTTAATCCATGCACCATCATTCTCAGCCGAATTACTGTAGCACCTTCCCCAATGATATACTTTCTTTCTGTATCACCTCAGGCATTTTAGATCCTGATGCCCAAATGACCTTCCTTATTTGTATATTTGTTCACCTTACTCTCTGGTTTACAACAGAGACTGCCCTCCATTTTGTTTCAATATGAGAGAGGGCATTTTTTAAGTGCAATCTAGGTAATTTTGACATGGACCACAATTAAATTGCAAGAGTAGATATTACTTCCTCTTCAAAGCCAGACTGTGTTAAGTATCATTATCCTAACTTGTCTCAGTACCTTACGCTTATCCAGTAAGTGTTGGCTTTGTGACAGCTGGGACTGGCCCTAACAGGGTTTTACACATGGTAGCATATATTAAATAAAGACAATGTATTTTTTAAAATCTAATAATATATTTCACATACGAAAATTATTTGTCAGTTCCCAATGAAAGAGCTGCTAAATGCATCCATGTTAGTTTCTGAATTACTTAATTCAGAATTAAGAATTCAGAATTATTTATTCCCAAGAAAAATGAGAAATGATAGCAATATTTTTCCACAAAAGGAATATTATGAATAGGACTAAGAAAATTTGAATTACCTATTTCTGAACTTGAATTTATAATTTATGTTACATTTGAAGTATGACATTAGATATAGCAGGCCAACTAAATCTGTTTTTATATGAAAGTGTAGAAAATGGTATTGCTAGAAAAAAGTCAGATTATTATTTTTTAATAAATACTGTTTATGCATTGTTAAAATACATCAATTGTTGCTAAAATTCTTTATGATGTGGCTAACAATTTGTACTCATCAATTTGTTTTCTATAAGAATACATCCTTATAGGATGTATAGGATATATTTTTATATAATAAAGGGATTTCCAACTCACTTTTATTGGAAAATATACATTAATACATACAGCATCAAAATTAGATTATTGTTTGGTAAAAAATGAAAAAAGGATATTTTATTACCTGAGGGAAAAATATGTTTAAAACCCACTTTTAGGTTTCCAGCTATGATCAAAGTTAAAATAAATAAATGTATCTCTGCAGACATTAAACTGTGTCTTCAAACTGCATATAAAATGAGACAAACCTTAGGGATTTTTTTGTCAATGTAAAAGACCTCAGTAATAGGATAAAAATGGAAATGGATCTTATATATATTTCCCAAGGCTTATATTTGATAACCCTTTATAAAGAATTTAGTAAGATGAAATAAAATGGCAAGATCAAAGTGTACACACAGAGACAGAAACGGATTTCCTGCTATGGAGCATGTAAATTAGGATGATGTAGCTAATGAAAAGCTTTATTCCTAAGATTCCTTACATTATGCCCACAGAATAAAATTAAACATTTTATTTGAGGAATATAATCAAATAATTCAAATCTTTTTTTAAACTAGGCACAGTGCTTATTTCAAATCTTCTTTAAAACGCTCCCCTAAATGTTTCATCTTATCTACAGAATTTACTGAAATGGTATAAACATACCACTGAGTATTAGAAATTGTGGAAGTTATTTGATCATTGTGATTATAGTCAGCTCTTTCCCTTTAAACTTGGATGGTTTTGGTCACACAACACTGGCATTTTAGTTCCTCAAACATACCTAAGACATTCTTACCTTTGGGCTTTATTTGTGTTGCTCCTACTGTCTATAATAGATTTCTATTCATTCTTTGCAAGCTTGACTGCTTCTTCTTATTAGGTCTCAGCTTAAATATTACTTCTCTAAGAAATCCTTTTTCTATCATCCAAACTAAAGTTAGTCTCCTATTATTTCTATGTTAGTAGATTGTTTCCTTTAACGTGTTTTCACAGTTTGTATTTATTTATTTTTGTTTGGTTACTTGCTCGTTTGTTCTTGCCTCTCTCCTTACCTATACTCTTTGCATGGATGAGGAATAGCACAATGTCTGTTCATTAATCATTTCACGTTAGTCAATAGGACAGTGTCTGTCACAAAGTGCCCCATAAATATTTGTTTTCTGATAAGAATACATGAATAAATCACAATGTTAAGTTAATTGGATATTAATTGCATGTATTGTTTACCTCTGTTAAAGATTAACTTTTAAAAAGGTTTATAATGTCTCTTTACTGTGTGAGAAGGATTATTTCCTAACAGTCAAATGAAGCCAATGGAAATATTTTAATAAAAAATGGAGCCTAAGTGTTAGTATCAGCACACATTTAGCAAAAGAACCTATAGAAATTTCCAGATTCAGCAAAACCAAATAGCATAAGAATAACCAGAGCAACCATGAATCTGATGCTTTGTTAAAAGTGAAAATACAAAAGAAACTTAAAATTTTCTTTGTGAATACATGATTGACATATATAAATATATTCTGGTAGGATTTTTTTTTAAATAGGGTTCTCACTATGTTGCATAGGCTGGTCACAAACTTTTGGGTTCAAACGATCCTTCAGCCTCAGCCTCCTGAGTAGCAGGCGCAACCCACTGCATCTTGCTAGGGTTATTTTTAATTTGCACAGTATACACCTTTTTTTCTCTATGTATAGGAAATGGATTTTAAACAATTTTACAGTTTAACAGTTCATTAGCCTATAATTTTTGAATGAGAAATGGATAAATAATCTGGTGTCACAAAGATGAAAAGGCTCAATAATCTCTCCTATTGAAAATAAAAAAATAAATAAAAATAATTCTCCAAAGTGTGAAAATAGTCCATAAATAAATAAAAACACATATGTTATTTTTGATCCATCAAATTAGAGAAAGAAATGTCAGTATATGCAGAAAACATGTTTAAAAGACAATATTGCCTATGATTTCACAAGGATAAAAATAAAAACAAAAACAAAAAGTCCAGACAGGAAAGGGAGTGGGTTGTCTGAAATGACAAAGCTGTCTGCGAAGAAGTTGCAAGTTTTTCATTATCGCACACTCCTTAGCAGCCAAAATATGCATCTCAACATGAAAATCACACAGCCCTCTAAATACAGGATGGTAGGAATTTCTCACTCCAAAGCTGTGTCTTTGAAAAGGTACCTGTAAAACTATTTGAGTTCTAGAAATAGAGAAAGTATGTTTATTATTGATTCAGGCTCTTCTTTATTTTGCCAAGGTCAGACTTTTTAAAAAATGTCTTAAACATCAGCATTAGCATCACAAAACTTGATAATCTGTAACTTAGCTTTGAGGAAAGTCATACATGAAAGAGAATCTTCATATATAAATTAACACCAATTTTATTAAAATATGTATGGAGCACTTACATGTTACAGAATTTTTGAAGTTATTTTTGAACCTATTTTATTTCCTTTTCTTTGTACCAAGTTCTTTGTAGTCCTTAGAAAGAACTGCAGTCTCAGAGTCTTTCCCTCAATAAGGAAAGTTGTGTATATACATTCCCACTTGCCTTCCAATTCTCAGGGCTCCAGCCTTGTGACTATTAAAATTACATACTGCTGCTAGTTTAGAATTAGACCATAGATAGAGATAGACAAATTTTGTCTCAACCACATAGTTAATGCAATCTCCTCTGAAACTGAAATTACACTTCCCCCTCCAATCTTGAAGTATCTGTTTATTCAGTTGATTTAAGTGATTATCAACCACTAAAAGTTTGCCCCAGTAAGTGGTGATTATGTGGACACACAGGATGAGAGGCAAACAACAGTGGAAGAGTGAGGAGTTTTGAAGAAAAAAGAATACAGGAAAAGGAAGAAGGAAGAAAAAGAGGGAGATATTGCCTCCATCTAGCAAACTTGAACACAAGACACTTTTCCTTTAGGATCTCTAACAACTGTACTTCATTTTATTTTATTTTGGTTATTTCCAGTATCCTGGTAACATGGTAATCTTGGAGCCTTAAGAAATACTCTTGACAATGTAGGATATGTCTTGAATTAGCAAATAAAACCAAACCCTATGAATGTGTAGCTTATTATCACATATTTTGGGTATTAAAGAGAAAATCTATTTTATATATACAGACACATATATATGTAAAATATCTTCACATACTATCAAAATCTGTTAGGATTAGCCTAAATATTGCTCAATTTAGTCCCATCATAAGCCTATAGAGCTATAAAGATGACCATACCACATAAATATACCCCATTCTCTCTTTCAATGCTTTAATTAGAATGAAAACATCCAAATTCAGTGGATTTATATTGTGGAATAGAGGAATGTATTAAAAACTCTCAACTCGTAATAGCACTGCATCTTATTTTTTAACATTTTAATTGAGATACAATGTATATAGCATGATATTCACTCATTTAAGTAAATAATTCAATGGATCTTAGTATATCAACATAGTTGTACAACTATCACCATAATCTAACATTAAAATAGATTAGATTACTGACCACACAAAGAAACTTCATACCTATCAGCAGTCACTCCCCATTCCTATCCCCATCCAGATCCTAGGCAAGCACTACTCTACTTTCTTTCCCTACAGGTTTGTCTATTTTGGTCATTTCACATAAATGGGATCATATAATAAACAAGTAGTCTTTTGTGACTTGCTTCTTTCACTTAGCATAAAGTTTTTTGAGGTTTATCCATGTTGTAAAATGTATTAGCACTACATTCCTTATTATTACTAAATAACTTTCCACACACATTTTATACAATTGTTTGGATTAATTCCACTTTCTGGCTATCATAAGTAATGATAAACAGTAGTATATCTAGAAGAAAGAAATAATAGTAGAATCATAAATTTCCCATGTCTTGCTGACTCTAGAAAAAAAAGCTTAATTTCTCCTGTCTAATTCACCCCTGCTGAAACTATTACAAAGATACAAATGAAAGTTTTTATTAAGATATAGTTTCATCTCCACTTGATAGGATCCATCTAGTTTCTCATTTTGTAAAGACTTGTTCTTTTCAACCAAGTGTTTTGTGATATACTAGAGGTCCGAGAATTTAATATTTTTTAAGGTAAGATCTAATATTTTTCTGAATCCTAGATTTGGTTAATAGTGTCAAGATATAATTTTTGAAAAGTTAAAAACATTAATCTCATACAAATATATAACTAACACATATCAAAATTATATTTAACTCATGAATGAGGGAACAAGAGAATAGTAAAATTGGTTCCGAGGGAATTTTAGAAATTGAGCATTTGTAGGCATTAAAAAAATGTTAGAATAAGATTCTATGTCAAATATTAAGCTATGTAAGAGCAATAAAACCATAAGCTTTGGAATGATTTTCCTATTCAGCAAAAACCTTCAGGTAAACATATAACTTTATGGTATTTTGGCTCTAATCAACACGTAAATAACAAAGTCTCTTTGATTTTTGAGTCATGATCTAAATTTTTCTAGATTGTAAAATGATTCACAACAATGCTCTTATGTGACACTGAAGAAACATGCAGACACTCTTCTCTCTTGTCTTATTTTCTCATTTTTGGGTAATTTTTTTTAATAATATAATGCTGTTTCTCAGGAAGTAGGTAGATGTAACTAACACTAAAAGTTTTGCATTATGTTTGTTAATAATTTTTTGTTTTTAATAATTTTTTGATACCCTTAAACTTAATAATATTTCATACTAACTCTAGCTCCTTTATTACTATGTTTGCTGGTAAGAGTTTTTCATTTTTGTGTTCTGATTTTGATGTGCTTTGGTAATCACTGAAATAATAATAACATATTGCTGTCACGAAAGCATACCAATTTCTTCCATTAAGTTTCCAAGAATTTTTCTATTCTCAAACTTTGCATAATTTTTTTTCTTTTAAGATTCAGATTTAGTTAATATAAACAGAGTTTTGCCTTATTTATAGCTAAGCAACAAATCTTAGCATTAAACACACACACACAAACACACACACACACACACGAAACTGTATGACTAAATCAGACTATGGCACAAGGAAACCCCTATGTATACTTAGTAGCTCTCTCCATTACCTAGGGCATTACTCAAAGTCTTTTCTATCACATCTGAGCAGCAGGAGTAGGAGAGAAAAATTAATAACAATTTGTGAAACTTATTTCTATTAACTATTTATTAATGCAACATGCTGCGTATGGTTACTTATATATTCTCATTCTGAAGTATGGTATGAAAAACTGGAAGAGAATTGAGATACAAATAATTATTAACCTGGGAAATACATCTGATTAATTGTGGTTTATAATCATACAGAATCATATATAAGTCACAATGAAGTGGGCAACAGATGCCACCCATACAGAGATACATTACACACTATACACTTTTCCCCACCATCTCTAAAACTGATAGAAAAATCCAAACACTGACCCTAAAGCATTCCCCACATCTCTTCAAATCAATAAAATTAGAATCAGAAGCAAAATTAGAATCAGTAGCAGTATAATCCATTGATTTAGCTAGTTTTCTTTTTTAAATGAATAAATACCCAACTAAATTTGGAGGAGGAAGTAAAGTTACTTCACCTCTATAAAGCCCTTGCTATTCTGACGATGAGTTATGGCTCTTTATTAATTTGTCCACAATCTTCCTATAAGTAAACCTGAAGAAAAAGCCAAATTCCTCAGTGAAAAAGAACTACAAAAGAACAGCTCAGAGCAAAACATGTAACCTACTCTCATAGCAGCCAGACAAGTAGACACAGCCCAATTAGTCCCCAAGGAAATAAGACATTATTTTTATAGTGGCTGCTGAAGTAACATTAAGAATAGACAGTAGGAGTCTGTGCTTAAACGTATATGTTACTTCATGAAAAATCACATATTTAACATGGAGGCACACTGTGTCAGAGAATTAAATAGAAGCTATAATTTTATTACTTTACTTTTTCTCCCTTTTACAGTGGTTTTAGGGAATTATAATTTCCTCAGCTCCTTCCCCCCCCCAAAGTAATACATTTATATTAAAAATGAAAGAAAGGTGTGAAAGGTGACATTTTTCTCCCTTTGGTGCTACCATTTTGTTGCTACTAAGGGACTATAGACGAGGTGGCTACTACTGTTTCATTAAACCAGGATCTCTGCGAAGTTCAGCTGCAGAACATGTGTGCTGCTTGTCTTTTGAAAAGGTACTCCATTAAAACCACACTTCTTTGCCAGTCCACATGCATGAAAGTATACATTATGCTGTAGGAATTATCAGAATTCCGATCCTGAGACAAGGGCTACAGAGTGAAAATAATGAAGCTATGACACAACAATCTTAAATGACACCAATTGTTATATGGCTAATTGAGATTTTGCAACTGACATTGATTGTGAAAAGAGGCAAGTGGATGAACATGACCAGAATAGGGCTGCATGGACACAGCACTAATAGGCTGGCTCCTGAGGAAGGCTTGGAAGAGTCTTTACTTTTAATGGCATCAATATAGAAAGTGACATCTTTTATTCCTTATTTTAATCAGGGATTAAGGTCTGATTGAGGGATTATTAAAAGCAATTTAAATTCTTTGTTTTTACTACAGATAATCTTCATAATTCCCCAGAATGAATGGGAAGGTAAATAACTATCATATCTAATCAGTTGCAATTTAGAACAAATATTTATCATAACATCTTGAAAATAAGAGATTCCAAGATGCTAAAAACCTATACAGGAAGGAATGAAAGACAGTCCAGGTTACTTTCTGATGAATGTTATACAGTTGGAATAAAGTTGAGTAAATTGATATATATATATCATTTAAATATATAAATATATATATAATCATATAAAATATGTTTGGCCGGAAGTAGGTGGTGGTGGTAAGATGATGGCAGAAAATGGAAGGCAAATTGATTGTTGCTACATCACGGACTATCTTTTCGCCTTCCTGAAAACTTCGGAATTTCTTTTGGGTAGTCAGAAGAATTTTGCAGAGAGAAAATGACATTATCTAAACTATATTTCAGTAGTAAAATGTTGTTGTGCAAGGAGGAGAGGAACACCAATATTTCAGTAAAATGGAGCAGTCGCGCTTACAAGCAGTGTTGTAAATTGCTCAGGTGGCCCAGCTTGCTAAACCTCAGTGCTGCTGAAAATTAAGGAAAACATTAAAAAGTTCTATATCAAAGCCATTTGAAGACAGAATTAGACTATCATAGGAAAATAAAAGTCCTAAAAGTTCTGATCTAAAGAATGATTTTAGAATATGCCACCTCATAATGTTCCAGAGATTAATTCCCCAAGAGAACTCGGTGTGGACCTGGCAATCTCTGAGGAACTGAGGAATTTTCATCCTTTTGAATGGAACACATCCTGTGAAGACTGGACTGATTAGAACTTATACCCCTACTTATGGGTATCAGTGATACGAAATTCACAAAATCAGCTATGCATGTATTTTAATATTAAACAAACTTAGCAACCATTAATAGTAAAAATATAAAGCTTAAAGACAATGATTCTTCAAAGTCACATTTAATTGTTAAACATTTATGCAAGCTGGGAATTGAGTAGCCCACCTGGCAATTTTACAAGGTGCAAAAATACTTTAGTCAATGATGACAGTTTTGCTTCTACTTCTCTTGTGCAAAATTTCACTGATTATTTGCTGTTGTGAATTTCACAGTATTAAGAAAATATCTGACTTTCGCTTATTAGTGTTCCTATTAGGATTTTCAGAATCATCCATGAGGCTTTCTTAATTTTGACCATATTACACTAGAGTGAAAAATAAATTCATTCATGGGACTATATGTATTAGCTGGGTAATCTTTAACTGTAGATGAAAAATAGCATATAAACAGAAGTTCATTTAGAAGTGGACAATAGCCTGGAAAGAAAGCTATTGTCATAAATTGGCATCTATGAAAATGTCAGAAATGTTAACTGAAACAGGGTGCTAACACTTTTGTTCCAGACGCAGAAACTTAAAGTCAAAGTTGACCCTTTAAAAAGATGGCACAATTTGAAACAATAAGTAAACAAGACACAATATGAATTCCTGAAGATATTAAAAATACTCTAAATTCCAGCGGTGAAAATGATTTCAGATCATTCTTGTTGTCCCATAGTAATTGTTAATAGTTCTTGCTTTCACTTTCAGAAGTACCCCAGCACAGATGGAAAATTATATGGGAATCCTAGTTATAAGGCATCCCTGAAAACTACTTTAATTCCCAGGAAGTGAAGTCTAATTTATAAAATAGACTTACCAAAATAGATTTATCAAATTCTAAAGGAACTAAATGCAGATATGTTGTCTTTTCATTGTCATTCACTTCCAGATATTTGATAATTTTCATTAGAATTTCCTCTTTATCAGTATTTGGGAATATATTTTAAAGTTTTCTAATATTATTTGTATTGTTCCTTTCTAATTTAATTTCTTTGTAATTAGTGAACATATTCAATATGATATTTACTCTTTAAGATTTGTTAAAATTTTCTTTATGACCAAATAAATCCAATTTATTTATTGTTCAATATATAATTGCATACTTATCTTTTATGGCTATCTTGATCATTTTGCTGTTAAAATTTATTTTTTACAGTTTAATATTGAGTGGGTTTATTATTTAAGAGTAAGAGAAAAAAAGAGGCTCTTTCACAGATAAAACAAATTTTAAAATGTGGTCTTTTGAAAAAAATAATCAGAGAAGAAAAGATAAGGGATATAAGTAACAATTATAAGCAAAAATATTAACTATAGATAATTCAATAATTTATTAGCTTTGCCTGTTTTACTTTCAGAACAGCCCTCATTAGATAGTATACATTAATGACTGACTTCATATCTTTGTATGGTTATGGAATGAGCTGTTTTTCTTTAGCATTTTTTTCCTCTACGAATGGCCTTTCTTCCTTACCAATTGCTTACGTATTAGTTGATTCATAGACTTCTGAAGATTTCTGCGTTTGTATCTGATGTAGACATGTTAATGATATATAGCATTAAACATACTAGTTGTAGATGACTGTGTTAATATAAAAATGCATAAAAAGTTTTAATTCCTGATATACATTACAGAATGAAGTATACACATGAAATGCATGTCTAGTATAAGGCTTAACTATCGATTCACTACAATAAACAGATTCTAAATGGTGACAAAGTTTTATAAATCCACTGTGTTTGACCTTGAGGACTTAAAAGCCAACGTAGAAATTATTACTAACATCATTGTCACAGAAATGCAAAAAATAAATAAATAAATAAATAAAGACCAACCAAATCAATTTAGCCTATAGAACCCAGCAGACTCAGCCCAATATAAGTGGCTTCATTTCTCTACTATAGCAAATAAAAAAAAAATTAATAACAAGTCCTTAGTATTTCACCAGATGGCCCAAATATTACATTCTCATTTATTGCCTTCATTAATATCTATGAGGAGGATATCCATTATCTCATTTCACTTTCAAAGAATTTGCTTCCTTCCTTTGTTTTTGCTGGACTTAAGTTAGACCAACTCTTTCTATAAATAGCTCAGTAATTAATCTATTTATTAGCTATAGAGTTTTAGAATCAATCAATATAATAGCAATTTTTGTTTAGAAAAGGGAAACTACGTTCACAGATTGTAATGGGGATTTACTAATTAAAAAATGATGGGAGGTGTGGGGGGGGGGTGTGTGTGTGTGTGGTTGTGTGTATTTGAGAGAGAAAGAATATAGGCAGGACCTGAATTTGAAAGTATGTCATATTCTGAAAATTTACTTTTGAGTGCTTTTGTTTTGGAACACCAAATAAATTTTTTCCTTAAAGTACTATGAGGTTTCCAGATTAGTCTAATATGGGTCTTGTTATAGAAATATATAAACTGAGCTATGGATTCCAAGATTAGGGAACCAAGAGTAAGGAAAAATGGGACAGCGGAGTCAAGTGCAGCACTAGTCAAAATATTGTGACAGGTGAAACCATGTAATGGGTTTCAACCATTACAGGTGAAATGTTCAATTACATTTTCCTTTAGGTTGACCTCTTTATGTCTGTACTGCTTTTCAGCCTTCTGGTATACATCTACTCCTGTGCAAAGGCATGGTCTATTGAATGTGGGTAGAGTCCTAGGATTGGATGAAGGGTTGACATGTTAATATCCATTTATTCATTAGCAAACCAGTCAAGAGCACAGACTCTGGAACCAGATTTCTGAGGCCTTAGTACCGGTTCTGTCACAAATGAGTTGTGTGACCTCAGGCAATTTATTATTCACCCTGTGTCACAGATCACTTATCTATAAAATAAAAATACTATCAACTATCTCATAAAGTTTTTATGAAGGTTAACTGGCTAGTATATTTAAAGCTTTTAGAATGTGACTGACAGATTATGAACAATATAGAACTGTTAGCTGTTTTGTATTGTTATAGCATAAATTTTTTAAAAAAGCATGTGTTGGAAAATCAGTTTTGTGCCAAGCATGATACTAGAGGATGGACACAAGAGATAAACAAGGCACAATTCCTGCATTAAAACATTTCAGGCCAGAGCAAATAGAGATTGGTTATTCTAAAGATCATTAAATAGGGCCATGAGTCTAAAATCTTTTTCAATACCAGGAGAAAAATTCATAGAAAAAATGTAAAGACATCTGTAAACACTTAGATCCAAAAGTATCTGTGTTCAAGATGAGCATTACTATCCAAGCACTGAAGGAGTGGGCAATTAGCAGATAAAGGAACAGGAAATCAATTTAGATATTAGGAGAGGGGCAAGAGAAAATTTTATTAATATTTAGCATCAAGTATTAGAATCCAAATTGACAGTGTTTAGTTATGAGAAGCAGGTAGTCCAAGCACCAGAAGATCTGGCAATACTAAGCAGTAAGTAAGCCATTGACAAACCAAAGAACAGAGAAATGAACTCAGCGTTGGAGGAACCGGAAGCTGGCAGGGAAAGACTGACTCAATGCAGTTACTAAGCTACTATCTCTAGATGTTCATCACTTCCTGTTCCTGGAGATAGGTCTAGTCTCAGAATCTGGGGGCATGAGTTAGAATTCGAGGAACTCAGAGAAAAATTATAATAATTGACTGAGAAAACCAAAATTTATCAACTATATAATCTTCCTGATCCTTAGATTACCCATCTATGAAATGCAGTTACTATTAAAACAGGTTCTATGCTCTAAACAAAGCTTTATAAACTATATGTAAATAAAATTATATAAATTATTTTAATTATCATATGACCATGGTAACAAACCTAAAATTTTAGAAAACTGCAATAGAGGAACCAAAATTCCAGGATGTAGTGCTGCAGGTCCTCGTTGTAGTGTTCAGGACCCATACTAAGTCCAAGCCATTCTCCAGCCTGTTTATTCCCCTAAAATGCTTTGAGCACAGCAGATTACTCAAGATGCACTGAATGAATAAAATGGGGATTGGCTAAATTGAATCACACTAATCTAGGAAAGATTTTCAACACCTTCTCCTCCCAAAGCTATTTGCATATTTCAAAGAAGAGCTTATTGGACTCATATTAATATCTTAATGGTATTACGTCAAGAAATGTGGCAAAAAACACATAAAAAAAGAAAGAAAGGGAAAAAACTAAAATGAAATAGTATGTATGGGAATTTATGAGATCTGGCAGTTTTCCGTTTGACCATTCCTTTCTTTCTTCCAACTTTGAGCACAAATATTCTTACAGACCACTATGTTTTGTTTTATGTTGTGTTTAACTTCATGGCCATTCTTTTGCTCTTGACAGAGGAAGTGGGGTTGGGGGTTAGCTGGTCAAGACAGTTTGTGTATATGGGCTAAAACTGCTTTAAGCATTAGGAAGTGAGTGGTTATATGTATTAAGAGAAGTATTGAAAATATTACATATAAATTTATGACAAAATTTGTCTAAATCATGACAGCTCTGATCTGAAACCTCATTTCATAATAGACATAGTTTCACCAAACAGATCAGTATTTTCCCTCTAGATAAACTTAAGGAATGAAAGATCTTTCTCCTGAAAAAATTATTTCTAGAAGTCACCACTATACTCTTAAAATACTTTAAAGGTATAGATACCCAGAATACCTACATATGTAATGAATTTTTCATAATTCAGAAGTATGTCAAAAGCATACACTTTATAAAATACTTCAATAGGGTTTTTAGACTTTTCTATCTATCCTTGTCTATTGTGCAAGATTCTTAATTGTCAAATAATACATGTTAGAAATTCCAGATAGTTCCTGGAAATTTGGGTTTGATCAGTAAAATATGGATCAATGTAAAATTTCTCATTTGTTTAATCTGGATATTGGGTGGTCAGTAAAACCTACCAACTAAGTATCAATTTCTTCAACAAGTAAGTTTTCAACAAAGGAAATTAAAAGTCTGTATAACACAGGAATCATGAGTATCATCAATTTTTAAATGTAGTAATTAAACTGTATTAAAAAACTTACATATACAAATGTTTGCTATATTTTATTGTTTTAATAGCTCCAAAAACAAGATTTGGGATCTCTTTACCTTTCCACTAAAAAAAATTAGAAAATAAGAGAATATTCTAGTTATGTCTAGCTCTACCCATAGAGTATAAACCATGAGATTTTTTTACATTAGTCACATAAAATATCTCTTTTGCTTCACAAAAAAATAAAGTTTTAAAATATACGTGATTCTCCTGTATCCACAGGGAAGTGTTATTTCTGAACATTTGCATGGCACTTTTATTGTCAAAGTGATTTATAGGTGCTTACTTTAATTATTCTAGTGCCATTAGCTATGGTCTCTGGTGCCATAAGCAAAAACAAAACAGAGACATATCTAAAAAATGACATATACTTTTGTAATATTTTCTTTTTTAGCATCTGTAAAACAAGTCATCGTACGACTTATTGCATTAGAAAAAAATTTTAAACATGGAGTTGACAATTTTACCCTAGATATTTCCAATATGAATATCATAATGCTAATAATCTAAAACATAAAGTAACCATGGATATTAACATGGAAGAATATACAACTATTTATCTTATGTGTAAAAGTAAGCCAAATAAAAATTCGATGATATGATAAACCAATTTCCTGTTGAGACTGAATAAATACCATCTTTTCTCATTAGTAATTTGGGTCAGCTTCTTGAGGCATCAAAGAATTTCAAGAGATGTTTAATTAGTAGAAAGAACACAGTTGATTCTAAGAAGAGGAAATCCAGAGCGAGGATAATTTTGACTAAGTGTCGAGGATAATTTTGACTAAGTGTCTTGATAGTAAAGCAGCTTAATGATCTCAAGCGAAAGAGATGGACACCATCAAGGTGGTTAACTGGTCAAAGTGAAAGATGGAAAAGATAGCAAAGGAGCAAAGATGTCATTGGAAACAATGCCGAAGACTCATTGGAGAGAAAACTTAGTGTAGAGAGGTTGACAATGTTCAAATGAGAGATGAGTGGTGTTTGTACTAAAGCTATTATTATAAATTGGAGAGTGTGTTGCTTTCTTAGGGCTGCCATAACAAGTTATCACAAGCTTGGTGTCTTACACAAACAGATATTTATTTTCTCATGGTTCTGGAGACCAGATGCTGAGATCAAGATGTCAGCCTGGTCACACTGCTGAAAGCTTTAGGGGAGAATCCTTTCTTGTCTTTCCAGTTTTTGGTGGCTCCATCCTGGATTCCTTGGCTGTAGCAGCATAACTTTAACCTCCATCTCTGTCTTCGCATGGTCTTCTTCCCTGTCTTCTGTTTGCCCTATTCTGCCTCTTATAAGGGCACTCTTTTTGAATTTAGGACCCACCAAATCCAGTATGATTTCATCTCTAGCCTTATCTTTAACTGCATCAGTAAAGACCCCATTCTGAGGTTCTGGTGCACGTGAATTTGGAGAGAGGGGAAATACTATTCAAGCCCCTATAGAGAATAAAAAAATATTTTTAAAAACCCAGGAAAAAGGATAATGAAAAAACTGGAAGTATGGAAGACAAAATAATCATAAATATAACATGTCTCAGTGACACCAAAGTACAAACTGTCACTTTTTATGAGTTCCTGAAACTATAATATATACCATCAACTATCAGTGGAAATAAGAACGTTGATATTAGGGAAGAATGATAAATAACATTAATAAAGGTCTTAGTTAAAAATGGTAGAATTAACATATGTTTTATTCCCTATCCCTGACTCCAACAGAATGAGAGTAAAGATAAAAGAAATATATAAATTTTTAAAAGAGAAAAGAATAGATAACAACAAATATCAATATAAACAATTTTCTAAAATTAGATTACAAAGTTAGATCTCAAAAACTTGAATAACAAATCTATATAGCAAAGAATATCGATGAGAAGCAAGCCAATTTGTGCCACAAAATCCTGGAAAATATGGGATTGGGAGAACTAGAAACTACAGGCCATACAATGAGTAATGAGGCTAAAAATAGTCAATAGATAATGTTTTAAAATTGATGAATCAAAAATTAGAATTATAGGTACACTATTTAGAAGTTAGAAGTTATATACCAGAAGAAATAACAAAAGTATGAAGGGGGGATAACTCAAGAACAGAAAACGTACCAGGATACTGTCCATTTTAATTTTATGCCTATTAGTATGGTTTAACTTTTAAAACTAAGATTATGAAAAATATTGATAGAGATTTTTTAAAAGTCATTAAAACCAAATACAAACAGCAATTAATAATTGCAATCACTGAACATTCACTTAGAGACAAATATTATTCTACATTATTAAATATTTTATTTGTTCTAATTTGACATTTATGACAATCTTCAGGTGATAGTAATATTACTATCATCTCCATTATACAGATGAAAAAATAGAATAATTTGCACAGACCACACATCTCTTTAAGCAGCAAAAATGAGATTCACACCCAGGGCTTCCTAGTTCCAAATGCTCTTAAATGCTAGACTATGTAATACTGTGGAGCTGAATCCTTTGTCTGAGGCTGCTGAACACAATGATTCTGGTTGGATTATATGACAGAACAACCCTCTCAGAGTGTCCTAGTATCATTCCATTAAAAGAGAATGAGACTACTCTGAAATTCTAAGTAGGTATTCCCAGTTACCAGGCAATAAAGATGGAAATTTTTAAAGCCCTGAATTGTTATTCTATAAAATATAAATATATCTTATACAATGAATGTGAGATTATAAAATACTTAATCATTATTCTTTGCCTTAGGAAAAAAACATAACTAGTAAATATTCTTTCTGTTTATTCCCAAGTGTAAACTAACAGGGCGACCCTACACCTCTATTTTCACTGGGAAGTCATAGTGTATGTCCCTTATGTAGGATAATTATTAATAGATACAATTTTGATGTCTTAGAATAATTATTGATACTCCCATCTACTCTCAGTAATGTCCTAATATAGAAGGTAAATTATATTGCCCCCTTGTGGAAGCCACAACCGCAGCACTTAAATGTTGAAGATTTTTAAATTCTAGAAGCAAGGTACTTGTTCTTACCAATTATCCATGAAATTGAGAACTTCTACCTGTTGTCAGAATCTATTGGCTCTTTAACTTAAGTGCTTGATACAAAATGCAACTTGGGCAGGTCAATCAACTCTCCCTTCTTTTTTGGCAAAAGGCTTAACTCTTGGGATCAGGTCAAGCATCTTACTCCCTCTTCCAACTCCCAGTCTAATTAAGTTTCAAACAGGAGAACACCTAGGTGCCCCTTACCTTTAAATATTTAAATATGCTCTTGGGTTTCTCAGCAATTTACACCCCAAACTTCACCACAGACTTGTAAATCCCTAAACTGTGTGAGATTCCACCCCCGCCCCTTCCTGTGAGATTAGTTGTTCCTGTGGGGAAAGGGACACTTGTAAGTTTTGAGATTTACAAGTGTGCTGTGCTTTCTAAGGTGTAAATTGCAAGGAGACTCCAGAGTGCCATTAAACATTTAAATGTGGTAAGCATCATGCCCCTTTGTCCTCTGGGGCAGCCCTTACTGAGAAAGGGAAGAGAAAAAGAGACCAAGACTTGGCTGTCCATGTCCTTCACCAAACTGTGAAACCAACATTTGTGACATCTTAGATTCAGTAGCAGAAACACAACCATGTTCTTAAATACTTGTACTTTGGTTGTCATGTTAAAGATTTAACATGATCAATTATTTAACATATAACTAACATGAGCCTAATTATTAAATATTAATAATGGAAGCATATCTACCCTCTAAACAGTACAGCTATTAAAAATGTGCTTAATGTGTATTTTCTCACCATTGCTTTCAGCCACATTATTATAAGTGACTATAATAACCAGAACTTAAAGGGAATTTTTAAATTATCTTGCCTGAGGCATTACATCTGCAGATTGAAAATAGGACCTGAAAAGCAATTTGCCCAAATGTAGTGAGCCCAGTAGCATTAAATAAATGAAGCTCATGAATTAAGACTTTTTAAATTCATTTTCACTTCTGAAGTAGAGTACATTCTCTGCACAAGGTTTCCACAACCATCTAAGAGAACGTAGAAAAGACTGTGGCAAAAAATACTGTTCTCTTGACTCACAGATATTCATATAAAGACCAAAATGCAGGTGTTACTGTCCCAGTGCCCATTTTGTGCTGTGAAGCAGGGCCCCAGGATTTTCTTTAAAGTCATAGTTCTACTCGCCAAATTTATCACCTAAGACTCCCAGGTGCAAATATATATATACACACACATAGAAGTAACCAATTTCGGCTTAAATGTTTCTTATATTCAAGTCAATGTTGTTGCCTTTGGCTCCTAAATCTCCGTTTCTCCTTCGTCTACTTTGAAGGAGAAGGAGGTGACAAACTGTACCATTCCAAATATGAAATCCTAAGAACACAACTTCTCCACTTTGGAGAACATGATAGAACGACTTTGCTTCAAATGATCACAGCCCCACTTTTCTGTGTTTTATGCAGGATTACCAAGGCATAGGATGGAATTTACTGGAGGTTTGGAGTTTCAAATCCAGCTAGCACTAAAAGTAAAGGGGAAAGGAAAAACAGATGTAATTCTGAAGCTTCTTGTTGCCAAAAGAAACATGAAACCACTGACATGTTCTCGCTCTTCTCTTTCCTTTGTGTCTTGTATTGCACCAGGCTCTCCCCATGGCAGCCTTGTAGGCTTCCAGCATCTTTGTTACTTCCATGTGGAAAGATGGCATTTTTCCTATGAAACTCTCCACTCTCTTTGCTCCCATGTTGTCTCATCCTGTGCTCAAATTCTCCAAATATTACTGCTTTTATTAAGAGATTCCAATATTTCAGTTTTCCTCCTTTGTTTTCTCCTTTTAGTTTAGTCGCTCATGCAACTTTAAAAGTTTTCTTTTTTACTTTTATATTATTTTTAAACTTTTCTTTCTTCTATTTATGGTCTTTTGGAGTTATTTTAAAATACATTGTGAAATACGCATTTTAATCCTCCTTGTTTCAATCACTTGTTTGTAGACTACGTCGCAATGCTTTTTCTTACTCATCTTTCTTTCCATTTGTATTTTTCCAGATGTTTAACAGAGAGTTTGAGAACGTAGAATTTAGAGTTAACTGACTTGGTTCAAATCTCTTACCATTCACCAATTTGGCAATTTATTGAACCACTCTAAACTGTATTTTCTTTGTCTAATAAAATGAAATAATAATACTTGATGGTGCTACTGCAAAGATTAAGTATAATAATGTTTGAAAGGTTCACCGTGACACTTGGCTTGTCTTAAACATTTAACAGAGTATTATTATTGCATTAATCTATAAGACAGAGGAAAAATAGGGAGTACTTTTTTTATTTCTAAAAGAAAATGGTAAAATTTGGAAATTTGAACATTTAACTGAAGACAAGAAAAATCATACGGTATGCATCTAGTGTGAACGTCAGTTATAACTTTAGGAACACTCATCTTGAGGGTATACTTGGACTGTGATTTGCAAGAGATAGCACAACGATAAGATAAGCACTTGAGTTGTACAACCAGACATGTTTTTGTTCAATCACTAATTCTCTCCCTTAATTTGTTATGTAATGTGGTCAAACAGCTTACCTATTTGTTTCTAGATATTACCATCTATTAAACAATAAGTTAAGAAGGCTTATTTCATAGGGTTGTCAGTATTACAAACAAGGCTTATAAAACTGCTATCATGTTGCTTGATCTATAATATCATATTACATAACACTATTTAATTGGGAGTTACTTTGAATAGTTTTCGTTTGTATTAAGAAAAAATTATACCAGAATAAATTCCATTAAGGCAAAATGACACATTTTTTTCTTCATATCTTAATGCTGGAGTCACACATTCTGTGTAAATAGAGGCAACTGAAACAAATATTCTACTCAAACTTGAAAGAGCATTTAAATATCATTTACAAAAAAAAAATTAGGCAATAAGTGCTTCAAATTGGGCATAATCTAAGTATATTTATGTGGACATCCAAAAAGTTAGACTGAATGACCTCAAGTGGTCCCTTCCTATGGGTTTCTGATTTGTGTTCCAGAGACATTTCCATGAAACTGTCCTACAGGCCTGCTGAGCTTTTGGGATTTGATAAGCAGCTCACTGGGTCTATAAACACATAGGAAAAGTCTTAGATTACATGTTTTAAATCTAGTCAACATATAGTCAACTGTTGCATTGAGTTGTCTTATAATCACACAAACAATATTCAAACCAATGGACAGTAAGTTGAACCATGCATCTATAGTTTGTTTTCTTCCCTTTTTAAAAATCAAAATTTGGCCTTTTGCTTGCACTGGCAACCACTTTATGCGTCTTTTTCATGTATCAGTATTTCACTGCCATAAGAAAATATATGGAAAGCAGTATGGAGATACCTCAAAGAACTCAAAGTAGAACTACCATTTGATCCAGGAATCCCACTACTGGGTATTTACCGGAAGGACAAAAAGACATTCTATAAAAAAAAATCTGCACTCGAATGTTTATAGCAGCATAATTCACAATTGCAAAGATGTGAAAACAACCCAAGTGCCCATCAATCTATGAATGAATTAATAAAATGTGGATATGTATACCATGGAGTACTACTCAGCCATAAAAAAAATGGTGAACTACCTCTTGTATTATCCTGGATGGAGCTGGAGTCCATTCTTCCAGGTGAAGTTTCACAAGAATGGAAAAACAATCACATGTACTCACCACTAAATTGGTACTAATCAATCAAAACTTATGTGCACATATGGAAGTAACATTCATCAGGTGTCGGGCAGGTGGGAGGAGAGTGGGGATGGGTAAACTCACATCTAACGGGTGTGGTGTGTGCTATCTGGGGAATGGGCACACTTGTAGCCCTGACTCCGGCGGTGCAAAGGCAATTTATGTAACCAAAACGTTTGTACCCCCTAATATTCTGAAATTTAAAAAAAGAAAAAAATATATAAACATTCTTGAAATGTATATATTCATATCTTATAAAGTCATTTATGTCAATTTTACCAATTTTGTATTAAGTTTAAAATTAAAAATAATAAAATTAAAAGTGACAAATAGTAAATATCAATTTTTCCCCTTCTATATATTGAAAGGAGTGAGGAGATTGAAAATTCAAAAATAACAGTTTTTAAAGTTTTACTTTTGAACATAAATGAGGTGAACAATACTATAACTCTATAAAAATAATTTAATACACCCCTTTGAAAGTATTATGTTCTAAATAGTTTCTCAAAATGTCGTAACTACCTAATGTGGCAGGATGTTATTTCAAAATGTTTATTTTTTATATTAAAATTGAGCTTTTTTCTCATATTAATGACTTGGAATTTATTCATTTTAACCATGAATAATATATTTTACTGGGAAAAGTAGTCCTAGTATCTGATATAAGATATTTAAAGTACCAGAAAAATGTTAATATTTTCTCATGTAGAATACATGAAAATAACACACTATAGGAAAAACTTTGAAAATTTACAAGTATAAATAAAGATGTAATGTCATAAGTACCAACTCTTAGTAAAATTATTTTGTGCTAATTTAAAAAGATAAGTAAAAAAATGTTTACCTTCTTCATATGCCCGTATACTTTAACTCCCCATTATCACTTAAAATTAAATGTCCTTTCAATAAATCTTTCTATTCCTAACAATAAAAACTACATATTAGTTGGTGGCAAAGAAGTGAGCATGTCTATAATTAATGCAACAGTGCAGTCACTGCTCTTGATTAGAGAAATCCCCTCACCTAGAAAATTATTACTGATGTTTCAACCCATGCATGACCTAAAATCTCATTAAATCATGGGCTTGTTGACCAGTAGACATAAGAAGATGAGATATACTTTGGGATTATAAAAAAGCAGACATTTTTGAAAAAAATCATAGCCAAACTATACTTTTTTCAGGTGCAAACATTATGCCAACTGACTTCTGACGCTCAAGAAAGCCATGCCCCTTTTCTACTTTTGCATTTTAGTTGGGATTTGTGAACTATTTCCAAAATTTTCAAATATTTCTAGTTGACTATTTATCTATATCCATACGTATATATATCTAGAGATATACACATATGTCACATTCTCCCCATCTCTAATTTTTTTCTTACCCTATTAATCATTAATAATGAAAATATTCTATTGTGTATCACTATAATCCACCTCATTTTTTTAAGTGCCAGAAAGTCTGATATAAATGAAGCACTGATTTAAGTTGCTAAATATGGACTAATTTTCATACTTTCATGAAGACCGCACTTTCTCTTTCTCCCCCTTATTTCATGGGAGGCAGGCTGTTAAATTCATCCGTCACTGTGTGCATGTGATGTCTGCAAGTTAGAAGCACATTCTGATATAACAGATCTCTCCATGGGAAGATGAAATGAAGTTATTATTCATTGTTTTTGTTTTTATCCTGAGAACATATAGAAGATATTTACCATGTAAAAGAGCAAAAAGTACTATGACTTATGTTTCGCAAATAAATATCTAATTTCACATACAGCCATGTTGTATTTTGCATGGCTACATTTTCTCCCTTTTGGGACATCAGGATTTCATACTGCATATTTTAGGGGAAAGAGGGTTGGGACGATGTGCTACAAAAGGAGGTACTTGTCCTTAAAGCTCTCCGTGCAGTACTACTGGAGAATTAATATGTAAGCTTTTGATGGAGAATAGGGGGAGACTTGGGAACACATTGTACTCAAAGGATACTCATACATGAAATAAAACACCACCTTGACCTCCCGTCTCTGCAGTAGCTGGGACAACACAGAGATGAAAGTTTTCTTTCACTCCTTCCCTCCCCCAGCCTCCAAACTGAACTCTGCCCAAATAACATCCAGATCAACCAGGTAAAGACAGATTTTGCTTATACAAAATTGTTGATAATTGCATTCACATCTAGCATACAGTTTGTGGCATAAAATAGGTACTAAGGGACTTTTTAAATTGAATAAATAATTCCTAGGGGAAACCTAATATCATTTATTCTAACATATCTTCTCATTAGTAGATCACAGTACAGTACTCAAAAGTTTGACAAGTAGAGCACCTTCCTTAAGTTTTATTTTGACTGTGTATTCTAAGAACACATCTATTAAAATGCAGATATAGTTCTGGAAGAGCATAGTTCATGAGTGAGATCCATTTTAACAAAGAAACAAAAAAAAATACTGATTCGTGGGAAACTAAATAGCCACCAGAAAAACTCTCACGCTTAGGTGGACTGGCATAGTTGGGATACCAAAGGGCTGATTTTCAGCTGGCAGACGCCAGGATAGGCCTTCTGTTCCTAATTAAATTTTAATAGATTACATCCATTCCACCTGGGTCTGTGTGCATTGGCAATTGCCGTTGCCTCATTAGTTGTTAAATCCTTAAAACATTACCCTTGAAGAGATGAACTGATAGCAAAGAGAATTAGATACTTAGGACCAGAAAAATGAGAGAATAGTGCGAGTGCTTTTGAGGAAAAAAAAAAAAACATTCAGAAACATTGAAGCAAATTTATTTCTACTATATAATATTCTTAAAGTTAGCCTAGTGCTATGATAATAGTGTGTCTTTTTAATCTTGAACTCAATCCTTCAAATAGTTGTTCAAAACAGAGATAAAATTGTTTTTTTACAAAACAAAAATAAGAGATTATTCTTTTGATAGATAATTGAATTTTTACAAAGAAAACATTTCATTATTGCACTTTCATCAGTACTGTGCATAGTGTAGTTACTATACGTGCTTCTTACATGAGTTGCAAGTATAAATGGCCTAGAATACCCCTAAAAGCTGAGCTTCTCTAAATGTGTTAGAATCACCTTCATCAGAATGTTCTGAGTTAATGGTTAAAAATGCAGATTCCTCTGCTCTACCCTAGAAGTAGTGAGTCAAAATCTTTCATGGTGTGATGAAGAAGTCCACATTTTAATACTTCCCTCAGATAATTCTTATATACTTAGAATCTTGTCCTAGGAAAATTCAAAAGATATTTCCTGGTCCCTGACATGTACCAGGCCAAGTACCCAACAGAACGTGAAATAATGCACAAGGTCTTTTGGTACTGACCAAAGTACGATTATACATCTAGGAATTGCCTAAATATAGCATATATTGGATGGCAACAAAATGTATACCTTCAGAATATGTGTCCCCAAATACCTACAGAGTAATATCAGATAAAACTATTTATGCTAGCATAGAAACAAACTGAAATCAAGTTTTCTATATTATAAATATCCAAAACATGAACTCAGTTTATGTTTTAAATAATTTTTATTTTTTTAACATAATAGTTACCTCAATTAATGGCTATTACTCTCTGTAGCAAAACTAAACATTTGTAGAATTGCGGGGCTGTGTCTTTTTTCCACTGATTCCATTTAAACCCGTGAAGTTATATGTGACTCCCACCCTGAATAATCAATCAACACAGGTCTCCTCAAAATTGGCCCAGTCATATTTAGAAAGTCTGTGAAGCATTCAGTAAATCTAATTCAATTTTAAAATTTGTAACCAAACCCCTGACTAATTTAAATTGGTTATATTTGTGAATAAAAGTGGTATATATCTCAATTGCACTTATAACGGCATATAGCCAAAAGCTACAGTACAGAGGGAAAAAAATGTTAACCTCTATGTCTCTAGTATACAAATAACATTTTCTTGTTTTCAGTTCCATACACTTTCCTAACAATTTGTACCAAGCTCAGTCCTATTTTTGGTAATACCATATTCTGGGTTAAAGAAAAGCATTCCTCCAAATCCACTGAACTATAAAATTAAAATTATGATTATGTTCCACAGTAGATAATGGCACTTTCTCCCACTGCAGATAAGCATATAAAAATAAATCTTAATTATTAAAATTTCAATGAATGGCATTTGAAAATATATATATAATGAATGTGTGTGATAAACAAAATCAAGTATGTGCATAAGTTTAAAACTTTCCTTTCTGCCTTCTCTATATTGGATGTTACTGAGTTCATCCAAGAACATTCATGATACAAATCTGATCATGAAGAACATAAAATAACATATACCAGGCTATATAGACTACTCTAACCTACAAGTTGAACAACTCCCATACTTTAACCCCACTTTTCAACAAGTGGAAGGTTAGCACCTGGTGCAAGTTCCACACCAAAAGCATATGTCAAAATCACCCATAGGCCAACTATAGTGAAAAAGTGCCTATGACACATTTATTATTTTTTATTCAAAGTATTAGGTCATTAAATATGTAATGTTCAATTTAGAATCAAAAGTTTATTATATCTCAAACAAGAAGCAGTGCAATTAATCAAAGTATGCACCTAACTACACAGTTTTGCCATTTTAATGGTGACTTGTTTATGACAGCAGCAAAGCAATCTGGAAAGTGAACGGCAATGCAATTGCAAAAGGTGTTTTCCACAGCTTGTCGAGAATTGAGTATTCTTCTTTGCAAGAAGTGGTCCAAAGCCTGGAAGAAGTGGTAGTCAGGTGGTGTAAGGTCTGGTGAATATGGTGGATGCCAGGGAGTTTCCAAGTCCAGCCTCTACAGTTTGAGCAGCTTTGTTTGTGGGACATGTGGTTGAGTGTTGTCTTGCAAGAGGATTGGTCTGTCTCTATTGACCAACCTCAGCTGCTTAATCTCAAGCATCCTCATCATTTCATCCAATTGGTTGCAGTAGACATCTGCTGTCATGGACTGACCAGGTTTCATGAAGCTGTAGTGGATAACAACAGCGCTGGACCACCAGACAGACACAATTAGCTTTTTTTGATGAATATCTGGTTGTGCACTGTGTTTCCCTACTTCATCTTTATCCAACCATTGTGCTGAATACTTGCAATTGTCAAAAAGAATCCATTTACTTATCACATATAACAATACGATGTAGAAATGGTTCGCCTTTATGTCATGACAGCAAAGAAAGGCAAGCTTCAAGATGACTTCTCTTCTGATGCTCATTTAATTCATAAGGAACCCATCTACCCAGCTTCTTTACCTTGCTGATTTGTTTCAAATGGTCCAGTATTGTTGAAACAGTACCATCAAACCTTGCTGCTAATTCCTGCATAGGTTGAGATGGATTCACTCCCACGAGAGCTTTCAGTTCGTCATTATCCACCTTGATCTCAGGTTGTGCACGTAGCTCCTTTTCAAGATTAAAATCACCAGACTGGAACTACTCAAACCATCAACATACCATGCCTTCATTAGCCACATCCTTCCCAAACACTTCGTTGATATTTCGAGCTGTCTGAGCTACATTAGTTCCATGGGATAGAACTAATATTTGAAAAGAACACAAATTTTGACTTATCCATGGTTTCACAAAAATTGCTCTAAAAAAAAATATTGAAAGATAATCACAAGCCAAATCGTGTGTTTGAAAGAATGAGGATGTACCTTCACAATAAAAATAAAACAAGTGTTAAAGTGAAATGTCAATGATATCAACTGTCAAAGTCAGCACTTAAAAATCAGACATTTTGTACTTAATAACCTAATACATAAAAACAAGAAAAAATACTCTTGGCTGGTATGAATACACAGAACTGAATGCTCTAGAGGGTCATGGGTTTAAAACATTTGCGAAACACGGTTTCACAGGGTCAAGCCAATTAAGGGCATGGCTCCAAGTCTACCTCATTAACCGTGGACATTGGCAGCTCTTGGAGTGTAAAGTCGGGAGATGACTGGGGTTGGCTTCACCTCCTAAATCATCCCTCATTACAGCTAGAAAGTTTAGGCTCTATAAAATTTCACCCCCTAATATCCAGAAACCAAATCTGCCTGTTTAGTGCATCTGCTCCCTCTATTACATAGGGAATACCCCTGCCTGTGTCATTGTGTTACGCAGGCGTGCTCTGTTTGCTTTTAAGGTACCTTCCCCTTCTAGCTTTTAGGGATAGAAATTAAGCTTCACTCTTTTCAGGTTTTCTCCTTCACATATATATTTTTTCCCAGTCCATTAAAGTTGGTAATTTAAATGTAATGTAAATTATACAAACCATGCCCTCTGCTAGTTATTTGACTTAACCAATTTATATTGAGAACATTAAAAAAAAAAAACCTGAACATAAAATCTTCCCTTCCCATCTTTTTCTTGTTATTATATAGCAGATATTTTTCAGGGAATGAAGAGCAGTTGTAAACGACATTTTCAAGAAGTGTTTAGAGAAGAAATTGCTTAAATGCAGTTTTCTTCTCAGAACCACTAGATTTTCAATAGCACAAATTAAGCCAATCCTGAAAGCAATTCCCAGGAATGGCTGACTTCTAACACTTTTTTTCCAAATTAAAAATGTCAGATCACCTAACAAACCACCAACAAATATCACTTGTGGTAGTCTTACCTTGTAATTACCAACACAATTATCATTGCCACTTTTTACATTGTATTTTAGTCAAAAGGCAGACAACACAATATTTATGTATTAATACTTCTAGGGGATAAAATATTTAGTGCCTTTTAGAAAAAGTATTTCATTGAACCTACAAAAATATTGACCCTTTCTTGTACTGAAACATGATGAATATATCTGTGTCCCTTTTCTCATAGAGCTTTGAAATATACAAAGACTTGGGTTAATACAATTGTTTCGGAATAACTGGGCAATAGATTATAAAGTTTGTACCAGTTCATGTAGCCATTTATTCATCAACATTGAGGGACTATCTTATGCCAAGCACTGTGTAAGCTTTCAAGAATCAAAGAAAAATAAACTATGACCTTCTTGTTAAGAAGTTTTGAGAGAGAGAGAGAGAGAGAGAGACACACACACACACACAAATAATTATAGTCACTGTGGTAAGTGCTACAATGCAGACATTGGAAAGTTTTATTAAAGTCCAAAAAACAAGGCAACACATTTTTCTGGAGGAAGTAAAGAAAGTCTAGGGTAGGTACTTAGAGAATAAAAAGACGTCTTACTGATGAAGAACACTGATAGTAGGCAGAGAGGTAGAAAGGTGTGAGTAAAGAACACAGAAACTCTACAGTAGCAATCCCAACTTTTTGGGCACCAGGAACCAGAGAAGAGGGGATGGTTTAGAGATTAGTCAAATCCATTACATTTTTGTGCACTTTATTATTATTACATTCTAATGTATAATGAAATAATTATACAACTCACCATAGGTTGGGGACCCGTGCTCTAAAGATATGTTTAAATGTGTTTAGCATGTGTGGGATGTGAATAGGAAGCTTACATAGATGACATTGGTAAGGAAAAATTGGATGGAGCATTCTCATGAATGACTTGGCAGAGATTACAAATGTACCAGAGATCGCAGACCATAAAAGGAAATGCGAACGGGGCAAGAAGACGTTCTGTTGCCATCATTTTAGGGTCTGGCTTTCAGGCTCAAGCCTCATACTTGAGAAAATCTTTCTTCTTACAAAAATTACCACTTTGGGAGCTTGGGTGTTCATGCAATCTTGATCCAAAACTGTCTGAAAATTTAATGGAAAAAAGTAGATGTCTGAATACTTTTTTTTCAAGGCTATAAGGAGGTTTTGGTTTGGTTTGATTTGTTGAAAGAGGAGACTTGTCCCTACCCTTCGAGCAAAACGTTCCTTTGTGGTAAAATCAATTAATCAAGGCATTAGTTCTGCAAATGAAAAGCAAAAACCACAAACTAAAGTGCAATTGTTTGAGACTATGTAGATTGAAGGAGTATTTTACTGCAAAATGTAAGAAGTGGTTTGTTTATGTGGAAGGCAGACATCATTCTCTAAGATGCTTTTTTCTAAGTACAAAGTGAAAACCTGCTGCTTTTTTTAAAAGTACAAATTTCATCCCAAAACTTTCTTTTCTTTGTAAAACAAATTAATTTCATACTCTTAGCTCTCATTCCACAGAGATGTCAGAAAGCCAAATTTTAGTCTTCTTGGTGAGGTCACTCCCTACAACACGGCACTTCATTTCCAGGGCCCTCATCAATGCTACTTTCTGGAGTATGAGAGGAGGAAGCAATAGGACAGTGTCTCTAGTCTCTGGTCATTTCTTATGCAAGGTTTTAGAGATGACTGCTACCTCGGTCCACAGAACTTTTTCAGGTGCGGTGATTCTCTGATGCTTCTGGGTCACCTCAGACACCTAAAATCTTCACTCGATGCTCCTTTCAGTCCTGCTGTATAGCCATAGTGTGAAACCATTTCTCTCTTCAGTCTTGCTACGTCTTTGGTGAGCTCATCATCACATTCTATGACACATGCATGTTCTGTTCTGTCTAGGTGCACCATAAAACCTGTTTTCTTCCAAGACCTTCTGCCCTCCTTGAGCAATTAATTGGAGCAAGATTAGGCTTTTGGGCTCTTGGAATCTTTTGTACTGTCTTTTGTACTTGCCACCCTGAGGAAACTTCCTTTCTTGTTAAGATGGGAATCTCCCCCCACAACTCGCCTTCTCCAGAAAACTCTATATCTTTAAATACAGCTTTCTTGGTTTTTCTCTCAGGAACATCTGTAATGCTTTACTACTTAGATAATGTATTTTTTTTTTTTTTTTTTTTTTTTTTGAGAGAGAGAGTCTTGCTCTATTGCCCAGGCTAGAGTGCAGTGGCATCACCATAGCTCACTGAAACTTCAAACTCCTGGGCTCAAGCGGATCCTCCTGCCTCAGCCTCCTAAGTAGCTGGGACTACCAGCACATGACACCATGTCTGGCTAATTTATTTTTTGTAGAGACAGGGTCTTGCTATTGCCCAGGCTGGTCTGGAACTCCTGGTCTCAAGTGATCCTTCTACCTCAGCTTCCCAAAGTACTAGGATTGTAGGCATGAGTCACCATGCCTGGCCAGATAATTCATTTTGAAAATTTACATTTCACCATACACTCTCCATTAAGCAAAGAAGTAGCCTGTCTGCTATCTGTTTGAATGGTAAAAGGAGAAAGGGAGAAACCTGCTTGAGGAGGAGTACCTGAATTAAAATCTCAGAGATTGCGGTTCGAGATGGCTAACTAGATGTAACTAGTGTGAGCCTCTCTCATGAAGAGGAATTAAAGCTAGTGAGTAGATATTCACGCTTCAAATAAATAGTCTAAGAGAGAATACTGAAATCCAACAGAGAAGCGACGGAACCGGGAATGTAAGAAAAGAGCGAAGACAGACACACTGCTCAGCCAGGATCTGCAGGAAAACAAGTGAGAGATTCCTGGGTTTCCACCCTTCTTCCAGGGCCTCTTCATATCCTAGCTACAGGAAAACCCCTGGGCCCTCATGGGCCCCAAGCTTGTGCAAGGAGCTACGCAGAGGGTATGAAGAAGCATTGCCAGAACTTGACCTTAGGTGAAACTCCACAGGTTCTTGAGCTCTGGGCCATCAGAGAGTACAGCTCCAAGAACTTTCTGTCCTGCTATGGAGCCACTACCTATGCCAATGCTGCCACAGCCATAGGGCCACCAAGGGAGTTGGGGGAGAATGGATACTCTTGTGCACCCCAAGAAACATCTGCTGCAGCTGATAAAAGGTGAGATGAACCTTTTGTGCCCCGAGCTTCCTGCCTGTCCTGAAAAGAGCGGGGCCTCGCTGGAGGCCAGCCTGTGGCACCACTGCCCCTGCCCCACATGAGCACTTATGCTGCAGCCCTCAGGCATCTGGGCACCCAGCCCATAGCAGTTGGAGCTGCCTCCACCACGCCTGCTACTACAGAGCCAGGGAGGGAGCTGGCAATCCAGACACTTCCGTGCCCCACTAAAACAGAGACTGCTACCATTGCCTATGTGCCCACAGATGCCTGCCTCTGCTAATCCCGCTGACAGGGTCCCACCCTTCCTGATGGCAGGTTCAGAGTGTCCCTGCCCTTCCCCTGCCTAAACACTTTACCAGACCAAGAGATCACCCACCCCTCCCTATCACACCCAGCACCTCAACCCACGGAGGCCCTAAGACTAGTTTGCCAGCCCAGCCTTGGTCCCATCCCCACAGGACTCAAGTACTCCATCCAGGGACCTGGGGACCAGGGATTACCTAACCTAGTCCACCACTGCTGGCACCTGAACACGCCCCCAGAGGTCTGAGATCTGGCCACCCCAAATCGCAACAGCACGGTGGGTACTCACCTGCATGAGGAAAAAGGCAGTGAACCTCTCCCTCTCTACATGGAGCAGCTGCGCTCCCCACAAAGGAGAACAGTAACTTGCAAAGCTATCTGTTCTGAGCTAAGGGAAGAGCTTCTGCTCAGAAACCATTTAGGCAGAGAGCTGTGGGAAAGGCATCTTCTGCAGCTCTCAGCAACATTGTGGGCTAGAGTTAGATAACAGAGTGTGACTGAATTGAGAGTCAGGAGCCTTAGGACAGGGCATGTCACGGTGGCAGATTGCTTTCCTAAAACAGATTAGTCCATGGCCTGAGACAACAGAGAATATCTCCCAATAAACAAAGTTAAACACCTACCTACCAGCTTCTGCTATGGCTGGCTCCCACCTGTAAGTGCTACCAACGGGCCCTGGAGGTTGAAATGCACAGAGCAATTTAATACTTGCTGTCAGAAGGGCATAGTGCTGGAGAATGAGGCAAGATTCCTGAGACCTCTGCAATTCCAGTGCTGCAGAAGGTAAAGAGCCTACTCCTCTAAACAACAGATCTCTACTACAATCAGCATCTGAGAAAGCCTCTGCACAAAAGCAATATATAATGAAGGAACTCATACAGAGCCTTGGCCCCCTGAAGACATCCAAAATTGAAGCCAAAAACCAAACACAGTAAACAATATATTCATACCCTCAAGGGGGAAAAGTAAAATAAAATAAAATTTTTAAGTTCCATCAAATGACAGCATTAAATAAATTCAAACACAAGAAGTGGCAGTTTCTTGATATAAGAAGAAACTAGCATAAAAAGTCTGGCAGTATTAAAAAAAACAAGCTGTTTCAATATCCCCAGAGGATCACACTAGCTCTCCAACAATGGATCCCAACCAAAGGAAAATTCTGAAATGACAGATAAGGAATTCAAAATGTGGATTTCAAGTAAGTTCACTAAAATACAAGAGAAAGTTGAAAACCAGCACAAAGAAACAAACAAAAAAAAAAATTCAGGACATAAATGAAAAATTCAGAAAAAAGATAGATATTTTTTAAAAAGTAACAGAACTTCTGGAAACGAAAGACACATTTAGATAATTACAAAATACAGTGAGAAGATTTAACAATAGACTAGATAAAGCAGAGGAAAGAACTTCAGAGCTTGAAGACAAGGCTTTTGAATTAACTCAGTCAAAAACAAAGGGAAAAGAATTAAAATCAGTTAATAAAGTTTCCAAGAAATATGGGACTATGGTAAACACTAGCTAGATGAACCAAGAAAATAAGAGAATTCAAACAAGCTCAATCAGAAATGAAAAAGGAGGCATTACAACTGATACCATACAAATAGAAAATATCTTATGAGACTACTATGAACACACAAAATAAAAAATCTAGAGGAAATGGATAAATTCCTGGAAACATACAACCCCCCAAACTTGAATCAGGAAGAAATAGAAAACCTGACCAGACCAATAATGAGTAGTGAGATTGGATCAGTAATAAAAAAAATCTACTCTTTTAACAAAAAAGCGCCCAGGACTGGATGCATTCACAACCAAATTCTACCAGACCTACAAAGGAGAACTGGTACCAATCCTACTGAAATTCTTCCAAAGATCAAGAAGGAAGGAATCCTTCCTGACTCATTCTACAAAGCCAGTATCAACCTGATACCAAAGCCAGGCAAGGATGCAACAACAACAAATAAAGCAACCACAGACCAATATCCCTCATGAACACAGATGCAAAAATCCTCAACAAAATACTCACAAACTGAATCCAATGGAACATCAAAAAGATAACTCACCATGATCAAGTAGGTTTCATCTTAGGGATGTCAAGGATGGTTTAACATATGCAAATCAATAAATGTAAGTCACCACATAGGCAGAATTTAAAACAAAAACTATATTATCATCTCAATAGATGCATAAAAAGCATTTGATAAAATTCTGCACTTCCTGATAAAAACCCTCAACAGAGTAGGCATAGAAGGAACACATCTAGAATCTAACTTACATAAAAGCTGTATATTACAAACACAAAAGCAACATCATTTTGAATGGGGAAAAGTTAATATAAAATCATTCCCACTAAAAACTAGAAAAGGACAAAAATTCCCACTTTCACCACTTTATTCAACATACTACTCAGCAATAAAAAAAGAATAAAATAGTATCTTTTGTGGCAACTTGGATGGAACTGGAGACCATTATCCTAAGTGAAGTGACTCAGGAATGGAAAACCAAATACTGCATGTTCTCACTGACAAGTGGGAGCTAAGCTTTGGGTAAGTATGGTCATACAGAGTGACATGATGAACGCTGCAGACCCAGAAGGGGGAGGGTAGAAGGGGAGTGAGGCATGACAAATGACCTATTGGGTACAATGTACACTATTCAGATGATGGACACATTAAAAGTCTGGACTTCACCACTATACAATTCATCCATGTAACAAAAAACCACTTGTATGCCCTAAATTTACTGAAATAAAAAATAAATTAAAATCTCAAAATATTTTTGACAACTCATTTCCTAGTAAAATCCATGCTCTCCTATAACAAAAATGAATGCTTTTTCTCCCCACCCCACCAACCCTAAAGTAGAAAGAAAAAAATACATTACTGAACTAAATGAGTTATTTAAGAAAATATATCCTACACGCACAGCATCATCTGGGTTAGAAAGCTACTGCTATTCACAGGGTAAGTTATTCAGCTTGCTCATCTGTCATGGGGATTGGTGGTGGGGGTGGGGGAAGACTGCTAATACTACCATATTAAGTGTCTGCTCTGTTCCATGTGTTCTTCTAAACCTTTTATATGCGTGATCTCATTTAATTATTACACTAATTATATGATAAAGGTAATATTAAATATTATTATTCTTTGTTAACACCAGATCAAGAAACTGAGGCATAGAGGGGTTACATAATTTTTCAAGGTCCAGCACTAGGAAGTGGAGGAGGATTTGGTATCCAGAGACCACGCTCTTGATCACTATGCTATGCTAATATATCACACTCCTTTCCTTTCCTGGCAACCAGAGATAGAAGAGCAGAATAGGTGGAATTTCCTCCAAGTTTTGATAAGACACTCAGTCATCCTTAGTTTTGAGCCTACTCTGTGAGGATTTAACTTTGGTAGAAAGTGTGTATAATCCCCAATCAGAAGTTTTGATTATGCCCTGTGCTCCTCAGAGCCAACATCTGTCACTCAGATTGCGCCCTGTAGATGGGGAGCTGCCCTCCTGAACATGGGTGTCTTCATGAGGAAGTAGACCAGAGGTGCCACTATGTGCTCAGTTAGTGCCCTCGCCAGGTGGGGCCTTTTTTTTTTCTAATTCGAATTAATCTCAGCTGTTTGTTGAAGAGAAAAAAATGATCTACAACTGGGTCCAGACATGTACAAAATAAGAGAGTAAAACAAAAAACTGGAAAAGGGGCCCGTTTTTTCTCTCATAAATGATTTATAATGTTTTGAAAATGTTTCCTTTCTGAAGATAGGCAGTACCCTCTCTAGCTGATGTAAAACAGTCTTGTCTTCTATTAGCAAGCTACCTTATGAATGGCATTTGAAGAGACCTGCACATTTGTCAGGGTACATTTGACAAATCCCTTTTCCTAGGTTCTGGATAGAAAAAGAGTGGCCACCTAATATACAAAATGTCTTCAATGTTTGGATTAGCACTTTCAATAATGCTCGTTGGAAAGAACTAAGCTGGTTCTACTGAAATTCCATTTCCCGCTCCAAGAAGAGGTGAATGCTATTAAAAATTTCGAGTAGGGGGAAAAAAAAAAGCCTTTCAGAGTCAGTTTTGATGCATGTCCTTCTAAGTATGCTATAGAGAATCACAAAAATTTAATCTCATCAGTGAACTCCAACAACCTGAGATTTTGCCTCACTTTCTTCTGCAATTTCTATGGCTGAGGTTAAAAATCATTCTTCAGTGCTCTCTTAAGCTTGTTCTCATCATAGACCTTTTGTATCCTTGAAATCAACAATGACTACTGAGAGTAATTCTCTAAGATCTTTAATTACATTTTCTCTAAGTCAATAATCTCCATTTCTGGGGGTTTTAATTTATTCCTGGTTCAGAAATATTCTAGCTCAAAAGACTCAATGATTCTTCATGAGCCTTCACATGTTATTGAATGTGACTCAGTCCTAAACTCAGAACACAGAATCAATACTTGTTTTCTATTATTCAGTTTACTCTCTAACAGAGATCACATCTTATCATTATGACAGAAAGCATAACCTCTTTTGTTTCTGGGCATAGGGGCTGGGCTTAGGCCCCTAGTTCAAGCTGTCAAGAGTTTGTACCCTGGTCCTTAGTCTCGTTGGGTCAAAGGCTTCCACTGAGATGATCATCATCTCTGAGTGCTTAATCCTTCAAGTTTCCATTGCTTTGAATTAAATATTCATACAACAATTGGGACAAGTCCATGTTTTGCAGGGTCCAGACATAGTGCAAGCTATTTCCCTCCAGCATATCTGTGACTCTGTCACATCTCTGGCACACTGCTGAAAAGCTAGACTATGGCTTCCTTCCTTTTCTGCAAAACCACAAGCATCTTTCTCATTGCTTCGCCACAGCCTAAGGAGATTTTTTTCCCTCCTATATAGAGGACAGCCCTACTTTCCACCTTCACAACTACTGATTTTCTCCAAATATAATTTTCCATACTCTAACATACTCTTCTTTTCATATTTCTTTCAAAGCATTTTACTTAATCTCATCAATCGACTTAAGATTTATCCATTATTCCACAAGCCTAACATGCAGAAAGTAAACTCAGGGTTTCAGGGTTTCCATCTTGTTATACAGGAGGAAGAAAGAACCAAAAAAAAAAAAAAAACCAGAAAAAATAATAAAGCAATTTTTAAAATTAAAATTCAGCACCACTGTTCTTAGTGTAGTAGGTGTATACCTTGGTACTGATTGAACATTTAATGATGCGGAAAAAAAACTGAGTTCAGAATTTTGTGAGACTCAGGAAACAAGCAGTGTTACTTCAACATCAAGATATTAAATTTGGAGAAGGAAGATGTTTACACATTTCCAGGCTGAAACCAGAAATTTTTAATCACTCTAACAGGTGTTAATGTATGTGCTCAGAGAGATAACAACCTAGTTGGCTTTGCCAGGAAGAGTAGCATTATCAGGGAGAGCTTATGTTCCAGGGAGACAGAGGAAAAACCAAGCCAGGAATGTCTCTGGATCTACATGAGACACTTCATTTTGAACACTCTCAGCCATAATGGGAGTAGAATAAAGGAGGGCAGACCTGGAGCAGTGGTTAATTTCATGAATGTTGGCTAGAGGGTTATAGTCATTTCAATTTTAAGATGAAAGGGACTTTGATTAGACTGTCAACTCCTATAATATACAGGTTGTATTACTGGTCAAAGAAGCTTAAATTATTCTAGAAACAAAGCATATGATATGAGAGAAAATTTCTGTTTTAGAAACAACAGGAAATCTCTATTATATGATGAAGATCTGGTCTAGGACAGTAGTAATGAAAACAAGTCAATATAATTTAGACAGAGTTGTAAAAGGTTAACTTATTGCACATGGAACATCAAGAAGAGGAACTAATTGAAGGTAATTACTAAAAGTTTAACTCCTGTAACTGAAGATGTGTTTGATGCCATTAACTAAGGACAAGGAGGAGCAATTTCTCCAGATTATAAAACAAATTCCATGAGGGATCTATGTATAATATTTATGTTTTCTGTCTAATATCCTACCAAAGATAGAAATTGGAAGTTAGGAACTTAGATTGAGCTCAACAGAAAGGTAAGCAGTGGAAAATTAAGTGAGAAAAAAGAAAGTGTCATCAGTAAACAAATGGATTAGAAAACTACCAAGTAAATGATATAATCAAAAGAAAAGCATACAAAGTACAACAAAGAGGATCCAACATATAACTGTAGGGGATACAAACATTCAAAGAACAGATTTAGAGAAGAAGCCTAAGAAGGACTGTTCAGAAAGACTGAGTACAGGAGAAATTCAAGAAGAAAATTTTGAATGTGATGCCACAAGAGGAATGCACTTTAAGGAGTAGGAAGGTTCACTATTATGTTACAGAAAGATTAAATAAGTTTAGATTGCAAAAAGTTATTGAAGAGGTAAAGACTGACTGTAGACCATATTTTTAAGAAGACTAGGTATGAAAAATGGTGATTTGGTCACTCACCAATTTTGTTCTAGAAGAATTTTGGAAAAAAATAATAAAGGGCAACTATTATTTTTGGAATTGGAAACTGGACATTTACTATATCCAGACTAAATATAGAAAGAATAAAGTTTATGATGGAAATTTATTCCATGGTTCTGTTTGATTGTAATAGAACTAAACTTATGCTATCACTTTTCAGAGGATCATAAACAACATGCAATAATACATTAATCCTAAAATGACTAACAAGTTTTCCTGCTTTCATAGTTCTCTTCCATTTCTCTCATTGTACCTAGTCATAATCTGTGGACTGTGTTTCACTCATGGTATCAGAATTTATTTTATCCTAGAGACAATGAAAAAATATCCAATCTAAAAGCTTAAGTAACCCATCTAATCAATTGTGTTGCTATTTTTTTCTACATTGAGTTTAAGTGTATAAAGCACATTTCAAAATGTTTACTGTAAGCACATCCTTACTATACCAGCCAGTTCTAATAACTGAGCCTTTTTCTTTAGTACCTGAGTTCCTAGTGTCAGAGCACTCATTGAAACTTTTTGTTAGACCTCCCTGAGTTTCACTTTTGTTTGGACTATTACCACCATGCTTTCCAGATGACTATTTTGGCCTGCAATGGGAACACTTAATTTCCTGGTTCTCATCAAGCTCATCTCATTTCTAAATCCTAATCTTTCCAGTTCAAGCCCACCTCAATAGAGGTTCTGAACATGGATTCTGAATTTTCAGACTCTTCTTTCCTTCTTTTTTCTCCAGAGTTTTCAGAATGATAATCTTAGTGATGAACTGGTGGTATGGTGTGTTGTCACATTTCTAGGTGAGGAGAAAGGATCAGTTATTTTCCAGGCATTCTGAATTATTGTCTCTACCATTTTTTAAGCATTACCAAGAAAGAGTAAAGGCCAAAGTTGAGAAAAGAAAACATAGAGGGTCAAGAAAAGTTGGACATCTCTTCAATGTAGAAATGGGGCAATTGTAAAATAAGAAAAGGAGAAGATTATATGCAAAAAACCAAAACCAAACAAATAAAAACAATAGTACAATAGTAGAGAACAATATGCATAATACAGGAAAGAGAGAAGAGACTCTGGAAATGGCAGAAATAATAACAATAGCTCTGCTAACACCTTACTTACTTACTTACTATATTTTGACACAACTTCATTTGATACGTCATATTCAGAAAAGTTATCACCTTTCATTGCTAGACCTTTGTAAAATAGAAAAGAAGCAATATTTGCTTTCATTTTGAAACCTTTGAATGAAGGGCCCTATTATATGCTCATATTATTATTAGTACACAGAAAAACATACCTGATTACTTCAAGTGCTATGATTGCTAATATGTACATTTAATATGTGTTTGTTTAAATCAGCATCTATGTGCACTCTTAGCAGAAAACATTTCCACTAGTTTGGCCCAAGAATAATTGAGTCCATTTATACTCAACAGTCTACTGGCAAGCAACCTGCATAGCATGCTGGGAAGACTCAGTTTGATGTCGGCCTTCTCCCAATGTCTGTAGTTACTGGCAATACTTCCATGTTGTTGTATCTCTGACCTTCATACCCCATGGAGAGGTTACTGTCTTTTGGCTCTACATAGGCTAGATGAACTTTGGAAATAGTTTGATAATCTGAGTGTCCTTTTGTTGATATTCATCATATCTCTTTTTGATTTGGTCATTTTAATCATAAGTTGTCATGGTACTGCAGGCTTCTCTCTCTTCATGGATGATTAAATTTATAATCTTCTCTGAAAACTGTGTGTTAAACTTGGATCACACTGAGAAGATAGTAAATAATTCTGTAAGCAATTAGTGTATCTTAAAACATAAAATATTCTCTTCCATAAAGGGCTTAAAATTGGGCAAAAAGTTAATTAGGAACAAAAATGATGAAGTAATAGTTCACTACTTCAATATTTTAATCATTGCAAGCCCTTAGGCTAAATAATTAGACCCCATACATAATTTTTGAGCTCAACTTACATGATTTAATAAAAAAAAAGATATGAACGTTTAATGAGTAACATATTTTCATTGTCTTACTGAAGGAAAATGTGGTGATATGCAACTGAGCAGATCATGATGTTTTTACAGAATGCCTACAAATGACATGAGGGAGCCTGTTTTGCAAAAATAACCTAATAAAAATGGAGTAAGAACAAGTGGGTACTAATGCATATCAATACCAAACGTAACTCAGTTACCCTGTCTGGGAGTCAAAATCTATTACACTCTGGTGAAACAGATGGATTTTCTATTTTCCAATTATAGTCTAGGTTTTTGTTAAGGTCAATAAACAAAAATGTTATGAACCTTTCATAATATTTTTTCCACATAAATATATGTACTTTAAATGCCACAAAGTACATTCCAGCATATAAAACAGCAGCAAAAATAAAAATTTATGAGAATGAGAAGCAATATCAAACTGAAAAAATAATGTTATGCATGAAATTACATCTCTTTATATTCAATTATTTCTTAGGCATCTTGATTAAGTCAGTAGCTCCCATAATTTATGTCCACTTTCTAAAAATGTTTTATTTAATACTTAAAAAAAAACAAATTTTATATCATTATTTTGAAAGTTGGTCTTGGGATTTTTTGTGTGTGTAATTTGCAGGTTAAGATCATATAATAAAGAATATAGTAAAAGTTCTCATAAATTCATCATGAGTCTAAATTTATTTTTTAGTGTATTTTTAAAATTTTGACAAAATGTTACTCATTTATACTAAATTTGGAAGAAAGTTCAAGGAATATTTTTGAGAGTAATCTGTCCACCTGATACCTCATTACCTTAAAATATTTTAGTGTATATTTCCTACAAACAAGGCCATTATCTTATATAATTGCCATGTATCACCAAAACCATGAATTAACTTTTATACTCTGCTACCATTAAATCCTCAGATTACAATCAAGTTTCAATTCTCCCAATAATGCCTTATATAGCAAAAAAAAAAAAAAAAAAAAAAAATTCAGTTCACAATCACATGTTGCATTTAATGGTTACGAATCTTTATATGCAGTCTGGAACATTTCCTTAGTCTTTCCTTGCCTTTCATGATCTTAACATTTTTAAGATCATAGGCTAATTATTTTGTACAATGCATTCCAATTTGGATTTGATTATATTTGAGTTACAGATGTTAGGCAGTAATATCACAGAAGTGGTGCTATGTTATTCTCATTGCATCTTACCTAGGGGCACCCAGCTTCAATCTGTCCTATTACTCATGATGTTTACTTTGAATGTTTGATTAAGGCAATGTAAGTCAAGCTTTCTCACAACAGTTATGCTATACCCCTTGTGATTAACACATTTTCTGTAAGGAAGTAGTTTGAAATGATACATATCCTATTCCTCATCAACCTTATAATCTACTCATTGTTTTCTATTTGTATTGACTTATCATTTGGTATTTTATTCAATGGATTAAGTTCATTATTATTGTTTATGTTGATGACCATATTATTCTTTATTTGGTCAGTGGGACCCTATTCAAGCTGACTTCTGGGGCTTTTCCCACCATTTTTTGAACATTTTTTGACGCTACAAATGGTTCAAACACATTTTGTACTCTGCTAAACTCTGATTTAAAATCCAGGATGCTTTTCACTACATTGTTCTATTTGTAAATGATTCATAAAACTAATAAAAATGCTTTCCATTGAGAAGCTAAACCTCCAGAGTGGATTCACACCTTTAATAGAACTCATTTTCATTCCATAAAGTGTGGTATGTAAATTTGAATGAGGCACCACTCCTGTCTTCCTGGAATTAACAGTGGAAAACACACACACACACACACACACACACACACACACACAATGACTAAAGAGAGCCTCTCATTGGATTAAATCAAGTCAAATTCCAAATGCCAAAAGATTTATGGAAACCAAGTTTCAGGACAATGGATAAAATATTAGAGCTATGAATACCTATTTAATTGTTTAAAAAACTTTTTACACTGATACCAGAATCTGTGTGTGAAGTTTGTAGAAAGGATTATTTTCACATTAGAAGGCACTGATAATTCAGGGTAACTGGTTGACATGATACCGTTGTCACAGAAGAGTTAGAAAACTTGGTGGACAAATTTCGAAAAAGGTATAATGAAGGTATAAAATTTTGCAAACATCTCAGTTTACTTTGTAATTATCAGACCTAAGTGGCCACTAAGACTTTCATTTATGTGTACTTGCTGTGTCAGAGCCAACTTCTCAAGAATAGGCGAATCTAATCTGAAATACATCCAACATGCTAATCTCTGAGAAGAACCCATTTACTAAATGGTGAGTAAATCCATGAGAACTAAAGTCTGAAGGAGCCTACAAATAGGAATCCCTGACCAGTGAAACAAGGAATCTCCAGCCAGGGTATATATATGCATATAATGGAACAGAAGTAACCATAATATCCTTGTCAGACTTTATGAGACAGTTTAGATATAAATAGCACAGGCAGCAGCCAAATCCAGCCTTTCCAGTCCTCTCTGCTCTCTATAGCTGCGGCTAAAGCCTGTGCCAGTGACCACTGGGATTTGTAACACCCTTTTGCCAGCAACAGAGGCCAGACAGTCATTAAATTGGATATAAACAAGACAGGAATTAAGAATGGGGAATGGGAGGTCTGGACCTCCTATGAAACCGTCTGGAGAAAACCCAGATTTCCCAGATGTAATCTTAAGCCTTGGAGTTCAAATCACCAGCTGTGCCCTGACGTAAAAGGGGGTAAGCACATTTGTTGTGAGGGTGACTAGCTGTGGTGGAAAAGAAATTCTCACCAGTGAGCCAACAGACTACATATATGCACATTTGAACTTCCCCAGACTCACTCAATATGTGTATATGCATACATATATTTATGCATGTACCTTCCACTCTCATTTCACCTGCATACCTGTATATCCATAAGTTGACGCTCAGATTAACTTTAATAATCAGTATATTCTTATTAAATAATTAGATGAATTTCAGTTTTATGCAAGGAAACTAAAGAAATTTACCTAAAAATGACAATAGTTCCCATAAAGTTTTTAAATTACTACCAAAGTAAGTCCTGCATTTAATGGAAACAGAATTCCTTCAGAGCATATCTCTTCAATGAAAGCCTATGATTTCACCTCTCTGGAGTTCACCCAGCACAAGGAGAGTTGCAGAGTGACCTAAAACAGATTCCAAATCCAACTTAAGAGAAGATGTCAGTGCTGTTCCATTATTATTGTACTAAATGAAGAGGCAGAATTAGCATAAAGTTGATAAAGTTGAAGTTCAAAGACCCTCAAATGCATGGACGCCTCTCACAACCCTAGGAAGACCTCAGCAATTTCATAGTAATTATTTCATATTATATATTTTAAATAAGTCCCCCAAGGTGGATAAATTTTGAATCCCTAAAAGAATATATAAGGTAAAAAAAAGTTTCTTATTTTCTCCTAGCTAAATTTATTTCTAGGCAGGGTATACGATTGTTCATTCATTCATTCAAATGATGTCTATTAAAGATTGACCTTGTATGTATTAGGTACTAGGCTAAAATTTATGGAAAAAACAAGCCACTGAATTGTCTCTTAAAGAGTTTATATTCTAGTAGTAAAGAGAGGCAGAAAAATAAAAATGTAAAGCGTAGGAAGCTAAATTTATTATATATAATATTCTCTGTACCCAGCACACAAGTTTGCAGGAAAGTAGAATAAGAGTTCAATGTACAAAAATGCAGTAAGAAACTGGAACATGCATTGAGCTTTTGAGTGTGCTCTGGCTTTATTTGTGTTGTTGCTAAGGTATCTTTTTTTAGATAATGCTGCCTAAATTTACTAGAGGTCTTTGGGGATATAGCATAATGGGTATTAAAGACAGGAAACACTTGGTAAACTAACATAATTTAAACCAAGAAAAGGTATTATTTCTATTTCAATGCCACAATGTGTTTTGAAAGCCTAATGACCTTTCTTAATCAGGCTGTGGGAAGTCATAAAATGCCACCTAAATTTAGCTATAACTTCAAAGTCAAGGAGGATGTGTTTTTTGTCTTCATTAAGTAGCTAAGCGCTTCTCTGGTAGTCTGAAATCTCAGTTTACTCCAGTACATACATTTATCTTGCTAATTTATATTTTGTTCTTAAATGGAAGCTGAAAATAGAGCAACCTGTGTTAGGCTTTTTGAAACTTTATGCAGTTTAATCTTACTAATATTTGATTAACAATTTCATCAATATGTCAGATTAGGATTTCATTCAAACACCATGAGAATTTTAACTCTCTTCCAAAATAAATTGTGTGGTACCTAAACAGCATTTGGTCCTCTGCTGACATTAAGAACAAATTTAAATTAAATCAAACATAGTAAAAGTTTATAATTCTTTAAACAATATACATAATCAAATCTGTTTTTAAAATACCTTATTTATCACTGTCTCAGTTATTCATGGAAAATAGCCTTTGTGAACCTCAGCTATATAAAGAGTATGTTTGTCTCACTCATAACAGGCAGATTCCACAGCAGAAGTAGAACATTGGCTAGTCATTTATTCACAAATCATAAAATCAGTGCCTAAAGTGTGTCAGGTAACAGGCTAGGTTCTGTGTTCACCATGCACGTGAAGGCCAGTGGAGACAGACGTGTAAACACACAAATTATAACACATCAAACAAAATGCCATGATATAGGTAAGAAAAAATGTGGTCATAACACACTAAGGATTGAGCCAATTTTTCTTCCAGAGATTGTGAGGTGATTCTCCAAGAAGAAGCACCAATTTCAGTCTTTAAAGAAAAACAGTTGGAGCTTTCAGGTAAAGAAGGAGGTAGGTTTTTCAGGCAGAGAAATAGCTAAAAAAACTGGCATGAAGCCATGGCAGGGAATGGAAAAGATTCTGTAGCTGGATTTAAGGAACAGATCAAACAAGTGCTGAAGAAGTCGGAAGGGTAGACTGCATCAGACAAAGGGCATGACTCAATCCTATGGACAACAGGAAGCCAAGGGATCCGAAACCGGGAAATGACACTGGCAGGTTTATTTTGTGGGCAGGTAACTCTTTTGGTGATGTGGGAAATGAAATATATGTGATGAAAAATAGAGAAATGAGTGGCCAGATGAGAGGTGTCTGAAGCAGGCCTTATAAGAGATGATATGGGTCTGAACTAAGGTTCAGTGGAAATAAGGAGGAGGAAGAGAAACCAGAAATTTAAGACATTGCTGAGGTAGATTCTCTAGTACTTGGTGACAAATTGACATATGACAGCACTGGAAGGAATCATTTAGACTCTACCTACTTGCCTAAAATACTTGGGATTCTCTTAACTGAAACGTAGAATGCAAGAACACTAGATAGAAACAAAATCTCAGTTTTGAACATACTGAGTTTGAGTTTTCTTGAAACATACTCAGTGAAATAGAAATGTATTTCCATACAAACTGATCAGTTGATTTCTTGCTTTCTCACAATTCTGTTTCTTTTGTTTTCCTAATGGCTCACTCTGCCAGGAATGGAAGGAAGGAGAGAAAAAAAGATTAATTGAACGGAGAAGAGATGTTAAAATGTACACAGCCTTCAAAAAAATAATTCTTTAAAATTTTTTGCTACAGATACTCCATGTCTACACAGGCAAATGTAAAAAATGTTGATTGTCTTAGCAGTACCACTATAGTTTGATATTTGTCCCCCCAAACCTTATGTTGAAATTTGATCCCCAATGTTGGAGGTTGGGCCTAATGGGATGTTGGGTTATGGGGGTAGATCCCTCCTGAATTGATTAATCCTCTCCCTGAGTGGGGGGGGGGGGGGCGGTGAGTGAGTTCTTTCTCTATTAGTTCCCACAAGAGCTGTTTGTTTAAAAAAAAAAAAAAAAAGTAGCCAGGCACCTCCCTCGCCTCTCTCTTGCTTCCTTTCCTGCCATATGATCCCTGCACACACCAGCTCTCCTTCACCTTCTGCCATGACTGGACGCAGCCTGATTCCCTCACCAGATGCCCAATCTTCAACCTTTTAGCCAGCAGAACTGTGGGCTAATTTTCTTTCTAAATTACCCAGCCTCAGGTATTCCTTCATGGTAACATTAAATGGACGAAGATGGGTACCAATCATTGAGAAACAACATAAATGCTCATCCACAGAAGACTGGTTAAATCAATTATGATACAGCCAAATAATAAAATACTTTTGAGATATTAATAAAATTTGGTGCATTTATGTGTTGATGTGGAAAAAAAATCAAAGTGAAATATGAATAGTAAAAATCAGCGACTTTAGTGTGTTCCTATTTCAAATAAAAATCTGTGCATTAGATTCTTAGGGCTGCTGTAAGAAACTACCACAAACTTGGTGGGATAAAAGAACAGAAATGTGTACTCTCATATCTCTGTAAGACAGAACTTTGAAATCAAAGCAGGGCTCTCTGTTCTCTCTCCAAGGGCTCTAGGAAGACTCCGTGCCATGCCTCTTTTACCTTCTGGTATATGCCAACTTGTTTGGTTTGTGGTCAAGTCACTCTAATCTCTGCTTCCATCTTCACCTCTCCTCTTCTGTGCCTGTCTTTTCCTCCTCTGTATGTGGGTTATAAAGACACTTGTCATTGGATTTAAGGCTCAACTGGACAATCCAGGATAATCTCCTCATCTCAAAATCCTTAATTTAATTACATCTGCAAAATCCCTTTTCCCAAATATGGGAACACTCATAGCTTCAGGGGATTAGGATGTGGAGATATCCTTTGTTGGGTCCATCATTCAACCCACTGCAGGCAGCTTCTTGTAGTTGTTTCAATATGAACATTAACTTAAAAATAATATAAGAAATTTTTGAGGTTTTGTTCTGTTTTGTTTCCTCTACAGCAAGGGAAGACTGGTAATCCTTGCATGAGAAAGAAATTTAATTTTCTGTGTATACATCATTTATTGTTTGAATTTTCTCTTTTAGCATTGATTATATTTTACATTTGCAACTAAATAAAATGTAATTCAACACTTAATATAACTGCAAAATTTTTTGACTTGAAATTTATTCATTTAATAAAATAGCTTGAAGATTTACTTTTCATAAAAGGTGAAAGATTTATACAATCTGAAAAGAAACCAGAGTATGAAGACTTACTTTTAAAAATCCCTTACCATGTACAGACTAAATGTAATAGAAGCAGAGTGGCCAAGGAGCTTCTTGAACACTGTCACATCCTAGGAGGATGAGCTGGATATGTTGAATTTTACTCAATATCTAAATCTTTATCATTGGAAAAAAATAGAAATGATAATTCCAGAGAATCATGTTATTTAAATCATTTCTGTCTTAGCTCCTTGGACATAAAAACTTTAAAATACATGGATGCCCCATCAAAAATATCAGTGTCCCTGTATCACAACAGAGAATGGTCATTCTCTCTTCCCAAGTCCCCAGAGACTGTGTCACTACTTTGACCTTTCAAGGGTTAGAGCAGCAGTTCCCAACATTTTTGGCACCAGGGACTGGTTTCAAGGCAGACAATTTTTCCACAGACCCGGCTGCGGGGCGGTGGGGCAGAGCTCTGTGGCACTCTGCGGTCCCTAACAGGCCACAGACCGGTACCGGTCCATGGCCCTGGAGTTGGGGACCACAGGGTTCGAGCATCCACCACTGCAGAACTGCTACAATGTGGAAATACACGAGTTTCTGTTGAGCGCAGAAAGTGCTTCTAGCGTCCTCTGATGTGATGAAAGTGACTCTTGGAATGACTTTGGTGGAAATGACTAGTTCTTGAATATGCATAACATTTGGGAACTCCCAGAAATAATCAGTGGGATTTTCTCAGGAATAGGAAGACTTTTCTGAGTAATGACCAAACAAGTTTTCATGATTAATTATATTATATGTCATGATTATATTTTGCTAAAACACATCTTAAAATATTTTATTTCTGCATTTTCATGTGCTTTTCATATGTGCAATTGATGAAAAGACCAATAACACTATTGATTTTATGCTTGTTTCCTTAGAGAAGTAAAATGTTCTCTTCTATCAACTAATTTTTCATTTTAATTTAAAATTTAATTCCTTTCCGGGTCTAGTCTTATGCTTATATGTATGTTACCAAAAGGTTAGAATGGTAGGGAATGTTTCTTCTCTGAGGAAATGAATAGGTAATTTTGAGCTATTTTCAATTAACACTAACACTATGGGCTGAGCGGGGCCATATGCTTACCCGAGAACCAGAAAATAGAGCAGTCTATATTGAGTGCCCCGTGAGCCATGTAGTACTATTGTGGTGACTACAAGGGAAGTGGTGCTATAGAATTAACAAGTCCATCAAGTAAGGAAGGCAAAAGAATCTGAACAGACTAAAGTTAATATCACATCAGTTAAAATAAATAAAACCATGGAGGGTCTGTTACCAGGATAAACATAAAACAAATCCTTTACTTTAAAAATTATCGGTAATTTTTTCTTCACATCAACAAAATGAATATACCAATGAAATAATGTGTGAAATACAACAGCAAGGAAAAAAAGGATAAGAAGAAGAAATGCTGTGATATAGGAAGAATCTGTAAATTTGTTTTATTTGATTCTAGGTGGTTAAATTAGCAGCTTTCATTTTCACAGAAAGCTGTTCAGTTTTTCCCAGTCCTGAGAATATCTAATAATAGAAATTGATTATTAAAGAAAAAATTAAATGAGCAGATTATGATTATGATACTGAAGTGCTGGCTGTAGGCACATGTACTTTTATGCATTAGTCTAGTTCCCCTTGAAGCCTTTTGCCTACCCTTCTTTCCCTCTGTTATCGGTGTTGCTGACATCCTCATTCAGTTTTCACCAGCTGCTCTGTGCATGTGTAGTCATTTCATATGTTGGAGGTAAGACTTAATCTTTTAAACTCAAGGAATAATTATTATTACAAGTAGCTCTCTTTTTCCAATGAGAATCCTTTGGGGTTAGTCTGGCTTCCAGCCCCCAGGTTAATGAGAACAACATGGTGTTTGTTGGTGCTGAATTTCTCTCAGCAACAGAGATTTTGGATCCCATTTCTTCCCTCTTCCCTCACATCCTCCACCCTTGTACTATGGATCTCTTTCTTTCCACATTAACCTGAGGACATGGCAGAAAGGGACGACTATGTAGGACATTGAAACTATTTCTAAGGTGACCTAATTTTTCATCCCACATGAACTGGAAAATCTGACTTCCAAAAAGTAAACTATGCCTGTCAAGAAACACTGATTCAATTTCCTAAAGTTTATTTGGTTTTTAAGAATTTTGTAATTATTGTACATTACTAAGGTATTAGCTGAGTTTTTGGAAATTCTGAAGATTTTGAAGATTGTTTTTTCATCAATAATGTGAATACATTCAAGATTGTTTCAAGACCCTTTACATAAACACATATATAAGTGTATACTCAACTCTAGATATATAGTTGAAAATACAGCTAATTGAGGGACCAGATAAGTGCTACAGCTCATGATTATTTTTTAATGAAAAAAAGTCTAATTTCAGGGGAAATGCTTTTTTGTTCAAGGTGTAAACAGTGGTGATTACTTCCAGAGATCAACAATTAGGTGATTAACTATTTTGAGTTCTTTTCATGCGTTATATTATCAGGTTCTTGGTAGATCCTTCATGTCAGCTCCACTGAGAGACCACTTTTAGTTGGCTGTGAAGTCTCTGAAATCTCTGTCATGTATATGAGGTCTAAAATTGTGAGCCTGTCATTAGTGGAAAGGATAGCAAGGAAAATAAAACGTTTTTATGTCTATGAGTAGAATGTGCCAAAGTCAACTGAAAAATAGGATATTTTTTCAACCTACTCATGGCCCCTCCAAACCCAGCAACATGAATCTGATATAAACCTCCCATATTTTGAGAATCATTATCTCTATGAGCCACTTTACTGCTAGAAATATATATTTCATTCGTCAGGTGTATTGAAATGGTCAAAAGTTTGAGAACCATCAATCAAATTAGGAAAGAGTATTAAACTAGCTGTTTAACAATTAGTAAATAAAATACTCAGATTAGTATTTTTTTCTGCATTCTTAACACATTTTCATGTGGTATAGGGAAATCTTTACTCATACTTTATATTCATCTTAAACCGTGTATATGAATATTTTCAAAAAAATTTTAAATTAACATCTCAGCAGAGTATGCCATAATCACATTATGGAATGATGTTATTTGTTCAAACCAGTCTTCCCAATAGACTATAAATTTTAGGAGCCTTGGGACTGTGTATGTACTGTATGCATAGAAATTGCTATGTTGTGCACACTCAGTGAAATTTTTAAATGAAAGATGTTTATTGGGTGAAAAAGAGATCTTTGCAATTTGTTTAAACTTTATTTATATTACAAGATAATAACATTATGCAGAAATTCTGCTAACTTTACCAGGAAGACTTAACCTAATTCTATGTCTTAAAAAAAAAAAAAAAAAAAAACACCTCACTAGCCAATAGCTATCAAATGGAAATAGTATGGAGATAAGACCCAAAGATCTTGTAACATATGAATAATTAAAATGATAATGAATAAAGTACATATAAAATATTTTAAAATATATATTAAGCCAATAATCTTGTATGATAAAAAGCCTATTCTCCAGAAGTACTTATTACTAGATTGCAGAAACATATTATTTGCCTCAAATTTAAGTTGTTGCTTTTATAGAAAAGTAAACATGAAAGCCATAATACTTATCTAGTAGAGTTAATCTGTCAATACTTTAAAATAGTCAAAGGTCACTCCTTACTTAAAAGTATCAGATTATATGACAGTTATATTAAACATTATCATCAAGTTTGTTACCACAAATTATTTTTTAGAGAAGACAACCAGAAACCTGCCGCTGAGACAAGAAGGGACTGTCTCTGTCATCAGAGCAGCAGTAAACAAACAATACAAAATTACACTTGTGTAAACAAGTTCGAAATTAATGGGTCACACACTGTTTTTCTTTCACTGGCCCCTTTGGTAGGTCAAATGACCCCTTAGACCACCTACTCTCAATCCCACCACACACGGACACAGAGTTCTTAGGGTTTTTTAAATTTTGGGTTTCCCCTTTGCCCCCTTCAAAACTCTGATTTTTATCACTTAAAGTTATAGAAAAATGAAGAAGGGGAAATAATTAATGGAAAGAAGGAAAAAACAAAATCCAGCACACTCACATATGTTGTGCAGCAAGGTGCTAATCATATAACTAATTTATGTAACGCTTCAAATTTAACTCAACTGGGTGGTAGGAGATTACAGAAAGAAACACCAATACTAATTATATTGTTGCCCCAAATGCCATTTAATTCCTCTTTGACTGTAAATCCCTGCACCAAATAAAATGCTACAACAGCAGTTGCTATCTATGGTTTGAAATTTCTCAGCAATTTAGCACTTTAAACAAGAGTACAGTTAAAAGTAATTCTATGCTTTCAACCCTACCACGTTCTTCATCTTTAGTGATGTTTTCTGAAAGCCTTACTGAATCCTTGAGCTGAAAATGTTTGTCTTTTTAATTACCCGCTTTGTTCCTTAGATTCACTTTTTCCTCTAAAATCCATCTTCCTTCCTTTTTTTTTACAAAATAGAATTACCTTAAGCTTTAATTTGTACCTTTAACATGCAAGTTTAAACACAAAATTGAACAATTTTACTTAAAGAACATGTATTCAAAAGTTTTTTTTTTTAAAAAAAAACCCATACAATAATACACTGTAATTGATTTAATAATTGGAAACTATTATATTTCATTATTTTATGAAGATTTTTTCAAGCTTATTGCACTAGTAGTATACATGATATAGGGTTTTGCTTAGAACCCATGGATCTGTCCTCCGTGAGAGGGTGTTTTAAAATGCCCTTTCTTTTATAGCTATTAGGTAATTTTACTAAGCAAGCTTTTTTATTAATGCTTCAAAAGTGCATTTGCTCCTTAAAGTTAGAGAATCAGCAGCAATTTTGTTTATTTTTGAAAGTTCTGTGAGTACTTTAAAGGGTTCCCTTCAAAGGCAGATTAAAAAAAAAACTAAAGGTGATAATGAGTGCATCCAGATGGAAATAAGTATCACAAGAAAAAAAATATTGTAAAATAGAAATATCTCTAAACCAAGAGATGTTTCCTGTTTCCAATCTTAGATGTGTTACAATTTTACAGCTCATTTCCCCCAGAACATCTTCTATGTGATATTTTTCCAGGTTATAAGTTGCAAAAGAAAAAACAAAAAAACTCAGATTCTCTATACTACAAAAATTGAATGGTTTTGCAGTACTTGTCCTTCCAGTACCTTTCCAAATAATAAACAACTTTCTTTTTTCTATCACAGAGAAAAATGTGGCTCTTTGAAAAGCCCTGAAAGAGAAGAGTTTTAAAATATGCCACATGACAAATAAGATGCAAAAGTGCTAAAAGAGAATCACTCCAAACCTGCAATTTAGGGCATCACAAGAGTATATTTTCCTTGTGGAGGAATCTGACAAGCATTCCCTCAGAGACATAACTAGGCAGAAAAATGGATGTTACACAAGGAAAAATGAAGTCAATTGGAAGCAGAACAGAGAAAGTGAAGCAAAGCAAGTTGATCATTAAGAAAGGAAAAAGGACCATTAAGATAAATACATATAATATTAAAAAATAAAAGTAAAAAACTTTTTGAATAACAATCCAAATGTTTGAAATCAATTTGTCATAACATTCAATATTTCATTTCATGAAAGAAAGACATCAACAGTATATAAGGGAGTGGATGATTCAAAATATTTTGAAATTATCAGTTTCATTCCATTATAAAGGAATGCCAGAAACTAGTTCAATGAAGGAAGGGGACAGAATTGGTCTTTGAGTCTTCTATACGTATTCTTTACTAAGTATATAAATTATTGTATTTATAAAAATTTATTTTAATAGATATATAAATGTTAATTCTCCATGTTAGCTACATGAGTTAATATGGGGATATGTAAATGTAAGTAAATTACATTAAAAATAATGCATTTATTTAATCATGTATTCCAATAGGAGATAAAATTAATATAATAATTGTGGAGATAGGGTGTGCTTACTATGAAAATAATTTTAAATTAAATCATCTGTGCAAGCTGTACTTAAATATTACTTTTCCTTTAATATAGCATATATGCATAAAAGAAAATCAGAGTATACGAGAAACATTTTAAAACTTTTAAAATCACTACCCCCAAAAAATACCTCATGAAAATATAGCCTTTTCTTACCTCTTGTCTATACAGTTTATTATTGTTTTTATTTTTGGCTTTTCTGTTTGAAGGTTGGTTGTTTTCATCTACTTATAATCCTATATAACTAGTCTTTTTGTTTTCATTGAAACTTTTATCATAAACATTTTCCACACTGGTATGGATGACACATAGAAAAGACTGTTAGGGACAATATAATCATGTCATGTGAATATAGCATATTATACTTTTATTATGAAATATGTTCTTGCTCTGTGTGTTTACTTAAGATTTTAGTTTGGTATAAGATTCTGTGGGACAAATGTATACGATAACAACACATTGAATGGTACCATATAAACAGAAATAGCCTTTTATGTGAGATATATATATATATATATATATATATTAGCATGATAATCAGTAGATAGTAGTTAGTAAATAGATACTAAGTAAAAAAAATACTAAAGTTATGAAAAATAGTGTTTTATATCAAGAGAACATCTAAAAGCATAAAAGTGTAAATAACATCACTGTCAATATCTGATTTCATTGTCTATGAGCGCTGGTAAGGAGAAGGAGACGTAGATCATCTAGACTTTTACAAATAATCTTAATGTAGTGGTTTATACTGAGTGAAATAAGAAGCTTCCACAAGGTTTTGAACAGAGGATTGCCATGAATTAACACACATTATAAGGATCCCCCAGGGACAGTATATAGAGAAGAAACAGTAATAAAGGAAGTGGGTAAATCTGTTGTGTTACTAATTGCAGGAATCTAGGTGAGAAATCAAGGTGGCTTGAATCAGGATAATAATAATGAAGGGGTGAGAAGTGGTCCTTTAAAGGATAAATAGTGATGGGAAAGCCAATCACTTTTGTTGATAGATCTGGAAGAGGATGTGAGAAAATGAGAGAGATCAGGAAAGACTCTAGGGTTTGAGCGAATAGAAAGAAAGAGATGCCACCCATTGAGATGAAGTCCATGTGAGAAGCAGAATTATCCAGGGAGGATGGGACTTGGTGGGGTGTGGTGGCAAGGTCAGCAGATGAGTTAAAAAATAAACTATCTATTAGACATCCTAGGGAAAATTTGAAGTAAGTGTTTGGATACATGCATCTAAAACTCAGGGAAGATAGGTGAACTGGAAATATAAATGTAAAAGTCACTGGAATACAAATGGGTTTTGAAACTCTGAGATCATCAAAGAAGTGAGAATAGATAGCAAAGAGTTCCAAAGACTGTGCTATGGAACACTCAGAAAAACAAGGCTAGTGTAGGAAAAACAAAACAAAAACCTAGGTCTCAGTGAAGGTCTAGAAAATTCAGGAGAGTATGATGCCCTGCAAGCCAAGTAAAGAGAATAAAGAGAGTATGTTTAAAAGAGAATACAGTGTGACCAATTTAGTCAAATACTAGAGATGGAGCAAAGTAAATTAGAAACTAAGAACTAAGTTAAATTTAGCAACATAAAAACCATTTAATGTTGTTACTTTTCCATTATAAAGTTAATACATGCCTGAGTAAGACAAGTAGAAGTTATTAGAAAAAAATTTATTTTTTCTTTTTTCTTTTTTTTTTCTTTTTTTTTTTTTTATTTTACAGAATCAAAGAGTCTAACAGTATATCTTGTTAGATACAGTATGTCCTCATAATGTATGCATTATTTCTTGTACAATGATATGAAATAATATGGGAAATATTCATGATAAATTATTAAGTGAACAGTGCAAGTTAAAAACAATAGTTTCATATTTTTTTCCCCACCCCCCCTTTCCCGAGTCAGCACCTTCAAGTGTTACCACTCCCCAAACGGTGCGCAATGCACTCATTGTGTAGGCATACCCCCATCCCCTCCCCCACCCCCACCTCAGTCTGATGTCCAATTGGTGTCGTTAGAAAAAAATTTAAAAGGAAAAAAAAAAAACATCTTTTGATGACTCTGCCACTAAAAGAAAGTGCTGTTACTCTTATTTACAAGAGAGAATGAGACAAGCATACAGACAATGCTTTGCAGGAATATTACTGAAACGGAAAAGAGAAATGGCGCAGAAGTCTGTGGTCAAAGTGTAAAGAGTTTTTAGTTTGTTTCTTTTAAGACTGTCAGAGCAATAACGTGTGTGTGCAGATGAGAATGATTACTTGGAGGGAAAGCTGATGATGTAGGAGAGAAAGTGGAGAATTGAGGGAGTGCTACACTGGAGGAGATCAGAGTAGATGGGATCTGGTACCCAGTGGAGAGGGGAGCAGCCTGGAGAATTCACCTCTATTAATGAGCAAAAAGAGGCAAAGAACATGGGTCCCGATGCTGGTAGGAGAGTAGATGTGTTGATACTAGTTTGTCAGAGTTCACTTCTGGCCAGAAGTTCATTCATGGTTGTTTGCATTTTCTCACTAGAATATGCAGCAAGATCATCAGATAAAAGTGAAGATAGGAAAATATTTGTTTTGGGTTTGAGGTTCGTGGCCATAATTCAAAGATAGTACAGTCCACCAGTTTCAGTGATTTTATTCAGCCACATTCTGCCACTCATATTATGTATTTTTTCCACAAATTAAAGTTCTTTACAACTTTTTTCTTCCAAAAGGAAGTTTTAAGATGAATCTCCTTCATCTATCTACTCTTACACATATCTGATTCCTTGAGCTGATTTTGTAATGTTTATAGCTTCATTATATCTTTTTTTTTTTTTTTTTTGAGATTAACCATCAGAACAGCATGAGTTCCTTCAAATTTTGCGAAGAAAGGTAGGAATTGCTAGGAAATAACCAGGAAGGGAATGCCACATTTACCAAGTATCTTATTTGCTAATTTACTCCCTAATTCAATGTTTCTGTGTGTGTGTATGGGAGAGGTCTACATCATAAGTGGATGGCATTCATATGTAACTGAAAATTTTCATTGGTACAAAATTTTAAGCCATCTATCCATATAACATAACAATGCAGAACGGTTCCAGAAGTCAATGACTGCTCACGTAGGCTGGAAATATACTGACCTCTGGAGTGGGGGGTGAGACATAGTATTTCTTTAGTGGAAAACAAGACCAGGGTGGTCTCCTGCTTTACTCTAGTAAGAGCCTAATTGGCACAAATCGAATCAAGGATAACTCCTTCAAAGCACATGATATTAAATACTGACTAAGCTCATGAGGCCTCAGAGCAAGAGCTCATTCGCTATTCATTTGTGGATTTGCTCTTAACTTTCATAAAAATTAAATTTAGAAGTTGTAATTTTCCTCCTCTAACTTGAAAATATTGAGATAGTTTGAGCGAAATATGGTCACAACTTACATTTTGTGCCAAGTGTTAATATTTATTTTATCCAAGGGAATTTTCCTGGCCAATATTTAAAGAGCACATATGGTTCTTTTCTGTGGAAAATAGTTAATATATGTTTTTAGAAATTTTAAAATAATAACAAAAGTAATCTATCAATCATGGATTTCCATGTGCTCAGACAAAAAAACAGAGCACAAGTAGGTTCATTCTCTTAAATTTGTACAGCAGTTTTAAAAATTTTGTATTTTGTTTAATTTTGGCATTCTTTTACCCCATTTCTGATTCATTGATTTTATTAGTTTTTTTATCTCATTCCTTCATTTAAAAAAAGTAATAACAATATAAGTTGCAAAGAATACTTAAGTCATAAGTATATTTTAATGCTTAAATTATTAAAGTTGCAAAATGTACACTCGTATGAATAGTTAGGTTACAGATAGCACATATATTATTGTAAAACTAAATATCTCAAGTTATCAAAGTTAAACTTTAATAAACTACAGATTAGAACCATAAGGTTTTCTATGCCAATTTTTGCCATTTTTGTTTGACTTTTCATTTTGAAACATGAAATTTTTCATCTCCAGACATGCAAGGACTTGTGAGGACCTATTGATTAGTATTACAATTTTTATTCCAGTTTCATTTCATCAAATTTCATAGATTACAATGGGAAGAAAGAGAATTCAATTCGGAAAGACATGACCAATAAAGATTAAATATATTAGTTTAGATTAGATAAATTATCTTAAATGTACTAGTAAAAACAAAATTTTAAACAAATGGAAATGAACTTTTATATAGGGGATAATATCTTCAAAGATACAGTATATAATATGAATAAGAAAATATAAATTAGTTGTGACCTCGCTACTGCCCTCTGGACGAGAGATTTCCATATCTTTTATTTTAATGGTAATAAGAAGTCTATTTTTTTTATGTTCTGATACATTTCTTTATAATAAATGAGTATTTCTGTTTATTAAGGCAGTGCATAACTTCAGGAAATAAAATACGGGAGAGTTTAACTGTGTAAGAGAAACATCTAAGAAAATTTTAAATAATATACACTTTGGGAAGAAGTTAATGGTAAGTAATAATAAAAGAAGGCAGTTTAGGAATAAATATGATAATCAGGCATCACAGAGTGTGCAATCCTCTCAGTATGACTCTATGCCTCATTCTACATTTGGCTCACCACATCCTAAACACTTCTCTCCATCACTTCTTTCTGCATAAGCGCATCTGAGACAATGCTGGAATTCCCAGAGACACCCTAAAATGCATTACAAAAGACAAAGAAAAAGAAAAGAAAGAAAGAAAGAAAGAAAAGAATGAAGAAAGGAAGGAGAGAAAGGAAGAAAAAAGGAAGAAAGAAGAATGTTCACCCACTATTTGCCTTCATAAATGTATTAATAAATTGGTGACTAATTTGATTAGCATTTAAATATTAATATATTACAATTATTTCAATAATCTTAATTCAAAATATTACATAATCTAAGATTGTATTCATTTTCACAAACAATTGAAGAACCATTATTTTGCTTTTTATTGTTATAAAAACTACAGGGAAAGATTATTTTCATACAATATTTGAACATGTGTTGTTTCTTGTTTAATGAAGGGTAAGACATTAATTGATATAAATGAACAGAAGCAGAAAATGTCTTGAATTAAATCATATAACCTGGTTTGTGTATTGAGTTCTTAGTTAACATCCTATCCTATCCTATGAAGTATAGCAAGTTTAAATAGAGAGATACCAGTAGTTTAGTGTATGCAATAGAAATTATATTTGGAAAAAGGGCTGTTATCATATGCATTTTGATGACATGACCTTCTCCCATGTCAGCAACTGTCAACTTAACAGTAATTAAAATTGTTAGAGTGCAGGAGGAAAATAAACCACCAATATTCAGACTATGATATTATTAATACAAATATGATTTTTCAACAAGACATTAGGCTCAAACACCAAGTACTTCTGAGTAAGAAATTATTAATAGTTTTTAATTTTTTTTACCTTCCCTTTTAACTAATCAAGATTCAAGCTCTATGAACTAGATAATAGAGGGAAATCCTAGCCTGACAGGAAGAAATAAGTAGGCATTCAAAGTCCTGGGAGATTATAGGGAAAATACTAGGCAGAGAAGCTGTCAGATATAGATCTGAATTTCTCCTCTGGGTTTGACCTTCAGGAGTGGACGTGTCAATTAGTTTGATCTGGAAGCTGAGGACAAGGAACTCTTGCCAGGTCTCCATTTGGGACACTTGGAAGAGACTGCTGTGCTAAGGACCCTGTGCCGCCATCAGGTAGAGCATTATTGTTGTGGAAACGGAATAAAATGTCCACAGATGAATGGGGTCTGGAATGATCTATGGAGCTTCTCTTGGTTGCCATGTGGCAAGAACCTGATACAGTGGGGTGGAGCGACTGGGCCAAGGATCCAGATGGAGAAAGTGGTGGAGAGTCTGCAACATGACAAGGACGCATCAATAAAGAGCCATTGACTGAGCCGAGAAAAATTGTATTTTGTGTTCATCAGCCCCAGATGTCAGCAGCAAATGCCAGCAGAACATTCTGGGAAGGACTAGGCCAACTAAATCCTGCATCAGACAAGGAACACCCATTTTTCAGTGTCTAAAAATCAGTAAATATCTGATGGATGGATCCAAAGACTCTTCCTTTTTCCCTTATATGTTCACAAGAGCCACCCAATTGCCTCAGTCCCTACATTCAACCTAACACCAATCTTTGAGAATAACAAGTGCATGAGGAGTGTGGTAACAAGAAAGCCAAGTAGTCATTTTCCAAAAGCTGAACATTTCCTTAAGGACTGTTAAAATTGCTGCAGTAAATTACATTTTAAACCAGAGTGGACTAAATGTAGCTTTTTATTTCCAACTAATCATAAGGGAAGCCAGAACTGCTATAGGCAAAACAGAGAAATTCTTTTTTCTTGCTCTTCTGATGTGAGTGACTGTTGCATCTCTGTGGTGTAAATACCAAGTGAGCACTAAAAAAGGGCAATATTGGAAAGGTTAAATATTAGCAAAACACTATAGGAGAACTAGAAAAAGAAACTAGACAGTAATAATTATGAATCTTATTTGCTAAACTAAACACTACTTTAGGCATTTTATTAATATATACATACTTTCACTTTTTAATAATTCAGTTTTCAATTTATAACCAAGGCTAAGAAAGTTTAAACAACATAACTGGACTCAAACTTTAAAATATTGACCTCAATATTCTTTCTTATAAACTGCTCTGCTAGGAGATTATGTACTAACATGTCAACAAATTTATTTATTTTAATGTTTTGATTACTACATCTATTTTTATTTAGGTAGCTTTCCCTACACAATACAAGATGTAGGATTTAGTTATTTGTGAAATCCTTTTCTGTAATAAAGTTTATGGTTGTAATCAAGTATCTTTGCCTGTTATTTGATGTAAAATAAGTAGATAAGCATAAATATGAAAAACTAAGATTGTAATCTTTGAGAAAAGAGAGCTATAATTATTTTAAAGCAAAGGGACTATATAACCAAACTTTCATAAACTTCTATAAAATACAAAAACTTCATTTATTTCTTCCAAGGAGTTGGAAGATAACTATATTGGAAGTTAGAGTAATGAACTGGATTTATTTTGAAGATCCTCAATTTCCTACCATATTAGGAAAACAATATAGAGCACACAAAATTTGTAACAGCATAAATTTAGTACCCAGATGGCATGATGGAAATTAAAATGATGCCTATTGACTCTTATCTATCCAAACAGAAGACTTAAGATCACAAAAAACAATTCTTAAAACACAATTCATCCAGCAAATCCTACCTCATCACCAAAAGGTTTACTTAAGTGGAACATGCCAGCACATCTCCAAGTTACCTATTATTTTGGGGACTCCTATTTTACAATATTATTCATTTTATTATTAATTGCCTCATAATCTAAAATGTGTGGGTATGGAGGGGTACACATGCACATACACGTACCTTCAAGGTAGTAGGCACCTAGTAAAGGTGATGTTAATAATCATAATAACAAGTATAGCTGGCATATGTAGGTTTAGGAATAAACACAAATTATTCTTGCTAAGTGTCTAACTAAATTCATGAAAGGAGTACCTAGGCGAATTTTAAACTAACCACAAGCATTCAGAGTGATATGGGCATAGGTCAATGTTTTCCTAAGAAAAGAAAATAACTTCAGTTAAAACACTGTCTCTTATAGATTTTCAACTAATTTTAATTGTATTCAGTGCATATATTGGTCAGCTGTTGTTGATTAAATCCAAAAAGGTAAGGTGTACACTGGATTATTATGGAGTATGTAAGATTTGTCTTATAATTGTAAAAAGTTAATATAAGGCAGTTTTGAGATTTCTGGAAATTAGGGCTTTGGAGAGTTAGGTCATCTGAAAACAAAATTAAAATATATTATGAAAACCATTATCTTTTTAGAAGGAATGTTTAGTAAAACTACTGACATAAACAAAATAATATTAGAAAAAACTAATAGCTATGCAAGGAAAATAACTTGTAGTTAGTTCAAGAAGATTATTTTCCAATGTCAGGTATATTTATTTTTTAACTCTTAAAAAAGTAAAGAGACTTGATTCAAAATGAAAGAGAATATGTAAGAAAATATTGTTCCTACTCTAATCTGAACTCTAAAGTAGAAAGTCAAGTGTAAAAATTTTTGGATTGGGAGTTTAGAAACTGAATTTAAGTCTTAGTTTTGTCATTGGGCAGCCTTGAGTAAAGAATTTAACTTCCATTCCAAGGCCATCAAAACAAAGGTGTTTAATTAGATTATCACCAAAATTGCTCTTAACATTAAAGTTCTATGACTCTAGGGCTTCCAAAAGTCTGGAAAAAGTAAAAACTTGAGCTGAATTGACAGTGAAAACAGCTGTATATGACAAAGGATCTTATTAAAGATCTTTAAATCTTCCTCAGTTTACACATAGCAAAGGTGTGAGTTAAGAGTAAATCAAGGCTGAGCGTGGTGGCTCATGCTTGTAATCCTAGCACTCTGGGAGGCCAAGGCAGGAGGATGGCTTGAGGTCAGGGAATTCGAGACCAGCCTCAGCAAGAGAGAGATCCTGTCTCTACTGAAAATAGAAAGAATTAGCCGTGCAACTAAAAATAGAAACAAGAAATTAGCCAGGCATGGTGGGGAGGGCCTGTAGTCCCAGCTACTCGGGAGGCTGAGGCAGGAGGATCGTTTGAGCCTAGAAGTTTGAGGTTGCTGTGAGCTAGGCTGATGCCACAGCACTCTAGCCCAGGCAATGAGACTCTGTCTCAAAAAAAAAAAAAAAAAAAAAAAGAGTAAATCAGGAAAAAAAATTAATTTTCTCAGACCAATATGGAAAACAAAGTGCCAAATAATCTTTCCATTTCAATTACTGGAATTCCCTCCAACTGCACTCTACCCAGGTCAACTCCCTGGGGCACAGAGAGCAGTTGGTGAAGAGAAGGGTACAGGCACTCCAGCCTAACCCTTCACACACACCCTGACACACTTTATGTGTGTTGAGTTATGTGCATATTTAATGTTTAAGTGGAAAAGAAACTGAAATTATCTCTTTTTTACATACACAGAGACACATATTGTTGCTTCCACAACTTCGAATTCTTCTGAAGTGTTTAGAAACAATTTGGCTAAAGATTAGGAATCATTCCATTTGCCATCCTCATGAATATGATCAATGTCACTCCAGCAAATGACCCAAAGTAGAATTAATTGAATTTGTGTTTATTTTATTGCTATTACATCAAACAAGAGAAAATGATATTCTTCCCTCACACACTGAGAATTTACTGTGGTCATTAGCCTGTCCCAGGTCTTGAGGAAGAAAAACCAGTTAGAAATGGCCTCTGCTATCAAAGCGTTTATCATCTAATGAACAAAACATACACATAAACAATAACAAAAAAATAACTTATAATAGCAGTGTTTCAGATGGAAATGAAAGAAAACTTTAACTAAATTAATGTGAGGAATTTAGTTTCACAAACTCGATTCATTCAAGGAGTGTCTGACTTCAGGTGTGGTTTGGTTCCAGGCTCAAGCAATGTGCCTTGGACTTGAGTTTTCTCATTCGGTTTCTTGGCTCTGGTTTTTCAAATGTTGAATCTGGCCTCTACTGTCATTACTGCAAAATAGTTTAAATGTGCCCACAATTGAATCAACCCCTGTGGATCTGGTGAATTATACCCCAATCAAATGACTGAAAATGAGAGAGGGATATTATTCCAAAGGAACTTTCTGGAATTGTTATAAGGGGGAAATTGATGCGGAGTGACACCCCTACACAGACACACACACACACACACACACACACACACACAGAGACAGGGCAAATGCTCCTTTTAAGGAGCAGAGTGATTAAGAGGTAAAACTCTCTAACTCAGACCTCAGACTGGGATTAAATCCTGCTTGGAACTAAGCAATATTTTAATCTCTTCTCATAGGTTGAATGATAATAAGAGAACTAATATCTTAAAATAATTTGAGGATTTGGGGACATAACCACTCTTAAGAATTAGCATAGACATGGTGTATGTAGTAATCATAGTAATCAGTTCATAAATGTAAACTATAATTATTACTTAATTTTCTAACTTCTTCCCTTTTTGCACCATGAATTTTTCCATTTATTGCTTTCAATAATTCAACTATTGAATTGTAATTCCGTTATCATATTCCTTATATCAGAAACACCTACTATCATCTCATTTTGAGGTCACATCATATTATCCATGCCCGTCAAGCTTAGCCTGCCTCCCATATGAATGTTGCATCATATTTCATAGAGGCTGCATCTGTTCAAGCTAGGTTATACAACAGTAAAAAGCAATCCCAAAATATCGATGCCTTTCAACAATAAATGTTTGTTTACACTCACGTTATATGATTACTTGGCTGTGTTTGGATCCACGTACTCTTAACGCTGGGAAATTACTAGGCTTGCAGCAAAAGAAAAATAGGAAAGAGAAAGTATGAAATAACTTTTAAAGCTTCTTTTCAGACGTAGCACCCATTACTTCTGCTTGCATTTCATTAACTAAAACAAATCATGTGGTTAAGGCTGATATCAACAGAGTAGGAATACATAATTCTATGGAGAAAACTGAATATTTTGACAATTGTAAATAATGCAATCTACCAATAAGCTCATTTTCCTCCTTCCTTCTTTTTTCTGAGAAGGGTCAAAAACTCTTAACAAAGAAGAGATTTTCAACCTGAGTTTTACCTACAACATCTTCCACCTTCTTCACTAAGTATCAAGTCATGCTTCTGTGGTTGATAATTACTATTAGAAATGTCGATAAGTCACCCTAAGTTTTTTATCTCTTACACATTTATTCCATATATCACTATTAATCCATATAGTACATTATTTTATTTTGCATTTTAAAAATAATGTTAAAAATTGAAAGATATTTTTATAATGAAAAATCATTAAAGAATGGAATTATAGACCTATTGAATAATTTAGGGATTCAAAGACTATTTTAAACCTGTCAATATTTGACAACATGCTAGCTGGGTTTTATCCTATTTAAAAACTACAATTATAGAAATCCAGTGCAAGAAGGGACCCAATGGACTACTTGACCTGTCCCCTGGCTTTATGACTAAAGAGGCTGACTGAAGTGGTTTGGGTAACTGGTTGGAGATCACACATTTGATACCAGAGTCAAGAATAGAAAGCAGGATTCTGAATCTCAGACAAAAAACTTGTGTGATTCCAGTCCATGATTGTGCCTTCCTAGAAGTGATTCCCTGTACCACGTCCCACTACATGCAAGTACCCCCAAAACTTTGTATCTAGACTTTGCATCTACCTCAGCACCACGATTCTATCTGTCAAACTCTGGTTCAGTTTTAGCAGTGTTGCCTTCCTTGGACAGGAGAGTTTCTGTAACTGTTAGTATTGGAATGCACTACTATTTTACTACTATTTAATTAAAAGGAAAAGGATAGAAGAACAAAGTAAAAGTGCCACAACTGGTGGTTAAAAATCATTAGCTCATAAAATTAGTTCATTTGAAATAAAGACTGGAGTCCCTAGTACTTTTCAGTGGGTATCTAACAGAGTATTCAACTGTTCAAAAAGTATTCAGTGAATACTTGGGAGACCGAATTGAACGAAAGTGAACTGAATTGAACTGAATTGAATTGAAACGAATTGAATTGAAACAAGAAGTCAGCTGCCCACACTGGAAATTGTGGTTACTCTATGAGACCACTAGGAGGAGTTACAATTCAGAACACTGAATGATTGCAGGGAAACCACAAATGACAACTTTTTTCCACCCTGAGTCTTATTTAGGTATTGAAATGTAAACCAATGTTGTAGTTGGCATTCAAGAAGATGAGAATAGGCCATTATCTAATTTTTTTTTTACTAGGTTTGGTAGAAAGATAATATATTCTTTATTTTTAATAAAAATGTGTCACTGCTGAGGCACTACTTACTGTAGGTTTATTGGGGGCAGGGAGAATAGTCTGGGAAAGATCTCAAGAATGTCCCTGTAATCCAAGAAAGATAATTGTCTTTTTTTTTTTCCAATATTCTTCAGAGATGGGAAAAACCTATCTTTGTCTAAATTCCCTATAAACAAAGAAACAAACAAAACCCTGCCTGCTTATTAATCTTAAAATGATATATACAACACAGATGGTGGTAATGAAAGATGCAGTTGAATGCTTCTCTATTATTGAAAAGTTTTAAACTGTGTAATTGCTGTACTATTTCATCTCATCCCCTTCTGTCATTTCAATAATATATCTAAGCCAAACAAAGAAATGTCTATAATAAATTACTATAAGAACATACTTAGTTTTCTCAAGCATAAATCTGATGAGAATGGAACTTTAATGATTCTGACTCTGCCCATCCAGTCTTACATGGAACCATTAGATCAACAAAGCCAGCTGTTTTTAAGTTCCATCAGGAGTCAGTATTAAAATAAAAGTAAATATTAAGTCTGAACCTAATTCTATTTTATAAATATTGTCATTAATTTTTAAAAATACTTTGCTTGATTATCTTTAAATTTTAACTTCTTCAACTTGATTGCAAAATATTTTTTTCTTCTCCTTTTGTATGTCAAATAATGTGTTTTTCCCTGGATATGAGGTTTCTTGAACTAGCCTCACTAGTCCACCCACCACCTTTACCTTGCAATGGTTCCAAGATGTCTCAAAGAAGTATTATAGTAATACTACAGAATGCTTCTCTATAAATTGACTTAACCATGTTATAAATGTTCCATGGGAAGTTTTGCTACTTCAGCAGGATGCTCAGAATACAGGATGGTCTGAAAGATTGGAGCAAAAGGAGATTTATACTCATACCAGATCAGATTTCAAAAACAGAAAGGATAGATTTTCTCAGACACTAGGTTGTACACAATGATTTGTTTTCTTTTAGGATGTAATAATGTCACTTTATACTAGTATAAATTATATATACTGATTTGTGAAGCTTTTTACTATCAGAATTCTTAGTATATTCAACGACAATGAAGAAGATGTAGAAGGTATGTATAATTATTTAGTACCTATTATTTGTGGTAGTTCATTTTCCCTACTCATGGTTCAGAAAGATCATCATACTAATAGATTTTATGAGAAAGCAAGATTATATATGTATATATGTAAATCAACAGAATATTCAATATATTTAAATACTATATATATTTAAATATATATCTATATAATATAAATAAAGCATATTGTAATTATTAAACACATTATTAAATATAACATATTGATATATTTTCCACAGGTATCAGAATAAAGAGCAAAATACTCTTAGTCAAGATATTTTTTAAATAACAAGAATTGTCTGGAAGTCATGGTTCCATCCTGTCTATAGGGGGAGTATATTTCTAACCATTCATTTTTCTAATTCCACTGGAGATGATGGATTCAGTGTGCTTAATAAGGAATGTTCTTACTCAAAATGATTGTGATGTCACAGCCATTCCATTGTTTCTGGTCAGTATCTATTTTAACTCAGTACATTTTAAAATCAGCAGTTATTAAAAAGGAAATCTGTATTGTTCATGACAGTTACCCTATTCTTTTAAAAAACAACAGAGGTTTTATTAAAAGCAAAGTTGTATATGGTCATTTTTTGAGTTTTTATTTTATTACCAGTAAAAGAACAAAACATCAGACAAGACTATTGTCTGATCCATCTGGTGCTATATTTCCTCTACACAAGCCTTGTATAACACACACAATATTTCAACTGCAAATGTTGTTCAGCTTTTAAAACAATTGCCTATCAAAGCATCCAGGTCCGATTGATAATGGAGCAAAGCCTTTCCTGCAATTGTGAGCCAGGAAATGCTGGCCCCTTGGCAAGTCTCATATGTCCTGTTGCTTGTAATCTCCCTGCCTCCTTGCTGGAATGTGTTATTTTTAAGCAGCTAGACTAACAGGAAGAGAAAGTTGTTACTTCTTTTCATGTGACTGAGGCAGGCATGGGAAGGTAGTAAAGGAAGAAACAGTGTTTTAGGAATCGGGGCTGATCAAATCTTAAAACCACTTCCCAGGTAGCAAGCCACAGAGGTAAGGGAAATCTCCAGCTCTGAACATGGTTTGGGATCAATAGCAAGTTCCCCATTCCATAGCCTAATACATTTCGCAGGCTCTGCTGACTGAAAAATCAAGATGCAAGCTGTATCGAAGGTGTGTAGAACTTCATTGTTGTGTACTTGCATGGATTAAAGAATGTGTTTCATTTTGCAGATCACTGCCCTGAAAATAAATCACTTTAAAGGAACCACAGAAATAAAGACAAATTTTATATCATGATGATTACAGAATGTTGAATCAATATTTAACGGAGCATTTCACTGACTACCATAAACAGAGTATATAATTTGACCAAAAAAACCACCACAAAAACTCTCTCAAACTCACCTGTGTAAGAAATAGTAATTTTACATTACCAATCTATCACATTCACATATATAAAAATGAATTTATTTCCTTACTTAAATAATTCATTTGCTGTCTCCTAAGACAGTTTACTTTAAAGGACAGATCAATTTTAAGAAAAAAAAATATGACAAAGCACATGTTGAGTATGGAAGGCATTTTGCTTTGTTCATCTTAAACAAAGCATGTTTCTGCCTTAGATCTTTTGCTCTTGCTGTTCTTCTCCCTAGAGTGCTCTCCCCTCCCGCTCTTCCCCTAATAAGACCTCTGCTCAAGTTGTAACCTTCCAATGACTAGAACATAGCACACCCCACTTTATTTCCATTGCCTTCCACTTTATATTTTTCACAGCCCTTACCATCACTGAAACACTCTGTGTATCTACTAGTTTGTCGTGTGTTTGAATCGTAACAATTTCTCCTCATAAGAATGTAAGGCCCATGTGAGCAGAGACTTTGTTTTGTTCCCTGTGGCATTCCAAGCACAAAGAGAGAGCCAGGCCCTGGCAAGTGGTAGACACCCAATAAGCAAAGGTGGAATGGTTGAATAATTTATTTTCTAGGTATTCCTTTATTAGTCTGTCATGGTGTATACCTAATTCTGATTATCATTCCTCTTACATATCCGAATGGTTCAAATGAATTGAGAATATGGCAATGTATTCTAATTTATATGAAAGGTATCACCTGGATATTACAAATCTATGAAAGTCACAAGAGGGAATGTTTGTATGTGCATGTGAAGGTAACCAAATACTGAATGCTAAAAAAGGAGTGACATGTAATTAATTTATCATTCTTATTCTTTCCTTCATCCAATCTTTAGTTTCGCTGATAATTTAACATTAAATAATCATGGGTAGATGATGCAACCATTTGCATCTGCCAACACCCTTTCAACTCCACAACCATCCCTAATATTTAGATTCCCTCCATGTCTACGAAAAGCCTCCACTATGTATCTCAGATTTATATATCCATTTGTGACAGTGTTTTTCATTCATTCTTTAGCAGTCAGTAATAAGGACTAGTGGACTCCAAGTTGACCGGTATTTAGAACAGCTCTAATATCTCTCCCTTTAGCCAACCCTTAATACTTTAAGAATACCTTAAAAAGTAAAAGAAAAGAATGTAGAAATGGTAAGTTATTAAGGAGATACAATTTTATTAAAATTGTATTCTTATTTAAAATTGTAAGTCCTCCATCTGGTTTTACAAGTTCAGGAGATGAGAGATTGAGCAACTTTGCTTCTAGCATTTTGCATATTTCAACCCATGAGGCGGTAGTACACTGGCCGACTTGGTCCCTCTGTCCTTCTGGGTAGCAAAGTGAGGCCGAGTTTAGTATGTAGCATGTTGCAGCAGAAAGGACAGTGAGTTTGTTGTTGTTATTCTACTCTCCTCATCACAATTTTTTTTCTATATTAGGGACTTAGATAGTTTGGAGGCGGCTTCCCCAAATCAGCCATCCCGTATAAAGAAAACTTGCAATAATGAGATAAACTTTTCAACTATTTTCAGAAATCGCCCCATTTGTGTCTTATATTAACATAACAGAATCTCCAGGACCCAGCACTCTCAGTGTCTTGCATGGGTCTCCCGCACTGTCCGGTTTGCACCCCAGACACATGGTTACTGGACGGGTCAAGAACTGGAAGCACCCTGACAAGATTGACTGCATTCATTCTTAAGCCACAGTGAAGTCACATGCCCATAACTGTATCCGGTCCCTGTACGAGAAGCTAGATTCAACTGAAACCTCACGAAAGATGAATATTTTTCATGTATACACAAATTCACCAACTCAATGTTAAATGCCCAGCACTATTCTCTGAGGCCTTTCCTGGAGTCAGTGTCTATAGAGCCGTGGCTTTTTTCATTCACTGTCTCTATGTTCTGTGTTTCCTTGTAGTCTTAAACTCAGACCAGCAGCTTTGGGTACATATATCTAACTGACCAGTTGTCAGACTGTTGTCCTCCTTTGCACTCTTGCTCAGTACTAAGCACCACTGCCCATACAGGTGTTTAGCCCAATATTCTGAGTCATCCTAGACTCTTCTCTGTTCCTCAGCCTGTACACAATCACCAAGTTCTATTGTTTATGCTTACCTTATGTTGCCCACGTAGATACAATTCTTTCTTTTCTCATTGCCAAAAGCTACCACTGAAGTTTCATTTCCTTAAAAAAAAAGAAAAGAAAACCAGCATTTACTCTTTTATTTCTTAAATTTATTTTGCATAATATTCTGAAGTTTTTTATTAAATACAAGATATATACATCAATTTCACGATATAAATCCTTTATTTGTTTCCTATGTCCCATGGAAACATGATCCAAAATGCTTAATATGGCCTACAATGCCCTCCATGATCTGGCTTTGCCTATTTCTTCAATCTCATCACTTAACCCTGCCCCCTGCACTCTCTCAGCTTTAGCCATAATGCATGAAAATGCCAGTTCATTTGCCTGAAATGCTTGCCCTACTATCACCTAGGTTACCAGCATGCATTCTTTAGGGGTCTGGGTAAACATCATCTCCTTAGAGAAGTCATGCTGATTTCCTGTTACACGCTTCTCCACCACACTTTTGGTCCTGATAGTTTTTAAAACTCTATAATGATTGAGTGTATTATTTATAATTTTTATTTTTATTTTTTCTGCTTTACTGCAAGTTTCATGAAGGGAAGAATTCATTGCAAGCATGGTCACCTCTGTGTCCCGAAATATCTGTCACAATGCCTGATATATAGTAAAGACTCATTAAATGTGTGACAAGTGAATGAACAAAAACAATCATTATTATGGCCAAGTCTGTGCTCCCCAAGCTGCTGTTTCAATTTTATGAAGTCCATTCAAAATTCTTAGCTGCCAAGGGAAAACCTGAGTAATGTTTCCTTGCAAATCATTCTTTCTTTCATTTCTCTGTGTTCAAAAGTGATCTATTTAAAAAAAAAAAAATCTTTTCAGTAAATAGTTCTAATAAGTATTCAGCTAAGAATAAAAGTAAATAATATATCAAAAAAGTAAATTGAGAAGGATAAACAAAGCAAAAATATTATGGAAAGAAAAAAGTCTAAATTTTGACATAAAGAGACTCCTTGAACTTGGAATCTAAGAAAGACCTAAGAGAATATTCTCTTTGAAGAACATTAGATTTGGTAATTACACAAACAAACAAAGCAACAAAAACAATTAAAACCAGCATCTTCTTGACCTGAGGGAGACAATAAGCTGGTAAGTAAATCTGAAGAGCTAACCTAGGGAGGTTTGTGTATAGAGGGATGAAAATGATTTTTCACATGTCACAAGAAAGAAACATCCATTAGAATCCACACTGAGGGTAACAAGCAGCTCAATCGCAATGTAGAGCTGCAGGATGAAGCTCAACAGAGCAGCGGGCTGTGAAGTAGGGGCAGGTCTGGCCAGGCAAAGGCAGTGTTAAAAATCACACAGTGGCAGAGCTGATAAAAACACATCTGCTTTCTCTCTTCGTACACAAGACAATAAGTGCTGCTATTTAACTTCAAGTCTTACCCCTGAAACTTTGATATTGCAGATATAAAATGAATTAAGACAAGAAGAAAGGAGGCAACTTTATTGGGGGTGGGGAAGCAAATGCAAATTTAGAAAGCTCAGCATGTAGGTAATTGAAAGCAGAGAAGGAAGTCATTTCTAGATAGTATTCTAATTCACCAAGTTTCATTTTCAACTGATAAAATGTAGCAAAGCCCTGACCCTGAAACATTTGATTTAACAAGTAAAGTGCTAGTTTAGAGGGAAGCAATGTATTTTCATGGCTCTCCTAGGAAGCAAGGCAATTAGCTCAGTTAGGTAAAATTGGGTGGGTATTAATTAGTTTTTTTTTATTTTTTTATCATTAGGTTTTCCCAATTTTCTTAATTTGGCTCCCTAACATAAAATCCTTTACTGACTTCTCAGTGTACATGTGTAAAGTCCTACCATGATCAACTGATCTGGGCTTCTACCTCCCTGCTCTCTTCCTACCTCCTCTCCTTCCTCCTCACTGTTCTCTGAGCTGTGTCTTTTTTTTTTTTTTTTTTTTTTTTGAGACAGAGTCTCACTCTGTTGCCCAGGCTAGAGTGAGTGCCGTGGCGTCAGCCTAGCTCACAGCAACCTCAAACTCCTGAGCTCAAGGGATCCTCCTGTCTCAGCCTCCCGAGTAGCTGGGACTACAGGCATGCGCCACCATGCCCGGCTAATTTTTTCTATATATATTTTTAGCTGTCTATATAATTTCTTTCTATTTTTAGTAGAGATGGGGTCTCGCTCTTGCTCAGGCTGGTCTCGAACTCCTGAGCTCAAACGATCCGCCCACCTCGGCCTCCCAGAGTGCTAGGATTACAGGCGTGAGCCACCGCGCCCGGCCTGAGCTGTGTCTTGAACACATCAAGTACACTCCTCCATCAGGGCTTTTCTCCTTATTCCCTCTACCAGGAAGACTCAATATCGTCTGCCCTATGGGCCCTCCCTGGAAGTCTAGCACTTGGGTGAAGCAGATACACACATCCCAGAACGGTACTCTGTAAGGCATCAAAGAAAAGTTCACAGAATTATAAATGTAACAAATTACATTGAAACAAAATGATAAAAAAAAATTTTAAACTAAATTTGCTTTATGGTAACATACATACTTCTTTATTAATTCATCAATATAAGAAGATCTAGAAGCACATATAGCCATGCGTGGTGGCTCATGCCTGTAATTCTAGCATGCTGGGAGGCCGAGGTGGGAGGATTACTTGAGCTCAGGAGTTCGAGACCAGCCTGAGCAAAAGCAAGACCCCGTCTCTACACAAATAGAAAGAAATTAGCCAAACAACTAAAAATATAAAAAATTAGCCAGGCATGGTGGCGCATGCCTGTAGTCCCAGCTACCTGGGAGGCTGAGGCAAGAGGATCGCTTGAGCCCAGGAGTTTGAGGTTGCTGTGAGCTAGGCTGACGCCACGGCACTCTAGCCCAAGCAAGAGAGTGAGACTCTGTCTCAAAAAAAAAAAAAAAAACGTTAGAAGCACATATAATAATAATCATAATGTCAAAGCAGTGATGAATGTAGATGATGTTTCAAGATGTCTGACCACTTATCTAAAATAAAAAATATCTAAACTGAGTAAGAAAATTACAGGTGCTGCTAGGACTCCTGTACATTGATGATAAAATCAAAATTAAAGGAAATTCTAAATTTCAGTTAGAAGTTATTGAGAGTAATGTTTTAGTTTTTGTTCGTTTGTTTTTGTTTTTCCAATTCAAGTTCATGGGCTACCTGAATTCTAAGACAATGTCCAGCCTAAAACCTGCTGCTTAATAAAACATTCTTTTCCCAGATATCTGCATTACTTGGGTTCCACATCCTTCAGTTCTCTAGTTAAATGTCTCCCTATAATATGGTTTTCTCTAGCAAGGTAGCACCCCTTGCATTTACTTTATATCTCCTTTACCCTATTTTATTTTTCTCCATGATACTTACTGACTTACCGCATATTTACTCACTTATTTATTTCCTGTCTCCCTACTGTTACCTAAGTGTAAGAGTGGAGTTTTTCTTTCTCTTTCAATCATTGCCATATTCCCAGCACACAGAACAGTGCTTGCCACACAGTAAGCCTTTAATAGACATTTGTCCAATGTGTTGCATGAATAAGTGATCTTTTAGTTTGGCTTTAAGATCTCATTTCTGATTATTTTGCTAGTCTTATCTTGCACCACTTCCCTCCTGACTTCACTGTGTCCCAGCCACTCTTGTCTTTTCTTTCTTTTCAAGAGGAACCAAGTGCCATCTTGCCTCGAGGTCCTGATCCAGGCATCTCAAGCTCTCTGGAGTGGTCCTCCTCCCATCCTTCTACAGCTCTGCTTGGCCTGGTGAAATTCTACTCATCCTGAAAGTCCCAGTATGCCTTATTTAATAGTCTGCATGAGGCATACCCTTACTATTCACTCTGTGTTTCTTTCATTACATTCTTCCCAAATGTAACTCAATGATTATGTGTATTATCTTTCCTCTGGCATCTGTTTTTCAAACTAGACTACAGCTCCTTGGAAGCAAGTCACTGACACTTGTAAGTGCCCAATCAATATTTTTAAAATGAAATTAATAAACCAAAGAAGTCACAGAGACTACCCTCCACAGATTCTTCTAAATGTAAAACTTGGAACACAGTAACAAAGTGAGTTGGCCTAGCTTGAGCAATCATTACTTGCACCTGTTGTCTTTGAATTAAATTCTAACGAGATGGCAGAGATTACTCATAAATATTTATGAAGCCATGGAGCTTGGCACAAACTAGCACTGGGCTGCAGACCCTAAGTGATGTTATTTCTTGTTCAGTAGCTTTCCGGTGTCAAAGCCACCAGTCCCATCCTAAAGTGTTGCCAAAAATTTGATCTCCAGAAGGAGCATTTTTTTCTGGCTAGCTTGATTACAAAGCTTGAATTTAGAAGATTCAACATTTTCATATAATTTAATCTTAAGAGGAAATAAGTTTTCTTCATTTTATCCTAAAACCACTAGTTTTCAGTAAACAAAACACTATATAAGAGACATGTTACATATAAAAGCAAGCATTGTAAACAAAAGGAAGGACACCCTCATTTTTTTTAGTCCCCTTGTTTACAGTCATGGTTAGGACAGTGGTGGTGGCGTTAAGAGTATAGATTATTCAAGGCAGACATCTGAGTTAAAGAAGCATTTGTAAAATGCTTCAAAGCAAACCAAGCTAACAATATCAACAATGCCATTAGATTCCTCAAGAAGTAAAAATTAATAAAATTGAGGAGCACTTCTAAATACAATTCTTTTCTTCAGAAAATACCTCTAGGTTCTTCATCATCAATACAGACATTATATTTCATTTACGGATAATTTTATTGCTATCTATCCAATTGAAATTAAGTGTTAGAAAATTTTTTATGCCATATTCGTTTGTCTGTCTTAACTGTCATAAGACTATACCCCAGTGTCAGTATTTTGAAGGAAATATTGCAGAGTAGTGGGGTACTGATTCTCTCATCGGTTCACAGGATGGAGAACCCAAAATATTAAAAAACAAACTCAAAAAATTTAAAAAATTTAAGTAGATTATTCTGAATTTCAATGCCAGGTAATTATTTGAGAGTAGAAAAATAAATGAATTATAGTGTAACATTATTACTTGGGAGTAATTTTCACTTCTACATAATAATTTGGGAAATTAAGCAAATAACCGAAAATTGCCTTGAATGTTACAGAAATATTGATCATTATAAAGAGATTTTCTTCTTTTTACAAATTTGGAGCTCTTTTGGAGGGCTTTTTTATAAAGATAAAGCCTGCTCTTGAAATGGTTATAAGCAAAATGAATTAAACCACTAAGAAGACAGAAATTATTTTGGGCAAAGATTAATTGGTATATTCCTGAATTATTTTTGCAGACATTTAGAGGTTCTAATAAAAAAATTCATAATACATAATATACTCTGCCAGTATATCTAAGAAAGACAAACAATGATTAATGGTAGAATTATACATTTCAGACTTGAATTCCATCGATCATAGTAAAGTCATGACACTGCTCTGTTGCATCAGGAGGCCCCTGGTTGGTGTATTCCTGAGTTTACACACACACGTATAATTGCTAATGGCCATTGTTCAGTACGCTTTCTATAATGTGATCACTGAAGCAAGAATTAATTCTATTCTGTTTACTCTCTCACACACACACGTATGGGTTCACAAAGCCAGTTTTGAGAAAAGTCAAATAATCATTTTTACAATAACTTATCTACACTGCACAATATAAACAACTAGGTTTTATACTTATAGGAAAAACATGATGTCATTTTTAGCAGCATGATGGCAATTTTGAAAAAAGTCTTTTGGTATGCCTTTACTTAAAAAAAAAAACATTGCTCATGGAGATTTATTTTTTTGCAAGTCCAATCATGAATGTTGTTCACTTGTGGCCATCTGCATTAAATACATTTTTGTTCATCTGTTGAAAAACCAATTGCCAAACAATTGCTTATCAAAATTAGCATCTAAAAAATCAAACCAGTAATCGGTCTCATTGGTCTCAATGTATTCAATTAACATAAATCATGTTCTATGTGGCAGATAGTTTTCTAGGCAACAGGAATGCAAAGCTTCTGTAAGAGTTGAGGAGAAGAAATTTTATATCAGAATAATATGGAATGCACGTGAGGAGCAGGCAATAGAAGCAGGCCAGAAGAAGGAGTGATTAAACCATTTCAGGCGGGGAGAGGAAGGGCTCAAAAAGGAGCCTATACGTAAGTATGTTTTTCGAAAAAAGTAGATTTCTTAGGTAGAAAAAATAAACAAGACAGCCATAAAACCTTAAGAAAAATGGGATCATAATATTCCCTCCCCTATACCAAGATCACAAAGTAACCTCCAGATATGCCAGAAGGGAAAAAGGGAAGAAAAAAATATATATATAAAGACATATCATAGAATACATCATGAAACATGAATATACATTAAATCAGCTATGCATTTTTCAAGAGAAACAAAAATAAACCGCAGCACTATTTATTCTATGATAATATAAACAGCAATGCAACTTCATGAAGAAAGACACTTAAAATTAAAATAAGCTCTGAGCATCTTTTCATCCTGTTTGAATCCTGTCATCTCAGTTTGTGCTGGCTGCTTGCAGGGTGGGGGCGGTGGCGCAGACGCTTTTGCTGTGAGATGCTTCGCTTCACTCAGGTGGAGGGAAAGGGCACAATAGTCAATGCATGCAAATAGGTAGCTTCAAGTACCTCGTGAGCATTCAAACTATTTCTGACAAAGGAGATTTCACTGGACTAGGTGACCTCTCTCAGGGTGGGAACAGGCAGGCAGTGTCTGAGAAACAAGGGACTCAGCTATTACTTTTGGCTGAGCTAGTTCCTAAGGGGCCTCCCTGAAGAAGTCAGCTAATGTCAGAATTTTGTTTTTCTGAGTATATTAGTTAAACTAAAGAGAGAATCCCTGCAAAACAGGAAGGATTCATAGTGGCTGTAAGGGAAAGACAGGAAAGAGGCTGCAATAGCAAGGAAAGCTTAAAGGGGTAAATCCAAAAGAATATATTTCAAAAAGTTTACATTAAAGTGGGTTGAAATCTTTAGTACAATCTACATTACTTATAACCATAACTTACTGTGGTTGGATTGTTGTTTTTCCAACAAATTCTTTCTGTGAATTACAATGAATGCGGTGCAGAAGCTGAGCCTACTTATGGGAGGCCAAAGAAATATGGATTCTAACTGTATTTTATAAAAGAATTGTTATAGAGTATTATGCTATTTACTGAAGGAAATATTAACTGTTAATGAAATTGAATATTAGTGTGTGAAGTTTTACCAGACATAGCTTAAGAAAATAAACTCAATACCTCATTGTCTAGGATATAACTAAATGTAAGTGAAATAAAGAACTCTAATAAGACATGCCATTTTAGCTATTTTTTGGTGGGATAAAGATATTTCTTGCATTTTTTTTTTCTTTTTGGTAAAGGGAACTATGATAAGGCTACATGTAGCCAACAAATCTTTTTTAAAAATATCAATTTTGCTTTGTTTGAATTGCAGTAATTTCTTGTTGAGTGCTTACTATGTACCTGTCATTCAATGTTGCAACTTTGCACAAGTCTGGGGATTTAATGGGGAGCTTTAAGATATGGCAGTCCTGCAAGCGCCAATGAAGTACTTGATGTTTATTATATCATTTCATTCTCACTCTATCCCTGGAAGGCACATTTTTTTCATCACATTTTACAGGTGCAGAAATGGACTCAGAGAAGGTAAATAACATGTTCAAGGTCTCCAAGAGATGAACTGGCTCAGGATTCAAAATGAAGCAGTTTAACTCTAGTCCACACTCTTGATGCAACAAGGTGTGTCAAGACCAGAAGTCCACCCTGGTGGGAGGGGGTGTGCTGGGGGGAGTCAGCCTGGGATGTGACATTCGAGGCTGACTCTTACAGATGTGAGGACTCAGGAAAGCTGTCTAACATGCCTGAATTCAGATTCAGAATTAGCATTCTTCCAAGTTTAAATGAAATTGTAAGCGTAAAATAAGGTGTTTTCTTTCTACTAAATACCAGCTCTCCCCCACACAAAATAACTGGTAAAATTTCACCCAAATCATCTACAAAGAGACAAATTTTCAGATTTAATTATATTTTAATATTTTACAATAGAAATCTTGCTTTTGCTTATTTTTCTTTTATTTCATCTATACGTGAGTGTGCACGTGTGTATTTTACTGAGGAAAAGCCCTAGGGTGCTTTGTATTTGTCATCGTTGTGAATTCCATGCTTCTTACTACCAAACTGATCATGTTTGTGAGAGAAATGTCTCTAAAAGGCAATTCCTGAAAGTGTTTTTTTAAGATTTTCTTTAGATTTGCTGGTTTTTCCTAATCTTCAAGGAATTTTATTGCTGTTATTTCCATTCTAATGCTGTGTTGTCTCTATCTCTTTGCTTTACATGTTCACTCTACTATATTGTGAAACCGAGCTGTAGATGTTTCTCTCTGCTTATACAGAAACACCACGGCCCCCCTCCTGTTTCTGCCCGTTTCCCAGTGTTGCCCTAAATCTTGGTCATCGGCTGCCTCTATTCCTTTCTACATGTTTTCTGGGGTACAAATCCCAAGCACACTATTATCCTCATGCCTACCCCAGCTGATTCTCAGCTCTCAGTCTTCTCTCTCTCACTCCCTAAGTGGGTGCAAGGGGGAATTTCTTCTGCCTAATGGTTTGGGCAAAAGACTGCATATATCATAGGAAATAATGTGATCATTTTTATGTGGCCTTTTCCTGAATTCTTTTCCAAAGATTATTTGGCTTCTAGTGCTTTCTGAGCCACATTACTCAGTACACTGAATATAGGCTTTAATCCAGATTACTACTATTCTAACCCCAACCTTCCCTTTTACTTTATTTAAGACATTTTGTTGCTACCCCATTAGAGATCCATTATATTCACTCTAAGACTTTCCTCAAATGCAGTTGACCCTTGAACAACAGGGATTTAAACTGTGCGCGACCACTTATATATGGATTTTTTTCGATAAATATATTGGAAAAATTTTAGGAGATACGACAGTTTGAAGAAACTCACAGACAAACCTTGTAGCCTAGAAATTAAAAAAAATAATAAAGAAAAAGAAAATGCTAGGTATGTTATGAATGCATAAAATATATGCAGATACTTGTTTATTTTATTATCTATAACCATAAAATATACACAGATCTATTATAAAAAGTTAAAATTCATCAAAATTTATGCACACAAACACTTACAGACCATACTTGGCACCCTTCACAGTTAAGGGAAATGTCAACAAACATAAAGATGCAGCATTAATTCATAGCAGTATAAAATTAGCTATAGTGCATACTGTACTACTTTAATAATTCTGTGGCCACCTCCTATTGCTATTGCAGTTAGGTAAAGTGTTGCCAGTATTCTCTTAAAAAGCCTTGTGACACTAATCATCTCTGTGTGAGCAGTTCCTCTCTCCAGTAAATTGCGTATCCCAGTAAAAAGTGATCTCTAGAGGTTCTCGCATATTTTTCATTGTGTTTAGTGCGACACTATAAACCTCGAATAACATCATGGGACCCATAAGAAGTGTCACAAGTGATGCTGGAAGTGCTCCTAAGAAGCAGAAAAAAAGTCATGACATTAAAAGAAAAAATGGAGCTGTTGAACTGAAGATGGCAGACTAGAAGCAGCCAGCACGCCACTCTAACAGAGAGGATCGAAAGTTGTGAGTAGATATTCACCTTTGGATGGATTATCTAAAAGAGAGCACTGGGAATCAACAGAAAGAGGAGGAGAGACACTGAAAGCAAAGGAAAAGGAAGTAGGGCAACCTGCTTGGCCAAATCAAAAGTACCTGGGGTAGGCGCCTGTATGTGTGGAGGGGGGCAGGAGAGAGAGGGCTGGGGCTCCATACTCCCTTGTGGACATTACAGTCCAAGCTGTGGGAGGGCCCCTCCACCATGAGGGTTCCCAGACTGGTGCAGGGAGCTGCCTAAAGACTACACAGTGGAATTGCACAGGAGAGAAGGCACAGCAGGGTCCTGCTAGCCGCCAACCCCTGGTGCTGCAGCTGGCTTTATTCTAGGGGCCCAGCCCCAAAGCGGTGCATTTGCCTAGGCAAATAATTTATGAGTAAGACCTCAAAAGCAAATATAATAACAACAAAAATAAATGGAATTTAATTAAACTAATTCTGCACAGCAAAAGAAATAAATAGACAACCTACAGAATGGGAGAAAATATTTGCAAACTATACAACCACCAAAGGACTAATATCCAGAATCTACAAAGAACTCAAACAAATCAGCAAGAAAAAACAAATAGCCTCATCAAAAAGTGGGCAAAAGACATGAACAGATACTTTTCAAAAGAAAACATACAAATGGCCAAAAAAATATGAAAAAACACTCAACATCATTAATCATCAGGGAAATGCAAATTTAAAACAGTGAAATAACACCTACCCCTGTTAAAATGGCCATTACTAAAAAGTCAAAAAACAAGAGGGGTTGGTGTGGTAAAAGCAGTAGTGAAAAGGGAAAGTTTATTCACTGTTGGTGAGAATGTAAACTAGAACAACCTCTATGGAAAACAGTACGGAGTTTCCTCAAAGAACTAAATTTAGCCCTACCATCTGATCCAGCGATCTCACTACTGGGTATCTATCCAAGGGAAAAGAAATCATTATATCAAAAAGACACCCAAATGTTTATTTCAGAACTTTTCACAATTGCAAAGATCTAGACTCAACCTAAGTGTCCATCAACCAATGACTAATAAAGAAAATGTGGTGTGTGTGTGTATATATATATGTATGTGTATACATATACACACACATACACATACATACATACACACTTTGGAATACCAGGAATACTAGCAGAAATACTCAGCCATAAAAAGAATGAAATTATGTCTTTTGCAGCAACTTTGATGAAACTGGAGACTATTATCCTTCATGAAGTATCTCAGGAATGGAAATCAAATACCACATGTTCTCACTTATAAGTGGGAGCTAAATGATGGGTACATATGGTCATAAAGTGGTATAATGGGCATTGGAAACTAAGAAAAGGGGAGAGCAGAGGGGGGTCAGGGATCAAAAACTACTTATTGGGTACAATGTGTAATATTCTGGTGATGAATACACTAAAAGCCATGACTTTACCATTACACAATTCATCCATGTAACAAAGAACATGTGTACCCCCTAAATATATTGAAATAAAAAAAGAAAAATTTGAATTGCTTGATATATACCATAGATTGAGATTGGTAGCTACGGTTGCCCATCATTTCAGGATAAGTGAATCCAGCATAAGGACTAAAGAATAAAAAGGAAAGGAAATTTGTGAAGCTGTCACTGCAGCTGTGCAAGCAGGTGCAAAAACCTTGCACTTTTTGCAAAATAGCTTTTATCTCATACTGAAAATGCAGCTTTTATGTTAGTGCAGGATTGTTACAAGAAAGGCATACATATAGACTCTAATATGATTTGCAAAAAAAGTGAATTCATTATATGACAACCTAACACAAAAGAAAGGTGAGGGATCTACAGCTGGAGAATTTAATGCCAGCAAAGGATGCCTTGATAATTTTAGAAAGATGTCTGGCTTAAGAAATGTGAACATAACAAGAGAAGCTGCTTCTGCCTACCAAGAGTCAGAAGATAAGTTCCATTAAGAAAACCATTGAGGAGAAAGGATACTTATCTGAACAGGTTTTTAATGCAGATGGAAGTGCCCTATTCTGGAAAAAAAATGTCAAAAGGGACATTTATTATTAAAGAAGAAAAGTAAGCACCAGGAATTATGGCAGAAAGCAGTAGGCTCTACAGTCAAGTTTATGATCAAGACTATGTATAAAGCTTCTAACCCCCAAGCCTTGAAAGGAAAAGATAAACACCAGCTGCCAGTCTTTTGGTTCAACTAGAAGACCTGGACAACAAGAACCCTTTTTCTGGATTGGTTCCATTGATGCTTTGTCTCTGAAGTCAGGAAGTACCTTGCCACGAAGGTACTGCCTTTCAAAGTTCTACTGATACCGGGCATGAGGATCTTTTAAGGCTCATTACAATGGTACTCTATGTAAAGGATTTTCAACGCTGTGGAAGAGAACCTCAACTGAGAGAACATAATGAAAGTCTGGAAGGATTACACCATTGAAGATGCCATTGTTGTTATAGGAAAAAATCATAAAACCCATCAAGTCCAACACAATAAATTCCTACTGGAGAAAACTGCATCCAGATGTTGTTCATGATTTCACAGGATTTACAACAGAAACAATCAAGGAAATAATGACAGAGATTGTGGATGTCACAAACAAAGGTGGGAGGTGAAAGTTTTCAAGATGTGGATTTTGGAGAAATTCAAGAGCTACTAGTAGTAAACACCACACCAGAGGAATTAACAGAAGATGCCTTGATGGAGATGTGTGACTCTAAACCAGTGCCAGATGATGAGAAAGAAGACATAGAAGAAGCAGTGACAGAAAACAAATTGACATTAGATAATCTGGCAGAAGGGTTTTATTATTCAAGACTGCTTTTGACTTATTTTATGACATGGACCCTTGTATGATATGGGCACTGAAACTAAAATGTTGGAAGAAGGATTAGTACTGTAAGAAATATTTTTAGAGAAATAAAAAAGCAAAAATGTGAGACAGAAATCATAACGTATTTCCATAAAGTTACACCGAGTGTGCCTGTCTCTCCTGCCTTTCCTTCCACTTTCTCCACCTCATGCACCTCTGAGAGAGCATGACCAGCCTCTCTTTTTCCTCTCATCCTCAGCCTACTCAATGTGATGACAATGAGGATGAAGACTTTTATGATAATCCACTTCCACTTATTGAATAGCAAATATATTTCCCTTCCTTATGATTTTTGTAATATTTTATTTACCCTAGCTTACTTTACTGTAAGAATACAGCATATAATACCTATAACATACTAAATATGTGTTGATCAACTTCTTGTAATCAGTAAGGCATCTGGTCAACAGTATGCTATTAGTAAAGTTTTGGGGAAGTCAAAAGTTATATGTGGATTTTTAATTGAGCAGAGAATTGACACCCTGACCCTGGTGATTTTCAAGGATCAACTGTAAAATCATATTTAAGCAATTATATAACCAATAGTTTAACAAAAAGTTTCAAAAACCAATATGTACACTGGACATAGCTTTTTAAAATAAGTAATAAGTTACAAAAACATTACTATTATTTTTGTGATGAAAACCACAAGAAAAATTTCTTTCGTATATTAGACTTAGAAATCTTAGGTTGTGCTTTGCCAGAAGCACAAATGAGATGTCTCCTCTTGAGCACTCTGATCTAAATCATGTTTTCTTTCCTTCACGTTACCTGTTTAGGAGGCTTTGAAGTAAATACATGTCCCACTTCAAGCACATGAATGGAATTTCACAACCTGTTCTTCATGTCTATCATCCTACTACATCTTTTCTATTCTACCATAATCCTGTACCTCATTTTTCTCATGTATTTTAATCGTATATTGTCCTACAAATATCTTTGCCAGCCTCCATTAAAGCTTTCTTGAATATAATAGTTTATATCATCATATTTAATTAAACACATTCAACAAATGGAATTTTGTGGGAAAGTTCAGCAGTGAACAATAAAAAATAATACATGTGTTATATCAGTAATTTATAATGTAAAAAAAAAGTAAATAGGAAAAAAATAAATCCAAAAGAACATTCAAAGTTGTGGGAAAATTCATACCCAACTCCAAAAAAAAAAAAAAAACTTTGTGATGTATAGATAGAGCTCAGTGAGCCAAATCTAAATAAAGTGTTATTGAAACTCAGCTACATCCATTCATTTACACATTGTCTGATGTTAGCCTACAATGGCAGAGTTGAAGAGTTGTGACAGAGAGATATGTACGCATATCCTAAAATATTTGCTACGTGTCCCATTATGGAAAAGTTTCCTGACCCCTGGTCTAGACAACTGTGTTAAATCTGCTGACTTATTTTCAACCAGTGTTGCACGTGTATAGTACCACCTACAGTGAGTCCAGGAGGCCTAAGCTGGAAATGTGTTACAGTGTCTGCTAAATAAATTCCTGACTCTGGTTTTACAACACAGTCATCTGGGGTCAAAAATACCTACTCACCAGGGATAGTTATATATTTTAGAGAATGTATGCGAATATAACTTACATACCTATTTTCGTGGAATGAATATGCAGACTATATATAATAAATGTGTTACAGAACAAAACTACTTCCATACACAAAGAAAATGCACAGTTTTTTTAAACGAACTCACATATTATATAGTTCACTAGTTAAGATACTCTTCCATTTAAAAAAGAAAAAAGGGTTAATTAAATTTCTCAAGGGACCAAAAATTCTTTAGTAGAGACAAAATGGACAACCTCTGTTTTGATCAACTTAATCCAACTACATATCTCACAAAACCAAAGCCATCTTTTCCACAAGTATCACATGTGTCTGTCTGCCTGTTGGGGAAAGGCTTATGAAACCTAAGGGGAGTTATTACGTTACTGATGAAAAGCTCCAATCTGTAACACATATGTGCATTTCAGTATACAGTATCTGCTTATTTTCATTAAATTGCATTAAATGCTTCAATATGTAACAGAGTCATCTTCCTTAGGAAGCATATACTTGTGGAATTCTTTGTGGTGTCCCTGGGAATCCCTTTACCATGTATTCGTGGCATTCTGCCTCTGCTAGGCTCATTCTTCCTATCCCCTGCTATATTTATTAAGAAGAGTTTTTCCCTTCCTTTTCTAAGGTTTTGCTTTTGTCCCCAAGCTACTGTTTTTGAACTGAAAGCAAAGCCAAGGGACAATATAGTTGAAAAAAGAATATAACACTATTAGAAATTTCTGCATAATATCTGCTGTCTTACTTAAAGGCAGAAACAGTTTTCTTCTCTCATCTTTCCGCCTAAACTACTATAATTTAGACCAAAGCTAAGGCCCAAAGTAGCAGAACAAAGAAAGCAAATATTTTCCAAGTTGGGGGAATGTCACCATTCATACATACTCACCATAGTAGTTATATGGAAGTGCATAATTAATTTTGTATACACTTCTATTCTCTGCTACAAGGCATACAAATCTACATATGAACTTTAAAAAATAGTTGATCTTAAAACTTCTTTTTTCTACATACTTTGATTACATTACTGTTGAAAAAATGCAAATATACCTCAACATTTAAGCATTATTTCACATATATATTTTTCTGAGCATCAGATAACATACATACAGTGGTTATTTTTTCTTATTCTAGATTACCCATTTTTTTTGTAATACATTGACAGTAGTGTGCCAGATAGACAAGTATGTACTAAATAATGTTTCTTTTTCATCAACTAAATTTCCTGTCCTCAAATCCATCTCATTTCCAAGTTTTCTACTTTATTAGCTGAAAGTCACCAATGTGTAAATTTTGAAGGCAAATGGCCTATTTCTTTTGAAATATAAAGAAATCTAAGCTATTATTTATTTGTTGTATTCAGAAAAAAAAAGACGAGCTATCAGGAAAAAAAACAATTCTAAGTGAAATTCAACTGTTGCTTATTAATTTCAAATGCAGATTTCTTGAGGAAATTTGGTTCCTAAAAATAACAACAGATTCTGAGGACATATGGCATATGTGGTACATAAGTATAAGCAAGAAAGTATCTGGGACCCTGGAAATCAAGTAAGTATAGAGCTTGATGCAATTGTTTGCTTGCACCTGGATGAGTCATTATAACAGCAGACTCACAATTACAGTTTAAAAACTTGTGTTTACACTCCTCTAAGGATTGCTACAGCTTTGTTACTTCCTACGCTTAATGGAGGAATCTCAGGAAGGTAGGAGAGATGACAGCCACACACCTAACCCTTAGGCACTCCAGAGTCACCCTAAACATACCCACCCTTCTGATTTCACCTGCTCTACTTTTGGAGTGAGAAGACGTGTACCACTGTAGGACAGGGAAGAGCTTTCCTTTTAAGTCTAGGTGCTTATGGCTATTTTGAAGCAAATTAGCTATTCTCGTCAATCTTAAATGGAAGAAGTGAAATATGTATTAAAGTAATATTTGTTTTTACTTATAGGCTTATTGTCTTCTAAAATATCTTAGCTATATAAATAGATAATTCAGGATTTGTCAATCATAATGGTAATGTTAATAATTAATGGCATAATAATAGTATATTTGTCTGGCACTATTCTAAGCAATTTACACATAACACACTTGTTTAATCTTCAACACTTCACAAGTCTGAAACAAAACAAGTTTATATAATTGGCCCAAGGTCACATAGAATAAGCAATCTTTCTCCAGATTTAAACCATCTTACCAAGCTCTTATTAAAACATATATGTACCCTGAAATCTTAGGTTTTTATCATTTCTTTAGCATTAGCATTAAGCACAGATTCTACTACAAAAGAGGTATTCAAAAAATATTTGCTTCAGTGAATGAGTCCCATCTTATTTGAGAGGCTGTAGCTTGTAGTGGTTAAAAGCACCAGCTTTTCAGCCAGTCTTCTAGGATTTGTACCCTGGATAAGTGACCCTGGAAGTTATATAATCTCTCTCTGCCTCAGTTTTCTATTCTGTTATATGGAGATAATGATAGTACCTACCCTATAGAATCATTGTAAAAATTAAATAAATCAACACAGGCACAAAGGCAGCACTATGTAAAAGTAATTTATTATCCTAAGTGTTAGATGTTGAATTTCTGGTGAATGTGACCTTATTGGGAAACAGGGTCTTTGCAGATGTAACCAAGTTAAGATGAGATCATACTGGATGATTGTGGACCCTAATCAAATACTGATGTCCTTATCAGGAGAAAGAGATTTGTAGACACGGAGCTACACAGGAAGGCCATGTGATGACAGAGGCAAAGATTGGAGTTATTCTGCCACAAGCCAAGAAATGCCAAGGATCAGGTGGCAAGCCAGAAGCTAAGAGGAGGCAAGGAAGGATTCTTCCCTTCAGAGGGACGATGGCCCTGCTGACACCTTGATTTTGGACTTCTAGCTTCCAAAACTGTGAGAGAATAAATTTCTATTGTTTTAAGCCACCCAGTTTGTGGTAACTGGGTAAAGCTGCCTTACAGAACTAAATAATGACTCTAGTTATTGCATATCGGTAATAAACAAGTGCCTGAATTCAGCTCTTCTAGCATCTTTGGGAAGAAAGCTGTATGAGCAAACCTAGGATTACTGTGAAGGGAGTAAACAGCAAGTGGATGTTACGAATTCAAAACATGTACATATTAATTCTTTCATCTAATCATTCAAACACACTTATTAGACCAACTGGGAACTAGAACACTGACTAGAATGTCATTTTCCCTCATGGAGCTGATGGTCCACTGAGCTATGTTTCTCTCAAAAAATATGTATAACCAAAATTCTCTCTTCGTGAGCTTAAGTTAGCCGTATATTTTTTCACTTTTAAATAATTTCTATTTTTATATTTATTTTATTTTTAATTGAAATATAATAATTATATATGTATGGACTACAATGTGATATTTTGATATATATATATACACATATTGTCAAATAATCAAGTTAAATGAATTAACATATTGTTCACCTCATATATTATACGTATCATTTCTCTGTGGCTAGAACATTTAAAATCCATTCTTTTACAGGGGATTCTGCGGCAGATAACGAATCGCTCAGTCTTTTGTTCTCTTAATATTAAGGCCTTCAACTGATTGGATGAGGCCCACCCACAATATGGAGGGCGATCTGCTTTACTACAAGTCCACAGATTTAAATGTTAATCTCATTCAAAAACACCCTCACAGAAACATCCAGACTTGCCCACGTATCTGGACTCAGTGGTCCATCTAAGCTGACACATGTAACTAACCATCCCAACATATGGAAGTAACATTCATAGGGTGTTAGGCAGGTGGGAGCGGGGAGGAGGAGATGGGTAAATTCATAGCTAATGGGTGAAGTGCACACTGTGTGGGGGATGGGCATGCTTGTAGCTCTGACGTAGGTCGTGTAAAGGCAATCTATGTAACCAAAGTGTTTGTACTTCCGTAATATTCTGAAATTAAAAAAAATGTAATGCTGTCTGACTCTTATAACTGTACCTTATATACAGTTTAAATAACCAATAGTAAAAGAAAATACATATATGTCCTTAAGAATACCAGACAATAAAATTCTAATTTATACGAGGTCAATAAACCATCACCAAATGGAGGAAAAGAGAGGAAGTAAAGAGGCTGTTTGGAATGTTCCTACCTTACATAGACCTAAATAACTCATTTTACTACCGAAAGGAAGGCAGGAAGGAAACGGAGGAAGGTAACTAATAAACCCTCTTAGAGAATTCTTAAACGTTATTTATAATGTATAGCATTAAAAATATGTAGAGCTAGGAAGCTTAATGTTTTACATTGATAAAACTATGACTTAGTTTTATTAGATATACCATTAACTATTAAACTATTAAAACTATTATTTAGTTTTGGTTACATTAAATTATATGTCAGACATCATGCTAGTCTATAATTACACAGCTTCAAATAGATTCGTTTAAATATGGTCTACTCACTAGAAGCCTTGAGTGGTTGAGAATCAGAATGTAATATTTGAAAGTGAAAGTGAAGTTCATGAATTTGAAGTTGTTCATACAAGATCACTGTGTATGTAGTGGTGGTGCCAATATTTTATTACTGGTTCCCACATCACATGTCACAAATGACAATTGCCAGTCTGTACCACTCTGAGAAATCACCTAAAGAATTGAACAAATAGGAATTCAGCACATATTTCTGGAAGATAAAACCTTTTGAGGTCTGGAAACTCATTTGATTACGTATTTTTTTCTGGTTACATTATTTTAAAGACTAATCTCTTATCCATGCTTCAAGAATGTGTTTTCTGCTGCTCATTGCCGGAGAAAAGGCAATAAACAGTCCTGGAAAAGTTTGTCACTTTTAGTAATATGGTAAATTAAATATTAGGATTTAAATTGATCTATCAGATGAGATGACTGCAGGCAATTTGATCTGAGAATGAGTTCATGTTCTCTTTTTGGGCCATGACAAAAGAAAAGTAGTTAATTCATGTGGAGGAAAAAAGAGAAATAAACTATTTTCATGTTATGAATCAGAGGTTTGAGCCAGTATTTGCTTTTGGAGTGTATTTGTTATGGCCCTTACTCTATCCTAAAGAAACAAAAACCGCATTAGAACTCTCAGGTGGTCATTACATCAAGCAAAATACATGGGATGAAAACAGCTAGAATAAGAAACAAAAAGATGGAAACATTGATCCAAGTAGTTTCTATTCCCCTTATGAGCTGTATTTCTTTGAATTCAGTCTTCAAGTTCAAACACCATTACAGCAAAATTTTGATTCTTAGAAAGATGAGAAAGACAATTTGTTTGTGTGTGTAGTGTGTGTATTTGTTCATGCATGCACATTATCAGGTCATTATAGTACCAGTACTGTAAGTTGATCTGTGCTATCTAGAGAAAAACTCTCAATCTGATAGCAAAGCAATGTTGTCTTTTCTAAATAAAAAGTGGAATATTACTTTCATTTTTTCTCAGAGATCAATTCAGATTTTGTAGTAATGATAAACCACTTGAAAATAAATCAGACAAATTAGACTTAAGAAAGTAATGTTACAAAAAAATTCTAAGAAGAAATATATGAAACATATAAATCTAGGGAAAAGATGTTCATTATTTTCGAACATATATGTTTAATATAAATAAATATTTCTCACTAGATCTCAGGCAATATAGAAAAAGTACAGTATCTATACTCTCAATGTGGTTTTTCCAAACACCACATTTCCTTACATAATTCTCTCCCCTTCTTAATCCTTACTGATCCACTCCTCCAAATAGAATAGCAAGCCATCAATTCACATATCCATTTGTTCTTACTAAACCATTTATTAAGTCCCAACAGATATGAGGCAATAGGGAAAATGAGGAAACTTATGTGCATTCAACAGGTGTTATAGAAACAAACAAGACAATCGTCCAAATGTGAACAGATCTTTCTGTTTCCCTGGGTGGTTGCCTTTTCCCAGGCAATCTTCCCCTGGCTATCTCTTCAATCAAAGCTCTTCTCTCTCTGGAATTCACAGATCTGGGAGAGAAGGGCAGAGATCCTTCCCTATCGTGAAGGAGGTGTCCAGACTGCTATGAACTGCAGCCACAGTAAATGCTACCAAGCACATTTAGTAGCTTTTTAGGGAAACTATGGATGAGAAATTGCAGTGGTCTCAAACATCTAGAATTTGTATATTTTGATCAAGGTTATAAGTAAATTCATCTTTTACTCCTTGTATTTTAGATGGTTTGCTTTTGGTCTTTGCAGGATCTTTTAACCTGAAGCTGGTTGTATTAACCAACCTGAAATTATTTAGGGCTCTAGGAATTAAAGACTTTACTACTTACAAGATTATAATAAGTCAGAATGTATATTTTAAATTACTTTTAAACTAAAAGATTGTATGAGTTTACTAGCGCTGTCATAACAAAATATAACAGACTGGGTGGCTTAAACAACAGAAATGTATTTTCTAACAGTTGTAGAGGCAAGAAGTCCAAGATCCAGGTGTAGGCAGGTCTGATTTCTTCTAAGGCCTCTCTCTTTGACTTGCCAATGCCTGTCTTCTTCTTTCACATGGTCTTCCCTTGGTGCTGTCTGTGCCCTAATCTCCTCTCCTTATTAGGACATCAGTCATATTGGATTAGGACCCACCCTAATGGCCTCATTTTAACTTAACTGCCTCTTTAAGGGCCCTCTCTACAAATATAGTCACATTCTGAGGTACTGCGGTTAAGGCTTCAACACATGAACTTTAGGGGACACAATTCAACCTGCAACAGAGGTGTAACCTAAAGGTTCAAAAATCACTGAAAAGTTCAATTTAGCTGCTATGATGTGAAATTAAATATGCAGATCAAATATGAAAGGGAAAATAAAACTTTATAATATATCCAATTTAAGATTTCTAGCTGACTAGTTTAACTAGGCTGATATTTTTTTCTGAAAATTTTCCAACACTAAGAAGGACCCACTACAGAAGAAAATGAATTTCTTATATCTTGAAATTTAAAAAAAGAAATGAAATCTCTAAAACCTACCAGATTGGCAGCACTCATTTCCACGTATAGAGGACTTTTAAAATACTATGCAGTATTGATTTTTTTATTTCCCCATTTTCAGAGAAATATTCATCCTTCATATAATCTATAACCCGTGACAATTATTTCAGCTATTTTCATGTCAATAATGACTCTATTCAATATAAGATTCAAATAAAAGAAAATACATTCGCTAAAAGTCAAAATTTCCTACTAAGAATTAGGGGCATTCTTGAGGACAGAAAAAAAGAAGAGGAGTAGTGTGTAGTAGGATACTCTTTGGTCTCCCAAAAGTTTCTACTATCCATAGGGGGAAGTTTGGGGCTGTAAAATTATAGAGTTTAATTTTTTTTTTAATTATTACCTTGACCTGTATTACATTGGAAAACTCCTAAGGGTAAGAATTTAGGCTAATTTCTGTCATGTGATTTCTCTTTTTTAAATTATTTTAAGAAGGAAGAATGAAACACTAATACCACACGCCTAAGTGAATGTGTTTTGTGGTGTGGGTGGAAGTTGCTGAGGGTTGGGCTGTCCAGGAGATTGTCAAGGAATATTGGTTGGTAGGTAAGCAGAAGGAAGGCAAGGTGAAGATGTGGAAGTGAGAAAAAGTGAGAATGTTTGGGGCATTGAACAAAATATTCACTTAGGTGTTTGATTTCAGACTGGCTCTTGAACTCATACAGACACAGAAGCACACATCAGTTTACTGAATCCATATTTTTATGTCTAGGAGTTTAAAAAATCTCTCCTCCATTGAGAATGCCTACACAAGTCATTACAAATTAATTAAAATCTGTTGGAACTCCTAAGATTATGCTCAGTCATTAAAGAAAAGGGGGAGTACTTTGTGAACAGTAGTGAACAGTAGTGTTCAGATACTACTCTCAATATCATTCAGAATAAATATTAGCAAGTCTGACACCATCATTTTGCACTCAAAATTCTAAGTAGCCCTCATAAGCCTACCCTCACAAGCATATTCAAATACTTTAGTACTTTTTGATGCTTTCATTTTAGCTTTCTCAAAAGTATTTTCATCTTAAGCAGATTCTGGTATTTGAAGCAGAGCCTTTTATGAACAAAGTTTTTACTAAATAGAGTGAGAGGCTTCTTTCTCATTCTTCCTGATACTACCTTTTTCATCCTTAAAACAATAATAATCCTGAGAGAAGGCACATAACATAGCAATTAAAATTAGGGTTTTCCAGTAAAAATGGCAGGGCTATTATGCTACAATAATTATTACAGCATAATAGCTATGCCAGCCCTCTTTCATCACTTACTTATGCACTTTTTAAGTTACTTGTCCTATGATACCTGAAAGGATTCTTAGTAGGTTGAATGAGATAGTGTGTATAGGGCATTAGCACATTGCCTAAATGCAAATTTACACTCCTTTTAGATCAGATTACTGTTTTCTTATTACACAGAGTTTATTCTACATTCATAATTTTAAATTATGGGATTTTTTTTTTTTTTTTTTGAGACAGGGTCTTGCTCAGGCTGGAGTACAGTGTCATCATCATAGCTTACTGCAGCCTCAAACCGCTGGGCTCAACCAATCCTTCCACTTCAGCCTCCTGAGTAGCTGTAAACTACAGATGTGCACTACCATGCCTGCCTAATTCTTCTATTATTTTTTCTTATAGAGATGGGGTCTCACTATGTTGCCCAGTTTGGTCTTGAACTCCTGGCTTCAAGCAATCCTCCTGCCTCAGCCTCCCAAAGTGCTGGGAATACAGGCATGAGCCATGGCACCTGGCCTAAATCATGTTTTAATAATACATAAAGTAACAGGAATATTTCCTCTAATAGTTCTCTTAGCAAAGGGATCCAGCATAAATACTGCTGTCTTTCTACTACAAGCTAATGGGACCCAGTCTCATGAATAAGCAGCAGATGGAGGACAGCTCTGCTGTGTAGTCTTTGACCCTTCATGCCGGCAGGCAGCGAGGTGAAGTCTTTAAAAGCCAAGGAGATAAGACTTCCTGATGGTATCAGACTTGCAGTAATTGCAAGAAGTATTTGTAACCATGCACAAGCTTGAGGGTTGCAAACACCAAATGCTAGTTTAGTTTAGATTCATGGGTCACTAGGGTTACAGCAATTAATGCGTAGATTCTGCCTTCTAAGACTTGAGAATCTGGTCAGAAAGAAGATAGTATATGTGGTGTTTGTTTTCCCACTTTTGTGATACTTCACTTAGAAGAATGGGCTCCAGCTCCATCCAGGATAATACTAATGTGGACATATGGGAAGCAACATTCACAGGATGTCGGGCAGGTGGGAGGGGGGAGGAAGGGATGGGTAAACTAACGGATGCAGTCCCTGCTGTCTGGGGGATGGGCACGCTTGTAGCTCTGACTCAGGTGGTGCAACGGCAACATTTATGTAACCAAAGAGTTTGTACCCCCGTAATACTCTGAAATTAAGAAATAAAATGGCTATCTTAATAGGTAAAATAGAAACCAGTTTTTGTACTGGCATTATTCTATGGTTTCCCCAAATCCAGACCTTCACTGACTTTTTTTTTAATGTAATCTAATGGTCATAATGATTTAAAAAATTTTTTTCTATTTTCTTTTTATTTCAGCATATTACAGGGGTACAAATGTTCAGGTTACATATATTGTCTTTGCCCCACCCGAGTCAGAGCTTCAAGTGTGTCCATCCCCCAGACGGTGTGCACTGCACCCATTAGGTGTGTATATATCCATCTCCTCCTGCCCCCTCCCATCTGCCCGACACCCAGTGAATGTTACTACTATATGTGCACATAAGTGTTGATCAGTTAATACCAATTTGATGATGAGTACATGTGGTGCTTCTTTTTCCACTCTTGTGATATTTCACTTAGTAGAATGGGCTCCAGCTCTATCCAGGGTAATACAAGAGGTGCCATATCACCATTGTTTTTTGTGGCTAAGTAGAACTCCATAGTACACATATACCACATTTTATTAATCTACTCATGTATTGATGGGCACTTGGGTTGTTTCCACATCTTTGCAATTGTGTATTGTGCCGCTATAAACATTCTAGTGCAGATGTCATTTTTACAGAATGTCTTTTTTTTTCCTTTGGGTAGATGCCCAGTAAGGGGATTGCTGGATCAAATGGTAGGTCTAACTTGTATCTGTTTATGGTATCTCCACACTATTTTCCACAGAGGTTGTACTAGTTTGCAGTCCCACCAGAAGTGTATGAGTTTCACTATCTCTCCTCATCCACATAAACATTTATTATTTGGGGACTTTTTGATAAAGGCCATTCTCACTGGAGATAATTGATATCTCATGGTAGTTTTGATTTGCATTTCACTGATGATTAGAGATGTCCGAGCATTTTTTTATGTTTCTTGGCCATTAGTCTATCTTCTTTTGAAAAGTTTCTGTTCTCTGCATGGCCTGTGAGCAAGGAAAAAAAAAAAAAAAAAGAAAAGTTTCTGTTCATGTCCTTTGTACACTTTTTGATAGGGTTGTTTGATTTTTTTCTTGCTGATTTTCCTGAGTTCTATATAGATTCTAGTTATCAGTCCTTTATTAGATGTGTAGCATGCGAATATTTTCTCCCATTCTGTAAGCTGTCTGTTTGCTCTTGTGATAGTGTCCTTGGCTGTTCGGAAGCTTTTTAATTTGATCAGGTCCCATTTATTTATTTTTGTTGTTGCTGTGATTGCCTTTGGGGTCTTCTTCATAAATTCTTTGCCTAGGCCAATGTATGTAAGAGTTTTTCCAACATTTTCTTCTAGAATTTTTACAGTTTCATGCCTTAGGTTTAAGTCTGTTATCCACCATGAGTTGATTTTTGTGAGAGGTGAGAGGTGTGGATCCTGTTTTAGTCTTCTACATGTGGCTATCAAATTTTCCCAGCACCATTTATTGAATAAGGATCCTCTTCACCAGTGTATGTTTTTGTCTGCTTTGTCAAAGATTAGATGGCTATATGAGGATGGTTTTATATCTGGGTTCTCAGTTCTGTTCCATTGGTCTACATCTCTGTTCTTGTGCCAGTATCATGCTGTTTTAGTTACTATAGCCTTGAAGTATAGCTTGAAGTCTGGTAAATTGATGCCTCCCAATTTGTTCTTTTTCCTTAAGATTGCTTTTGCTCTACAGGGTCTTCTTTAGTTCCAGAAGAATTATTTTTTCTAGGTCTGCAAAAAATGATGTTGCTATTTTAATAGGGATTGCATTGGATCTGTAGATTACTTTGGATAGTATAGACATTTTAACAATGTTGATTCTGTCGACCTGTGAGCATGGTATGGTTTTCCACCTGTTTACATTCTCTGTTATTTCCTTCCTCAGTGTTTCATAGTTCTCCCTGTAGAGGTCTTTTACCTCCTTAGTTAAATATATTCCTAGATATTTTATTTTCTTTGTTGCTATTGTGAAGGGCATTGAGTCTTTGATTTGGTTCTCAGTCTGACTGTTGTTGGCATATAGGAATGCTACCGATTTCTGTACATTGATGTTGCAACCTGAGACTTTGCTGGATTTATCAATTCCAGTAGTCTCATGGCTGAATCTTTGAGGTTTTCTAGATACGAGATCATAATGTTAGCAAAGAGCGACATTAGCATAGTTTGACCTCTTTCATTTGCATTTGGATATCCTTGATTTCCTTCTCTTGTCTGATTGCTCTGGCTAGGACTTCCTTAAACGGGAAACTTTCACTGACTTTTAACTCAAGAATGGCCTACACAAGAAAACAGTGGCAGCATCCCCTGGTTTCTTCAACTTAATTGCCAAGATCAAATCATTTAAAGTAGCTCCATTAAGAAGTAGATTTAGGCCGGCGAGGTGGCTCACGCCTGTAATCCTAGCACTCTGGGAGGCCAAGGCGAGTGGATCGCTCGAGGTTAGGAGTTCGAGACCAGCCTGAGCAAGAGCGAGACCCCGTCTCTACTAAAAATAGAAAGAAATTATATGGACAGCTAAAAAAAATATATAGAAAAAATTAGCCGGGCATGGTGGCACATGCCTGTAGTCCCAGCTACTCGGGAGGCTGAGGCAGTAGGATCGCTTGAGCCCAGGAGTTTGAGGTTGCTGTGAGCTAGGCTGACGCCACGGCACTCACTCTAGCCCAGGCAACAGAGTGAGACTCTGTCTCAAAAAAAAAAAATAAATAAATAAATAAAAAAAGGAAGTAGATTTAAATGAAGTCTATTTTCTGCCTGTCAGATTACTATAAATATAGGAGCGATTTCATATAAATAAATGTAGCAAATAAATGTGTATTAAAATTAAATAAAAGAAGACAGTAATATTGTAAAAGCAACGAGAGGACACCAGAAGTTAAGGTTAAATATATATATAACTACTTTTAAAAGAGAATTAAGTAGTCTTAAAATTGAGTTTATGTCAGTGTTTAAGGTTTAAATAATTTGCCTTAAATATTATATTTTCTAAAAATCTATTCAAGAATATAATTAGTATTATATGAATTGTTTAATTAAAGAGAGTCTTCAGTTTTTCTGTTAGGATGAGACTGCACTGACTTCCTTGCATCTCAGTTTGCAGTGCCAAGAGAGAATTAATTTGCCTGGTTGGGAGACAAATCACTTTGTCTTACAGAGGACATTAATTCCTTGAAGGCAAAAGCTCTGACTTAAAGTAAGAGTTCTTATGTTGGGCCTGTATTCTCTCAGAATTTATTAGCTAAATAGTGTGTTTATGTAAATATTTTAGGGAAAAAGATCATAACTCTTACCAGATCTTCAAAATAATGACCAAAAGTTAAAAAGAATCACTTACTTAGAAAAATAATATAAAATTAAATGCCAAGCCCTTAAATTCTATTTTAGTGACCAAAAAATCACGATGACTCACAGTTTTGCTAACATTTTGTCCTTAAGATCATATTTACACCATCCTCAAATAAGTCCAACTTTTCCTGATCTTTGTTTCTGGAATTCACTTTTCTGAACTCAAAAAGTTGCATTTTCCATAACGTCTGCCTACTTCTCAGAATATCAAAGTTATTTTTCATTTCAACACTGTTCCTTAAATTTATTTCCCATCACATTCTACTTTAGAGTATTCTGACCATAATCACTAAACCATTTAAAAATATTGTTTATTCCAAGATCAAACTACAATCATTTTATTCATTTTCCCCAAAAAAGGACATAAAGAAAACTTTAAGATGTACTATTTTATAAATTTTTAAATTTTATCTTATATATAATAATGCATAAAAATTGAAAATAACATTTTTTCCCTATTTTTATATGAATTTTGACTTCTATCTTTGCCATAGGCCATTGTTATCTCTAGAGCCTCTTTTTGGAAAATAAAACACAGTTTTTTAATGTGCTTATCACCATTTCATCCTATAATGTTTGGAATATAACAATTTTTAAATCTCTGTATATTATAATATAAATTTGATCCCACATCATAAATACTCATTCATATTTGTGAACTCTATCACCTTTAGACTACATTGCTTTTTAAAATGACTGTTCAGAGATTTGTTTGCAATATCTAACACTTGAAAATAATTACTACACCTGTATCAAGTTTATTTTATTCCTTCATTTATGTTCCTTCAGGTAATCTCTATAAATATCTAAATATATTTAGCACATAAGTTTTATAATAGATTTACATAAATATGGGTAGCTATGTAAATATGAATATCTAAAAGCCAGAAACAATATGAGCTATTTTAAGATGGTATATCTTCCCTCAATGGTACTTTACAGTTTACAAAAAAAATAATTGCTATAGCACCAAAGAATTTGAGAGATTTGTAAGAGCCTCAAAAAGTAACTTCCCAAGAATAATTTTAGAAAAATAGAAGTTGGTTTACTTTATGACATATAAGTCATGTAAATTTGGCAATCACTTTATAATACTCTACTCATTCATAAAAATATCTCTAAAAAATGATTATTTCTTAGTTTTCACACACTATTGACATAATATTTTAAAGATTATAAATTTATAAAAACTAAACTACTCAATATTCCAGAATTTATGTGATTTATATTTAAATACTTGTGCAAGAAACATTGGGGACAGTAGAGCATAGAGGACTTTTGAGTATAGCAAAGTTAATCATCCACGATATAAAGCTCCATGTTGATATGATTTCTTATCAAATCTCCACTTTGCAAAAACAAAGTTCATACCTCAATTTTTTTTTCTACTGTTTCTCTTAGTTTCTTACATTCTATTTGTTATCCCTTAGGAAGTCTTAAAATCAATTATAGTTCCTCTTGTCCTTTTACTTTTTTATTATTTAATGTTGATGAAGACTGTGTATATGAAAATATAGTTGACATTAATAATCATCAGTTTCAATCCCCTTCACACTAAATCTTTATTGTGTGGTATTCTCCATATAGCAGAAAGGATTTCATAGTAATATATAAAATGATAATCAAGGGTGAAGTAATTCAGAAGCCATAATAAAACATTAGATTTAGTCATGCCAATGAAGATACAGTACACTTATTTTCCCATTTATAAATTTCACCTAGTATAATTATTTTGAAGTGCAGGAAATTTCCATATTAGAATGTTTTGTAATTTTCCTTCAGGTCAGCATTTCTATCATCAGAATAAGAAACCATGAATGAGTCAGAGACAAGAGGAAATGAAGACAATTGTAGCACAGTTTATATGTCAGAGTTGTAGTGCCAAATGCTTTACAAGCCTTTTACATGTGTTCTGGTACTTTGCTAATGCAGCTACAGTATCTCCAGGGCCTTTAACATCCTTTCTTTCGTGTCTCAAGTGGCCCATAAATGATGGTTAGAAGAACATAGAATTTTTAAAAAATGGCCAGAGGGGTTTTCTGGTCATTTTTTCCAGTTTGATCATTTAAAACAAATTCCTTCTCCTTTTCATTGGTTCTGCTTATTTTAGAGAAACAGTTTAAATTTTACAGAAACCCACAGGCTGAACAAATATCTAAGAAAGTTATACTTCTCTTATGGTGTTGACGGTGATTTTAAAAGACCCGTAGGTATAGACAATGATATTCTTGCATTGGGTATTTTATGAGCAAACGGAATATAAGTTTCACTCTCTGTCTCTCATCAGCAATGAAAATAAGGCTAAGAATGGACTCAAGTTCAATTAGGGATTGTTTAATTGACCTGCTATTGAGTCGATCCTGATTTTCTTCTCACAGATTTTAGCTACAAAATTTATAGTGTCTGAAAATGTTGCTTTTTACAATGTGTGTGAAAACTGTGAGCCATCTCCCTCCAGAGCTGCTGTAATCATGCAAACCGAACATTAAGTTGACCCTCCTCAGAGCAGAGACTTTTCTTTCAACGCATGGTCTGCTTACCATTAAATACCAAAATGGTTATTTGTCTATATTTCACAGGGGGCGCGCGCACGCATGGGCGTTGCTTTGTTTTTGACTTTATGCTTTAGGGTTAAAATAAACATAATTCAGCAAAGCATGGGAATATTAACGTTTAAAAACAATGTTAAAAAAAAACTTTAGACAAATTAAATTTAACAGAGTTTTTTTTGAGCAAAGAACGATTCAATTCATGAGGGGGCAACATGCAGAGCCAGCAAAGGTCCGGGGAGCTCTGCTCCACAGCATGAGCAGGGAGCGGTTGTAGCTCAACAGGGAAACAAAGTAATTACCTGACTGGCTACAGCTAGGCATTCGCCTTATTTGGGCAAGGTGTGATAAAGCAGTTGCCTTATTCGGATATGTTCTGGTCGGAGGTCCCTAATGGTATCACCAATCAGCTGGCTGGCTGTTGGTGATTGGTGGAGGCTCATGTTGTTTAAGTGGGTTCCAAGAAATGTTTCCAAGTTAAGTTCTGGTTTGCTTAGGAAAAAAACTCGGGGTACAGAAGCAAACCCAGGCTACTAGTCTCCTGCTTAGTTTGCTTTAACAGCATTCTGAGACCTATAAGTTAATAATAAAAAACAATATTTAGATCCTTTTTTCCAAATGAGAATACAGGTCTCATGACCAGGAAAACTATACGCTATACACTTGGCCTGGTTTCAGTAATGAACCTTATTCGCTCCAGTGGACTAGACTTAAAAAAAATCTAGTAAAGTATACTATTTATATATAGTGAGTAAAACTAAGCTATTCTTTGGTTTAAGAAGATAAAAATAATCTGTATTGTATAAAGCATATGCAACTGTGATTAATATCTGCTTATATTCTTCTATTCTAACTATGATACCATAAGGAATATTTCAATATAGTTTAGTTTTCTAACTCAAGCCCTCTCCACCAAATTGCTAATATAAACAAATGAATAATAAAATACTATGTACCAGCCAGCTATTACTGCAAAGTCATCCCAAAATTTAGTGGACTAAAGATAAGTGCATGTTTTTACTCGCAAATCTAAGGGTCACTTGGGCAGTTGTTCCGGTACAGAGTGGGCTTCCTCATGATCTGTGATTATCTGTGAATCAACTTGGCAGCTCTGCTTCTAGGAGTTTGCTGGATGTTGATGAAGGTGCTTTGTTTTTTTTCCCTTGCTGGTTTTGGTTTGTTCATCTGGTAGCTGAGGAGGATTTAAGAGAATGAAGCTCTTTTGAAAGTGTAACTCACTTAAAAACTTTGTTGGCTTCCTATGAATCAGATTCAAGTCCATTCTAAGAGCCAAATTATTTGGGAGACATGCATTTCTCTCTCATTCACAGCTTCATTGGCCATGTCAGACTGTTAAGGGAAAAGAACCTTAAGTTTCTTAGAAACCCTTTAATCTAACTGAAATAAAAACCTGTGCCCTGACTTAAGTCTTAACGAAAGGTCTTATTAAAAGGCACTTGATTTGATCTTGTTCTTAAAAATTTTTTATGTTGGGACTCTTACGGGCTGAAAGTATAAAAGATGAGAAACAACTAATTTATCTATCTACCTGTCTGTCTGTTTATTTATATCCCTTTAAATTCTTGTGGAAAACTGGCCAGTTCTTTGCCTTGCTCAGAATTTGGCAGACTAAGGCAGGCCAAATTCAGCCTACTGCCTATTTTTGTATGTGCTGTGTACTAAGACTGTTTTTTACATTTGTTTTTTACTGGTTTAAAAAAATCAAAAGAAGGAAAATATTTTGTGATATATGCAAATTATGTTATATTCAAATGTCAGTGTTCATAAATAGTTTTTTGAAATACAGCCACACTCATTTATTTACATATTGGCCCTGGCTGTCTTTGCACTTAGAACAACAGAATTGAGTAGCTGAAGCAGGGACTGCAAAGTCACAAAGCAAAAAATATTTACTATATGGCCCTTTACAGAAAAAGCTCTAGCTCATACTGTTCCTGCACTACTTTATTATATGCAGCTAAAGGAAGTAAACTGACACTTTCAAGTCTTGTCTGGAAATCATTTTGTCAACGTCCTAAAGTTTATTAGAAACATATCTAATGGTATAGTCTTGCCAATTGTTTTGTTATTTTGTAACATGAGGCTGTATTTTTCCAGCCTCTAATGGCACTTTCTCACCATTTCTCCAGCCTCTACTAAATATTTGCTCATCATGTTTCCATTATCTGCTTGCTACTTTGCTCTCAAACAAAAGTCTCACATTTTAGGTCAATGGCATTCCACTTCTGTGTACCAATTTCTATATCAGTTACTTCTTGCAGTATACGAAATAAACATAAAACTCTGTGGCTTAAGTAAATAAGCATTTATAATTGCTCCTAATTCTAGTACTCAACCCTATAATACTGCTTCTCTCTCATGGGCTTGTTCATGTATCTGAAATTAACTTGTAGATTGGCTAAAGGCTGGAGGGTCTAAAACGATCTCTTTCACAGATCTCTTATTTGACTGGTTATTGGCTGGGACAGCAAGAATGAGGCCATGGGCCTCTCATACTTAAGCAGGTCACCCTGGGCCTGTCCACATGATGGTGGTAAGCTTCCAAAAGAATGAGTGGAAGCATGCAAGGTTTCTTGACACATGAACTAGGAACTCCGTAAGTACTCCATAACTTCCTCCTTAGTATGTTAATGAAAGCAACCAGCCTAGCCCAGATTTAATGAGTAGAGACATAAATTCTGCTTCTTGATGAGATAACCATAAAATGTATAATTCCATTTTAAGAAGCTTTTAGTATACAGACTATACAGCCATACAAAGCATACAATCAGATATTATTTGCTAATAGTCTTCAATTCTGAATATATCATCAACAAAAGAATTGTTCTTTCTAGCCTTAACATTGTAATAATGACAAATAAATAAGGAAATACTCCCAATGGGTTATTAGCATTGATGAATATTATACTTCAGGTAGAAAATTGGGAAAACAACATGAAAAATAACCAAAAAACATAAATCTAAGTAACTTAAAGGTCATCCTTTTCTAGTACACATTTGGGAGGAAGGAATATATTTTAATTCTTTCTTAAGTAATCCACCTAGCAGCTGTTCCTCTATATTTTGGGATCCTCTGTTCTAAGTTCTGCTGAGCAATGCTCCTTATTCTGTTGCTAGATACCCCTCGAATGCCTTTACTATACCTCTCTTTAGGATTCTATTCTATTTTGGTGGGTGTCACTGGAATAATGAATATCAGGTCACATTTAATTTTACTATGCTATCTTTTTATTCCTAAGAATTCCATGTTCAAGTACTTATATAAGGAAATTAGTCTTAACTTATGGGAGCAAATAACTACTCATAGTAGGGCATGAGAGTTTGGACAAAAGGAGAAGGGCATTGAGTACAGGCTTTGTGGTCTGTGAGTTTCTTCCTTATGTATTTTCACTGTTTTTGTACTAATAACATTTAAGAAGTTGAAGACTGTGACTTGATTTTAATCCCATGGCATTATCACATATGGGAAGAAGAGAAAAAAAAAAAAATATATATATATATGCATTTATGTCACCCTTGTGACCATACTCCTGATGAGAGTGTTAGAACACCAGTTGGTTGGAAAAAAAATAAATCAGAATCAGGGACTTAGGATCAAATAGTAGGTGGGTTCAATGGGCTACCTTAACTGGGTTTTCTTGGAAAGTTACAGAGTTTATTATGTTAGCTTTTGTTTTCTTCAAGGATGGACTAGTCACCAAGCTGGAAGGATTAGTTTTCTTTCTTGTAGACTTTCATGGGGAGCTTTGTCTTAGCTTTTCAGGGTGGTTGAAAAGGCACCTATGACTAAGAGACAGTCTTTCCTTCTAAATATAAGGTGTGGGAAGGAAATGGGTGTGTGGATTGGTCTTCCCACTATACCCCTATGTATTCTACTTCTACTCAAATTCAGTGACATATGCATTCAATTAACTCAATTTCACTTTCCCTCACCTCCCTGCCCATCCACACAAGCCTTAATCTGCAAGGTCATCTAACTCTTAAAAATATTTCTGTGAATAATTCATTTATCACTTCTAGGTACAATTTGTTCAGCCTAATGGAATCCTAAGAATTTTAACTTGATGTATGACCTTCATTTATTCATACTTATCAGACACTTTAAATATATAATTTTTTTGTTTGAAGTATAGTATCACATTTATTTCTCCTAATCTTCATTATAAACCTTTAAAAAGCCAGGAACCTGTTATTTGGTGGCACCTTTATATAGCTAGTTTCAAAATTTACTTAGAAGGAGATTTACAAATTATATTCAATTTTAGCTGATAATGTACTAGAAAGCTTATCAACTGTATTAAAGCCTAAGAATTTTAAATAAACTTAAAGATGGATAAACAACCATAGAATTATTACTGTTGTATTTCTTTTCAAGCCAGGGTTATTTAAATATTTACTTTTTTTTAAGTATAACATCTACACAAAAGAGTACATTTCAGTCACGCCTGGTGGCTCATGCCTGTAATCCTAGCACTCTGGGAGGCGCAGGTGGGATGATCGCTTGAGGTCAGGAGTTTCAGACCAGCTTGAGCAAGAGCGAGACCCCATCTCTACAAAAAATAGAAAAATTAGCCAGGCATAGTAGCCTGTGGCTATAGTCCCAGCTAATCAGGAGGCTGAGGCAGGAGGCTCACTTGAGCCCAGGAGTTTGAGGTTGCTGTGAGCTATGATGACACCACTGCACTCCACACCTATATAATTAGCATCCATATCAATAAACTGAACACTACCAGCATCAGGAACATCTCCTGCTCCTTTCAGAAGTTAGCATTTTTGAAGGAAAAAAAGTAATGTGGGGTTTTATGATATCCATCTGACTTATTTTCTTCATCTGTAAATGAATGGAACAATAAATATACTGAAAAACTGCTCTGTTGAATGTGAAAAACTCAATGAAAATATGTTTCACACTATAGCAGACTGCACAAATGAACAGTATTATTTAGTTTTCTATCACTACAAAGTACCCACGGCAGAGTTCACCTTGGAAAAATGATCAGGCTTGGCTCAAACCATGAAGAAGAGGGAGTGTTGCTAGGGAGTGCCAGCAGGCTGCCTTCCAAAAGACCTCTTAGAGTCTCGTTACCTTGGTAGATTTGCCTGGCTCTGAGTCTGGCCCTCAGCCTTTCCAGACACTGAAAACTAGTTGTCTATTTCTAAGGGGCCTAGTGATATTAAATAAGCTCAAGGGACTGATTTTAAAAATCAAAGCCCTGATTTAATAATTTACAATGAGGGGACCAGGCACTTGAATCTTCTGGCCAGAATATTTTCTCTCTGCTGAAGCTCCTTCGGGGAAGCCACACTGCATTCATTAGCTTGCTTGGTGAGCATGGTTTCAGAATAAGAAAAATTAGATGTCAGGAAGCTCCTCCTATACTATGTGATCTTGATTCACTACTTTTCTTTTTTTTTTATATACAAATGCAACCCCATACTTTGACTATTCTCTTCAGACCAACTCAGCTGCCAATCTAATAAGAAAGCATTCTAAAGCTTCCAGTTTCCAAGAAATGAATTACATGAACTTTTCCACCCTAGGAAAATCCTGTGTACACATTATTATTGTCACAGACATCAATGAGAATAAGACCCAAAAAGCATTTCAGGCCCTCCATTTAAATAACAATGTCTAAGTCCTGTTTTAGTTCACCTGCAGTAAAACCTCTCTGACTTGGTGCCTCCCTGCCCTCTAGCAGAAGGTATATCTGGCTGAAGCCCCCAGAGGCTGTTATGTTTTCTTTGCCTTCTCTTTCAAGTTCCTTTGGCAGAGATATGTGAGCAACTGAAATGGAAGCTTGTACTCCTGAAAGTAAATGCCAACCATCATGCCCACAATTAGATATGTGATTCAGAGACTTCATAGTCGAATGCTTTGGGCACCTCTGAGGCCCAGCACTCTGCTCCTGTTTCTGTGCTATTCTGATTTAGAAATCCTCACTCCAGCCCTGACCCCCAACCAAGTGAACAGCCAGTTCTTTAATAATGTTAATATTTTCAATCAAGAAACTGTTGTATATTTGTGGAAGCATTCTTGCCCATTATTAAAATGACTAAAATGATTTTTTAAATGTCAGGATTGATTCAATATAAGTTGATTCTAAGTTCATGGTGTTTATCATTCATAAATGATCATAAAAACTGCCAATATTTCTCTATTCTGGGTGAACCTCATAATCTCTGTAACCTCCATTTAGATCATTTGGGAAATGGGGCAGTTTGAGGATTTATTGAAATAATAAATGCAAAGCACTTAGAGCAGTATCTGACACAAGTTATGAAGTGCTCCAAAACCAAATTTTTGGTGAAATTCAAAATAGTTAATATTAAAAATCAAAATTTGTTATTTATTGATTTTGAGTTTTCCTCTTTATGAATTTTTGAGGCATTAAAATTGGTATTTTTGCATTACATTCATTCTCATATGTAAAGTTCCTTAAATAAGATTTGTTCTTGAAGGACTCAAAATCTAAAAAGTTTGAAATGACAACATATTTAAAACATACTTCAAAAGCTATTTTTTCGAAGTATAATGTTAATACACCAAGCTATTCTTAAGGATTGGAATTATGGTAAAGTATATTCACTATTATTACACTGTGTGATTTATATTAAAACAAAAAAAGCATTTAATGGCTTAAAAGGATGAAAATATTCTCCCCAAGTTTTTAGCTAACATATGATGAATAGTTACATCAATTATTAAAATACTTCTCTATTTTAAAGTTCTTAAATTTTTAAACAAAATTCATAGCATAAAAATCATCATCAAATATGACAGTATTTTTTCTTTTGTAAAAAAATGCATTTATACTTAAAATGGTTGATTGGATTTTAACATATAAAACACATAATGAGATTTTCACTTTGTTACACCAAGAAGAATGCTTTCAATATTTGAAAGTACATATTTAGTTATTATTTTTTTAATTTTTTTTTATTTCAGCATATTACAGGGGTATAAATGTTTAGGTTATGTATATTGCCTTTGCCGGACCCAAATCAGGGCTTCAAGCGTGTCCATCCCCCAGCCAATAAACCCAAATAACAATAAAATACTAATATCATTAACAGTGATCAGAGATGATAATTTTCACAATCACCGTTGATAATGAACAAGTTTGGAGATGTCAGGAAAGACACTAAAGTAGGCACTTAGCTAGCTATTCAGCCCTCCAAGGGCCAGTGCTAAAGTCACAGTCTAATGACAGGCCCTTGCCAATTTCTGTATGGTTTATTTATATCAATTGTATGTACAAAGTCAAGGTTTAAGGAATCTCCACTTAAGAAATATTAAATGATTCTCCCATTATCATCAGTATTGCATATGTTCTTCTCTGTATATATAATTTTCCAGTAATATTTAAATATTAAGCAATAAACATATATCTCAAAGAATAATAATTTTTCTGTTGGTTTGAATTTAGGATTCAAAAGAATTAAAATTTCTCACATCAAAGGCAAAAAAATTGTAAATCTGGAAACGAGTATTTTACGATGCTGTTCCTTATAAAGAAACTAAATTGTTTCAGAAAGTACTATTTGCAAATAGCATATTACTAGTAATTTTAGGTGACACATTTTAAATGTTTAAATCTGAGAGATTCATATAAATGACTTAATATTTAATCATCCAACCATTTTCTTTCACTCCTGATTCTTTTATTTTTGAAACAGAATTCATTCTTAGGATAATGTGATAAATGTTGTGTCAGCAGTTTTTAAAAAGAGTCTTCTGTTGTTATAAAAACTGGCAGACACTAAACAGACAAAGTCTCAGAATAATTGATATGGACAACAGCAGTTAAGAATTTAGACTCCCAGTAGGCAAACCACCTGTACAAACAACACTTCTAACTTCAATTTGAGTTACTGGCTTCTGAACACTCAATTATTTAGGGCATTCAAAGGATTTCACTAATGAAAGAAGTATCTGCAGCCCTGAATTATAACAGTGTTTTTATCACTAAAGATTAGATTTCAATGATAAATATTATAATTGCTATGTTGATGACAAATGCTTTTTTCCATTGGAACTATAAACTTTCCATTTTAATATATTATGGATGTGCATTTATATAGAATATTTTAATGCTATTTGACTTTGAGATCTTCAAAGTCAGACATTTTTAGAGACAGAATATAAAAAGACAGAAAGTGACCATCCAGATGTTTCCACATTCCAAAGTTGTCACTGCATTGCCATCCACAGAGTCTGCCATGGATTAAGAATCTAGTTTGGGTTAGAGGGGTGAAGTACTTGTATAGTATCATCCTTTAGCATTAATATGTATTGAATATCCTGTCATTATGATGAATTGACTTAGAGCCCCTGACTCACATTTAAATGGACAATAATGTTTTGTTTTGTTTTTACTTAAGAGTGGAAATTTATATTATTTTTAAATATATATACTTTTTAATTTTAGGGAAGTTTTAGATTTACAGAAAAAAATTGTGAAGGTAGTACAGAGAATTCCCACAGGCCTTAGAACCAGTTCTTCCTATTATTAATTTCTTACATTAGGATGGTACATTTGTTACAAATAATGAAACAATATTGCTACATTATTATTAACTATACTCCATACTTTATTCATATTTCCTTAGTTTCACCCAATGTCTTTTTAGATTTAAAGATCCCATCCAGAATAACACATTACAACTAGTCATTATGTATTCTTAGGCTCCTCAAGGCTGTGACAGTTGCTCAGATATTTTGAAGAATGCTCATAAATTGGAATTTGTCTGATTTTTTTCTAATGTTAGTCTGGGCTTATGGGTTTTGGGGAGGAAGACCAAGGAGGTGAAGTAGCATTTTCATGTCTTACATCAAGGATACATATTATAAATGGGACTTATCCCTGATGATGTTGACCTTGATCCCTTAGGAAGTGTTTTTCAGGTTTCTCCACTGAAAATATATTTTGCCCTCCCTTTCCATTTTGTACTGTTTTAAATGAAGTTACTCTGTGCAATCCACATTTAAGCAGTGGGTATTTGCTCTCTCCCTCCTTGAAGGCAGAATATTTACACACATTATTTGAAATTTTTCTGTACAAAAGATTTGTCTCTTCTCCCCATTTATTCATTCATTAATTCATTCATATCAGTATGGACTTCATTAACATTCATTTCATGTGCTATGTTATCATCTAATACTACTTTATTTATTTACTTTAAAGTGTTCCAACTTTGGCCATTGGGAATTCTTTAGTTGGCTCCTGCATTGCTTTTATATATCCTGTGTGTGTGTGTGTGTGTGTGTGTGTGTGTGTGTGTTGAGTAATTCCTTACTTCCTGGCATTCCAAATGTTCTAGGTTTATCTTGTATATTTCCTGTCCCAGTCCTAGAATCAGCCATTTCTCCAAGGAGACCTGGTTCCCTTTATCGAAGAACAGAGTTAGAAACCAAGATCTGGGTGTTAAGTATCCTCATTGCTACTGGTATGTCATGGATCGTAGGTCCTCTCAGCTGACAGAGCAAGGAAATGTGTATATGTATGCCAACCCCTGTATCTACACATATCTGTAAATAGTACTATGTGTAATTATCTGTGTCTATGTTAAACTAAATCTGATTTCATACTGATGACTCTAACTCTAATTCATTACCAAATGGATCATTCTAGCTCCCTCTCCATGTCTACCTGCAAATTACTATTCTAATAGTGAAAAAACTGGGTCCAACCAACCTTAATATATTTACTTTACTGATTAATTTCAGCCTACATATATAGTAGTTTCAGAATTGTTAACCTGTACATCCATTGGAGACAAGTTTATCAACTAGAGTACAGTGATTGGGTGTAGTTCCTCTGGATCTAGTCTCAAACTCCACCCATTTTTAATGTTAGTTAAGTCAACAATATTTTTGAAGTTGTTCCATATATCTACAATATAGTGAGATTCTTTTATAATATTCTGCATTCTGTCCTGGGATCTCTCAATATTCTAAGTGATTTTTTTGGTTAAGTTTTCATATGTTAAAATTCGCTCTTTTGGATTGTAAAGTTCTATGTATTTTGACAAGAAGAAAGTTTCATGCATCTACCATTACTATATCATATAGAATACTTTTACTGTCTTTAGCAATCACTAGTGGTTCACCAATTCAACCCTCCCTACTTTCCCCAAATTCCTGGCAACCACTGATTTTTTTTACCATTATTAGAATTTTGCCTTTTCTGAAATATCATATAATTTGAACCATACATTATGTAGCCTTTTCAGCTTTTAGACTGACTCCTTTCACTTGCAATATGCTTTTTAAAGTTCGTGCATTTCTTTTGTTACTTCACAACTCATTTATTTTTATTTCTGAATAATATTCCATTATACAAATGTAGTGTAATTTATCCACTTACCTTTTGAAAGACATCTTGGTTGCTTTCAGTTTTTGATAATTATGAATAAACAATGCAAGTTTCTGCATGGACAAACATTTTCCAATCACTCAGGCAAATATTATACCTAGGCACAGGATTGCTGGATCATATATAAAACTATATTTAGATTATGTAAGGACTGCCAAATTGTCTTCCAAAGTGGCTGGATCATTTTGCATTCCCATGAGTAATAAGAGTTTTGTTGTTCTGTCTCCTTGCCAGCAATTGGTATCGTCAGTGCTTTAGACTGTAGCCATTCTACTACATGTGCAATGATATCTCATTGTTATATCAGCAATTCCCCGATGACAAATAATGTTGAATATATTTTCCTATGTTTATTTGCCAGAAAAACTGTAATATTCTTGAAGTGTCTGGTCAGTTCTTTTATGCATTTTTAAAATGGTTGTTTTCTTATTGTTGAATTTTAAGAATTCTTTGTATATTGGGATACAAGTCCTTTAACAGATGTGTGTTTTGTTTTGCTAATATTTTTCTCCTATCTGTGGCTTATTTTTTTATTCTTTTAACAGTGTCTTCTGCAAAACAGAAAATTTTAATTTTAATAAAGTCCAACTTATCTTTTTTGTTGATCATGTTGTTGGTATTTTATTTAAAAACTCATCACCAGGAAAATAGTGTTTAATGATTTTGTATCTACTTTTGAATACTAGTTACTTTGAAATAGTGGCTTTCAAAATGCTCTCTTACCTCTTTCTTTGCTCTCATCTCTTTTCCCACTCTGTTTTGCTTACTCTTTCTTTGTTTCTTTTTCTCTCTCTGGAAATAATTAGGCTAAAATGCAAAAAGTGTAATTAAGGTACACTAGTAAGTTAATAATAGCTTTAATTTAACAGTTTTCTTCTGTGTACATTTTTACCTAAATGTTTAATTAGAAATATTCTTTTGTGGTCTGGAGATCATCTATCTGCCCATTCCAGCTTGTTAGTAGCAAAAGGTTTTTAGAAGTAATCGGTGGAATGTTATAGAAATTTATCAGTCAATTAAAATCAATATTTATCAAATACTAAAAATTGTTAATAAAATAAATGCATGTTATTCTCCTATCAATTAAAACATACTATTCAAAGAAAGTATCTTCTCAGAAAGGACTCATCTGTATGAATACAAAAGTAGTATTTGTCATGGTCCACCTCTTAGTTTTGGCTTTCAAAATTTAATTGAAGACATATACAGTACAATTAGTGAATTAAAAGAATTATATTGCACGGAGTGTAATCAAGTATAAGAACACCATGTAGATGCCATACACAATGTAATGGGTGAAGAATGTAGAAAGCAACAAATGCTGAAGTATTTATGGAAGATTTTATGAATGAGGCAGGGTTTAAGTTTGCCATAAAGGATGATTATAATATAGGCAGACCAAGTTAAAGAAGAAGGGATGCTCCAAGTGAAAGGAAAACATGAACAAAGACATTAGGGTAGAGATGAAGATGTCATGCTCATTGTGAAGTTATAACATAATTTCAATTAACCAAATAACAGGAAAAATTGGAAAATTTTGAATGGATGCAATAGTTTCAGATCTCTTGACTAGTTTTAAAATCAAGCTGTCAAGTAGATTAGTAGATCACATATGGTTATTTAGGGGAGTTAACTTTTTAAATAGTCAGTTGATATGAAAAAATAGTTTCTAAGACAAATTTAAAGTATTGACACCACTGTTATGACATAGTTGGGCCACATTAAAATCCTCTCAGCATATGGCATTTCTCTGTCCCTTGTGATTGGCTCAGATGTAGACATCTAATCTAACAGAGAGAAATTTATGATTTTAATTTGATGGCAGTTGGAAGAAAAGTTCTCCCTTTTGAACAGTGTGATGTACAGATGGGACATTTGGAATTTCTGCAGTCGTTGCACTACCGTGAAGAGTAAGGCCCGCCAACAGAGGATGATAGCACCAAGAGGATCACAAAAATCAGAGCCAGAAAACTGATCAAACAACACTTGGAGCTTAGCCTACTTCTGGATTATGCTAATTGAGCCAATAAATTCCTATTATGTTCCTTCTCCAAGGTACTTAGAAAGTCTTTTCTCTTTCTCTTACATCCCACACGTAGCATCATATTGGGAAATCATTTTTACTCTACTTTCAGAATACATTTAGATCTACTATTTCTCAAATCTTTACTTTGTCTCCCTAATGCAGATCAGCATCAGCTATCACCTGAAATAATATAACAGGCTCCTAGTTAATCTCCCCTTTTCTACCTTGTTCCTTCAGAGTCAATTAATCATACAGATGACAGTGATCCTTTAAGCACAAAAATCAGATCTAACTACCTCTCTGATTGGCATCCTACAAAAGCTCCCCATATCATGTGAGATAAAATCCAAAACCAGGCCCAAAATGATATGGGGCCCTGCTATTTTTGCAATATCATCTTTTACTACTCTACCTCTTGTGCTATGCTTTGAATGTATCCTCCAAAGTTAATGTGTTGAAAACTTAGTTGCCATTGCAAAAGTATTGAGAGTTGGAGCCTAATAAGATAGGATTAGGTCATGAGGGCTCTGGTCTCATGAATGGATTGATGCATTATCTTGAGAGTAGGTTCATTATTGAGGAAGTGGGTTCCTGATAAAAGGATGAGTTTGGCCTCCTTCCCCTTTCTTTCTCGTGAGTCTCTCTTGCTTTTTGTCACAGGATAACATGGCAAAAGAAGGCCCTCAAGGTGCAGGCCCCTTGATCTTGAACTTCCTAGCCTCCAGAACTGTAAGACATAAATCTTTGTAGTTTATAAATTACCCAGTCTCAGATATTGTTATAGCAACATGAAACAAACAGGTGAGAAAAAATTGGTACCAAGTAGTAGGGCTGTTACAATAATAAATTCTAGAGCAGAAATGAGGAACAAGGTATTAGAAACTACAGTAGAGGCCATACTTGCTATGCAGTTGCACATTACTTGGCAGAATTGTGTCCACATCCTAGGACTTTGTGGAAAGCAGTACTAAAGACTGATGAACTAAGATATCTGGCAAAAGAAATATCTACGCAGCAAAGCATTTGATGTGCTACATGGCTCCTTTGGACCACTTACAGTAAAATGAGAAAAGAATGAAATGATTTAAAGGTGGAATTTATAATTAAAAGGGAAGAGAAACAAAAAAATTTTGAAAACTCTCAGCCTGACCATGTCAAAAATTTTAAAAAAAATGGTTTGGGAAAGAATAATAAGGGTGTGTTTAAGCAACTGTTTGCTAAAAAGACTAATATGGCTAGAAAGAAGCCAGGTTCTATTCATCAAAACAATGGCAGAATTATCTTGAAGAGATCTTCAAGGCAAACTAGAACCTTGTGGACAAAGTTTTCAGAAAGGTACCAGAAGAACCTCAGGATTTGCTGCCCTGTGCCACCTCCAGACTCACTCTGCTCTGTGGACGCTGGCACAGCACTTCTCAGCTTCCTCAGCTGTGGCTCAAGTGGACCCAGGTGTGGCTCAATCTGCCAATCCAAAAGTTACAAGCTGTAAACTTTTGTGGCATCCATGTGGTGCTAATCCTGCAGGAACACAGCATGTAGGAGCGATGAGGACATGGCAGCCTCCACCTAGATTGCAAGGGATGTTGCAGATAGCATGGGGATCCAGGGAGGCCTTGTCACGGGGGCAGAGCAGCTACAGAGAGCTCCCAGTGGAAGTATAAACTCTGAGCCACCACAGAGAATCTCCACTACATCAAGTAATAGTGAAGCAGCGGGAATGGGGAAGCCTTAAGACGACAAATCAATCAGTCCACCAGCCTGCAACTCCAGCTTAGGAAAGCCCTCATTCTAGGACTTCCTAGCCCGCAGAACCATGAATAAAATACATTTCTTTCCTTCATAAATTACTGTCCATGGTATTCTGTTATAGCTGTGCTAAATGGACTAAGACACCTTCTTTCCCCCTGCCATGCTTTTTTTTTCTGTTCCTCAAGCATACAAAACATGTTTCTCTTAAGTTTTTGCACCAGTGTTTCCATTGCTTGAATCAGCTTCACAAAATATTGTCATGTCTTGTTCCCTCACTTTGTTCATTGTCCTTATGGGGAGCATTTGTCTTCCATATAAAATCAAGACCCTGTTCTCACTCACAACAGGTAATTTTTTTCATTGTTCCACTTTATTTTTCTTCAAAGCCCTTATTACTACTTGATACATTGTTTATTTGCTGATTTTCTATTCCCCCACCACCATTAGAATGTAAGTTTCATGAGAACAGATTTTGTTTTCTTTATTGTTATCTCTAGAATCTGGAGCAGGACAGGCAATACATAGTAGATGCTCAAAAGATGTTCTTAAATTGAATCAAACTATTCTTCAAGCTAACTAGAGTTGTTCTTATTTCTGTTATGGTTGTTTTGCATCTAAGAACACTTTTATTAGATAAATGTTAACCTAATTAATCTTTACTAAAATTTAGGGAAGAGAATATAATACATTCCAGATGGAAGAATTTATTGTAAATTATGCAATAGTGCTTTAAGGCGAACTGTTCGTATTTAATATTTTCCATTAAAAGGAGTATATATTATTTAGCTAAGAAAAATTGAAATAGCAGGTCATATAATTTATTTGTATTGGAAAAGGAAAAATAACAAAGAATGAAATACATCCCTTAGTAACAATTCAAAGATTTTCACTTTAAAAAAAATTCTACAATACTACTCTGTGAATAGTATAATATAGTCTTGTATTGCACCATAAAAAAATAATTGAAGAAAGTAATTGAAGAGGGATTCAATTTGCCTCCAAGGTGAGAACTGAGGGATCACATGTTTATGGAACTCATGGTGAGTGTCAAATTTTTTGCTGGATGCTTTACAAATATTATCTAATTTAATATTTTTTAAACTCCTTTCTAGTGAATATTCCAGATATTATTTTGCTGAAGATAAAACTGAGGTTAATAAAAACAAATCATTTTCCCAAGGGGTCACAACTAGTACTTGACATCCAAAGCTAAAGCTTTAAGCATCCAAACTCATTAAAAATCCATGCTTTTTCCAATAAATATGTAAAGGTATTGGTATGCACACAAACATTGTTAAAGTATTGTCTGAAAAGCCTTTGTTTGGAAAATAGAGTCCAAAGAATATTAAAATGTGTATTGTGGTTATCAATCTATCAAGTAAAACTTTAATTGTTTATTGAAAAAACTAGCCCACTGATGTTTTACAGATGAACAATGTTAGCTCTGGTCTAATTACTTAAAAATGTATGTAATTATATAAACAAGGAGACTAATAATAGAGAATGATACTTGCATATAAAACTATATTAGCAATTGCTCAAGCAATCTGTTAAAATGAGTTATAACAAAGGATAGGAAGTGATATATAAAGACACAAGAAACAGTAGTGATATTTATAGTCAACAATGACTGAAGGTGAACTTTAAGTATGTTAACTTCTGTAAAGACTGAAACATCAAAGAAAATGTCTTCTTACCTCAAACTATAACTATGGAGGAAACAAAAGTGGAAAATTACTCAACATTAAAAAAACATTTCTCAAAACAATAATAGAACTTATATCATGAACTAAAAAAAGAATACTATATATAGTTCCAACAAAACAAAGACATTACTTATGTCTAATGGTAATTTGCTATTGTAGAGAGGGGTAATACCTGCGTTAAATTTTTTCTTGTAAAATATGGTACAAAATAAAATTAAGATGTGCTACAGGTTGTGGTTTTTCATGCCAGAGTGGGAAGATCCTGTTAGGTTGTGTCCAGAAATTAGTGATCTTTGAGCTATGAGGTGTGCAGACATCTCAAACCCCTAAGAGGTGGCTGGTAGCCTCAGCCCCAGAATCCAGCCAAGTCCTCAGACATCTCAGTCAGGTCTCAGACGTAGGATCCACCACCACAGCCATCAGTTAGATGGGCACAACTAGGACAGAAGTGGTTGCCAACACTTCTTCTCCAAGATACAATCACTCAAAGAATAAACATCTACTGAGCAGACCCCTAAGTGCCAAGCTCTGTTTTAGGCTCTGTTTGAGCCCCCTCTCAGGGCTTATTTTGGAACTCTACATCTGCAACTTCACCATCCACATTTGCTCCTTCAGAGGTTTTCAAACTGAACTTTCTGTATGTATGCCTGCCACTGGTTTCACTCTAGAAGAGACAAATACAAGAACAGCCATAACTGTAACTACTGGATTAACTCTGAGCATGCCAGCTATAGCATCTGCAGCTGCTAACAAGTTCCAGTTCAGCACCCTGTAGTTCTCTAGCAAACGCTGCACCATTCACTCTACCTATAGCTTCTGCTTAGCTAGTGGTTTCATTGTTTCATCATCTACTCTCACATCAACCCCAGCAGCTTCCATGGAATTTATTCCAAATAATTCAGGTGAAAAAAAACAACACAACTACAACCACATCAACAAACCTTTCTTTAAGAATAGCCATGGCTATTTTGGTCAGTTTGCTTTTCCAAAGTACAACACAACATCAAGACTTGTACAGGATGCTATAGGCATGACTTTGAAAACTGCTGGAGCTACTTTAACTGTGGCCATTGAAGAACTGAATAGTATATATTTAGTAGCTTATGAGCTACTAAATATTAATCAATTTTTTATAAGTATAAAAAGCCTGATAAAACAGAAATATGATCAGAAAATAAGTAAGTACCAAAGGACAAAAATCTTCATTATGTCATTAGTCAGGATATGGAAAATCTTGACAAATTTGTAAAGAAACAAAAACAGATGAAAAAAAAGAAAAGTACCTAAGCAATGATAAAAGTATCAGAAGATATTAAAGCTTTAGAGCAGCTTCTGCCACTGGCTGTCAGTAGATGAGAGAAAAATGCTCTTGATTTCAACAGTTTGAAAATAGAAATTGTTCAGGAGTTGAATAAAGAAGGCATAGCTTTCAGAACCCAGAAACTACTCCCAGAACTTCAAAATAAAAATATAGTTTCTGTAGACTACTTCACAATCATAGCTCAGCAGTTTCAGGTGTAGCTTCAACAGTACACGCAGATTGAAGAACTAGAAAAACCAACTCATGCCACTCAAGCAAACGTTCATGTCCAACCCCTCAAGATTCATTAAGGGCTGCCCAGAAAAATTATCAACATTTGTAGCTTTGACTTTGTAACTTCAGTCTAAAAATAAAAAGCTAAAAGTACTCAAAGAACAATACCTTCACCAATGAAAATGTTGTGAGATGCCGTAAATGTGTTTGAAGCCAGAACAACTGATACGGTTTGGATATTTGGCCCTTCCAAATCTCATGCTGAAATTTGACCCCCAGTGGTGGAGGTGGGGTTTGGTGGGAGGTGTTTGGGTCATGGGTGTGCATCCATCATGAATGCCTTGGTGCCCTCCCCATGATAAGGAGTGAGTTCTCACTATTAGTTCACTGGAGAGCTGGTTGTTTAAAAGAGCCTGGCACGACCTCCTCCCTCTTTTTGCTCCTTCTTGCTGCCCTGTGACACACCTGCTCCCCCAATGACTTCCTCTTTGACTGGAAGCTCCCTGAAGCCCTCACCAGAAGTAGATGATGGTGCTTTGCTTCTTAGTCACCCTGCAGAAGTATGAGCTAAATAAGCTTTTCATTGTAAATTACTATGCCTCAGGTATTTTCTTTATAGCAGCACAAAAATGAACTAATACATCAACAGAAGCCAAGAAGTGGCAGAACACATGCGGTTACTCCCAGACTCACCCTTTTCAGCAACATGCAAATGAAGCATCCAATGCCTTCACCTTAACACTTAGAGCAAGGTCTGCTAGCAGGGCTTCAGTTGTTTCTGAGACTTAGTTTAGTACACATTCAATTCAGCTATTGGCTCTGACTTGCAACCATGTGGCTTTGGATCTTCAAACTAAGTTTTGGAACCAGCTCTTGTTTTAGAAAAAGTATCACCAGGGCTACGTTTGGATTTGGAAAAATAAATAAACCTTTAGAAATCTTAGGGCAAGCTTTGGCAGCTCAAATAACTGCCCTTAACTTCAGCAATTCTGTCCTCACAGTACCCATTGGTTGGACATACAGAGTGAGTGTCCAATCTTGTCTTTGTAGGTTTTGGAACAGGAGGGCAACTCATTCAGTTGAAGAAACCTCCAACTGGAAACAAAACAAGGAAAACTATAAATGTATGATGAATAGATGTGTTATGAGAATCCATTGCAGCATTGTTCATTCTGTGAATCTATTTTTCTAAATTTGATGCAGTAATCAAATTGCATCCCATGAGATTTATAAAGTTTTAATATTTTTCCCTACTCTGGAATTTAAACTCTGTTCACATTTGCATACTGATTAGCTTTTTTCTTGTGAATATAAAACCCAGTTGTATATTTTTTCTTTACTTTGCAAAACGTATTCTAATTACATCTCTGACCAATGAAACCTATTTTTTAACCTAGTGTTAAGAGCTGTGTTTTTGTTAAGAGTGACTTTACACATATATATGCATATTTGATTCTTACATAGATGAGATGGCCTCTAGTGTTTATGGTAGAATCAATTTATTCTTTGACAAAGGCCTCTTGAACTACACTGAAGGGCATCTTTTACACAGAATAACATCCACATTTGTGCGTGCATGTAAAATGGGTATCTATAGACATAAACTCTTGCCTCAAATTATTTTCCTTTTTTAAGGGTATTCAATATTTTTACATTTTAACTTCAGGTGTTCAGTGCATGTAGAACGATGAACTAGAGGCACTATGTCATTGAAGTCAGTTGCTTAAAAAATAATTGAAAGAGATTGGCCTAAATATTTGGTCAATTCAACTCCATTGCCCCTGGTCTTTTCCATTTGTATTTTTACTTAGACTTTTGGCAGCTTCTCCGAAGGAGGAATGATGTGAATCTTGTTAAATAAACTTGTTATCCTATATTGATCAATTTTAGGACATTTATATGAAGTTTTTTTTATAGGAACCTTCAGGAACATACCCGGATGCCAGTGAAATTGATTCATTGTAGGTGAAGAATGCACTATTACTGTAGTGAAGTTTTATAAGCTCTTCCAATACACAGTAATTTCTTACATGGCTATAGAGATTGAAACCAAATGGAGTGGCTTATCTGCCCCTTAGTATCTTAATTGTTTAATATAGAATAGAGAAGCAATACATTTAAAAAACTATTCTTTGTGCCAACTATAAACTCTTCTCAATCTCAGCAGTGACAAGAGCACCACATAATAATGTGCAGGCACATCAGGATGCATCTGTGCATGTGCCTATAAGAGCATTAACACGAGGAAAGTGGGTAAAAAGGAGAGCCCCTTGAAAGAGAAATGCCTTACCCTTCAGAGGGAAGCAATTAGATTGACCTATTTACCTTTCAAGTTCAGTTTCCAGCTGTAATTTCAACATTGAATGTCATTAAATCATTTATTTTTTATATAGCTTTACTATATAAGATATATCAAGTGAATACTCTCAAAATAATTTTCACTAAGGCCTTATTTTTCTAAAAAGGATACTGTTTATATTTATACATTTTTAGTAAACATTTGTGATTTTGATTACAAAAGTGTCGTAAAACTCTGTTTTCTTTATCTGCTTATAGCAACAACTAGCTTTTCTGAATTAAATTTTTCATGTTGATGCATGAAAGCTAGAAAAAAAATGTTTCTGAGCACTGAAGTTTTTTTTGTTTGTTTGTTTCTGTTTTTGTTTTTTTTTTTTTTTTCATATTTTTCTATTACTACAATCCTCAAATCCAGGGTATGGAAAAGACCATCAAAAAGTATGATTTTGTGTTTTGTGAATTACTGCAAGAATTAAGGACATTGTTATATCAACATTTTTTTAAAAGACATTGCAATGGTCTGCAAAACCAAAAATATATTTCTTTTTCTTCTTTAGGTAATCTGCATTTTAATGTGTCAAACCACTTCGTAATAGAGTATTCTGTGAAGGAGTTTAAATGGGCTGTCAGTGTCCCTATTGTCTTCACTATGTCCAGAGTCTATGGTTATGTAAACAATAAAACTTCGTATGGCGCTTCCTGTTCAAAAATAAAATTAGCATATTCAAGGCAGAACTATTAAAAGAGTTGAAAATTATTGAGATAAATTGTGTTGCCTCAATGTGGTTTTATAGTCTTTACTTTGTGATGATGTGGAACTCATGATAGTGGTCCATGTCACCTGCCAATGGACCTGTGGGGCCAGTGTACTTCAGCACTGCGATTGACCATGTTATTCTGTTAATACTACCAGGACCACAGATCCTCTTACCATTACCATGGACTTTTAGCATTGGTGTACCATAAAAAAGTCAAAGAATTACATAGTGGGAAAATTCTGCTTATCTCAAAGCAGTATATTATTTAACACAGAAGCACCTCTTTTCTATTACAAATTCCACAACCCTCCTCCGGGGCTCTTGACATCTTCTGACATTCACTATGACAGCTGCTCCATAGGGTATTGCTCCATTTTTCCCTTGTGTCAAAAATTATATAACTTCTCCTTATAAGCTGAGCAATTTGAAATAATCTGTGACAATATGAATATGGCTTATCAAGAGATGTCTCCCTCTCTTCCTCCTTTAACAAATAACAACTTGCAAGGTGACAAAAAGCTGTAACGTTGACTAGTTTTCCATAATCATGAGGAAGAAATTACCCAAAGCAGCTTGGCCTCCAGATCTCTGCTGTCTAGAATAGTTCTCCATTTCTATCTGAAATCACTCTCAATATAATGCAAAGTTTCACTTCCAATTAGGAATGATCAAGGGAACAACAAAAAAGCAGTGCCTAGAACACCCTCCTCTGCTTAATCCTAATAAAGAAGGCTAAGATGGGGCTTTCTCCTGACAAAGCATCAGGACTCAGGTCCCCAGATAGGTTTTAATTAGGGAAAGGAGGAGGACTTTACAATTTATGTTACAAGAGAAATGGAGCAGAGAGTCTGGCCAGAGAAGGACCGTAGAGATCTGGGTCAGGGGTGGGCAAACTTGCTGGGGAAATGGGAGTCAATGCTACTTTATTTTCTCTATAACCAGCTTTCTTTTTGTTTGTTCATTCATTCATTCCACAAATGTTTATTTTTAATTTTTTAAAAAATTATTTTAATACATAGACATTAGCAGTATCAAATATGTCACTGAATAATTTACAATAAATGTTTTGCCATTGGCAAAGAATTTTTTAAAATTTGATACCATCCATGTTATCTTTGCTTATCTAAGTTATTTATCAATGCTTCTTAACCCTTAATGTGTGTATGAGTCACCTGAAGATCTTATTTAGATGCCGATTCTGATTCAGTAGGTTTTGGGGCAGTAAGGGGGAGCTGAGTTTCTACATTTCTAAAGAGCTCACAGGTCTACGACTGCTAGTTGTCTGTAGAATTCACTTTCACTAGCAAGCATGCAATTATCTTTTCATCCTATTTTACAATCTTTGAGTCTAGTACCACTATAATCCCAACACTCACAACCTCATTGTAATCTCTGGAAAGGGTTAGCCTTTACTTTCCGTATCCTATCACTCCCCAAACTTGCTATACTCTCATTCTGAAGGCCTCATGTGCCTGTTTTTGTCTTAACAGTATATTTTCTTAATTCTAATTCTCACTACTTTATGTAAAAAATATTTATTGATCATCTACTATGTCTCAGGCATTCAGACAATGGCCCTGTTATCCCAAAATTCAGTCTTGCCTCTCTAATTTCTCTCTAATTATTTTCTCCTTGGCTCACTTCAAATACTTTTATACTTCCTTTTCTATCCATGTGCCTCCTACCAATTCGTTAAAAGTTATAAATGTAGTAAGCAGGGACAAAGACTATGTTTCATAATCAAGTATATATTATGGTTGATGATCAATATTAACAAGAATCAGGTTGCTGGGTCGGTCTTATCTTTTCTATTCTAAATCTAAAAGACGTTAAGCCTTCTTCTAAGATTATAACCAAGATAGCATCTGAAGCATATTTGGCTTTGAGGACCTTGGCTGTAAGGGTAGAAGCAGGACCAAGATGTAGGAAAGAGAGGGTATTTTTAAAAAAGTTTCACGGGAATAGTTAAGAGAGGGCAGGGAGAGAAGAAAAAGAAGGTGTTCTGAATTCCCACCAAAAGCAGACTTCATTAATAAAAAACTTAGAGGTAACTTGATGAGATAATCAAGGATTATTATGCATAATTTTCTGGATTTTTCTTTTTTCATGTGTGTTTGAAATAAGCAACTTTGAAGAGCCTCTGCTAGAAAGTAATGAAGAATCTAATTCATAACTACAACGTAATAATGGAAATAATGAAAATGTTTTAGGTAATTTTAGGCAGCCCCACACGCAAGGAGATACATTTTCTAATAGAGTTACAAAAAGAAAGTGCCCACAGCTCCAAGAGTTCCTATCACCATTATTCATTGTCAAATAAAAATTATTTTATCTGAACACAAATTTACACAATCTGTTCCAGAAAATAAAAGAGGAAGGAACACTCATTTTATGAGGGTGATACTATCATGATAGATAATTTAGACAAAGATAGAAATGTTGACCTAAAAGGAAGAGGCTAAAGTACAAAACATAATTTGAAGAGTTTACTTGAGTCAAAGTGAGGACAGCTGCCCAGAAGCCTCAGACCAAAGTATCCTTGGACATGAGGTCCATTTGGCCTTTGTTACAAGCAGTTTTTTAAAGGCAAAAAAGGGGGACATGGAATGGGATGATACAAAGTTGTCTGCCAGTAATTCTCATTTCTTTACAGAAACAGCATTGAATAGTGATTGGCTATATATCGTTAAGCTATACGGTGTGGGTTATAATGTCTGGTGTGGTATTATTAAGTTAAAATTATAGGTACCTGTGGAAATAGCAAGCAGTTTTAAGAGAGGAATACATGGCTCAAAAAGAAGGAAGTTGCATGTGATTCCTGTCTCATTTTGATGCCTCTCTGGTCCTGATAATTTGAAAGGGATCACATTACTCACATAAAGGTTCTTTTCTTTCCTCAGCATATACATACATATACACACACACACACACACACACACACACACACACAGAGAGAAACACAGACTAATATAGTCTATGAATTTAGACTCAAAAATTCTCCACAGAATATTAACATCAAATTTTAAAAATGTATAAAAATTATAAACCATGACCAAATGGGATTTATTTCAGATAGGCAGGGCTAGTTGAACATTTGAAAACCATCAGTGTAATTCATTGTATCAGTAAGGTGAAAAAGAAAAATCATACGATAATTGTAATTGATGCAGAAAAAGCATTTTTTAAAAAGTCTTGGTAACTTAATAATAGAGTAGTACTACCTCAACTTCACAAAGATCATTTACCAAAAACCTACAGATTCTCAATGATGAAAGACTATTATAAAAAAGAAGATAAGAATACTCACACTCACCACTCTTATTTAACATAGGCCTGGGAGTTCCATCCACTACAATAAGACAAGAAAAATAAATAAAAAACACACAAATTAGAAGAAAACTAACCCTGTCCCTAATTGAAAATGGTATGACTGCCTTTGTAGAAAATCACAATGAATATATAAAAAATAATAAACAAAAACTCCCCAGGACTAAGAAGTGACTTCAGGAAATTTGTAGGATATAAGATTAACACATAAAAATTAATATTTATTTTATAAGAAATAAATTCTCCCTACATTAATCTAAAGATTGAGTAAAATTCCTATCAAATTCCCAGCAAGGTTTGTAGTAGACATAGAAAAACTTATTCCAAAATTTATATGGAAAGTCACAACTCCTAGAGTAACTAAAAGGAATTTTGAAAAAAAAAAAAAATAAAGTGAGAAGCAGCACCCTACCTAATCTTTACCCCTAATATGTAGGTACAATAATCAAGGCAGTATGTATTGGTAAAGGGATAGAAACATAGATCAATAAAACAGAAAAGAAAACCCATATATAGATCTGCACAAACAGTTCCTGATGATTTTTGACAAAAGTGAAAAAGTAATTAATAGATAAGAAATAGCCTTTCCAACAAGTGGTGCTAGAGTAACTGGATACCTAAAGGCAAGCTAACAAATAAATCGACTAAAAAAATGGATCATGAACTTAACTGTAAAATTTAAAACTAAAAAACTTTCATAAAAACAAATAGAAGGAAGTTCTGGTCCAAGATGCAGGAACTGTGATGGTGGATTCAATCATCCCATAAAAGAATACAATCCTATACCTAAGAAAACCCTAAAGATTCTACCAAAAGATTCCTAGATATGGTAAATAAATTCAGTAAAGTTATAGTATACAAAATATATAAATCAGTAGCATTTCTACACACCAATTAATGACCAAGCTGTTCAGATCAAGAGCTCAATGCCATTTACAATAGCTGCAGCCTAGGTATATATTTATATACTTAACCAAAGAATTAAAAGATCTCATACAAGGAAAACTATAAAACACTTACGAAAAAATCATAAATAACACAAACAAATGGGAAAATATCCCATGCTCATAGATTAGAAGAATCGATATTGTTAAAATGACCATCCTCCCCCATCTACAGATTCAATGCAATTCTTATCAAAATACCAACAGCATCCCTCACAGAATTAGAAAAAAAAATCCTAAAATTCCTATGGAACTAAAAAGGAGTCTGAATATCCAAAGCAATCCTAAGCAAAAAGAACAAAACTGGAGGCATCATCACATTACCTGACTTCAAATTGTACCACAAGGCTCTAGTAACCAAAACAGCATGGTACTGGTATAAAAGTAGATGTATAGACCAATGGAACAAAATAGAGAACTCAGAAATAAAGCCATATACCTACAACCAACTGCTCTTTGACAAAGCACACAAAAACAGGCACTGGGGAAAGGACACTTTATTCAATAAATGGTTTTGAGAAAATTGATTAGCCATATTCAGCAGAATGAAAGTAAATCCCTATCTATCACCATCTACAAAAATTAACTCAAGATGGATAAATACTTTAATGTAGTACCTGAAGCCATAAAAAATTCTAGAAGAAAATCTTGGAAAACTCTTAGGAACTTTGACCTAGGCAAAGAATTTCTGACTAAGACCCAAAAAGCAAATACAATAAAAACAAACAAAATGGACTTAAACTAAAAGGCTTCTGCACAGCAAAGAAATACTCAATAAACAGACAACCTACAGAATGGGAGAATATATTTGCAAACTATGCATTTAACAAAGGACTAATAGCCCAAATTTATAGTGAACTCAAACAACTCAGTAAGAATTAAAAAATAACCCCCTTAAATGACATGAATAGACATTTTTGTCCTTTATTTTGATAATATGGTAAATCACATATATTGATTTGCACATGTTCAACCATCCTTGCATCCCATGGATAAATCCCACTCAATTGTGGTATATGATTTTTTAATGTACTTTTGAATTGGTTTGCTAGTATTTTGTTGAGGATGTCTTCATCAATGTTCATCAGAGATAGTGACCTATTGTTTTCTTTTTCTTAGATTTCTTTGTCTGGCTTTGGTAGTACTGTAATGTTAGTCTCATAAAATGAGTTTCCTTCCACTTCAATTTTTTGAAAGAATTTGAGGGTTGGTATTTGTTCTTCTTTAAATGTTTGGTAGAATTCAGCCACGTGGCCATATGTTCCTGGCTTTTCTTTTTTTTTTTCTGATGGAAGACTTTGTATTACTGATTCAATCTCCTTACTCTTTATTGGTTTGTTCAGATTTCCTGTTTCTTCATGATTCAATCTTGTTAGATTATATATGTTTCTAGGAATTTATTCATTTAAAAAAGCTTGTCCAATATTTTGGCATATAGTTTTTCATAGTAATCTCTTAGGATCCTTTGTATTTTTGTGCTATCAGTTGTAGGGGCTTCTCTTTTATTTCTGATTTTATTTATTTAAGTATTCTGTGTGTCTTAGTCCACCTAAATATTTGTCAATTGTGTTTATCATTTCAAAAAACAACTCAGTTTTGTTGATTTTTATTGATTGTAACTGATTTTTTAGTCTATATTTCATTTATTTTTACTTTGATCATTATCATTTCCTTCCTTCCACTAGGTTTGGGCTTTGTTTGTTCTTTTTCCTAGTTCCTTAAGGTGTAATGTTAGATTTTTTTTTATTAGAGATCTTTCTTCTTTTTTGATATATGCATTTATTGCTATAAATTTTCCCCTTAGAACTGCCTTTGCTGTATCCTACAAGTTTTGGTATATTGTGTTTTCATTTTTATTTGCTTCAATATATATTTATTTTACTTTTATTTCTTTTTGATCCAATAGTTGATCAGAAGCATACTGTTTGATTTCTACATATTTGTTATTTTTTCATGATTCCTCCTGTTACTGACTTCTAATGTCATACCATGTGGTTGGGAAAGTTACTTGATATGATTTCAATCTTCTTAAATTGTTTAAGGCTTATCTTGTGATCTAAAATGTGATCCATCATGGAGAATGTTCCATGTGGACTTGGGAAGAATGTATTCTCTTACTATTGGGTGGAATGTCTGTATATATGTCTTAGTTCCACTTGGTCTGAAGTGTAGTTCAAATCCAATGTTTCCTTATTGAGTTCCTGTTTGGATGATCTATCATTGAAAGTACGAGTATTAAAAGTCCCTACTATTATTGTGATGCAGTCTATATCTCCCCCCAGGTCCCTTAATATTTCATTTATATATGTAGGTGCTACAGTTTTGACTATATATCTCATCATATTCTTTTCCATTACTCATAGTTATTTTCTTCAGAGCACTTGTAAATATCTGAAATTGTACTATTGACTTTTTAAGCTACTTTCTTATTGTTTGTCTTTATCCAAGAGTCTAAAAGAAGAATATTGACCTTGCTTATGTTTCTCATCCCAGAACCTAGAACAGTTCTTAATATGTGTAAGGTATTGAATAAATATTTTTAAATAAATGAATGAACCATTTTAGAAATGATGGAGAGGGGTCAACAATGCTTCTCATAGGAAGTGATCTTTAAGTTATCCAGCTGAAGAGAAGAGATGAGACTAGTGCAGTGACTGAATTTAAAGCAGCTTTGACATTTGTTATCCCAGTGATATCAGGTAATAATTTAACCTGTTCAAATCCAGTTCCTTCAGCTATGAAAACAAAATATTATATCTATCTTGTGAGGTTGGAGTATTATAAGAAAATTACTTGAAATACTAGTTATTCAATAGATGTTAACTGTGAAAATTAATGTTGCTGTAGCCCTGAAACAGAGAAGTGATGGGTCCAGCAGGATTCCAATGTGATGTTGACAGGATGAGACACAAAGGAGATTTTACTTTTCAGAATAAGGATGATGACAGAAGAAATGCTTGGATAGAACCAGGATTGTGACACTTATAATAGATACTGGGTAAAAATTACAGCTCCTCCCAGGGGACAAAGAGTTAGAGTCAATAACAGAACTATACATTGGTATATCACACTGTTATAGGTATGTATATGTACATATGATTGCATTTTTGTGCCATTCAGTAAATTACATGCATTAGTTTATTGATTATCAAATAATCATTCTCATATGTATCTCACTTGTATCCACTTTATTCTTTTCAGGGGTTATTAAAGTCCCTGAAACTCAGTAGACCCAAAGGATAATTGTAGCTAATGAATAAACAACATATATTTCATAGAATCATACCTAAAACCCATCTATATCTGATTAGGTATATCTTGTGTCACATATTACTTAAACATCAATCTTGAGGATATCATTTCTGTCCTAATTTGTTTTACCTTCTTTGTTTGAGATGCTCTAATTGCTTGGAGAAGAATGCCAAGTAATTGCTAGAATTCCAGTAGAATATTCTTCTCCTTTTAAGTTGTACTTAAATCTGAAGTAAAATGATGCTTTAAGTAAAAACATTATTTTAACTGCTGTCCTTTTTGGAGTAGCAGAATAAGTCATTTTACTTTAAAATAACATTAATACAGAAAATTTATTGTTTTCATATATATCAGGTGCTGTGCTTATATATGAATTATCTTATTTAATCCTCACAAAACCCCCATCATTGAGTACTATTGGTATGCTCATTTTTACTGATCTAAAAACCTGAGACTTACAACAGTCATGTAACGCATTCATGCTTACCCTAGACAGTGTCAAGAGCCAAGGCTTGAACTGAGAGTTAATAAACTTTACAGTCTGACCTTGTTTAAATCTATGATTAGTTCAGCTACTTCCAAGTTAACTGTTAGGCCTCCTGTCTATGGTATTTAATCTCTGGTGGTAAAGCTGCTCTGTCTGCTTCTAGTCCGTGTTTTAGTAGGAGGGAAAGGAGAAGAAAGGTGAATAAAATGCAAGCAGCTGGATTGCATAAAAAGTGAATTCTAACAATGTTCTCACTTCCCTCAAACTTAATTAGCAGTATGATAATAAATCACCTAGCTTATTTTCAATTTTGTAACATACTTTGTCATTTGATGAAGTTTAATTTTTTCATGTTTGACATTCACAGTAATTCACTTTAATTCTTTCAAAAGAAAGGTGGTTGAAATACTCAGACAGTTCTTGTAAAGGGCTAACAGATCATATCATCACAAGCCTCCAGTTTAAAGGGGAGACAAAATTCAGAGGCAGGAGTTCTGGGAAAAGCTGAGAGAGAAAAAAGGCTTGCTTAGGAACAAGCACCAATGTAAGTGGGGGGTTATTTCAGGAATAAAATCAGAATTTGACTTGAAATTCCTTTTAAATTTTTAGATGAAAATATGACTTCAGCTAGACTATATTTAGAGACTGCAAGCTCCATTGTTAAATAAATCTGATTATCTACAAATAATGTCTCATTCTAAATTTAGTTTGCTAGGCTATTAATTTTACTTATATACATACATCTATATTTTAGAAATTGACCAAATGAGTCCATTGCCTCTTTGACATGACAGCCCTGCAGAGAATTGAAAATTGCTGCCTCCTCTTATTTTTCTCTGATAGCACTTTTCTTTAGTAGAGTTCTTCCAAATTCAAGGAAAAATAAGTCAGTTGGAGTTCTACTTCAATACTTGTTAACATGAACCTGTTTAAAAGCAGCTAAAGATAAATTATAAGTACAAATGAATTAAAGTTTATTAAGTATTCAGTAAAACAGGATTGCAGCTTTCTTTTATTACTTATTTCTCACTGCTCCATATTTTTATTTATGGTTTTCAGTGTGAATTAAACACAAGTTCTGCCACAATGAATAACTTTTCTATAAATAGATACCAGTTCAGTATTTTCACATTGATCCTCAGTTCTTTAATTCCACAGCCCAAGTCATAAACAGTGACAATTATATAAATGTAAAAGCAGCAATAGTCAACTACTGACATAAGAAAAGGGAAAGTCACAGGAGAATAAATTCCTACCCTTTAGGAAGTTTGTTATTTATTCCAATTACTTCTCCAAATGGTAGTTTCTCTGTTTACTCTAATCCCCTTTTTTTTTTTTTTTTTTTGAGACACAGTCTCACTCTGTTGCCTGGGCTATAGTACCATGCCATCAGCCTAGCTCACAACAACCTCAAACTCCTGGGCTCAAGCAATCCTCCTGCCTCAGCCTCCCAAGTAGCTGGGACTACAGGCATGCACCACCATGCCCAGCTAATTTTTCTATTTTTAGTAGAGACAGGGGCTCACTCTTGCTCAGGCTGGTCTCAAACTCCCGACCTCGAGTGATCCTCCCACCTCAGCCTCCTAGACTGCTAGGATTACAGGCATGAGCCATAGCGCCTAGCCAGTTTACCCTAATCTCAACTGAATATCATGTAGGTTCTTCTCCATCCTCTTTTTCCAATCATGCTTAAAATCCTTTGAGAATAAGGGCAAAATCCTTAACATGAATGGGAAGATTCCAGGTAGACTTCAAGATTCTATGTAGTCTGACCTCTGCAATTTGTAAAGCTTGAGTTAATGCAATACTTTCCTAGCTCTCTGCAATATCATCACATTAGCATTTTTTCAGGCCTTTGTGGCCTATGTTTCCTCCTACCACAGCAGGTTCTATACACGGAACACTCATCCAGGGATCCTAATCCTTTTTGAACCAGAAAACACCTCCTCATTCTTTAGACCTTAATCAAATGGCATTTTCTCCAGGAAGCTCTTCAGGATCATTCTTGCCTGCACTGTACAAAATTATTTATTTATGTGATTATTTAATATTTCCTTCTTAACACCAGATCTAAACTCCATCAAGACAGGACATTGTCTGGTTTCACTTGCCATTTTATCCCCAGCATATAAACACTGCCTGATCCCTAGTATGTTCTCAATAAGTATTTGCTGGAAGAATTAAGGAATGAACAAGCTGGATATTATGGACCCAGTCTGCTAGTTCTACTGTAACTTGACCCTTTGTTATTCTGATAGTCATAGTGACATTTAATTGCCATGTTTTTCATGTGAAAGTAGGAAAAATGTCAGCAATCATGAGTTAGTAGTCTATAAAAACATCATGTGACTGGTATAATTTTTGACATGTGTTTGAAATAAAACCTTAGGTACTTTCCAATGTTTCATCTTTTTTGGCAATTGGTTTATGTGTCATTTTGATTTTAATCAGTTAACTGAGCCACGAAGAATAACTTTCTTGATGAGTACACACATGCACACGTATATGTAACGTAAGCAGTCAATTATATGAATATAGTACACCTCCAAATCAAACTCATTTTTTATTCTCCCCCAGCCCCTTGGCCACCCTTCTCTAAAAGAGCTAGATATGTGTGGAGTAGTGCATGTTGGGCAAATGGGTAGTAAAGGGAGTAAGGAAAAAAGTAATAGCCTACTTACTATGTGTTAGGTATACTTTAAATTGTGTTTGTAATGTTTTCTGTTTAATTATCATGGCAAACTCCTGATGTAGGATAAGCACAGAGAAGAGAACTGAGTCATGGAGAAATTAAGAAACTTATCCCAAGCCCCACAACTAGTCGTGGAGAAGCTAAAATTCCAAGGCTGACAGTTTTCAACCAGCCGTTGCACTTTTCACTATTATAACAGAGAGAACAGCCTGAAAAAGGGTAAAAATGTTTTCCATCCCTTCAAAATTCCCCCACCTTTTTTGAGAACTAGAACCTACATCCCTGCCTTGGGCCAGTGGTCAGCAGGAGCAGAAGAGTGTCCTTTGTTCTCTGTGCCACAGGAGATGGCTCAGGGGAATTGCCTGGGTGGTGGTCGCAAGATTATCTTCATCAAAGATTGGACTATGGATTACCAGAACTTTTAAAAGCTCTGTACTTCTGCTCAGAGGCAGGATGTTGGTATTTTGAAATGAGAATCTGCCAACCTCCTCATTTGCCAGCAAATTAATAAATTCCTCCTTCCTTCTCCTCAAACCCCATTGTCCCCATTCTTTTGACACAGCCTTGGGGACGAGAGCTGAACTTTTGGTAACACCATGAGAAAGAAATCATCTTCCCTCAAACACAACTGTCTATATTAACATGACTTTACTATAATTCCAGGAGACTCTTGTCCAAAAAGTGTGATTATTCATTTTGGGAACATCCCCAAAATCCTATTAGCTCTTTAGTAGAGAATATTCACTGAAGTTTATGCCCTAAGACTATCCAAACTCCTTGCCTCAAAATCTTCACCATGCTGTTTTCACAAATCTTAAACTACTGTATCTTAACTTACTCAATCCAAATCAAGCCTCTGAATTGAAAAACTCACCTTAAACCAAAATTTAAGTTCTCAAAAAAAAAAAAACATGACCTTGTCTTTCTCCCTGCAAGGCAATGCCAAAGTTCTGTTGAGGCCATGTTTTCAGTTAGATGATGAACAATCAACTCATCTTTGTCTTATCAACAGCCTGTGCTGTTGATATTTAAGAAGAGAGTAATCAATAGATACTGTTCCAGGTGAAGACACAGATGTTGAAATGATATGCAAGTATCACTGAATGTATTTCAATGAACCATTAAAACATGCCAATTTTATTTTCATATAGAAACTTAGAAATTGTATCACAAATCACGCGTGTCTATATATACTCTTAGAAAATCAGTTACTATTTCTCTTGAATACTTGCTCTGTGTGTTGTCCTGTTACTCTAGGTTCAAGAATAAGTGTGTGAGGCCAGGCTCAGTGGCTCACGGCTATAATCCTAAGGACTCTGGGAGGCCAAGGTTGAGGATCACTTCAGCCCCGGAGTTTAAGGTTGCTGTGAGCCAGGCTGATGCCATGGCACTCTAGCCCAGGCAACAGAACAAGACTCTGTCTCAAAAAAAAAAAAAAAAAAAAAAAAAGATTAAGTGTATGGTTCATGATTTAATCACTACCATGTAGCCAGAGAAAAAGAAGCTTGAGGATATATAATAGGTTGGTCCTTTGTCAGGTTCCCATTCTTTTTATAATTCTCAGAACTTCTGCTTCTGTTGATATCCAGATATGCTTCAAACCAAAAATATCATTATATTCAGTTTTCATATACTCTTGTTCTTAACTGAATAGACAGATATATATTCAGTACTGTTTTTACATATTTGAACATATTCATCATCTCAGAAAATAAGCAGGCTAATATAAATATTACTAATATTACTTTATTTTTATAATGCAAACAGACTCCTTTGCTTATAGTTGAATGCTATTTTAAAGCTCAGTTCTAGATGAATTTATGAGTGGAGAGTGAAGTAATATAAATCCATACAAAATGCTAGAACAATTTACAAAATGCTAACATAGAGTTATAAGGGTGTGGTAACATAGGAATAGAATTTAGAACTGTAAACTCTAGTGTATCTTGGTGCATGCGCATTTTACCTGTGTAGCTCCCGCCCTCTGTGGTGGATGCTGTCCTATCCAGATATCCCTTCAAGAATGAAGGATTCATTCCCCAATTGCTGGGAATGCTACACCACAACTCTCCTGAACTGTCACCTTCTTTGGGGATCACTGCAATTGAAGAAAACTTCCTTCCCCAGCTTCACACCTCTTTACACGAACAGATTTCATGGGATGACTGAGAATGGTGGGGAGATACAGGCCCAATACTCTTCAGACATGACTCTGAAGGGTCACACCAGATCTAGAGCTCCCTTCCCCCACATGGTGTCTACTGATGCCTTCGTTGGGTCTGCTTTCATCTCAGCTTCTCCCTCTGCTGATCTTGCTTCTTTCTCCTTCCTTCCACAAGTATGAGTCACAAACACACTTCCCTTCCACAAGTATGAATCACAAACACACTTCTTAATAAATACCATGCACACAAATCTCAATGTCAGGGTCCTGGGAAATTCAAACTGTGATCCCCTTAATTTCTCTACCTGTGAAATTGGGCTAATAATATTATTACTTATTTTATAGCATTTTGTTTCTCAAATGAGAAAGTAAAAATATTTTTAAAAGGGAGTATGTCATTAAAATTTAAAATTATGGCCATTTTGATAATTAGTTTTATCCTGGTGTTTTTCCCTAAACTAACAAATCTCATAAAGCCCTTAGTCAACTTAATAGAAATCCAATAGTTACGTTAATGAAAAAATGTACAGCTACCATCACCTATGAATGACACTTCATATCAACATTTGTGTGCCTATGTAAACACTCAAATATCCTTAGGGTGTGTATAGTACAGTATTTCCTCTATTAATGAGTTTGTTCTCAAAACACACTGGGTATTTATTTTGCATCATTTTGCAGCACATAGTACATATCTTGCTATAGGCTATTTGACAGAGTTTCAGCACGATAGAATTAAAATCACAGTTTTAAGGCGCAACTAGTGTGTGATCTTTGGGGAATTTTTATCCCCTTTTCTTTTTTAATAAACTGTCTGGGATATAGCCCAAAACTCCTTAGCTGGGTTTGGTTGTCTGCCCCTAAAGGCAATTCAGTTGTTTCAGCAATGTTCCCGGGAGTCTTTTTCCTGATGCCTGCTGGGCTCTGGAGGATGCATATCAAGGAAAGAACCACATTTTTGTGTGTGTATTTTCTTGGCTAAAATATTCAACTTTAAAAATACACGTCTCAGCTCTCCAAGCAAATCACTTAGAAGGTCATCCTAAGATCTTATTCTTCTGTAAGTAATTATGTTCAAGTTATAAGCCTGTTAAAAATTCTGTTTTTAAATATGTAGGGTTCAGACAATCTCTGAGGCTATGGTAATTAAATAATTATTATCCAATTGCTTCTGCCTAATATTGAAGAAATGGAAATGAAATGAAAAAAAATTCTGAGTCTTCAACTAACATAAAATGAATCTTTAAAAGTTTAGATATTTTTCCTGAAATGAAAGCCTGGCACTTAAAAGTGTTTCTAAAATTACTTTTTATAGAAAATATAAAAAATTTCAGATAACATCCTTATTAGTGAGCTGATTTCAGGTCAAAAGCAAGCACACAAAGATAAAACTTCAACTTGAATATGGCAAAAATGGACAGGTTTTCTCAAACGTTGTTTTTAGATGAGCATATAGATTGTATGAATGCACCGTGATACTAGCGTGATGCTTCTGAATCACTGTGGAAAGATTCTGTACTGTGAGGTTCCTTCCTCTCAGCTGTGGGCCCTCATTCTGAACCATGTGGGCATCTCTGCAACCTTGGCAGCTTCAGTAGCAGCCAACACACACACATACTAGCCTGATTAACTTGTATTAGTCTATAGGAAAAAGTTTATGAAAAACATGTTGAAAATGAAGTTCCAAGCTGGGTGTGATGGGTCATGCCTCTTATTCTAGCATTTTGGGAGGCTGAAGAGGGAGGATCACTCGAGCCCAGGAGTTGAGGCTGCAGTGTGCTATGATCATGTCACTGCACTCTAGCCTGGGTGACAGAGTGAGACTCTGTCTCAAAAACAAAAAGAAAAAACTTCTGTACCATGTTAACAAATATTTTGGAGTCAAAATAAAATAATGTTGACTTGAGAACATTATTAAGATAAAGTATTAATTTAAAATGTTAAACAATTGGTAGTTAATAGATAACCAACCTATAGTCAATCTCTGGCTCTGGAAGATGTGACTATACTTGGAAAATTATGGCAATAACAATATTATTATTTTAAATATACCACTACATACTGATACTTTGTTTTGTATTAATATATAATATGTAATTATAATGAAGATTTAGGTCTTTAAGTTTACGAAGATCTTTAAAATCTTTAATTTTGGTTTCCCTACAATGAGATGTGTCCCTACCATTGAGTGGATAAGCGAACAGATTCCATGAGAAGAATAATTAAAGATGAGCAATACCTTTAATGCCTTATCAAATTTCTCAGTAAGCCGAGGATATTATTAATAAAATGGACTAGAAATGAGGGTCACCAGCTGACAGCCTGCAGAGTCTGATCTGATTGGACTAATCTCAGCCTGATACAGCAGAATTGAAGTCACTGTCAAACTGGGCATTTCCCAGAACAAGTCAGTCACAGATTATACAGAAAATTTTGCTTCTGCAGCTTAAGGCGACAAGCTGTTTCTCAGATCTGAGTTGCAGAGCAAAAGAGAATATTTAGCTCAATGAGGTGACAGATTTTGGCAGAGCTGACATCAGGAGGAGCTTGTGAATTTTACATTTTACATTTGGATGACGAATGGTAAAGGATATTAAGAACTTCGAGAATTAAAAACATTCCATAAAATGCAAGGTAAACTGTTGATAGCTTTCCCATTAAAATCAATAACAATGTAAAGATGCCAGGTGTTATCATTTCTATTTGGCATCTTACTAGATGTCCAAGCTGCTATAATACAAGACAAAAGAAGCACAGGATGTGAGGACTGGAAGGAAAAACATATTGTCATTATTGCAAATAATATGTTTCCATTAAAAAATTTACATATATAATTCATTAATATCTGGATAAATCATTAATATTTACAGATAAATACCATTTCTGCTTAGTATTAACAATCAGTTCAAATATATTTGTAAATGGAGATGCCCTTTAAATCTTCTGTAAAGTATGGAGAACTACATCTAACAAAAGCTTAATATCTCCTGTTAAACAACAATTATAGGAGGTCTTTGTTTTGGCCTAAGCTCCTGTACTAGGCCCCAACAGACCAGAGCAAACCAAAATGGAGTCACTCATGCTGAATGTCCCATAGTCAAACTGAAACTTTAAGGAAGCATAGACATCCTCCAACACCTTTTTCCTAAAAACTAGAGATTCCAGTTTACTTGAATCAGTGTAATAACAAAGACCTGTCTGCTTTAATTCTTCCCAAAAAAAGTAACCTGAAATAACCTAACGTTAACCATCAGCTTTTTTTTCCCTATTGTTCTCTTTTTTTGTTTCTACCTCACAAAACCCACTGTTCTGCCATTGCCCAATGGGAGCGCTTATTCTATTTTATAAAATTGGCTTCCCAGATTCATTTGTCTTTTAACATTCCCTTATTTTAAAAAGTATAACTTTGCATTCAGTAATTAAAAATGTTTAACTAAAGCAACAGCTGTATCATATTCTTTTATGTATTTTACTAAATATTATAAAGATGTCAATTTTGACCAAATTGATCATATAAAATTATTTTCTTTTCTGTTTAACCTTATTTATCAAAATATATCTTTATATTTATAACTTTCTCTACATCTCTATTTACTAGTTTTTTATCTTATTTTATAAAAACCTTTAAATACAGTTAAAGGTTTAAACCTTTATTTAATTAAGGTTTAAACCTGAATTAAACCAAATTATTCCTTTTAATAAAGAGCAGCATCTTATGCTCATTTTATAATTTTTTCTATAAAAATATATCTTATATATATTCATTTATATTTACCTAATTTATTTTAGCAGTTACCTATATTTATTTTAGCAGTTTACTTAGATTCTAGTTATCATTTCAAGCTATTTTCCTGTTAACCATTTTTATAGCCTATGCATATTAGGTATACAACCAATGTGATTAATTGTGCCCTCAATGAAGTCATTTGTTGTCTAAACAAATTTAATAACTAAATATATTTCCCTAAAACTTGAGGAAAGGAAAAGAATTTTAAAACATAGACCAAGAAATAGTCAGAAAATATAGTTTTAACATTACTTTAAACTCAAAAAAAAACCTACCAAGATAGTAAACATTAGGTATTCTAGTAAGACTTGCTATTTAAATATTGTAACATCTGTAAGATCTATAAATATAGTGTAAGTTTTAAAGGCACACACAGATGCCTAAACAGTTGGCAAAATGAGGGACTTTACCCTTATGGACACCTGGTCCCATCTCAATCATAAAGAATTTCATGGCCGGGCGCGGTGGCTCACGCCTGTAATCCTAGCACTCTGGGAGGCCGAGGTGGGCGGATCGTTTGAGCTCAGGAGTTCAAGACCAGCCTGAGCAAGAGCGAGACCCCATCTCTACTAAAAAAAATAGAAAGAAATTATATGGACAGCTAAAAATATATATAGAAAAAATTAGCCGGGCATGGTGGCGCATGCCTGTAGTCTCAGCTACTCGGAAGGCTGAGACAGGAGGATCGCTTGAGTTCAGGAGTTTGAGGTTGCTGTGAGCTAGGCTGACGCCACGGCACTCACTCTAGCCTGGGCAACAGAGTGAGACTCTGTCTCAAAAAAAAAAAAAAAAAAAAAAAAAAAGAATTTCATGCTTCTCATAGATGTAAAAGAAAATTACAGGGTGGATATCAAGATACTTGGTGACAGAGCTTGGAACAAGTTATGAGGTTTATGCAAATAAACATACAATAAGAAATTTACTGGCCACCTTAGGACAAATTATTAAAGTGACCGGCAAATCATATTGCTATAAAACAAAAGTCTCTAAATACCTTAGCTTAAATAATTAATAATGCTTATATTTTATAAAACAAATTGCCATAAGTCTGTAACTAAACTCAAGATTACAATAGCTCAATGCTTATAGCTATGTTCATTTTATAACCTTGCTTTGGCATTTGATTTTTTGCTCTTATGTTGTTAAAAGATTTTAAAAGTTGATAAATATCTGCCCACCTCCATTCCCATTTGGTATAAAACATTTAATTATCTAGACATCTTCTGACTTTAAGTTCTTTGGCCATAAGGGTCCCACCAAGGGACAGGATGGGACCAGGGGAAGGGACCATACCACCCAGTAATGATGGGACAAAATAAAAGTTTGGCTATCAATGCCACCTTTGGCAAAACTTGGGCAAAGAGGGGGGAAATGTAAACTAAAATAAAATCCTAGGCTCTTCAACTCCTTTTGGCCAAGGGACCCTCCCCCAAAAGCAAACAAACATTAAAACTGACTTCCCTGCCATGAATGGAAGGGAGGTTGGATATGTCTACTAGTTTGTTCAATACCTAAGGGCAATAAACAAAATAATGGGAGATCATAAGCAACCTGTATCTTATTTCTCTAAGCAATCAGACGTGATAACAAAAGGATGGCCCACTTGTCTAAGAGTAGCGGCTGCTACTTAGGATATTTTACAGGAAGCTGAAAAGTTTACCCTTGGGCAACTGGTGACTGTTCACATCATGCATTATGTATAATATCCCTACTAGAACAAAAGGGAGTCTTTTGGTTAACGGCCAGTGGCCAGATGGGTAAATTACATATCAGGCTACTTTGTTAATAATCCTAATGTAATTCTGAAGGTGATGTCCACCTTAAATCCAGCCACCTTGCTGCCTATGGACTCTTGTTCCCCATTCTATGATTACATTCTGATTATTGACTAAGTGTATTCTAGTCTCCTGGATTTGACTGAGCAGGCCCCGTTGGACCCAGATGAGGAGCTCTTTACTAATGGAAGTAGCCTTATGGGACAAGGACAATGCAAAGCTGGCTATGCTGTGGTTACTGGCCAACAGGTAATTGAGCCACAAGCTCTATCCCTGGGACATCTGCCCAGAAGAATAAATTAATTGCACTACCTAGACTGCTTCTAAGTATGCCTTTACAGTGGTACATGCTCTTAAAGCTATTTGGAAGAAATATGGTACCATACCTCTGCAAACAAGAAAATTAAATACGGACCACAAATTCTTCAGTTATTAAAATCTGTCTTACTGCCCAGGAAGGTACCATCAGGCACTGTCAGGGACATCAGAGAACTGTCTATGGTAGACTTGAAGGCCAAAAGAGCAGCCCAGCAATTGTCTAACCAATCGGCCTTAATCCCCTCTCTGCAGTTGGATAGCCTGTTGGCCCCTATTTGTACAATAGTATGTCAGGAAATAATGTTTCCCCAAGGTCTGGGGAAACTGATAACACACCAGCTCCCAGAGGGACAGGCAAACAGGAGCAGGTACTGTTGGTGCACTCTTTGAGTATATTTTTGCCTGTGGTGTCAACAGAAACAAACTCCTTGGACACTTGTTGTTGGAAATCCTCTCTAAAACTGTTTTCATGAATGACTGGAGGAATCTGGAATGGAAATTCCATCTGGAGGACACTGGGCCAATATTTCCCAGAAGGGATCCCAGAGAGGGATGGGTACTTCTTTTGATATACTTTACTACCTTGGTGGGCAGAAGGTGGCAATTCACAACATGTACTAAAAAGTTTCAGTTACAGGCCCAACATTTTCATTCTTCCTCATACCCCAACTAAGTCCCATTTCAACAGGAGGTAGCCAAATAAAGCAATGTCCTAATTCCCCAAGACTGAAGGATGACCTAAAAAGAAAGAGGGAATTGTAACTAACTCCATGAACAAATTTCAATAACCTCTATATGTTTTTTATAATCCTCTCCATTAACTAATTCCTTCATCTTTAGAGTTGTTTACCAGAAATGTTGAATTTTCTGCAGTACAAAAGAGTTGAGATTCTGAAGGCCTCAGGGCAGAATTCCTGATGCCAAGACTCACCATCACCCTCAACCTGCCCCAAGGCACATGGCCCTCCTTAAAAAGCCCAGGATCTCTGTTAGCTGAAGAGAGACAGATTTGAAGCAGCATCTCCTGTTCTCCCAACAGGACGTCTTTTGTACTTAAAAACAATTTCTTTCTTCCTTAGCAATCCTAGTTATCTCAATAATTAGATCTTTGCGCAATGAGCAAGTGACCTAGGCTGAAACCCCCTTGCAGTTTCAATAACAGTAAAGGAAGGAGAGAAGGTATTTGATCAAGGAGTGTTCTACTGGACCTTCAAAGTTACTAAATTTCAGTTTTTAAATTGACTGTTAGGTCAATTAATATTTTTCTACTGTCATTGAAATTGTACATGCATTCCCTATTTATGTAAAATATTTTTCATCAAAAACAGTAACTAAAAATTTATAATATATTTGACATCTAAAGTAATCAGATTTGTTCTAATTGCGTATCAAAAATAAAGTTTAAATTTATGAATTTGTTTTACATTTAAAAACTAAATCAGATGCTTTTTTAGGGGGAAAGGTTATTTTGCACATATAAGTCACTCAAGAATTGAGTCATGAAATTTTGCTCTTAGAGGTTCTGAACAATGAGATATTTATTTTAAGAATTTCCACAATGAACACCACTTGTGTGTTCCACTCCTATGTAGGGATTACCCCCTTTCCTCTCCATGATAAAGGGTCATGGCCTATATCCCTATAACAAAAGATAGATTAGTGAGAAAAATGCATAACAAATTTATTACATGCACATGTGTGCACAAGAGTCATATAAAAGATAAAAACTCAAAAAAGGGCGGGAGGGAGGGTTGATGCCTTAAGTACCCTCTTCTTTAGGGAGAAAGGAGATGGGAGTGTAGGAGTAAATGATTTTCAGGGAAATGAATGATCCAAAGAACAATGGTCTGGGACCAAGTGTCCCCAAGCTCTAGGGGAGGTGGGAGAAGAAGAGGGGCAGAACTTCACTGTGAGCCAAAGTAGTCTCATGCAGATAAATTTTCACAGGTAATTTCTAAGAGCTGCTCTCAAAAGAATAGATGGTGGCCTGTGGTAAAATTTCTCTGTAAGACCTTTAAAAGTGTCAGACTTCACTTTTTTACCAGTTAATCTTTCTTAGATCCAGATAAGAAGGGCCCCAGAGAAAGTCTGTTTACATCTACTGTTTACTTCATTTCACTAATGTAGATTTCCCCTACAAATGCAAATCTCCCTGTTAACTAAAAAAAATTAATTAGGTTTATAGTATAGAAAAAAAGGAGAGCTTTATTTCTCATAAAGGGTAGCAGCCTGTTGGGGGGCCATTCCAACAGGCGGGAAAGCACAGTCCCGGCCAGAAGCCAGGCACGTGTGCTTCCAAGGACAGATAAAAGGAAAAGATTTTATACTGAGTCAGATGGTCAAATATATATATAGGAGGAGTCATGAGTATTTAGGAAAAGGGAAATCATGTGTATTTGTAATTGTGCTTTATCTCTCTCTCATCCTTTCATGGCTGGGAACTTGGTTGTAAGGTGTTTCTGAGGGCGCCTTGGCTGAGAGGATCCACTCAGTTATCAGAGGGCTTAGGATTTTATTTTTAGTTAACATTGCCCACAAAAGATAGCTTTTCAGGGCTATTTTTGTGTTTGCAACCCTTCTGAGTAGCCATCTCAAAATATGTCAATGAAATATATTTGGGGGTGAAATATTCTGGTTTCTTTCTCCCTCATCTTCTACAGTGGTAGCCCTGGGAAGCACCATGCAAATTGTGGTATATTTGTTTTCCTTTTGCCTCATTTCCTCCTCCCTTTCTCCTTTTTCTCCTCTAGACACTACTTTTGGAAACAAATTAACTCTGCTATAGGTAGAAATCACTGCAGATTATAAAGAATTACTTTATTATTATGATCATAGAATATTGGGGTTTTTACTTTTATTAGGTTCAATGTATTTCTTCTCCAAGATCACTTGAAGAAGGGAGAATACTTAATTAGCAAATAATTCCTTAGAGAATTTACTAAAAACAACATTATAGTTATCATAAATTACTTGAAATAGTGGCAGCAGAAGAGACAATTCTATGGATAAATATAATGAGTACTATTACAGATTCTTCATAGAAAATGGCTAATGCTAACACACAATACATATTCTTAGACTCTTGAAATAATTCAACACTCTAAAACTTAACACATGATCTGTTAAAAAATAAATAAGACAAAACAAACAATTAAAAACAAAATAGAAAACCCAGAGTTTAGGCTGACCAGGTGTCTCCATGTGGTTCAAGAACAAATAGAAACTGAGAAAGGTATGAAGCCATTTCCATCCAACCTAACCATCCAGCAAAGCCAACAACTACATGGGAGTAAGCACTTCACTCCTCCCTTAGATGTTGTAGGTTGATCAGCAAAGCATTTAAAAAATATATGGCAAAATGAATTCTTTTTCTCCTTTCTCTGTTCTATGCTTCTTTTTTCTCCTCTCTTTATCTTCACGGAAAAAATAAATAAGAAAAAGAATCATTAGCTTTCATACTCTTTCATCCCTTTGAAATTTCCTGGGCCTATCTCCAACTGCTATGCTTCAGTAAGACAAATTTTAATTGTTAATATTCCCAGTCACTTACATTCTAGTCATATAACAGCTAGAAGCAATTAATAAGTTTCTAGTGTCAATGACTATGTTAGATAATATCTGTCAAACACACAACACAATCCCTGGCAAGTTGTAGGCGCTCAGTCATCATTAATCTTTTATTTCCCAATTTTTGGGTCATTATTTTTATATTCAATCCAATGGCTTGTGTACACTCAGAATTTTTATCTAGGATTTATCAGCCCCTAAGGAAGCTCTGAAGATATCTGAGTGGAGTTTCAAATCACTATTTATTTATTTCTATAAATCAAACTCCTATAAGATTCTCTATCATTTGATGGAGCAGGGTACATAATTCTTTCAATAGATAAAAATATTTACAACTAAAATAAGTCACTGCCTTACACAAATCATTGAACTTGCACAAATGTGGACAAAAAGCCAAGACTGAGCCTATGTCTTTTCACAACCACTCTAAAAGCATAACAATACTAAAGTGGAAAGTAAACCTTTTCCTTTTTAACTTGCTTTGCTTAGCATTTCATTGGTACTGGATTTACATCTCCCCTGTTATTTCTTTCAAGAAACTGAGACAAAGTCAGGGTCAGGTGGCTTTGTGAATTTGCATTAACTACCCAAGCTATTTTAACTTGGTATCATTTTCCTAACAATACACAGTAGCAGCAGCAGGAAATTGTCCCTGCAGAAAAATCTAGCAATGCTGGAAAAAATATTCTAGTTTTGGAGGCTGGATTCCCGTTTCACAAATACTACCGTCAGTCACATGGATTGTACAATGAAAAGCTTGCGACAACCATTTGAGAAGGTCTGCACTGGTCATTAGCAAGTAAGGGAAGTCTCCGTAAGTCTGCATGAGTAATTTGTAAGTGAGACAGTACCAAACGATATGTCTACCCTCTAGCTTTTTTTTCCAAATGGTTAGTAATCCCTTGTTATAGGCATCAGTTTGGAAGTAAATGTGGAATTTTACTTAAACTACATCCAGTGAAGGATTGACCCGTTAGGTGTGAGACTTGGCAGCTGAGCTATATGGAAAATACATAAGTAGGAGAAGAAACCCAAACACTAGGGAGAGGCGGATGCCAATGTATCATTCATATCTGTGACAGTCAGTATTGTGTGGGTTCTCAGATTAGAAAACAATGTATAAAGTAATCACTGTATACAGCTTAATACTTGGTGTACCAGCACACACAGTGTTGCTGTGTAACTTGCTCCTGTGATTTGAGGGCTCCTTTCTATCAAAACCTTTACAGGGATAAAAGCTTATTCTCACTTTATATATCAAGTTGCTAATACCTTAAGCTTTGCAACAAATGATAAAACTAGAAATCAGAGAACTTCAAATGAAATTTCAGAACAGACCACTAACTTCTAAATGATCATCACACTGACTTCCAAATGTAGGTATTCAATAAATATTTGTTGAATTAAGCTGAATTCCAAAACAAACAGTTCTGCTGTTATTATTCAGTTTTAGGATTACTTAGGCTTATTCCCAAGTATAATAAAAGGGAATAATTTTAAATTTTTCCTATATAGATGAGAATCATATGAGCAATTTAACTTTTAACAAACTGAGAACCTTTTAGTTTAGAAGTGGTAACCTATTCTGAGTATAGAATATGGAGCAAATCCTAGCTGTAAATTCTGTTCTAGTTCCTATTTTCTTTTTAATCATAATGCTACCAATGTTGAAAATAACAGCAGAGTTGTATGATTAAATCAAATGTAAATTGCTAGAGATATGTTAGATAGTAGAATATGCTGGAAGTATCTCTGTACATTTACCATTGAGAAAAGGTTGGAGGAGAGTGTCTGTCCTGTGACTATAGATCTTTCCCTTTTCAGATGCAGGATATGAACGTGACTATACGGAAAAAAAACAAGCACTTCATTTGGTATAATACACAGCCTCTTTCAATATTTACACAAATGTAATATATTTCAATACACTGCAAACAAAGGCAATCTGGAAACCAATAAAGATTGTAGAGTATTATTTGGGAGGGAGCACAATATATTGTACTCTATAAAAAAAAAAAAAAAGCAGTTTTAAAGCCAAATGTTTGGTGCTTATAAATTGTGCAAGTTTTACAAATTTGTTTTCTAAGTCTTAGTGTCTTTGTCTGCATATTAGATGGTTATTAGAAACAAATTAAACCATTGATCAAGCAGCCAGCAGAGTTCCTAGCACACTGTTGATACTTAGCGGATGCTAGTTACCACCCTCCTCTCCTTTCTGACCTCTCAGTGTCTTTGTGTTCCTCTCCATAGTCTTCTCCAATTATTTTGCTACACATACAAACTGGCCATGCTTTACTTTTTAACTCATTAAAATGAGTAAAGAGCTCCTAAAGTGGATGGGTTATATTATTTCAGAAAAAGACAGACAAAAAAAATCTGTAAAAAAAAAAAAAAGTGGCTAAATCAGGTTTTGAAGATTCAATTCAAAGAATATAAAAATAAGATGAGAGATATTATAGAATTTTCCAAAGAAACAGAAACACTGAATAGTCTTGGCAGCCAATATGGATGCCCTATCACAGGCATTGAAAGTAAAACATGAATATTGACAGTGGTTGTTTTTCAGTGATAGAATCAGGACTAGCCATTGACAAAGATTTTTTTCCACGGCCAAACTCTAGCCAGACTCCTTGGAGCCCTTTCTTGGCCTCAACCTTGACCTATAAAAACTTGAACAAAACACTAACATAGTTTCTAACAGCTCAAAGTTGCATCCCTAAGATGACTCTAGGCCTGCTTAAAGTGTCTGCCTGAGAAAACTCAAAGCTGTCAAATGCATTTACTGTTTGTTCCAGCCAGCACCCGAAGACAGGGCCCCTGCCTCCCCGTCTATGTGAGACAGCAGGAGCCTAACTTCTGCAAGAGACAGTTAACAAACCCAGGTGGATTTCACATGGACCAATCCCCCTTTCCAAATTTTTGTAATTTTTCACTTTCTTGACTCTACTGTGCCATTGCTCACGCCCTCTCCATTGCTTCATTCTCTCTTTAAAATGCTGAGTCACCTCTGCACAAAGTTCTGTTCATGCTGGGCAATTTTTCCTCATTACAATAGTCTATTACTGCTTAAAATCTGTTCTTACCACTTTAACTAGTGTCTAGACTTATTTATCTTTGACATTTGATATAGAACAACTAATCAAGATCTCTGGTATTTTCCCAGAACAGTTACCTCTGGCAGGAAAATTGCATAATTTATCAATCTCATCATCTGCTAAGTTTCCAATACATATTAACGGAGTAAGTTTGGAATATATTTTTAGTGCATTGAAAAAAATTGATATTTGAAAACACAGGTGGCATTTATGTCTCGTCTTACAATTGATACTCATGATATTAAGAGCAAATAAGTTTAAATTGGGAGTGAAGTGCTGTCTAAAAAAATTTGTATTGCGTTTCATCTTCAGTATGCACAAAACCAGAATGATCAGCCTCCTTTATAGAGAAAACTGAAGCCATGAGATATGATTACCATGACTTTCCTCTCTCCTATAAGTTTCATATACCTTTGTACTAAGTTTTCTGCAAGGCTTATCTTCCCCCTGTGAACTTGAGTGCATTCCCTGCAAACTCCTTCGGACCTTGCTCTGTTGATATCTTTACTTTTAATTATTAGTCACTACACTGCTACTGAATTCTATTCTTTAACTCATTTTTTATATCTTCTATCACTAAAGATACTCCTGAAAAGATGGTCTGCTCTTACTGATAATATCTCATTACCACACATCACATTGTAGCACCATGCCAACAGTCAAAAGACTCTTCTAAGACATTAACCTAATCATCTGTTTTGAACTTTCACCTTATGTGGCCTCCTTTCTGCAACATTTAACACTATTGGCAATACAAATTTTTCCTGAAATATTCTATTTTCCCGGCTTCTTAAAAACTATTTTTCTGTGTTTCCTGTTATTCATGTTCATTAACTTGAGTCCCATGTTAAAAGATTTAAGAGAGTCTATGAACACTTATTATGGTGACTGTGTATTTTTCATGGAAGATGGTTCATAAATTTGATCAGTGTATCAAAAGGCCTGTGGACCCCCAGTATGAGGCCTGCTATCATCAGTAATCTTTATGGGTAATCTCATATTTGGGTGGCACATTCTGTACTGAGCTCAAGAGCATTAAGTCTATTAATGTCTGGCAATCTTGTCCCAAAAGTGACACTATTATCACAAATAAAATATCTCCATCTCTACCAGCTCCTGTCACTTGTGAGTAAGTATTTGTCCTAGTTATTCTTATTTCAGTTTATGGTGTTGGCTATCCTAAACCAGAAAGTTCACACTGTTTGACTCTTGTCCTTTTCCTCCATCATATCTAATCAGTCACAAAATCTTGCCATTTCTATCTCAAAGATATCTTTAAAATAAAATAAAGGGAGAAGAAAAGAAAAGAAACAGGTGATATGCAGGGAGTTAGCTACACTCGCAGCAAAAAATCGGGTCCCTTTGGCAGGGGTTGTTGCAAGGGATAAGGAAATATTAGAAAATAGAAAATAATAGAATAGAAATAAAAGAATACACAGAGATGAAAGTACAGTTTTTATAAAGTGTAGATTTTATAGTTGGGGGGAGTTGGGAGACCCCCAGCATTCCTATGAGCTGTGAGGCCCCAAGTAAAGTTTCACATCAGTATTCATTGGTACAGTGATCGGTTTCCAGGGGTAATAGATTTACATAATAACAAGTGGTTTGTTTTAGGTTAAAACTCTCCCAAAAGTTTCTAGAGATCCCTTAATTAACTCTATCTACATAAGCAAACAGTTACAAAAACATTCAAAGACAAACTTCTAAGTTCTAAGATAAAACTGTCACTTAGCAGAAAGGTTAAACAGAGATATAGTGTATAGTGGCTCTATATTTCTTTATCTAGTTTTTGTTGATTGAGACACGCAGTTAGGAGTGAAGCAGGAACTGTCCCTTGGGCTAAACACTTTTAGCCACAGGTGTCTGTCTCTGTTGGGTGGGCACTCTTTGATCAGTTCTCACCCTATGGCTCCATGCCAAGCTCTGTGGTACAGAAGCAGGTGAAAGCCAACAGGTCTGAGACTGCAGCGTCGCCTTGGAAAGCGCTGACTGACAGGTGAGATGCCCTCCTGAGGTGAGGCAGCTTTTGATATGTGAACTAACATGTTCATATATTCCTTCAGGGCAAAGCCCTGCAAAACTCCTGAAATCATTTCTATCTCTATATTATAGGGCACATTTTTATAGCACAACAGTGATAGTGGCTCTAGCCAACAGCTGTTGCCCTAACACACATCACCAACTCATGGCTTGCTTCCTTCCCAGCTCTAATTAAGCAGAGTGATTCTACTAGACAGCAGTACTCTTAATACCAGCTTAGGGATCCAAGTTCCTTACACTGTGTGATCTACCATAGGAGAGGCCTTTGCTTCCAGCTGCCTGGGAAAAGAAGAAACATGAAAGAAGATCCTGTGGGACTTTAAAGGACTGGGTCTGGAAGTGGCCTGAATGGTTCCAGCTCACATGTCACCACCATATCTAGTCATCCAGACTCATCTAGGTGCAAGGAGTCTGGGGGATGTGCTCTTCCTCTGTGCCTGCAAGAGGTGGGAGCGGGCAATGAAGACGGTTGGGGAGCCGCATGGCTTTACTTCTGCCACATCTACTCAACCTCAAAACTATTCAAACATAAACCCATGTTGAAACTTCTCAGACTTCAGAAATAGTACGTTTCTATTACCATATCTCTCAGCATGTACCTCTATAGCATTTTAACACACAGTTCACTAATTTCCTCATTACACACTTCTCTGCACTTTTCCACAAGCCCTCCAATATCAGATATGGAATCTTATTAATTTTTGTATTTTCTAGTTTGTAATACATAATGTTACTCAAAATGCTTACTGGATATACTCACTCCCTTATTATAGGAGTGGCTCAGGTAATAGCAATACCTCTTTGCCATTTTTAATATATATAAATATATCTTATATATAAGTTATACATAAACACATATATTAAAATTATCCACAGTTGAATAGATAAAATTTAATACTGTACTCATATAAAAATATAATTTATAAAGGGTGACTCAATATTATTTCTCATATTGTGCATACCAAAAACTATAAAGTGAGTCCGCTAATATACACAAGCTAATGGCAGTACCAAATTGTTACTTTATTCCAATCAATTCCTAGGGAAAAACATTTTAGGAAAATGATGTTTATGACTCATAATTATTCATCTATGCAGATGAGTAACTAATTTTATTTTATTAAAAGTTTCTATTTTCCAAAAATCAGAGATCATACAAAATCTCAAGTAATATTTTCAATTTTTATTAGTTTCAGAACAAACCATTTTATAAATATATATTTTGCAAAATAAAAATGTTGTTTTAATCTCTCTAGTTTTGATCTGTCCAATTTCCTCAGACTCAGTAGGTGTGAAGCCTAAAAATAACAGATGGAAAAGTTGAAGAAGAAAAAAGAAACTGCGAAATGTTGCACATAATTCTATTTACTATAATAAAACATACTGTTAAAAATGTGGCCTGTTATTTTCACTTTTCTCACTGAAATACTTAACATGAAGCATAGCTGCTAGCATTTCCTGAGACCTAAGAATAAGAAATTATTTTTCTATCTTGGATAAAATTCCATTTCACTTTTTTATAGCTTTGAATAACAATAGATCACAATTCTTTAAATATTGTAGATCTGTTTAATATACATGAACAAATATTTATACCCACAACTTAGTCATTTAACAAATGACAATTTTAAATGTCATACCATCATCACTATGTTTTTTTCCAAATAAAGAAAGCATTTAAAACAATGTTTGCATTCATTCATTAAAAATTGGATATTTCCAATGAATATTTCTTAATTTCACTAAATTAATTTCTTTCTAAGAACAATAATAGAGGAATTATTTATAAAATTTAAATAGTTTTTAATATAACCTCCATTTTTTAAACTTATTTTGCTAATGGAACCACTGTACTCCCACAAATCTAGGTTTGAAGCCTTAGAATCATAATAAATAACCCCTTCTTACATTTTTCCCACATCCAGTCATGTTCAATGTCTTGATGCTTATTGCCTAATCATAGCTCTTGTGCTTACCTTTTTCTTTCCACTCCAATTATTTTAATTTAGGTGCTTTCTTTTTTTAGCGTCATGCTTTGATAATGGAATATCCTTTGAATAGTTTGTTCACTCCCATCTGGCTCCCAATTAACTGACTCTTAACTCTCATTCTAGAATTATAATTTTAAAGTTTTGGTTACATAGCTTAGTTCAACACTTTACATGGCACATTGTCTATTAAAAAGTACAAATTAGATAAAATATCTTCCAAAATCTATCCAGTATCTTTATTTCCAGGTTTATCTCCAACTATTTCCTCGATACAAATTACCTGGTCCCAAAACACTATCTGTTTACATTTTCTGAACATTTCCCACGTCTCCTTTACACAACCCAGCATCCCAACAGACAGGATTTAAAGAGGCTATACGACTTGACTAAAAATTGAATCAGTCTTGTTTGGGGTTCTTAAAGAAAAACTAATAGACATAGGGCAGAAAGAGATTCTTTATCACATTCACCATCTTTGTCCCTGAACATTCTTACTTGGATGGAAAAAGATTTTTTAAAATATATATATCACACATAAAATTATCTTTTTATTTTGATGACTTGCTCTGGAAGCTCTTACAGACCACTGTCCACAAGCAAACCACAGTCTCCTTTCTAGAATGGACCAAAATTAAAAGCCATCCTAAACATCAGTCAATTGTGTGGCCACATGGTAGAGCTGTGTTCTCTCTCCACCATGTGATGACATAGTGAGATGGTGGCCATCTGCAAACCTGGAAGAGAATCCTCACAGGAGAAGGAAATTGGCTGGCACCCTGGTTTAGGATTTTAGCTTCTAGAGCTGTGAGAATTAAATTTCTGTTGTTTTAGCCACCCAGTCTATGGTATTTTATTATGGTAGCCCCAGCAGACTGAAACTTGGAAGGTTCAGAGTATGAAATTTCTCACCTTTCCTCTTGTGAATTGTCCCTAGCATAGCCAGCAAGCTTCTCTTTGCCTAAAGTTGTGAAGCACAAACACCAGACATCTCCCTAGATGGTAGGGGAATAATTTTTGTCATTTTTTTTCCTACAAAGAGACTGGAAATAAGAGAAGATTCCAATAGTTTATTGATATCACCATCTAGAACCTTTATAAAAGGTTCACAGTTGTCTGGATTTTTATTGAAATTAAATCTGTAGCAGAGATTTTCTTTAGCACAACTTTCCAATCATAGATTTTTCTGTTTTTGTTTTTTACTCATAATGAAATTTTTTATTGTGGTAAATATATATAAAATAAAACTTACCATTTCAACAATTTTTTGTCTTTTAAAAAAAATTTATTTTTAATTATTATGAGTATATAACAGTTGTATGTATTTATAGGGTACATATGATGTTTCCAACCACATAGATTTGAAGCCAAGAATATTAATTCAATAATTTTTTCATTTATAGACTGAAAATTCCCTGATAACTCAATGATTACATGAATTTTTATTCTGCCTGGAGAAAGGAACAATGATCCAGTATGGTGGTCATGAACCACATAGGGTTATTGACAACCGCTCTGAGTTACAATGTGCAGTAAGTTGAAAATACAGTCCTGATTGCAAAGACTTAGTATGAACAAAAGAATGTAATTATCTCATCAATAATTTTATGATTAATTACATGTTGAATGGAAATATTTTAGGTATATTGGGCTAATAAACCAAATATACTATTAAAATTAATTTCATATGTTTTGTTTTTTAAAGTGGCTACTAGAAAATTTAAAAGTTCATCTCAAATTCACATTATATTGCTACTGGCCATTGCTTGTCTAGGCAGATCAACATTCCCCAGTAACCATTGAGCCTTCTTTGGCTATGAACTTCCCACTCTATAATTCCATGGAGATAATGAGAGGATTCTGCTTTCAAATTGTGAGTTGCCAAAGCAATTTTTTTAAATGTGAGAAACTGAAAATCATTTCTAGAGGGGCATTTTTAGAGACAGAGAGACTCTCTAGCAATTGAAACTGCTTACACTAGGGAGAATAATGGGACTTAATGGAGCAAAGTGGGGGAAATTCTCTATCCTCCCTGGTTTTGGGCAAAGACAATCCCTAATGTTATTTCAATCTCATATGTAGTAAAATGTGAAAAAACAATATAAGCATACACAGAGACAACAAAGGCTTAAATATATTCTGATCTGATGGCAAAGTAGATGACAAAGAAATTAATATCAATAATACTAGTAATTCTTGGTCAGAACAGAAAAGTGAGAAAAAAACTAAAAAAAAAAAAAAAAACCAATAATAATACTAGTAATAACAAGAAAAAAGACAATCAAAGTCCATTTTATATTTCAAATGGCTCAAAGTAGTTTGATGAATGAACCGGGCATCTTAAGAGACAAAAATTAATATCTTCACAGGAAAGAATTTCAAAAAGTCAGCCTCTTAGTCTGAGAATTCCATCTTAAGACTTTAGTGGGAGAATCTAGTTTTAGAATGTTTTTAGGTTTTAACCTCAAAGCACTGAGCACACACACACACAAACACACCAAGACATACAATTCTAGGTGAGACAGAGGCCCTCCAGTGGGAAATGTTGGGTAAAAAAATAAAATCCTCAAAGTATCAGCACTTCATATAATCCCTCTATTCAACCTCTCAGTGGATTTCTATTGCTTAAAAGATGAATATACTATCCCAGCCTGGCATTTGTCATCTTCCACTATATCTCTTCAATGGCTACTTCTTTCCATATCTTGCAAGAAGGCCATCCCCTGCCAAATGAGACTACCCTCAGTGTTCACCAGCTTGACCTCACCTCCCCCAGTCCCTCCAGCCACACCTGACTCACTCAGGACAAGGTGCCTGTGGTAGCTCACCCTCAAATTTCTGCCCAAAGGTACCACCACTCCTGAAGTTTAAAAAATTCTTCTGGTATACACCTACTGTTTCCTTCCTGTGTTACCCTACATAAATTAATATAATTAATATAAAATTCCATATCTGAATGGCGATGAACACTTTAAGTTTTTATCATAATTATTTTTGTTTTTTATTCCAAATATTAACTACTAGCTCTATCAGCAATTACACATAACTGCATTTTGAGAGAAGTTGTACAATAAATATTCATTGAATTAAATATATTATATTAATTTAGTTTATATTAGTTTATTGGAAAACAACTCAATTTTAAGTTTAGTACAAGCAAATATCTGTGTCTTATTTATTTAAAAATTAAGGTTTTAGAAGTTGCTCCACATTTATGCATACTCATTTAGCTTATTTGTCAGTCATTAAATGATCACAGTCATAAAAAATTATTTACTTCAGAATTGGCAACTCAACCTCGTTAGTGGCTGGGCACAGTGGTTGGGTACCTATAGTCCCAGATACTGGGAAGCTGAGGTGGGAGGATTGCTTGAGCCCAGGAGTTCCAGGCTAAAGTGAGCTATGATCATGCCACTGCACTCCAGCCTGGGTGACAGAGCGAGACCTCGACTCCATTAAAAACAAAAAAACGAACAAACAAAAACAAAAAACCCACCTCATTAGTGATTATTGAACTGACATTTTAAAAACAACTCATGGCATAACATTATTTGGATATATTTCGTTCACTTCACAGATGCCTCTCTTTCATCTAAACTTTCCAGAATATGTTTTCATTATAGTCATGCATTTTACAACCATTAGTGAGAAAAGAAAAGCTTTTGCCCACTTTTTAAAAATTTTTTTTACAAAGTTTCAGAGGTTGTCTTCATTAAACAATTCTAATTCTCTGTCTTATGTAATCCTTCAAAGGGTTAGGTAACATTAAACCTTACTCTTCTCAAAGATTTTATACAAGTTTGAACTGCTTTAATTTTCAAGTCAGAAGATATTTATGGCCCTCGGAGAAATTTGATCAAAATATAGTATCTATCCATAGATTCTCAAGACTCCCTCCTAATAAAAGAGATTCTCTTACACCAAAGCTTCCCCCACTGTTTTAGAGAAAACTGAATGGCCCGCAGAGTTACAATCTTTAGTTTATTAATTACTGTTTGCTCAATTGTATGTTCCAGCATCACAAGCAATCACTAGCAGAATGTAGGCCTACAACAATTTAACTGGTTAGGGACTTTATTCCTCACAGAGTTTTTCTTTCTACCGATTTCACCCCCTTTTCTTTTAAAATTTCTTTTTCTTTTTTTTCCCCCCCTCAATTATTTTTACATCAGTGTTAAACAATATTGCATTTCATGCTTGCTTGCTGCTTCAGGTCTAGTAACCACATTTCATATGAACCGTGTAATAGTAAAAGTCAGATTGGTTGTTTGCTTTTTGATGTGAAATGGTTATTGCACATGACTGAGGTGCCACAAATTATTTTGCCTCTGATCATGTCACACATAATAAAACAAGTAACACTCAGTCTAGAACACAGAGTGACTCTCAAAAGTTTACAGAGGGTTGTCTTTTTATGTGAAACTTATTGCTAACATAGAAAAATAATAGGAGAATTTTGCCCCCTCAAAAAATATTATTTAAAAAAAATTAGAAGCAATTTAAATACATACACACACATGCAAGCACATACACACACATACTTATACACATATACACATACCTAGGTTTATATTAATAATATATTAAAAATAATTTTTTAAAAAAGCTCCGTACTTATGGCACATACATTGTGAATTATATATGAACCTATCTCAAATAGTATAATAAGAATAACGTGTTAGTGGGCTGGAATAAGACTATAGAGAGGTAAAATAAGGAAATATCAATCAATAATATTTAATCAATAAAATAAAAAATGTTGAAACAGTGAGAAAATGGATAGACACACATGCACACATACACACAAAAATTCACACATTATTTTCTTATTTTTTTTCCCTAACAGTGATGGTCATTCAAATGTGGCTATTTTATTTTTTTACCATGAAGAATGCGTATTTTCTTTCTCTTTTCTGTTTTTGAGGAGAACCTATGTACTACTCTCACACTACGTGAAATAGTAGTTTTTCTAAAACCTAAGAAGATAATAGGCATATTTTGAATGGTTTCAAAAAAAATCCCATTTTTTAAAAAAATGAGTAGCCAATTATAAATAGACTAAAATGTCTGTGACATAACAGTCCAGTAAAATAGAGAAATGTATATTTATAAATGCTATGGGACTTTCCTTTTGTTTAATCATCCCCTATTCACCGTCTTGGTGAGGAAGGAAATGGTTGAACACAGAACATCCATCACTGGGCAGCTGTGATAAACAGCGAATTTGTTAGTCACATACATCACAGCCTGGGAGGAGGAAACTGTATGCCACACAGGGCCATGTGCAGGATGCTCTTGAGAAAGAGAAAAGAACTAGGAGCTGTGGAGGCAGGCTTTATAGCAGGGTGAGGAGCCCCTGATTCCTGCAGGAGGATGTGATTGGCTTGTTTGAGTAATTCCAGGGGCTGGCAGGGAACTTAAACCTGCTACTCAAGAATGACAAGGAACTATGCCTGGCCCCCTTGAGGAGGAGGGTTGGTTGGCTAGCAGACCTTCTCTGAGGAAAGGAACTTGTGATTAGACCAGGTAAGTCCCTTCCAATTTTATCACATATTAAGGCAGCACATAATATTGGACCTTAATTTCAGGCCTTATATGATATTTTTCCAATAATATAATTGTTTAAAAATTGCTAAAATCAAAATCAGAGATAGCAAGTGAAAAATTACTGTAATTAAGTTGATGTTTGTAAAAACCTCCATGGACTATGAATAGCAATATAGACTAAGGAAAACCACAGCTAAAATAAAACATTATATGAGTTGTTGATGATATTAGGTACAATCAATTTTTGCTTTTTCCCCCAATACTTTGGTTTACAATGTATATTATTTAAGTTCTTAAGAGAAAAAGAACCAGTGGGGTGAAGGGAGACAGAGAGATTCCTTGTGAGGAACTGGGGAGTTGGCTCATGTGGTTATGGAGGCTGAAAAGTCCCACAATGCTGTCTGCAAGCCAGAGATTCAGAAAAGCCAGTGATGTAATCCAGTCTGAGTTTGGAGGCCTGAGAACCAGAGTAGATGATGGTGTAAATCCCTGTCTAAGGGCAGGCAAGATGAGATAGCATGTCCCAGCTCAAATAGTAAAGAATGAGAAAAAGGGCCAAATTCCTCTCCCTCCTCCTCCTGTTTTATTCAGACTCACAATGGATTGGATGATGTCTACCCACAACAGGGAGGACAATCTGCTTTACTGAGTCCACCAATTCACGCGCTGATTTCATCTGGAAACACCCTCACAGACACAGCCAGAAATAATTTTTAATAGCGTTGGCCCAGGCAAGTTGATGACTTGAATTAACCATCATACAATGTAACTGCAGTGTTAATTTTCTAGATGTGCTTGGGTATACACAGGGCTCATTAGAGTCCTGAGAAATACACCTAAGTGTTTTATAAATGAAGAAAATTAGAGGAAAACAGTTAGCAAGATTTACCTGACAAGAGATGTACCCATTTCATATTATACACACAATTACATTTTTCTTTTACTTGGGAAAGTGTAGGAAGGAAATGCCTTGCCTCAAGAGTTAAAACATAGAGGTAGAAGGCCATTTAGTCCAAATTGTTTGTCTGTGTTTGAATCTCTGACACTAACTCACTGAAGTGATCACAGCTTCTTCCTGAACTCATCCAGAGAAAGGAAACTTTTTTCTCACAGGATAAACATATCTTTTACATACTCATTATTGGCTGAAAACTTTTTATTCCAATTGGGTCAAATTTGTCTTTAAGAAATATTAGAAATCAGCTTTTTCTTTTTTCCCTTCAGTAGTGGCATTTCTAATGTATTTAACACCCAGAGTAGATCATTTTTAATACCCCTGATTTTATGAAATAAAATTATTTTTAGTAGTAATCAGGAAGTGATAAAAAGCCAGAAAAAAAATAAAGACACTGAAAAGTTTCTTTTACTAAACTTCATACGTTGAATTATATAACCATTAAAATACTATATAGTATTAAGAAGGAAAAAGAGTATTTGACTAATACTTTTAAATTACATGAATATACACTTTGATAAAAGGAGAACAACATATCTTTATATTAGTCACTGTTATTAATGAATAAAAACCATGTGGCATCTGTTTTTGAGCCTTAACATTTGCAAATCTGTCACTATCTCTGTCAAAATTGATCTTCACATATTCAGGTTCAATAGACAGACAGATATGCTAAACTATCATCACTCACAGGGATAAAGAACACTTTCATTAATTTCAATTTTGAAAAGTTCCTTTTGTAAGAAGCCTCAAATGTACAAAATACTTAGGAAAAGTCTTAAATACAAGGATAAGTTTGGCACAGATTTATGAAAATCTAATATCATGTTAAATTCTAGAAATCAAAATACTGTCCAGGTTTTTGTTCCTTTAGGTTTTATTCTAGCAAGTTTCAAACATCAAAAAATTTTACAAGCAAACAAAAAGTCCAATTTATCATATAGAATGATAAATGTGAGGTAACTCAACTTTTTAGTTTTACAATTGCTGTGCTATCATTACTTATATAAAGTTACAGTCTCAGTGTTTGGAGACACAAGCTGCACCGATGCAACATCCAGTGATTCTGAACCCTTAGAAAATTATTTTCAGAGAAACAGGAAGTGCCCTGCACAGGGGAGAAACAGGAAGTGCCCTGCTACAGGGGAGAAACAGGAAGTGTGCCTGCCTTAGGAGAGAGACTGGAGTGTCCAGCACAGGGGAAAAACAGGATGTGAGTCTGTCTCAGGGGAGAAATAGGAAATGTGCCTGCCTTAGGAGAGAAACAGGAAGTGTCCCTCACAGGGACAAAACAGGAAGTGTCCTGCACAGGGAAGAAACAGGAAGTGAGCCTGTCTCAGGAGAGAAATAGAGAGTGTGCCTGCCATAGGAGAGAAATAGGAAGTGTCCCACACAGGGAGGAAACAGGAAGTGTGCCTGCCTTAGGAGAGAAACAAGAAGTGTTCTGCACAGGAGAGAAACAGGAAATGAGCCTGTCTCAGGAGAGAAACCAGAAGAGTGCCTGCCTTAGGAGAGAAACAGGAAATGTCCTGCACAGGGAGGAAACAGGAAGTCAGCCTGTCTCAGGAGAGAAATGGTAAGTATCCTGCACATGGAGGAAACAGGAAGTGTCCTGCACAGGGAAAAAATAGGAAGTGAGGCTGTTTCAGGAGAGAAACAGGAGGTGTGCCTGCCTTAGGAGAGAGACCAGAAGTGTCCTGCACAGGGAGGAAACAGGAAATGTGCCTGCCTTAAGAACGAAACAGGAAGTGTCCTGGCCAGGGGGGAAACAGGAAATGTGCCTATCTCAGGAGAGAAACAGGAAGTGTGCTGGCTTTACAAGAGAAAGAGGAAGTATGCCTGCCTTAGGAGATAAACAAGAAATGTCCTGCACAGGGGAGAAACAGGAAGTGTGCCAGCCTTATGAGAGAAACAGGAAGTGTCCTGCCAAGGGAGAAACAGGAAGTGTGCCTGGCTTAGGAGAGAAAAATAGGAAGTGTCCTGCACAGGGAGGAAATAGGAAGTATCTGCCCAGGAGGGAAAACAGGGTTTCAAAATAACTTTGAGTAGTACACAATGTTTTTTAAGGATAAGTAACAAAACTATGTTTTTTAAAAGATACGTATGTATATTATGAAACTCAGCAGGAACAAGAACTGTTCAGAATTTAGACTAACAAAGATTTCTTCAGTGAAGAGTAGTTTATTACTGATATTGTTTAGAATTGCCAGCACATGATGATAATAAAAATTAGGACCACATTTTAGTCAATTTTATTACCATTTTTAAATCCTATACCACCCCATTATTGCTTGCACCCAGGGCCAACTGCTCCCTACCTCTTTCTTTGAATACCTATGCCATCAAGTTGCTTTGGTTAAAGATTCTCTCTGGCTTAGGTATTCCCTCTTTTAACTATTCATCGTATTATGTAGATAATTGTTCTGGTTCTATACACCCTCTGTCTTTTCAGTAAGCACTCAATAATTCAGATTAGTAACAATTTGGGCTGATGGTGAATTACTTTTTGTGTAATAAACTAAAAATTACAAAATGTTAAGTATGTCCTTCAAGCATGGAATGTTAAATCTATAAAATTCCACATGATCTCTGAAGATTACCTCTGTTATCATGAATATAAGCAATAGTAGCTACAGATATTTTATGAACTAAAACCATCTCACAATACTCCTAACCAACAGATAATCACAGGGCAGTAAAAGCAATCTGTATACTTTGCAATTAACATTTGGCAAATCCATTCTCAGGTTCATTATGCCTCATTTCTCTACTCTATTTCTCACATAAACTCAGTTATACGCATTTTGTATCTTTTCTTCTTTTGGGCCTAAAGATATATTTGCAGATTATTTCATCATCTGCAAATGCTTGGAAAATTGCAATATCTACCTCTTACAGTTGTTGTGAGGATTAAATGAGACAATACATATAAAACATTTTTTCCACAATGCTTGGCATAGATATATTCTATTGAGAAGAAGCCAAACACAGTGACAGGCTGAACAGAGGGTTCATTTAACACTGACTGTAGAGCCTGAATGTTCAGGTTTGAATTCAGGTGACACAGGTTAATCTCTTATGTTTCAGTTTTCTCATTTGTAAAATGAGATAATAATAGTACACTAAAGGTCTATTATGAGAAATAAATGAGTTAATATTTGAAAACTACAATAACAATAAGCATTGTTTTAATTCTTTCTTCATATATATGTATGTATATACATAAAATTGTTATTGCCACTACTACTCTCACTCTCTTAAATATGGTCTGCTTTTAAAATGTCTGATTTTTTAATGAGGGTAGCACCATTTTTTTTCTATTTGAATCCTAATGTTCCTTTAAGCATTGCAGATGAGAGGGAGGGAGGAGTCTCCCTGTAGCTGCTTTTTCTTTTAGATTCTTAAAATATCTATGGCCCTCTTAATGGTCAGGGAAGAACCTCAGCACATTATAGTAAAGACAAAGGATCTCTTTATGGCTTTGGGGCATGGTTCTCAACAAATCTCAATGGAGTGACTTGTCCCTAGAGGAGACCTGATAAGGTCTGGAGACATTGTTTGTTGTCACTACTTGACAAGTACTGCTGGCATCTAGTGGGTAGAGACCAGTAATGCTGCTGAACAATGCAGGAGACAGCCCTCACCTCCCCAAGAAAGACCTTTTGATCCAAAATGTCAATCCTGTTGAGGTTGAAAACTCCTGCTGTTGAGGAATGGCCTGAATTTTTATCGCACTTAATTTCAGGGAGTTTCTAGGTCTGCATAGCCTTACTATATACATGTTTGTTCAAGTTGTTATGCCAACATTTCTAAGACCAGTCGCTATTGAGGAGACATTTCCTAAGATACTAAAAATAGCCTGTTGGCAAAGATAAACTGTCTTTAGTATTGTTATTTTTATCAGATTCTAATTGCCAGGATATGTTCTTTCTACTGGTTATTACCAGTTATGCATATAATGCATGTGAAAATTACGGACTTATTTTTAAAATATTGTAAATCTTTGCTCTAAATATATACCGGCATTTTTCTGTTTTAAGCTGTAACCATCCGATAAAATAATGCCTACTTATAAAATGTGGAATCCGTGTACAGGGTTAGTAAGGTGAGAAATGTTGCTTTTGAGCAGAATATGATTTGCAAAATCAATGTTTCATATTATAAATTACATAAGAAGAGAGGCTTTTTTTCATTTTGTTTTTGTAACATAATTATGCTTCATACTTCTTTCCGTATAAGTTGTTATGATTATGAAAGTAAAACATTCTCGTGGTCAATGAGAAGTCATGTGATTGCTTACCCTTTTCTCCCCCACACAAGTCCTACTTCCTAGAGGTCATCACTTAAACGTTGCGTTTCCTCTGCTTCATTTTTGTAAATACACTGCCTATCCCCTCTCTTGGAATGGGAGTATCCCCTCTCATGGTATGGGCATGGGATGGGCTTCATACAAGAAGAGGCAGATAGATTTACTCACATTATGTCACACCACAACATGTAAGTCAAAATAAAAAATATTTTGCAAAGGCCACAGGAGATGTGCCTTGACTTTGCTTTGGAAAATATTTTTTTGCTTTTATTTGTTTCTTTGTTGTTGTTAAGAGTGGCACTTAGCTTGATTTTAGCTTGGGAGCAATATATTGTTGTCAATGACCTTGCTATCACAGACATGAGGAAGGGGAGTTGGGTAGAGACGGACTAACCCCTTGGCCTTTTACAATACTTGAAGAAACTTGCATTTTCTACTCTCTTTCCCAAGTATAGTCCTAGATGTACAGATTCGGAGTTTAAAGAGCCTGTACCTCAGAAAGAATGAGTCCCCTCTCTATATCAGTTTTCCCCTATGTGGAGGATCCCTTTTTTTCTGATTTATGTGTAGTTCAATTCTAGTTCTTTATACTCTTTTGGAAAACCATAAAATGCTTGACCCAATGATAGATATCTATCTAATATTGGTGCTGTTATGAATTTACTCAGTTTTACATAACTATATCCTTGCTTAAATAGGGTTTTGTAAGAAGAAAGATAAAAATGTGTATTGAATTTCTCCTTTTGAAGCAGTTTTGATTAATATCTGAAGACCTTATTTCCAGCTTACATCTGTTTGTCTGCTCTTTTTTATTCCCCAAAATTATTTATTCTTAAAAGTTTATGTATTACTTAAAATTTCTTCTTACCCTATATCCAGCCATCTTATCTTAGAAAGATAATGAAATGGGAGAACTATTTTTTTACAGAATTCTAAAATACTGCTTTCTTAAGACCTTAGAATTATAAAGAATGAAAGAGTAATTTTAAGTAGCTGTTATATATTATTCTCTTTAAAACAGAATCAACAGGGAAAATGCCAATGTTCCAAACACCATAACTTATTGATCAAAATGAATCAATTAATTAATAAGGAAATGTGCAATTTAGTTTTATAATTTATATTCAGAAAAACAATATACATTATATCTAGCAAAAGCATATTTTCTCACTAAAGAATTACAAAGTAAAAATAAAATATCATTATTGAATATTTGAATGAGAGGAGAAAATTAATTTACAAATATTTAGCTTCTTATTTTCAAAAACAAGCATTGCTCTATAAAAAAGGATAAATGTGGAAAATAAAATTGGATTAAATATGCAGCACAATTGGGGTTCCATGCTCTAAAAAGAAGTTATGCTCTAGGAACAACAAAGTTGTTATGTCACATGTTAGATTTATAGGGAATTCAACAAGGAAGATGTAATTATTTCTAAATATTATCACCTACTGAGTAAAATGCTGTAATGTTACATTATCAGCCATAATTTTTCTCAGAATAGTCTAAGTTTAGCCATTTCTATATTTTTTAAAATAGAGTTTTCATCTTTATGAAATATATAAAAATCAGGTAATGACTTGGTTATTCTGATATATTTGGTTAAATCAGATGAGACATGTCAGCAGAACTGTCAAAAGTTTTTTCTCATCTTAAAAGTTTACAATGTTGGTACACATGAATATGGCCTAACAGTTGAAAGCAATGTCACGACTAGCAGAAAACCCTGCCAGGAGAATTATCTTCTGTTGTCAGGTTCATGTTTTTTGTTTTATAAATTTACCATGATAACTGGTTTGCTAGGGAGTCTACTTAAGTATGAAAAATCAAAACATCATAATTAATTTTAGAAATATATTTCGGCATTTGAATTCATATTCTAATATATGTTCTGTCACTTCTGTTTAATAAAAATTCAGCAATCATATAACAAATCACCCTTTTTATGTCAGTAATTATCAACTGATGGACTCACTGATTAAAACAAACTATATGTACCCACTTCCAAATGACACATGCACACAATGACTAAAAGCCATGGCACTTGGGGAAACTTGGAGGAACAGAGTGTCAACATAGTATTTTCTATCAGTAACCATCAACCATACAGAATTGCTTCTATTGCATTGCTATTGTATACTACCATTTCTATTGTGTGCACATGTGTGTACGGAAACCTATACACATACGTGTATTTTGTATCTGCATCTATATCTAATTTTGTATCTGACCTACCTTATACTTGTTTCCCAAAGAGTATTAATATGTGAGGGAATAAAATTGGGCTGAGATTTAGGAGGTACAATTTCTAGTCTTTATCCCTCAAAGTCTTAAAAATGATCTTGTTAAGCTCTAAGGGCCCTCTCATTTGTCACATTGTATAGCTTTATGTACAATTTCAACTAAACACAAATGTCCCCTCTGAATTCTTCCAAATTCTAAAAGAACTGTTATAGAAAACTATGAATATTTTTTCAATTTTAATCTATATTTAATTAAACTTATAGATTCTAAGTTTTTTCTTTTCTAAGAAGCATATGTAGCAATTATTATTTTTCAACAAAAATTATAAAGTGATATCTCAATATCAATATAGTGTTACTTTAAAATTATATTTATAATACTATACAATTATATATTTTGTCTTGTTATATTTTTCATATTTTTTAATTTTTTATTATAGTCTTTTTCATATGCAGACTGAGCACTTCATTTTTTATTTACAATTTTCTTATGGTGGCATATTTACAAGTGTCTCCACTTAGGGAGTATCTATGAGGATTCTGCTGTTGCTGGGGAAATTTACTTCAACTATACTAAGAAATGAGGGGAATAACACCAAGGTAGTTTGGAGTTCTGGGCCTGTGATTCAGATTATGGTCAAAATCCATTTATTTTCTGACTTTATCAGTATCATAAGGGCATTTCAAGTCCTGAAAAATCAAAGTTAGCACAGAACCATTTTCTAATACCACCAAATACACAGTTACACCAATGCAGCTTATTTAGTGAGCTGTTTACTATAATGCACTTCAATAATGTGCATGAATAAAGCTATAATTATTGATAAATTCTGGAAAAAGTTTTCATAAAGTTAAAGCATTATCTTGTGTTTGTAAATATTTTAGATCTATACATTGCTAGGAGCCTGATAGACTAGAGTACACATCAATAAACTTTATTCTTCTATGTAACAGTTCCTCTCTGGTTGCAATGAGGAACCTAGGGAGGTTTCTAAAATTTATTAAGCCACTAGATTCACATTTAGACTATATTAAACAGTATTAATAACAATAAAGAAAAGGATTGCTGGGAAAGACTGTGCAAATAATAAGACAAGATGCCCAAGGGGGACAAAACAATGCTTTAGGACTTCCATAAGAAGATTGCAAAACACTGTTAAGGAAAATTAGCATTTTACGTGTGATGATAAAACTTGCAGCATAATTGAATTTAAAATTCAATTCAATATAGTTTAGGATAACTCTGATTGTCTTTGACATACTGCAATGATAATGTGCTAAATGGTATCATTATACCTTGGAAGAATTAGTGGTATTGTTCAGCATTCAATAAGACTAGAAGTAACAGACTATTTCTACACATATTAGAGTATGTAGTTTTGCTTCACTCTAAAATGCTACCATTGGGCAATTATCTGAATAATTCAGATCTATATAACTCTTTTGACTAAAATATCAAATAACTGAGACAAAGCAATATACTGTCTGGAATGATCTCAATTTTTGCCTTGCATTTACTTTTTTCCCCTGCTACAGATAAACACAGGCTACAGCACAAGAGGGAATGTTCTCTTGTGATTAGTATAGAATTCTTCACTCATAACACCCTGCTGAATTAAAACATCACAAAAAATGTATAGTGCATACCTAAAGGAGGTCTAGTAAATGTGAATCAAATAAAACTTATCAAAGTTGGGAATGAAAGCTACGTGTAAGTTGCTTAGCACAGGGGTCATTTTATTAATAGTAAATTGCAGGAAATAAGAAAAATACTCTCTACTAAAAACTTGAATTGAACCATGAAAAATATGAAGGAAGCAGGGTATAAATGTCTTAAAACACTTTTTGGAATTTGCAAACTAATTGCCAAATGAAGAGAGATGAGGAAAAACTGATATTCAGTAAAATTCTGGATTATCTGTAAATATATGAAGGATGCAGGAGAGAGCCAGCCAAAAATAGTTAAGTGAAAACTGGATAGCATGACAGTGTGTGTCTGCAGAGTTAAAATACATTATCTGCTTGCAAAATTTAAAACAATGAAGGTCTCCACACCCTTTAAAGTCAAACTCAAGTCAAATATCTTCTAAGTTTTTGGCATATATTAATAGTCAAAAACAATCTTTCTTTCCTTTTTCTTTGTTTGCAATTTATCTATTAATATAATTCTATTTTCATTTTCATCATAGCCTGTCTCAGATTATATGTTTTTGTTTTCCAAACCATACTGCAAGCTGCAAGAAGGTAGGATTCTTTTTACTCTTTCACGATAACAGTTGGTTGAACAGGATTAACTGACTTGATGAGAATGTAAGTGTGATCTGGTTTGGACAACTGTCACTACATTTCCTTTCAGAGTTGATTAAACTGATCTGGCAGCCTAGGCTGGGATCCCGTTGCTTCCGCATAACTCTTTGTTGTGCATGCTTAGATGAATAGGCAAACTTTTCAGAGAGAAAGGAAGCATACATTTTAATAAAGTTTATTTCATTTGAGGGATAATGATGTTATAACCTGTAATTAATTTGAGTGTGCGGTATATAGGATGTATATCTTGCAATGTACCAAGAACAATGGCATCACATGAAGATATGGTATGGCCCAAAACAATGTAGAAACAGGCTTCATTTCTTGTGCATCTGTTCATGCACATGTATACACTTTATATCAGGGACTTAAATATATGCAAGCTATGTCTCATATTTGCACATACATAAACACTTCCTAATTAATGAATTGTATCCATATGATGCAAAATGCTATATTATTATATAGTATCTAGATGAGAAATTGAGAAAGTATAAGGGATTCAGAATATGGAATTAAGATCTTGTACTAATCCATTGAAGCAATTTAAATTGAACTATTACTATTATGAAACACATTATAAGGCATTTTTGGAATCCTAGATATAAGAACCTAGGCCTGTTTCAGATAAAATGGAATTTTTAAAATGGCTACTATATTCAGTAGCTATTCCATTGGTAATCTGTATTGCTTAAGTGGCTTTAATAGCCATTTTCAAATCACATATTTAATGTCAAGAAATAATTGAACAAGCATAATTCTTCAACTTTTTCTGCTTCAATTTGTAGGTATTCTCACTTTTCCTACTACCGTTACACTGGTAATAGTTCAAATTCCTAAGAGAGACTATTTGATAAGCCAAGCTAACCATCATAATCCTTGTTTGGGGAGATCTTTAAATATCAGAGAGTTTTACAGATTTCTGACCATCTTATGTTACCTGTCATTGGGTCAGGCGCCCACTGTGGACCTACTATGTGTGGTTCTTGGGGTGGATTATGAACTACAGAACAGGCCATACCTGTGGCTTTGCTCAGCTGGTAGTGGGAATGGAGGAGTTTCCCACAGAGTGGTAAGAATATGGCAAAAACCAAGATTGGTCTGTCCAATAAATACATTTTCTTATGCACATATTCAAATGTGGCCAACTACAAACATGCCAAACTGAAAAATTATCTTTAAATCTGTAAAACATATGAAAATCTGAAAGCTAAGTACCTAGCGGAATTTAAGGAGAAAATAATACGTCCCCATTAAAAAAGCTATTCTTCTTAATTGGCAATATTTCCTAGGGAGTTTCTTTTTATCCTTTCCAACAAAGCATAAGTAAAGCAATTGACACCTGGAATGTTTGGCAAATGCTTTAGCCATGGCACACAGAGAGATGAATAGTTGGCAGACAAGTGCTTAAGTCTGGCATATCACCAAACCAAGAGACGACTTGATGCCGGAGATATAACTGTTTTCCTTTTACCTAAATTGGGCTTTGTATTTAATTGTGTTTAAATAATAGCAGCAAAGTTATAATTTCAGGAAGCTGCAGTGTAGAATTCGGCATTAACCGAAGTCCTCTCCAAAAAACAAATTTATTACGTTATTAAGAAAAACTGTCTTCAATTGAAAAAGAGGTGTCTTAGTTTCTGTGGGAAAGTTGATGAGACATGACTACGTAAAATGAAGAGAAATTAAACAAGCAGCAGGAGGTCACCCTCTCCCTGAATCAGCCAAGATGTAGCACAGGAATCAGATATCCACTCAAGATATATGTAGGGATATATCAAGTACACAAATACATTAAGGTTCTGGAGGATCAGAAGCTGGAGTGAGCATTGGACTACTGAGTTAAACGCCACATCAGCCAAAAGTCTTACTGGAAAAAAAAAAAAGAAAGAAAAAAAAAAAAAAAAACACCACAGTACACTATCTTCAAGTCAGTGGTCAGGTCAATGTTGCTGATATAACCCATCACCAATACCATGAACACAACTGCCCCTCATTCCCATTAACACTGGTGGCAACACTACACACATGGGCCAGGCTGTCACAGAGCCCTTGCATCTCTATGACCTGGTTGCCACAGATGGCCTTTGTCTCACTTTCACCTGCCAAGCCTTGCTCAAATGTGTGTAATTCATATCCATGACTTTATCCCTAAGGGCATTTGGGAAATACACTTGCTGGAAAAGGCATAGCGTGGAGATGAGAAAATCTTACCCATCATACACAGCACAATTTCTTTCTTCTAGTACTTTAATCTTCCATTTTTACTTTGACATCTTTCTTCCATGTTTTAGTTTTCTTTTCATTCACTATCCTTTCCTATCGATTATCTATAAATATCTGCAAAAAACAACCCCCTCCTCTTTTGGAGCAGACCCAAGCCAAAAATAAAGCCATGTGGCATGCTCTTTAAGTGAGCCAATTTGTCAGGAAGGTATCAATACCCATAGAGAACTATCCACCACTGTCATAGCTAAAATCAGAAGTGATATTGAGAATAAATAAAAGCATTGGTTATAGCCCACCTGTTACATGAATACAATCCATTTATGCTCTAAATTAGTATTTATAGTAATATTAGCTTCTTGACAAAATACATAATACATGATGGTTAGTGTAGTAAGCTTTAGTTCCTACAATTGCAATTGTCTATATGACCATAATTGATATTCATAATCCTCCCCTCCAATATCCATCCTGGATATTGCTTCCCTCAAAACTTACGGTGATCTAGATTGCATTCCTGTGGCATGACTCAGACTTTCAACCCAATGAAGTCTGAGCCCTTGATTAACTTCTCTTGGTCAAGCCACAATTGCTGAAATTGCCTGTCCAAAGTTTTGGCAGGGAATCAAAGTACTATCTATACTGCAGTGCTTCCACTATCTAGCAGAAACTATTTTTCCTTATGATAATTAGGTTTGATTATCCCTGCCAGTATAGTAACTCTGTTCTTTGCCTGCTAATCTACCAACATGGGAAGTCCAAAGTATCCAGATAACCATAGCTTCAGTTTCAGTAGAGTCCTTAGAGTCCTTATTGTGTCCTGTTGGAAGCATTCACCACCTTGGGAACCAACACCTTAAATCTAGCAGTATCTAAGGTTGCCCGTGTTGGAAGCATGAACTCCATAGGTAATTTACCTGGATGAAGGTGAGAAGTATCAATCATATTTTCACCATTTCTTCCTGGGTGACATACTATTAGATACACAGCTGTCAGTTTGGTTCATATACCAGATCCTAAAGGGCAACATCCCAATGACAGAGTACCATTCCCAAGATGATGCTGAAGCTCAAAGAAACAAACTACAGCAAAGGGCCAAATCTAGCCCATCATCTATTTTTGTAAATAAAGTTTTATTGGAACACATCTACTGTGATCCATTTATGTACTGTCTCTAGCTGCTTTCCCATTATAACTGCAGATATAGTAGGTATGACATAAACCCTGTGGCATGTGGAGTTTAAGTTTTTTACCAGGGGACCCTTTAGATAAAATGTGTTCAACCCCTTATTGTAACTGGACCTTCAATAGGCTATTATAGCACTTTAATTGGTCTTTGGTCATGCACCTATTGATACACCTATTCTGCCATAAAATATATCCTTCCACTGATGGGATATTATGCGTTATCTACCACCTATTAATAAATCAGGCTTTTTCAAAACTGTTGCATGGTAATGCTGGCAGGAGCACTGCATTCATATCTGGAGTAGATGCCAACTCTAGTGAATTTGCACTGCTGTCCCCTTCAGGGTAGAAGGCAGTCCCATGCATTCAGTTTGTTGATGGTTCCATATCAAGGGCTCAGAATCAGTTTTTGCTACTGATACAGGTTAATTACTCCGCAGTGGCAACAGTTAAGTTGGCCTTAATGAAAGAGAATCCATGTGGCTGGGCCCATGCATAGCCTTCAATTCTAAGGGCACTCTGTTCACAGACCCACTATGCAAACACTGGAATTGTCAAGAACAGAGACAACCACTGGTTAAGTTATATTTTCCCACTGGTTGTTAAATGCTTCCTCTGCAGTGGATGCTCTCTGTTGGCACTCACATGACATGCTTTATGTCCGCTCACATAGCTCTATCTGCATACTTTTCCCTAAGATCTTCTTGTCATCAAGTCTTCTCCTTCCAGGAGCATCTTCTATTTTGTCTCCCTTCAGGAATCCATGATTACTGATACAAAACTAATGGTAGTGTGGACTCCTTGAGACTCTTCTTACAGAGAGGATTTCCCTTATCCATTGTCCTTTATAAACATTCCTTGCTTGTCTAAATGTGATCCCCTGAATAACAGCATCAGCATCAGCATCAGGTGGGAGCTTGGTAGAACAGCAGAACCTTGGAGCCCTACATCAACTCCACCCCATCAGAATCTGCATCTGAACATGATCTCTAGTTGATTCTCATACGAACGATATTAAAGTGTGAGAAACACAGAGAGTCTATGTTCTATATTACAAAGTAATTAGATTGTAAGTTAATAGCCTTAATAACACTCCTTAATAACACTTTGATCCTGGGTTTCAATTTCTCCTGTCCATTTTATAATGACTATTTTTCTACTAATAACTTTTCTCTTAAAATCTGTTTTGTTTGATATTAACATAACTCTTCCTAGCTATCTTTTTGTATTCTTGTGGTACTTTTGAAACCACTTATTTTTAATATTTCTATGTCCTGAATTTATTTTCAAATTTTTCATATTCTTGTATTTTTTTTTCTTTTTTAATTTTAGAGTGCTATGGGGGTACAAATATTTTGGTTACATGGATTGCTTTTGTACTACTCGAGTCAAAGTTATAAATATCCCCATCACCCAGATAGTGTACATTGTCACTTTAGGTATAATTTCACCCATCCCCACCTCCCACTCTCACCTGCATGATTTCCACTGAGTTTTACTTCCATCTGTGCACATCAGTGAGGATCGGTTAGTTCCAATTTAATAGTGAGTATATGTGGTGTTTGTTTTTCCATTCTTGCAATAATTCATTTAGGAGATTGGTCTCCAGTCACACTCAGATTGTTGCAAAAAGTAATAATTCATTTTCTTAATAGCTGAATAGTACTCCATAGTGTACCTATACCACATTAACCCACTCATGAATTGATGGGCACTTGGGTTGGTTCCACTTCTTTGTGACTGGGAATTGTGCTGCAATAAACATTCTAGTGAAAGTGTCTTTTTGATAAAATGGCTTTTTCCCCTTTGGGTAAATACGCGGTAAGGGGATTTATGGATCAAATAGTAGATCTACTTTTAGTTCTTTGAGGAATCTCCATACTATTTTGCATAAAGGTTGCACTGGTTTGCAGTCCCACTAATAGTGTATAAGTGTTCCTTTCTCTCCACATCCATGCTAGCATCTATTGTTTTAAGATTTTTTGATAAAAGTCATTCTTACTGGAGCTAGGTGATATCTCATTATGGTTTTGATTTGCATTTCTCTGATAATTAGTGATGTTGAACATTTTTTCATGTTTATTGGCCATTAGTCTATCTTCTTCTGAACTTACGTTCATGTCTTTTGCCCAATTTTTAATGGGGTTGATTTTTTTCTTGCTAATTTTCTTGAGTTCTTTGTAGATTCTGGTTATTAGCCCTTTATCAGATGTATACCACGCAAAAATTTTCTCCCATTCTGTAGGTTGTACATTTGCTCTGATTATTTCCTTGCCTGTGCAGAAGCATTTTAATTTATTCAAGTCCCATTTATTTATTTTTCCTGTAGTTGTGATTGCCATGGGGGTCTTCTTCATAAATTCTTTGTCTAAGCCAATATCCAGAAGAGTTTTTCCAACATTTTCTTCTATATTTCTTACGGTTTCATGTCTTAAATTTAAGTCTGTTATCCATCTTGAATTAATTTTTGTGAGTGCTGAGAGATATAGATCCTGTTTCAATCTTCTACATGTGACTATCCAGTTTTCCCAGCACCATTTATGGAATAGGGATTCTTTTCCCCAGTGTATATTATTGTCTTCTTTGTCAAAGATCAGATGGCAGTATGTGGATGGTTTTATATCTGGGTTCTCTGCTCTGTTCAATTGGTCTATGTCTCTATTTTTGTGCCAGTATCATGCTATTTTGGTTACTATGGCCTTGTAGTAGCTTAAAGTCTGGTAAAGTGATGCCTTCAAATTTGTTCCTTTTGCTTAAGGTTGCTTTAGCTATTTGGGCTCTTTCATGGTTCCAAAGGAAGCATAGAGTTATTTTTCTAGATCTTAGAAAAATGACATTGGTATGTATTTGAGTTCTGTCTCTCATAATTAGCATGTAGCTGAATTATTTTTACTGAATTTTGTATCAATTGTTAATTGTATTTAATTATTATAATTTACATTTTTGTGATTATGAATATATTTTGATATATTTCTGATGTTATTTTGTGCTTTCCTACTTTTAATTTTCCCCTACTTATTCCTTGCCTTGATTTATTTCATTTTAAAATTTCACATTATTCTATTAGTCTATAAAATATATACTGTCTATTTTTATAGCAGATGAACATGAATTTTAATAGTCATACCTTACAAAGTTTACAATTACGTTTAATCTTCATTGCTTTCTTCACAAAAAATGAGATTAAATTAAATTTAATATTCATTACTCTCTTGACAAATAATATGAGATCTTAAAATACTTCAACTATTAATCTCAGCTGAAACTTACATTAACATTTTTCAAGATTTTAATTTATCTAATATTTTTAACCACACAATTTTAATCTTTTGTTACTATTACTTTTCTATGCAGACAAAATTTGTTTACATTAACCCTTTATCTACCCATGTCTTTTTCCCATGTGTTTCTGACTATGGATAGTTCTCATTCTTACTGGTGGTTTTTTTAACCTCTCTATGCTGAGTTCTGAGGAACTGCTTCAGCTTTAATTGTCAGGTTTTTAATTCTCTTTTAAGCTGTATATCATTTGTCCTTTCTCTCATTCTTTGCAGGATTTTTTTTTCTAGAAATACTCTTTGACTAATTTTCTAGTGTACCTTATCATTTTGATTATTTCTTTACCGTGCTTGTTGACTTCATCATTCATCTCAATAAACTAATTCATATATGTATACATACACTGTATGTATATATTATATGATATATAATATATACATACAGTCTGATAATTCCATTTTTTCTCAGGGATGGTTTAAATAAGTTTTTTCTCCTATTGATTTTCTATCTTTTATGTCATGGTGGACTCTTCTTATTTTATATATAATATTATTTTTGTTCAAATATTATTGAACTAAATATTATCCTTTGAGAACTTACCTGTTGGTAATTTTAAGGGACTACAGTTGAATATGCTTTCCTCAGAAAAGTTTTTGATTTGTTTCTTCCTAGCATTAAGGGATACTACAAAACAAGAACCACTTCAATTTCATTTCTTGATTTAGGTTTCCCCAAAGGGTGGTAATGAGTTAAGTTATATACAATAGAGGCCCTGGTCCATCTGAGAGCAGACCTATAGTGACAAAATTTGGAGAGTGTTGATAAATGATAATAATAATGATGATGGTGATGATGATGACAGTTTTCTACCCAGAGAAAGACAGGATTTTTTGGTCTCATTCTGGGAACAGGTGGATACTTTCTAGCTCCCATTATACTGAAGGTGTAACATTTTCATTGATCCTAACTTTACTTGATAAGTTCCTGATCAGTTTTTCTTTTCCTCACCAGCTTCCATATATTTAAGCCCTAGTGTTCCAATATGCACGTGGTTATTAATCTCTGGTGGTAGCTAAATGTCTTCCACCAATCTTTTCCTCATCATCATGTGTCAGTTTGACCACTTTTATGTGCCTAAGCTGTATCATCCCAGGTCCTCAATTACTTTGTAATTTCAAATTCATTACATTCTCATAACAAATAAATTACTGCTTTATGGCTAAAAAGAAGAAATAATACTCATATGTATTCTAAATTGCCTAGTTTATTATTTTATTAAAACAGAATTAGGAAGATAAATTATTTTTCAAAACAACAGGAAAGATTAATTGTGATTTTCAGAGGCCAATTATCTTTTTTTTAAAAAATTCTATAGTTTCTGATATTAACCAGAGACATTCTTACTACATGGTTTGGAATATTACAAATACTATTCTTTAAAAAGAAGCGTTTTACGATGACATATTTTATTAACAAATTTTACCAACACACAGCCTTTTGAGATGGTGCAGGCAAATTTCAAATATAAAATTTTTATAAATTCTATTTGTCTTCAATAAGAACTTTTTCCTCTTAGTAAAATATGTTCTTTTTTTCCCCCACAAATATACACATCAACACCTTCAAACAATTAGTGAATGAGACCTTCTTTCCAAGGTAATTTTATTGAGAGGCATGATGTATATGAATGTAATTAGTCTAAAAAAAACTACTCTTATCAGCTTAAAATTAGTCTTGAAATCTAAAAGATAGCTTTTAAGCTTTCATTATGTTTTTGTATACAACCATATAACCAATGTAATATACTTGGAAGATCAATTTCTTCTGCTGTTGATAGTCAATCCACTCTAATTTTTCTGTGAAATGAAATCATTAACTATTTTATGTAATCACTTAAACACTAGATAGTGAATTATAATATGTAAGGATTAACTTGTTTCTATAAAAGATTTGTTTGTTCATTTGTTTTTGTTTCACATTTGTAGAAGGAAAGCTCTTTAAATGTTAAGTTTCCATGAACCTTCTTGGGAAAATTTAATAGATTATTGATAATGATTTCCTTAAAATTGATGCAAACTTGGGTTAAACTATGTAGAAGATTTTCTCCTCTTTCTTTCCTTTTCTTTTTTCTCTATCTCTTTCTCTTCCTTTTTATTCTTTCTCTAGTGATTTTTTAGTTCCTCCAAAAAAATGAAAACTAAAATGTAATTTCTTCTGCAGTATTTTGTGTTGACACTGAAAATTTGGCCAGAAACAATTCTGCTTTAAACATTCAAGAGTGTGGGTCTGTTTTCAATATGAACTGAAACTTTAGGGAAAACATTTTAGACTTACATGGTTTTAAACAGTGGTGCCTGCCAGGAACTCCAAGCAGCTGCAAAACTCACTAATGAAAACTGGGATAATTCTTAACAGAAACGACTATCAAATATCTTTACAAATAGAAAATAGAAGAGAGCATAATTAACAAACTTTATAGTGAAATAGTGTGTATTTCTACAACTGTCTCATTCTTTCCATCTACATTGACAAAGAGAAAGTGAGTTAATTCTGCAAACTTCAAAATGATGGGTGGCAGAGATTAGTCACTTCTCACTCGTGTCACTCACACTCAAACCCATTCCATTTTAGATCTGGCAAGAGACTGAAGAGATTTTAAAGTCAGGATATCCAAAGCTGAGAAAGCAATTTTTCCTTGGTATTACATAGAACTGATCAAAGAATGGGAAATTGCACCACATTGCAGTGCTGTGCTTTGAGGCTAGGAAAGGGTTTGAGATGAACATCTATTTGGTCTCCCACCCGTAGGAACTGTAGGGCAAGGGTCATTGTGAACATAAAAAAAAAGAGATGATAACCCATATTCTCTGAGTAACTTTTCCTAATGTCTTACATAATTACTGGAGGCTAAAACCCAGTAAATTCAAGATCACTTTTATCTAAGATTTTTAATGTTCTTCACAATTTGAAAGATAATTTGTGGTTTCCAACCCCAAATATGAAAATATGAAGGCCAAATAATATAGAAAACACTTTACTAGCTAGATAGTATGGTAAAATTGAGAAAGCAGTTAAGTAATAAGACTTGAGCCAGAATAAACTGACTTACATCCAGAAATGACTTATTTCCACCAGTCTTGTTTAAAATTCACTTACCTAATCAAATTTTTTAATTATCCCAACCAGACTGCTTCCACTGTCATCTACACTGTGGCTTTTCACGCTTAAATGTTCATTAGAATCACCAAGTGATCTTGTCAAAATGCAGATTCTAATTCAGTCTCTCTGAGCTGGGACCTGAGATTCTGCATTTATGACAAGCTCCCAGGTGACACTGGTGCTACTGACATTTCTAAACTTTGCATACAAGGATTTAAAAATATGTGAATGATTTCACATGGATTAATAGGAAAAATATTAAAGTAGCTGGGTAGTAGAATTTGTGTATATTTGCAAGATCAAATAAAGATTTTTTTTTAATTCAAGGAAATCAAGTGTTTCATGTTTTATAAAAAGAAATTCGTATTTTGATATCTTCAGCATTAGAAGAAAAATGCCTCCCCAAATCAAATTAAAATATGCACTTATATTTGTCATCATGTTGTTTACACTGGAAAGAGTTATAAATATTTGCATCTCCATTTTGAAAGGATACTCTGTTAGAACATTTACATGGATTTGGATCTGAGGATGTTTCTGAAGAAGAATTGATTATCTTTTTAAAATCACCAACCCACAAAAGGCATTTCTTTGCTATTAAATGACAATTTTAAAAGTAGATAATCCTTAACAGTGACAGTCTGGGACTTTCCTGACATGAAATACTATGAAAATAGAAACACCACATTCTGTTAATTTTTGGCTCCGTATTTAGAGTCTCCTTCCATGGAGGAATTATTTATGTACATTTTTTCTTACCATGGAAACATTGCCTTCAGCAACTTTTTATAGATTCTGTTGCCATTTTTTAAAATAAAAGCTGAAGTTGTAATATTTACCTGAAAACTGTGGTGTTCCTTCCTTTTCCCAGGCAGACTGTCCAGTTCAATCTCAACCTCCTTGGGAATGGGACTTCATTTCCTTTCTATCTTATGCAAGGCCATAGTTATATGTCCTTTTGCACATGAAGTCCTACAATCGGGCAGTGTACATACTGCTATCTCCAAAGTTACCTCACCAAAGGAATAAGACTTTATAAATATATATAGGATTTTTTTTTTTTTAGAAATTTAAACGGTAGCAGGACATTTGTGTTGACAAAAGAGAGATAATCAGTTGAATTTTAGACATTTGTGGCCATTTTTAAAATGAAAATGTCCACTAGTTGAACACACAGTACAGCATGCCAAGGTTGGGGGTAAAGCTAAAGATGCTGAACTGTTGAACTGAACAATCACCCTGAAATTATGAAAGGATCATCATTGTTCCTGTGACTATGGACATTCACCACCAAATATTCTGATCTAGGCATCTGTATGTCTGAGCTGAAGCCATAAATTTGTCAAAGTGTTATTATTCCAGCTTCATCAATGACATAGTACCAGCTTTCTTACTGCTATTTAAAAAATAATTTCCCAAGGTAATTTAGTGAAAAGTATACTCACAATTACTTGAGTTATAAAGCTAATTGCAGCAGTGTTAGGTAGATAGCTAGGGACCTTTGGCCCCTCCTGGGGACAAGGTGGGCAACTGCCACACCTGGGGGAGGAGGGAATACCCTATGAATCTGCCAATCAGAACTTAGTGCACCAAAGAATACAGAGGACTCTAGTCCATGGGCCAACCAGCATTGGTACAATACAGTCTGGAAAGGGACCTAGAACAACTGGTTTTCAGAGAGGCTCTGGAGAGATCCGCATTTGTAGTAAGACTCAGGTCATATAACTTGCAACTGTCCAATCAAAGTGGTTTTATGGTGACGTCTGAGCCACGAGGAGGGCCCAAACCAGACACTATAAAACTAGACCCAGACCATTACCAAGTCTTCTTTTGCTATGACAAGGGGTCCAGTCATCACCAATGGTGATGTATCTTGCTCTGTAAACGTATATTTTGCTCTTGCTCTGTAATCCTATCTTTCTCCCCCTCAATAAATTTGACCTCATGCTTGCCTTACTTTTGCATGTCTGATCATTGGCCAAGAGCCAAGAACCCAGAACGAGATTGCCAAACCCAACAGTAGCATATTTTTTGTGCTATTAAAAGAAATCTTCCCAATTCACCCTTAGAAATAATTATTCTCAGCATCACTTTGTTCCTATGAAGCAACATTTTTTCATAAAATCAAAAAAAAACATAGAATTTTAGATGTGGAACTTTCCAGAAAGATAATCTAATTGGAATATTTACTGATAACAAAATAAGAACAAAGAGTAAAGTAGGCTATTTAAAAATGCAGGCTGTTAAAAATATCAGAGAAACACCCATCTTATGGTGATCTAGCACCTCTTATATTATTCTATACAGAGCTTGAGCCCATCCTCCAAAGTGAGGTATCACAAGAATGGAAGAATAAGCACCACATGTACTCGCCATCAAATTGGCAATAACTGATCAACACTAAGGTGTTCACATGGTAGTAATATTCATTGGGGGTTGAAGGGTGCAGGTGGGTAAACTCACAACTAATGGACGTGGTGACCATTGTAGAGGGGAAGGGCACGCCTCTAATCCTGGCTTGGATGAGGCAAAGTCATAACATGTAACCAAGATGTTTGTACCCCCCTAATATCCTGAAATAAAAAAAAAAAAAAAAAGAATTTGGATGGTCACAGGCTGAGCTGCAGATCAGGGGATGCAAAGACCCGGCAAAATCCTGGTACCAGGAAGAAAGGATGTTTTGAACAAAAGCACACATTGAATAGATTAGAAATCTGAGAAAGGACATCCCAAAGCGTATTCCAACCACTAGACTTCAGAAATCATCATAGGGGCTGTTAGGGTGAAAAGAAAATTTCCTCCTCACCTTCAGAAGGTTCACTGAAAAATCAACTCACAATAAAGCTGATTAATAAGAGAAAAAATATCAAATTTTTTCAGCGTGTATACACGGGAAGCCTCAGAAAATGAGGATTCAACCTCCCAACAGGGTTCAGAAGCTACTATGCCTTTCTGATAAAATGGGTTATCATGGGAAGGGGAAAGAGGAATTCTGTTGAGGGATAATAAAACATTGTAAGAGAGGATAAATGGATGGATGGGGAATGAAAATTAACTGGCAAAATAGTTCCCTTTGGAATTTAAATGAGCCTGAGAAATGGGACATTATCTTCTTAAAGGGTCTGTTCTGGTGTGGTCACATCCCTGGTCTTCTTACAGGCATGGGGAAAAAATAATTTAATTGTTCTCTTAGGTATGTCAGGTCCGTGTTCCCTGGTTCTTGGTTCCCAGTACCAAAGAATGGTTGCTGGTACCAAGTCAGCAAAGCAAATGAGCAGACCAAGCAGATGCAAGCAGGCAAAGTGCCAAAGTTACTAAAGCACAGTACATTCCAGAGAAGAAATGGGTCAGCCCCCATGAGTGGAGGAGACCCTGAGTTCAACAAGATTTTCCCTTTTATGCTGATTCCCTAATTTTATGTTAAGTCCGGCGTGGAATATTCATTGTTTTTCTTGGAAAGGAATGGAGAATTCCTGGAACTAGGAACCTTCCCCATTTTTAACCTTGTAAGGCAATTTCCGGGCATTGCCATGGTATTTGTAAACAGTTATGGCACTGGTGGGTGTGATTTTTACTATGTTATTGAGGGTAGGTCACTTGAGGATATTGTCACCTTTCTTGTGTGTATGCTCCAGAGACCCTCATTTGTGGCCTTGATCATATCTCCACTTTGTGTCCTTTCTACCTCTTTCTAATTGGTCAGTCCTTGGAGACCCCCTATCATACACCAAACATCTGTTCAGTCCTTGGGGACCCCTTGAAAAATCATCTGTTCCTTCTTGGCCCCTCTTCTGATCAATATGTTCCTCCTAGTAGACAAAGCATCTCCTAACATCATCTATTTCTCAATAGAAACCCCCTAGACAAAGCATCTGTTCCCCTTCCTCCTTGTCCCAACCTAACAGGTGGGTCTGGATCTCAGGCATATAAAGAAACTTCAAGGATTTGGGGAGAGTCAATGGCAGTGGGGTGGGGAAAGGTCAGAGAAACCTTGGCCTTTTTCAGGCAGTCCAGTGTGTCAAAATGTCATATTTGGGGTAAAATGTTTCTAGTTTCCTTCAGAGCCAAAAAGCTGAGTGTGTATGTCCAGGGAAGTGTGGCCAAATAAGTATGGGAATTTCTGAGTTAAAAAGTAATTGAGATCCTTTTTGTTTGTTTGTTTTAAATCAGGACTTGTCAGAGACTTTAATATGCTTGCCTGGAAATATAAAGAGATAAATGTATTGTGTGGCTGATCACTGCTGGTATTTTTAAAAGCAATTTTAAAATTTTATTGCAGGGCAAAACAAAGCCAAGGAGAGGTTTACTTCATAATAGAGGACAAACTTTTTTAAAAAAAAACATTTTCCCCAGTGTCAGGAGGCTAGCTGACCCCAACTCCCTTTTTTATTTTTTCTCCCAGACTTTACAGTTCTTTGCTTTGAATCCATGTTTGGCTCTGGTTATTCCTTGCCTTTCTCCTCACCTTTTCCAATCTTTTCTGTAAGCTCCTTTACAACTAAATCAATCAAATAGTTTATGGATGCTTTTAATGCTTTTTCTCAATCTCATTCTGTCAATCCTCACAAGATTAAGAAATTTAAGCAAAGGATGACTTCTTTTTACCTGATTTGGAAGAGGGAGAAATGAAGATTTAATTTATTTATTAATTTGTCTATCTAGCAAAATAGCTAGCTAGTTTTTATATATATAAAACAATTATTTCAGAGCCGAGTAATTTCCAAGAAGTCAATAAATAGCAACTGTTACCACTATTAATGGGAGAGGCACAGCCAGGAGACTGCAGAGACCACACCAACCTATTTCAGAAGGAAGGTCAGAAGCTAGTATTGAGCATAAACATCTGAACTAAACAATCTTTTAAAAAAACAAACCTTTATAATTGAAATATACATGTATATACACATAAGTACATAGAATAAAACAATTAATCCAATGTTGAATCCATCATCTAGATTCAACATTTATGACCAATCTTGTTTCAGTTATACTAACGTACACTGGTTTGATTTAAATGAATCGTAGACATTATATCTTTTCATTAACAAATACTTCGGTATGTATCTCTAAAATATACAGACACCTTATATAAAACCACAAGTATTTTTATCACATCTAGATAATTATCTATTAATACCATTAAATATCTAGTATATATTTATGAGAATAAACATATCATAAATGTTTTTGGCAGGTTTTTGCTTTTGTTTTTATTACTACTGTTTTTTAATTGAGGTATAACTTAAAGTAAGGTCTACAAATCTTAAGTATACAGACTGATGAATTTTACAAAAGTATTTATCTGTTTAAACATCATCCAGATCAAGATACATTTCTAACATTTCTATCACTCAAGCAAGCACCTACGCTCCTTTTCACTTAATAGACCTCCAAGTTAATTATTCTTACCATCTCTGTCACCACAGACTAGTTTTGCCTGTTTTTGAACTTCATGTAAAACCATTTTCCTACATTTACTGTACGACTAGACATCCCATTCACAGGTATTTACCAAAGAGAAATGAAAGCATATACCCATATCAAAAATTATACCTGAATGCTCGTAGAAGCTTTATATGTAATAGTCAAAAACCAGAAACAACCCAAATGGTTATTGTGGGGATGAAAGGAAACTTCCCTACACCCTAGAAGGTTCGCTGAAAGATCATGTCACCATTAAGGTCGATGTAAGAGAAGTAGGTTTATTTACCATTCATATGGGGAGAATCACAGAGTGATTACCCAATATCCCAACAGGGTCCAGAAATTTATATGCCCTCCTTTTAGAGGGAGGGGGAAGGTGAGGAATATAGGTAATTCTGTTCATGGGCAATAAATGGTTGCTAGGGAGAATGAATGGATAGAAGGAAACAGATTGGCTTGTAAATTAACCTAGGAGACAGGCATTATGTTTAAAATTATTTGGGCCAGATCTGGTTACATTCTTGATCTTCTTTTCTGCAATATATTGAGATGACGGGACAGAAGGGAAATCAATTATTCTTTTTGATGGGTCTGTCTGGTTTATGAAGATAGAGAAAAAGCCCTTTCCAAAGTCTGCTGATCTTTAAGGGTCTTTTTTTTTTTTTTTTTTTTTGAGACAGAGTCTCACTCTGTTGCCCGGGCTAGAGTGAGTGCCGTGGCGTCAGTCTAGCTCACAGCAACCTCAAACTCCTGGGCTTAAGCGATCCTACTGCCTCAGCCTCCCGAGTAGCTGGGACTACAGGCATGCGCCACCATGCCCGGCTAATTTTTTTGTATATATATATTTTAGTTGTCCATATAATTTCTTTCTATTTTTAGTAGAGACAGGGTCTCACTCTTGCTCAGGCTGGTCTCGAACTCCTGACCTTGAGCGATCCACCCGCCTCGGCCTCCCAGAGTGCTAGGATTACAGGCGTGAGCCACCGCGCCCGGCCTTTAAGGGTCTTTAATTCAAAATACTATTTATACTAGTGAGTCATATTTTGGGGTGATATTTCCTGAGCTCCTTCACTATTAAGAAATGGATGGATAAACAAATTGTGGTATGTAATACAATGAAATACTATTCAGCAATGAAGAGGAATAAACTACTGGTTCACAACAAGTCAGATTTATCTCAAATATGCACAGTGAAAATGAATATGCAGGCCAAAAAAAGGACATAGTATATATTTTTGTTTATATAAAATTCTAGAAATGCAAATTCATCTACAGTGACAGATCAATGATTGTCCAGGTAATGGAGAGAGGTGCAAGAAGAAAGGATTACTAAGAGGCAAGAGGGAATACTGAGGATGACAGAAATTTTCATTATCTTATATATGGCAATGGTTTCATAGGTGTGTGTATATACATACAAACTTATCAAATTGCACACATTTAGTTATTGTTTATTGTATTATACACCAAATATACCTTATAAAGCTCCCCAAAAGATAAAAAAAAAGGACCAAGGACCAATGGCTGATGTGACCTTTTCTCCTTGCCTGAAATTCAGCTGGAATGCCAGGAGCTGTACTAGCCATCTTTTGACAATAAGTAAAGGAGAAAAAAGTCAGGGTTGTCCATTGCCATTTTTATAGAAATGCTAAAAGAAATGTATGAGGATATACAACTAAAAATCTAGTATAGAAGATATGGAATTTTTAAAATGTGTCATTCTAAAAATGCATGAAAGGAGAAATAAAGAAAATGAAAAACACATAGAACAAACAGCAAGATATGTCATTAAACACAAATACATCAGGAACTATAATATATATAAATGGACTAAAATTCAATTAAAAGACAAAATTTATCTAACTGGATAAAAATATAAAATCCATATTACATGTTGTTTGCAGGAGATACATTTGGACTGCAGGGATACAGAGACGATCAAAAGGATGAAAAAGGTCATACCTTGCATGCACAAACCAAAAGATAGCTATTGTATAAATACTAGGAAAAAACAAAACAAAACAGAAGAAAAAGCTTAAGACAAAGGGTATTACTAGAGAAAAAAGAGACATTTCAAGACAATAAAAGAGTCCATTCTATGGGAAGATATAATAATTCAAGATCAGTCTGTATACTATAATAGAGCTTCAAAATATGCATAGTGAATATGGCAGAATTAAAGGAGAAAGAGAAACTCAAAATCACTTTGAAGATTTTTAACAACTTGTTGAAGATTTGAACAACTATTAACCAATTTAACCTCATTTTCCTACAGAAAACACTTCAGTCAATAACCAAAATAAACAAATACCCAGTCTTTTCAAGCACTTATTTAATGTTAATTGATCTGTGTAGGCCAATTTTTTTTGGGGGGGGGGAAGGAGAAAAAATTACATAGGTTTTCAAACTAATTTGAATCAAGTTGTACAACGAAATCCTCTTATTTTTTAAAAAATTCCCTCTATTTTGATTTTTTATCCTTGTTATTTCTAATTTTGTGCAGTGCATTGCCCCTGATCCTCCCTCGCCCTCATTCTCTTCACTACCACCACTTTTTAATAGAGTTATATCTAGCTGTTTGCCAACAGTGTTCTTTAAAAAATTTTTGCCTGAAGGACCAGGATTGAACTTTAATTAGTAGTTGTTCTCTTACTCTTTTTCTGTTTGTTTGTTTGTTGTTATTGATTAATGTTCTTATTTTGGATTCTTTGATTTCTTTTGTTTTTTAGTAGTTTTTAGCAAGTATTATATTATTTTTCATGTTTATTTATTTAAGGTTAAGAGGCAGTATTAAGGAGAGCAGATGTTAGAAACTGAGGGTTTGGAGAAGATGCAGTTAAGGGGTATGATGATGAGTGTATACAGCTGGATTAGGAAGGAGAAGATCTTGTGAGTGAGGGGACATAAAATTTAGATGCACGACTTACCCGGAGTCCGGAGTCCTAGATGCAGCTGCGGCACCTGGGGTTGAGCAGCTTCCTCCTCCACTGTCCCGCACAGGTTTAGACCGGGTGTGCCCAGTGGGCTGTGCCTAGGTTTAGCCATGTCCATCTCTGGGTGAAGCCTGAGGCAGTAATGGAGCCATTGCAGCAGCAGGAGCGTCATCACCATCATCATCATCATCAACAGAAGCAGCTGCACCTGGCTCCTCTGCGGGTAGCTGCTAGAGAGAAGCAGCTGCACCTGGCTCCTGTGAAGGTAGCTGCTAGAGAGAAGCAGCTGCACCTGGCTCCTCTGAAGGTAGATGCTAGAGAGAAGCAGGGCCTGCAAATGTGAGACCCCATTCTTGTATGCTGGTCAGGCAGCCCACTCTCCTTTCTGCCGCACCTGGAAGGCCTTCTGGCAGCCCTGTGCTGGGTCCCTTAGCCAGAGTTCCACCAGCCAAAGCAGTGGCCCAAGTTTTTTGAACCTGGCAATGCGAACTCAGAGCCTGAAGAAGAGGTACGAGGTTTGGAAGATGAGGATGGGGATGACGAAGTTGCAGGCGTGGTTGAGAAAGACACCCAGGCTGCTTCAAAATATTTTCACGCGCAGAACGCACCTCGCCAAGACCCCCGAGGGGCACCGATGTCCAATCCACTGCCAGCATCAGGGCTCTCGCCCCACAGCCAGCCAGCTAAAGACCATAACCAAAGACGCCACCAAGGCTCCACCTTCTATTTTCACAGCAGAGCAGCCGAGCTGGAATCCGGATGAGCAGCTCAAGCAGAAGGGTGGTTTAGCCTGGAGTGACGATGAAGATAAAAGCCGCGGAAGAGAGATCTCTCGAGATTTTGCCGAGCTAGATGAACCGGAAGGTGATCCTGAAAGGAAAGAGTTCCCGGATGACCTCTTCGTCTTTACGCAGAAGGAGGGCCCCACCTGGGTGACTTGCACCCAGGTGACCCCGTCTACTACCAGCAGAGCCACCTGCCAGTAGAAGGGCCTGGGAAGAGGGGCGTGGGCTGAGATGGTGCCCACTCCGGGCTCATTGTGTCCTGCCAGCCTCGGGAAACAGCGCTGCTGCAGCCGTGTCGAGAGGCCTGTGGTGGTGGAGAGAGCTCTGGACTGACGAGTGCAAAGCCCGGGCTGGCATTCCTCCCTTCCCCACGACCTTGAGCAAATCCTTCCCTCTCTGGTGACCACAGTTTACTTGTCTTATAAAATTAAAGAGTTCATTTAGAATTACCTTGTAGTTTTCTATATTTGTGATTATGTATCCATGATTATGTCTGTTGAGCTACCCTTAACGAACAAAAAACAAAAGAAAAGCCCCTCTAGCAATTTTCTATCTAAATAATTGGGTGAAAACTACACCAAGATTGTTCAAGACCAAATGCTTCACCTCTTCCTTGGAGAGTAATGTGTTTCCTCTTTTGCTTACTGAAGCCAAATTGAATTAAATACATTGCCCTTGATTCTGTTTTCCGCTCAGACTATTTCTCTAGAAAAGATTGCTTAGATTTCAGAATCTGATGCCCCTTTTTGCTTACCTTTTGCCTTATGTGTGTCTGTGTGTGTAGGTATGCAAAACATACACATTTCTTTTCCAAAAATAAAGCCAAACAGTTCTAGAAAAAAGACTTCTATTAATTAATAAAAACATAAATAGACTTACGTTTGTACCAAAATAAAGCTTAGACTATATAGGGTCAAAAAATCCATTTATTTAAAAAAATTTACTGAATATTTACTCCGTATTTAGTTTTGTTTTATATACTAAGGATGTGGTAGTGATTAATAATACAAACCAGGTACTGCTCTAATGGGGATGATATTCTAGTGGAAGTAAGTCTAGAAGAGGGTTTAATTAAACTATTTCTGAATATTGAGCCAGTCAAGTTTATGCTGGGAACAAGTATGCCCCCAATTCAATATTGAGCTCTCTTGCAAGGTCTTAGATAAATTGATTGAAAAGAGATCTGTATTACAGAGATTGTAGATATGCAGTTGGCAAAAATGAGAAAAATTGTTAGTTAATTTAAAAAACTAAAGTTATATACAGGAGATCATCTCATATTCACATAGAAGTAGGATATGTGTGTCTATCACTGGACCTTTTTCATATGTGGAAACAAATTTACATTAATATAGCTAACCAGTTTGTATCACTAAATCCACTTGATCTTGATGGAATATCCATGGCATCATTTACAAAGCCTCTACATAAAGAATCTCTACCCAGGGAGTCCTCAAACAGAGCTTTGCTATAGTCACCACAAGATATCCATCATGTTTTCTTTTCTCCTTGTGTTCCAATTTCACAACTACTGCCCACAAAACACCTACGGAAACTTCCACATTGATATTATTAACAGTGCGTCTTAAGAGAATATTAGCATCCATGTCATATTATTGTCTCCAGATGCCCTAAAGTATTCTTGACAATTCATCAGCATTCCAGAAAAGATGTGAGTTCCATATGGAGGTGGGGAAGGGGCTAAACTTCTATGTAATTTCATGCCACAGCTGTCCTTGGGCTATGAAGTAGCACTCTTGTGTGCAAAGTCCCCACACATTCCGCAGAAGAACTTCTCTAGCCATCAACTCTGGCTGAGTCTAGTGGGATGTATGTCATAGTAATTAGGAGCTTGAACCCTGCAGTCACATAGAACATGTTCCCTTCACAATCCGTAAAATTGCAGACTACAACAAGGCACCTATTTATAATGAGTACTCTTTAAATACACTTATTAATGAGTGATTAAATTCTGAACTTAAATAGAAGTAGATTATCCATGGAAAAGTCATATTTTAAAGCATATACTAAACTTCTAGTATAAATATGTAGAAATTATTCCCTGAAATATTTCTCAATACTTAAGCATATTGCTAGAAAATAAATTTTTATATGAGAAGATGAAATGTATATAAGGAAAATATTTAGCTTCTTTATCTTAACTTTCAATCATGAATTTCAGTCATAGAAATGGGAATCATTAATTGTAATCCATCTGTGGATGAAATGTTGGGAACAGCAGCAGAGGCAAAGACAAAACTGGATACCATATCTGTGAAGCCAAGTCTACACTTATCTAGACAAGATCTTCACCTCAAAATTCAAAACATATTGGTTAACCAGCATCCTTTGGGAGTCATTCTTTCCTGGACTTCTTTTGGTTTAAAGACAGAAAAAATAAAATGCTGTATAGATGGAGTAGCACGTATTTTTGCTTTTTTAAATTGGTTTCCCCTCTTTAACTGTGATTGTTCTGTGAATTATAAGATCATAACACAAATATATGTGACATTTAGCAATAGAATACAGAGGAACAACCCTACAAATTTTATAACAGAATCAAATTATTAGTACTCTCAGAGATCATTTTGATAGTAATCCATCCATGTAAACTGAGCTGCCCTGATTAAAATGGAATTTAGCATTTGTTTCTGGGTATGTGAAGAAGTTTTGGTTCACATAAAGAGTGCCATTTTTTCAATTACTTTATTTGGTTGAGTGATTTTTTTAAAGATGATAAGGAAAAGAAAAGGAACATTTTCAACTTGACACTTTTCTGTTCAAAAAAACAAAACACCTCAGTTGAACAAAACAATATGGTTAGCATAATTATTTCTTAGAATTTCCTGAGGGAACAAAAATAATGAGTACAAATGAATAATATGGTCTTTCAACAGTGGCCTCTTTGGATTTCAACAGATTTCCTTCTTAAATTAAATGCAAAAATCCTAAATCTATTGAGAAATGTTCAACACATGGGCCACTGGTCACTCATCTAGTAACTTACTAAATTCTTTTCTTGTTACAGTCACATGCCATTGGAGGAATACAGCAACAACAATTTGATATTAAATCTATTGAAGTCAAATAAAAATGGCCTTTAAGGGTTATAATCTGAGGAAAATTTCTGCCTAAAAAACTGTCCTTGGAAACACTGAAGTCTATAATCATATTTTTCTTAAAGAAAGCATTTCAAAGTCATTTTTGCTACTTGCTTTTGTTATTATTTCCTTGCTCTTGTTTAGTGTTTTAACTTCTATATCCAAAGTCATAACGTAACTTTCAATTTCCCTCCCAGTATTGAGAATTTACTATTTATTCTTAGTTTTTATTGTAAAAACAAAAAGAAAAGAAAAAAATTGTTACCTGAGAGGGAGCAATTAGGTTAACTAAGTGTGTCCATTACATAGCCTTCTGGGAGGATAATTTAATTGTGTTTTCCAAATAAGAAAGAATGAGATACATTTTCCTCGTTCTCCTTTGAAGAGGGCCAGCAGGGCTTAGCTCCAGGAGGCCTGAGGATATTCTTCCTGTGGGGGAAGAGTTGAAGTTTATGTTCTCCAAGACAGAGACTCCTGACAAAGAATTGGGTTATCGGGAAAGGAGGGGTGCAAGAGCTTCATGAGAAGCAGCTGCTAGGCTTGTTTCTGAAGGAAACTTGAAAGGAGACAGGTATCTGTGGGGTATTGCATGGAAGAGGCCCCCTCCTACACTCAGTGCCCTGGATAGGAAGGAATGGGGAAAGTAGTTACAGTACAGCTATAGACAGTGGGCACATTAGAGGGAGAAACAAAGGTTTTGAAGAACAGGAATTGATAGTAGGAAAATGTGTGCTCTCTTTGATTCTAACTGATGCTATTCACTTCTGTGACTATGCTTGCTTTCAGTTGTTTGATAAATATAGTTAATCAGAATGAAAAACAGGCATAAGAGCAAAGATAACTCCATGATAGGCTAGGCTTCCTGGATGTGAGAAGCTAACAGCCTAGTTCTGCTTCTGTATATATGGCTTGCTGGCTTGGTGCTTAGCGTAAGTGGAGCCATGGCAGGCTTCACTAAAGTTAAGGAAAACAAGGCGCCAGGGAGGTAACTGCAAGTTACTTCCTGATAAAGGGCTGGAGAGTCCAGGGGCCCTCCAACCAACTAAGTAGATAAGAAGAGCAAGACATGATCAGCGTATGAACGGCTTGTGCAGGGCGTGTGTTCCCAGTATCGCTTGTAACCAAAAACTAGAAGGTATGCAACAACAGCCCCCCTCCCCCGTCGGAGACCCTCCTCTTCCCCTAAATGACGTTAACTACTACTAGCGCCAGTGCGAAAAGCCCAAAGCTTAGAGTCAACAAACCAGGAGCCAACACGATCAGCCACTTCTAAAAAATAACAAATAAACTAAAGGGGGATGGAGTGCAGACCAGTATGTCACGTGCAGACTAGTGTGTCGTGTGCAGACTAGTGTGTCGTGTGCAGACTAGTATGTCGTGTGCAGACTAACGTGTCGTGTGTAGACTAATGTGTCATGTGAAAACTAGCATACAGAAAAGTATAAAAGCTTAACCTTTACCCCAGGGTGGGTCCTAGTTCGTGGAGAGGCCACTGCGTTGGTGCTCTGGAATTTGGACCCTAGCTTGAACTAGCCAATAAACTCCTTTGCCTTTTTGCAGCCTCAATGACTCTGCCTCTCTGTTCCTGGGGCCAAGGGGAACCGGATCTAATAGTTTCAGCTGAGAAGATGACAGCAGCAGTGCCCCGTGCACTGTGGAAGGTCAGCATTTGTCAATAGGAAAGTGTAGCTGCAGAACCATGAGACCATCATAGTCCAAGACCAATTTCCCTGCTTTCCCATGAAAACCCTCAGGAGTCTTATCTGCTGAGGAAATGGAGGAAACCACCTCGGGAGGCTTGCCTAAGAAATACTTTTTCACCAACCCTGGCAGGTCAGACTTAATTTGATTAAAGTATTTGAATCTAGTGGAGTTAACTCAGGACACTTACATAAACTATTCTTTAGCCAGGCCTGCCATTTCTTAAGAACTGCTGAAATTTTCAGGTTTCTTATCTACACTTTCCATCTGAAAAGTAAAAATTTCAGCCTAGTGTATACTCCAAGTTTTCCTCCCTAGCTAAGAGGTCTATGGACAACTTCAGGTTTTATTTACAACAAAAATTAAGAAATTCTTTTTGGGTACTTCATTCCTCTGTGGTCTGCCTCCAATTTCTTGTGTTACCAGGTTTTATTTTAGAAATAGCTGTCATTATTCAAACATTTCCGAAGCTATCTTTTTCCTTCATGTGTATTTTGGGCGATACTCTAATTTGTTCCTCTAAATTTATTCCACTTTTTTTCTTGTGAAATTTCTTCCAAAATATATTGACATTACTGATTGTAATTCATGTTTAAGATTTGTGGTTAGAAAAAGTTAAACTTACATATTTGAATAAGTGTCCAATCCATCCACATTAAAATACATAGGGACAAAATTAGCTGATAACATGTTTGTCTATCCCTAGATTATGACCTTCCTAAAGTTAGGAACCCTCTCCTGGAGATCTTTGTATTTTTAAATACTAGCCCTGGGCTTATTATATAACATTGTGTGTGATAAACATGCACTCACTGAGCTATAGAGTAAAGGAATGAATGATTGCCCTGTGGCAAGTTACAAATTTTTATTTAAAAAACTCAAACAAATTAGTTAGCCCTCCCTGAACCTAATTTAATAAGTCAGGCAACTAGTTTAACATGCCTAATCATACTAATTAACAAAGGTATTAAATTTTGGAAAACTAAAAGGAGAAGAAAATAGACTTTCTAAAATTTGGGAAAAACTACTTTTAAAAATACAATTACTTTACAACAGTTTTAAGCTTTCTTCCTTTTAACTCCATGTCTAGGAAATGACCACATCCTTCCACCTGCAAAAACTGTCAAAATACCCAACTTCTGAAAAACATACCAAGTGAACTAGTCATAGCCCTTTCTAATTCACAGATACTTTTAAGCCAGAGATTTTACATATTTATATAGGTAACGCTCATGAAATATTAATTATAAGTTCATGGGTCAATTATGGAATGCTCTTCATTATATGTGAATCATTTAGATACGTGGAAACTACTCTATTTTACAATTAATCTTAGCCAAAAGGCTGAGAAGCAATTATTCTGTTTTAAAAGATTGCCTAGAAACATTCATTGACTATTTCTTTAGCTATGTACCTAGTCAATAGTTAGCACTGTATATAAGATGACATATATTTAAATGAAAAAACATAACACATTGATAATACAAAAAAGTCACTGAAGTTTCAATTATGGTGGTATAGATAACTATTTCTAAAGGCTAGAGGCAACTGCACATTAGGGAGGTATTAGGGTTAAATTTTCAAATTAGTATGGAAATATATTTTATGATAGATCCTAAAATTTAATATTTTAAATATTTTTGTTTCAAATTACTTATTCATGGCTTGGTAAAAAAAAAAACTAGCATTTTGAAGAATGTGAAAGTATTTTTATTCTGATCCACAACTTAAAATATCTCATTTGTTTCTTCTGATTTTTAAATATTTATCTAAAATAATGTATATAAGCTTAACAAATAATACTATCAAATATAAATGCACATATATACTATGTATATTAGCAAGTTTAAACTAAACTCTGTATAATATCAAAAATTGTTCTTTTGTTTGCATTTCTCTGCCATGTTCTGAATGTTTCTTTAAATAATGTTTTATTACTTGATAAGGGGCTCTAGTTGATGGATTACATTTGATAATTTTATGCAGATATCATATATCTGGCATCTTGTACCAGGGGTAAAGCTCACAAAACCTTTTCTGTTCTCAAAAATTCAAATTCATGGAGACGAAATAACTAATCAAAGAAATTATCTTGAGACTAAGCATATAGAGAACGGTTGGATTAATGAGTGTAATAAACATGTTTCCTGCTACAGACCCAAGCCACACTCTTCACCCACATTTTGATAAAAGGTGTAATAACATCTTGTGAGCAATCACTCTCTCCTTGGTAGGTAAGTCAGACAATAATCTATTAATACACGGTATTTTGAAATATATACACACTGAAATGTGTACATTTGGCCTATCTCTTTCCAATGTAAAGAACTAGGAGATTATAATAAATTATGCATACCATAAAATAAGTTATAAAAAGAAGAAGAGATCTATCATTCAATTTCCTTGTATTCTGGGAACCAGGTAGACTGTCACAAATGTACACATGCTCACAAACACCTTTAAAATAACGGAGAATTTGAACAGGAACTCCATAACTGAAAAGTTATTAAGACTGTCCTAAAGGATATTGGATATTCTATAATGGAAATGGCAAAGGAAAGACAGAAGTCACTGGAAAATACAGGACAAAAAGTTAAGACTGGAGACATTTAAAAAAGGTGAAAAAAAGCATACTGGTTGAATCCTCTTCTCTGCTACTGGGAATCACTGGCCACTGGCAGAGAACACTGAAACCAGCTGGCCTGCTCGATGTTGAGACCCCAATCCCTTCGTTTTCTCTATCATTGTCTTCCTCCCTTATTCTCTTCCTTCTCTCTCTCCCTCTCTCTCTCTGTATGTGTTTAAAAAGCATTAAAGAACATTTTCAACTGAAACTCTGGAGTGTGATTCCAGAGCCCACATTCTTAGTCCCTAATGTATAACTGCTTCTTGTGACTTACATTTCTTTCCATGTATGACTTCAAAGACACAGAGGATAGTTGTTTTTTACTTTCAGCATGTTGGATAGTGCTTTTAATGTAAACAATACGTGTGGGGGGGTAATTTTAGAACTTTTAAAATGTTATTTTTCATATCTACTCTTGTTTATTAATTGTTAATCCTTTTAAAAGAGACTCTTCTAAAAAATTAAATTTAAAATCTCTTTATCATTGCAATTATCAGAATAACCATCCTGTGCAGTTTGCTGACTGTCCTTCTGTTGGGTTGTGTCAACAGCAGCTACCATACCATTGCTGCCAAAAGCTTCATGAACATATTTTACCAGGTACCAGGGCCTCTTCTCTAGGAAATGAGGATGAAACAAGTTTCTGACTTCCAGGAGAGTACACTACGGTGGAGGAGACAGAAAATGTATAAACAAACACAAAATCAAACACTGTGGTAATAACTAGTTGGTAATAACTGTTAGGAAGAAAAAAATAGTTCAGGACAAGGGGGAGAAAAAGTGTTGCCTAAGAGGAATATGAGGCTGTCTTCTAACCATTCTCAAATTTATGTTAACTCCTTGGCTTAGAATTTCTCCGACATACAGATAATGTAAATTCTTCATATTACACGTAGCATAGGAGCCCTGGGGCTTCAGAATTTTTATAGAAGAGATAGATAATATATAGATAGAGAGATAGAATGATAGAGATAATGTATATAGAGATAATTCATAAATAGGTAGACAAGGCACATAAATATACACATATATATTTAATTCTCCTGGGATGGTGGCAGTCTCCAGCTTTATGCAGTGATCTCAGTTCTGGCTTTCTCACTTTCATGCCTGGAAACCACATCTCCTGGTCCAGAATGGGCATTACCACCCCAGGCCCTTAGGACTTATCTTTGCTCTAATGCTCTTTAGGCCTCCACTCTATTAGTTCAAGAGCACATTGCAAACTTACTTCAAGTTTATTGTTCTAATTTTAAGTTCCCTCTTTACTTTTGGCTTCTGGGGACCTCTGAGATTTTGTGTTTGTTAAAAATGCAATCTTTCTCGGTGTTTGTCCTGGGGTCCCACAGTTTATATTAGTTTAATCCATTATGTTGTTGGCCGCTGTGTCAGCTCCCCTGGATTTCCTCAGTAATTTAAATCTTCTTCCCATGGGTTCTTTAAAATTTTAGTTTTCGTTTACCATTTTCAGTGTTTCTCAGAATCTAATATTGAAGAAGAAAACATCTTTGAGGGTAAGCCACTAGCTCTTCTATGCTTGTAACAGGAATATTTAGTAAAAATGGTACAAAATTACGGTTCCAATAAATCCAGCATGATATGATATTTTTGTTATATTATGAAAGGTTTTTTTCCCCCTCTGATATTTCCTTTCCCTGCTCCTCCCTTTTCCAAATTTGAATGCTAAATCATTTAGTGCTCTTCTACTTAAAGAGGAAGGCAATACTATCAACGAGAAAAAGAGGGACCCTCTCCCCAACTCCAGAGCTTCAGAAGGTTAAGCCCTTAAGGGAAGACTAAGTGCTCAGGACCTGGAGAAGATTTGAAAGAAAGCATCATGAATTAAACTGAGGCTTCCTTGTGCCACCACTTGATCTAGAACAGTGGACAAGTGCCCTGAGATGGGAGTGGTAGAGGTTGAGAAAGAGTTAGAAGAGAAATTTTGATTGTGTACATGAAGGTGAGTCCAGAGGGGAGGCCTTGCTCTTGAGTATTTCCATGAAGACTCTGGGAAACGGGGACATGCACAAACAGGTTTGCAGGTCCTGAGAGTAGGGGGAGATAATGAATCCTTCTCACATAGGAGTGTAAATGTATCTATTAATAGATGGATTCAGCCTTGGTTGACTGTACAACAGAAAGATGTAGGAGAAATAGATCCACTTCTATGTTTCCACAATGCCAGCAAAGTAGTGGGTAAAACTGGGCAGACCTAGAAGCCATACAGCTGGGAATGGGGACATTCTACTGTGTGGATCAATGATGGAGATCCATAACGTATTATAACCATCTCAGCAGATGCCAAAGGAGACAAATAGAACTGCCAGTGATATCTCACTACTTATATCTTACATAGACCTTCCTAATATTATATGCAACTTGAGAAAAGTTGATCCCAAATTGATTGAACTTAGTTTCCAGTACCACAAAAGAATGGAGGATGAAAAAAAATCAAACTGAGTTGCAGAAACCACAAGTAAGTTATTAATTATATTGTTTATGTGAACTGAGTTTAAACCTGCACCAAAAACGATGTTTTCCTCAACCTAGACTTCACTTTCTAGGTTGTTTGTTTATTTGATTTAAAACATTTCACCCTAAAACATGCTTAATGTTTTTTCTTTTAGTAAAACTTGTAAAAACAAGTTACTTGTAAAAACAAGTAACACTTTGTATGTACGTTTTCTAAAGTACTGATTTCCAACTAAAATCTAAGGCCAGATTCAAATACATTCTTTGGTTTGTCTCACAGGGGGATGCTGAAGACTACTCAGCGCAACTCCCAAGAACAAATTGCACAAGGTAATTCCTAGCTCCACATATACTGATGTCTCCCAGGTAGCTTGAAATGGTCCACAATGGGAGTATTTACACCACAGAAATCAGCAAATAACAGACATCAGCACTTCCCCTTCCTCTGAGGGCCAGTTGTGAAATAGTCACCCACGCAGCACTGACACTATATTTTTAGTACTGGAGAGTCCAGTCACATATGACATTCTTTAAGAATCCTAGGACTTCGAGGTTTCTAATTAAGTAAAAGTTGTGTTTTATGTTTTAAAAACTTGAATTACTGGATTTATGAAACATCTTCCGTAAGGCTAGGATCCAGTTGCTCTGTTTCCCTACCTGATAATGCCAACCCAGAATCCTGCATACGTTGGACACACACCGATTGCTGGAAAAACAGCAGCAGCCAAGAAGCACCAGCCAGTCTTTCAGCAGCAGCCCAGCGACCCACAGGGTACATTTCCTATTAGCCCTTTCATGGAAAATAGAGTAGCAAGAAATCACACCATGGCTGATATTCTGTGGGTAGATATACAATTAGAATGTTGTTTTTATTCTTTTTAGAGTACTGACCAATGTCAAACTTTAAAAATAAATTACTGCCGAGGAAATTAAAGGAAGGAAATGAAATGTACTGCAACGGTATGTATAGTTTAACTAGCCTCAGAGAATTCAGAGATAAAGGATGAAAGACTTGTTCCAGAAGCAAAGGGTGGGAGTTCCTTTTATCAAGTGAAATGAGTATAAGTGAATTAAAAGACCAGTCAAAAATGACTGTGTTTATTATCCAGAGCTCCTGTGTTTTATCTTTTACAGAAAATAACAGTTTGTGAATGCTCTGTGTAATGCCCGATGTGACAAGAGAAAAGGGGTGGGGAGTGAGGCTAAAGACAGGAAGACAGAAAGTTAAAAAAAAAACAGCATGAGGGTTGCCTGGAGGGGAAGAAAGGGGGGAGGGCTAGGGCTTACAGAAAAGTGGGCAATTTCCAGACCCCACACAGACTTCCTTCAACAATAGGGAAAAAGCCTCAGGATTTCACAGTCCCAAAGACTTAGACGCCATGACACAGGATGAGGACTGCTGGCTCAGACGCCAAGCCAGTTGTCTGGACTCTCCACAGTTTATAACAGTTATTATATTAGCCTCTGATGCCAAAAACTAATAAAAAGTGGATATTTCCTTAAATCACAACCCATTTTAGTTTGGAAAGGCTATATGATAATGTTTTCCTTTCAGACTGATATTTTTATACAAAGAGCACAGAGCGATTCTGTCCTCCAACAATTTTTTGTCAGTCCAGTCATACAAAACTATACTAAAACACATGTGAATGTTCGAAAGAAAGTAAAACTTTATCATTTTTATGTATTTTATAATTTATTCACTAAATAATATAAATGATTCTAGAAACTGCCTTGGGTATACTGAAACTAATCTATATTAACTGTTATGTATTGGCTGGAAATATTTTAGTTAAAAATACATTACTTCTTTTTTTTTAAGGAAATCCCAGAATGCAATATTGTTGTGGAAACACACACATGGGTAAACTATATCCATACATGGGAAGTTGAGATTTGAACCACTTTCCTTGAAGAGTGTATAAAATAATTCAAATGGAATTTTATTAAGTATTAATAGATTCATATTAATAGTGATTTAGATTTAGGACAAATGTCACTGAGAAGATGAGAGAGCTTAGGGCAACAACGCAACAAGGAGGGGAAAAACGTCCCAAGTGGACAATTGTCTTCCTTACAGTAGTTGAATACAATAATTATTTCAAGTTAAGGATTTTATTCATTCATTCAACAAATATTCATTGGTGCCTGATATATGCCAGGTACTCATCTAGGCATTAGGGATGCAAGAGGGAAAAAGAAAGAAAATGGATAGCATTGGATCATTCCCCTCAGTGTCTGACCAACTAGAGGATAGAGGATAAGGCCTATGAGAAAATAGAGGTCCCCGACTGCATTTGGCAGGGTGGTACACTAACATGCTGGCAAAGAGAAAAAACTGGCGTCACCCTCTTCTCTGTTCTTGCTGGTTTCCTGGTGGGGAATATGGCTATAACAAGTTAATAAGGATCTGTCTCAATTTTCTCCCTCACTGTGCAGAGTGGAACCTTTCAAAAGCCTTAAGTGTAGAGTGGTGGGTAGATGTCTTTCTTCCTTTCCTATGAGATTAGCCAATAGCTTGATATTTGCCTAAAAAGAAATTTCTTCAAACCTCTAAGATGAGGAAGTTGGGAAATTGTTCCCTCTCTCTTTAATAAAGGACCTTTTGAAGAATTCTTTTTCTATCATCTTCCTTGAAAATTAGCTTCAACTTCATATGTTACTGAGGTACAAGATAAATGCATCAATCTTCACATTCTTCAACCATTTGTAATTTAGAACTGGAATTTCATCTGCTATGGAATTATCCTTTGATTTCCTTAGATTTTATCTATTATTTTATTTTAAAGTTTAAAAAATTTTTATTCCATTTAAAGTTGAAAAAGACTTGAAGACCTAAATTTTATGTCCTTTTCAGACTGGGGAGACTGGTTTCATCTCCACTCTTGACATCATGAAATATCAACTGAAATTTATGCTTTGACTCTTTCAAGGATAAAATATGCATTTGGGACTTTATAATAAAATCTACTTTTGGAGCTTTAGCCATTCTGGTCTTATTAGTTTCCCTCAGTTATGCTATTCTCAATCCTGCTGCAAGTCTATTCCTTGTGCAAAGATCATTTCTCCTCCTAAAACCAGCATACTTTTTCAGTTGGTTAACTCCAATTCATCCTTCGCATCAATCTTTTACTTAAGCATCACCACCCCTTCAGTTTAGATTTGATTCATTCTGTTATGCATTCTGAAAGAACCATGGAACTTTCCTAGAAAGCATTTAACAACATATAATTTTTAACTTTTTAATACAGAAACTTATAGAGAAAATAATATGCTGAATACCCCTTCACCCACCACTCAGTGTCAGCAGCAACAACCCATGGACAATGTTGTTGTTTCTTAGCAGTTTAGTTAAAAAAAAAAATATATATATATGTATACACACATATATATTATAGTATCTAATAATTTAAATTTAAAATTTGGTTAATTTTATCTGATAGATACAGTTGTGGTTAAACCATCATCACAATCACGATATAAAACATTTCAATCACCCTAAAATGTCCCTCTGGCCCCTTTGACACCAACCTTATGCCATCTTTCTATCAAGTTGTTTCATGTTTTAAGTTGTAAAAATCCTTTTTATATTCTGGATATAACTTTTGAGTCAGATATATTTGACAGATTTTTTTCCTACTCTGTGGCTTGCATTTTCATTTTCTTAATAGGGTCTGTGGAAGATCAAAAGGGGTTAATAATTATAAAGTCCAATTTACCAATTTATTTTAGGATTTATACTTTTGGGTCTTATCCAAAAAGCCTATCTAGAACCCAAGATCACAAAACTTTTTCTCCTGGAAGTTTCCTAGTTCCTTTGGGTCTATTATCAATTTTGAGTTAATTTTTGCATAAGGTATGAAGAAAGGTTCAAATTTAATTTTACCTGAAGATATTTAATTGTCCCAGCATCATTTATTGAAAAGAATCCTTTCCCAGGTGAAATACCTTGGCATTTTTTGTGTGTGTGTGGAAAATTAATTGACCATATATGTGTGGGTCTATTTCTAGATGCTTTATACTTTTCCTTTAATCTCTAGTTTAATTTTAACTCAGTACTACACAGGCTCATTTACTATATAGCTTCATACTAAGCCTTGTAATCAGGTAGTGATGTCCATCCTTCAACTTTAACCTTTGTAAAGCAGTTGTGGCTATTCTTAGTCTTTTGCATTTTTTGTATGAATATTAAAATAATTTGTTGATTTCTATCAAAAAACTCTTACTGAGATTTGGATTGGGATTGCCTTAAATCTTAAGATTAAGTTTTATAAAACTGACATCTATACAATATTGAATCTTCCAATCCATAGACATATATCTTTCTCTATTTACTTGGATCTTCTTTAATTTCTTTCAGAAATGTTTCACAATTTTTGGTGTGTGCATATATTTTATTAAATTTATTATTTAATGAACATTCACCATATGTCAGAACATGTGGTAAAAATAAAGCTTTTATCCAGCTCATCTCCTTATTTTCCTTATTTTCCATGAGTTATCTGAGACTTAAGAAAAAGTTAAATAACTTGATCAATGACACAGAGTTAGCAAATGAGCCAATGAAAATCAAATCTAGCCATAGAATGCTAGAAGCCAAACTGCTAAACATTATGTTGTTCTGACTTTCTATTGATCATCTATTGATGTGAAGGAAAAAGCCAAACAGAGCCTTTCTCCTGCTTGTCTCTCTGCCCTCATTTCTGACCAGTGGGAACCACATCATTACCAGCCAGCATACTCCATGTCCAGGTCCTGAAACATAACAGGGTCCATCCAACTCCTGGGTCTCTGCATGTACTCTTACTTGGCCTGGAAAACTTTCCCTGCCACCTTCTGCCTTGATTTTACTAAAATGCAGCCCAATTGAAATTTTCTGTTTTGTTCACAGATACATGTCTAGCATTTGGAAAAATGGCAGGCACATAGTAGATGCTACATAAATATCTGTGGAATAAATGAGTGAGTACACAGCTAGAATGACAACAGGGATGCAAAGATGGATTTTCTCACCCAAAGCCCCTGTAGCACTGTAGTTAGTTCTGTTTATTACCAATAATGTCATGAGTGAAATCATATTGAAAATTAATATTTTTTCATATTTTATTTTATCTCATATAAAAGAAAAATGTAGAATGCACTCTGGAATTAGGCTAATGAGGGATTATATAATATTTAAAAGGCTATCAGGGTAGTTCTTCCAATCTGAGGTACTAAGTGCCTTTTAAAACAGTGGTTGCCTTATTAGAAATTACATCTTATTCAGACCTAATTTGCGCATATTAGCACATATATATACATTTGGTATTGCAGATATTTTCTCTTTTTTTGAAAATCACTTGTGGCTTGCACATCCTTTATCTATTTAAGTTATATGCCTTGTGGCTGGATTTAAAAAAAAAAAAAAAAAAAAAAAAAAAGGGGGCCCAGAGCCTTGGACATGAGATAATTTGTTTTCTATTAACTAGAATTCTTGTAAACAAAACCCAAGAGAAAGGTTAACTACTAAAGGCATTTTAAATCTCTTCCTGCCATATGCCAGGGAAGGATTTTTTTAGGAACCATGAGTATGTTTTACAATTTACTTATGGGTCAAAGAAAGTGCAATCATAGGACTTTTAGAAGTTGCAGTTACATGATTTCATTGTTGCCTAGATTAATTAGAAATTCTAATACCATTAGGATTGGATTATTCACCTGGGTTGAGAAACAGTTTGGTTTAAAAGCTTCTAGTTGTAGGAGAGTTTTTGGACTGGGCAGCCTAAGCAACATAAAGCTAGGAAAAGTGAACAAAACAAAACAAAATATAAACAAATAGGCAAAAGCATGAAGAAGGTCTGGCTAATGCTGCTGGAAATGGAGGGTAAAGAGGACAGCTGTGTCTGGCAGGGGCAGCAGCAAACATTTAAGTTCTCCTGATGGGGCAAAGTACTCAAATGACAATTGCTGAGAATGAGAAATTAAATAAGAATTGAGTCTAATGAAATAGGTATTGATATTAGTATATTCTGTTTTGAACTTGTTTAGTCTGATCAGTTTCTTTTGCAGAAATTCAAATCTTTTTGAAGACATTTTATTCCTGCATAACAGAACAGAGCAGCAGCTACTTTAAAGATAGTTTACAGCACTTATGTTTTGGGGAACTTGGAATAATATTCTTGTTGTGAGCTACCTCTATCCCTATGGTGGTAATACTATTAAGCATAATATCAATCACTGACAACTTCTGGGACTTCTTTAAGAGCAGGAAATTGAAAATAATTGAACATTAAGGGAAAGGATTGAATCCTACCTCTACAAAAAAGTGAATTATTTTGATCAGATTTACTCTCAATCTATAGTTTTCAAACCCTGTTTTTTGAAACATCAGTATTCAACTGAGCTGCATAATATACATGAGATATATTTCACTTTATAAAAACTTTATCTTTTTTTCTAAACATAAAAACCAAGACATGTTGCATCCCAAAATTAAAAATTAAAAATCCACTTTTTCATTTTAAAGTTATATCCTTCCCAACTACTATGCTGGTGACTTTACTCACCTATCATTGCACTTTCTCTCTTGAGCTTGGGGAAGCTTCTCACTTCTTCTCTATACAATCCAAGCACCACTGTACCCCATTAATTGTTGCTATCAATTAAGTAAAAATTATTTTCTATTCTTAGCTGTGTTAGTGACTTTCAACCTTTGTCTCCCGGCATTCTAGGTGCCCCTACAGGGTCATGTTGGGAAGAAAGGAGCAGGGCAGGTAGGTGTTTGGCTCTCCAAATCTACTGCAATCAGAGCAACTGGGTTATATTTTTTTTTCATTAAAATCTTTTTTTACATGGTGGACCCCCTCAAGAAATTTCATTTGATCACAGATAATATCCATTGTTATCCACTAATATATTAATTTGTACTCATAATGATTACTTTCATTGTAAGTAAATGCTGTATGTTGTAACTTACAAAATAGATTTAGTACATTAAAATATAAATTTATTTCCATGTGACATTTCATTGGCAAAAGCATTCTACTTAAAAAAATTGAATACCACTTCTCTTGAGGTATTTTTCCTTTATTATTTTTATATATTCAAAAAGTATATATTCAACATCTAATATACGTCAGGCATTTTTCTAAATGTTTGGACATCAATGAACAAAATATAGATGTCTAGATGCATGACATATATCAGAGGACAAAAATTCCTGCCTTAATTGAGTTTATATTCTAGAGATATTTTAATGCTAAAGGGTGAGACAAATACACACACACACACACACACACACGTACATCTTCTCTGTCCCTTCTTCCAAGGAGTATGGCAGGGAAAGTTAGGACTAATCCAGTACTAATTATTCACTGATAGTAAAAACAAAGGAGTGAGGCATCCCATCTTTCACCTTCTTGGGTTATGTTAGTATTGCCAGGGACTATTGATCAGCCCTCTTAGATTGCTGCTTTGGGGAGGAGGAGAGGAGAAGGAAGGCTTGCTTTCTACTTATTTATTAATATACTTTCATTCCCCCTTATATGAAATGATAAATAATTCCCAAAAATATATATATGATATCCAAAACAGAGGAAAAATTATCCATAGCATTACTGTACAGATAAATATTCTGGATATTTCAGGGCATTTCTTCCCTCAATCTTTTAAAAGGTAGTTGTGTTTATATAATTAAAATTACACACTGATTTAAAACTGAATACTGATTTAAAATATACATATTAAGTGTAGATTTTCAAAATAAATACATTTCCAATATTTTTATATTTCACTTTTGTAGATATGTTATATCTATCTATATTTTTTGGATTAAAGAGGTAATCTCAGATCTTCAATGGTCCAGTACTTCAAATTCTTCTTTAGAAATAACAAACTTTTTTAAGAAAATAATTTAAAAATGATACATATGCAACATTTTTATCTGTTTTAGATAGCTAAAGATATATGTGTTTGCATTCATACATAAATTAAGTCCTTGATATAAAACTTTCAGTTCATAAATTTTTTTCTATAACCTGTTTATATGCTAGTATATTACACTCTGTCATTTAAAGTTACACAGGATAAATATAATAAAACCTTATTCCTTGGCAGTGGAGCTATTTTTTTCTGCTTATATGTCCAAAGAAAATTTATTTCTTATTTCTTATAATTAAAATTTTTTTGTCATTTATCTTGTTAAGAGTCTTCACATCTTAGTTTTCCCTGAAATATCTTTTATGTTGATACATCGTTTTGTGTCAGTTGAGGAAAGATTTTGTTCTATTGTTTGAAGCTTCCTTGCTTTAATATTTTCTGTTCTTCAAGGATGTCAGCTATCTCCTTTTTTCTCCCCTCAAAATATACCAAATCTTACTTTATTATTTAATCTACTTGACATTTGTCTAGCATTCTAGGTTTCTAAATAAGTCTTACTTTTACAGGCACCAGTATATATTTTAATTCTATTTACTTTACTTTAGATTTTCTTAAATACCTCTGCTACTTATTCATTTTCCTTTTTATCTTATTCTTTGACTTTTTGTCTCAGACATTCTCACCTTACAATGTTTTTGATTCTGTTGGGGTTGTTAGGTTATTAAAGATATTTTATATAAAGCCCTGTTCTTGAGATCCAAAGACTTTATAGTCCATGAATTATATTTCACAGAGTCCTTGAAGTCCATTGAAAATATTAAATCTTTTCCTGAAATTTACTTTGAGTACTGTAGTTGATCATGTTCAGGGCACTATTCACTAGCAGTGTATGTGGTTGTTTGACATGTAAACTACGGGGCTGAGTGCTAGAGTCAGATTTTGCTTCCATCACTTAATAGCAATGTGATTTTGGCCAGGTTACTCTAATTCTTTATGCCCAGTCTCCTCATTGACAAAATCAAAACAATCTAATTCATATAAAGTGCATGTCATTACATGTATTATTGTTTATTAAATTTTAGCTACTAATTTTGTTAATTACTCTGGCTATCTTTAAAAAAGTCAAGACTCATTCAAAAGAGCTTAAAAGTGGCTGCCTAGTTTTCTGATGAAGCTTTAAGCTCTTTTAAAAATGGGAGAAATTACTAAGAGAATTTCTACCTTCTTTTAGGCAGTCTCTTTATCATGAGCTGAAACCTAAGCCAAGTTTTTCTGAGTCTAACATCACCTGCTTTATAGCGAATGGAGAGCTCGTCCAGATTCTGGAGGTACCTTATTTAACAGACTCAATTTCTGATGTTGATGTTTTTTACTTTTCCATTTTATACATAGGTATTGATTGTAAGGGAAAGTTGGTAGAAACTGCTGCTTTATTTATTATGGTTTCTTTATTTGAGTATGGAATTTTATGCAGTTATCCTGAGCAGCTCAGAGGCTGGGTCTAGTCTATGATTCTTCTGGAAGGAAACTGTAGCCTTTATTTTTGCCAGCTTACCAGAAGCAGTGATTTTACATATGAGGCTTTTAACTCTCCCTAGCACACTGGAAAGAGACTAGCTAAGAGCAGAAGAGGGCAATTTGAATATACTGAGAGGCCTCTGAAATTTACATACTTTAATTTTATCCAACATTTGACCATTCCCTAAAGGAAGAAATACATTTTTCTCAGTACATACTCACATACACACATACACACAAAGCAAAACAAAATTTCCTAAAACTCTATTTAATTTTACCACATGTGATGCACACTTTTTGTTGTTTGTTTTTTTAAACCGTGCAATTCTATTTCATAGAAAAAAATACCATTCACAACCCACCAAATTGAGTTTATTACATCTAAAGATTTGCAGCATTCAGTTAAAAAAACAAAAACAGAAAAACATTACATTGGAGCTCGAGTCAGTTTTAGGACTTTCTCCCCATCTGATGGTGATGTTTTTTAATCCCCACTGAAAACAATCAAAGGTAAGATGTAGATAAATAATATAAAAAGAGATTAAATCAGATGTCATAATAAATAAACAGAAAATAGGTCAACTGAAAAACATGCATTTCCTTTAACATTATTCCCCTTCCCCAAATAAACTTCCTGAAACAAAATATTGTCAATTGAGAATAAAACAATTGCTTGTCACATTCCTTACTAAGAGAAATAATTAAAATTATAAAATATAAAAGAGAAAACTATCTTAATCAACATATATGAAAATTTTACTACTATTAATTTTACAAAGATTTATTTGCCATAACTGGACATTTAGGCTAGAAATCTGAAAGGAAGAAATATTGACTAAAACAAATAGGCTTGTTTAATTCACAGAGTAGAGTTATTATTAACCAAAAAAAATTTCTAAAGGCCTCTGAATTTGTAGACTAAGGACAATGGAGTGCTTTTTCCAAGCATTTATTCTTTCCATTTTTAATTTAAGAATATATAATCATCCAGCATTGAATTATTGGTAACAGACAAAAGTGAAGAAAAAGAATAATTTAGACACCAAACATATCTGTTATTCTTGCTTTAGTATTTCTTTTATAAGCAAACAAATATCGTAGCTAAAAATTGGCATTTTACTCCATGACAGGACATATCAGACTGATATGAGACTTATATAATCTTCTAAATTCAACTTTTGACACATTAACATCAATATAGGGCTTGCATTTTTTTCTTAATTTTATGGACCAAAAATAGACATTTGTATTATTATAGCTGCTGTTACTGTACACTAGGATTTACCGTACCTATCTAATTAGACAGCCAAAAGTACCACAAAGGAATCTTAAAGTGTCTCTAAGTAGTTTATTTAGTAGACCCTTTCCAATTATTTAGCTTTGGGAAGGGTAGAGTATCATTTTTCAAGTTTGACATTGGCCCATGGTCCAAAAAAAAATAAAAGTTTAGAAAGGAGAGAGAGATTATTTCTTTGTCAAATTAAGTCATTTTTCAAGGATCCCAGGGGGGAATACACTTACTTGCTTCATATAACAGGATTTGGTAGGGAGGTTAGGTCAAAAATATTGTTCTGAAACTGAAGTGAGAACTAACAGCTGAGAAATGTATATTTAAAATGGAGGTTCACATAAAGTATCAAAAGTTCAAAGTCTGTCTTTGTTTCCATTCCTATGTGTTTCATATCTATTTAACTGAAAGACAGAAGTAGTTTAATATTTTGAGTAATTTGTACACCCGATGTCAGGACAGGAGGTGGTGATTAAGAAAGAACCTCTCGCTAGACACTGCCATAAAGTTGGCAGTTATTTGCAACTTGATAGCTCTCTTTTTCTTCTCTTGGTCTATCTGCTTCTAGCCACAAGCACAGTCAATCAAATGAGTTTTACAGTTTAGTCCCTCGGCTGTCTGCTCTAGGCAAGCCTTATCATTTTTTTGTTTGTTTGTTTTAAAGTTTATGTACATGTATGTTCATTTCAGCCAAAGTACTTTTCTTTTATATTAATATTTTTAAATTTGGCAACACCATTTGAGCAATTTTTTTTAAAACAATGCCTCATGACACTGAATTTGACTGAATTCTAAAATAAGGAAAATATGTGCTTTGTTACATTTTGATCCTATCAAAATATTTTGAGAAAAAAATTGAACATGCATGAATATTTTTAAGGAAATGGAATTAAATTATTTTGAATTTTTCCTTTTACCTTAAAAGGAAAAAAATTAGCATTACAGGAAAAAAAAAATCACTTGCCGCCTCCATCTATTTTTTTTTCCATTTTTGTGGTCAGATAAACAGTAATCTATTTGGGAAATGAAACATTCCAGGATTAAATTTAGAAAGGAGGAGGAAGAAATTTTGTACACCATTACCACACATACCAGGTGCTCTGTTTTCTTTCTTTAATTACTGTAATAAGGCATTTCGTCAACCTCACTATTCATTTTTTTCTTTTATATATAATTTTTTAAATTCATGTGGCAAACTCCTAGTGATTCCTCAATATTTGTTCCCTTCTTTCACAGTAAAAGTTTTAGAGGGGAAACAGTCGCCAAACTAAAGGCTGCATTTCCCAGCTTTCTTGGCAACTTGTTAAGGTCACTCACATGCTGTGCTTCCTGTTCTCCTCTGTAAAATCTTGTAAAGGATTAAAACAATATCTAGGGTGTGATAAGCACTATTTACATTTTAGAAAGAGGGAGAACATGAGTTTAAAAAAAAAAAAATACACCACTTCCAGGTTTTGCTCTGAAACAGCCAGGCATCACTCCCCAAGTTTCCAACCTCTTTTCACTAACGTGGAGATGCTAGAACTGAAGCAGCCATGTTGGACCCCACATTTGCGATGTAAAAAGAATGGCAGAGCCTCTTATCAGCCCAGGATGCTGGTCTACCATTGAATTGTTAAGAGAGAAATAAACTTTCATCTTGCATCACCACTGAAATTTGGAATATCTTTGCTGCTCGGACTTATAATCAACCAACATAGGTTACTAATAATTCTCCTTTAAGAGAATTTTTCATAGAAAAATGGAACTAGTTACTAGTTTTAAAATAGAATAAAGAGATTTATTTGGAAAAATTATTGAGTACAATTTCGTAACACATAAAGTATTTCTATATATACTTATTTTTATCATGCTATAAAAGTACTCAAGACACATATTAATCAAACCTCAGTAGCATGATTATACTAGCACACAAGGAGGAATTCTCAATTACAAATTTGTTACTCCACAGAGAAGTTTCAACAGGGTGATATTTATCTTATCTTTACAATTTCTGGTAGACGTGCATTATTCAGCTGTTACTGTGTCGAGCATTATACAAAGGCCAAATAAAAAGATTCAGTTATAATACATACATTGTTGTGTGTGTGTGGGTGTACACATGTGTGTATGTATGTGTATTTGGAATAGCCTTCCAACCAAGCCTCTCGTCATCAAATCCTTCTCTTTCCTATTTATGTCCCCCCAAATCACCAGAATATTTGAACTTTTATCATTATTCTTTAAGATAATTTGCTATAATACAGAACTCAGACTTCCCTGAATAATTCAAATTTCTTGGCTCATAACTCAAAATTTATCAAAATCTAGTGTCAACCCACTTTTTTGTCTTCTTGGTTCATCTTTTCCTCCAATTATCTGATACACCACTCAAGTGGGCAGAGTAGGTCGTGATTTTCCTTTCGTTTCTAAAACAATTCACTTGCATATATTAGAACACTAATCACATTATTTTGTGGTTACTTGGTTATCTGCCTCCTTCATTACATTATTACTTTGTCAGAAACAGGGACCTCACATAATTCACATTTTATACTTTCCAACATTTTTTTCAGAACTCTAGTATTGCATTTTAATTTCAGAGTTATTTTTTCTAAATATTGCCTCAATGCTTTAGAGGTAGGAATACAGTCCTGCAGAGCCCTAAATCAAAAAATAAGACTCTTATGTGATTCCTTATGTATACTTGTGTGTGTATGTATGCTTTTACATCAGCCATTTATCAAAAAGATTCTTTTAAGAAAATCTTACATACATGCAACTTTTATTACAGGAAACATCAGTATATACAAAAGTACACAGAATAATGTAATGTACCACCATATAGTTATCAATCAGCATTAAAAATTGCCAATTCACTTTCAATCTTGCTCCATCTCTACCTATACTATTTGCCCTTTATGGATTATTCTGAAGTCAATTCCATAAATTACATCTTTTTACCTAAGATATTTCATTAAATTCTCCAAAAGATAAGAATTCTTTTAAAAAATGTAATCACAATGTCATTATCACAAATAAAAACAAGAATTTCTTTTTTTTTTTTTTTTTTTTGAGACAGAGTCTCTCTCTATTGCCCAGGCTAGAGTGAGTGCCGTGGCGTCAGCCTAGCTCACAGCAACCTCAAACTCCTGAGCTCAAGGGATCCTCCTGTCTCAGCGTCCCGAGTAGCTGGGACTACAGGCATGCACCACCATGCCCGGCTAATTCTTTCTATATATATTTTTAGCTGTCCATATATAATTTCTTTCTATTTTTAGTAGAGATGGGGTCTCGCTCTTGCTCAGGCTGGTCTCGAACTCCCGAGCTCAAACGATCCGCCCACCTCGGCCTCCCAGAGTGCTAGGATTACAGGCGTGAGCCACCGCGCCCGACCGAAAAAAACAAGAATTTCTTAATATCAAATATCCAATCAGTGTTCAAATTTCCAGTGTGAAATAAGTGAAGTAAATATATTTCAACTTTTAGTGTATAAATGCCCTACCCCATCTTTTTGTCTTACAAAGTATTTGTTTTTCCTTTAGAGTTTTTCATTATCTGGATTTGAGGTAATAATACAGGGTTTCTTCTTTTTCCTATATTACCTTTATATAGCTATTTGAGATTATAGACTTGATCAGAATTAATTTTGTTCTTTTATTATTTATTATATTATTCTGTTGTTATTTATTTATTTCAAGACTACTTCAAGGTGATGTTGTGCTCTCTCTGGAGGCATATCACAGCAGTACGGGTGCCTGTACAGCACGGGGAATATTAATATTTTACTGAAGAGAAAATTCTTAGCTATTTGGAATCTGTTGTCACCAAAAGGATCTCTCTGCCATAATTTGGGAACATAAAACTCAAACTTAAACATCCCAGGTACACAGGTCAGCTTCATGGGTTTTTTTGGTTGGTTTGTTTGTTTTTTAAGTAAAGAAAGTCAGTTTTACTATAAAAGAGACACAGAGTCAAGTCTGGAGGAAAAATAAAAACTATAACTGAAAACATATATTCATATGTTTATTTTTATGATAGTATTGTGGAAGGAGAATGAAGCACAAGGTATCTGGCTAAAAGAATCAAGAATGTCATAAAGAGAAAGAAGGTAATGTTTGCAATAGGTTGTTCAGGCAAGTCCCAAAAGAGATGTTGTGTATGGCTGGGGAAAAGTTTTTTATGTAGAGGCAAGAATGGAGAAGAGAGGCAGAGTGTTAGTTAACCATATAACCTTGATATGAGACGAGAGTATATCATGGCTATGGAAAGCTCAAAGATGTCAGTAGTGTCCCTATAATGTTGTGTTCCATTCTCAGTAATTTATTTTAAAGTGACACATTGAGACCTTTGAGAATATTTAAAGGCAATCAGACAAGACAATGAACAGTTTGGAGGCTCTGCTACGCTTAACTTGGAAAGGAACACACATACACATGTAAGCGTCCGTGTGCGTGTGTGCACAGGCATGTGTGTAGCAGAATTGGAGCATGAAAGAGTTAGATTAGGGATTAGGACATTTTATAGCAGGTGTGATAGAAAGTTTAAAATATTCAAAATGGTATCATTTGGAGTTATTCTGTCTAACTCCAGAAGAGAGACCCAAAACTGTGGATAGGGGATGTAAAATAGGTAGCTTTGGCCTCAGTAAAATAATTTTATCTGTGCTAAATTGAAATGAGTTAAATTTTGACAGATTCTTGATAACTTTGGGATTGTTGTATATATGATCCCTGCTTTGTATAAAAAGCCACATGACCCTTTTAGGATGCTCTAGAGTAAAAAGCTAAAGCAATAAATTCCAAATGAAATAGAAGCCACATGCTGATTGAAATTCTTCAGAAACTGAGCTTATCCCCATAGTATATTACTTAGCTAACACATTCCCTAAACCTTATTCAGCAAAATCCTGTCATCCAGGATAAAATATATAGAGTGAGAAGTTATACAAAAATGTAAAGTTCAAGTAGCCTTCCAACTCTTAGATTGTGTCTTGTTTGTCATTTTCTTGTATATCATAGCCATCATTGCCATCAGTAACATTTTGATACAACCCTAAATCCAGAAAATCAGAACTCAAATAGCACAGGCCACATCAGGTTTTATGTTTTCTTGTCCCTGACATATCTTGCAGTGTGGGAGTTCAGGGCAGTCTTAGAGGAACAGAAGCTGCCCGGTCGGACTTCCAGTCCATTTGGGATTCTAAAGAAATTCTCTGGCTAGTTAGAAAGAGTAGACAAAAAATGTGAAAGAGGCAGAGCATCTGGGGAAAAAAAAAAAAAAAAAACAACCCTTACTATTCCTAGTAGCTTAGGCTTGATGCTGGATTCAATCCCTCTTTGGCTTGTGTTTTCAATAGGAATATCCAACCCGTTACATACCTGAGTCTCCCACCTCATTTTTCTTGACTATTTCTTGGTCCCTATACCTGTCACCTGATTTCTAGGACATCGTCCTTCACTTGCCCACCTTGAGCACAAGGCACACCTGGTCTACGCAGCACAGCCTTCTCCCTTCTAAGTGCCAGACAACATCCATAGAATGTTTTGTCTCCACTCCCACTCTTCATTCTTTTTTTGGTTTTTCTCAGTTTATAATGGATTTCCAGAATCCACAAAGGCCTATTTGTTCCAACCCACTAGATACAGACCCTGCATCGTTTTTTAAAAGTCACTGCTAATATACCTCTTCTAGAATGTATACATATGCGTGGGAAAAGCAGAAGAAATATCTGTTACAGCAAATGAGCAATCCTGACATTCTCCCGGTCCTCAGTGACCCTGGGATTGGGCCCCAGTCTCAGACTCCTTGGACAGCCCATCGCTATTCCCGGATCTCTTCTTAGGTCGTGACTCTAACAACCCTATCAGGTCCAGTCAGAAGCAACTGATATTCGTTTTACACTGCTTTCTGCTGCATTTCTTTTATATCAAATTATTAAAACTAAATCTAAGTAACGGGCATTCTGAGGAGGAAAACTATTCTTATCAATTACTTGCAATCTTAGGCTTAAAAAAAAACCCCAACTACACAATCATGTGAGTGAATAGATTATTTTCCACAAAATACTTAGACCAAAAATACACTGAAGGTATTTGACTACTAATCTGTTATTTAAATAAAAATAATAAAAAATAGTGTAGGTTTGTTGTAAGATGCTGATAATGTTTGGAAAAATGGAAAAGTGATTTTATATATATTCAGTTTGTTATTTTTACTCTAAAGTATCTTTTTAATTACCATACCTTTTATTGAAATTTTGTTATATTATAAATGCACTGACTGGAATAATAGGCCAACTATTTTTTTTTATTTACAGTGTTAGAAAATTAAACAATTGAAAATGTTGCAAGGAAAAAATATATATATACACACTCATATATATAGAAAAAAAGAGAGAGTATATATATAGTTTATAGAAGGAGGAAGAAAAAGAGAGAGAGAGAGAAGAAAAATATAAAAATGTATTAAGGCGAAAGTAAAATTCTTACTAGTTATTACAAAAAATAATATTTAGGAAACAGAGCCAGTATAGGAAAAGTAACTTCTACACACTAAAGATTATCTTGTTTTCTTTAACATAAATGCCTAAATGTGAAAATATTCTTCTTTAAATACATTTTATTTTTTAGAGCAGTTTTAGGTTCGTTGCAAAATTAAGCAGAAAGTACAGAGTTCCCACATACCCCATCCTTGAACATGTACAACCTCTCCCTATCAACATCCCACACCAGAGTGGTATATTTATTATAATTGCTGGACCTACATTGACACATCTTTATCACCCCAAGTCCATAGTTTATATTAGGATTTACTCTTGGTATTGTACATTCTGTGAGTTTTAACAAATGTATAATGACCATGTATCCACATTGTCATCTCATATAGAATGGTTTCACTGCCCTAAACATCCTGTGTGCTCCACCTATTCATCCTTGCCCACCCCCGATCTCTGGGATCCATTGATTGATCTTTTCACTGTGTCCATAGATTTGCTTTTTCTATAATGTCAAACAGTTGGACTCTTATGATACGTAGCCATTTTCTTCACTTAATAATATGCAATTAAGTTTCCATCCTGTCTTTTCATGGTTTGATAACTCATTTCTTTTTAGCAGAGAATAATATTCCATTGTCTTGGATGTACTACAGTTTATTTATCCATTCACTTACTGAAGGACATATTGGTTGCTTCCAAATTTGGGGAATTATGGATAAAGCTGCCATAAACATTGTGTGCAGGTTTTTGTATAGACATAGTTTTTAACTCATTTGGGTAAATACCAAGGAATATCATTGCTGGATTGTATGTTAACATGTTTAGTTTGGAACAGAAATTGCCAAACTGCCTTTCGAAGTGACTGTACCATTTGCATTCCCACTAGCAATGAATGAGAGTTTCTATCATTCCACATCCTCACCAGCATTTGGTGTTGTCAGTGTTTTGGATTTTGGCCATTCTAATAGTTGTGTAGTGCTATCTTATTGTTGTCTTAATTTGCAATTACCTAATGACGTATTGTATTAGTCTGCTGGAGTTGCCATAACGTGATACCACAGACTGGTGGCTTAAACAACAGATATTTATTTTCTCACAGTTTAAAGGCTAGAAGTCTAAGATCAAGGTGCTGGCAGAATTGGTTTCTGGTAAGGCCTTTTTTCCTGGTTTCCTGGTTTGCAGACAGCTGCCTTCTTGCTGTGTCCTCACATGACCTTACCTCTGTGCACACAGGGAACGATCTCTGGTGTTTCTTCCTCTTCTAAGAACAACAGTTTTATTAGATTAGGGTCTCACCCTTATGACCTTGCTTAACTGTCATTATCTCCTTAAAGGCACTAGTCCTAAAGACTATCCTCAAATACAGTCACATTGGGAGTTAATGTTTCAACATATGAATTTTGGGGTGACACGATCCAGTCCATAGCATATGTGACATTGATCATCTTTTCATATGCTTATTTGCCATCAATATATCTTCTTTGGTGAGGGTCTGTTCGGGTCTTTTGCCTACTTTTTACTTAAGTTGTTCATTTTCTTTTTGCTGAGTTTTAAGAATTCTTTGTATATTTTAGATGATAGTCATTTATCAGATATGTCATTTGCAAATATTTTCTCCCAGGCTTTGCTTTGTCTTGTAAGTCTCTTGAATCATCTTCTTTTTTAATGCATTTTCCCTTTGTTTTTTTATTTTTATTTGCTAGTTTTTCTAGTTTTATTCCTGCTCTACCTGGTAACTATCAGGGGCAACCTATTATGCATCATTCCATATTCTTCTTCAAGCCTCTGTAATCACATGTACTTGTGTAGAGTGTCTGGTCATTGCTTATAAATGAAAACATATTATGAATATTTACTGTACCTTGTTTTTTATTTTATTTTTTTTCCACAGAGTCTTGGTCTATTGCCAGAGTGCCATGGCATCAGCCTAGCTCACAGCAACCTCAAACTCCTGTACTCAAGTGATCCTCCTGCCTCAGCCTCCCAAGTAGCTGGGACTACAGGTGTGTGCCACAACGCCCGGCTAATTTTTCTCTTGGTCAGGCTGGTCTTGAACTCCTGAGCTCAAGCAATCCTCCTGTCTCGGCCTCCCAGAATGCTAGGATTACAGGCGTGAGCTACCGCGCCCGGCCACTACACCTTGTTTTATTCCCTCAATATAAATTATGAAAATTACTTCATGTTCTCTAATTAAATTATAATATATTCTTTTTTCTTGGCTATGTAAAATTTCATGATGGGAATGTGCCATAGATGAACATTCTTTTTTGTATATTTTAATAGAACAACTCTGAAAGATGCAGAAATAAACAGCACAGTATTCAGTCCTCCTGCACTGATGTTATTATTTTTATAGGAAGATTTTTTTACGTACGTGCGTGTGTGATGTGTTTGTGTGTGTGTCTATATGTAAAAAGAGATAAGTTAGTGTCTGCAGGAAAAATATTAAATATCCCTAGTAATATAGGTTAAATATGAAAGGTAATTATTACTTGGAAAAATTGTTGAGTCATTCCTGTTGAGACTGAATATCTTATGTCTCATCTAAATATCATTTAAATCAGGTGTGGGTGAGGTTTGAGGTACCCGGATTCAAAATTTCTCTCCAGCTACAAACCTGTGAAACCTGACAAGTTATGTTTTTGAAAATATAATGGTGAGGCATGCACAGGATAGACATTCTTATTCTAAAATGGAGAAATCAGAAGGAAGAAAGAGATAGTGGATCCTAAAAAAGTTCAAAACCAAACAAGACAAATTCTATTACAGTTTAAGGCTTGAGAATAATCTTCAGTTTGATCCTGTGCTGTCCAGGCTCACTGGGGCAGCCGTCTCACCCCCACAGCTGCAGATGGAGGCCCAACCTCCATGGCTCTGACAGGCAGTCCTGTCCCCGGAGCTCTGGGCAGCCCTGGGTCTGTGCCGTGGCCATGCAGGGCACCCCCACACTCAAAGTTTTTGCCCTGTTGAAACCAAGATGTGTCCCTGTTGATTGCCTTTAGGGTCATTTTTTCCCCTTCTTGAAGAATAACACGTTTGCAGCCAAATAGTTGTAACATCCTATCATGTTAAATCTGAGAAGTCCAATAGCCTTTTTTCATTTTTTTCCATCTCTGCCTCCTTCAGTTCAAAATGGCACTGTTTCTGCTTATATAATCCTATAATCTCTTTATCAAGTGACAGTCCAGCCACATCCTTTATGTTCTTTTCAGAGTTAAGCTTTCTTATTTTTTACCACATGAACAGGCTGAGAATTTTCAGAATCTTCAGATTCTGGTTCCTTCTTGCTCAACACTTTCTTCTTCAATTCATCTCTCCCCCTTCATATTTGACTCTAAGCAGTAGGAGAAATCAAACCACTCCTTCAACACTTTTCCTAGAAATCCTTTCAGCTAAATATTCAGTTTCACTGTTTGTAAGTTGTATCTTCCACAAATCACTAGAACATAGTTCAGGAAATTCCTTTGCCACTTTTTAACAGAGATATCCTTCCCTCCAGTTTACAATAACATGTTCCTCATATCTGTTTGAGTCCTCATAAAACTTCCCTTCACATTCATAATACTAGCATGCACCTCAACATTCTTCCAAGTCTCTACCCATTACCAATTCCTAAGTTGCTTTCACACTTCTAGGTATATTTTACAGCAACATCCCACTCTACGTACCAAAATCTGTTTTAGGGTGCTTGTGCTGCCATAACAAATACCATAGATTGAGTAGCTTAAACTACAGAAATTTAATGTCTTATAATTCTGGAGGCTGGAAGTCTGAGATCATGGTGCTGGCATGTTTGGATTCTGGTGAGGGCTCTCTTCCTGGCTTGCAGATGGCCAACTTTTCACTGTCTTCACATGGCAGAGAGAGGGAGAAAAAGAGAGAATCTTTTTTAATAAGGTCATCAATTATATTGGATTAGGATCCTACCCTCATGACCTCCTTAAACTTTACCAGCTAAAAGCTCTATCTCCCAGTACAGTCACATTGAGGACTAGGGTTTCAACGCAGGAATTTTGAGAGGACATAATTCACTTCATGGTTCTGGTTTCACAGGTTCACAGCTGGAAAGCCTCAGGATGAATGGTATCTCACCTCTCACCCATAGAGAGTTTTAATGATATGTAGATGAGACTTCGAACTTTTAACTTTAAGTTGATGTTGGAATGAGTTAGACTTCTGAGGCTGTTGGAATGGAATAAATGCATTTTGCATGCAAGAAGGATGTGAATTTTGGAGGGCCAGAGATATAATGCTATGGGCTCAATTATATCTCCCCAAAATTCATGTTGAAGCTGTAACCCCCCAGTGTGACTCTATCTGGGGATAGGTTCTTTATGACTGGTGCCCTAATAAAAAGAAGAACAAGAGATCTCTCTTCGTCATGTGAGGACACAGCAAGAAGGTGGCCATCTGCAAGCCAGGAAGAGAGAGCTCATCAGACACTGAATCAGCTGGCACCTTGATCTTGGACTTCCCCGCCTATATAACTGTGAGAAAATAAATTCCTGTTATTTAGGCCACCAAGTCTATGGTATTTTGTTGCAGCAGTACAAGCAGAATAATACAGTATTTATTACCTATTTTGAGAATAAGACCTTGAACTCTAGTTGAGAGAACAGAGAAGCCTGCACCTCTATTCATTGTCTCTATGTTTGTCTGCCTAGATTTGTATAAAATGTGCTCCCATTTTTAAAGAGTTTTTAATCAACTCTTCCAATGAAATCTCCTTTAACTCTAGAGGACAGGTCCTCTCTATTTGGGCCTTCCCAAAACCATGGACATTATGACTATGACGCTATGAAGAGGAGAGCAATAACTTTTCCCACTGTTCCATTGTCCCAAATTCTGTACCAATTCATATTCAGGGAGCTGTCTGATAAGCCTAATAAAATAAATATACAATTGCCAAAAATCACAGTGGAATATGCCATAGTATATTGTGCCAAGATTTACATGAATAGAAGCAACATGCTGCCCCTGAGCTCAAAGAATATGGGAATACCGGTGATACTGAAAAGTAAGGGAAATAATGAATATGGGAAGATACTGATATAGTGAGATAGTGAATTCTAAGAGAACAAAGGAGATAAATCATATTAAACTTCTAATTCAAATGTCTTATGAAAATTATGTATACTTGGTGTATATATCTTGCATATATTTAATAAATATTCTTGCCTATAATTTTTTTTTGGAGAGTTACATGAAAAGCCTAGCTATATTCTGCTTGAGTATATATTTTAGAGAGCAGAGCACCCCACCCATGCTGAGTAGGGTTTCTCTCAGCAAACACAGGAGCTCTTCCCCTTCTGTTTCAAGCAGTAGCTTTGTCAGTTTCCCAGTTGTGCCCTGCGGATACTACTGTTGTTTTCTAAGGAGGCCATGAAGAGAAAAAAATTGAGAAGCACTAGGGAGAGTCACTGGTGGTGACATCATATATTGCATTACAAAAGTCCTTTTTAGGTCACTTCACTATAAATGTTACAGCAAAGTGGTTTTGTCAAGTATGTATTCTTCTTTTAATAACTGCATTTTCCAAAATCATATTAATTAGGAATAAGGTAAAGCAATACCTTCTAATAAGTTATATGAGTTATATGAAGTATCCTTGTGCCTTCCAAATCCCCGAGGCATACATATTACCATCAGTAAATCTCAGATTTAATATTATGAAATAAAAGAGCACAGATATCTAACTTACGAGGTTGGAAATTTTATTTCCCAGTTCCATCACTCAGTATTAAGATCTCTCCTGATTAAAGCTCAAAGTATTAATGTTTCTAAGAATAAGGCCATTTTTCAAGACTTTCACAATTACTACTGCAACATATTAAGCATGATTTAATTAATCTAGAATAGCTTGTCTCCAAAGCAATTAAACTAGCTATGTCATACCCAATTAATCTCTCTCATTTTTCATAAGGATGGTAAATTAGTTTCACAAAGATATGCAGTAAGTTAAGTCAATGAAGAAGCGTATTAAAAGAATCTTGTTCTCATAGATAAAATTGAGAACTTGTTAAAGATGCGAGGCCTTTGATGAGTCATGTGAAATTACTTTAACTGTCAGTCTGAAAACAGAATGTGCATGTATTTGTCTGATTAGGGGAAAAAATAAACAAATGCTGTGAACTGATCCACCAATGCTATAAATAAGTTTGGCACCCACGCTGAGTGTAATGCAATGGAATACAATAAAACCCGAAGCTGAAATCGTAATGAAGAAAGAAAAAAATGCTATATTGATTTATAGGGAAAAGTCTGTTCTTTTGTAAGGAAATAAAAGCACCTGTTACCAGAAGAGAATATAAATGCCAAAGGCAATAGTTCTGTTCATAAAGTTTTCTATTTAGAACTTCAGAATTAAGCTCAGTAAATCAAAATTGTATATAATAAAAGAAAAGCCAAGAACCAGTTTTATTGTGAAAAAGTGTTTTAAAGGCTCACTAGACCATCAATTCTGTCACAATGTTGAAAAAATAAACTGTCCAGTTGGCCCTTTCCCCCAGAACAAATTTTAAATTGGATTCAAACCTCATCTCTATATAATATCCTACTGATGTTGGCATTTGAACATAAAAACTTTCTGGTTGCTATTCAAATGTTCACTATATGCCTCTTCTCTTTATTTCTCCATTTTTTTTCTTCTTCCCTGAACTGTTTCTTTCTACTAAACATTTACTGAGTGCCAGCTATGTGTGTGATGCTCTGATAGGTCTTGGGGAAAAGTAAATTAAACAAGATTTTCCCTCAAGAAGTTCAGTCTAGTGATGAAAACTTAGTATTTTTAATTGAAATTAAAATACTATCATCAGGTTCTTATGGTCATAGGTCACACCAATACAATTATGAAAAATGATATTAAATGCTTCTGAATATTTGCAGAGGCTTCATTTGTAGTTTAACTTTTATTTTAAAAATTTAATAACTCAGTCTAATAAATTTTCATTTTTACTTTGAATATATTTTCAGAAATTTTGTGAAATAAATAACATATTTTTATGTATCTAAAATCACCAAGATTTAAAGCGTGATTTGCTCAAAAAACAGTATTTCAACAAGTTGGTGGTTATCTTCAGATCATGCAAAAACATATCAAAGCCAATAGTATGTTGAAGAAAATATGCTGTTATAATATTATAAATAGCAAGGCAGAGGAACAAGGTAAAATGAATATAAATGTCTTCAGTGAGAATAAAATATCTTTACCTTAAAAATAAGTTAGTTTTAACAATCCACATGATGGCTTAATTAAAGGAATCAATGGTTTCTGAGGTCACTGATATTTGTTCTGACACAGGGGGGCTCTTCCTAGCTCTTATTACTCTGTTCCTTTCCTGCAAACTGAGGGCACTCCAGTTTAGGCTGTGTCTTCATTAAATCCATAAATCTCCTCCAAATTCCTTTCACCTCAATTTTCACTATTCTTGAGAATGTCCTTATCTTTGAAATTCTCCACACTCACTTTGGGGAAGATTAGGAGCTATTTGTTTTATGAACTGCTTCTTCTCTCAGGCAAATTTTTCAGCTGAGGCTCTGGAGCTGAAGGGGGAACAATGGCAGCTTCTCTCTGTGTCAACCCCAACATAGGAGCTGAGTGCAACAATACAAGATAACCTTTCTACTCCCGAGCCTGCTTCAGCCTGCAGTCCATCTCTCTTAACCCTCTCTTACCTCCAGATAAATCCTCTCAGAGGTAGGGTGACAGTCCTCAGCTCTTCTCTTTGGTTTAACCATTTTATTCTGGGTAATGGAGGACTCAACCACTAATTCCAAAATTACCATCAGAATTCCTCCCATGTGATCTGCAGCTATCATGCAAATAAGACCCTGGTCGCCAGCCTTGCTGTCCCAGATTTTCCAAAGAATCCTGGTTGTAAATACAATGACTTCAAGAAATCTTTCCTTCATTCTGTGGACAATTTTCTTCAGAAAAATAAATGAATAGAAAGAGAGAAGGATGGAAGGAAGGGAGGGAGGGAGGAGGACAGGAAGGAAGGAAGGAAGACAGATGCTTTAAAACTAACTGAACAACAAATTTGACCTGTACAGGTACCTTTGCTATGCACACCAAGCCATATCTTGGGTAAATTAATATATAAAATACATATTTTACATAGATCATTTGTTTATAAAAAATAACATAACTTATGAATAGTAACAATTAATTTTTTAAATATTTTGAGTTCTCTGCCTTTCAAAACTTGGCATGACCTAGGGTTCTGACCTCCTACAGGACATTTAAGTTAGTGTTGTCCCCATTAATTATCTGGAACCCAGTACATTCTTAATACATAATTTTGAATGTATTTTAAATATAAATGAATCATTTCATCATGGCTACCATAAACTTTGAGCAAATTTTATGGTTTGATACCACTATACTAAAGAAAAAAAAAAAAGTCTAGCAGCAAAATCACAGAAAGTACTTAATTTCAAGAAGTAAACTTTTTAGTAAGTAAAAATATTCTAACTTCAGAAGCATTAGATTAATGTTAATTAGCAACTATTAATTTAATTTAACTCTTTTCCACAATATTGCTATTATTGGTTTCCATCTGGCCTAATTAATAAAAATTATTTTTCCATGGGTTCTGATCATCAGCCAAATTTTATTTTCCCCAATCTGGCTTGGTTAAGAAATAATGTCAGTCCATCTGTTAAAGCCTCACTTTTCTAATAAGCCAAAAACACAATGACTGCTGATTATAACATTAAAGCTACGTTCTAGCACATCTATTGAATCTCTATCTAACCGTTCATAAGATGTGAAAGAGACTGAAATTCTTTGAGATGTTTCTTCTGGAAAAAAGATCTCTATACAAGACAAAAATAATTTTAGAGATTTAGGCTGGGCACATTGGCTCACACCTGTAATCCCAGCACTCTGGGAGGCCAAGGCAGGAGGATTGCTTGAGGTCAGGAGTTCGAGACCAGCCTGAGCAAGAGCAAGACCCTGACTCTACTAAAAATAGAAAAAATTAGCCAGGCAACTAAAAATAGAAACAAAAAATTAGCTGGGCATGGTGGCGCATGCCTGTAGTCCCAGCTACTCAGGAGGCTGAGGCAGGAGGATCACTTGAGCCCAGGGTTTGAGATTGCTGTGAGCTAGGCTGACACCATGGCACTCTAGCCAATAATGGTGGCACTCCATCTAATAATGATAATAATTTTAGAGATTTAGGACTAAAAATGTGCTGTTTGGAAGTTGTTAGTAATTCTGGAACATTAATAGTCAGTCAAGCATAGAAACTGTAAATAATCTACAGTGAAGAACTTTCAAATAAATTGTGTTTCTAAGATTTTAGAGGCAAGGACTTTCTGTATATGAGGACATATACCTCCCATTTTATACGGGTGCTATGATTTAAATGTTCCCTCTAAAACCCATGTTGACATTTAATTGCCATTGTTATAATATTAAGAAGTGAAGCCTTTATGAAGAGATTAGGCCATGAGGGCCCTCATGAACGAATTAACCCTGCTATTGCAGGAGTGTGTTTGTCATCACAGGAGTAGGCTTCTTATAAATGGTTGAATTTAGCCCCCTTTTGCCTCTGTCTCCCCTTCTCTTTCCCCTTCCACCTTCTGCCATGGGATGATGCAGAAAGGAGGCCCCCACCAGATGCCACCCCCTCCATGTTGGACTTCCTAGCCTTCAGAACCATAAACTGATAAATTCCTGTTTATTATAAATTACCCCATCTGTGGTATTCTGTTATAGTTGCACAAACTGAATGAAGAAAATTGGTACAAGGGAAGTGGGGTATTGCTGTAATAGTTACATAAAAATGTGGAAGTGCCTATCGAGTTGGATAACAAGTAGAGGATGAAAGAATTTGGAGAAGCACACTAGGAAAAGCCGAGATTGCCACAAACAAAACATTAAGGGTGATTCTGATGAGAGCTCAGAAGAAGAAAACTGTAGGGAAAGTCTGAAACTTCTTAGAGATTACTTAAATAGTCATCATCAGAATGTCAGTAGAAATATGGAGGACAAAAGCCATTCTGATGAGGTCTGAGAAGCAAATGAGAAACAAGGTAGTAGAAACTAGAGTAAAAGTCATCCTTGTTATAGAGCCACAAAAAACTGGACTGCACTGTGTTCATGCGTGAAGGCTTTATGAAAGGCAGAATTAAAGAGTGATAAACTAGGGTATCTGGCAGAAGAAATAGCTAAGCAGCAAAGCATTCAGCATCCTGCATGACTTCTTTTAACTGAACATAATAAGATGCAACAAGAGAGAAATAATTTAAGGATAGAATTTACAATTGATGGGGAAACAGAAGGTGAAAGTTTGGAACTTCCCCAGCCTGGCTGTATAAAGAATTAAAAAAATGTGTTTGAGAGAGAATACCGAGGGTGTGACTAAGCCACCCTTCAGTAAGGTGATGAGTATGGATTGAAGGAAACCAGGTGCTATTCATCAAGACTATGGGAGAATGATCCTAAACGCATTTCAGAAATCTTTGAGGATCCCCTCCAATCACAAGCCCGGAGCTCTAGGAGGACAGAATAATTTGGGGGGATGGTCCTGGGGTGCCCTCCACGGGTCACTACCCAGCGCCACCTCAGGACTCTGCTCCCTGCATTCCAGCACAGTGCTCCTCTGCCACCCCCGCCGTGGCTCAAGCTGTTGCTCCAGAGAGTGCAAGCGGTGAGCTTCGGTGGCAGCCACAAAGTGCTAATTCTGCAGGTGCCTAGAAGGCAAGAGCTGTGTGGCATGGCTTCCTCGACCTAGATTTCAAAGGATGTCACAGAGAGCTTTGGGGCCCAGGCGGAGACTTGTTGCAGGGGCAGAGCTGACACAGACAGCCCCAACCAGGGCAATGCTGGAATTAGTTAAGATTTTTGGAGCTATTGGGATTGAATAACCGTATTTTGTATGTGAGAAGGAGACGAATTTTGGGGAAGCAGTGGCAGAATGCTATGGGTTGAATGTCCCCTCCAAAACTTAGGTTGAAATTTAATTGCCATTGTAATAGCATTAAGGGGTGGGACCTTTAAGAACGATTAGGCCATGAGGGCTCTGCCCTCATGAATGGATTAATGGTGTTAGCAGGGGAGTGGATTCCTTATAAAAGGACAAGGTTGGTCCCCTATTGTCTCTCTCTTGCCCTCCCTTTGCCCTTTGCCCTTTGCCTTTGCCAGGGGATGATGTAGCAAGAAGGCTTTCACAAGATGCTGCCCCTTTGACCTTGGAGTTCTCAGCCTTCAGACCTTGCATCAATAAATTACTGTTCATTATAACTTGCCCTCTAATTATCATATAATAGTATTCTCTTATAGAAGCAAAGAATGGACTAGATAACATGTACTCACAGCAATTTATAGTCTTTTAAAGAATTTCCAATGTCAGGGTGGCAGTCCGTCCTTGATTCTTGGTGTGCTCTTGGCCGAAGAATGACCAGACACATCAAAGGGTCAAGTCCAGACTAGTATCCTGGTCCTTGTTTAGAAAAATCACCAGCAGGTAACCTCAGGCAGGAAGCAGTTTCGCACGAGCAGCTCTTTATTGTAGAATAAAACGGGTCTGCCTTCCTGAGTGGAGAGAGACAGACCGGCTCACCGACTGACACCCACACATACTACCCACTCCCTCTCTGACGTCTCAGATTGTTTTCTTTTATTATCCCAGTCTGGGAGAGTGCTCTCGGGAGGTGGAGGTTATCAAATTAATCAACAGGTGTCCTCAAAAATCCATCTGCTAATATGAGCTCTCTCTAAGAAAGCCTACCTGGGCGGGGGTGAACCACAATGCAGATCCAAGCTAATGGCATAATAATTAACCTTAGGTTACTCTAGGTCACTTTCTAAACCCTATCATACCTGGGCTGGGGAAATCCCAGATTGATAAAGCATTCCCTCCTTCCCCAGGTGTAGCAGTTGTTCTGGATAGGATTAAGGGTGGGGCAGCAACTAAATGGAGTGCCCGCACTTAGCCTTCTTCCCAGGTGGAGAAATTGCACAAAGGCAGGGAACCCTTGTCCTGAGATGAGCCGGAGATCCTAACTATCTACCTAACACCAATAATACAGTTTTTATTCAGAATGAGAAAGATTGACATTATAGTAACAGTACCCAACCCAATACCAAATATATACGACATTCAGGTATAGATCTTTTTTTTTTTTAATAATCTGTTAGGTTTGAATTGTCTTATACTCTTATAGCTATGTTGATATACTGTGGATTGCATGTTTACTTCCAATTGTTACCTGTTGTCACAATGTAACATTATTAATGCCTTTCTCAACCATCAAAAGTCTCAGTTATGACAATAAATTATGTCACTTTACTTGTAGCAATTATTGTCACTGTATTCCCCAAACATGGCCTAGAACAACTAAATAAACATTTCTAAATATAACAGCTTTTATGAATTCAATAACTTTATTATGAACTAAATTAATGAGTAGAATCCAAAGCTATTTCACATTGAAATAAACCCTTATTAATTTAATATCTATTTGTTTGGAATTCAAACAATTGGCATCTATCCTATAGTGAACAAGTTTTAGAAAATGTTTTCCCAGTGACTAAAGAAAGAAAGAAACTCATTTCAGAACAATCACTAATAATATGACTTTATCTCAATTATCACCATTGAGGACATGCATTTTTAAGGTCTAATACTTTGAATGACAATGAAAGTTATGGCTGACAAATTTCTTCAATCACTTTGTAATATCTACTTGCCTATTATGTATTATCTATTTATCATTTATTTATTCATTTATCTGTAATAGAAGAAATAAAGTCAAGGGCACATGGCTTTTCTCTTCTCATTTTTGACATTATTCACTTCTTAGACTCATGCCTGTGTTGCTGCTCTCCCTCCTTACAGGGTTCATGCACTCTGATGCACTGGTCCTTCAAAGTTCTTCAAAGTGTAACAAAATCACTTAGAAAGCTAATGAACATAGGTCCAGGGTCCTTAAAGAGGATAGGGCTGGGGCCTTTCTATTTGTATAAGTCCCCCCGGGAGGTTCTGAGACACATCAAAGGGTGAGAATCACTGCTTTAGTGATTTTTGAGATTACAACTTCATAGTTTCCAGAAGTATGTGATTTTTTGCTATTCTAGCATCTCAGAATTCTTTCTCTTCTTCACTTCTATAATAGAGTGCTCTCTCCTGGATCTCACAGCACTTGAGCAGTTTTACCTCTAGTGGACTCTCAAGCAATGTTTGTTGAAATGAACTGTGTAAACAAAGTCCTTATGAAAACTCTAGTCTTCAGTCTGCTTTGCTCTAACTGAAATTTCACTTCCTTTAAAACATTAGCCTAGGTTTATTAATTTTTTTTAAGAATAACAACACAGATTTTGCTCTTCAGTTCTACAAGCAAGTCATTTGAAATAAAAATCCAAATACTAATGCAATTCTTATCCCTACCAGGCCATATTCATATTGCTATTTGGAAATTAAATGATGACAAATTTGCTTAAGAAAAAAATTGATTTAATAAAATTTTTTAATATTTTATCACTACTTTGCTGGTGACTAGCTGGAGAATGCAGCATGTGGCTCTGATTCACAAATTATATTTCTAATTCAAGGGCATAGTCAATCACTGAAATCCAGTTTTTAGTTTAAATTTCTGAACATATTGAAATATTTGATAGAAAATTGAGTTTTGGGGACATATGGCTCTGTTCCCCTCAGAGGATCCTAATTGAAACTAAAGTCTAATGAAGCTAATAAAAATTTAGTAGATTGACAGTTGATTGCAAGAATACATTTGTTACCAACTTAGTAAAATTAATCTATTCCATCTGTAAAAACAGTATATGAGGCTATCCTTCTCTTAAACTCATGTTATTTTAGCTTCAATACCTACTTTTGGATCCAAGTACTCTTGTCAGATCATCTCCCCTGCAATTGCTGGTGATAATCCACATATAGATTTACATGGCTGTGTAGGGATATATATGTATGTAGGCCTCCTGCACATGTAAGCACACACTTATATATTCATGCACATACCCCCATGAAGATCACATACATATAAATTTACATGTAACAAAGTTTTATCAGGGTAGGGTTAAGATGAGATATTTAAGCCTACATAAATCAGGAGATTCAGAAATTGGGTTCCCACAGCAAAGCAAAACTAGCATTGGTATTATGTGCTATGACAGGGTTTTTCCATTACACCATCAGATAACCCTGTAAATGTGACATAAATATTTGGCAGATCATCACTTTGCAAATGTACATATACTGTGTCATGTTATATAAATGGCTTCTATAATGTGGATGATATTGAAAATGAAAATTCTTAGTTTCATATATTATATGTAAATATTTTGTTTGTGAAATATAGCACTAATTTTGAAGTGATAACAATATGAAAGATTGCTTTTTATAAGACACTGTTTTGTTTAACAATGTATTTCTAATGTCAACAAAAATGAACAAATGTTGAAAGATTAATTAAGGAATGTAAATAATTTAGTGTACATTTGGTAAATATAAGATAAACAATGACATCTTCTTGTTCATTAAAAAAAATTTGTTTTTAGTTTATAATCTCATGAAAAGTTAGGTATTTAAGGATACAGTAAGCCAAAGGGAGAGATTTTAAATGTGGAGAATAAAAAATGAATATAAAGTCTTAGACTTAGACTTATTAAACTTCCTATATATAACATATCATAATGTATATTTAAAATAAATATGGCATTAAAGATATTTTATGTTTTCATATATATGTTGTAGTAAAATACAAATATGCACCAAAAATATGAAATACTCATTGAATGTAATTATTTAAATGTTTTCTAGATTGTCATCCAATTACATAACAAAAAATTTCAGTGAAATACACTTATTTGCATTTTTGGATTTTTATAGTCTTAAAATTACATTGGAGTATAGAAAATTACTCTTAAAAACTACTGTTAAAGTTTTAACCCCAATTTAAGTTAATTAAAAGAAATATATAAATACCAATCATATGTCAAACAACATATAAGACTGGATATGGATTCACAGCAATGGAGAAGCAACTTTCTAGTAAGTCATGTAATCTTCTCATGCTCTGACCAGTTTGGTCTTTAACGCATTCTTGAACTCAGTGAACGGTCACTAGGTGTTTTCTTTGTGGTAGGTAGGCTTTGTGCTAGGCCAGGGGATTCTGAAATGACTTACACAACATAGGCACTTCCCTCTCAGAATTCTCTGTCCAGCTAGGAAGACAGACATTGAAAACATCACTTCATGTGATTAAAGACACACACATGTTTTCTATTATTCATACTAGAATATGTCATAACTAAAATTCATTGAAAGCTTATGTACCAAGAATCATATTGAGGATTTTAGATGCATTAATTTGTTTATTCTTCACAATGATACAATGTGATAAATAAAATTATTCACATATTACAGAGGAAGAAACTGAGGGACAGATCTATTAAATAATATAGTGTGCTTAAGCTTTCAAAAAATTATCTGGTGTTAATTTTGTGTGCAATATATAGAAATAAAAATTAACCTGTGCATAGAAAAACTATAAAGTTAAAAAACAATAACAGTCTAATAATCATAATATATATCATAAACTAGTAGAGGTTTTTTGACTGTTAAAGATTCACAAAGTTAATAATAAGATAGTATTTAAAATATCATTGTCTGTTAAACATACTGATATGTTTGTGCTGCTGTAACAAACGGCCGTAGACTGGCAGTTCATAGACTCACAGTTAGGAAGCTGGGAGGTCTCACGCCTTCCACCACGTGAGGACAGTGAAAGGACGGCCATCCGTGACCAGAAAGTGGGCCCTCACGTGACAAGGAATCTACTGGATGCTTGATCTTCAACTTGCCAACCTCCAGACCTGTAGGAAATAAATGAATTTCTGTTGTTTATAAGCCACTCAGTCTATGGTAGCTTTTTTTATAGCAGCCCAAATAGACTATGACAGTATCTTTAATAGATAATGATATTTTAAAGATCATCTTACCCAACAAAATTAAAAATAGTCCCTCAGTATCATTTTACAGCTAGTCTGCCTTTACATTTCCACGATTACCTCAAAAATAACTTTGTACAGTGATACTGTTGAATCAAAATCTCATCGAGGCCTATTTTGTAATGGTATATCTTCTAAGTCAATTTTTATGGTAATTATTTGTTCATAGTGTGCATCATTTATCTTGGAAAATTTCTACATTCTGCATTTGGCAGAATGTGTGTCCCTGGTGTCATTTAATGTGTTTTCCCATCTCCTTTATTTCTTGCCCACTGGTAGCTCTAAAGGCTTGCCCATACTCAGGTCTTTCTGTTGTTGTTGGCACGGCTATTCAAAAGTTAGTGTCGTGCGCTTCCCATTGCATTTCCATCGGGAAGAATGTAACTTCTGCCTGAGCCACTTCAGCTCACTTTTCACGGCCCAGCCCTTCCGCTGCCACTCCAGGCCACATTCCTGAATTTTTCCAATACTCCTCTGAACACACATGGCCCCTTATCAATTCTTCTTTCTACCGATTAAGAGTATTTGTGTGTGTGTATTCTGCCTTCCTTGATTGTAAATTTTTCCACTTTAGTGACCATGCTTTCACCACCTTTGTATTTGCAATGTCTGATATTAGACATTATACATCACAAGGCCTGACTCGTTTAGGATGAAAAATTGTTTTAAAAATTGGGTTATATGCATATAATGCTTAACAGAGTTATGTAGCCCAACTGATGCTTAACCATTGCATATCAGTGACGTTAAATATGCTTCTGTGATTTACTACTCACCATCTGTCTTTCTAATATTATTTCAGGCCATACCTCTGTGCTCAGGAAGCTCTAAGCACAGTAGCCTGCAGTTAGTCTCTACAGCTTTGTTGTTCTATTACTTTTTTCTGTTACTTTTTTATTACTTTTACTTTTATTTAATATTTTTTATGCCATTGCTTTTCTGTTAGGTTTTCTATTACTGCTGTAACAAATCACCACGCACTTAGTGGCTTAAAACACTGTGCACTTATTATCTCACATTTTCTGTGGGTTAGAAGTCCAGGGATAGTTAAACTGGATCCTAGTTCTGGTCTCACAGCGCTGAAATCAGAGTGGCCATCAGGGCTACCAACCCCATCTGAGGTTTCTGGTCCTTTCCCAAGCCCACTGGTTGTTGGAAGAATAGATTTTCTTGTGGTTGTAACACCAGGTTCCCTGTTCCCTTGTTCGCTGGGAGCGCGGTGTCGCTCTCAGCTTCTAGAGCCCGTCCCTTTTTACCAACAGTTCAGAAACTACCTGTTTGCTTTCTTCCTCAAGGACAACAAAAACACATCCCTCTGACTTCTCCCACCAGCCACAGAAAACTCTGCGTTTGAAAAGACTCACCAGACTCTGTCAGGTCCACCTGGATGATTTCTGCATTTTAAGGTGAAATGACTTGGAAATTTCATTATATTTCAAAAAATTGCCCTTCCAGCAGTCTACAGATAAGTGTTTGATTGACTAGACGGGAGACAGGAATCTTGGCGGTGGGTCATCTTAGAATTCTGCCTACTGCAAGCTCCTCAAACAAAACCTTTGCCTCGGGACTCCTTTGCTAATTTGTGGCATTCCCTTGAGGCCTTACCCAAGCTCTTCTTGTGTTTGAATCTTTCCCTTTCTTCAAATTCCAGTATAAACCTCACTTCTTCTGAAGGGTGTTCCTTGATTACCTTATCTAAGTAGCTGCCCCGCTTTGTGCTTTATTTTCTCATCACAGCATTCTGTTTCCTTCACAACACTAATCATAATTTCTCTTTATTCATCTGACTTCTTTCTTTCTTTGTTTATTGTCTCTCCCCCACTGGAACATTGAATCCATGAATCCAGGGCACCTGCATGACTTATTATAAATCCCAACCCTACCTGAGTTCATGGCACCTAGTAGGTGCATAAGAAATATTTTTTATCAAATAAAAAAAAGAATACTGGCCTTTGAATATACTTATAAAATTTATGCTCTAAAAATAATCAGCTGCCACTCACAGCATAAAACTCCTATATAAATGGAATTGTAGAATTCTTAAAATTGAGTTTCTTATTCTTTTATCTTGAGAGAAACAAGTATGGCATTAATTTAAACTATAAAGTAAACTTAGAAAAATTATAAGATGAAAAAGAGAAAAATACTAAGCAGTGTCTGTCCTTTAATAAACCACCACGCCTGTTAATTTCTTCTAGCCACACACGTACTCTCATACTTCTGAGGCTTTCTTTTGCATGGAAAAGCTGATACATTCAGACAGAGCACTGGTTATAAAAGAGAGCAGGAAATTAGGGAAACAAGTCATATTTTGCAAAGCTGGTGACATTAACATTTTCATTTTCAATCAGGAGTTGGGATTTTCACACCCTCATAATATTATTCTTTAAAAATGATTCGCTTCTGCATTTACCAGAGTATTGGAACAAAGCCCCCTTCCCACCCCCTTTACTGTTTTCATCTTCTAACCAAAGAAAGGGACAAATCAAAAGCTTAGTTTTTGGTGGTGTACTCTGTACTGCTCCATTTATTTTCTCGTCTTAGGAGAATTAGGTCTAAGTGATTTGCTACCCTGCATAATGATTGCTAAAGCTTACTTTGCTTTATGCAATTTCACATATATTTAAACGATCTTATCTTCAATATAACTTAAATGCTGAGGAATAAAGGGCATATGTTTCTGGCACTTTCTTTCCTTGTTTTTCATCATCAGATCCCTGAAGCTTACAAGTCTTTTATTTAGTCTCCCTTTTATCAGGATATTTGAAAAGGCAGTAATGTTAGTTAAAGCAGTTCCTTTGTATTCGTGTCCAACCCACCCACACTGCTACGGCTTCCTGCGGGGCTCTGGCAGCCCACTTTCCCCTCTTAGACAACTTCATCTCCCCCTGGCAATGGGAGGCCCAGTAGCTTGGGAGACTGGACTATGTGCTTTCCCTCAACAATCTCTTAATAAACTGCAATGTTTATAATGACTAAGTCTTTATGGGGTGTGTTCTTTATTTTCCTTGTTCTCTTTTTAAAAAACGAGAATGGCCTTAATTATTATGCATTCTGTAAAAATACTATGCTAGGTATTTTACATAAGCATTTCATGAAATCCAAACAACAACCCCGTTAAGCAGGTTTTACTGTTGTCTCTTTTTTTAGACAAGGAGGCTAATCTACACTTGCACTATATTTTATAGTGATAAGTAGAAGGACCAGAATGCAAACACAAATCTACCTGACACCTGAAACCAGGCTTTTGATCACCAAGCCCTTGGATGCACCTCAGTGTCTACATCTACTACCCTATGTACACTGTCTTTTTGTGTGGTTTTACTCATTTCTCCAGTGGGACTCAAAATAACTTGAAGAACACCCCACAGTAACTTTTCAGGCTCTTACATTTTAAAGAAGTGCTAAATAATTGTTTCTTGGCAGATGATTTTGGTGTTATCTCTCTTGGTGGATTTCTTTTTTTAATTTTTATTGTGATTAAAAAATATGTAACATAATATTTACCATCTTAACCATTTTTTAAGTGTACAGTAGAGTAGTGTTAACTATAGACATATTCTTGTGTAACAGATCTCTATAACTTTTTGTCTTACATTTAGTCTGTCTTTTCCTATTTTGCTGTTTTCCTTTGTGTTTTATTGAATTTTTTGTAGTTATATGCATTGATTCCTTTTTAATTTTCTTTAATGTATCTCCTACTTGTATTTTTTTCATGATTGCCATGGAGCTTACAAAAAAATCTTGTACTTATAACAATCTATTTTAAACATATAACAACTTCTATTGCATATGACACCTCTATTTCTTTACATCTCCCCTCCCCCACATTTTATTAATGCCATAAATTATATTTTCTTATATTTTATAATAATTTACTTAGCTTTATAGTTATAGTTATTTTTATGCTTTTATCTTATTAATTATGACCCCAAATTAAAAATGATTTATGCATCCCCATTACAGTATTACAGGATTCTGTATTTGTTTATATATTTACCTTTGCCACAAAACTTTCTGTTTTCAAATGCTTTTGGGTTGCTGCCTAGCATCCTTTTATTTCAATTTGAAACACTCCTTTAGCATTTATTCTAAGGTAGAGCTAGTGCTTATAAACTCTATCAGCTTTTGTTTGTTTAGGAAGGTCTTTATTTCTCTTTTATTTTTGAAAGATAGCTATGCTGGATATAGTATTCTTGGTTGTAAGATCTTTTCTTTCAGCACTTTGAATATATTATTCTGCCCTATAATATTTCTGTTGAGAAACTGAGACCATCCTTTACAAATCAAGAAAGGGGTGCAAGGCAAGAACTAGGGTAAGGACCTAAAAACTCTGTGAAGGCACAGGCCCAGCTAAAAATATAATAATTAGTCACTGTTCCATAATTGCTACTCTGAAGTCACATAGCTGGCGGTCATAAAGATTCTTAACTCTCTCTGTAGATAACTTCACCTTTTCCAAAGCTAAATGTAGTTTCTGAGATATCTTCCAGGCCCTGTATTCCAGTGGATTGGCTGACCCACCCAGACCAGTGGCCCATACCAGAAACTGACTCAACTGGAATTGTGACCCCAGGAACTGAAGCAATACACCCCTATAATTTTGCCCTATACCTAGCCAATTAGCAGACCTAATTGCCCAATCCTTTGCCCACCAAACTGTCCTTAAAAACCCTGTCTCCCAAATTCTAAGGGAGGCAGATTTGAGAAATTCCTCCCATATCCCTGCTTAGCATTCTGTGGTATTAAACTCTTTCCCCATTGCAACCTTGACTGTCTCAGTGTATTGGCTCTTCTCTGTACAGCAGGCAATACAACCAGGTTGGGTGGTGACAAAATCTGCTGATAATCTAACAGGAGATTCCTTGTATATGAAAAGTTTCTTTTCTCTTGCTACTTACAAGATTCTTTATCTTTAACTTCTGATAGTTTAATCATATGTCTTGGTCTGTGCCTTTTCGGATTCATCCTAGTGGAGCCATTGAGCTTCTTGAAGTTTGAAGTCCATTTTCTTCCTCAGATTTCAGAAGTTTTCAGCCATTACTTTTTCAAATAAGCTCTCTGACCCTTTCTCATTCTGATAATCCCAAAATACAAATATTGGTCTACTTGATGGTGTTCCATGAGTCTCTCATTCTGTTTCCACATTTTTTCATTATTTTTTCTTTTTGTTTCTCTGACTCAATAATTGCAAATGACTTGTCTTCAAGTTCCTTGATTTGTTTTTCTGCTTGATCAAGTCTGCTGTCAAACCCCTCAGGTGAAATTTGTAGTTCAGATATTATATTCTTCAGCACCAGAATTTCTATTTGATTCATTTTTATAGTTCTCAGTTCTTTATTGATATTCTTGTTTATGCATCATTTCCCTGATTTTATTTAGTTGTCTGTGTTTGCTTGTAGTTAATCTCTTTTAACATAATTGTTTTGAATGCTAATTCATAGATCTTCATTTCTTTAGGATGAAGTTTGGAGACGTATTTTGTTCCTTTTATTGGCCTGTGTCTCTATGTTTTTCATATGCTTCTTTTTCTTTTCTGGGATTTATGCATTCGAAAAAAATAGTCACTTCTCCCAAGCTTTCAGAAATGGCTTCAGATAGCAGAAGACCTATATCAATCAGCTTGGCTAAAGATTCTGGAGGCCTCTCAAACCTTTTCTAGGAATGCAACTTCTCTTGGCTTGTACATTTCATTTCTCAGTTACAGATGTTTGTCAGTTTCTATTTTTATCAGCCCATACTCTCACACTCTCCCTGGTGTCTGTCTACAGTGCTATAGGTTTTCTGGTGCCACAACAAGACACCCAGCTCTCCTTTGTTCTCAGAAATACTCAGGTATCCAAAGTATGCTGTTTCCTAGTTAAAACTTTAAATCGGTAAGACAAAAACCAATCCCTCAGGTAGTTCCCCCCAAAGCCAGACCACTGGATGTAAATTCCACTCTTCTCTCTTTCTCCCAAGGAAGAAGCTGTGAGTTAATTGTTTTTTTCCTAATTGGGCCAAGCTGTGCTGGCTTAGGAGAGGAGCTACAGTGGGTGAAATAAAATTGCTTTTCTTACCCATTTCAACATAGCTGTTCTTGGCAATGTGGCTGTTCTTGGCTTTACCTGAAGTACTGTGCTTGGCTTTAACTGGTTTCTGGACTTCTCGTGAAGTCTTTTTACACTGTACATTGTTGTTAAGTAGGGGTCTCTGTGGGAAAACAAGTTCTAGAACTTCTTATTCTACCATTTTGGTAAATTCACTCTCTTATTTGTTTTCATCTATGTTATCATCAAAACCTCAAACTTAACTTTTCTTTCTCTCATCTTTTTCTAATATTTTTTCTCCTACTCCCTGACCTCTTCCTAAAATGAGAGGATTAAATTTATCATTCGATGTAGATAACTTTCTCTGAGTTTTGTACTAGCTTGTATTTCCTTCCTCCAGTGGAATGGAGTAACCAGGTGTTATACAAAAGAATAAAACTGATCATCATTAGCAGGGCAATATCAAAACTTCAGAATTTTGCAGATTTAGTTTAGTTTTTTTAACAAACTTGTAGCTCTCTTTCTGAAGTTTCATTGTTTTCATTAAGAAGAAATATACACATACCAGACATAACATGTAAATTTTAAATTATGTACTAATAGTTGTGATAAAATTATCATAATATAGCCATTTGCTGATGTTCATTTCAAATGAAATCTTCCAGTGGATTAGGTATTTAAGAAGAACAAATACAAGAAAAGCCATATGTTCTTTAAATATTTCCTCATCATTCAATCATGATGAGTTTGAGTGAAGATAAAATAAGAGCAATTATCTCCAGTGAGGTGAGTAATTTTGTATTTAATATCCCAAGTTTCAAAATAGTTAACCACAGACACTTAACCCTAGCACTGGATCCCTACCTCTCTGCTCAAAGAAGACATAAAATTAACTTAAATTTTGATGGAGATCTTTTTGTAGTATACATAATGGTAACTTAATTAACATGCTATATTAGCTCTGTCAATTGCTTTCCTCAGCTCAAATAAATAATAAGACCCGTGTTCTCTGGCTTGGGCCAGAGACTCATATTCTCATACTGGTGTATGAGCCAAAACAAATAGAGTTAACATAGAGATGATAAATCATTCAAATTAAAATACAAAAATTCTAGAATGGATAAAGAGAATCTTCATGAAAAATAAGCAGCACTTATGTCTTCCTTAAGTCATAGTAAAGTATTAATGTACAGGTTAGTTTCTTGTAAAGCTCTAGGCACTTTATAAACATTACAGTTATATATTACTTAATAAACAGAATAATTCCATGAAGTAGATTCTGTAATTATTACCATTTCTCAAAGACTAAAACTGAGGCACAGAGAAGATAAATAATTTGTCTAAGGTTACAAGTATTAATATAAAAAGTGGTGATCTTAGAAATTGAAAATGAATAATTTGAATCCAAAAGTTACCATGGTTTCCTGCACACTGACTCCAGGTTATATGTACTACCCCACCACGTATACACTTACATACACAGAAACACATACAGTTGCCCCTCGGGATTCATGGGGAATATGTTCCAGGACCTCCCGTAGATACAAAAACCTATGACTGCTCAAGCGGCTGGTATAAAATGGCATAGCATTTGCCCATAATCTACACACATCCTTCTGTATACTTTAAATCACCTCTAAATTATTTATAATACCTAATACAATGTAAATTCTATGCAAATAGCTGTTATACTATTTAAAGAATGATGACAAAAAAAGTTTGTATGTGTTTAATACAGATAAAATTTTTTTCCAAAATATTTTGATTTGTGTTTGATTGAATCCACAGATGTGGAACCTATGGCTACAAAGGGCCAATTGTATTTAGTTATTTTTAATAATATATGTTTGGCATTATACTTTCTTTTTTATATACTTTTTTAATATACATTACATTTTTAATGTTCCCAATACCACTATAAAATAGATATTATATTCATTCCCATTTTACAATTTTACAATTGAAAAACTAAGATGTAGAGGAATTAATTAATAAATTTGCCTGAAATCACTAGGTGAATAAATGCCAGAATCAGGATGTGTACCCAGTGCTTTCTGACACCAACACCTGACTTTTTACTGGATACTTGCTATGGACTAAATTGTGTCCCTCCCAAAATTTGTATGTTGAAGCCCTAATTCCTCCTGGAACTATATTTGGAGACAGGGCTTGTTATGAGATACTAAAGGTTAAATGAGGTCATATATGTGGGGCCCTAATCCAATAGGATTTTTGGCCTCATAAGAAGAGGAAGAAACACCAAAGCTTTTTCTCTACTGTGTGAGAACATAGTGCTAAGGCAGCCATCTGCAAGTCAAGAAGAGAGTCCTCGCCAGAAACCAAATTGGCCAGCACCTCAGTCTTGGACATTTGAGTCTCTAGAATTGTGACAAATAAATTTCTGTTGTTTAAGCCAGCCATTCTGTGGTATTTTGTTATAGTAGCTCAAGAAGACTAATATAATGTCACTGTTTCATCCCTAACCAAACACTAAGACTCTCTTCATATATTTCTTAAGGAAAACTGTACAAGATTCTTTTTAAGGGACTTCAAAAATTATAATGCCAAAGTGTTGAACCATTCTTGTATCTCTGGGATAAATCTCACTTGATCATGCTAAATGATCTTTTTAATGAGTTATTGAATTGGGTTTGCTAGTATTTTGTTGAGTATTTTTGTGTCTATAGGATTCTTTAATTTATGACTTTATGAGGACAATAGATAAAATGAGAGTGACAAAATGTACTTTCTGGAATAATAATTAAATTTAGTTTCCTACAAATATATACATACAATTGCTATATCTTAGCTCTAAAACAATTGGTAAATTCCTAAGATATTTATGGATAAAATTATTTTCTCTGTCTACATTTACTCCTAATTCTCTTATTTTTTTGGTCATATTTCATTCAAACTTTTAGTTAGAATAGTCTTGGTTTATATAGATCAGAAAAAGTTATTAATTTTTTTTCATGATACAGTTTCAACTTGCATTACGTTACAACTTTGTACTCAAAATGCCAGACATGTTTTGATTATTATCTGGAAATATTATCCCTATTTATTGTTTGTACTGCCACCTCTTTGTCTTTCTCTGTATGTTTTCTGAGTCTATTAGAGGGTTGCAAATAGGCTTACTATAATATTTCTTCTGATTGGAAGAACAGTTTCCAAACTGTGCCAGGCCCTAAAAGGAAGACTTGTTGTTCCTTGAATGATGCTCTCAAATCCCCTTTCTACAGATAAGGATAATGAAGCAAGTAGACAATGACTTGAATGAAGTCTTAGAAGGAAATAGAATAATACATGCAGTAAACATAAGAATAAAATTACACATCATGTACTGGGTGCCAATTGATACAAAAGAAAAGGATGTTTTCGTGATATTCTCTCTATATTTTTAAATGTGGTTTGAGTAGGAAATGGCATCTTCATATGTAGATCGCTTCTATCATCTTCTCTGGTTTCAAAGTAAAAGGATAATATGCATATAGTCCTTGCTCTGGAAATAAGTCAACTTTTACATCTTCTTGCTAGAAATGTGTAGAACTATGGAACAATACCCAGAATCTCCAGCAAAAACAAACAAACAAAAAGTTAAAAATAACCTAATTTAATGATGAACTGAGTTATTAAATATTAGTGTTATTTCAAGATATCAATTTTATAAATTATCTGGGATGTTTTTCCTGAAAAAAAAAATTCAAGTTGCATAAAACATAGTCATTGAATACACAGAATGTTTGTTAATCTTCTAGGTAAATTGTTAGGGGTTAGTATTTTAATCACAAGTGTGCAAATCTTTAATAAGTTAGAAGTTTCAGTTGAAAATTGTCAAGTTTTATCAAACTTTAAAATGCAAGTGTTCTTAATCATATACTGAGAGATAATATAGTTTGAAACAGTTATTCTCCATAGTACAATGTTGAATCAGCAGGCCTTGATTACTTACTCAGTAGGATGCCTTTGAATTGGTTAAATCAAATAACTGTCATGTTGGACAATGCATGGAGGACTAATGAAGTGAGTGGAAACTGGAAAAAAGCCAAGATAGACTTCTGAAAGAGAAAAAGATGACCATGAAAATTATATATCATTCAGTTTAGATGTAAACATCCATCTGTCCCTATTATATTATAATAGTTTATTATTCAAATGCATACTTTGAAGGAAGAATATCAAACTGATAAGCAGTTGGTTTAATTTCTAATAAACACCAAAGATGAAAAGATAAACATTTTAATCTTGTACAAACCATCTGCATTTGATTAAACTGAAAAATTAAAGTGAAGAAACTTACAAGAATAAGCTTCTGTTAAACTTTCCTGTTTATAATAAAGAATCATCAGTAGGCAAACAAATGTTTGTTTTACATTTCATTACTTACTACCAGCATTAAATATCAACTGAAATTAAAATTTCAAAATATTTTGAACATTATAACATTTTTACATGCACATAATATTAAGAGACATGAATATACTATTTGAAAGGCAGAATAATTTCTTTACAACAAGGGAAGCCATTTCTGGAATAAATGAGTGAATTTAATAATTCAATTTAGTCTCTCAAAATCACATTAATGGCTTTGATTCAACTGACTGTTCCAGATAGCATTAATGATATTATTTTTTACTCTTTAGATTTACATTGAAATTTAACAGAATTTTGTGAGAGAACTATGGGAGTTCTGTTGTTGTTGTGTTAGATGTGTGTACTCTTAATTAAAAATGCACTACCTTTCTAATCCCTTGTAGTTAAAAATGTCTCAAGATTTCAGTAACTCTGAATTCAAAAAATTAAGCATGTTTGCTGTTTTTCCTGTTATTACTATAATGGATCCAACTTCCTAGAATAAATTCAGATAGTGGTTGATATAATTATATCTTTTGTGTTAAATATACATCCTTTTTTCAAAATAAATAGTTGTTAAGGATCTATAATGTGTCAGGCACTCTTCTAGTTACCAAGGAAACAGCAGTTGATAAAAAAAAAAAAAAAAAATCCTTGGCTTGATCGAATCTAGATCTTAATGGAGGAGACAGATAATAAACAATATAAATAAGCAAAATACATACTATATTAGGCAATGATAGTGATGAATGCTAAGAAGAAAAGAAGAGAGGGGGAAAAAGCAGAGTGTGTGTGGTGGAATATGAGTGGGTTGACGGGGAAACCTTCATGGAGATGACTTTGAGTAAGGATCTGAAGGATGTGCAAGATCCAGGCTTGGGGATTTCTTAGAACAGAATGTTTCCAAAAGAGGAAAAAGAATACCAAAGACTGAAGTGGATGTATGCCTGGAATATTCAAGGAACAGTAGGAATTCACAGTGGTGGAAGTGAGAGGAAGAAGAGACAAAGTGCAGGAGACGAGCAGAACATGGCCTCAGAACCCAACAGCAGGACTTCAGCTTTAACTCCCAGTGAGGTGGGGGGGCTGATGGAGAGTTTGAGCACAGGACGGATACAATATGATCTATCTAAACAAGCCGTCTTTTTCTAGAGGACTAGAGAAGGGAGATCACTAAGGATATTATTTTATTAATAATAATGTAAGCAAAAAATGGTGGAGAGTCTTCCTATCCACCTCTTCTTGTCCATGGGAAAGGTGGATAGGAAGATATATTTTAAAGACAAACTGATGTGATTCACTGACGGTGTGATAAAAGGTGTTGGAAAGAGCAGTCAGAAATGATTTGAAGACATGTGAACTAAACAATTGAACAAATGGAATCTGTTTCCTGAGATGGGGAAGATCATTAAAGGAGTTCCAGGGGTTAGGGAGAGACAATATGAGGAGCTCAGTTTGGGGAGTTTTACGTAGTTTAGTGTAGAAAAGTCTGTTAGTGTCCAACCATCACTTCCTACACCATCCTCTAGTAATATGCTACTTCAGGCCAACTTTACCTCTCCATGGATTATGGCAGTAATTCCAGACTAATGTTTTTCTTCCTTCTTGCCTCCTACATGGATTCTCTCTACAGTCTTTGGCAACTAATGTGAAAATTGTATGGAATGAGTCAGATCATGTCACCCTACTGTTCAAAACCCTCCCATGACCTCCGAACTGACAACAAAAGCAGATTTTACCATGGTCCCTTTAATTTGGCCAACAACAACCTTTCTGATCTCATCTCTCCACCGCTCTCTTCCCTTACTTACTCTGGGCTCCAGACATTCTATACTCTGCCTGTTGTTCTTCTAACTCTTTAAACACGTTTGCCCGAGGCCCTTGTGTCTGCTCTTTCAATTGCCTAGAATATTCTACAACAGGTACCTAGAGGCTAACGTCCTCATATTTTGTCAGGTCTCCTCCGTTCACATGGAATCTTATTAGAAACAACTTCCTTGATAATTGTTTTCCTAAAATACCAAGTCCTTCCCTCTTAATTACCTTAATGCCCAATTTCCATAATTTCACTTATTTTAAAACACTTAGTAACATACTTTTAAAATTTATTTAACATATACCTTTATAGTGTTTATTTGGCACCAGATACAGTTTCAGATCTTTACAAATATTCATTCACTTGATTTTCATAACAGCTCAATGACACAAAGCTGCAGAGAGTTTAAGTGATTTCCCTAAGGTGAAACATCTAGAAAGCGTTGGAGCCAGAATGCAATGCCCGTAACCCTTCCACCATGCTGCCTATTATATTTGTTTACTTAATTATCATCTCTCTTCTTCTGCTAGAATGTTGGCTCCTTGACAGGATGAACTTTGCTTTCTTCACTGCTATTATCTCCAGGGCCTAGAAGAGAGTCTTGCACGTGGAGGAGGTATTGAATATTTCCTGAATGAGTAGACGTAGAGACACTTTACCATAGGAAAATATATGAGTAATCTTAATAGTTATGATATTTAGAAACATAAAAATTGTTCAGAGACATCATTTGTTCCTTTTGAGGTCTCCAGTGCTTCTAGGAGTTCAGTTTAGGAACCACTGAACTATAGAAAAGCCAATCTGTTTTATTGCTATGAGGCTATATCATGAAATGTTCAACAGCTCAGACTTTTGGACATTTAGAATAAATCTGCTTTTGATCGAACCCTAGTTCTGATATTTATTACCTGTGTAACCTTGGACAAATTACCTAATCTTTACCCTGTACTTTTTTAAGTTGTAATTGAAGATAATATTAATAACTTACCTTCAGAATCACTGGAAATAATAACAGATTTAGGCATGTAAAGGACTTGGAGCAATATCTGACAATTAATGAGCACTCAGTAATTATGGCTAATAATATTTTAATTGTTTTGTTATTTTTTGAAGAATTTCACATTAGCAGAAGATTTTGAGATCTTTCTATCAGTAACAGATTGAACAAGTAGAAAAATGTATTAAAAACATACTGTATTTAACAACATGATTGCAGACTTACACTAATGAATATATAAAGAACCTAAGCCACCAAACTGCAATATGCACATTAGTTTTAAGCACACATAGAACATAAACATAACAATGACCATGTGTCAGGCCTAAAGTTTGTTTCAATAAATTCAAAAAATTGAAATCATACAGGAAATTTAATCTGACCTCAATAAATTAATGCAAAAAATAAATAGGAAAAGGTAACTATAAAATAACATGTTATTAAATGAGACAATACATTTTTAAATAACTCAGAGGTCAGAGAAGAAACTATGATTAGAAATTATTCACAAACAAATGATAATTAATGTACTTAAAATCATATCAATACTTTTGGTATACTCAAAGAGAATTATTGCCTTAAATGTATGTATTAGGAAAGAAGAAGCAATAAAATTCGATTAGAAAGTTGGAACAAAACAAAAAAATGACAATTCAAATCCAAAAAGAAGTAAAAGAAAAAAGATAATGAAAATAAGAACAGGATTTGGTGAAATAGAAAACAACCATGGAACAAAAGAATCAACAAAAGTGAAGTTGTTTTGAGGAAAAGATTTTAAATGTAGTAAAACCCTTGAGAAAGTTTTAGAAGAACAAAAAAGAAGGGCAGAATTAACCAAAATCAGTAATAAATATGAGAGAGCACTACATATCATCCAGATAACAAAACAATAATATATGCTAAATATTATATTATTATATCATTAATATATGTATATATACAACTAATAATATAATAATATCATGGATAATATTATGCAAGTTAATTTGCAAATTTATGTGAAATTGAATAATTCTAAAATCAAAACCAATATTGACAAATTAAAAATGAAAATATGAATACTTCCATTGAAATGAATGTATTTGTAAGCAATATTAACTTTTCAGGGAATAGCCTATGCTTAGATTACTTTAGCAATATTTACTACTAAGATATTAAAAAATAATATGTTTTTCCACAGACGCTCCCAGAAAATAGAAAAAGAAAAAAAAAACTCTCAAGTCACTTTTATGAAGCCAGCCCTTGATACCAAACCTGAAAAACATAAAAAGTAATGTTTATACATCAATCTACTTGTTAATTAGGTGTAAAATTAAAAAAATATATATATTAAGTCAAATCCAGTAAACATGAAAAACACACATCTATTTTTTAATTATTTGAGGTTTATTCCAGAAAAACAAGTTCATTTTAATATTTTAAAAATCAGTTGATGATATGCACTGCATTAAAATAATAGAAGAAATAATGATGCAATCAATAGAAGATACAGAGAAAGCATTTGGTAAATTCAACAATTGTTCATGATAAAGAAAAAAATTGCAGCATTACACAGGGACTGCCTTATTATGATAAAGGATGTCTGCAGCATTCTACAACTCCATAGTTAATGGTGAAAACTTTTCCTTTGAAAGCAGAAGAAAGACAACGATGTCTACTACTACACCTTCCACTGTTTACAGATGTAACGAATGTTTTTGCCAGTACTGTATGGCAAGAAAAAGAAATAAAATGTGTATAACTGAAATAAATAAATATATCATTGTTCAAAGATTTTATAACTGTGTACCTTAAAAATTGAAAAATCTACAAATAAATTATTGGAATTAACATGCCATTTGCAAAAAGGGACTAGAGTTCAATATAAGGGTCTGTGTTATTTCTGAACATAATCTATGAATATTTAGGTAATTAAATAAGTATCTAACTATATATATCATGATGATAGCTTTGAAATATTTCAAATAAATAGGAATTTGATCCAATGAAAGATATGGAAGATCTCTATGACTTCTATGCAAAGGGATAAAATGGTATTAATAGAAATTTTAAAAGACCTAAATAAAGGAAAAGATACAACGTATTCATGTTTTAAAAGACTCAGGAGTGTAAAGGTGTCTCTCTCCCCAGTGCAAGCCCAATCAAAATGAAAAGCTGATCTAAAATTGATACATAGCAAAGCACTAAGAGTAACCAAGAAAATGTTGAAAAAGAAAACAAATTGGAAGGATTTACTCAAATTGATTTTATGACCTATTATGAAGTTACAGTAATAGAGTCATTGTATTGTAAGAATAGACAAATAATCTGATACTATGTAAATAGAGAGCCCAGGCACAGATGCCCTGAATTTGGCATTGCACAGCATGGGGAAAACATCAACTTTTCAATAAGTCATTCTGGGACAATTGGAAATCCATGTAGAAGAAACTTGACCACAAAAATCAATTGGGGGTAAATTATAGATCTATTTGCAATGTAAATAATAATATAGTTTCTAGAAGGTGCTATACAAGAATATCTTCAAGTAATTAGAGTAGTGAAGGATGTCTAATACAGAATGCAAAATGCAGTTTCCATAAAGGAACAGACTGATAAATTGTACTCAATAATTTAAATATCTGCTCATTAAAAACATATAAAGAGGTTAAAAAGGCAAGCTAAGAAGAGAGTTAAGGCATTTGTCACACATACGACAAAGGGCTTATATTCATAATGTATAAAGAACTCTTATAAATAAGAAAAAGATTGTCCCATAGAAAGTAAACAAGACATTTTGATAGACACTAGATTTATGGGGTTGATGGCATGAAGGGAAATTCTGTGTTCTGTCCGTTTTGGGCTTCTTTGACCCAAATTTGAGTAGTTCCACAAATGTTCACTTTGCGACATAATTCGTCTGTACAAAATTGGCACAACTTTGTTTTGCAATTTTTTCTGTACCTATTATTTTATTTCACATAATCATTAAAAATGTTTTAGAAAGCAAAATTATTTCAGTTCCAGTAAGAAAAGAATTATTGAGGAAGCTCTTTAACCTGGAAGATGAACCCAGCAATTGAGAGCAAATTTCAATAATTCGTAAGGGAAGAAATGGGGGCCTCAACAAAGAGAGAGGCAGCAGAAACAGAAGGAAGGAAACCATTTTAGAGATAGTAGCTAGTTATAAACATGGTTTGATGACTAATGGAAGTCGAGAGATAAGGCAGAGGAAAAATTTATTTGGAATGACTCACAGGTCTTGAGTGTGTGGCTGGAAAATAATTATTCATTGGCTGGAAATATTAATAAATAGGTGATATTTATGTCCTGGTAAGTATACAAATAGAGAACAGATATAAATTCAGTAATCCTGCATTTTATTTGCAAGCTATCGAAACTGAGGTTAAGGCTAACGCCATGAGAGTAGAATTTCTAACCCAGAAATACCACGTAGCCTGGATGGAGAGTACGAAAGGAATGGTACCACTATTGTGCAAAGACATTACCAATTCAGCTTGCAACGTGGGTCTTATCAATAATCAAGTTTCTTTACAGTACAAATAAAACGAGGACACAAAAAGAATAAAAATGATTCTTCTGGGAAGCAATTGAGTTTAATTAGCTCTTTATAAGTGGTGTAATAATTGGCAGCATTCAAATCGCTGACAGCTTTACTTTCTCACTTCTTTCTTTTACTCCCTCCTTTTTTTCCCTTGCTTCTTTTAAAGGAAGATCAAAGCCTTTATAGCTGAGTGAATGCTAATGGTGCATACATTTATTTGAAAAGCTTTAAGGCCTTGAAAATCTGCACATAAGATTTTTTTTATTCCCAAATGTCTGCCTGTGAGTGTATTTGACACTATTAGTAGGAATTATCTCTGCTTCCCCCACCCCCTTGTCCTTTTTAAAAGAAAACAAGTCTACTTTAACATTTTGAAAATGTTGATTAAAATGAGTGTTACATAACCTTTTTTGATCCTGCACAAATAGGTACTTTGAACCACAGACTTGCCATAGAGTTAATGAGTCTCTTCCTCATGCATATGTACTTTCCTGCACATTGTATGTGGCATGAGTGGGGGCCTGAGCCCACCACACAAGCTTGGGAAAATGATTAAACTCTCTTGTTTGTGAATATATAACTCTGACAGGTGGGAGGTGTTGCAGTTGCAGATTGTAAAGAAAGAATAGAATATTTTCAGTTGGACAAAAACATTTCCCAGATTCTTGCATGAACAAAATGCCTTTCCACTCTTCTCAAAATAATAAGAATTATCCATGGCAACTTTGCAAGGCTGGTGCAGAGTTCTTTCAGAAAATAGAAACTGATAAATACTATTGCTCATAGAATAGCTTCAGAAGAATTAATTCTCTAAAGCATTGGCTGAAACTCATAATGCTTGATTCTTAGACTTTAATTTCTAGATATACATTATAATGAGATATTGAGTGCTGCCAAGCATTATTTAAGCCAAATTTCAAGGGTTACTATATACACTTCAACACTCTGCCTGAGACCCAAAAAGTCTTTAGTCGTTAGTTGTCGCTCTTATTACTTTTGTTGAAGAAGACAGAGAAGGAGGGGAAAGGATAGAAAGTAAAAGAGATAAAATATGTACAGCATGCAGTGACTCAGGGAAGCTATATTAATTTTTTCTGGGAACATCTCACATCACTGTCTCAGAGTAAAGAATAGCTGCATGGTATTACATGATACTTTACTAATTAGAAAACATCAAATGAAAATTAGTATGGCCAAACTAAATACTCCAGTAGTTCAAGAACTAGAAAAAAACTACCTTAAAATATCTGGCTCTCGTCCTATCTAAGAAGATAGACCACACAGCATACCAGTCTATGCAACAGAGTATTAAAAAGGAAACATTCATCTAAGTCTCCAAAACATTAAACGCCAACTTCTTCCGAATTCCAAAATGAGGTTCAAGACACCAATTGGACATCAGACTGAGGTGGGGGGTGGGGGAGGGGATGGGGGTCTGCCTACACAATGAGTGCATTGCGCACCGTTTGGGGAGTGGTAACACTTGAAGGTGCTGACTCGGGAAAGGGGGGGTGGGGAAAAAATATGAAACTATTGTTTTTAACTTGCACTGTTCACTTAATAACTTATCATGAATATTTCCCATATTATTTCATATCATTGTACAAGAAATAATGTATACATTATGAGGACATACTGTATCTAACAAGATATACTGTTAGACTCTTTGATTCTGTAAAATTAAATAAAAAAAAAAATTAAAAAAAAACAAAAAAAAAAAAAAAAACAAAATGAGGTTCAAGAACACCTGTGCAGGATAGACAAAGGAAGGGAATTAACTACTTTGTGGTCTAGACTCCTAACCCTTTCACTTTTTTAAAGCATGACAACGGATAAAATTGAGGAGACAAGAATGCTGGGAATTTGGAAGCTTTCTTTACAGTAAGTTTACTGTGCACCTTGGCAATCCACCGACCACAAACACACGCAGAAAGCTGGTAGAGACCAGATTTTCGTTTGAAAGGAGTGTAGGATTTTTACTATTTTGTAGTACTAAACATATTAACATAATAAAAGTACACTATGAATTGAGACTGGCGGATTAACAACACCAATGAGTATTTTATTATCTGAAAGCATCCCCCCAAAATCTGTTGATTGTATTCACTAAGATAGGCAAGAGCTATCCCTATAGAGAATGGCTATGCAGAAGCAATCATTAGAGAAGAAAATATAATTTCACTTAGGCAATATACTGTTTATACTGTATTTCAAGGACAAAAAATTGCTTTATGATTAAACTTTCAGAAGTCTCCATATGTTCAAATCTCCTTTATGCCCATATTCTGGCAAAACTAAATCTAATTCAGGGACTTAAAAAGGAGTGCCTTGTCTTCAATTCTATTCTTGCTGAGCAACGTTTGTTATTTAGTATATGAATATGTCTGTGGATCTCTATGGTAACAAAGAAGTGTTTTGGCAGTGATTGGTGTGGCTCAGATGATTGAAAGAGTGATAAGAATTATTTTTTAAAAATTCCAGGATCCCTGCCAATGTTTAAAAAACTCATTTTTCTCAAAGCTTATGATTTTATTTAACTGCAAAACTTTAAAAAGGAAGTGCTCCCTCAGTGGGGAAAACTACTTTGTAATGCAGACAATTCTGGAGCATTTTGTGATATGTTGGCAAAGAATTAATGTTAAGGGGTTTATTCTTGTTTTAAACTTAGATTGATTTATGAAGAGATTAATAAAATTTGTTAATTCTTTCTAAGCACTAACAATGTGCCAAGCTCTGAGTTCAGCTCTTTACATGATCTCATTTAACCCTTACAACTGTCATCTACAGTGTGTATAATCACCATCATCATCCTTATTACTTGAGATAACTAGAGTATGAGAAGTTATGTAAACTTCTCAAGTCATACAAATATTACAGTTTTCTTTAACCTGACTCTAAACCTCATGTTCTTAATAATTTTGGTATACTATCTCTTTCACTTTTCTATGTGCCAAACATGAGCTGGTTGGAGCATCTAGGAATTTTAACAAAATAAATTCATGCTTGTTCTATGAGTCTTTGCATGATATGTTTCTGTGGTGTGTATGTGTGTTTCCTTAAATCTTACAGCATACTACATATCTAATGTTATCCTAGATAAACAAGTTGTGGTCTGTCCACACAATGGAATATTAGTCAACCTTTAGCAACCACAACCCTGATCAGTCAGCAGCCATCAACATTGAGGCAAGACCTTCCACCAGCAAAAAGAATAAGAATTACTGAAGGCTCAGATGATTACCTTCACTTGGCTAACTCAATAATCTAATCTATAATATGAGTCTTCTCTTTTTGTCAGGTCTAGCACTATAATGTGTGGCACCTTTGCATGAATTAGACAAAGGCCACCCTTCCTCTGTGTGGGAAATCCCTGCATTTGGATATAGCCTGAAGAGGGGAGCATAGGTTAGATTTCATTACCAGGCATGTGTTATTGTACAGTAAACGCCTTGCACAAACATGCAGCAGTACCGTTTCCTTCTCAGAGTCCTGGGGACTAAAGCACCTACAAAAATAAAAGCCTCATGTCTCAGATACTTTCTGTTACTAGTTAACAACAATACTCAACAGTAATAACTCATAGTTAGGAGAATCCAAGTAGAAAATTATAAAGTCAAGCTGGTGGATAGAACTATTTGGGAAAGAAAACAATTTGTTTCCTTCTATTCCTTCTCCCCATTTCTAGCAAAGACCTTCCACTGGATCTTTTATTCTTCTCTGCAGTAATGGTCTCAACTTTGGCTAATGCTGGAATCACCTGGAGTACCTGGAAAACTCTTAATCGTCAGGCTGTGTTCCAGACCCAAAACTCTGAGGGAAGGACCGAGGCATCTGTATTCTGTAAGTGCTTCAAGTAATTACAATGAGCAAAGCTGAGAATCACTGCAGATTCGAAGAAACAATCGGGCTGGGAGTGGTGTAAGAATAAAACGGTGTAATCTTCTCTCTTTTTCAGACCACACTTCATCATAATGAGTTTGTATGACTCAAATAATTTATAACATACAAGGTATATTTTATTATTTCAAATTTTTTTTATAAGGGGTCCCAAGAGAGGGGCCCAGGAGAGGTTCATGGGTTCCAAGAGAGAGGGGCCTGAGAAGTTGCCTATTTCAAAGTTTTTAACTACAGAAATTGTCTCAAGTCAATTAATTCTCTCTCTTCAAGAATATCATATGGCTAAATGCACAGTGCCGCTATTAATAATTAAAAATGTATCATAGACATTATAATTCTTTTCCTAGAAAGTTTTTGCTGAGTAGCAGCAAATGAACATTACCTGGGTGTAAAAGCAGGTTTCCACAACATAAATGTTCCTGAAGGAATCATTAGGCCTAGAATGGCCTTTTTAAAACCATCTATTATAATAATTACCAAAATGAAAAAGAAAGTTTTAGCACCATATCAACAGTTTCCTTTAAGAAATAGCTGTTTAATAATTCATAAGCAACCTATCTGCAGAAAATGTAATGGTATAGATAACAATGCAATTACTAGGCTGCAGTATTATCATAGTGTATCAGCAAACCACAGTTAACAGAACAAATATTTTTGGCTGTAGAGAGGTAGGCTCTCCAAACACAAATTAATCTCCTTAATGGATTTTCCTTACCTTCATGAAAAATACATTATGGCCTCTTAAGTCACACTCAACACATTGTTAGGGTTTTATATGATGTGGGGTTGGCACGAAGATGATTTTTCTTTCACACTGTGGGTAAAAAAACAATGAGCTGGGTGGTTTGGAGCCAGACTATTTAATCACTAGGTAAGGACTGATTTACCCAGAGAAGCTGCATTATTTTTAAGATCCCTCTTTTTTCAAGAGACCCTTAAATTTTGTTGAGAGGCTAAAAAAAAAAAAAAAAAAAAAAAAAAAACAACTGCATCATAGGGCTAAACATTTGTGAAATTTTCAAAGTACCAAAAAAGATATTCCAGTTGGCCTATTTATTAATGCTCTGATTTTCTTAAAATCTGATTAAAGGAAAATCGTCCTGACCCAATTGCAGGCTCTTCATTCCCAGCCTTCTTCTTGTCTAAGTATGCAATACCATGAGAGTAATTTGGAATGGAAACCAAAGTAGGCTGTGGCCAGAAAAGCATAGCACGCTTTCAACATTATAATTATTTCTAAGCATGCATTTATTTCCAGACATAGAGTTTATAAGCAGATGGACATTCATTCAGGACTCAATGTCCCCATTAACCAGGTCATGTGCATTAAGTAGCTAAATTGATACTGCTTCCGGTACATCAGACGCGTGAAGGAACTTCCATTGCCTTGTACGGACAGCGTGGAATCAGACGCCCAGCCAGTCGTGAGAGTCTGGTGAGAATTTTTAGAGGGTAAAAATGTGTGGCGTTCATGAAGCTGTCCAGTTTTATGATAGAACCTGCCTTGGCTTTTCTTCAGTTTCCTCGGTTTCATTTGTGTAAAACTGTTTTAAGATCGCATTTTTATTTTCTTTTAAGCAGAGGTCAACAATCAACCGTCAGATGGTTCAAATTAGTCAACATAGATCAGAGCTGAACCCGCGCCCTAGAAGTGAACATAACGTCTCCCGTGAGAAATCACCTGGCGGCAGAACTACAAGGTGAGAGGATTGTTACAGCCACAGAGAGCAGAGCATTCCTCTGAAACGACAGAAGTCACACACGTTTGCAGCGCGGGATCTTTCAGTAAATGTTGCTACTGCCTAGTGGCGCTTTTTCTCAGTAGCTGGCCTTAGAGTCTTGGAAACCATTGATAACCATGTCAGGGATTTATTGGATTCCTGAATTTTAGGCAAAGAGTTTTCCAAATAAATTATGTGAAGAAATTATATGACCTAGATAGTTAGAGTTGTTAACTTATAACCTGTACTATGACTATATTTCATTATAAAACCAAGTGAAGAAGGGGTAGGAGGGCATTTCAAAATTTTATAAGCATTCAACTAAGTAAAGGAATTGGAGCAATTCTATTCGCACATTAAAGAGGTAATTTAAATTATGGAAGAGAACTGCTGTGACTATTGTCTTAGAGTAATTGGCTTTAGTTACATAATGCTGGAACGATTTTTTTTTTTTCAATTAATCATCTGCAGCAACCCATGAATTTTCTGAGAATTTATCATAAACTCCAAACTCATGAAAAATCTAATGTGTACTATGGTCTTAATTTCCCTAACTTCACAGTTAATAACTTTTCTAGAACAGAAGCTAAAAAATCAATGCTTCTTTTTACAGTACACTTAGTAAAACAAAGTATTTTATCTCACAAACACCGGTTAAATTGTTGCTTATTTTATGTTCCAAGCACTTTCATTCCTAAACCAATATAGGAAAATAATAGAAAACAAGTAAGCCTTTATTTTCATTCTTGCTCCATTCCAATCTATTGTTCGCAGAACAGTTGACTTAAATTAGGTTATGAAAATACCTTGGTTAAATTTAAAACAAACAAACAAACAAACAAAAAACTTCCAGGATTCTTCATTGCATTAATAAAAATACAATTCTTTATACAGAAGCCTGAACAACCTGAAAGAACTGATGTCTGCCTCACTCATCAACCTCTTCTTGTGCCACAGTTCACCCCTCAATCTGAGATCACTGGCCTCTTCAGTGTGCTGAATAATGGTCCCCAGAGAAGTCTGCATTCTAATACTGGACCCTGTGGGTATATTACATGTAAAACGACATTGCAGATGGGATAAAGCTAAGGATCTTGATATAGGAAATTATCCTGGATTCTCCAGTTGGGCCTAATATAGTCACATACATCTTTCAAGAGGGAAGCAGGAGGATCAGAGTCAGAGAAAGAAGACATATGGATGGAAGCGGAAGTCAGAGAGGAGAGAAGGTTCTATTTCTGCTGGCCTTGAAGATGGAGTATGGGGCCACGAGACAAGGCTTGCGGGTGGTCTGTAGCAGCTAGAAAAGATGAGGAGATGGATTCTATCCTAGAGCCTCAGAAAGGAATGCAAGCATGCTGACACCTTGATTTTACCACATTGAAACTGAGTTTGGGCTTGTTACCCACAGAAATGAAAGATAAGAAACTTGTGCTGGTTTAAGTCCCTGAATTCATGGTAAATCCATATAGCAACAATAGGAAACATTGATTTACCTTCTTTATTTTTTTAACATACATAAAACTCTCCCCTGATTCAGAGATTTTCAGTGTCTCTAGACTCTAAGCTGTATGAAGGAAGGTCTCTCAGTCACCGTTGTGTCCTGGATCAACGAGGTACTGACTAAATATTTGTTGACTAAATGGATGATTTTATTAGAACCTGGGAAAGTAAATGTATTTACTTAGGAAATGGTTTAGGAGTGTGATTTTTCTTGTTCCATACATGATTAATTATTAAAATATGAGCAAGAAAATAGTAAGTGCCCAAGATATGTGATTCCTGGAAGGTTTTCTTGCATCTTCCTTACTGTTTTCATGTGAATGCCCTTTCCTAAAGGCATATTGAAAGGCCGTGAAAGTAATGAGATATGAATCACTCACCTTTCTTCAAAAGTTCTGATTCAGTCACTGATTACTACAAACACAGACAACCCTCTCTTACTAGCCATGCTATCACCAACTGCTGAGCTCTCGAAGAATTTGAGTCGTCAATAAAGTACCAGATATACTTTAATGAAGGCAAATATTACAAAGAGGCATTATTTTATGTTTTTTTGGAAATGCTACAAATTGATCCCAGTCGGTTTTATAACCAACCGAAAAACTTGTGCCATGGGGCTATTTTTATATCTATTCCTACAACGGTCAATCAGAATGATGACTTCTGGTCAAGTAACTTCCTATTGTTCAGTTAGTTCCAGCAGACAACATATTGGCCTTTTTAAGTTATATTTTATTCAAAAATCTTTGTAGCAACCTTGCTGGCATGTGCTATCAGAAGGTAATAAATTTGAGCTTGTCTTGCTTAACAGACTATATGCTAACGTATCACAATATGAGCAGCATATAAAAATGCATATGATGTTTTTTTCTATGCAATACATTAGGAAGAGCCAAACTTTTGGCTATTTCATTTTTCTTATCAAATACCTTGACATATTTTTATTTGCTGTTGTTACTTTTTAAACTATGATTTTAAAGATTCATTTTGTTATTTTAAAAATGGAAACTATGTTTAAAGAAACAACTTAATACTTAAATTAAATATATTTTAAGCAATGTATAAATACAGTGAAGTCACATTATTTTATTTGATGAGAAATACATATGCCTGGTTTAAAAGTGTAAGATTTTTTTTCTTTCACAATGATGTATGAAAAATATTTCCTCTTTTGAAAAGAATGCTTTTATGTTAACTAGAATTTTTACAAAAAAGTACCGTTTGTTTCTGTCTAGCTTTAAAATCTTTTGTGTTTCTTAAAGTGATACTCTTTCTTATTAATGAAGTAAAAGTTAGGAATCATCTTCTCCAGATTATTTATGGAAACTGTCATGAAATATAAAACTCCAGAATCTCTTTTTACTTGATCTAGTCTTACAAAGAAAATCTTTTTACAGAAATCCCCCACCTAAAGACAACATACTATAAAGTCTTTAGATATACCCTCTCAAGAAATCATGGGGACTTATATTGACTTTTTGATAAGGGAAAACTTCTATAAAACAAACAAACAAACAAAAACCCCAAAACAAAAAACTGAAATCCAGACTTTTCTACCTAAAGAGGGTAATGATAAAAGAAAGTGAAAAAGTGTTTCCTTTGAATAGCTTAATGAGAGTCACAGAAACACAGAGAACTATTTTACTATTAAAGAAAAAAAATACTCATCCCCCAAAAAATTGTAATGGAAAAACTTGTGCTGAGCATTCAGGACTAGCAGTGGTTATCCCCTAGGACACAGAATACTTAATGGGTTTTCAGTTCTGTTCTAAACATTTTTTTTCTATGCTCCATTGGAGTTGTGCAGAATGTCAGGTTTTCTTCAGCTTTCTTTTCTTTTTTCTTAGAAACTGTTGCCCTTTGTCAATTGTTTAGAAGCAGAAAAAATTACATCCCTTTACAAGAAGTCCAGTTCAGTTGAAGATATTATAATTCAAAGCCTATGAAGATTATACTAAATGCACAAGTATGCATTTAAAAATTATCTAGTTGCTACCAAAATGTACAATGTCAGCAAACTCAAATTATATCTGTGCCTTGGAAATAAAATAGGTGGTTAATTTGCCACTATACTAGGATGAAAAATGATCAGCTGACATTAGAATTAAATTGTGTTTTTTACCCCAAGAATTCTCCCTTTTAGAAAAAAGTAGACAGAGAATGGTTAATCAAAATATTTTGAAGTCACTCTATTGGAGAAGTTTTATTCTGAGTCTTTTAGTTTTGATGACTTAGTGTCCATGACTGTTTAAATAGCAAAATGAATTAGCTAATTTAAACTTTATTTTATTGAAACCAAAATATCTGCTATCAGATTTTCTGGGCATTGCTGACAGTTCTGCCTTCTAGTGAGAGTCACTGGGGAAATTTATATTTCAGCAACAAAAACAAAAAAATTCTGTAATTTTTGCTTATTTTCTTGATTAGAAAACTGAGCAATAAGAAAATTAGGAGAAAACTTAAAAGTCTACAAGGGACCATAAGTCACTTGGTTTGTGTGAATTGTTAACTTCAGATAACCAGTTTGTTTTGCCCCTGCCTGAGTTTTCTTACTAAATTTACAAGTACTTTCAAGCATTAGTATTGCATACACAACACAGATAGCTAATTACCCTCTGTTGAATATTTTAATATGTTCCTCTGCAATATTATAGAGAATAAATTATACTTATATTACAGGAAGAAGAAGACTCTACAAACTGATGCTTCTTAATTGTTGCCAAAGGAAACTTAACAGCAACCCATGGATTCAGTGGGAGTATTCATAAGTTAATCAACAGATGCCTAAGTGTACCACTGAAAAATGCAGACAAATTAATTCCCATTCACTCTCATCTATTGGGAGATAAAAATAGAATTATGACTTTCCATCTCAATATATTTATATGAGTCATATGCCAAGATGTTTTAGTGAAATAATCTGATGTTATTCTTTTATTGCTAATAAAAGAATATGAAGTGTTAACTTTGCATTTTCCCTATCACATAATACCCCCCATTTCAATTTAGTTCTAAGAACATCTTAGATTAAACTTGAAGTTCAGAATTACTTAAATCTTTGTTTCATTAGCTCATCTGTATCAGTCAGCTTTTAGCAGGCTATTCTATGTAACAAATCACCCCAACATCTCAGTGGCTTATGACAAAGAAGGTTTATTTCTTACTCACCTTAATCACTCACATTCATGTCCATTGCAGCTCTGCTCCAGATCCTCATCATCCCAATACCCAGGTGGAAGGGGCAGCCTCCATCTGGCATAAGCTCTTTCTGTGGCAGAGAGAAAGGAATGACGGAGTAGCCAGAGGATGCTCTCAAAACACTTGCTCAGAAGTGTCGCACATTACTTCCATTCACATTTCACTGGCTACAGGAATTCAGATGGCCAAGACTCATGTCCAGGAGATGAGAAGTAACATTTTCCTAAAAGGATAGTCTCTGCAAGAAAAAATAGGAAAATTTTTTATGATAATACAATCAATCCCATAAATATTTTTCTAAAATCAATTTATAAAATTGTTTTCCAGTCCTGAAACTAGGTTCTTAAGATTTTTAGAAAGAGTTTGAGTAAACATAACAGAAAAATAAGGATATATTACAACTGTTACTGATTATTAAAAAAAAACACTTCCATATATTTCCATGTCTCCTGTATTGGCTAAAAGTTACAAGGACTTGATATTATCACTCAAATATCTTCCCTATAATCTAATATAATGATAAATATTTTTATTATACTATTATTCTGTTTGCAGGTCTGGCTACATTAAAAAGAGTGTAATGAGAATAAGTTTCATTTCCTATTCTGATTTTTTTACTCAGTAACATGGATAAATGCGTGGGTAATTACATAAATAAATGTATGTGTCAGGCATAAATGGAGTGAAAAACTTTGGAAACAGAATAATATGGCTGCTCCAATCTTACAAATAAATAGGTAGTTATAAGAAATCTTTTTTATTAAACCCATATTTTAATTCTGGGAATGGAGTCCTTTAGAATCATCAGCAATATTTTAAAAATATCTTACTGTTTACTAAATACTAAAGCAATGTCAGTGCAGAAAGGTATTGCTCCAACTATGATGTCACCCATACAGCCTGCAAATTTATCACACAACACAGTCAAGACTAGGAACAAAGCTCCAAGCCGAAGAAGTGGTGCTGGCAACTGGCTATTGCTAAAACAAGAGCATGCCTCAAGGAGCTCACTGCCAATGTCTCAGAGAAAGGCTTGCTGAGACTTTAAACTCATTCGAGGAAGAGTAAAATGTATATGGGTTTTAACTGATATCATATCATACGCACAAAGCTATTTTCATACCTTAGTAAATCTTGGTGTCTCTACCATAGCTGATCTTTATCTGCTTTGTTTTTGTCTAAGGATACTAGAACCTAATAATCTACATTCCTTAGTCAAAAACAGAGAGAAAAGAAATACAATAATTATCCTTCAAAATATATTCTCCCTCTTTTACTCAGGGACCACATATTATGTAACTTGAAAGGTAGAATTCACTAAGAATTATATCATTCATTTTCCATGTTAGCCTCTTGTCTTTAGACACACTAAAAAAAATAAGCCAAAACAGGGAGATATTATTTATTACTTTGAAGCAAATTGTAATTCAATGTCTTGAATGACTCTCCTTTCATTTGAGAAATGATTTATCCAGTCTTCAGAAAGACTTATAAGAAAGAGTCTACACATGCAAGAATGGAGTGCTGAAAATAAGTCACTTCTGTGACACTCCTAAATTTATTTGTGTTTTGCTTTACTGTCTACAAATGTGCTTTCATATATTCCAGTAATATTTAATTAAGTCTGTCAATCATTGGAAGGATTGAATACACAGTCATTCATAAAACTTGAACAACTTACTGTGGTGGCAAAGAAATTTTTAGAGGAAGATGAGAATGAGAAAGAAATTCAAGATGATGGTTTGCTCCATAACCCCAGCCCCCAAGAGGTTATGCTGGGTACACAAGGTGTTCAACAGGCCGTGTCAAGGGAGTGCACCTCCAGCCTAGCCCATTCACCCACAGAACACACACACACACACACACACACACACACACAGGAGAAGCTTCAGCAGGGGAAGTGTTGGCATTTTTTTGTTCATCTCTTTTATATATTGTTTTTGAATATCTTTTGAACCAAGCATTCTCTTTTTTTCAGGGGTAGTTGTAATTATTGTGAAATGTCAATTGACTAAACTATACTAAGGAGGAAATAAGAACAAAACAAATAAACACAATAATTCCATATGTAATCAAATAAGGAAGAGAGAGATGACAATTTTATTAAAATATTTTAATATCATTATACGAATTCATAGAAGATAAATACTGCTTTGTATGAAACAAACAAACAAACAAAAAACTAATTCCACTGATGTAAGTATAAGATGACTTTTTAAATTAGAAGACACCGGGCACAAGGAAATTTAAGATTTTATAACAATATAGTTCTCTAAATAAGCTATGCTCTATAATAAGTGAGCCACTTTTTAAGTATCCTATTATTCACCATAAAAATTGATGAGCATTAATAATATATCCACACAGTTCCCTTTCACAAGGGCAATGATTCTTCCAGAGACTACATGATTTATAAATCTGGCACTTGAGAAAGATACTAAATTGGCTGATCTAGAAATCGTTGTGTTAACAGAACTGTCTTGTCATTTTTGCCTGGAGTGCAACTTTTCTGGCTGCAAACTGCAAGGAAAAATAATCTTACCACATATAAGACAGATTTTTAGCTTTAAAAGGGTAACAAAATGCATACACAATGGCTTTCTAAAAAGAATATATTTTCTGTTATAAATGTTTGAATTCATTACTTCAAGTTTGATGAAGAGTACTGAGTTAACAACACGTCTCAAGTACTCACGTTTGTGCTCTAGATTCAAATCTCTGAGTTTGTCTACTTAGAACCTTATATATGAACTGCCTTGGAGGCTCATGATATCAGAAATGTCTTTCAAATTCATTTGCTTCTTCTTTGGAGTAAAGATCTTATACTTTTATAACACAACTATTAAAGGATTAGTTTGGTATCTTTCCTACTCATTTGACTAGAAGCCAGATTAGATTCTACTAGTTTGAAAACAGAAACATTGGCCTCAGGATTAAAATCATTGTAGGTGCTCACTAAATGTTTCAAAAAAAAAAAAATGGTCAGCTTCATCCTTCTCATTGTTGATGGTGCTGATTATTATCACCATTTAATCCTCATACCACCCTATGATATTATTATCACCCTCTATATACTCATAAAGAAATAGGCAAGAAATGTCATAATGGAAACACATTGTTCAGGATCAGCATCCTAAGTAAAGAGAAACAGAGGACAAGGGCCAGAAGTATAAGTCAAGTTGTGGGAAAACACAGCAAAGAAATACCATGTTAAGAACTGTATGTGAAAGACAGAGACCCATTAAACAGGAGGGAACCTTGACAAGTTGAAAGCCATTGGTTCACTTAGTAGTAAAATTGAGTTTAAACTCTAAGAGACTGGGGTTTAAATTTCAGTTCTACTCTTCATCAGTTATATGACTTTGAACAAGACCCTAAACATCAATTTTCTTATAGGCAAATCAGAGAATAAAATTATTATGTCTTATGGTTGTTATGAGATCTAAATAAACCCAATTAATTAAATTAAGTAGAATAATGTACTTAAGAATAAGGTTCTTAAATGTTCTGATTATCTTCACTATCCATTGCTTTCCATTTATATCTTATATCTATCTTATATAGATATAAGGTATAGATATATCTTATATCTATATCACATTTTCTTTATAGCTTTTTAAATATTGCTTCCTAATTTCAAATAACACACACCATTGTCAAATTAATATTCCAACACTATTACTGTTAGCATGACAATTCCTGGCTCAATGTTCTTTAAATGCCTACACTTTAATGTCAAAGATGTCACTCTGGCATTCCACCATTTCCACATTTTATCATGCGATAGCAGAAAGAACACTGCATATGGGGCTAGTAAGTCTATTTAAAAAGAAACATTGGTAATTCCACTAGTTATTAACTGTGACTTTGAACAAGTCTGTTTCAGACTATTTTCCTCTCTATAAAATGTGATTATAATTCTTGCTTGATCAACTTCACAGATGTGATATAATGTTCAAATTAAATAACTCATATGAAAACTCTTTGAAAGCTGAAAAGAAATATACAAGTATTAGGTAGTAGCGGGAAAAGCGTGAGCTTCTGAAATCTTGTACAAACCCAGTTCAAACCCTGGCTCTGGTCCTTACCAGTTTTGTGGGGATTAGAAGTCACTTACTCTTTTTGATTCTCAGGATTTATAATTAAAATGGTGAAGAATAATATCTACTTTCAAAGGGCAAAATCTTATCGTCAAACATTATTATTTAGGTTTGTGACAGAATTGTACCTTATCTGTACATCAGGTTTCTACTAGGACTTGGACATTTTTTAATACCATCCTCATATAGTCCCGCAGGCCCAAAACAAGCCAACATGCATTAAATTCAAAACAAACACAAACAAAACACTGATATAGCATAATAATCATTATTTTCCAAACTTTTAGTCGGCATCCACCCTGATTATAATAGCTTCCTGATTCTAAGGGAACCAAATTCATTAGAATCTTAGAATAAAAATGAAGGGGAGAGTCTATGATAGTCCATGATAATATCATTGTGTAGCACAGCTATAGGGAATTCAAAGGTGTTTATCGTGACACAATTTTCATTGCATCTACATTCATTGTGTAGAGAATGGATGACAGTGAGGGCTAGGCAGCTGTCATACGAGGGAATGAAATGGGTTGGCTGCCAGCAGCAAGGGCAAGCATCAAACACTAGCTTAACTTTGGACTGCAAAGAAATAAAAAGAGCTGACAAGACAGCTTGGTTTGAAGCAGGAAGACATGAGTTCACCACTTTGAACCAAAGCATCTGTAATGGTGCTGGATGCAAAAGGCAGGGTCACAAATGATGATTATAATGACAGTAATATGACAGGCTCAAAGAGTGATGGCTTAGAATTGCATATCAAAGAAACAGTTTAGGATGAATTGTAGAGAAAGCTATTTGCTTAGTTTTTTAGCTGCCATGTTGGTATACATCTACAGCAATTGCTGAGAGGAGACTTATTTTAACAATTGAGAAAGATTAAATTACAAAAGCAAATTAACAATTAAATTTCATAGATAAAATTTTAATTTCATGCCTCTTTGCAATTTTACAATAGGAACCACGTGGTGGATAATAATTTCTTATTTAGGTGGACAGTTTGATAGTGCTGTAGCTTACACAAATAAAATGCTTCATGAATATTCAGTGAGTGTGTGAAAGAAAGATGCTTGCAGTTAAGTGTTCCTAGTGCTCATATACATGAATTACCTTGATTCAAGCTTGTCATATTTTTGGTAAGCATAATGCCACAAATTTCTGTTACTGACTCTTATATCTGCTAATTTTTTTAATGAGATTGAGGAACTAAAAGTATAGTTGAGAGTCAGTGGTCTATTTTGTAAAGAACATTCACAATAGTTTAGAGTGAGATCCAAATGCTTCATCACATTTGAACGCTGTGTTGAACACTGTGCGATTGCAACGCTGCTTCCACTTCTGCCCCGTTTTGAGCCTCTCATTTGCTCACTGTGTTGCAGACACCCTGACCCTTTTCTTCGGTTTCTGAAACACAGTGCTTCTTCCCACCGCGATGGCTTTGCTCATTCTCCTCTGTCTGTGTGACATGCTCTTTCCCAGCTCCTCACCTGGCAGACTCCTCTTCTAAATCGCAGCTTCAATGTTCACTCTGCAAAGGGGGCTTTTGTCACCGCCCTTATCAGTAACTTCCTCCTCTTCCTTTCCTTGTCCAAATCCCAGAATCACAGCGCATTCTTTTAGAATTAAGACAACGCTTAGTATACTAACACTGCAAATTCATTCTCTTTAAATCTTTGTTTAAAAAAAGATTAGAATATTTTCTCAAGTCTCAATATTATCAAATTGTCAAAAGTACTAATGAAGCTTCAACTTAAAAAATAGTGTCATGATTTGCTTTGTTTTGATGTGTGTGAGTATATGGCTGTATGTGATATCAAAGTGTTGCAGTCATAGGATATCAATCTAAACCGTTAGATTTACTGCTGTTTTTACTTTCCTTTATTAACTAACCTTATCTGAATACTGATATTCTTAAAAAAATTTATTAGGGGAACTATTAAAGTGGTCACCTTAGCTTAATGAAATCTGAAATTTATTTTTGAGGACACTTGTCTCTGAAATTGCCCTAAAATCTCAATTATCTCCACAGTTGAACAAGCAAGAATGATAATCACATTTTATATGGAGGAAAATAGTCTGAAACAGACTTGTTCAAAGTCACAGGACACTGTTAGATCCGGTTCCCCTTGGCCCCAGGAACAGAGAGGCAGAGTCACTGAGGCTGCAAAAAGGCAAAAGAGTTTATTGGCTAGTTCGAGCTAGGGTCTAAGTCCCAGAGCACCAACGCAGTGGCCTCTCCAAGAACTAGGACCCCGCCCTGGGGTAAAGGTTAAGCTTTTATACTTTTCTGTATGCTAGTTTTCACACGACACGTTAGTCTGCACACGACACGTTAGTCTGCACACGACATACTAGTCTGCACACGACATACTAGTCTGCACTTCATCCCCCTTTAGTTTATTTGTTCTTTTTTAGAAGTGGCTGATCGCATTGGCTCCTGGTTTGTTGACTCTAAGCTTTGGGCTTTTCGCGCTGGTGCCGGTTGTAGTTAACATCATCCAGGGGAAGAGGAGGGTCTCCAATGGGGGAGGGGGGCTGTTGTTGCATACCGTCTAGTTTTTGGTTACAAGCGATACTGGGAACACACGCCCTGCACAAGCCGTTCATGCGCTGATCACGTCTTGCTCTTCTTATCTACCTAGTTGGTTGGAGGGCCCCTGGACTCTCCAGTCCTTTATCAGGAAGTAACTTGCGGTTACCTCCCCGGGGCTTTGTTTTCCTTTACTTTAGTGAAGCCTGCCATGGCTCCACTTATGCTAAGCACCAAGCCAGCAAGCCATATATACAGAAGCAGAACTAGGCTGATAGCTTCTCACATCCAGGAAGCCTAGTCTATCATGGAGTTACCTTTGCTCTTATCCCTGTTTTTCATTCTGATTAACTATATTTATCAAGCAACTAAAAGCAAGCATAGTCACAGAAGCAAATAGCATCAGTTAGAATCAAAGAGAGCACACATTTTCCTACTATCAATTCCTGTTCTTCAACACATTGAGAGCTAAAATTTTTAACACTTTCAAAAATTTCTCAATGTTCAATATTACAGGCCAAATGTTTTCTTACTTCAAGTTGCCCTGAGGCATCCCATTCCCTATTTTCCCTATTCTCTTTGTTGTCTTTGTTACACAGTATTATTAATAAAACCATTTTCTACTTTGTTACTGGCATTTGCTACTTATTAAACAAAATTTGACTAAGGATGGTATGGCCATAAAATAAAACTAAGTTCTTTGATTAATATTGTCAAAAACTGTAACAAGTAACAATGAGTTGCTATTCTAAAACATATTCAGTAGAATTCAGTATCTAAATATATATTTAATTTAGTTTGTGACATTAATGATAACATGTATATTATGACAATATTAGACTCTATTTACCAATTACCTCATGATAATTATGAAGTCTATAAAATATTTTTTGCCTGTTGCTAAATGCAGCACCTTTTTGAGATGTGTGATTTGCTTAAATGCAAGGCTTAGAATGTACTAACAAATCATATTGAATACTATAGGGGAAATTTACAGTAAAACCAGGACACATAGAATATTTTATTTAGTTTCAGCACAGTAGTCAGAAAAATATACGCTTGGAAAAAAAATGTCTGAGAAAACATGAGTCATTAGGTTCTTTTTTTTTTCTTCACAGTTTTGAATGTCTCCTTCCACAGAATATAGCCACAAATGGGTCCTATAACCATTTGAATGAGGGCTAGAGAAATTAAAATGGAAAATTAACAACATTGAAATTGGAAAGCAAAGGGAACGCTGAGGTAGCTAGACTACTGTCAGAAGTAATTATTCAGTCATTTTACCCAAGCTAAGCTTTAGCTCTACTTACTGCAAACTCAGCAAAACATGATCAGTCTGGATAACCTCACATACTTTTTACTAAGGATGACACCAGATTTGTGAAAAAGTATAATCCTGCAACCAAATGAACCAACTTCAAAATAAGTAGTATATGACAGGAAAAAAGCTGACAGTAGTTAGTTTATGGCAATAGCTTTCAAATAGTGGAGATTTTCATTAAGTCTTGCATAATTAGACAATGCAGGCACTGCTGAAAAATATTAGTAAATTGCCTGAAGTGTTATTTAAAGCTCACTAAACCTATTATTTTGTTACTTTTGAAAATGTAGTAGGTAACCAAAACTTAGGAAGTAATTGATTAATTGTCCAGAAGACTGTATGTAGCGCACATATTTACATTAGAAATATTTAAATAATTCTCTGAAAACACAGCTATGCGAATTTTAAGGTACTTCGGAAAAGGAAGAGTCTAGTCACCAAAAATTGCAAGTTTCTTGAAGGCAAGAGTCATCTTCCATTTATCTGGCTCTCCACAGTGCTTGGCATTCAGTAACTCTAGTGTTGAACAAATTAGAAAATGGCTGTATCACCAAGACTCACTCACAGGCTAACTTAAAAGGCATAGTTATTTTACATTTTATAACTCAATGCCCCACAAGTATCTATTTAAAAGTAACTATTAAATGCAGAATGCCCAGGAATTATACTTTAATTTGAATAGAAAGCTACCTATGAATTATAAATAATTGTCTTTGCTGCTGCTGTAAAATCTATTGAGTATTTCTTGGGCTACTTCTGTTCTTGATCTGAAGTTGCATAAAGATAATTTCAAATGAAAAACATACTTTTTAAGTATCTTATAATACTGACAGCCCAATCCATCATCTTTCTCAAAACATTATCCAATATTCACTGTCTATAAAGCTTAAAAGAAAAAAAAAAATCTGGTTTAAATTCACTCCCCAGATCCATGTACCAGTCTGCACAGTTCGTGCTACTGCAGGCTTTTTGCCTGGATTAGACAAAACATTTTTAAGACATAAATGGTTTCTTGTTAAATACTAGATGATTGTCAAATTAAGTTTCTTGATGACAATTCTGCCAAAGCAAACGAGGACAGTTCTCTTTTTATTTTCTATTTATCCAAAGCCATTTGTCAAACTTATCAGTTTCCTAAAAAGAGTACATCTCATTATCTGACTTTCTGAGTGGAATTACCCCAGATTCTGTATACAGCATCTTTCTCTGTCCTCAGACTCATAGCTGCGAAAGATTTCACACATTCTTGGAGTAAGTTATGCTGCTTATTGTCTTAATCATACTATTTTTTGTAAAGAGATCTTTTCCTGGAAAGTTTTACTTTTTGACTTCAAAGTCAATTATCAACAACTCTGTTTTCAGCAGCATTCTGGCCTGTGACTGTGCAAACAGTAAGGGGAGGATGATTTTGAGTGAGTAGCCTGCTCTGGCAAAACAGAATCTTATTTTGATCAACATCTGCACCACATTCAATATGGTTTCAATGAAACGGGGAACTCAGTGACATTGCCAAAGAACTTTGTCAGTTGTTGGTTATTTTATTTGGGCTAGAATGGTACATAGATTAAGATCTTAACTTTCTGCCAGAATACCATCATGACTGTACTTTGTACTTTGCAACCTGAGTTGGGAGTTTGGATACATAAGCTCATAAAATTTCAAATGGGTATTTCAAATGGGTCACCTGAAAACCATTTGCCGTTAGGCAGTGTGTTTTTAAACATTCTGTGGGTCTTTTCATGTCTTCGGCTATGGAGATTCTCTCACAAATATGTCTCAGTAGGTCTATTTTGAATATATTACACATTATTATGAGGATTTGATGAATTTGTCATTTATTCAACATATTCCTTTAATACGTGTAAACAGTCTTTAGATTATCTGTATTATTGTCAATTACACATTTTCAGAATTGTGTGAATCATAACACAATTGTGGGTCCAACATATGCATATTATACAGTGTGTAAAAAGACTTCCCCAAGAGTTTTCATGGTCAATGTCAAAAATGTCTTTATATTTTAATCCTATTTCAGCACACTCCATTTGGATCCTTAATGAAATTCCAACATACTTTGACAAAAAAGTTTATTAGTGATGGACAGATGGAAGTAACTACACTCATTATAAACAACTCATTAAAAGCTCTTTGGGCAACCCTTTGTTGCCTTGAATTCAGGCATAGGTTACCATTGTGTCTCAGAGGTATCTTATTTTTCATCACTCTCTCCCATCAATATGAATCTGTCTCATTCAGTTTGAAGAATTTTCATTACCAATGATCCACTTCTAAAAAATCAAAATCAATTTTCAAAATAAAAATTTCTACAACCTCCTTATCAATATATATCTCATACTTTGGGTGTATATGTGCCTCAGCAATAAAGTACTACATTACCTTGTCTCACACTCTTCCTATTACTATTCCTCCAGGTTTGGGGTGGTAACGAAGGCTAGCATGACTAATCAGTGTCAGCACAGACATGCATCTTGAGTATACACGTCTTGCTTTTTGTCTTCTGGATCTTAGACATCAGTGCAGAGTGAGTGCATATTCACATTCTCAGAATTCATTGCACATTTGAAGATTTGCATCAACAATAATTCTGTTTCTGGGTCTGTTTTGAGTTATCATTATTGTTTAGTATCCTCACATACATTCATCCCTAGGCTTTTTATGGTTCAGTCTTTGCTGATGTGTTGACAATGACCTGGCCTAATTGACCCTCTTGCTGTTCCTCTCACATGGACTGTTCCCCTACTCTGGGGGTTCCCCTTGCCACTGCTTCTGCCTGCAACAGGGTCATACGTGTGTCCACTCACCTGTCGCATTCAACTCTCTTCTAAGATGTCACCTCCCCAGAAAGGTCTTCCTGATCAATGCATCTAAAATAGCATACACACTCCCACATCACTCTCTTTCCCTGTGATCTGTTTTAGTTGTCTTGAGAGTACTTGCCTCAACTAAATATTACAACACATAATTATTACTGTATTTATTGTCTGCCTCCTCTACTAGAATGTAAGTTCCAGCAAGGCAGATGTTATGTCTGTTTGTTCACTACTTTATTTCCATGATCTAGAAGAGTGCCTGGCACGTAAACAGTATTAATTATTGTTTGTGATTAAATTTAACCCAGTTCATTAAACTTCTTTGTGTTGTAATGTATTTCTCTGTTAAGGAAGATTATTGTACTTCCTGGTCTTTAGTCCAGAATATATTTATTTACAATGATAATCATAGATGTATAGGTTATATCGAACCACTGAAATCTGGTTGTATGCACCAGAATTGTATTCACCAAAATCTATTATAAAATAGTACCTTTTCCCTCATTAAGAACAAAGGAAAATATCAAGTTCATATATAACACTGACCTATTACACTTGGACCGATAAACCCTTAAAAATACTAGCTGGCTCAGTAGTAGTAACCATATAAATTATTAATGATGTGGCATTTCATTCAAAATATCTTTAAGGGACATATACTAGATTAATCATAGACTTTAATATTTTACTCCATAATGAAATGTTTAATAATGTGTTAAAATGTATTTCATTTCTAGGTTTATTTTTCCTAAGGGAAGTTAAGTTCAGTCATCTTGAAATGTTAGTCCTTTCAAAATTGAATCTATGACATAAAATGGGAAAAGAGAAATTGCATGGCTGAATTATTGATTTATAATTTTAAAAATTTTACTTTTCACAGTTTTATTTTACCATAATGATAAATTGAAGTAAAATTAAAATGTGCTTACGTGACAATAATGATTTGTTCTTAGACAGACTCTCTGGAAGTAATAAAGTTACTAGATGATATATTCTATTTTCCCTGTTAAATAAAATATATAGGATACAACTTGCAATAGTGTAAGCCAGTTGTGTTTCTCCTCAGCCTTGGTGTTGGGAAGCATTTTGTTAACATGTAATTCAGGAGTTGTGCTCCAGGCCCTTCTGATGCTCCATTTTCTTAAAATGATTTTAATTTATCTTAACAAGCTATCAGTAAAATCAGGTCATTTCGAAAATTCCAGAAACAGCTATGAAAGAAACAGAAATGTGCTCCTTATGAACTGAGTAAGCGGAGTCCTATGTCATGCTGCCACTCAAGCCCACAGATCTCGTGGCTGAGTGATCACAGGCTTCTTTTCCTGGCTGAAAGCATAACCACTAGGGTGTTTTCAGCATGCACCTGGAAGAAAGTAATGTTTTCTCCACAACACAGATGCAGGAGGAGCTCAAAAGAGTGACTGTACTCCAGGCAATCTAATCAACCTTTACTGGGTCTGGATTAAACTTCTGAAAAGGTCATAATTTTATGTGTGAACATTCTGGTCACTACTGACCATTTATTTGTGGGGATTGTTACCCTGTCAACTTGCCTATAATCCCTTTCCCCCAGGATATGCTATGTCACTTCAACACTTCAATAAGTTAAGTATTAATCTCCATTTTAAATGAGACCTTAATTTCATACATTTCTGATTTGTTTTGGTATAAATATTGTTCTTGTTTCAGTGGAAAAGATTTCCAAAAGGAACCAAAGTCTAGAAATTTTCCTACAAGAATTCTCTCTTGTTCCTAAACTGGAATTGATTAGTCAAGGGAATAGTAATTCTCTATCTCACAAAGAATTTTTAGAGACTAAGAATACAGAATCTTGGCATCAAGTTCTATCTCTTTAACCCTTAGCTATAATCATGTTTATCATTTTACTTTGAGCTCTGTTCTAAATTATAGAGTTTATATTTTTGAGGACATTGAGATGCTTCAGAGTTTCTGAAAAAAGAGTATTCTGTTTTGAGTTACACACAGCAATCAACATGTTCCCATATTTGGAGCAGAAATTTATAATACTGAAATTTGTAGGGAAATACTAAAACATGTTGGCTCATCACAGGTGACAAAAATAAAGAGACAATTAGATTAGAGTCATATATTCAGTCTCTAAAACTACATTAAAGGAATACCATGATTTAGATTAAACCCATATTTTACTTCCTATTCTGAAACAAAAATTAATAATCTCACCATTATTAAATGACAAAATGATTCTAGCATATATCTCAACCTGTCATTGATTTAAAAATATTTTATTGATTAAAACACTCACATATTGTTAAAATTCCTATTCAATATGGTATAGTCAGTATTATAGGAGAATATTTTAACAATTATCACGATTGGGACAGATATTTAATTACAAGTGTTCTGAGATTGTGAGGTAATTTTTAGAAGTCCTGTTATTTAAGATGTAACTATATGACTCCTGATTTGGGTGATTCTTTACTTCTGGGTAGTTTTCCTCTTGAGTGACTATAAAATAGAGGATTGCCTTGGCTAATATAGCATATAAAATTTGTTTAGAATTTATGCAGCAGGGTAATCAATAAATTAAAAACATGTATGTGTAACAGAGTTTTGCTATCATTCTTTCTACCCACCATTGGACTTAAAAAATTTGGGGCTAGAACCTTGAAGAAAATCAGACTCAGGCATTTTTCCATAATTAGTTTTAATTCATTGCTGCTTCTATAAGCCTAGTCCTGAACTGAACTTCAGTGAAAATATTCTACTGGGAACTTCTAAACATTTATTCCAAGAATGCTTAAACCGGGTTTATAACAAACGTAGCCCCTAAGATCAACCTAGTCTAGACTCATTATACTCCAGGGAAATCCAAGAATTCTGACAAGTAGGAATGCAGTAAAGTGACATCAAAATATCTGTTCTGGCAATGATCCATATTCCTGTTTTTTAAAAGAAAATGATGCTGCCCATATATATTATAGTTCAACTTGCCATACCCTATTGACAAGCATAGATTATTCTCAGTTGGTCATACAAGATTATAGAATGATAAAAAATTATATTACACTCTGAATACAAAGTATTTTAAATAAATATTTTAATTCTATTGTTGACATTTACAAGTAGAAAGCATACAGTATGTTACAAATATCAAAATGTGGAAAATATGAATGTTACATAAGTAACAAATGTAAAAAAAGTCTTTTCTTACCTTCCCCGAAAGTAAGAAAACTATTCATCATAGGAAAATATCAGTATCAAAAACACAGCTTAGGTGTAAAAAAAGTTTTTACACAGTATTAAAAAAAAGGATCTACAAAATGACAGAAAATAAATGTTGAAATTGGACTTGGTACTTGGTGTACATGTTAAATGGTTGAAAAATAAGTCCAATCATAGGCTTTCCTTAGATCAATTCTTTAAAATGTTAAAAGCATAGAATATTTTTTCAATAAATAACTTTTGAAAATGTCTCTTAGAAGTGCTGCTGCGAACACCATTCGCAGCAGGAAGATGGCAGTGTTCTGGGGACAACATGCAATCATTTTGTTCCAAATGGAAGCCTAATGAAAGTCAGGAGACTATAATCATCTGCAAAAAGGTTCAGAAGTTTTAACACAATTTCATAAGAAAGCTTTAAAGTGCTTAACAAAATGACCTAATTTTAGTACCCACTGTCACGTAAAACTTACTCCAATACTCAGGTATTTCTGAGTAACATCAAACACGAATCTATAATTCTGAAAAATGTTAATTGTACTTAGTCTTTCATTCAAGGATAGGGGGGTTCTTTACGACACTTCACGAGGACCGGTTAAACCTGGATCTTGCAATGCAAAATAGAATTATAACAATATAATGGAAACAGTACACTTACCCCACTGTGAAAGAACAAGTTCATCTCTGCAATGATAAAGGTATTAATTTTAAAAATCACAAATCAAACACTGGTAAATAAGAAAAACTTTGCAAAATGCTGCATGCCACGTAGCTAGTTACAAAACACAATGCATGCAGGAAAAGGAATTCAACCAAGCATATTTAAATTAAGAGTTGTTCTGAGTCTGTTTCAGCAGCATTGTGGTTATTATTTTTTTAACGTTTCCCTCCACCACACCAGATCATACTGGCCTGTGTTTCAAATGTGACCCAACCTAGTCGGCAACCGTACGTGGTTTGAGTGTTCCTTGTTTTTATATTTTTATAACGCCAGTACATAAACTTCACACATACTGTTCTGCCTCCCCGTCTTTGGGGGCTGGCTTAGTTGTCCCAGCTTTGCCTTCTTCATTTGCTGCTGCTTTTTCTGGGAGAGACGCCAAATCTTTAAAAACATCTACATAATGGCCAAAGCCGGGGCCCCAGTTCAAGAGGTTGTCCCAGTTGAAAGTCCCCGCTTGCTGCCCGAGCGGCAAGGGCAGCGTGCTGTCAGCGGGCCCGGGCGCTGTCGCCTGGGTGCCCGCGGGTCCTCCCTCGGCCCTGCGGCCGTGGTACCGCCGAGGCTTCAGTCTGGCTCCGTAATTATCTTCGTCATCTGCGTCAGATTCGTTGACTTGAGATAATTTGGGCATCCTGGAAGTGTATACCATTGGCTTCTCCCTGTCATATTCCATTTCTGAGCAAGTGAAAGACTCATGGGAGTCACTATCAGAAGATGATTCTGGAGCTGGAATGCCATCGGCTGGGTTCCTTGTTCTGGACAGGGGCCTTCTGCAGTCGTCCTCTGAAGAAGACCTCCCGTGGTCCGCGCTGCAGATACTCGGGTTTCTAGGGCGAGGCGTGTTGAGCCTCTCCACCTCTTCAATCGAGAGTCCAACCGGAGGAGAAGATTCCAGAGGGATCTGCCCCATTGGCTGCTTTAGGCGACTCCCCGGTCTAGAGCCATGCGATGCCATGGCCTGAGGACTCTTGCTTCTCCTGCCCAGCCTTGTGGCATAGTTGAAAATGCCAGGTTGGCAGGCGTCACCGTGCATTTCCAAAGTATTCCCATCCCTTATAGGAAGATGCAATTCCCTGGCGGGGCTGTTTCTGTAGAAAGTGGAGGACTTGGAGAAAGGGGCCGGACTGTGTCGAGACAGAGGGTTGGGAGTCGGGCAGGCTGAGTGGCTGAGCGAGCTGGTTCTTAAACCTTGACCGTAGGAGGGCTGGTAAGTCAGACTGCTCGCCCCCAAGGGCATGGGGGATTGCCTCGCGAAGCCGAGGGGACTGTGCCTCTGGATAGAAAATTTCGGGGTGTGGCTCCGGAACTGCTTATAGTGCTGGATGATGTCTGCATCCGACGGAGCGATGCTGCTGGCGTTGTCAATGTCATAGTGCTCTATCTCCTGCTCCGGAGAGGCCAGAGGGGCGCTGGGGATGGTTTCTGAGTTGTGAGGAATGTCCGTCTCGTCATAGATAAGGTAGGGGTTTTCCCTTTCGATGATATCTGGCTTCGGGTTCCCTTCAGGCTGCTTCCTCACGGTCAGGTCGTCCCCATACGGGGGGATGTTGTCTGGATCATCGAAAGCAACATTCTCACTTCCCTTTTTCTTCTTTTCCTTGGGTTTCTTCTCCTCTTTGGGATTTTTGGCCTTCTTCCCCCTGCACTGATTGCACAGAATCAGGCTCAAGACCAGGAAGGCCAGGACTGTCGCACAGCTGCCCACGATGGCAGGCACGGCCCACAGCGGCAGGGAGATCTCTTCAGGGGCTTGACTCAGAACACAAACGTAGCCCCCAGGACTTCCAGCTTTGCACACCTTCCCCTGAGGACAGAGGACCCCAAGACAGGCCACCACCATCTCACAGGTCCTCCCAGTGTACGACTCTGGGCAGCTACAGGTGAAGCCAGAGTGCAGGCCTGGCTCACAGCTGCCACCGTTCTGGCATGGGTGGGAGGCGCAGTCTCCAGGAGGAACACACTTGTAGGCATACCACTGGTTAATGCACAGTAAATCTCCCCAGCAGGGGTTGCTGGCACAAATGTTCGGGCCACGACAGCCAATCTTCACCGAGGGATCTGTTTTTGAGATGGAGGCCAAGCTATGCTTCCCACTGAAAGGAAGACTTTCTCCACCGTACAGCACAGAAGCAATGCAGCCATCAAAACCTGCAGAGGGAAGAAGTAGCAGTGAGGCCTTCTGGAAAAAAAGCAAAGGCTTACACTATACTGCTTGGATCTGGTAAAGAGAAGCTTCACAATCTCCTCCTGAGAGAGCAGAGAAACCACAGTCTCAGCCACCGTCCAGTTCACAAGCAGTCAGGCTGTGCATGGGACATCTTAGCAAGATGTGTAAGGTTACCATGACACACACATGGAGCACAATGCCTGGATCCCACTCCTTCTGAAGATTTATGAATGACTTGGACAGGCTGGATTTTCTTTTTCTCTCTCTTTTCATTTATCTATTTCTTTAGTTTTTATAGTTTATTTACCAAGAATTGCATACATAGAAATAAAAGGTTTTTTAAGCAACTTAAAAACAACAAAAATAGACCAATAACTTCAACCACTTGATCATGCATTGCCAATGAAGGTGAATGTAGGTTCTTGGGGAACAAAAGAAAAATTTTAGCTAATATGATGGTTTCTGGGCCTCGAAAGTACAAATGAAAAATATGACTATGATATTAACATTTCATGACCTGGGGATGGAAGGGTTAGAAAAAAATATCTACAATGTCTCTTTAGGATGCTGATAAAGATGAAATGAAAAGTTGAGAAGCACCTCATTAAACTGGAGTGCACTAGTACTGGTAATGCTTCTATCTCAGAGCCCAAGAACCTCTTTTGACACTAACAAAAAAGCATGATTTGTTTCTGCTTCTTTTCTTACAACATCCAAATGAATTAGTGTCTGTATTCTAAAATAAAGTAAATACATAAGTACTTGTGACCTGGACTTTAACTTTTATGCCTTAACTCCATTACTCATTCATGCATTTTTTCAGTGTTCCTTATTTGATGCATCATTTCTCTCTAGTGACAGTCCCATCCCTGATACCCTCTTTTTCCATAAGGGTTGGGACATCTGCTTCTGTTCCTACACTGCTGGATTTGTTCCTATTACTTAGTGTCCTTTTCTGACTCATTCTGTAGTCGAGGGAGTGCCCTGGGCGTATTAGGTGACCACACCCAGGCCCAGTACTTCGATTACCTGCTTGACGCTGACAACCCCTAAATATGTATTTCCAGGTAAAGTCTAACTTTAAGTTCCATCCCAGCCATCCAAAGGTCTTTCTCAAATATGCTTCAAACCCAAAATGTCCCAAACCCAATCTGATGTTTTCCAGAGATGGGCTCCTTTTGCAGTGTTCTGCAGTTTCCTTTCTCAGTGGCACTATACTTCTTACAGTTGAAAAGTCAGAAACCTCCCTGAATTTTACATAATCACCACGACTTTGGTTGACATTAGTTCCTAGAATACTTTTTGCCTATCCATTCCTTTCTAATTCTTCAGCCACCACACTAACAGGAGCTCACAAGAAAATTTCTGCACATCCCCTCACGCCCTTCTCAAATTCATTTTCCATGTGGTAGCCTGAATGATCTTTCCTATTGCTGCATGTCTAATCTTAACACTCCAGTGATTAAAGATTTTAATAACTTCACATTCTTCCACAAATAACATCAAAACTACAACATGGTCTTGAAATCCCTGCTTCATTTCCAACTTCATCTTTTGCCTTTTGACATCAGCTCCAATGTGCTGTGTTCTGTAACCTTTACATAATCTACTCCCTTTTATTTAATTCTCATCAATATAAATTAATCTTTCATCATTATGTACTCATTCAGATTTAAGTACACATGTCAATTTCCAGCTAATTTTCTTTTCCTTCTTCTTTTTTTTCACTACATCTTCATTCTTCCTTCACAACATTTATTATAGATTAAAATAACACATTTACTTGTGTAAGGATTTGATTGATGGTTGTCTCCCTTAATGAATCATGTGTTCCATGAAGAGCGTGGCTATGAATGAATAAATAAATGAATAAATGTATAAATAAATGTTTGGTGGACAAGCAAAGCATGAAGCACCATGGGCTGAATTATATCTTGGTAGGACAGATGCAGTTACCTAAAGGAAGTGATGGCTGATAACTTACTACAAACTTTCTAAAGTTAATTATGATAGCCCTAGAATATGGGATCCATGCTAAATGCATAGATTTTAGCTGCTCTTTACACCAAAACAAATTACTTTTTTTTTTTCATTTTTAACATGCTCCCCAGGAAAGTATAAATCGGTTACTTTTTGAGGAAACATTTTACCTTTCCTTTGTGACTCTACTCAACATAAACATTTACCTGTTTGAGTGTCTCGGTGAGCTTGATTGGGTGGAATTCCTCCAAGAGATATAGTAAGCACATCAAAGCCACCAAAATCCTGAGTAGGATGGATGATATCTCTGTTATATATTCTGTCGATGGACAATACTGTGGCTGTTCCATTTTTCCCAATTAGGAAAGTATGCCAGTGGCCATCTGCAACATATACTTCAGGAATATTTCTCTCCACTTTCCCGGCAATTCCTGCATCTGATGTAAAATGTACTTTGCCATTCTTAATCTGTAAAACATATTAAAGATAATATAAAATTAAAATATAATATGCTTAAATAGAAATTCTTAGGGAAACTAAAATTTTGATCAATTTCAAACAGAGAGCATAGCTGAAGAATCTGGTTATATTAGAGTATAATTACACATCTTGTCTTTACAATTTGAGGTAAAATATCCTTTCACATTTAATAGTTTTAATAGTTTTTAGGGTATTCTTATATTTATACCTAATTTTTCAAGATACATAGAATTATTTTCCAGAATACAATTGAGATAATACAGGGGTGAATAACCATTTAAAAATAAGTAAATTACACCTTCTTTGTGATTATTTGTATTTCAATGGCAGTGGTGAGTGTATGATATTGTTAAGTTTAGTAAAAGGCCCACAGTAATCAAAAAATGTGAAAACCACTTGCAAAAAGAAAACTGAATGCTCAGCTAAAAAGGAAGCATAGTTGGAAAAATAGAGACGAAAATAAATTGTTTTACCTCTCATCTATTACTCACTGGAATTTTAGGAAAAATAATGCCTATTATTTATATCACTTATTGAGATGAAAAGCTATGATGAATAAACGGTGAATTCTTAATAATGAGGTGTCTGGGCAAGTCTTCACTTTGGCTGTCTTTTACAATTTATCTAAGGGACATTTGGTTTCTTTTACTTTGCCCAGTAGAACATTGGGTAACAGGATGCTCCTACTCCAGTTTCCAGCTACCAATTTTCCAGTATTTTGAGAAGACCACTTTAGAACATGAAATAATTTATGAGGCAGGATGAGCATTTGGTTCAGGGAGCATGATCCCATCATAACTGCCAGAGCTGGTGCCTTGGCTAGGGGATGAGGTGGCACTGTGCCTCAAATAACGGGAATCAAAGGCTAGACCAGTTTATTTTGTCACTCAGATCAAATGCTATTTCTACATGCAACAAACACATCTGGTAGAACTAAAAATCAGTTCATTTGTATTCTGTGGAAAATATGCCTAACACATTTACATACGTTTTTCATACAGTAATATTTTATTAAAGCAACCTTTCCAGATAATAATATATTTCAGTACCAAAGTCAGATAGGAAAAAAACAAAAAGAAAATTCAAGTTAAATGACAATAACATTTCATCAAATGGGCAACATTTCATGACACAGTAAAAACAGCAACTTCTTTTTAGTTATAGCCAGAGTCGTTTGAAAAGAAGCGTGGGAAAGAGCCTCCTCCCAGTTTCTCTCCCAACTGGTCTCACCATGTCATCCTTCACCCAGAGCAACTTCCAGTCCTGCAAGCTCCATTCATGGTCAGAACCCTATATAGGTGTACCATTTTTTATACACTCTACCATGTTCACACAAGGATGAACTGGCCTAATGATGCACTATGCACTTATCAGAATGTGTATACCTGTCATTAAGCAACACATTACTGTACTTATTTCTTCATTTATTTATTTTTGAATCTATAGAGATTTAAATCTCTTATTCCAATTCTGTAGCCTCCTTTAAACAAACACACAAACAAACACAAAATGATAAAACTTATTTGGAGTAGAAATAAAGTCCATTATCGGCTTATTATCACAGAACTCCAAATATGGAGCTACATCATATGCTAGGAATGATAAGAGATTTGTGAAATGCTTTAAATATCATGTCAATAAAGTTATACAACAGTAGTCTTTCTTTTTCCCTTTCTTTCTGAAATTTTCTCTCTTTTTTTTTTTTTTATCTGAACAGATCCAATCTATTCTACATATTCTTCTCTCTCCTCACATTACCATCTTTACCTCCTCCTGATACCTTCTCTCTGCTCTAACCACATGGAACCCCACTGGCTCAAAACTCTTCCTCATGTTTCACAAAGTATCTTCATCTTCTGCCTGCCTGTGTGTGTGTGTGTGTGTGTGTGTGTGTACACATGAGCGAGAGAGAAAAAAAGAGAGAGATAGATTGAGATAAGGAGAGAGATTGAATCAGAGTATGCAAAACATAAGAGAGAAAGGAAGAGCAGAAGAGTAAAAAGAAAAGAAACCCAAGCCACTGATAAGCTAACTCCTAAGTCAAAGTCCATTCTAACTAGCTTTCTAGCCTGTACAAGTAGACCATATTCTGGCCATCCAAATAATTTGCCTGCTTAAAACAGCCACTGTCTTCTAGTCTTATTTAGTTCTTCTTAGTCATTGTCTCTATTTTTTTTTATCTATTCTCTTTACCTGCCAAGCCCATGAATCTCTGAAAAGCTTCTTTTCAAAATTTTCATGCAAAAAGTATGGATTTTGGTTTGTATTAGTCATGATTTTTATCAATTAGCACTTATGTTCCTTTCAGAAAAAAAAATCTATTAATAAGTGCTTGCTACCAAAGGAACAATCTAGAGAAGTTGCATGCTACTGTCCTGTTGGAAATGCAAGAATTTATGGTGACAAAAATGGTTTTTAACTTTCAGCGTCTTCATTAGGGAAGAAAAAATTTTGTCTCTGATTTTTTTCAACCACATTGTATTTTGACTGAATTCCTTGGCTTAAAGAGATAATGAAGAGAAATATTCATATGTCATTTTTAAACGGCACAAGGACTTGGAAGCAGCTTAACAGATAATGCACAGACCTCAAAGTCAAAGCCTCTCAAAGCATATAAAATATAAAATACACTTCTTACAGAAGAAGAAGAATTACTTCTGTTTTTGCTTCTTTAATTTCTTTACTTTTAATATCTTTTCAATGAAAATTATAAACACCACATTATACAGTGGTGTACGTGTTATGTTTTACAGTTGATTTATTAATTCTCAAACTGGGTCCTTTGCTTCAATAATAGAGAAAAAGTTATAACCTGAAGATGTTCTTTTGTAGGGTAGAGTATCTCCAGTTGGCACTACTGACATTTTGGACTAGGCAGTTCTTTGTTGTGGGTGCTGTGTTGTGCACAGTAGGATGTTTAGCAGCATTCCTGACCTCTACCTGCTAGATGCACACAGATCCTTCCCACCCCTCCAACTGTGACAATCAAATGTGTCTCCAGACATTGCCAAGTGACTGCCCCCTGGCCGGGGGAGAGGAGCGGCAGGGGGAGGTAAAATCACCCCCAGTTGAAAATGTCTGGTCTAGGAGGATTATAATTTGAGAAATTTAAAAAAATGGTGTTTGTACTACTTATTAAAGATATGTACATGCAACATAACAACCAGGGTTGGCTTGGACAGACTGAAATTTCGAGGAAAAGAAGGCTAAAGTTTAGAGGTGAACTTCTATTTTTATTTTTAGTAGTTCTTCATGAACTAATCTTTTTAGTAATTATGAAATATTGATTTATGGGTGAAAATACAGGCTTGGTTTCCTAAGAATTTACTAAAATTTATATTAAGAATTATCAATGGAATTATACAAAATAATATTAAGGAAAAGTAGTTATAATAACTAAAGAAACTGTTGTCTAAGAGATGATGACTTAGCTGTGGGACAGAAAGCAGAATAGTGTTTTAAAAATTCTGAAAGCTAAGAGCTGATAGAAAAATGCATATCTAATAAAATTATTCACCAGTTCAGCAACTATTTACAGATGAGAAAAAAAACGAAATTATGTAAAGGCCTAATGATGAATCAATCCATTGTTTTCATGAAATGCAATTTTAAAAAATTATTTATTTAAAAATCATTTGGAGAGGTTAGGTAAAATTTTACTTATACTAAGTTCCAAATATACTTAACTTCACAGAGTTTACCTAGATGGTAAATTGAACATATGCTCTAGAGTAAAGTTAGATAATTTCAAAATGTTTTTTCTTATTGTAATCCTGCCAATTAACATATACTTATCAGAATTTGAAATAATTCTTAGAGAAAATATTTTTCCATTTCCAAGACACATTATATTTTTGTTTTGCTTTGTTTAAAAGTAGAAAAAAAGACATATAAATTTCCACCAGAAAAATAGACTGCAACTAATTCTTTCTGTGCTGGCCTACCTGGCAGTGGTCTCTATTCTAAACCAAAACAAAAGTGTTTAGAAACCAGACCATTCAGATCTTTGTTACTCTGGCCAATGCCTGGGGAATAGTTAAGATAGATGCTATTGGAATAGTGCCCAGCATTAGTCGGAACTCCAATGTGTTGTAAAGAAAAGGACAGAAATTATGGGAGAAGTGATTTAAACCATGACACAGCAGGCGGTCTAGTCAAATGAAGTCACCATTAGCTTTTATCTCACCTTCACAGTAGTGTAATTGCTGCTTTCTTGGATATGGATTAAAATGCCATTCTCGCTTCTTGTCCTGAATTTTATTTCCAGACTGTTCACACCAAAAGATTCCAACGTGGCACCTCGTATGCTCTGTCTTAACAAATACTCCCGCTTCTCATTCTGACTCATGTGGTAGTCCAAGCGCCCTTTGCCTTCTAGAGATAAGGCAGTGTCAGGGGTAACAGCTGAAAGCCAAAGAAAAAAGAGAAAATGAATGCGCCCATTAGGCACTTCTTACAGAGTTTTCTATGGTGACCAAAAATAAAAAGGACAATGAAAATATTAAGTTTTGGATTGAATGCACCTTAAATCTACTCTTGAAAAAGTAATTTCTATTTGTGAATTATTATTTTGTTGATTTCAAATACTTAAATCCATTTCAGAACCATGAAATGTAAAATACTTTCTAACAGTCATTAATCATTTGGGAAATAGTCAAAAAATATTTGCCACATGATATATATCATGAATATCTGAAGACATAGCCACCTGGAAATATGCACTTGAAAATTTTGTTTGTAGTGAGTTTAACTATATTTCCAAAATTTATACCTGAATATATGTTTTCATAGTTAAAATGACTTGGGATCTTTAGTCTCTAGCATGTTATACATTTGGACAAATGTGTATGACCAAAATTTATATTTGTAATTAACTTTATTTTCAGTTATCATCATGTATAATTTAATTTATCCTCATATATAATACATATAATTATAATTTGTGGTAATCTGATAAAATGTTCACACTCCAGAAGTATAGAAATTTAAAGTTATGGTAACAAATAATATAGCTAAAGAAAGTACATTAAAAGATGAGCTCAAAAGGATTTTAGCACTAACTGGTACAATTTAAAAGGATAAATTTTATAGTATGTGACTTATATCTTGATTTCAGAAAAAGAGGCTCAGGCATTTATCTAGCCAATGACTCATCTGATATTCCAGATATATTTAGGCTCCTATCTAGTAAATTCTCATTACTTTAAAAAATCATGTGACAACATACTTTTAAAAATGTTTTAATTATCTCTGAAATAATTACACATAATCATACTTCCTGCTACTAAGATATTTTAGATTATACTAGAGCCTAAATTTTGTCACACATTTCTATTCATTTCCATATTATAAGTGAATCAAATTCCTCCTTAAAAAGTGGTCATATACCTGTAATTAATATAAGTAGTAGCCACCTGTTTGAAAATGAAGTACTTTTTATAAAAGAGGTCCCATTAAGGTTAGTTAGTGTGATGCACAGCTTGAAATTAGAGCGCACCATTTTCTAATGATGGCTTGGACACATTAATGTCCTACTAACAATAACATTAGGCCTCAAAAGATAATTAATGAAGGGACTTAAAAATTAACATTTAAAACTAATTCCAGTACTTGCAAATTAAAACAAGAGTATCATTCTTAATTTTAATATATTGTATTGCTATTGTATGATGTTTTGAGCTCAATGCTGTCTTGGTGTGTATACATTGTTTTTTACCCAAATACAGAAAATTCAACAAAGAAATATTCCCCAAAGGCAGATAATATGAAACCAAAGCCTGAATAAAACCCTGATCTTTTAAAATGACTATCATTCCTATAGGTAAAACAAAAATAACAGAATGATATATTTATAAGATGGAAGCTAAAGATTTAGTTAAGTTTAAATAATTCTTTATAAGGATATCACTTTTCTTCAGGTTAAAAAAATAAATTTAATATTGTCACTGTATTTTACCAATTATTTTCCATTTAATATTTTCAATACTTAGGATGAAAATATAATTTCTAATTCAATCACATATTTGGATGGATATATTTATCTTTTCGTGGTTATAATTTCCAGTGAAAGATGGACGGGCTCACATACATTTTTCACAGTATTTCCCAGTCAACCCTTCTTTGCATTGACACTGCTGCCATGACCAGTAGTCCATACAGGTGCCACCATGTTGGCAGGGGCTGCGAGTACAAGCACCTTCTAGTCTAGGGCATCTGTAATAAAATCACAATAAAGAGCCATAAAGCACATGCAAGATGGGGGGGACTTTGCAAAAAGTAGACACCAACTTTTACGAACCTGTTTAATTTCAAGCACTCTATTATTTGAAGCTCAAGTTCTAACTACATTTAGAAGGACTAATCAAACTAGAAGTTGTCCTGTAATAAATGGTCTGCCTCGTACTAAAGGAGAAGATTAAATAAAAACAACAACTTTCACAATAAAGATAAGGGGGTTACAATTTCATCTTGAAATTAAGTCTTATTTGGGCAAAATACCTTGGTCAAATAAGCATTTCAGCTAAGATGATCTAGGAGTCACATACTTACTTGATACCTCTCTACCAGGCTACTCAGGCAACTAAGGTTTATTGAATGTCTACTGTATGCCAAGTACTGTTCTAAGCATGGAGTAAAGTGATAAAAAAAAAAAATCCATGCATTCATGAAATGTTTATATTTCCTTGTGGAAGAGACAAACAATAAAGAAAAAAAGTTGCTATATATGTAGTTATGTTAGAGAGAGGGAAGTTCTATGGGAAAATTAAGACAGAGAAAGGGTATAGGGAGTATGGGGATTTGCTGAGTCTTTAGGCAATGAAAGAAGGACCTGTGTTTGTTAAGATCTAAACAAAATAAGAGAGCAAAATATTTCTGGTAGAAGATCACTCTAGGCAGAGGAAACAGCAAGTGAGAAAGCCCTAAAGTGAAAAGCACAGTGCCATGTTTGAGGAACACCAAGGGGCTCAATGTGGCGGGAGCTGAGTGAACAAGAAGGAGAAGTTAAGGAGTCAGGAAGTTAAGGGGGAGGCCAGATCATAAAGCCTTGACAGTCAGGGTAAGGACTTTTGACTTTTACTCTGAGAGAGATGGGAAGTTACTGAAGCACTTGGAGTTGAGATAAGACCTGACTTGGGCTTTAAAATTGTCATTCTGGTTGCTGGCAGACTGGATATAAGGTCCGGCAGAAAGAAAGGACTCAAAGGCAAGTCTAAAAGTTTCGTCTGAGCAGGTTTTGACCTAAAAAGATGTTCACAACATATTTCTTTTAAAAAAATGGTATTTGAAAAAGTATTTGTGTGAACATGGAGAGAGATACAGGATCCACACCAAAATATTACCAATGGTTGGCAATCAAGACCCTGTATTTTTCTATACTGTTCAATTAATAATGATGAGCCAGAAATACTTTGTAACAGAACAAGAATAACATATAGAATAAGAAAGACAAATGCCAAATGTATTCAAGCACTTAAGTTACAAACATGAGAATGTATTCACAGCTCTGTCTTTGTAATTTTATTTCTAGAGATCACATCCAAGAAACTAATGTGCAAAGATTTTTGTGAAAATGTGTTCATTGCAGAGTTATTAATAATATTTAAAATTCAAAACAATGTAAAACATTTGGTATTTTTAGGGATTTGAGTACAAAAATTTCATCTTTTGATGCTCAGTTACTGAATCATATACTTTTTGCATTTTTCTTTAAAATTGTAAGAAATAAAATTGCCTTACTGATCTAGTATGCCTTGTGCTGCCAAAGCTTGGCTGGGTTCCAGAGGCCTCCCATTGACTGCAAACTCCATTATACACCCAACAAAATCGTGGCTTTCCACGTGTCCTCTCCTCTGAAGGATTGGTTCCAGGGACCTGATACCTCCAACTGTGACTCGATTTGGCTGAACATCAAGAGTCCTAAATAAAAAAGCAAAGGTAACAATATTAGTACCAACAAAAAAGATTTTTAGCAGAATGTTTAATTTAAAAAAGAATGAATATGAATGATGTATCAATATTTACTTTTCCGTCTGTTACTGTTTCTATTAAAATCACTTATTTTTTGATAGATGAATGGTATATTTCAGCTTTAGGTGCTATTAAAACATTTACTGATAATCATCACATACACTTTTACAGAATGTGTTTTGAAAGAATTGGGGTCCTTATCTTACACTTCTTCCAGGACCAAAATCACATGCAATTATTTCATGAAGTTTTTCAAAAAATATTGGTGTCATTAAACTTTCTTCTCTCTAGTTTTATTCTCATTCTAGTACTTTATTTCACACCTTTTTTATACAATATTCTGTAATTTAATTTATATCAGAGTATTTTATGGTATGAAAAAGTTTTGGGGGGAGAAATAAAGCATCTTAAACTTCTATGTAACAGGGTAATTATTTATTTTTAAGTGTAAAATTTCCTTTTTAATTTCAAGTAATAATGAAGATCAAACTAATTATTTTACTTACCAGTCGTCTGAAACTGCCACATTACTGACAGTACAATATCCTGGTTCTTGGTTCTCAGAACAGGAATCCACAGTTAAGGAAGCGGCCTGTAACGCAAGAGAAGGAAACGTTCAGCTTGGGTCCGGTGTCCCCATGAGCCTTTCCAGCCAATACTATCCAGGACTTGTTTCTATGTGGACATGATTTCAAAACTGTGATAACACTTTGATGTAATGTACTATAAAAGGTAACATAATATAATTACAATGTAACATTAAATTATGAGCATGTATTTCGTTTATATCTATAAAAGTAAAATTGTTACTATATATAAAGAGGTGGAAGGGTGCTTTCAGAAATCTCCTGCTCTTTGTTTTATAGATGAAAGGATAAAAATGCCATTAATCTTCCTCAGAATACTATTAATATCCTTAGAATCTTCCCAGAATACCTTAGGTCTGGAACATCTTCCTTGGGTTACAAACTTAAAGAGAGAATGTTTATCCTACTATCCGGCTATTCTAACAAATTGAAAAAACATTCAATTTTTGATTTTCAAAAATCTTATTCTAGGCCAGTCATGGTGTTTCATGCCTGTAATCCTAGCACTTTGGGAGGCTGAGGTAGGAGGATCACTTGAGGCCAGGAGTTTGAGACCAGCCTGAACAAGAGTAAGACCCCATCTCTACAAAAAATAGAAAAATTAGCTGGGCATAGTGGCCTGCACCTGTAGTCCCAGCTACTTAGGAGGCTGAGACTGAGCCCAGGAGTTTGAGGCTGCAGTGTGCTACGACGACACCATTGCACTTCAGCCTGGGAAACAGAGTGAGACCATATCACAAAACAAAACAAAAACCTCCCCAAAACCCATGGAAAATCTTATTCTAATAATGTTTCATCCTTATTTAAAAAAGATTATGAAAATATATTTTATAGCAATCCAAAAATTTTAATTCTCAGATTAAAGTTCAAAAAAATAAATAAAATAAATGCTCTTCTCATTTATTTTAAGAATTATTATTTATAAATATTACAGCATATCTATATATAATCAGAATGCTTTATTATATAATGCTATACAGTAGAAACTCCCCAATTGTATTTAAATCACAACTAACAGTAGTCATTTTTTGCTTTCTAAGGGATGCATATCCCCTTGAGACAAAGGCTTTCTATTTAGTAGAACATATATATATGTATATATGTTCTATATATGTGTGTATACACACACGTATATATGTTCTATATATGTGTGTGTATACACACACACACACTACACTCCATTCAATTACTAACCAAAGTCATAAATTTATAGGCAAAAGGCCTGAGAATATGAAAGAAGTCAGTGTTCTCCATATTGAGTATCAGCAACTGAAGATGGCTGCAGTCCAGTTTAAGACCAAAGTTGTATATACATATTATTCTGCACTCTGCAGGGCTGTGATGCCCCTCCTTTGCTCCCTAAAGTTCCGTAACATTTGACTAATGACAAAATTTTGCATTTTTTTTTATTTCAGCATACTATGGGGGTATAAATGTTTAGGTTACATATATTGCCTTTGTCACGCCCGAGTCAGAGCTTCAAGCGTGTCCATCCCCCAGATGGTGCACCCCGCACCCTTTAGGTGTGAATATATGCATCCTCTCCTCCCCCCTCCCCCCTACCCTACACATCTTCTTTGTTGAAATTATAAGGAAGGTCTTCAGATTGTGGCATTTCAGAAAATGCTCAGTAAATCATAAAAGAGGCATAACTCAATGCAGAATTATAGCAGGATTGAGAGTTTCTTCCAATGGAGAGAATAAAGGGTTCTACCTAAATTTATGAATGCCACAAAACAGGACTAGTCCAACATTCTAGAACTTGTCTAAGAGAAATATAAATACTGTGCAGGTATCCATTTATCAGAATGCTTTCTATTTGAGGTTGATTTTAATAAGAACAAAGCAAATATAGGATACAGCACAGGAAGGTTAAGCAAGCTGACTAACATGACACCTCCCCTGCATGCAAAGAGGAAAAATATCAGATTTTCCGTCTTACAGAATCAGGTCACTTTCATTCTGAAAGGAAATGATTCATTTCCTTAATATCCCAATTTTATCAATATTGCTTATTATTTTTAGGTGCTGTCCATAAAATATATATTTATATGAGATATATTTAGATGGAATATTTATAAATATTTATCTTAAATATCTCACATTTTAAAAATAATGACTGACTGGGGTCAATTTATAAGCAAGTTACAAACTGTGAATATCACTGTCCAGCAAACTTTTAAATATTTCTATGAGTTAATTATTATAAGCTCCATGCAATAAACTCTGGTGAGCCATGTGAATTTTTCCTTGCTGCCTTTTCAATTAAATTATAATAAATACTAACATTTTTAGGAAACATTTGCACTTTTAATTCTTTGTCAAGACATTCATGCCTCCTTTAGTTAAATTTTCAGTAGTTATGATTTTTTTCAGTTATCTATAAAATTGAGTGACATTCAATCTCAAAAGCAGTATTAGGTTTTCATGATACAACTTAGGTTGCTTATGTCGACTATTTGATTTAACACATCTCTCTCTACATACAAAGTATCCATTCTAGAGATTCCTGAAGCTATCATAAGCTAGACAGTATCACATGAATATTTATGAATACCTCAACTAGAAAAATAACCTTAGAATTATTTAAAATTTTGTGTTAGTCATTGTTACTATTTCATATCAATATATTTTTCTTATTTTCTAAAAGCCTAGTGACATCACTCAAAGAAAGAATAACCAAGGGGCTGTTTTATTTGAACAGAAGATTATGCAATTTAATCTTCAGAGTTAAATACTCCTTCTTTTACTGTTGAATTTTTCTACTAGTACCACTGTAAATTGATATGTTTCTATCCTGACTATGCAATGATTTAAAGCTGAGAGGTTAATGATATTTCCAGTTTCCAACAAAAATCATTTGAACTGTAGAAAATAACAGATTCACAATCCAGTAGGGGGCTTAATTTGGATATTTTCAGAAATAGGGAGACTTTTTTCCTATGACTGAAGTAATAATGGAAGAGATTTTTTTTCACTTTGGTTTTATTTAAAACTTGATTACTATGACCACATATCACAAATGAGCTGCATACTTTACAGAACTTCTTCTTCCACTCACCTCTAGTTCCCAGTCCTTGTCTGATAGAATCAAATGTACATGAAGTTTAAAGGGACTTTTGAGGTCATCAGGTAAAATTGTCTCTTCTACATAATAGTCTGCTTGACAACTTCTCAGAAATATGGTTATCTTACCTATGCTTGGAGAATTAGCGTAAAATGATATCTACTATCACTCATTAGGGTCACTGATCAGTTTTAGAATATTATTGTGGCTATAATAACCCCCAAACTAGATACATCAATCTCCAAATATTTATTCTAATTATGGAAGGCTCAATATTCATGGTTACATCAATATTTATGAATATTCCATAAACTTAGTTGATAAAGCAGCAGCAGGGTTTGAGAGGATTGACTGCAATTTTAAAAGAATTTCCACTGTGGGTAAAATGCTATCAAACAGCATCGTACGTCCTAGAGAAATCTTTCATGAAAGGAAGAGTCAATTAATATGGAAAACTCCATTATTGTCTTATTTTAAGAAATTGCCACAGCCAACCCAACCTTTCACAACCACCACCCTGATCAGTCAGCAGCCACCAACATTAAGGCAAGACCCTTCACCAGCAAAAAGATCACCACTTGCTGAAAACTCAGGTGATTGTTAGCATTTTTTAGCAATAAATATTTTTAAGATATGTACCTTTTTTAGACATAAAGCTATTGCACACTTTATAATAGACTACAGTATAGTGTAAATATAACTTTTATATGTACTGGGAAGCCAAAAAGTTTGCATGACTCACTTTATTTTGATAATTGCTTTATTGTGATATTTGCTTTTTGCAGTGGTCTGGAACCAAACCCACAATATCTCCAAGGCATGCCTGTGTATAATCTGAAAATCTCAAATATAATGGATTTGTCATTCTGAGAATACCTTAGATAGTCCAAAAAGCCCATTTCATTCTAACAGAGTCTTATATCACAGACTTCACAGATTATAGTATATTGAGGTGCTAGTGTAATAAGGATTAATAAGAATAGTACTACATTGAAGTAAGTATTAAATATCATGTTTGGTGAGTAATGTGTTTGTAAAAAAATATTCTCCCCTTGTTCCTAAATTGTTTCTTCTGTTATGGCAGAAATTCTTATGAAAGAAAGTAGCTATTTTAAGCATAGTCCTGATATGGCCTTAAAAACACACAGGAAATATCAATAAAATTTTTATGCACTAGGCTATTTACTTTCTCCCTTTTAAAGTTTTTGAGATAGCAGCATAGTCATCATGAGCAGAAGAAAAATAGCACTTCTAATACTGTTGTAGTCCATAACTAATTTGGTCAAATGATGAATAAACATAATTTAACTCTGCACGTCGATTCATGCTTTACTTGAAGGCCTGATTAACCGGATATACAACAACAGGATGAAGTTAATGTAGGATGAACCATCTTACCATTCCTGCTCTCCGGGCAATCACAGTGTGAAAATGTCCATCTGATACCTTCTTCATGGTAGTGAGTTTATAGGTACCACTGCCTAAATTATAAGAAAATCTTAGTCTTTCTTCGGCAATTTCAAGGGCCAAAAACTCAGCCCGGTCCCCTGTCTGGTTGTCATAGTTGTAAAGCAATAAAGCATGACTTTTGATTGTTGCAAATTTGACATAAATATAGTTGTTATTGGGGTCCAAACTTGGAAATTCCATGTATGATAACTCCTCAAATCCGTAACTGTTCAACTCGCAGTGTTTTCCAAAGACACCTGTAGGTGGGAAAATTGACAAATTGACACATGAAATTCCAGTGAAGTTTCATTATATCATTTTGATTAAAATATTTTAAGTTACAAAATGAATCATGCTTTTTAACAACTTTCTTATTACTCTGCAAAGAATATCATCCAAACTAAAATTGAATTAGAACAAATTGATGAACTTTATAAAAGACATGATAAACTAATGTAATTATTTTTCATTGGCCAACTAGGGAATGTATCGAAATATGACCTACTTCTAAAACTTAGGGACTTAGTGGAATGGAGTATGCCTGATTAGATTTCTTTCCTGGAAAACTTTCAAAATTATTTTATCAATCTTCTTAAGGTTTTACTATGCTGTAATTTTCAACCAAGATACTTCCTTCATAATATGTAATTCTTAAAAACAATCTAAATTCAATTTAAGATGGCAAACTCATTTGTTTTGACTTTTTTAAAAAAAGCAGTGTTTATACTCATGATATTTTCAAGGGTCATAACATTAGAGAAGGGGAATCATGGCTTATAGGGAAGGAAATAACTGTCTTAAGTCTTTATCTCTTTCTTGTTTTATACCCTCTTTGGTATGAGTCAAAGAAGACTACTACATTAAAATAGCTTTTTGTTTTTCTGAAATTCAGAATTCCCATTTGTTTGTGCTGGTTCTTTTTCACACTTGAAAAGTTTTATTGATGTTACAATGCTACGCCAAAATTCTTTTCCCACAAATATTAGTAGACTGTGGCAAATGATTGGAAAATTAACCTATGCCAATACATCATGATTCTTATTAACTTTCAAAGGTTTTATTTCTTAATTTTGGCTTTATAGCTCTAGTAAATGAATTACATTGACTTATTTATTTATTTATTTTTTTTTTTTGAGACAGAGTCTCACTCTGTTGCCCAGGCTAGGGTGAGTGCCGTGGCATCAGCCTAGCTCACAGCAACCTCAAACTCCTGAGCTTGAGCGATCCTCCTGTCTCAGCCTCCCGAGTAGCTGGGACTACAGGCATGCACCACCATGCCCGGCTAATTTTTTCTATATATATTTTTAGCTGTCCATATAATTTCTTTCTATTTTTAGTAGAGATGGGGTCTCGCTCTTGCTCAGGCTGGTCTCGAACTCCTGAGCTCAAACGATCCGCCCACCTCGGCCTCCCAGAGTGCTAGGATTACAGGCGTGAGCCACCGCGCCCGGCCTACATTGACTTATTTATTTTTAATATTTTTGCATTACATTTAGAGAATTGTTCAGCTCCAAGGAACCAATGCCATTATTTTACAAAGTATTTAAAATTTGCCCAAGGTCACAGAACCATGGGAAACAGCCAAAATTTGAGACCAGATCTACTGATTGTTTAGTTGTTTTGACTATATCACATTTTATATCTAAACATTCTTTAAATTAAAATGGCCTAGAAGCTGATATAAAAACTGTGTCATTTATCTTTTCCTTTTGTGTCCAGACTGAGATAATATTGATTATAAATGAGTAGAAAATATGTATATTTATTATTTTAAATCTTTAACTGAAGTTGAAGAAAAGGCAAGCAATTATAGAAATGATATATATTATATATCCTATATATTATACATGGTATATATGTATTTTAATATAACACTTTTATTATATCTATCATATAATATTTATATGGCATATAATTAATATCTATGTATAATAAATTATATTTACATATATTAAATATATATTACTATATTATATATACATTATATATGCAGTAAGAGTAAATGAAGTTAAAGAAAAAGCAAAGATAAAGCATACAAATGAAATAGAAAGATTACAGACAAAAAAGTTATACTGTGTGCCCATTCCAGCCTCTCCTGATTAAATTTCAATTAATCTATAAAGGTGTACTTAAAATTTGAACATAAATATATGTAGACAATATAGAGATACTGGAAAGATGTTTCACATTTCTATTCAAACTGATTGTGTGTTTTCAAATATGAAAATTTTATTGTGGATTTTATTTTCTTCTTAAAGAGTTTTGTTACTGTTTCTACAGAAAGGTAGCTTCTTGTCTATGAAATATAATAATAGAATGTAATGAGTATTTAAAATCTGCCTTTCAAATAGAATGCCATGACAAATCTAAAGGTCAAGAGAAGTCATAAAATTTATTCTAATATGGGATAATGTGTGTATGTATTATATTAAATGAAATCTAAATTACTTAATGGAGAAATTTATATATAATATTTTAGTAATTACATATAATACACACATATATACACACTTTATAATTTTAATATATAGGATATTATGCATATATGCATATATATAGTATGTAAATGTATATGTTACATATATAATAACAAAGCAATTCTAAGAAGTTATAATTATACAAGCTGTCTTTGTAAAGTCGGTAGCCCTTTGTTTTTCCTAAAACAAATCCCCCCAAAATAAGCATCTAAAAAACTTTTAAAAATCCAAACAGCCAATCTTTTACTAATGAGAAGATAAATAGTATAAAAAAAATTTCTTAACTTCAGAATGATAGTTTCAGTGTTTTTCTATGGGATACATGTGTAACTATCTCTGGCTATTTGCTTGAGGCATTCCATCTGCCATTATTATTTGTATACTTCTTCTCATTCAATATGAGAAGAAAAATCCTTTTTCCTTTTAATTCTATCTTTGTAGTCTCGAATTATGTATTGGTGTGTCAAGGGTTTTTGTTTTATTTTATTTTATAAGTGTTTATGCTGTTAATAACAATATCTAAGTTTAAATAATGTTTTTTGTCTTTACCACTGGAAGGAATAGGGGAGAAGTCTATACTGCCAATTACCTGTGATCTGTGTCTATTTTAATTTATGTTCTGCTATTTCCCTTTCCTTGGAGATGTCTGGTAGGGTGAGAGGAAGGTACATTTGGACCCCAAAACACTTCACCTAATAATCAACAACTGTTTTATCAGCTATACCACTGCAACAACTTGTCACTATTTGCTATTGATTTTCTTAAATCCTCATATTTGCACCTGGAATGTAAAGGAGTCCCTAAAAACATAAACAACTCTGTTCAGTTATTTGAAAATCATTTTCCACTTTCCAGTCCAATCTCCTTATCTTTTATTCCAACACACAAGTAAAACCATAAAACCTGACTGCAGTTATCTGTAAAAAGCAGCACCATTTAAAATTATAAGAGACCATGGAAAGAAAGGAAAAATGTTAGGAGATCTAAAGTTGTGGTTATTTTGACCTTGATATAGCTTTAATTACTTCATGGGCATTCCTGGTGAGAATATCAAGGTCATTTTATAAAGGAAGGGTGCCATGAATGTCATATTGGACTGAAAATAAAATTTGTGTTCCAGTCACTATGTCATCCTGGGGTAGTTTTGTTTGAATTTCATTTCTGGACTTTGGACAAATCATTCAATTTCTGGGTCTCAAAACCATTGGTGAAATATGTGGATCAAAATGAGATATTTTTATATTCTGTTTATATCCTTCTATTGATGTTATGCTTAATAAAAAATAGAGTCATGGAATTTGTTGAAAATGAATAACATAGTATATGTTACTGGTTACTAGAAAGTTCATATTTCAAATTCTATTCTGTACTATAAATTGAACTTCACTCTTCAGGTCTATATAGCATAGTAATACATCCAAGGAAAGTCCAGAAAAATCTTCTTTCTTGCTTAAGGAAAAGGACAGGGTCATTTGGAGATAAATTGTGTTTTGGGATTAAGCAACCTTTAAGCAAAGGGAATGATCACAAACTTATGACACAAAACAAGTTAATATAAAAGGTTCCTCCTAAACTGTTCTCATAGTCCTTGGCTGGCCCAGTAATGGGTAACATTTGAGTGCGACCTTGAAGGAAACCTTTAGTTCCTTCCACTAAGATGAATAAACATGTATGTGCAAAGAGAAAGTTCTCTTTAACAACTTTCTTCCTCAAAATAACACATTAGCCTGAATTTTTATGAGTCATGTAGTATTATCTACAAAAAAACTTAAGAAAACTACAAGTTTGAGTTATTAAATTCTTCTAATCGCAGAGGTTGGATTAATGTAAAGAACAAAGTAAAAAGCAAAAGTAAAACAAAAAAAAAAAACCCTTTGACTATTTTTAAAGATTTTAAACAGAAAGCAAAGTCAAATAGTGCTTAAAGGATTTTTTATTTGATAAGTTCTAGGCTCAAAATAAGGCGTCCATAAATATTTGAGGTGAAATGTCTTAGGGAGACAACATTGATTCAATTATTTTAAGTTGACTATTTTTCCAGTAATTATCAATGCTATTTAGTAAAAGGAATTTCCATAATTAACTTCAAAAATTTTAAAGGTTTCAGATTTTATTTTAGAAAACTTCCTGTGTAAAACAACATTTTCTTAATCACTCGTGGCCATAATAAAACAAAATTGCTAAACTGTGTGTCAAAATAGATATTTTATATCAACAAATAAGTTATACTCACCAAATGGACAATGACAATAATATGAATCCACACCACTCTGGCAGGAACCACCATTAAAGCAGGGGTTGCATTCACAGTAATTTACTGAAGATTCACACAATTTCCCTAAAATGTATCAAATTTGTTTAAAAATCTTATAAATATATTAACATCATTACAGCATTACCATATGCAAAAATCTATCCCCGAGGCTTAGAGAAAAGAATTATAAAAACATTTTACTTGACATGAGGAAATTGAAATGATATTTTAGAGTTCAAAATATTATTTAGTTGTTCTATTGTGACGATGCATATTATACTCTTTAGGAAATAATTTACTTAATCATCTTGGATGAAAATACTGTTTTCAGGAAAACGACATGGTGAAAATATTTCAATGCTTTCACTGACTTTATTTCCTTTGTCAATGTCCCTTCATCTTTTACATTGTACAGATGGAGAGTTCAAACCTTTATAGCATTCTTTTCACTGTAGAGATTTTCTTGATTCAGATTTTTCAAAGGTAAGAATTCATCTTATTTAACTTATTTGTCAAACTATAATCCTTCTACTCTCAAGAAATATCCCTTAACTTATACATACCTGTTGTAAAGCAAAATAAGAAATGATAAAACACAGCAAACATTTTCAAATGTTTATGAAGATTTGTCTTTTTTTCTGAAAAGATATTACCTAAGGAGCATATTTTTCAGTTGAAAAAGACTTTTTCATACATCATCTGTTAAGTTGAATCAAGCAGTATTGATTATTATGGGCCAGGCTTGATAGTAGATGGGAATATAGTGTGAAGAAAGCAAACAAGGGTCTTACATGATGTTTGCATCTTAGTAGGGGGAATTAATCCATACAAAGAAAATATTTACATTTCACAGGTGAAGGAGAAAAGGCCCTTGGAAGCTAATATCTTGCCTGAAAAATTTTAAGACTACGACACAGACCAATTGAGGTCTTCTGCTTCCATATTCAGCTTTAACAAAGCTTTGATTGAATAGTTGATCACATGGTAGACAAAACTTAGGGTGTAAATCCCACTTGTTCTTATTGTTATTTATTTTTACATAAACTTAAATATGTTCTAATGCCACTGCTCTATAACTTTAAATTATTGTAATAATTTAATATATATGTTAGAACAATCTAGTTTTTCCATACGACATATTTCATAAATTCCATAAAATAGTGAGATGTTTTAGAGTTCTTATTTCATATTCATTCATTGACAGTAGGGCTTTAATTACCATACAGTTTGTTTCTGTAAAGGTATTTTCTACTTCCCAACGTGATTGTCCTAATGCAAATATCTCATGAAAACATATGCATTTTACATGCACAATTAGACCTAATGTTGAGCATAGATAATCGATTTCAGCATAATAACTATGCTTAAAACATTGCCAAAGTTTTGTTTAACTTAGTTTTGTTTTTGTGGTTTGATTATGGAGCCATGATTGTTCTGGTCTGAAATTATAAGTGTGAGTCAGATCTCATGACACTGCCAACTGAGCCCATTTCTGTACATCACAGGATCATAAGCACATTTTTTCCTTTATAAATAATATTGGGAACTTGCTTACAAGGCAAGACACTGAGCTAACAGAATTTCAGAATACTTTTCTATTCTGAGGGGAGAACATGGACATAAACAAGTTACTAATCCCGGGGTGCAAAAATCAGGTTTTAAGTATTGTAGCAATGTGTTACATTTGAGAAACAGGTAGGAAAATTTACTACTGTAAGTTTGTGCTTGATTTCAAACCAGAGAGTTGCTGTTTCATAGAAGAACTCCTTCCTATTTGGTTTTCCAGCTGGATATCTGACAGGCCATTTTAGAGATGTGGATTTTTTTTTTTCTTGATACAACATAGTAAGGCCCGGCAGAGAATACGTAAGGCCTGCTAGTTATGCTTTTGATTATTTGCCGTCAGGAAAGTCACATCCCACCCCTTCAATTGTTTTCACTATAAAAGCATATGTAATTTTCACATGTGCTACTGGATTAAGTATGGCTTTTGCTTTTTTGCTTTCTTTTTCTGAAAATTTAGTTTAGACTTGTGTTAGAAGTAACATGTATTAAATACATAGATTCATATATTTTATAGTGTGGTCAACATAGCCTTTATATCATGAAAACCTGTTAGTATATTACAAGATTGCCAAGACTGGAAATGGGGAAGCAAGGATAACAAATTTGGAGGGGTAATGCCATGTACATTTTCTCAAATACTTGGACATGTGTGCTCGCTAAGAAGAAGGTACAGGTATAAAAACTCGAGTTACTGTTCCTAGAAATCTCAACTATATCTTTTTTGAACTTTGCTTGGAAATACTACCTTTATAAATCTTGGTTTAAACAACGATAGAAATGTAGGTGCTGTTCTTTTGTGTATAATTTACATAAATCAGTTATCTTATTTACCCATTACAAAATGATACAACGCAGACATCTGAGTTTAATTCAAATATAAACTATAGGCTATTGTAGTTAGTCCAAAGTGAGGGGTGGAAAGACATCCTAAAATAAAGACTTATTCATGTATTAAAACACACAGTGACTACAGAAGTAGTAGAAGAGGTTACAAACTAAGAAAATATTAGCTTTGAGTATGAATTTCCTTTAAAACTTTAATTCTCAATAGAATCTGATTCTTTGAGTGTATAATATTCTAAGTAGAAATTGGTAAAAAAAATTCAACATTTCATTTAACATTATAATTTAAAATAGATTTTATTTTCTTATTTTATCTTAGTAGATAATTATCAAAATGTGTAAGATAGCTTTGCTTGGGATTGAATAAAGAAATGCATTGTTGAGTTTGGGAAAAAAATAGACTTAACTTGTTGGTGGTAAGGTATGTAAATGTTTACCATTCAAAAACTTAGTTTGAGTTCTATATGTAATGAGTAAACATTTTTACAATTCATGATCTCAAAGAGGTTGTCATACTAGATCTTTAGATTACAAGACAGTTTGAAAACTTAATGTTTTAATTTAAATTATTATTTAAGATACCTGTTTCTTTTGTATGAACAAAGGGTGTCATAACTTTACTTAGAATCAAAAGAAAGGCTCTAAATGCATATTTCTCAGATTTGGAAAGGTTATGCTCTATTACTCATTTAGAAATCAACAACAAATTCTGCATTGTTCTTTGTAAGTCTATCTACTTAAATTGTAGCATTAATGGCATAATGATTATTAGCGAATGCAGTAGTTTGAATTACTCGAACATGCTCCTGGTAAAATAATCTGATGTGTTGACGCACTTTGAAACAAAATCTTGGATCATTAACTTAATTAATGCCGCAAGTCAATTAACAATAGTTGTCATTGCCTTCAGGCTTGCAAGGAGACTGATAAGACTTGCACAAATTTAGGCATCCAAGCCTCTTGAATGCAAGAGGTCTTTTTCTAACAAGATGTTTGCTGTCACAGCAGCTGTTTAAAAGAATAAACTGATCTCATTGCTTTGACATCCATCAATTAATTGTGTTGACATACACTATTTATCAGAGATAGAAGAAGATGTGCTTCAAGAAGTGTAAATTCTTAGCACATGAGGAATAGCAATTGCTGAAGATGAAAATAAATGCATAATAGGAGGCCAGGGTATCCAAAGACTTTCCAACATTATGCTTTAAACTTCCAGGAGAAATTGAGCCTATATCTTTATCTTCAGGGACAGAAGATGTGATGATGTGTTAAACATAAATGCAATCTATTGTGATCACCTATGGTCTTTTCAACAAGGATGTATCTTCAAGTTTTACTTGTCCAATAGCACATTTTAATGCTGAGCTATGTAGAGCAGAGCTGAATTTATTCTCAGCTGTTAAACTAGACCACCCCATGAGGACATGCTAACTTTTCATATCCTATAATTCATGTAGCCTTCAATTTAATATCTTAGATCACAGATACATATGCATTAGACTAGTACACGTATTATTTTTGTATCTCTTATATTTATACACAAAGAGGGGGAAGGATGTGTAACTATCAAAGTCCACATTATATTTAAATTGATTATGTTATTAATAAATATAATTCTAAAATATGTTTGCTATTCATTCTGAATATTTATGTACTTATGCTTATAAACTTTTTTATTATTCTCCTGGAAAGCAGCTGTTTTTTGCGCACCATGCAATTGTTTCCTGTTATTGTTAAAGGCACTAGGTAGGAAGATGGTGCGTCTAAATATCCTGCTTAATAGCATTATGGGTTTTTTACATTAAAACAAAAGAAAAAAAAAACATGTTTTGACAAGGGTTGCCAGTAAGAAAAGTAAAAAAAAAAAAAAAAATACCTTTTTTATTTTTATATTTTTACCTTTGTATTTGATAACAAGCACAAATACAAACATAATTTCAATGAGGCTACAAATGATTACGTATGGTTACATATATAATATTCATGATAAGCTTACAAACACATGCTTATTTTCTGCAAAAATAAGAAGCATTTAAGTTAGTACAACCATAAGGCATTAATGCCTTAAAAAGTTAATGTATTACCTAAGGCAAACTGCCTAATTTCATTCTTGGACATAAAATCAAAACAAGACTTGCATCCTTTATCCTCTATTACATCAGCCACTCTTCTATATCTCAAAGAAAATTTCATTTCTTATCTATTCACTAAATTTCTTTAATATTCTATGGTTTTCTGGTCCCATGATCAAGATTAATACATGACTGCAGTGATTTTAAAAGAATGCCTCTTAGTTACTCCTTCCACCTTTACAAAAGCAAATATTTGGCAAATTTCTCAGTAAAATTACTATGCACAGACTATATATAACTTTTTATATCTCTAAAAATATTACTGATCATACTGTCAAATGACATAAAAGTGATGAATGGACAAATCTCATCCTGCCTGAAATATCAGGACTTGGTTGAGAACATAGTAAAACTTCTCCATATGGCAATAAACCCCTGGCATTATTCCAAATACTACACCTAAAATGCATCCAGATGTGTGAAAGTGAATGGAAAAGGTTAAAGGGACTATGAACTAAACACGTTATAAGAGATCCAGGTTTAGAAACAAGCTCTGTCTGCGTGCTGCATTTTACAATACCATTCATTACAACAAAGGACTTAATGCCAGGGATGTGCTGCAAGCAGTGAAAAATTGAGAGCAGGAAGACAAATGCTGAGGTGGTTACTGGCTATAATTGTGTTTGCTAATTATCGTTCTATTAAATGCATTTTCATTTGTATAGGAAAAGAAATAGCAGAATTGTAGTTATTAGGTTAACGCTTTCCTCCAGGATCCTCTGGAATTCTGAGGCATGAATAATATGAAATATGTGGGTTTTTTTTTTTTATTTACTGAGGTATATTGACAACTGATGTAATTTTTGTATCATTAAATTTTGTGAAAATTTAGAAATTAATTTTTCGCATGGCCTATGTTATGAAAAACTTTATTCACTTTTCTAATATTCCATACTACAGCTAATCAAAGTTCCATTTAGTGATATAAAAATTAAATTATAGGAAAATTTCGTTAGCAATGAAACATAAAGTGATTGTAACTGAATATGTTACAATCTATTTTTTTTGTATTTCCTTTTAGTTCTTTTTCCAGTAACTAAGAAAAAGACATCAGAAATGCAAGTCACACAAACAAATTCATCCCCTCAAATCATTCATTCATTCAGAAATATAGTTATTTCATATTTATTTTATATGCATGGTTACAAACTTAAAAATAAACCTTAAAAATATTTCAGGAATAAATTGGTGGCAATATGATAAGAACTATATCCCTTCATATTTTTTTCTGTAATTTTCATTTTCACACTTGCATCCTTATAAGATGTTCTTTACACAAAATCTCTGTTTGGCTAAGACATAATCACTCTCTGTGGGATTCTGAGGATAAAGTCTCTCAGTTCATATCAATTCATAAGCCCCTCACTCTTCTTATCTGTAGCAGAATTTCTAACTCCACACTGATATAGTCTGGATGTTTTTGGCCCCTCCAAATGGCATGTTGAAATCTGGTCCCTAGTGCAGAATGTGGGATCTAGTGGGAGGTGTTTGGGTCATGGCGATGGATCCCTCATGAATGACTTGCTGCCCTCTCTGAAATAATGAATGTGTTCTCGCTTTATTAGTTCTCACGAGAGTTGGTTGTTCAAAAGAGCCTGGCACCTCCTCCTCCCTCTCTTGCTCCCATTTTCACCACGTGACACGCCTGCTCCCCCTTCACCCTCTGCCTTGATTAGAAATTCCCTGAAGCCTCCACCAGAAGCAGATGCTGGCGCCACACTTCTTGTACATCCTGCAGAACTGTGAACCAAATAAACCACTGTCCTCTATAAATTACCCACTGTCAGATATTTTCTTGATAGCTATGCAAATTGACTAACACACACATAAAATATGCAGTGGTGTTTGTGAAAGAGAGCGAGAGTGAGATGGGGGGTCAGTGGCTGAGGATCATTTTAAGCAGAAAGCTCAGAAAATCTCGCAGGTCCAATTTGCAATTCATTAGACTTCAAAAACCACTGATAAAATGCAAGGGAAAGTTCACAAAAGTAAATAGACTATGAAAAATATAGGTGATTTGAAATATTTCTGATGTTCAAAAAATATGTGAATATATACAGTCCTTGAAGAAGCAAGGCTTTACTAAGGCACTAGTATTCAATTAATGTTAACAGAAGTAAAATTAAGCCAGTATGAGTAATTTTTTAAAAATTCATTTTATGAGGCACACATATATGTAAGTATGAACATATATGTGTATATATAAGTGTGTATATATAAATATGTACTATATATATATGTAAGTATGAATTTTGTCCTCTGGATTCTTAGCTCTGACTAGATCTTTAAGATGTTTTAGTGTATCAGTGCTGTCTTCCTTACCTGGCAGAGATTAGCTAAAAAAGATTAACTCAACAAGATCCTTTAGAAATTAACTTTACAAAGAACATTAACCATACAATATATTCTTAACTTAAAGTATGGATTAACATTTGTGACCATGTTTTTTGTTACGTTATTTCCTGCAAAATGAAACAAAAGAAATAAAAGTATCAGACTTTAATCTGCTAGTTTTACTGGCTGATTTGGTCATATAGAATCTGAAACAATGAATTACATCATTTCAAAAACTGTAAGTCATATTAATTACTCAAGTTTATGTTTGTTTACGTCAGTCCTGATTAGTTGGATTATGTCCATCTGTGCAAATGGGAACTGCAGTGAACTCCAAAGGGAAGAATGTAATGTTAATATGTAACTTCAAGTAACCTTCCTTACAGAAAGAGGCTGTGTTACAGACTTTGGCAGCTCTGGCCCTAGAGTCACTAGAGTGTAGGTTCAATTTCCTACAATGTAAAATAGGCAAAATAATAATAGCTTTTTAGGCCAGATATTATCTGTTGACATTCAGCATCATTCCTATCTTTCTATATTGCAGGGGCTGGAAGTCAGAAAACTTCCTTTTCCAGTTTTCCTTCTAGCAGGGTTCAGGTTTATATTCTACCAGTGAAAAAGACTTGAATGATATTTGATGGTGAAATCAGCTTAGGTACCTTTGCCCACACCAGTGGCACTTTTCCTGTTCCCTATCAAGACGAAATACTTTTGCACTTTCTTTATCCTAGGACTTAATGTAAACTCAATTTAAACCTGTGTGAATAAGTGAATTCTACTATAATAGGACAAGGGAAAAAAATCTTTATTGTTGAGTTCTCAGCTGAGGAAGTAATTTTGGGGGTGGGTTGGAAAGAGTGAGAAAAATTTTCTAGAAATCCTGAACTCAACATGTATATAGCCCCATTACTCATGATCCTAAGACACAACTCTGGTAAGACTCATAGTTATCTTCTGCAACTGAGGTGTCCTGTCTTTCTAAAAAATTTCTGGGACACCTCTGTTACTACCATTATACTAATACTATCACTAATATAACCAATTGGCATGACAACTTATAGAATGCTGGGCACCGTGCTAGGTATTTTACAAATATAATATTTACTCATTATAACAACCCTAAAACATAAGTAATTACAATTATTCCCATTTTCCAGATGGAGAAATTGAAAGTCAGCAAAGTTAGGTGACTTCTCAAAAGCTATAGGCAAATCAGATTCTACCAAAGCTATTATTCTTTCCATTATACATGCCTTTTGTCCCTTTTCTTCATTTATATTTCAAGGACATTATTTTGTTAGAAGGCAAAGTCTGTATGTTCTGCTTCAACTTTTTCAAACTTGCTTTATATTACTATCAAGACGTTTAATTTTCCAAATATAAAAACATAAGTATACAGAGGGTGGACATATCAAAAATATGGTATCCAAATGTATTTGCTTAAAAATTTCCTTTAAAGTATTATTTTGCAATACATCTATAAAAATCTAAAACAATCTATTCTGATTCTACCTATAGTACTAGTACTTTAACCTGTGCTTATAAACACTACAGAGCAACCCAAGGTAATATGTATGTTCTAAAAATGTATAGTGTACAAATTATAAGATAGAATTTTGCTGTCCTCAAACTTATCAACAGCATAATATTTATTCACATTCAAAGGAACATCAACCACTGATCAGCTAATAGATGATAGATAAATGGATAATTATGCCAGATAGTAATGATGATAGATATGTAGATAGATAGACGTAGAGATTAGAAATAGAAACAGATAGAGATATTTGTATGTATGGACATCACTTCCTATTAGGATGCTAAAGACTAGTTGAACAGATTTTCTGCTATATATTTAATGCTGCTTCTAAAATGTCAAGATGAATTGTGGCTCAGTTTTGTTTTGGCTTTCTTGAGAAATCAGCCAATTATTCTTTCTACCCAACTACTAGAAATAACATACCATTTTAATCTCAGTCTTAAAACATGATTCTCGATGTATTCTCCTCACAATGTGGATCACATTTCAATAATAATAATGATTATGATTTTAACAGATCATAAAAATGCCAATGATAAAAGAATCAACAATAATGAACTATTACTTAGCATATAAAATGGCCCAGGTCTTATGCTTTATATATACCATGTCCTTTAAACTTTAGAACACTCTTTTAGGAAGATACTACTCTCTTTCAGCTCTTCTTAGAGACACTGAGCAGACTGACTAAGAGCTTAAACTCTGAAATTAACTGTGTAGACTTGAATACTGACACTACAACAAAGTAACTGAATCACCTTGGAAAACCTGCTTAACCTCTCTCTACTTCTATTTCCTTGTCTGTAACAACTAGAAAATGTCCCTACCTCGGAGGTTCTCTTGCGAGAAGTGTAAATCCTTAAAAACATTTGTTATCATTATGCCTGTTTTTGTGGAAAATCATTTACAGATGACAAAATTCATTCCTTTCTATGATATTTGACATGGCTAAAGTCAGTGAGAAAAGCAAAACACTGTCATACCTGTGTATCCAGATTTGCAAACACAGTTGAAGCTTCCTGGAAAATTCTGGCAGACAGCACCGTTTTTGCAAGGACTAGGCAGGCACTCGTTGATATCTCTCTCACAGGCTCTACCCGTGAAGCCATCTGGGCAGCTGCATGAAAATCCTCCCACTAAATTGTGACAGGTCCCCCCATTGTGGCAAGGGGACGGAAGGCATTCATCTATATCTATTTCACACCAGCTACCAGCGTATCCTGGCAGACACCTGCATAAGAAAGGCTGCAGAGGTTCATTTGCTACAATGATGACTGGAAGACTCTCGCGACTCTTTAACACAGAGCTCACAGCCAGTCTTCTTACGCAGCTCCCTCCGTTCTGACATGGGCCATGAATGCATGAGTCATGGTCCACAGATTCCACCTTTACTCCACTCTGCCGGAGAAGGATCTCTTTGATGCTTTCAAAGAAGGTGGCTACACCACTGGGATTCACATACTGATTATTATTTCGCTTCACAGCTGCCAAAAGAAACGTTCTGTTGTTTTCTTCATATGCACCATACAGTTGCACAGCAGTCCCTAGGCCTGTCAGCTGTGAACTGGCAATGCGTAAAAAATGAAGGTAGTGGTTAGTCAGGAAGTCCTTTACTGTTGGTACACCGAGACGAAGTAAGATGCTGTTGTCCACTGTAGCATTGGAAAATCCAGCAAAGAAAACTCGGATATTGCTCGTGACTGTGCTGTGAACTCCGTCATTGCTGAGGACGGTCAGATCAAATGTGCCATCTGTGGACCTGGGCTGGGAACTCAGATCACAAGTGCCCCCCGGAATACTGAAGAGGCTTGTAACTCCCGAAGTAAGGGAGCAGTGGAAGCTGTCTAATACGTCCGGATCCTGTGGCTTCACAGAGCCTAAAATCCCACCGGGAAACAAGTTGCCATAATAATTTACAAATATCTCCACCGTCCGAGATTGTGAAGGATTGTCATTTTGGTCTATAACTGTGATATGCACAGTTCCTGTGGAAGACATCTGAGGAACACCAGAATCCCTAGTAACCACAGACAGGTAGAAGTCTGCAATCTGCTCTCTGTCGATCTCTCTAGTTGTGCTCAGAACTCCAGCAGTGTTCAGACTAAAATAATTGGTGGCAGGGCCCGTGCTCAGCAAGTAATAGGTAAAGGGACCTTGATTTGGAGGGAGATCGGGATCAGTGGACTGGAGGGACATCACCAGAGTTCCTGGGCGTTTGTTTTCCATAACTTCTCCTTCACTGACGGTCAGCATAGGCCCATTATCATTTATATCTTCCAGGGTGACCAATAAAGTGGCACTTCCTGTAGCTGAGGGGGTCCCCGAATCAACAGCCAAAACCGAGAGATTATAGATGGGTAGAGTTTCTCGATCTAATTCTGCCGTAACAGTGATCTGTCCTGTCTGTGGATTAATAGAAAAGGCACCGTTTTCATTCCCTGATCCAATGAAGTAAGAAAACCTGCTCCAGCTGGGGATAGAGTCTGAGTCAAAGGCACTGACAAAGGTCACATGAGTTCCTATTGGGACCCCTTCGCTGATCTGAACGCTGTAGATGTTTAGACTAAAAATGGGTGGGTCGTTGGCATCAAGCACAGTGACATTTACAGTGACTTCATCTATGTCTGCACCTCTAATGCTGCCAAAATTCTTGGCCAATACCTTCAAAGACACCCTTTCTTCTTTTTCTCTATCAAGAATTCCAGAAACATAAATTTGTCCTGTCTTCTTGTTGATCTGGAAACCCTTCGTTCGACTATTACCAAAAATCAAATAGTGTACCTCCCCATCAATGCCCAAATCGCGGTCACTGGCAAACACTTCTCCAACAATAGTACCTTTAGGAGCTGCTTCTGAGATTTCAAAATAGTAAAGTTTGGAAACAAAACGAGGCACATATTCATTTGTCCCTTTTAATTGTATATTAACAGTGGCGAAGCTACACCTTTCTTCATCGGGGACATTGAAGGCTTTCACAGTGACATGGTAGCTCTGTTTGGTTTCAAAATCCAAGAAGCCTTGAGTGGTTATGACTCCTGTGTTAGGGTCAATGACAAAGAGGTCACTGTCAGATGACTGTACAGTATATGCAATCACAGCATTTGTCCCAGAGTCAGCATCTGTTGCATTTAGGTGGATAACTGTTGTTCCACTTGGGGCATTTTCCAAAACAGTAGGGAAATATTCATCAGAGGGGAATACCGGAGAATTGTCATTCACATCAAGCACATTTACAGTCACACTGCAGTAACCGGTTCTTGCAACCCATCCTCCATCTACAGCACTAATCGTCATTTCGTGTTTCTGGCATAGCTCATAATCAAGAGCTTTGGCTAGTGTTAATATACCTGTGGAGGAATTGATTGCAAAAATGCCTTCTTCATTTCCTGAAGAGATGCTGTACCTGATCAAGCCATTCATAGCTGCGTCTCTGTCTCTGGCAGAAACAGTTCTGACAATGGCGCCGATACTGTGGCTCTCAGGGATAGTTGCACTCATGTGGCTTTGAGAGAATTCAGGTGTGTGGTAGTTTTCCTCAGTGACAGTGATCTGAACAGTTGCTTCAGAAGAAAGTGGGGGGTTTCCTTTATCCCTTGCAGTGACTGTGATCAAAAAGTTTTGATTTAAGTCAGAAATCAGGGAAGATGCCACTGAAATCCATCCTGTATCATTGTCCAACTTAAATTTTCCTAAATGATTTTCATTAGAAATGAAATACTCTACTTCAGAATTCAGTCCAAAATCTTTGTCATCTACTGCAGTAACTTTGATTAACTTTGTACCAACTTTAACATTTTTGGTGACCGGAGTAAAATATTTAATTTTAAGAAACTGAGGAGCATTGTCATTACTGTCCACTATGTTGATGGTAACTGTTGTCTCACTAAGTAAGGAAGGATTACCTCGATCTGAAGATGTCACTATAAAACTATGCCTGTTGATGTTCACATTACTGAAGCCACTGACATTTTGGTATTTTAAGATCTGTTTATTGAAAATCTCTCCACTGGTGGCATTAATCCTGAAATACTCTGACTGAGATTTTATAAAATAAAACACTTGTCCATTTGATCCCTCATCGGGATCTGTTGCAGATACCTGAGTCACTTTGGAGCCAATCTCAGTAAGTTCAGGGCAATCTAAATAATAGGAGGGTCTGCTAAATCTTGGAGCATTGTCATTCACATCTGTCACAAATATAGTGACATCTGTACTTACAGTCCAACCAGAATCATGTGCAGAAACTCGGATTCTGTAACGTTCTGTATCTTCCCTATTTAAAGGTCTGCTAATGACAATATCCCCTGTGCTGGGATTAATTGTAAATGGAAGACTTGTGTCCATTATAGAATATCTACTAATTGCATTAATACCAATGTCTTCATCAGAAGTTGTGACACGTGTAACTGTGTATCCTAAGGGGGAATTCTCAGGAACATGGGCACTAAATATCTGAGAAAACCTAGGGGCATTATCATTTTCATCTAAAATATTAATGATGACTTTTACTGAGGTACTTTGAGAAGGGGAACCTTTGTCTGAAGATTTTATGGTGAGCACATAATGAGATACTTTTTCCCTGTCTAAAGGTCGAATGCTTCTAATTTCACCAGTAGCATGATTGATACTGAAACTATTTTCTTTGTTGCCATTAACAATTTCATAATCTAACTGTCCGTTGGGTCCGCTGTCCTTGTCCATTGCCGAAACAGTAAGTATTTTTCGAGGAGAGAGGTTTTCCAATATTTCTGATACAAATGGATCTTCCTTAAAAACAGGGGGATTATCATTGACATCTAATACTGTTATATCAAGTTTTTCATAAGAGGAGAAAGGAGGAAAACCTCCGTCTCTGGCCTCTATCCATACAACATATTTTTGCATCTTTTCAAAGTCCAGAGGTTGACTAATAGACACCTGCCCTGTTAATTGATCAATTTGGAAAGTATTGCCAAGATTCCCACTTGCAATGTAATAGGACAAAGGTTCTCCTCTCAAGGAGGACCCTGTAATGGTGGTGACGAGAGAGCCTACTGGTTGGTTTTCAGGAAACATGAAAGTTTGTTCTTTGGCTCTGACTTTAGGGAAATCTGCCTTGTTCACAAATCTCACAGTCACTGTTGTAGAATCTGTCTTTGGAAATGAGCCACCATCCTTTACATGTACAGAAAATGTCACTTCTGAAGCTCCGTTTAGTGGTCCAGCTGCCATAATGGCTCCCCTCAGTGGGTCAATGTGAAATTTTTCCGAGTGTCTACCCGAAAGAGAATAATGCAGTTCAGAATTTGGTCCAATGTCAGCATCTGTGACTGTAACTGCAAAGACAAAGGAACCTATAAAAGAGGGAGTGTGCAATTATAATCAAGTGGAATACCAAAGAAAATATTTGGTAGTAGGTTAATTCACATAGAACACTATATTGCTGCCTGATATGACTACTGTTGATTCCTTATATCCACTGTTCTATGCAAAATCCCTTTATCTGTGAGCTATCGTCACATGCAAATGAAGTATACACATAGATCAATTAAAATAATTATAAAGTAGTAAGAAATAAGAACTGAAGAATGGACTCAGTTTGGATTCCAAGAGTTAGTGCTTGGAATGAATGCCAATGGAACAGATTGTAGTAAATATATGCAGAAAAGCTGCCATAAGAACATGTTTTCAATATACTCATTCAGAAACCATTCCCAAACTTGCACTTCCACCCCTACAGAAAACTTTGTAACAAAGCAAAAAGTCTTTTATTTTAAAAAAGTCCAGTGATTCCAATTAATTATAATAAGTCTAATGAGGAAAAGATACTTAAGCATACCTCATTGTGCGTAGGAGATGCTATATCGCACCACCACACATTAGATGTTAGACTCACGCCTGCCAACATCATTTCAGCTAAAGATCTTCATCAGGTATTTATGACTTTGATATTGACATTTCCTTTCGATAAAAAGTTGGCACATACATTTATGGATTTGATACTTTAAATTGGTATCAATTAGGCAGACCACTGAGAGGAGTAATGCTGGATTCATTTATTTTATTTTTTTTAATTTTTCCCTTGAATTAATAATATTTTCATGCAAGGCAGATTAAATTAATAATGTGCTATATTTGTATATTTCCCCATTCAAGAATGCATTTTAAAAATTACAAATCGATGAAGATTTGTGTAGTTCTTAATAGAGAATGCCATTCTTTCAAAAAAAGAAAATGATATCAAACTAAATTTTTTAAAAGATACATAAATAAAAATACATATTGTCACATCAAAATGGTTCATAAATGGCTCTGTAAACTTACTAACAAAAAATTATCCAAAAAACTGAAATAGAAATAAATATTAATAAGAATATTTATTTATTAACATTTTTGAAAATATATCTATGAAAAATTGAAGTAAAATATTCATTTTCTACCAAAATGTATATTTAAATACATGTTGCCACTCAGATAATGTTTCTGGCACTGGTATATGGCATGAAAAATAGAGACGATGTCCCTATTCTTAGGGAAATTACACACAAATTATACCTCTGGGCACTACCATCCTTGACTATAAAATGATATCTATTTCAATCATTTATAATATGCAAGTAATATTATGAAATAGTAATACGAAAGATGTGGCAATTATAAAATCCTGTACATAATTGGTCTGGGAAGAAAGAATTCATTGAAAAGGTTCAAAGTTCCTTTAATTTCATTAGGCAAAACAATCTGAATTTTAGAGGATTTGCAAAATTAGGCTAGATTAGAAATACATATGTAAAAATAACATGAATATATTTATAGAAAATGTCCGAGATCTAGTTTGCTTATATCCGTGCAGCCTCATAGTTAGGGTGATTACCTGGAAGAGTAGGAGATGGGATGTGCGTGACATACGGGTGATGCTGAAATCGTGGTGGATTGTCATTGACATCAGTCACAGTGACGAGCACACTGGTGGAACTAGAAAGGGGCACCGGGGACCCCACATCACTGGAGACCACTACTAAAGTATAGTTATCTTTTGTTTCTCTGTCTAACAATGCACTGGTGATGATTTGTCCCGTGGATGGGTTGATGGTGAACTGAGAGTTTCCTCCAATGATCCTATAACTAAAGCAGACAGCAGAGATAGGCATATTTCTTATAGTTTTAATATTATAACATCTATTTACCACAATGTAAAAACTGAGGCAGAAATATAAGAAAATATTACAAGTAAGATCACACAACAATAAAAGCACGAATATGGCTAGAAGATAAATATTTCAAATTTTATGTGAACACCACATTGACAATCTTTATTGTGAGATGTCCAATGACGTTAAACAGGTCTTCACAAGTCATGCAAGGCCCCCAAATAAACCCAGCAGGCTGTTGTGTTTGAAATAAGTTAGCCTGAAAGCATAAATCAGGGCCTTGCTCTAATATTGTGGTTAGTGGCCAGGATTACAAATGAATATCTTTTAAATGAACTTCAATAAAATTATTTTTCTGCTGTGTACCATAGTAAACCAGAGATAATCAGTTGAAGATTTTATTCTTTCAAGACAAAATTCTGTATCTGACTTACATTGGTTCTCAGAACAACTGAAGAACTGATTATTTATACAGAGACCATCCTAGTTACTAATTCTCTCATTTGTCAGTCCTCATATGGCTTTGTTGCTTTCTTGTCAGGAGAGGTATGACATCTTCATGGCTATTTTGATGCTAGCCAGATTGGTTAACGGGCAGGAGTTTCCACTGAGAATAGCTTCTCTCTTCTTTCCGAAGAGTAAAGCTGTCTGTGTATACTCCTGATTTTATGTTTGAGTTGGGGTCCCAGAGATCAGCCAGGAAACAAGGAACTAAGCTTGGAGGTTCAGAAATTGGCTGTGGTCCATAATTTTTAAAGTTGGAGAGTAGCAAAAAAGTAGATATCTTTAAAGGGTTTCTTCTTTACAATAGCAATGAGATACCTTTCTTGGAGTTAACCACATGTTTCTATAGTTTGGTTCCTGTCCATATAAACATAGCAACATCATGTATCTAATAGAAATGTCAGGAGAAAAAGAAATAATCCCCAACATTGCAGCCAGTAGCATATACACTCCTCCCATTATGCTCACAGCTTAAAACAAATACTTCAACGTTTTTATGCTACATTAGTAAAATAATAAACTATTGGGGACCTTATATTTACAGCAATAGAGGTCTCCTAAAATGACAGAAAAATAGAAAAAGAATACAGAGGGGGTTTGGTTGAGAAATGATTTCAGTATTGATAAATTACTTGGTATTGCTCAGATTTTTAAGAATTTTTGGCACACGCACGTGCCACAGTCAGGAGTGAATGAGAATAGCACTGATTGTATTTCTTGGACTAGAAGAGACTCTTTGTAAAGTATAATTATTGTTCTCATACAGTAGATAATATCTACTGTCTTTATCAAAATAAAAACATCAGAGTTTTACAAATGAAGTCTTAAAAATTAGAAATTCAGGGCTCACGAAATAATCAAATTACCCTACCTTTTCAAGAAAGTCTGTAGGAAAGTGGATTTTGGCATTGTGTGATATTATTTTGGGAATTGTTGCTATCAGTGGATAGCAAGTGGATTAGGCCATGAGGTTCCACCACCATAAATGCATTAATGCCTTTATCTCAGGAGTGGGTTAGTTATCACCAGAGTAGGCTCCTGATAAAAGGATGAGTTTAGCCTGATTACTTCCTCCCTTGGTCTTGTGGACTCACTCGCCATGTGATGCCTTCCCCTTCCACCGTGAAATAACATAGCACTGAGGCCTCACCAAATGCCAGCCCCATGTTCTTAGCTATCCCAGCCTCCAGAACTATGAGCCAAATAAACTTCTATCCTTTAAAAGTTGCCCACTCTGTGATATTCTGTTATAGCAACAGAAAGTGAACTAAGAACCCTATGGCATAAATTCTTATTTTTTTAATTTTATGCTATTGTGTACACTATGCACCATATGATTGACTGTTTAAAAATAGGTAATATATTTTTTACTTTTAAAATGAAAAAACAAATTCTCATATTACTATGTGATTAATTTTTTCTAGACTTCATTAGATTCTAAAGCATATAAAAAGTAAATTTTAAATATGAGCTATTCTGTAACACTGGCTGCATGCAAACTTATAATTTTAAGTTAAAAAAAGGGAGATAGAAGAAGCACAAGGGGCCTCGTCAGAAGACTGACAGCTAAAATACTCTGCCCACACCTCTCTGACTTGAGGCTTGGTTCTGTTCTCATTCCTCATGGAGACCTCTCTTGTCTCTTTGGCCGACATTAATTTGAAATGTTATGAACTTTATTAGATCGTATCTTGTGCTATTTTCTTTATATTTAAACATCTATGCTGTTTTTTAAAGGTTTCTGGCAACTTATTGACTTAGTATATACCAAGCACACAACTGGGCAATTTATATATGCTCTCATTTAAACTTCAAAACAATCTTAACAGTTTGGTTTTAGTTTTGGATTTTTATAGATGAGGAATCTGAATCTAAGGGAGACTAAAATAGTTGCACAAAGAAACATACAATCTATAAACGGTAGATCCTGAGTTTGAATTTCTGTCCTTATGATTTCAACATGCACTTTTTCCTTTATACCACAGCATAAGAAGGCAAAACTCAACTGAGGGAAGGTAGTGAAAACAAGAAATGTCTCTGATTGCTCAGGCCAAAGTGGGTTCTTGCTTATGGTGTCACAATGTAGAATTAGGTTACATTGATTTAGTTTAATGCAAATGAACAATGTGTTAATTTTTTTCTGATTTGAGAATAAGAAATTACTGTTTCAAATTGTTTGTATAAACTGAGACCATTGTCATCTGAACTCTGAATCAATCGTTGTATTTGTATAGTTAAAATATCCCCCAGTTGAGTTTTTTTAACCTTCTTTACCTCTGCCTGAGATCTGCTAGTGTTATAAGAGCATGTTTGTGTTCTAATAACACTTTACTTACAGAAGCAGGCACAATACTTACAGAATTTGGCCTGCAGGTGGCGATCTGCTGAGCCCTGGTCTATGATACAGAATGAATTAAAGTTATAAGGCTTGGGAAAGTGCAGATCCTTTTCCCAGGAGCAGAAAAGGATCTAGTAAGGCTGCACTGTGACTATATGTTGGGGATTTGTGCAGAATAAACTTGGGAAGGTTCTGGGGCCATTTATGGGGTGACTGGAATATGGAGACTGGGCGGCTTGCCATAGGCAAACTGGAAGTTGAAAGTTTTTGAGGAAGAGAGTATCACTGTTAGAGCAGAGCCAGTGGATGCTCAAGCTGATTCGCATTACTGCCATTGCCTCTTCATTCATTGCCTCTGGCTTTGCTTCATACAAATTATTTCCTACAACACTGGGGAGGAATCACCATAAAATATAAACTAGTCATGTTATTGCCTTGCTTAAAACACTTCCATTGTTTCTTTCCTTAGATGAAGAAAGAAATGTTGAATTTTTTATACACTACACAAGGTCCACCATTAACCCACACAAACCTACCGAAAGGCTTTGTTTCTCTAAGGCCATGCTTCTGCATAGCTCTTTGCCTTTGTACCTGTTATTGTCATTATTTCGTCCCTTTTGTCCCTTCATTTGCAGCTAAATGACTTCTTTGTTCTTCTAAAAATCATTAACTACTTGAAGCTTCTACTTATTTTCTGAGTAATATTGACTACATTGTTCTTTCTACCCATCTGTGTTTAAATTATAGTTGTTACAAGGTACAATAATTAGAAGATTACAAAATCACATCTTGTTTTAAACTGTACTCTTTATGGGACTTCGAGTGCCTAACTCCTCAGAGTTCAACAGTGTTTGGAGGCTCCATAATTGTACAGTATGGTGTAGCATATAGAAACTAGGGATTAGAAACTAGAGTCAGGGAAGTAAGTTAATTTTTATTATAATAGTCCAGGCAGAACGCAATTATGGACTCAACTAGGATCTTGGCAGAAGGAACGCACAGAAAAGAACGGGTGCCAGAGACATTAGAAAAAAAGAAACATGAGAATGTGTCCACTGATTGAGTATGGGGGTAGAGGATGACCCTTACCCACAAGGTGTAGATGAAAAAGCAAGGTGACATTATTAAGAGAAAACAGAAAACCAAATGAGAAACAGTAACGGTTAGGGGTTTCAGGTGCATTGTGTTTATGATGCCAACAGAACCTCCAGGTAAAATATGTCTATCAGAAAGTTATAAATATAGGTAGGAAGCTCTGGAATGAAGTCACAGTTGATAGTACAGATTTGGAGGTTTTCTACATAAAACTCACGTTTTCAGCCATGGAAATGCATCTCAGTCGATCTCTCTCTCTCTCTCTCTCTCACACACACACACACACACACACACGCATACAAATATAAAAAAAGAAAAGAAAGGACTGAAAAAAATAATGCTATGGGGAATGTTCAAATTACTTTGTAGGGAGAGAAAAAAGACAAACAGAAGGCAAATTAGATGTGGTTGGAGATGTGGGGTGACAAATAAGGAGTGACAAATAAGCACAACATTTATGTTGACATTGAGAAGGAAAAAAATGCCAAAAAGAAAAGATGACCTGTAGTGTGAACATTGCAGAAGATAATAGAGAATAAGGACTCAGAAAAAGTCACTGGACTTGACATATCGCAGTAGAGTCTTCTGATAGAGCCTTTTTTAGTAAAGCAATAGAGGAGAAAATCAGATTGAAAGATTTTCAGGAATAAATGGCCAGAGAAAACAGTGAGGTAGTGAAGCCATCCTTTCAAGAACACTGTAGTAAAACTAAAGTGAGTGAAAGCAGCACTTCTAGAGAATTTAAAATCATTGATTCAATACACTTATTTAAGTGACAGCCACTATGATACGCCAGACGTTAGGTAAGAAAGAATATATTGGGAATAAAGTAGATATAAGGATAAAAAGAAAAAGAAAACTAACATTAATTTAGTGACTTCTATGTCCTAATAATTGTGCCAAAGACATTTATGGATATGAACTGATTTAATATATACTGCTTGACCCATAGTAGGGGTCAATAAATATGTAATTCTCACAAGGTATAAAGTATAATTTCTTATCTCTACTTTTATTGTTGCAGAAACTGAGACTGAAAGACATTAAAATGACTTCCCTAGGTCATGGCAGGCAAATAAAAGAACCAGAATTCAATCCCAGATACTCTGAGCATTTCTGTAGATATGCTAACTTATATAGATAAGCATGAATGTAGATAAAAAATGATCAAAAGAAGAAAGATAACTTGAAGGCACAAGAGAGAAATGCAGTAACTGTTGAATTAATGTCTTGGAGGGAATTTAATTGGATGAGATTAAGAGCATAGGTTAAGGGATTTTCCTTAGAAAGTGAACCCTGTCGATGCAGTTTTATGATTTTTCTCCCAGGTTAGAATGTAAAAGAATTAGAAGTGAGGTTTGAATGAAGGTTTGGACCAGTTGGTAGAAAAGGGGATAAAAAGCTATAAACACTAAGTTCTGGAATGGGTCTGTGGAAAGTAAAGATATAAGAATTTAGATAGATCAAGAGTAGGAATTAATATAGGCTGGTTTGCTAGAAGGGAAAATATTAAAGGTGAAGTAAAAGATATAACTCAAAGTAAGTACATCATGTGTAGAAATGCATAGTTTGATCAAATACAAATAAAAATATAAATAAATATCTGTTGGCTGGTTGCTGTGTGCAAGATGATGCTAGAACATAGGGGAAAATTAACAAAGTATAAGCCACATAAAGGTTTGTGCTTCTAGAGAGCCCCTCGGTAGTTGAGTAAATAACTTAAGTATGAAAAATTTAAATGGGCAATATAACAATTTAAAAAGTAGCTCTTTTAACAAGAAGAGAGAATGGAATTTCTCCAGGATTCCATGAATAGAAAGGAGTCATTAACACTTAATGGCATTACATTCCATTAAGGTTTTATTAGGCTGGACTAAATAAGGTTAAGGTTGTCATTATCATTTACTTTACCTATGCAAATATTTTTACCTTAAACTAGAATAATTGTTTGCCTTAAATTAATTTCCAAGTGAACATAATTTTTTTCACAAGATAAAAGCAACTTCAATTTTTATTTTAACTGATTCTATGATAATCTCTATAGTCATTTCAAGACTTTCACAGATGGGTTTTTTGGATTTCAGTGAATGGGAAAGTATAAAGTTAATTCTCTGATATTAAAAAAGAAAACAAGAAAATTCAGCCAACCAAACAACCAAAATACATACTACTAAACCGAAACATTCATATCAGACCTACCTGTACAACTCTGTAAAACATTCTGAAAATATGAACAAGAATTTCTAGACCAATTTTACAAGCATAGTTCACAAGCATAGGATGACATTTTTCAATGAATCTTTGGCATACGCTAGAAGAAAACAGCATATCATCATAGCATTTTATTCTAGCAATGAGAAAAAGGGATCAATGGATGATGGGATCACATTTGTAAACATTTAACTGCACAGTCAGGAATTTAAACACCTCAGACAGGAGAACTGTCCTGTTACTGACTGGCAATATTCTATATCTGCCTTAAGTAGGAGAAAATTTCCTCTACATGACAGATTAGTAATTATTAGATTACCACACTATAATGGATAGGACTTCTCTTCCAAAATCATTATCAGAAACTTACTGAGCACTAACAATCGATAGATGCAGAGCTAAGTGCTTTTCGTGGATTAGAACAATATGGGTTGACAGTTATTGAGCATTTTTTGGTTCCAGGTACTATTCTAAGTAGCAGCTCACTTAAATTATTTTATTTATTCTTATAGATTCAGTTTGATTATTACTATACCTAGTCTACTGATAAGAGAACTTTGTCCAGAAATGCTAAATAAGTTTCCCATACTCATGCAGTTCATAATAGTAGAGTCAGGATTCTATTCCACACAGCTTGATTCCCAAGGCTCTGCTCTTCACATTAAGCTAAAGACTTTGGACTTAATGTCAGGATATGAATTTCATAATTTCTATGCCTTGGTGTAGGACAAGTAAAGGAGAGGGTATTTCCTGGCCTTTTGAAGCTCATACCCTGGAAGAAGTTCAGTTGTACCTGCCTCTCTCTGGGTGGTCGGTGGAAGCACAATGACCCAAACAGTCTATGACCCTGGACGGAAATGTCCCCAATCCTCAGTGATTTGACTTCATAGGCCTCTGGGAATTCGGCTCTTCTCTTGGAAGTAGGTCCAAAAGAAGATCGTATGTTGCTTTCCCTCCTTTCACAATGCATATGCGGCCTTATATGGCCTGCAGGATCCAGCACCTGCCTACCTCTCTGACTCCTTTCTCATTCTGATCCAGACACACTGACTTTCTTAGATAAAACCACACACTTACTTCCAATCCCACTGCCCAGTCCTAAAGATCACCTGCTTAGAGAGGCCAATGCTATGGTCTGAATGTGCCTGCAAAATCCATGTGTTGAAACTTAATGGCCAATGTGATAGTACTAAGAGGTGAGGACGTTAGCAGATGATTAAGTCTTGAGGGGAGCACTCTCTTGGACAGGATTAGGCCCTTCTAAAAGGGCTTGAGGGAGTGGGTTCCCTCTCTTTTGACATGTGAAGACACAGCCTTCATCCCCTCCAAAGGACGTAGCTACAAAGTGCCAGCTTGGAAGCAGAGAGCAGCCTCCCCAGACACCCAGCCTGCCAGTGCCTTGATCCTGGACTTCCCTTCAGACCTCTAGTCGCCAGGCAAATACCGCAAAGTGACATCAGTCAACCACATGAAGCAGAAGAACCACCCACCATAGTCCTGCACTACAAAATCTACAAAATCATGTGATGTAACAATGTACATAAAATTAATAAGTAGAATAAAATTTTAGTATAATAAATAAATTATTTATTGCTTTAATCCTCATTTTAGGGATAGTTATTTATTTAGCAACAAATAACCAGAATAGCATTATGTGTTAATATTATAAAATTTCCAGTTAAATTAAACACTATGTTCATTTAGTCTAAAACTATTGTTTAATGAGAAAATATTCAAAGTTTACAAAGGAAAATATACTAACCTTATAACTGCATTTGTTGAAGCATCAGCATCTGAGGCATTTACCAATAAAACGTCTGTTCCAGTTGGTGCGTCTTCAGGAATTGTTGTGAAATACATTTTACTGGCAAAAGTGGGGACATTGTCATTGACATCATCTACTATGACATTGATTGTTCCAGTTCCAGTCAAGGGAGGAGATCCTAAAAGAAAAAAATTAAATCTTAATGCTTATAAATGACAAAAATAATAACAAATTTAGCAATAATTAGCTGTAGACAGAATTACTGAAGAGAATTTAGAAAACCTCAAAGTAAAATTTCTGACCACATGAGACAAGTGACTGAATGAGTTTTTAGTTACAAGAAAAATATTTTCATTTATGAACTAGAATTTGAACTCTTTCCCAGTGATTTTGCACAAAAAGCATAAATCATGCTCTTATTCTATTTTAAAGGTGCTGATTCAACAATGTAAAACACAACAATATCATTTAAATGCCACAAAAGATGCACTGCTGGTAATTTATCTGAAATTACATTAAAATAGCACAAACCAGATTTGGAGAATACCCAGGGGCCTAGAAATGCTGGCTGGGCAACTAACAAAGCAGTGTTAAAAACTGTATTCCTAGCTGTGACTATCACCATTACTATCAAAAATCCCAAAGAGTTTCTGAGGTAATGAAGTCCCTTTCTCCATACTATTCAATACATGTTTGTAAAGAGAACAAAAGCTTCAAGTTATATCTCAAAAGTGTAATCTTCCACTTGCTGGAAATAACTTTATGTGGATGAGCTAACTTAGGAACCTTTTTGTTACATCTATTTAATACTTAATAGAATGTGAAATATTTTTTATTTCCTGTTGCAGTGCTGTTACCATCATATAGTGAAAACCCAACATTTATTAAAAACTTGGAGTATGCTATCTGTACTACACGAAGTTAGCAGACTCTACTTTGTGGTGAAGGCCAGATGCCATATTTGGTTAGAATTCTGTGGGTTGTCCCCATAACTAAGAGGCAAATCATCTTCTTTTGGTTGTGTTTTCAAAACCATTTTTCAAACTCTAACTCTTCTAAATTGAAACAATGAAATTCCATTTAACTGCATTCATCTAAAATAAAATAAAGGCCTGGATAGTCTCCTTTTCTGCTTAAGATATTACTTTTTCTCCAATAAAGTTATTTGTCTTTATATGAAGTTTAAACCTATATATTTTTACTATTCAGTATTCTGTAAATAAAGTAATTCATTCATCTTTAAAATGTTTATGGAATACCCTTATTATCACAGAATGGTGTTGAGATTCACAAGCTTTCAATATTATTTTTTTCTAATAATATTGTGATTTGTTGAATTTTTTTACTACCATTCAAACTTTTTTCCTAGTTTCTTGGATTGTAATTATGGGTAGCATACTACCAAATCAGCTTTTTTGCTTAGTAGTCTAGGAACCAAAATTAACAGACTAGAAAATTATGGGATGCAATGGTTGTAGCATAATAACTCTCAGAAACCTATGCCATTAAATTTAATTTACACAGTGATAATTGTTGCTATACATATCTTTCTTAGTAAGATATTTTATATTATTTCATTTACATTAATATAAAATTTATGACTGCAGAAATCTTACCTATTAGTGTTTCATTTTGCATTAGAGAAAAGAAAATTAGTCCTCACTATAATGGTTATCTGTATAATTAACTACAAGCTTTTTAAAAATAATGTAAATGCCTTTGTACTAGGTGCTTAGTGTAAACAATGGTAAGATTATGCAACAAATATTTCACGCACCCAAATAGAGTTGAAAGTATTATAAACACTGGAGAAGCGCATCAAAATAAGACTTTAAAAATCTCATGTAACATATTAATATCAATAACAGCAAATATTTATTTATACTTAGGTATACATATGCTGGTTAAAAAAATTTATGTAAATTATCTTATCTAATCCTCGTAAATTAGTACCACTGTCATGTCCATTTTTTACATGAACAAATTAAAATTTAGAAAGTTTAAGTAACTTTTTCAAGGCCACAGACCCAGTGAGGAATGGCACCAAGATTTGATCCGTGTTACGCAGCTCTGAAGCATTCACCACTGGCAAACAGCCAGCAGGTGCTGCCAGCTGGAGCAGGGCTGCTCCGTGTGATGCTCTGGGACTCTGGACAGGCAGTGCTGTCGCGGAGCTCAGAGAACAGAACGAGGCAGGAGCTAGAGCCAAGACCAAGGGTGACTCTAGCTATCTGCCAGTTTAAATTGGTGAGGCACTGAGGCACAATAATCTTGGCATAGATTTCATTTAAATTTATCATAGCAACATGTTAAAACTGAAATAAATATTTTTGAGAGTGCTGTTGAGGACCTATGTTTGGTCTAAATTTCTTGAATGTGTGCCTCATTGTATACAGTTTGGTGACATAGAAGTTAATGTTAGTAGTGATCCCACTGGTTGCATTTAAAAAAAGACAAATTTACCTAGGGGATATCTATGCATTTGTGTATTTGTGTGAGCAAAAGGGGGAGTCATGAAAAGGAGAGGGTGCATACAATAAATTGAGAGAAGAGATAAATAAATCAAGGTTCCAGAGACAAAGGATGGGAGGAGATGCAGGGTTCTTCAATCTCGTTTACTTATATCTTGCTCTACTCACTAAAAATCAGAAGTCATCTGTAAAATCGGAATAATCGGAAGAGACTCTACCCAAAGTGATGTTGTGGGGAATGTGATGTGCTTAGGATAATAGCAAGCACACAGCAGAAATACATTCTGTTACTCATGCTTGTTCTTGAACTTGTTTTAGAAACAAGAAAAATAGAAATTGACTAACATATAAAAAATCTATTTTTAATTATATAGATTTCTGTATTATGGTTCTCAGGGCTTTTCTCCCCACAAATCTTTCAACTCAATTAATATTATTCAGGAACACATTCTGAATCATAATTCAACCCAATAATTGATTTGTAGTAAAAATATATGGGACCCAGTTCTCAAAAAATTCATAGCTTTGTGGAAGACATATTAAATTGGAAATTTTGAAATACAAAACTTAAAAAATTACAGTGAGCTTTTAAGGAAGACTTGCATGTTTCTTATCATTGCACTCAAAATCACAATGCTAAATTTACTAAGAAAATAATCCAGCAACTGCAAGCAAAGGTTTTATCTTTGGTATTCTAAAGTGTCTGGTGGTACACATATGGAAAACCACATAAAATGATGACTAACTCATTTGGTCAGGGACATGTGATTTCTTTCTTTGTCTATAAACTACATATTGTTGCTCACATGTTTTCTGAGTTAGTAAGCAAACAGAGGGGGGAAGAAAAGCCTGTTTACCCAAAAAACTTTCAGCAAGTTCAATCTCACTGTCTTCATACCAGAGAATATTTTATTTTTCCAGATGATTTTCAAAGCATCCCAGTGACAACCGATAATCCTGGCTTGAGAACTGGCCCCACAGGTGATTCTACATCCACATGGGTCCCTTTCTTCTACAGCCAAGAACTTTCCCCGGAGTCCTCTTTTCTTCCCTTAGCATCTGTCACAACCCACTTTATAAGCACTTGGAGTTTTCTTCTTCTTTTCTCTTCTCAAGAAAAATGAAGCACAATCTCTGCAATTGTCTTGACTTCCTTGTTGCCCCAGGAGATGTGCACACAGGTCTTGTTATTTTGTCTTTAATTTTTTCAAGAAAATCCTCCAAAAACTGTTTTAAATTTATAAGTCTTTTACCAAGATTTTACTAACCTGAAAATTGAATTCTGCCTTTAATATTTTTGCCTTTTATTCTTGGAAATAGAGCTTACCATCTGTCCATATCATTCTACCTTCTTACTTGCCCACTAATAGCATGAGCTCCAGAAGACACAGCCTCTCAGATTTAGGCAGGAAAAAATAAAATCAGGGGAAGAAAATGGAATGTCCCTTGATTTCCAGTAAGTCTCATTGCTACAGCATTCTTGCCAGATGAGGGACCCAAGCTCCCTAGTCCTTGGCGATCACAGATCTTGGCACTTACCTTATGTGCTAATTGAATGAATGATGAAGTCATGCTTTTGCTGTTACTTTTCTGTGTTTGTTTTGCTTGCTTGTTGTTTAACCCTTTGTTTTAACTGTGTGAAGAAGTCAACTAAGGTGCTTATATTTCTGTTTCCCAACATTTTTGTGTATATATCTCATTTGAAGTGCTGTACAATGTTTACTATTACTTTATCTTCGTCCAGAGCTTTTTGCTGTCCCCAAGCTAATACACCCAACTACCTATTTGTTGTCTCCTCTTGCAAGTTACCAAAAAGCCTCAACATTAGTATGTCAAAAATTTAAATCATAATTATGGTTTGCTAACCTAGCCCATATATTTATATATAAATTGAAATATACATAAATATATAATACCTGTTATTATATATATTTTGAACACTTGATACCCAATCTATATATTATATAATAATATATGTATTGCTCATTTAATATGCAGATTCCATGAAGTAGGTATTATTGTTTAATTTTTATAATGAATACTTTGAGACTCAAAGAACTTAACTGATTTTTTTATATTCAGCCAAAATGGACAGAGAGCCAATTTTAAACACTTAAAAAAATCTTTTCTAAGTTAATAAGGCTTAGATAAAACTATGCTACTCTTACTGCAGACATTTTACTGTATATTATTATCATTATTATCAACATAACTCCTGCCATATCCTCTATTAACTTACAAACTGAGAGCAGGAATACTTCTGTTTAATTAATTTTTATTATATATAGACCTATAATGAATACCATGATGCCTTGTGCTCTGTATTAACTTCTCCTTTCACTTTATATATGGAAATAATGGTCGAGTGACTACATGGCTGAAAGTTCAAAGAATCAAATACTTCTAGAAATACACAATCTGAGACCATAGGCCTTAGCCTACAGCTGGGGTCAGAGAACAAGACTGCAGACAAAGGTCAAAGTTTGGAGATAGTATGCTGCTTAGAAACAGAGGGTCCCAATTAAACCTGAATCCCATGAGAAGAATCAGAATACTAAGGGCCAACGTTTAGCTCAGATAGATCTGATAATGATGAATTATATAGGTGGTGGCGTAATGGGGCAAGATTGTTCAATTTCATCTGGGATTGATTTATGAGAACCAGATGCAATCAGAAAGAAACAACAAGATGGAAGTGACACAGGTTCCTGATGGAGGATAGTGAGCCAATGAAAGGGGTGGAATATAAATGAAATAAAAGGTCAAGTTCTCAGAAATTTGTATTTGAGTCTAGGAGGGTACAGTGGACATTTGAATTAGAAGTCAGAATTATAATTAAAAGCCAAAAGTCTACTTATAATTAGTAATCAGCAGATAAAAGAAAATTCAAATTTCAATTTTTTTAAATTATATATATTTTATATATATGTGTGTGTGTATCTATACAAATATAAATATAAAATAAACAGGTAAATTGATGAGGGCTTTTTAAAATTTTTAGAGAAAATAGCAAAAAATACATATTATTCTAAATGGCATTTTTTAAAGTGTGCAAAAACCAAATCATGCACACACACATGTGCACAAGCACAAACACACACACACAGACACACACACACACAGATTGTCCACCAATTAATCCTCTTATTGTTCATTATATTATGGCTAGTCCCAGGCATTGTCTGAGTCACATGTTATACCCTTGAATTTGGAAAATGATTAAACTCGTATTGCCTTTTAAGACTCGTGTCTTAATAAGCTCAAATATATCAAAATGGAGTTCAAAGAAATTTAAAATAAGATTTCAAAACGAAAAAAGTTTGAGGCAACTGCTCTATCAGAAAACACACAAGTATGATAAATGAGTCTAAATGACTAAAGTTCAAATGTTAGGCAAATTACATTTTTATGTTAGTCCCTATAAATTAAACATACTTTACTGAAACATGAAAAACTATTCAGCAGAAATAGAATTTTTGCTTAACTGAAATCTGTTGCTTTGCAACAAATCCGATTTCATTCTTGACATCAAACATTTGGTGAATGGGTCCCCTGACTGGGTGTGTGTTTGTTGTAATAAAGTATTAGCTTCTTTTTTCCCATGAAGTAAACTCATTTTTCTCACAGTGAGTAAGCCATCCACTGAAAATGTATTTAAATTCAGCCATCCTATATTAACATTGAAGATTATGTGGTTATATTTAAATTTGAATCTAGAAAATATATAAAACAAACAAGTATACAACATTTTACAGATGAACAACAGCTTTGTATTTTAAAAAGTACACTTTATAAGATAATTTATTACTGCTAATTAGTTCTATAAATATGCTTATATAAATTACATATATACACACTTAAGTATGACTTAATTATTTTCAATATTTATTCAGACATCAAAAACACTATATTTCCTTAATATAAATTGTATACTATATAGAGAGGACAAGTAAAACTAAAAGAAACAACTTAGTAATGAAAATGACACTGAAAAATTGCACAATGTGAATATGCTTAATGTCATATGCTTAAAAATGTTTAAAATGGTAAATTTTATCTTATGCATATTTTACCACAAATTAAGAAATTATAAAATAAAATATAATATTAACTAAATATTTTACCCCTACAAAAAGCACACTATGAAGAATTAACTATTTAGAGGACATTAAAAAAACAGAACTGTCAACACAGATATTGAAACTCTGAAATGGTAGAGGCTACCACTGAATTTTAAACTCGACCTACCTCCTACCACCTTAGTGAAATTATCAAATCTTGTATGTATGGAATAGTTATCAAAATAGTCTACAAAAATTAGCAAGTTTTAAAAGGATAAAATTAGAAAAAAAGAAAAAAAAATCTTATAATGAAATCGTTATTTTCTATTGTATATAATGTTTATCTCTCAGGGGATACAAACTTTTTGGTTACTATTGCAAATAGTTTATTGCCATTTCAAAGTTGAGTTTCCATTGTGTACTCAGATTTACAACTTATATGGAATAAATGAATAATAGACTGAAATCGTTTTATCAAATTTTAATTCTATGGAATATAATGGCAATTCTGGTTCTCATTCAATAGAATTTTGGAAGTTAATTTTTTTTGAATTTTTATCTTATGAAAATATAAATAAAACTCTATGTTGGAAAATTTTTCCTATTAAGGAGCAGCTGATTTAAAGATAGCTATTTAAAGAAATGATTTATAATAACACTTATGTCAATAAAGGACATGGTGCAAAGTCTTGCTTGAAATAAGAGGAAGTAAAACAATAACCAATTATCAACCTTGGAAACAAAATTCCCATCTAAGACAAATACTCCAATGGAAATAACGAAAGCTGCCTTAGACTCAAATATATAAGTTGAAAAAAATAAAAATAAAGTCTAAAAAATATATATACAAGTAAGTTAAATAAAATTAATTCCTGATAATTGAAAGTAACTCTAGCACTATTTGATTTATGGAATCATTGGTGCCTTATGAAAAGTTTTCAAGCAATTTTCATTAAACAAAGCAAGCTTTCCTACCATATTTTCCCACAAATCATACTGACAAAATGCCATCTTTCTGGAATATTTAAAAACAACTGTCTTCAGATGTAAAATGTCATATTACAGAATTCTGGCCTCTCTTTTAATTATAGAGTCATTTGTAATGAAATGACCTCCTTTAACTAAATGATATAACAGACAGTATTAATCCAAATTGTTATCATATCCTCACCAAGAAAATAAAGCATGATGATTAGTCCTTTTTGTTGTTAGCATTAACTTTTGCAAAAGCATCATGTTTTCCCTCCATGAAAGAATAATTTTCAGTCCCTGCATAAGAATGAAGTTTATTCTATTTCAGTTGGATGATAAATGCACTTAATAAGAAATGCTAATAAGTGAACTTTTCCCTGAATACTTATTAATTATGCTGATGCACAGACACTTCATAACTGAACTTTGGGCCAAATCTATAGCTGGAGTATTTCCATATCCTTTTAGTATATTAGACTATAAATAGATAGAGAAGGATAACATATTTAATTTGTGCACAGATTCATCTCCCACCCCCAAATTAAATGCAAATACACATACAGCCCAACTCACTACATTGTCTATGCATCTATGTGTATGTTATACGTACTGTATATTCTTAGTATAGTATCTAATATTTGCTTTGTACCTTATAAAACTCTTAGATATACATGTCTTCATTTGATGAGGAGAATAACCCTGTGATTTCTAATTTATGAATATTCTTACCTTACAAACGATTTTAATGAAAGAGAACCACAAGGTTTTTTTTTATTTCTAATGTTCTTTTTAATATAGAAATAATATTTAATCCAAAGTGAAGAAAATTTTATAAATATGGTCTATATAAAACAGAATATGGTAGACAAACTGACATGAGGGAAGCAGTGAGTCATGGTTAAGAAATGGTCCCTTGATCTGGTTGACTGGCTTCAAATCTTGTTCTCACTGACAAACAGCTGGATGAGACCTAAGTCAAGTCGCTTACCATGTTCTCTCTCAGGGACTACTGTAATGGCCTCCTCACTGTCACCTCTATTTCTAATCTTCGTCCCCATCACTGCTCCTCATAGTTTGTCCTCCACAAAAATCAGATCTTTTCAAAATCACTGGCTACTCCCCTGTTCAAAGCCCTAACAAGCCTCCACCTGTGGGAAGAAAGTGAGCGCGCTTTAATCTGGCCTAAGAGGCTGTGTGATCCAGCCCCTGCCTGCCTGTCATCACAGCTCTTCCTCTCTTCTGCACTAGCCCGGCCACCCAGGTCCCCTTGCTGCTCTTTGGTGGTAACAAACGTGATCCCTACTTTAAGGTTGTTTCATCTCCAGGCAACACTATTTACCAGATCTTCACAGTGAACATTCCTGATTCTACCATCAAAAATTAACCTCCAACTCGCCACTCTCCAGCCACTTGAACCTGCTTTATTTTAACTTCATCATGTTTCATATTACTCTCAGTCTATGCATTATATTTTTATTCATTTATTGCCTATCTTTCTGTCTAGAATGTAAGCTCTGTAAGGACAGAAACCTTCTTTTTTCAACACTGTCTCTTCAGCACCTGGAAGACTACCTGGAAGAGAGTGCTTCATAAACATTTTCTGACAAAATAATATCAAGATGCTTGAAAACCCACAGAAGCATAACAGCCTCATTGACTGTAATCAGCACTTATAAATAAGGTGCATTAAGTTAGCATGACAATGATTTTAATAAATGCAAAATAATAATTGGCTGCAATAATTAGCAATATTGTCATCTTCTACCTGCAAAGCCTAATGAATTCTTTATATCTTTTCCTATAAAGCAATTTAATTTGAACAATGCCTAAATTTAGCTTATTTTGAAAAAAATCAATATAGAAATTGCTGATTCCAATTAATTTCACTTCAGTTAAAAATGTTTTGAAACATTTATTTATTTCGGGAAAGAAAAATAACAGTTGCATGTTTTACTTATTAAAGTAAAATGAATGGCATATGAGAAGAAAAGGTTTTTAAATTGCATGTTTGGAAATCTGGCATGCAGAGAGTCAGCAGTATATTTTAAGGAATATTCCGATTTCCTTAAAATATTTAATAAATATGGTATAGGTGAGCAAGAATTTCGTTGAATGGCAGAAATTCTAGATGTTGATCTTTACTCTGCTGCTACCTGGGTCTGCAAACTCTGGTAAATGGCTTACTTCTTGCAGGCTTCAATTCCCTTATCTACAAAATAAAGGAAGTGGACTGGCTCATCTCCCAGAAATCCGCTGGCCAGAAAATCATCATTTTAAGTCAGATTTCTCTAACTTAGAATTTCTTTGCACATAGTTCTCTTTAAAAATCCCTCCAAACTATGCAATGAATTATAACTGTAACATCCCCAACTGTCATACCAGCTTGTTTTACTGCCTTCTCGCACACTAACTCAGTTCTTTGTAAGAATACTGACAGATATTAATGGCTCACAGGCATAAGATTATCTGTAGTTAAAAAAAAATTCTAAAGGACCTACAAAAATTACTTCCATAGATGTCTATCTATTAGAATAGTATATGCAAACCCTAAATGTTCCAAAATAAAATTCAAAATAAGCAAATTTTTCAAATTCAGTTGATGTGAAGAGTGATGGACCCTTATAGTTAAGCTACGTAAAACCATATATGTGCTGAAAAGGTACTTGGATATTTGGGAAATATGGAAGACTTACACTATTTTTGCTTTAGGATATCTAGGTTTCAGAGAATTGCCAAATGGTAAAACTTTTCAAAAGCCCATAGTTTCTGCTTATGGAGATTTTGAATTAGTGAATCAAACTAAGAAAAGGTGAATCTCAAAGCACAGAGTAGCAATAAGACCTGTCTAGAAATGTCTAATAGATAACAGAATTGAGTAAGAGCCAGAAAGTTCAGGGTAGAGTCATGAGAATATAACTCAAGCAGTATTTTAAGCACTTGAAACTGAATTAAAGCCATAAAATGCTTCAGTGGATCCTTACATATGACTGCAATTTATCACATCACACTAAACACCACAGAGCCTTAAACACTTGTGCTGCTTTTCAAAACAGAGGTCAATGTGAATGACCACAACCAATGTAGCAAAAACTTCTGGAATTTCAGCCATGATTTAAAAAAGATTTGCACTTTCCCTTTTGGAAGGTCATTTTAAAAATCTGTAAGTGGTAAATACGTAACAGTAAACTAAACACAAGTATGTTAAAGAAATATAAATAACTAGTTGCTTATTAAAATAATACGTTAGCTTTAATTGATAACTAATTATCATCATTTTCCACTCATTAAATCATTCGCTCATTCAGCAAGTATTTATCAAGCACCTATTATGTCACAGGTCCCATTGTGAGTGTTTCTGGGAATTCAGTTTTGAATAAGACTTAGGAAATTTACATTCTACTGGAAGGATGATGAGATTGGTGAGACAAACAAACTCTACTTACTCATATATTAATATATTTTATTATATATAAGCATACAATTTTAGATAGCAATTAGTGTTAAGAAGAAATCCCAACAAGGTCAAGTGATGGAGAGTGACACTGGGCACAGGGGAAGGGTGAACATTGGATCAGTGATTGGATAAATCCTCTCTGAGAAGTTGACATTTTACCTAAATATAATGATAAAATGACATGAATGCCTCATGGTCCAACAAAGCAAAACAAAACAGCTGGCTGCAGGGTACATAACTCCAGGCAGAGAGAACTATAAGTGCAAGGGCCATGGGCAGGAGAAAGGTTGGCATTTTTAACAAAGCCAGACTGACTGGCATTGGCAATGTGCACTAAATGTTCAGCAGCTGCTCTCAAGAAACAAGCCACCCCAAGCCGAAGCATTCATTGATTTCCATAGTGTAAATATATCCATGTTGGCGGATTTCAACCTAACAACATGATGACACTGAATGCAGGGTTGGGAGGAGACAAAGGTTGAGCCGGGGCCAGGGCTCCACGGCTTGTTCAAGACAAAGGCAGCAGCAGGTGGTGGTAGCCGGGATAGGTGGGCAGAGGCCCGGTCATTTAATGCCATGTGGTCAATGGTAAGACATTTAAGTTTTATTCCTAGAAACCACTGGAAGGTTTTTTTATTTTGTTTTGTTTTATTTTTTTAAGTCTGTCTGTTGCTTGTTGGATAAAGTACTGTGCAGGAGGAAAGATAGGCAGTTAGGAAGCTATCATACTAGCCAGGGCTTAGAATAAGGTGGCAGTATTAGAGATAAAGAAAAGCAGGTAAATTCAGGACACGTTTGGAAATTTTTGAGTCAGAGTTTACTTGTTAACAGACATGTTGAGTGTGGGGAACAGAGGTAGAGGAATGAAGGATAATGAGAAGTTGCCTTCGGCAATTGCGAAATGAGGGACAGAAAGCAATCGGAGGAGGGCAGGGTGGCAGAGGGCAGTCAGAAAGTGTTACTTTGGCCTTACTAAGCTTGAGATGTCTAGCAAACATGTTGACTAATATTCTATTAACAGCTAAAATAAACCATTCTCTTAGCTATTCTGGCCAATAAACTGTTCATGCAGGTATCAGTATTTCCACATATAGATACGACCACGAAGGAACACGCAGGTTTTCCAAGGTTATGTAGCTGGGAAATGGCAGAGGTAAGATTTGAACCTAGGTTTAACTCTAAATCCTATGTATTTAAACCTAGGATACACGTTCATTTGAATTAATTAAAATAATTTTTAAAGCGTGCTGTTCTGATTTCTCTGATAATTCCCTGCTACTTGCCACATTAAAAATATATTATTTATTGTGCATATGAGAAAATGGTAAGGCATAAGGCAGACTCTAGTAAGGAAGTCTACTTAGAAATAGACTGTCTAACCATGTGAAGGACATTAACCCATTTAGAGCAAGCTCCCCTCTTAGAAGAACCCACGTAGTAGTACCTGCATTACTGTACCAGGCAGATGCTTTAGCCTCCTAGGAGTTTCTATAATACTTGGTACAGTACATATTTCTAAAAGAAATAACAATAAGTAATGCATAATGAAGGCAGAATATCCATACTTTTAATTATAGATAAATAAAATATCATCAATAATTGAGTTGTAGTCTGCTTAGCAATTTAATCCTATAGGAAAAGAATGAGCTAGAATTATACTCCGTTCTGGTTTTGTTATTTAGAAATGTAACATTCAGTCCCACACACATATGATAGTGTGGTTGTAGCTTATTTTGAGCAGTAGACAAGAGTAGAGAGTTTCCAGATGTGCTACTCTATAGCTATGCAGTCAGTAAATTAAAAATATGATGATAGTTGGAATGCTAATGTTTTCTCCCCCCAAAAGTCAAAGATTTAGAGGTTTGCATGATTAAAAAGCTGCCGCTTCAATTTCTACTATATTGCCAAAGTTGATCTATCTTTGGGCTGCCATCAAGCAAGAGCTTAAAAAGAGCAAAGGAAAAGTGATTTGTGAGATAAGGAATAAAACTCTCAAACTTTTTTCTTCAGAACATTTTGATATTTTCCAGGTCCTTAGAACACTACGAATTTGAGAATAACATGGCATCTGGGATCTAAAAGATGCCACATTTTTTTGAATTTTCACATGTCATCTACCAATTTGACTTTTAAATCATAGCAGTGAATATGTATTTTAAGTTTTGTGTAAGAGACCTCATTCCCAGAAAACAGGATCAAACTGCAGATTCTAAAACCTGATATCTAAAACTCCCACATTCTCCCAAAAAAGTGGTTAAAAAGTGTGCATAGAATTGCGGTTGCACATTGCACATGAGTTTTAATGATATCAAAAGTACGCCAGGGAAGTAACTGAACATAGAATTGTGGTCACACATGAGTTTTTGAAAAAATCATCTAGTTTGACTTTTTTTTTTCACAATATCTGATTGCTTTCTACATCACCCATATCAAGTGATCTTCAGATGTCTAATTGAATACTTTGCCCCCAGTGGCCTCAGAAACACCAGTCCATTTTGGGGCAGCTTGAATAAAAGCACTCATAGAGAGTTGTGCTTTGGGATAAGGGTCACAAAAATGCCTTACTTTCCAAGACTGCCAAAATACTTTGACCTAAGGCACCAGTGTCACTGAAATTCATTTTTGCCTCCCATCATGCTCTTTAGCTCCATTTTTAAGGCCCAGTATGGCAGTCTTCCAAACACATTAATTTTACTGATAATTTAAATTTTCACTCATTATAACTCAGGACTCTCCATAAATCATAACCCCTCTATCTCAATATTGGACAAAATTTTCACACACCTGGTCTTCACATTTCTCATTTAATGGCAACAGTCCTTCATTGAAATTAGTTACACTTCTGCTATTTGTTCTTATATTAAGAATTCTAAGTCTCTGGTTTTCCCCCAGATTTCCCAGTTTGGCTCCTTGATACCAGGACTTGGTTCTTGAGCAGTCTGTGCATTTAGATAAATGCTTTACTGAACCTGTTTCTTGTCCAAGTTCCTCCTAACAGGCTCACTCACCCATGTCTATCATGAGAGAATAGAGGACTAGAACCATCTGAATGTTTTCAAAGCTGAAGTACTTTAAATGCCTCCTTCCTCAAGCGATAGAGCGTAAGGTCACACCCAGAGGGACTCTGGTGGCTTAGGGGTCAAGGATGCATTCTGTTTTACAGGAAGAGAGCTTTGCTTGCGATGTTCTTAAGCCCTTACTACTTACATAGAAATTTCATAAAGTGATTTATGTGCTATAAATTATATACCTATAATCCAGAATTTCAAGAATTAGTAAATTTCAACAAATATTTAATTTACTAGTACACAAAACATACTTTCTTTCACTCATGAAGAAATTATTCACAATTGACAAGGTTGCAATGGACTTACCTGAATCTGTAGCTGTAATCATTAAGACAAAGTGCTCCTTGGTTTCCCTGTCCAGACTCTGTGTTACTTTAAGTTCTCCACTGGCCGAGAGAGTAAAAGCATTGTCTTCATTACCACCAAAAAGAACATATGAGAGTTTGCTGTTAGATCCTTGATCATCATCTCTTGCCACCACCTGTAGGAGAGAATAGTACACGCCATGGATGTGAGCAAAATAAAGACAATGCATCCAATAGAATTAAATGTATTCATTAAAAATAACAAGGTAGAACCACACTCAAAGATTCCTAAGATGTATTTTTTTCAAGTAAAAAATGAAAAAGTGCAGTATAGTGTATATTGCATAAGTCTATTTATGTAAAAATATGCCAAAAACTAAAGCATAGAACTAATGCATAGCATTTTTGGAAGGCTTCACAAAAATTTTTAATAGCAGTTTCACCTGGGTAATTGAATTTATGAAGAGAGAAGGTAAAACAATATTTGTAGCAAATTTTTGAAACATTTACATCATTTTATTTTCTTACTATGTGCAGATATTACTCTCAGTGAAACAAATTCAAAACCACAAATACATAAATGTGTGCAACATGGATATACACAAAAGAATGTAATTGAAATGCAATATTTTTATCTATGACAAAATTAATAGGTTCTTAGGTTTGGTGTTTATAAACCTTTTCAAGATTTGCTATATCTGTAATTGAGCATTTATGGATGAGAATGGGGAGAGGGTAGGGAAGCATGAACATTGTAGAAGGAGGGGGATTTTCAGTTAGATGTCTGATAGTGAACACATATTGCTTTATTTAAATATACTGACCTGAAGAATTGTTCTGGGTAGTGTCTGTAAATTCTCAGGGACATTTACAGAATATGGAGATAGCTCAAATATAGGAACAAAATCATTAATATCCAGTAGGACAATGCTCACGGTAGAGGTATCAGTTCTGGGGGTGCTGCCCCGATCTGTTGCCTGAACAGTTAAAAGGTAAGTAGGGTTCTTCTCTCTGTCCAAAGGCTTAGCCACAGTGATGGCACCTGTGACAGAGTCTATTCGAAATTCCTGATTGGCATTACCATCAACAATGCCATAGCGAACCTGTCCATTTGTACCTTCATCTTCATCTGCTGCAAATACTTGTATTATGTCTGTTCCAGTAAGTGTGTTTTCATTAATCTCCACTTTATACAAAGTTTGTGCAAAAATGGGGTTGTTATCATTGATGTCCAGTACCATAACCACAACTTCTGTAGATGAAGAGAGAGACGGTTGACCTTTGTCTGTAGCCACCACTGTCAGAGTATAATTAGAAACCTCTTCTCTGTCCAGTTCTCCAGTGAGCCTCACTTCACCGTCAATGGTTCCAATACTGAACTTGTTTCCCAAAGGGTTCAGCAGGGTGTACTCAATGTAGCTGTTTGGGCCACTATCTGGGTCAGTTGCTTGGGCTTTGAATACAACAGTATCAATAGGTGTGTTTTCTGGAATGTATGTCAACTTAGGGGAAAGAAATGCTGGTGGGTTATCATTTACATCCAACAAAATAATGGAGACTTGAGCAGTGCTCGTGAATCTGGAGGCTGCAAGCTGTGGTAGGTCATGCACCTGAACAACCAAGTTGTAGAAGGACTGACTTTCCCGATCCAGGGCTTTTAGAACTTTAAGTACGCCATTCTTGTCAACTGTGAACTGTCCGAGGCTATCACCTGAAGCAATGCTATAAGCCAATTGAGAGTTGATGCCTGAAATTGAGGGAAAAAATAAAACTTTCTTAAATGTATGCTGATAGCAAACTAAGCTGCAGCAAATCTTCTGGCCTGCTTGATATATTGTACACTCAGAAACACTTTAAGAATGATTTAGCTGCAGTTAATTTATTTAGTAAATAATGCAAACATATAACTCTTTTCCTGCTAACTTTTGATCTGAAAAGATGTTTACAATCTGGTGAACAAATGATCTATGTATTGCTTGCTATTTACTAGGGTGTTGAAATGTTAAATTACAAAAGTAAAAGTATTCCGTAGAGTGGATATTTTTCTATACTTTTCCTTATTTCTACCACATAATTCCCGATGGTCCAATACTAACAGGGCCACACTCTATACTATTAGCCAAACATTTATAACTTCAGTAATTTATTGAAGCCAACACCAATTTTCAGAGAAGGGTAATAAAATGTTCTGATGTATGGCATTACTCATGGATGCTGTAAGTCTACTTTTATATTTCTTGTCAGAACCAATAAATACTTATTAATTCCTATTAAGCATCTAGCCAAGTAATAGTCTTCGAGTAAGTAGTTCTTTCTCAAACTTTATTATATATATTTAAAGTTTTTAAAAAATTTTCTTTAAAGGAATCATTAGCAGTGAAACTATACATAAAAGTCTCGAAATACAAATGCTCATACTATCACTGGGCTATATTTAGATAATGCCTATTTTTCTTAGGAACATGTATCATTTTTTAAGTTAAAAATATATCTAAATCCTTAACTCTGAAAATCATTGCAAAGAATCCTATAACAAAGATAACATGGAGACTAGATCCGCCTATTGTTTTAGTAAATAATTTGAAGGTAAATAACAAATAAGCATTGAAAACAGAAAGAAAAAGTCAGATTTTTCTGCCTCAGAGTGGTGTTTTCTTCACTGGTCATAATGCCATGTGTATTTTTACAGTTTATCTGAAAGATGTTGGGAATATTAGAGGATATTGTGATAAGATACATATTATGCACCTAGATAATCCATCTTTAGCAGAGATTTTATACTTTGGGACTCAGGAATATCTACTGAGTAACATGAATTGCTTACAAATAGCCCCTATGTTTCTAAAGTTAATTAACTATCCAGGTTTCTGAATTCCACCTATCAGAAATGATGTCTACTCTTTCCCAAGAGCCTTCTAGAACAATTTAATCAGCTTTTTGCTCTTTATTTATTTTAAATATTCTTTTTTTAGTATTCTATGACTGCTTCAGTTAGCTTTTGCCTTTTCTTGAACTTCATCAAGTTTTTTACAAAGGCAAACTTTACCTGAGTAATGAGATTTTCCTTTCTACCATGTAGGGCTTGTTCTTCTTAAAAATGCCACAATTACTTTTTTCCCGTGATTTTACGGTCTTTAAATAAAGTCCTTTGCCTAACTTGATGCGTAGGAAAAATATTTATAAAGATAACTTTCAGGCACTGGCTATTGACAAAAATTTCTAGGGTAAACAATGGTTGAGTTGAACTTAGAAAAGGTAGGGTTTCCCCCCTCATTATAAGTCCTGGCTTTTAACCTTTACAGCTTATTTAAGACTATTCACAAGTGAACAAAGCAGAGGTTATACAGTGTGGAATACTTAGGAGCCTGAGGATCAGGAAAAAGATGAATAAATAAAGCTAACACAGGTTACCGGTCAATTCACCAGCAGGAGAGAAAGAGAATTTTAAGATCTGGATAGAACAAAGCCAACAGCCTACTTCAATTCCTTATAACAAAATGCCAAAGGTTTTGAAGGATAAAATGTCCTAGCAATTTCACATACACACACAATTGGTGGAACTTTTTATTTTTGATTATGTATATATATGTATATTCACAAATATTTATATATGTTATATATATATAATCTAATTACTTTTTAAGGAAATTTTCTGCATTTCCTATGACCAATCTACCAGCAAATATTTAGTTCCTATTGTTTTGAGGCCCACATTCAGACATTATTAGAAACAGTTATGAAAACACCTGAATAAAAATAATATCAACAGAGATATAAAATTTAGTTCTACAAAAGCATATAAAAATCTTTCCTATCCATGATCAAAGGAGGTTAAACAGACTGACAAAATTTCACATGGCTGTGAAGTGATGGTCTAACATGTCCACATAAATCAACAGCAATGGGAGCAATTAAAGCAAGAATCTGAATATCCTTAGTCCACCATGTCTGCTGCTTCCTTGGGTAAACAGCTAAATTGCAGAGGCAAAAAGAGAACATGATACCGAGATTTTATGGCCTTGCTGTAAACTGCAGAACAGCCTCTTTTATAAAGGGGAAAAGTTTGGTAAATGGGTGAGTGGAGGAAGTAATAAATTTTAAACTAACTAGAATTAGAAAAAAAAAATTGATCTTATACTGTAATCCATAATGACAAATATATTAGGTAGCAATATTAAAAGTGAACTGAAGATAACAATTATTATCTTTGATAAAACAAACATAAAAATTTAACAACTTTTGCACAAAATATTACAACACTAGGAAATAGTTCTCATTTCAGGAACCAAAACCCAACTGGTGCAATTATAGGCCACGGAAGCCGTCTACATTTACTTTACTGTAAAGAAAAGGACTTTTCATTTCCTGACAAGTCTAATAAGTAACTTTGGGCACATGCTCTATATCTAAAAATACATGTGGACATATTAAAACTCAAAATTCTCCCTATACATTTGTAGTATTCTGAAAAATACTAAGCATGGACCATTTTTCTCTCTCTCTTTGTATCAAATATCTGAACTATGAAACAGTAAATATATTATTTTTAAATTCTACACTTTATCCATAACTGTTGGAACTTGAATTTAGTGGGCTATAAAAGCCCACTTTAACTTAAAACAGCCCACATTTCAAACCCTTTATGTTCAATGCTCTGAAAGTCGTTTAGTTACATGATTCTTCTAGCAGTTTCATTGTTGTATGTATGGTTCTGTTATAGATAGACAGATAGATAGATACAGATTGGATTTCATCCTTATGAATAATTTATCTCCAGGAAGCATAGCCTACAAAATATATAAAAATATACATACATAAACATATATAAATAACAAAACATTTAAAAAAATGATAGGTATATAGTTCCATGTTTAAAAATGTATATTTATTCACAATCTATAAATATTATCTTATGATTTCTATAAAGAACTAACATTTGTCAACTTTTCACATTGCTGCAACACATACAAGTGTTCTGGATAACATTCATTTTTATGAAGCAGTTTCAACCTCAAAAGATCACTAGAATATGAAACTCATTGACTAGTCAAATGGTCTTCACTGTGCACTAAGAATATATGGGTATATTTATTCAGCAAAAATTACCATTGCTTTATTAGCAAAGCATTCTTACATGATTCCCCAATATTTTCACATGTATTATTCTAGAAGTTTATTATTTCTAGAAGCCTCATGATTAATACAGATATTACTTATGAAAACAGTAAAATATTTGCTTTATTCTTATGAATTGTCATGTGACCTAAATTTTAAACTGAGAGAATCTATATGCAGATAACAAAAAATGTTAAATTTATTTTCATATAAAACTACCTCACTTAAGAAGATGACAATATTACCTTATTAAGAACTTTCTGATCAGAAATTAAGAATAATTAGTTAATTTAAAAACATCTGAATAATAGTGTTTGAGAAAAACTTTGAGAATCTTTAGTGTAATTGAGTTGGCACATTTTGCATGCAAGGTTAGTTACCCTTTCACAGCCTTATCATTGTCCTTGAAATTCAGCAAGAACAGGAACTCTGTCCTATATTTCAGGCCAAGGTACAGGAAATTACACTGATAAAAGTATTCAAAACTAAAACAATGAATAAAAGTAGCTTGAAACTTTTACTCTACACAATTAAAGAAAAAAATCCATGAAAAGTGACTTGGAGTCAATGGTTAATGTATTTCTTTGCTTACATGTGCACGGAATATTCCATTAGGTGTTGACAAAGAAAGCTTATTTTATGCTATTTTCCCAGTTTCCCTACACTTGAAGCTATGAAAGTAAATGAAATTTATTGTAGAGGAGCACACAATTCTATGAAACAATGGGCTCTCTTTGATGCCAAACAAATCAGAAAGGAAAATGGTGGAAAATTCTTCACTACAGAAGGCTTAAGCACAGTCACAGGGACAGAGAACTTAAAAATGTATGAGTAGCATTGAAAATATTCATATTCAGGAAAGAGGTAAACTAAAAGTTATGATAACAGAGAAATTAATCTCTAAAGTAGCAATTAATCTCAATTATGTATAGATGACTAATTGGAGCCCATCCACAGACTTGGGATGAGGTATGTGAAATGGCGTGTTCCACATTCTTAGGCCAGGACTCAGTATATACTAAATATTTGACAGAGCTCAGTTATTGATATTATTATTAATATTGCTATGATGAGTAGTAGTATTATTGGCAATAGTAGTAGTAAGAGTAGTAAAACTAGATTACAGCTGCATCTATGGTAGACATATTCATGTATCCAATTTTAACTGTACTTGAATAAGACGAGGAAACTTCAAAAGGCACTTAATGAATTCTAAAGAAAGTATTTCCAATTTCGTTTATTGAAACATATATAAAGTCCTGTGCTTTTTGCTTCTCATATCTTTCCAAGTGCCATTTCTAGACACTACTGAAATGAAACTAAGTATAGAACAGAATGTTAAAATAGAATGGTATTCTGAGATTACATAAATCATCAAAGTCGTAAGAATGAGAAAATTCTAAATTGAGGTAGATATGCCTATGGTACTTGGCATTCCTTAGGTTAGAGACCTATTTCCTCTTCCCTTGTTTTGTATACTGATAGGACATTTAGTTGCATCCAGTGGAAGGGAAAACAATATATTAATTTTCCAAATAATTTGGCTAAAGACTAGTAATCTCTACAATGCTATCTTTAATGCTATCTTATCTGATATGCATACTTGTAAAACAAGTCTTGGAAGAAAGGCCAGAGTGTAAGCTTTTAAAAGAAAGTATACCAAATGCTTTTGCAATAAATAGAAATCAAACATATGTAAAGTACAGAGTTAGTGCAAAATCTCAACTTGAGTATATAACTTAAACAGATTCGAGACTCTCCTTTGAGTCAAAGCAGGAAAGCTTGCTAAAATATTATTAGCAATTCTGGGGTCAAAAATATAAAACTTAGTTATACACTTCTAAGTATTTTTCTTTAAGGATTTAGTTTCCTTTAGTTTTGAAATTTTATCATTTTTAAGTTCAAATAATATATATATACATAAATATTTTTATTTATATAGTAAAAACCTACCAAAAATTGTCTTATGACTTACTTCTACATTACTAAACTTTTACTGGAAAAAAAGAAGGTAGTTTATATATTTTATATAATGATGAAAGGTATGCTGTGTAATTATAAATACATATAAATTTAATACAATTTATAAATACAATAATTATAAATAAGAACTCAACTGATAAAATATTTAATTTTTAAAATCTTCTATAGTTAAGTTATAATTCTATTCCTTGACTTTGGACCTATAGTCACAAAATGAAAATTTGTGACAACTGAACAGGTTAAATAACTATAATATAAAAGACATTTTTTTCAGTGACATTTTAATGAAGTTTTTAAAAGCGTATTAAATAAAGTACATACCGTCATCTGCGTCAGTAACATTAAACACAAGAACAGTAGATCCTAGAGGTAGATTCTCCATTAAAGATGTGCTATATGAATTCAAGCTGAAAATAGGTGGATTATCATTTACATCTAGAATATTGAAATAAACTCTGATGGTAGTAAATTGTCCCCCACCGTCTTCAGCTCGAACAGTGAGGATATAATATTGCTGAGTTTCAAAATCTAATACTCGAGTCAAATTAAAGACTCCAGTAACTGGATTCAAGAAAAAGATGCCATCTTCATCATCTTCATTCACAACATATGTAATTTCTCCATTCACACCAGAGTCATCATCCGTAGCTAAAATAGCTGCTACCAAAGAACCTATCAAAAAGAATAAATTAATAGTCTAAAATTAGTGAAACAAGGGGTATTACTCAGACAATAAATACAAAGTCACCAAAAATATATTTGTACAGTAAAATATCTTAACTACAGAACCACTATGAAAACACAGTGAACACAACATTCCACAGATTTCTACATTAACACGGATCCCAACATTCCCATGTATCGATAAAACATATATAACACATTAGATAACCAGTGCATCTCAGGTTGCAGTGCAAATGTTCTGGTTGATTAATCCTACTCTGACATTATTTTTCCACCTAGCAGTACCAATTCATAAACATATTGATGAATTGAGTGAACATATACTGTAGCACAATGCTAGTGTCAGGAACTGAGGATGCCAAGAAATAATATAGATTTATCCCCTGGGGAGATCACTCCATAGCTCATATGGTCATTGCTATAATTAAGGCAAGCAATAAATGTGATACGAATTTCATGTAGGATATGTGCAACACATCTTGGGCAATAAAACTGTAGAAAGAAGTAGTCCCCTATAAATGTTTGATTCCTTTGCCAAATGGCGTTTCCAGACCATATGCCTTATCATGCATACTCATTCCAAATGTAATTCAGAATAAAATTTTAATTTTAGATAAAAATTTCCAATAATGGGAATGAAGCATACACACATACCAGAAATATGGATATTGAGTACTCAGACTCAACAATCCCAATATAATATGTTCAAAGAGGCAAGATTATAAATCAAGATTCAGATTTTAGTAATACTGGGCACCTGCCAATATCCAAGTTTCATGATACAAACTCACAAATATTTTCTAAATTAACCTTTACCCTAACTCTAACAGAATTTAGTTTTTATTTGATAGAAGAAAAAAATTCAAGCTAAGAGAAATGAATTAATTTGTCCTTGGTCACACAGTAAGTATTTAGAACCAGTAGTCACAGTTTTCCATGTACTTTTTTTGTTCTATTTATACACAGCAGCATAAGCACATTAGACATTTTTAAAGTGGAAAAAGAGTATCCAAACCGTAGTTGCCAGAAAAATTAACAAGCCATGTCACAATACTTTCAGACACAGAAATACCTATAATTAGTAATCAGATAAATGGCTAGCCTCATTCAGTCTCAAAAATCTAGCAATTTGCTTGGGAATTGTAGCAAAGATGGTTAATTAAAAGACTCAAAAATCCAGCATATATATTTTTATAGCTAGTAGCATATGGTAAAAATTAGTCACTAATTGAGAGCAGCCAAAATATAGTCTGTAATTTTAGTCAAAGGTGATCCTTACAAAATATACTTAAGGGCATGTCACCTACCAGGGATGGTGTCTTCTGGGATGTCAAAAGAGTACACAGGTCTGGAGAACTTGGGTGTGTGGTCATTCACATCACTGACAGTGATATTAATTCTCATATCCGAGGACTGAAGACCATCATCAGCACGAACCAGCAATGAATATTTGGAACGGCGTTCCCTGTCCAGCCGCTTGGTTGCTATCAAATCTCCAGATTCAGGGTCAATGCGGAAACTATCATCAGCTCCACTAATGATAGTGTATGTCACAAGAGCATTTGCACCCTAAAAAAAGAGACCAAGGAGCTGAACTACTGGAATTAGAATACTAGAAGTGAGAGCATTGCTCCTTATATTTCTTTTCAACATGTATTTGACAAAGTGAGGCTTTTTGGCTTTAAGTTCACATGATATAGGATTTTGAAAGGTAATAGGAGGTAAACTTAACTAAGGAGGTGAAAGATTTGTACTGAAAATTATAAAACATTGATGAAAGAAATAAACAAACAAATGGAAAGATATATCTATGTATCAGAAGACTCAATATTATTGAAATTTCCATAATATCTATGCAATCTGCAAATGCAATACAATCTATATCAAAATCCTAATGACATTTTTTACAGAAATAGAAAAACAATTCTAAAATTTATATATGGAACTACAAAGGACCCTGAATAGTCAAAACAATCTTGAGAAAGAAGAACAAAGCTGGAGGCATAATGCTTCCTGATTTTAAAATATATTACAAAGTTAAGGTAAATTTCAAAAGTACAGTACTGGCATAAAAACAGATATATACACCAATAGAACAGAGTAGAAAGCCCAGAAATAAATCCACACATAATGGTCAACTGATCGTCGATAAGGGTGCCAAGGATATACAATGCCTAAAGGATAGCCTCTTCCAAAAACAGTGTTGGGAAAACTGGATAGCCACATGCAAAAGAATGAAATTAGACAGTTTTCTTACACCATACACAAAAATCAGCACGGAATGTATTAAAGAGTTACATAAGACATGAAACTGTAAAATTCCTAAAAGAAAACTAAAAGATGGTCTTGGCAATGGTTTCATGGACATAACCCCAAAAGCACAGGAAACAAAAACAAAAACAGACAAGTAACACTGCATAAAACTAAAAATCTTCTGTATAGTAAAGGAAACCATCAACAAAATGAAAAGACGAACTATGAAATAGAACAGAAGGCTTGTAAATTACATATCTGATACATAAATAAATCTTCAGTTATGCAAGGTAAATAATTTCTAGAGCTCTGCTCTATAACATTGTGCCTACAGTTAACAGTACTGTATTGCACTCTTAAAAATCTATTAAGAGGGTAGATTTCTTGTTAAGTGTTTTTACCACAATAAAATAAAAAATAAGAAAGGTAACAGAAGAGTATACTATTTTATAGTCTTTCACCATTCACTCCCCTAAATAACATAACAAGTTTAAGCCTTCAATATTAGCTTTATTTTTTTAACTCATAAAATATACACATGGAAAGGAGTGAAATAGTCACTGTGGAAAATACCAATAATACTATTACTTGTAACCACATTAGCCAGAAGGTTTGCTGAAGGCTCGCTCAGTGCCAGGCACTGTGGCAGCACTATGCACGCATTACCTCACCTTCATTCATTACGCCATGAGGTACACCTTCACACACAGGCACACTGTAAGTGTTAGTGTGGATTTCAAACTCAAGTCTGCCTGACTCTGAGCTGTGTTCCTTCTGATATTGCCTGAAAAGGTAATTAAATGACAAGGCAGGTGCTAAATAGAGGAGGCTTGCAATAACACTTTAAGAACCAAGACAAGGGAGAGGGATTATTTGGAGTTGCTTTATTTAGGGAAGATACAATGGAGACTATGGTGCTGAACTGAGTTTTGTAGAATGAGAAATTTTTTTTAAAAAGTAAAGACTAACAAAAATGTTTGAGTGTAAGCAAAAGTGCAGAGGGAGGGAAAATGATACGCCTGGCTTACTTCGCTGTTGAACAGTTTGTTAGAGTGGAGAGTTTTAATCTAGAACAAAGGAAGAAAGTTAAGCTAAAATGTTAGGTTATGAGTATATTTTGCAGAATCTCAAATGGAACACAACTTGGCTTGAATTCTATGGCCAAGAAACTCATTTCTTGTTTAAATTGGAAGCACCCTTTAAAAGTTATTGATATAGTATTATGGACTAGAGTGAGAAAAGGCCAGAGAAGGGAAACACCAAGTAGAGTTTGGGACCAAAAGATGGGCCTCATTTCCCCAAAGTTGGTGAAACAAGTCCCAAGTCCCCGTCCTATACAATGAAAGCATGGGTGATTTCATGTGTTCTCTCAGGTCTTTGAACTCAAAACTCTGAACTCTGAACTAGAAAGTTGGCAGAGGGAGAGGAAAGGTTGGGAAAAATAGAACATCCATTAAGTGCTTACTAGGTGCTAAGCACTGCTTTGAGCACATCACTTCAAGGGCACTAATTGATTTAATTCTTAAAGGCAAACTATTTAGTTAAGTACTATTATAATCTCCATTTTAAATATAAAGAGACTGAGACAAAGGGACTGAAATCCTGGCCATCTTTGCCTCAGATCTTAGATTCTGAATCACAATGTACGCAGCAAAATATACAAGTGGAATTAGTATGATTTGACAGGTTATTGGACATGGAAATAATAATGTCTCTCATTTGTTCAACATTTCCATATATAATCTCACTTCTTTTAACAACCGCATGTGATGAGTAAAAGTGAAAGAAAAGAAAAAAAAAGTTTTTAAATTTCAGATTACTTTGGCTGGGAATTACTGAAGACATTTCAGAAATAGGATCTGGTTTGATGTAGGAAAAATTATGAAGTGAAATTTTACTTGTGGTGTGTTCAGTGACTGAAGGCTAGCTTCGTAGAAACGGTGATCTGGCGATTAGAGATGTGGGAATGAGGTTTGAGAAAAACGTCTGGGGGTCATTGTATGAGGTATCTTGAAGCCGCAAAAGTTGTCCAGAATTTAAATTAGAAAAGATAAAGAAAGGAACAGCAGCAGCATAAGGACTGAACAAGAATGCGTAAGGAGTGAGAAGCAGCAGCAGAGGAAGGGATTGGCAGTGGGAAGAATGAAGAGTGATATTTCTTAATTATGTATGTCATAATCATAATACTGAGTTAAACATACACTGCTTTGATTGGGACATAACATTCTGGGGCTACACTTGCTGGGTTGAGGCTCTGCTCCACTACTTACTAGTTGTGTGGCATTGGGCCTCGTACTTAACCTCTTGGAGCCAATGTTTCCTTATCTGGAATGATGATATTACTCCCCATCTAGGGTTGTTGTGAAGATTAAATTAGTTAATACATGTTAAAAAACCTAGAATAACACTTGAGAAATGTTAAGTATAGGAGAATGCTAGCTATTATTTTATTCTTATTTTTACTATTTTCTTATCAGATTAACGTGATGGGTTAGATGTATTTGACAACTTAGACCTCTGCAAAAGAACAATTTAAATCAAAATATGGTTAGAGTTGCTGTATATTCTAGGGAAAATATGATTTCTGATTTCCTATTATATCTGATTGTTGATCTTGACTCTGAGGTATAAGTACTGTTGGAATTGACTTCAAAAATTACTTTTTGATTTAGATATACTCATATAAACAATTACTATTACTGTTATTAACCTCTAAAAATTTGCTTATTAAAATATTCATACAAAGAGATCTTAAGAAGAATAGTAGGGAAAACTTAAGTTTTGAGTGTGTAGGAATTTAAAGCTGACATACTGGAAGATTGTAACATCCATGTTTCTATACATCTTTTTCCTCATTGCTTACATATGTTTTTTCCTTCATGTTCAAACATATAAGGGAATGATTTCTAACAGTCTAAGGCAAAAATATTCCCTCTTTCAAAATTTATGTGTAGTGGTATTTGCTATCTTTTTGTATGGCATTCCCCAAGCCAATCTGAAAATTTAGTAAAATGAATGCCTCAAAGCACACTTTAATTTAATAATGGCACAGCGAGTCTAACACATTATCCATATTCATCTTGTATATTCAGGTGTACATGGAGTACCTAACATATTTATTATAATTTTATGGTTTAACAAAAACATTCAGTAAGAATTTTAGACTTCTAATCTGACCATATTCTGTACTATTTGTTCCATTTTACTAGGAATTCCAACATTTTAGTAAAGTAGCCCATGTATGAAAACAACTACATTCAATTTTGACCTATTACAATGGTAAGTATTTGAAAATTAAGGGAAAGCAAAGAAACAAAAGCCTATTTAAAGCTATTACAAAAATTGTTTGATATTTAGAAATGTCCTCTCTACAAAATGACTGTAATAATAATATTCTTAAGGTTGTGATAATTTTTCTGAAAAGAAGCAAAGACATATCAGACTGTGTTGATAAAATAATATTTTTTCTTATTCAAAATCGCTGATGTGGTGAATTAATACTAGTGAATGTCTGAAAATGCCTCGCCAAGAGTAATGATTTAATTAGGTTTTTTTGAAAAGTATATTTATTTAATATCCAAAATGTGCCATATCAGCAAAATGTCAAGAAACAAATATTGTGTTTCAGCTGCAGTGCAGTGGAAATAATGCTGGTTAAAATATTCTACTCTCCTGAACCACAGAGACAAAAGCACATGGAAGGAATTCTAAAAATAAATAGCTATAAATTGCAAATGCATTTTACAAACTTAAATAGTATTTTCAAAAACAAGTATGGTACCATGAAGCAAAGTGTGAGTATCCTGGCTCATTACTAGAATAATCATTCTTTGCATAAAAGGGAACAACAGACTGACAGAGTCACGTGCTTCTAAGAGATGTGTATCTTCATCCAAAACATGTTTCAAGTGATATTTCAATTAAGTTGAACATGTGCATGTTGCTTTCTAAAATTGTAATTCCATTACCCAGGTTTTGTTCTCCAGAGCCCTTTCTCTAACATACTAATACTTATATGTTAGCTTAAGTAATTAAGTAAAAGTATATAAATAATAATAAAAAAATAAACACAATTTGCTGATGACCTACATAATCTCGAGTCCTACTCAAACTAGATGAAAAAAGAAAACAGAGCCATGATTTGGTAAGAGGGAAAACATTTCAAGTATTTTTTTCCAAGTTCAACTAAGGGGTAAGGAACTGAGAATAAAGTAGAAAACAGAATAAAGTTTTACCTATTATTAAAAACATTAATATTAATTTCTTTTAAGCAACTCAAAAAAGGGAAACAGTCAAAAATTCCAAATGCCATAAGAAGCCATTCTGCTTGGCATAGGTCCAAAGAAATGTGGGTTCCTCACGTCAGAGTTATAGTTGGTAGTTTTTAAAACACTATTAAAATTTTTTAAGGGAAAACGTATTCAAGAAGAAAAACAACCTTATGAGCTTCAACTTTAAAAAGTAAGGTCCTAAAGCAGTTTTACAAAAATGTCTCCCTTGCCTTTAAAGTTGTAGGTGCACCTACTTACTCCCTTTCATCATCCTCTGCTGCCTTTCTACACACACACACACACACACACACACACACACAGAACTCATTACAAAGAATGTGGTGATCTTTATGCCTTCAGGCATAAAGTCACACCTTGCACATATTGTCAGCATTCCTCTCTCCCCTGGAATTTTAACAACCTTCCCTCTATTTCCCTTGTCTGTTCCTACTTTATAGCTTTACACTTTCTGCCTGGTATTAGCCCACCCTGTCTCATCCCAAATGCAGTTCTTGTATATCCTAGATACCATCATTTTACATTCAGTATCTTTTAAACTAAATGTCTAAGTGATAAAACCTGCATTGTTCATTAAGTATTTTTTAAACTTAAGAAAACAAAGCTCAATAGAAATAAAACAATATTCACTAAAATAAGTGTTAGTATAAATACCTAGATACATAAAGACATTCAAAAGATGAACTTGAAGGCAATGGAAGTGTGAGTACATATACACATTACACACACACACACACACACACACACACACAGAAGTCAGAAAAAAATAAACATGCAGGCAGCACTGCATTTATATTAACACTTATTTGTAATATTCCTTAAAGGAAAATATAGGGAGAGAAATAAAATTATAACAGTATCAAGAGCATAATGTTAAAAGCTTTGAATGTTTGCATCTCTTTGATATAATCAGTTCTTAAGAGAGAAGTATGATGATTAAAACAACTAAATTTCCAAATACAATTTTATTTTTGACTCACTGTAATTTGTACTGAATAATCCCACTCTAATTATAATATTCCATGGAGTAAACAGCCATCCCATTAGAATATATATTATAATTAACATGATTATTGCTTCATTCTTTTGACATGATTAGAATAAATCATTTCAAACAAATGAGTTTTATTTGCTCTATTCCTACAGAGAGTATAGCCAATAAAATAGCCATTACAACTTCAATTGTTTGATGTGAATTGTCTTATGTCAATTACATGTGGTTTTTTTTGGTTGTTATTGCTATTTTCAAATAAGAGTTAAAGAAATTTTATGAATTGATATATCCAAATATATTATAAACCTTAAGAAAATTAAAATATTTATTAAATTATAGCAACATTTATGTTTAAATGTTTACATATATAAACATTGACTAAATAGTGATAAAATGTATCTACAATAATAGAAGTGTTCAGTCACATAACTCTTTTAATGACAGCTAAATGTGGAATAAGTGTGAACTTTTCTCTACATAAAATTGAGTGGAAGTTACTAAAAACAAGACACCAAATCTTTTCTAACAGGAAACTATAATTATCTAAATGTCTATACTTTATTCTGTTCCCTTTTACTAGTTAGATTTTGGTAAAATTTGTAAATGACCGAGTCATTACATTTCTGTATTTGCTATTAAAATTAATCTTACTTATTCACCTTTTTAAAGTTAAAGAAATAAATTTATGAATTTACTTATAAACCAAAAATCAAATTTTCAGATATTTCTGGAGTTTGGAAGAGAGTAAGGAAATTAAATTCCCTTCTCTGTGTTGGGGTTGGCTTAAGGGGCAAAAGGTAAGGAGACCCTGGTGTCTGGGAAGGTTATTCCTCTTTCCTCAACACCAGAGCGTTAATTAAACTCTTTACCCAGTAAGAAGGCAAAAACAAGCTGTGAATTTTTTTCCATGGGAAAAATATGTAAATGACAATTATATAAATTTCCATACCATTTGGACCATGGTGATTACATGGTTCAACTTAAAATATGAATATAGAAAATAGTGATCTAAATTGTACCCCCTAAAAAGCTTCTGCCCAGCAAAAGAAGTAATCACCAGAGTGAATAGACAACCTGAAAAATGGGAGAAAATATTTAAAAACTATATTTTGACAAAGGATTAATATCTGGAATGTACAAGGAAATCAAACATCTCAAAAACAAAATCAAGAAACAAAATAAAACCAAATAACCTCATTAAAAAGTGGGCAAAAGACATAAATAGCCATTTTTCAAAAAAGACATACAAATGGCCAATAGACATATGAAAAAATGCTCAACATCACCAATCATCAGGGAAATGAAAATTAATACTTCAATGAAATATTATATTATACCAGTAAAAATGGCTATTAATAGAAATGCAAAAAATAACAAATGTTGGTGAAAATATGGAGAAAAGGAACACTTATGCACTATTGGTGAGAATGTAAATTAGTACAACCTCTATGGAAAACAGTATAGAGATTCCTCAAAGAAGTAAATGTAGACCTACCATTTGATCTAGCAATCCCACTACTGGGGTATTTACCCAAAGGAAAAGAAATCATTATATCAAAAAGATACCTGCACCCTTACATTTATCACAGCACAATTCACAATAACAAAGATGGGAATCAACCTAACTTTCCATCAATGGATGACTGGATAAAGAAAATGTGGTATCACACAATAGAATACTATTCAGCTATAAGAAGAATGAAATCATGTCCTTTGCAGCAACATGAATGGAACTGGAGGCAATTATCTTAAGTGAAATAAGTCAGAAACAGGACAAATACTGAAAATTCTTCTTTATAAGTGGGAGCTAAATAATGTGTACACATGAATATAGAGTGTGGAATGGCAGACAAAGGAGATTGAGAAGGGTGAGGGAGGGGGAGAGGGGTGGATGATGAGAGATTTACTTAATCAGTACAATACATATTATTTGGATGATGGGTACCCTAAAAGTCCTATCTTCACCATTACATAATCCTATGCATATAACAAAATTACATTTGTACTCCATAAACATATAAAAAATTGTGCCCCCAAATTTCACATTCACCACTACACATGAAATTTCTGTTTATTAAAGGAATTGAAAAAGCATGAGCTTGCCAAGATAATATCCTAAAAATACATGAGGATATTATTGAACTATGTATTTTGTTTTTAAAGATATATGTGTGTATATATACACATGCATGCAAATTAAATGAAAAATTGTAAGGTAACCTTAAAATTCTGTAATTTTAAATTATTTGCTTGTTAGAATTACAAATATAAATCAATCCTTAGCTGCTATAAGATAGCCAATTGGGATAATAAAGGTATAAAAAGGAGATATGTCTTTAGATATTTTTATTATTTGAGAAAATAAAATAATTTGACTAAGAAATCTGAGATGCAATCAGCAATTAACTGAGTTGTGGATTCCCAATAAAAGGAAATTACCTATTGATAGTCTCTATCTTAACATTCTTACATCACATTTCAAGAATCAATTTTCTTTGGAAAGGAGCACACAATGCTTAACCTTGATTATTGGGTAATTAAAGTTGTCAGCATATCTAAACATTTGATAAATCACTGCAATACTCAGTTTTAAAGATTCAGAGACATGTTCTGAGCTACCTCATCAGCATCCATGGCTGTCAGTTGCATAATCTTAGAGCCATCTCCAATGTTCTCCTCTACAGTGAGATCCAGCATGTCCGTTGGAAATACAGGTGGATTGTCATTGATATCCTGAAGTGTTATTTCTACCTACAAAGAGAGAAACAAACAATGCATGAATGCCACCATGTGTCTGCAAGATACCAAGTAAAATGCATACCAAGAACCCTTGCAACTGAGACTACCAAAATGAATCTGAACCTTTGCATATAACATCCAAACAACAGAAACTACTCCTAGGGAAAGTTGTGAAATCTTTATGGGAAAACATAAAGTAGAAGCTAAGATTGTTTGACTTTTTGATAGTAATTGATTTTAAATAATTGCCATGGAGTTTATGCAAGAAAAGTCACGGATCACCTGTCATTTTAATCCCTAGATATGCATATCAGTGAGGAACTGCCAAGGATTGGAACCATCTGTCATTCAATCATTAAATGCCATCTGACATGTAGATGAAGCGGTGTAAAATTTCTTCCTGAAATGTTTGCATATTGACAACTAATGTCTAGGGGAAATAAAGAAGTTATTATGTTGTTTTAAGAAACACTCAGAATTTCTCCCTGTAACGTCAACCCTCAGCCTTTCAGGGAAGAAAAACACACACATCTCTTTTTATTTCCACTCCTATTAGCACTTTTTATTTGTGACTGAAACCAAATGATCACAGTTGTCATGTTTATATAGGTTACAAATATCAACAGTTTTTCTTGAAAGATCCTAGCCAGGGTTACTTGTTTGTTTCCCTACCTATAAAAAATTGTTTAAAGGATTTGTGAAGTCTAAACAATAACTTCAAACCCTGTGTTTTGTCTTTTGAGCTAGGTGCTAAAAGCTGGTGTTCTGATTAGAAAAAAAGAAGACAGCTGCCAGTAAAACTGAAAGCTTCCCCAGATGGATCACAAAATTAAGTCATGGAGAAAAACCCACTCATCCATTTAGCTAGGATATAACCAGGGCATTTTTTTTCTCATCAGATAGAATGTCATCTTTTAGAGTTATGCTGCAAAAACTCCATTAGATCCAAGAGTGATGAGGGTGGATATGAGGAGAATGGGAGAACAAAAGAATTCTGGTTTTCCTCCTTTTGGAGGGTAGGGGAAAGAGGTCAAGAGGAGGGGGAGAGACAATATGTTGGATTGTCATTATTCTTTGACAAGGAATGAGTGGGAAATGTAGGAGAGCTGGACAAAGAAATGAATGAGAAATTGATAAAAAGAGAAAACCTCAGAAAATAATACACAAAATTAAGTACCAAATAATTGTTACACTTCTAGTTCCACCTTTTAGTGGGAGAGTTAGGATTATAGAGCAAATGCCTCAAATGACTCCAGGGAATGGTTCAGACAGGGAGTCTCAGAAGTTGGAAATCTGCTACTCCTGATTTTAGCTAGCAACAATCATTATCTACACCACTTCCTTTAAGAAAAGACCCACAATAGCCACAACTGCATCCTATTAGAATCATTTCCAACTTTCATGTGTTTTAGAATTAGAGACACATGAAGTTCAAATTCTGATCTGCCACTTACTAGCTGGATGAACTTGGGCACTTAATTTCTCTTGGCCTCAGTCCTTCATCTTAAAAATCAGGATAATAATATGGGTCTTAGAGCATTTTAGGAAGACTCAACTTTGATGATATAGGTTAAGAAAGTTCTTGGCGCGGTTCCTGGAACAGAAAGATGTCAAGATCTTGGATTTTATGCTGTTTGGGCAGACCTAGGAGGTTCTTTAGAGCCAGAGACAGGCTATGAGAAAAAGTATTCAATCAATAAGAATTCTAGTCCCACAACCAGATTCAATCAATATAATCTGTTGTTCATCTCTGGTACATATTGAATGTGTACTAAGCATTGTGTAGGAAGAGCTTATATAAATGTATTTCCAAAGACTGAAAACTGCTGATTTAAGAATAAGTGATTCTGGAATCTGATCTTAGCATAGGTAAGTGTTGTCCTGCAATCCCTTCACTTATCCTAATCCCTACTGTAGATCTTTCTATCTACAAAGAATTGCAAGATTGTGACCTATGTGCCTGTGTTGTGGTCACCCAGTCTAACATTTATTCATTCAATATTTTAGAATCTATCACACAACAGGTATGTGTTAGTCACTAAAATATGAAAGAAAATAAGACAGGTCACCATCCATTGCAGAAAATAGGTGAAGTATGTTAATAGAATGTTTTTAAATAGGAGCATATACATTTATCCCTGGGAAAACATATTGTTGACATCTTTATTCCAAGAAGCTTGTCCATCACACCATAGATAATTTTTTTTAGCTGCGTTACCTCTTGCTGTTGGCTGTTACCATTTTTTCCTGATGATTCCAGATCCTAACATGTCCTTGGCTTATTCTCTTGGATCTGACACCAACCATTACTATACCCTCTTTGGACTAAGATTTGGTATGATTTGTTTTAAAATGTTAACATACAAAACAAGAATCAAACATTAAAAGTTTAGAGAAGATATCCGGAAATAATTAAGACATTATAATGTATTATAGACCCCTTTCTTTCTATACAGATTGGGTCATTTTAAAGAATACAGACAATGAGTATTAGCAGTTTAAAATTCTGAGATCTGAAAACAACCTACAACATTATTCTAAAACTAAACAATGTATATGTTGCAAAATATATTCTATTCTTTTAAAAGACAAACCAAACACTACTGCATAGCTAAGCTTTTAGTGCTAGCATTGCCCATTTGGTGTTTTACATTTATCTTTACATTTGTTTAGACCAGAGGTAAAATAATATCATTTGAATATTCATTTTGCAAAAAAAAAAAAATCACATTTCAAACTCAGAAGCTTTTCTTCATGAGGTTGCTGTATTTTAAATAAAAAGAAAACAAATACTGCCAACAGATTTATAACTTAAGTTGGGGACAACTTCAAGGTATCAACTCTGAAAGTTTGTGAAAAATGTCCTGCAAAGATGAAACAAACATTACCCTGTTAAGATAAGACACCCTCATATTTTATGCATGCCTATCAAATGCTGACTGTTGTGCTTAGATATTTGGCCCTTAAAGAACATATGTGCTTTCACCTGCTACAGTTACAAGAAGGGCATTTGGTAGATTTGTGTTTGACTTACCCCTAACAAATACATCAGCCACAGCTAATGGTTGAACCACAGGTTTTGTCTACTTCCAGGACTATTGTGACCATTTAGGGACCTTTAGAATAATAACTTTCTTGACTAAGATCCTGCTCTCTAGACAGTGAAACCTGGTAAATAAAATAATTTTATTTAGATATAAAAGATGACAGACATTGAGGGAGCTAATGACCAGTTACTTCAAAAATGGTCTGTCTTTTGGTAGTTTTGTAAAGGTAATGTTAAATTAAAAATACAGCTTTAAATATTGTTACCAAACTACTTTATGCTAAAGAAATAAAGTCCCTGGTATTCAGCTTGCTGAATAGTGAAATGGATATTAAAAAATGAAAAATAAAACTATGGGAATAGTGCTATAAAATTTATAATGCTTTTCTCTTTTAATTTTTTTCTGTAATATGCAGTCTATCATTTTAATTTGTAGTGACTCAAGAATGATATTATATCTTGGAGATTTGTTTTTTAATTTTTTAACCAAATATATCAGCATATAACTACATGATCATTATTTAACAATAACAATTATCAAACCATTATTATAACTATAAAACTAGATCTAATTATAAAACATGATATTTCACTGACTTAAATTGATATTATGAAAGTAAGATATTATATGCAAGTTTGAGGAATTGACTAAAATAGCAAAGTCCATGATGAGTACATTCCCCAGTTAATAAACTGATAATTGCCCTGTGGTCACCACCTCAACCACAATTAAAAACATATTCTTAAATGCATAACCTCTGTGCAAGTTAAATAAAATGGTTCTTAATGAAGTAGATGAAAAAAACTATAAAGCATTTTAATTCGCATCCATCCTGCAACCTATACAGAATGGTGCTCAAATGAGAATGAAAAATAATATATTTTCTTTTAATTTGGGAGATTGTAGTATTTATACAGTACACTAAAAGTTCAGAAATCCATTCATTTGCAATTAGAAGTATTAATATTTTTTAAGGAAACTTAAATATCATGAAGTCCATCTCTCTTATGTTACGGAGAATCAAAACCAAGACATTGAAGTGTCAAGTAATTTGTCTAACAAAAAAATTTTAGATCTCCTAACTCTAGCCCATTGATTTTTCCAGGGACCTGTAGGGAGAGCCAGACCTGGGAAGCAAGCTGAATGATGTGGCCTAAGACCACACAGTGCCTCTCTCTGATCTTTGCTCAAAGACAATGATCTTTCATATAAAATACGCATTTGATGTCAACCACAAGAAAATGATTTTTGAGAAAATTAATATCTGATGGGCTGCTTTACAAACACTATTTTATGCACACCCTTGTCCATTTTTAGGTTATTTACATTTACATTAAAAGAAAATAATCTGCGTGTTTGTCTTATCAATCTCACTGGAAGACTATAATCATTCAGCAGGAAGGTCATGGGTATATACTACAAATAAAGATAATTTAGTTAAATTCTCTGTAGATACCAGTGAGAGTGAGTGCTTTTAAAATGTCTACAAAAAGCTGTTTCTTTCTTAAAAGATGCAACCTGTAAATATTCATTTTCAGAAATGACTGACATTTAAATAGTTGGCAAGATAAACAGAAAGTATAGGAACTATAAAATAGTAAGATCTGATGCATCAAGGCCAATGGTGCTTGATTATTTGCTTTGTTTAGTGGCAATAATAATGATTTACATTATTGACTTTTTATTTATGTGAAACTGACACCCCTAAACTAAATTCCTTGCATAATACTATCACCTAGACCAGTGGTCCCCAACCTTTTTGACACCAGGGACCGGTTTCCTGGAAGACAATTTTTCCATGGACCCAGGTGGGGCAGTGGTGGTGGAGCTCAGGCAGTGATACACGCCCCGGTTCCTAACAGGCCATGGACCAACACGGGCTCACGGCCCAGGGGTTGGGGACCCCAGACCTAGACAACAAAAATTGTGACAAGCTTCGCCCTAAAAATATAGTTTAGAATTCAGAAATATTATCTCTAAATATATTAAAATAATGATATCAAGATTGCATTTAAATATACCTTGTAATTAGGAGTTCTGTCAAAAAATATTTATTTCAAAAATAGTATTTTATAGCATTCATTTATTTAATACATATAAATTACATAAATTGGTAATTGCAAATCTCCTCCAGTTACTGAAGATCATTGTTCTACTCTAGACATAGTCTAGAAATTTAGAGACTTCTAGATTCTGAGATTTCGAAAGCAAGAATTTGTTCTGCTCATTGTGACAACTTATCTATACCTGGCACATAACTTTTCCTTTAGAGATATTTCCGTTTTTATAGCAAATCTGGGTTATTTTCACATTTATGTTACAGTTACATGTTCAGCAAATGTAATAATAAAGTAGATATTTTACTGGTATACCAAGAGTATTATCAAAGTTGTTCTCTGTCACAGTGATATTTAGAACCAATTTAATCATATTGATTGCCATATGTGCCCCTTATGACATCATATATAATGTTTATGTTATGAAATCAAATGAGCTGCTGATTTTACAAAAATGCAATAACTTCATACGCATAATGATGACTGAAAATTAAAAAAGCTTCAGGAAAACATCTTCTATATGGTTTGTTTAGAAAATCTCTCATTTAGAAGATTGGAATAAAAGGTCTTAAGCAATCCCCGTCCCTACTTCAGAAGCTGCTACATTAAATACCATGAGAAGCACCAGTAAACCTGAAAGAATAACTGAGCTCATTCGAATGTGCATTACCCTTAATAGGCCATCACGATGTCATTCCAATAACCCTTTGCTAGATGATGCCCTAAGTTTATGTTGTGTAGGTACTATTGAAATTCAGCGAGGAAAAATATATAATCTTACACTCGGAACAATTTCACTTGGCCGGAGTGAAACAAGACTCTGGAAACCTACAATTTAATGTCCTATATGGAGTTTCAAGTGAGGAGCTGACGTTGAAAGCAAATGAACCAAACTGAAACCCACACCAGAATCAGTACAATCATTATGCCTGAGCTGTCACTTCCTTTGGCTCTGAAAAGGAAAACTCCACCTTTCCTGCCCAAGCTGAGTTCAGAGTGTGGAGTGTGAGTTTGCCCACAGTGCAGTGACAGGCTGGGTGCATCAGTGTGTGCAAAGGAATACTCTGCAACTTGACCTTAAACGAGGGAATCAAGTAGACAGTCAAATTCAGCCATTAGGAAAAAAAAATTCAACACCTTCTTATATTATCATTTATGGGTTTAAGCTGTAAGTACTTCCATTTCTTAACAACAGTCAAGAGCCGTATTGCCATGAAGGGATGGTGCCAGAGTCTGCATATTTCCTTTAATTTTGTTCTTCATTTCTTTCCCTATTTTGGGTGACCACGGGGAATTCTACTGCCATGGGTCTGGGTGAAATGTTTCACTACATCCAGAACACTTCATCATGTAGCAGAGCCAAAATCTATTATGGTTTGCAAGTGACTCATATTTTAGTTATGAGAAGGCCCTAACAAAGAACAGTTTACATTTAAATGCCCTAAATGTCAGGAATGTAATGTTTGGACTATGTAGGTATGCAAGGTCTGTTCTTACTCTATGAACGATATGTTTAGGTATTTATTTATTTATTATGTATAACCAACCTAATTCAAAGGAGTCTGTGGTGGCTGAAATAACAGTGTGCTGTCTCATCTTGATGGTATTACTGAAATTTTGAAACTGAAATCTTGAAGAAAATGGGAGAAATCAAACTTTGGAGAAAAGATCTATGATTCTATTCTACGAAAGACTGGCAGGGACTAGATGTGACCTATTAGGGGAAAAACATGAGGGTTGCTACCACAAAATCTTGAAAACATAAGCCTGTTGTGGGCCTAAACTCTACTGAAGTTTCAGGAATCATCAGAAAGTAGATCTATGCACTTAGGTATATATTTGTTTCTTTAGAACTCAAAGAAAAAATTGAATAAACATTACATTTTACTAGAAGATGAGAATTTAAATCACATATACTAAACACCATTTTACTATACTGTTTTATAGAAAACACTTTAGTAAAAGAAATATGATATAATGATAATATTTGATGAAGTAACATGTAATTAGAGAATTAGAATATTATTCTTTTTGGAACTTTAGGCTAATAAGCATTTTGTCATTTAAAACTTTATACCTTAAATTCAAATTAAATTATATATATTTAGAAATCTGTTCATTTACTTTATACAAAAATGTACTGTTCTAGTCCAAGTATTCTGAAATATTAGGAATAATGGAAGCATATATATATTTTAGATTCTTTTTAGTTTCATTTTTAAAAGCAAAGTTAAATTAAATATAGTGAGTTTTAAAACAATGTATTTCTCACATATGCAAGATATATGTAACTGTGACCAATTATATTTCTCAAACAAAAGCAATTACATTAATCTCTCACCACTAAAACTCTTCTAACAGTCGGCAGCATATGTTCCTGCAATTTTGATGCATTTCTTACTAGGAAGAAATATGTATCAGTAACAGGCAGGCTTGGAGAGTAGCCAGAAATGACAAGAATGGCTAGAAGTATGGATAAGACATAGTTAACTCCATTCTTGAAACAAAATGCTTTCCATAACTCACTAAATGTGTGGTGACTTAATAAAAAGCTAGTTTTGTTGTGCTTTCAATATTGTTCAAATTAGAACCAAATAAGGATTTCTTTTAAGGCAAAGGCAACCATGTGTAACCACTTCAACTTTTCCTGAAATCAATACTGCATAATTTCTGCATTTTAACAGATTCTTAAGGATGCCCAAAAGTAAATGCAGAATAAAAGATCATGTTAAAATATGTGTGGTTACATATGAAACTTATGGAAATTTTTATACTATTCTTCAAAACAAACACCCTGCAAAAGCATTCTGTAGTATACTTTTTAATAGATGTTAGTCTGAATGTGGTAGAAACATATCAAAGGGAAAATTCAGTATAAAACAAACAAACAAAAGAATGCCACTAATTTTTCCTTCACTTCTTTTTGCATAATAAATACTGGATACTCTGAAATAAAGAGGGCTTCTATTGAGACTGTTGGAAAACAAAGAAAATTGTTTGATTTGTACTAAAGGTACAAGCTGTGGTAGACTGAATTACTGGTCCCAATTCTTCATCTCTCCCTGTAAGTAACTTTGCAGTCCCTTCCACTAAAGGTGGAATTTCTCTCCCTGCCTCTTGACTTTGGGCTTACTCATGATACTTGCTTTGGACAATGGGATATTTACAAATATGACACAAATAAAGGCTTGAAATGTGCTTGTTCTCTTGTAACTCTTCCATGGTGATTCGAACAATCTGTCCTTGCTAGCCCACTGGTACCAGAAGGAGGACAGCAGATACTGAGTAGAGGAATCCCAGTAGAAAGATTTGTAGACTGAAGCAAGCTTTCCAGTTGAGCCTAGCTTAGAGCAACCCAATCACAGTTACTCACCAATGTATGAGAATAAATGTGTATTTTCATGGACCTTTGAGATTTTGTGGCTCTTTATTGTGACAATACCTAACAGATACACAAGCCAAAACAACAGATTCATTAACTCAATATTTTATGTTCTACATAATGAATTACTGTTCTGTCTAAAATAAGAGGCACAAAGAAGAGAAAAAAGACAATGTATATTGATCTGTGGTATGTGTTGTACTGTGAGTTAAGTTTTGTCGCTCTGAGCCTATTAATACATTGTCCTACCCTATATAAACTTCCCAATCTCACTTAACAAACTATAATACTATCTGTTAAAAGGAGCAACTCAAAATAAAATATATCAAGCTCCTCTTCCCCCCCTACAATCCAAAGATTAGGGAAGGAGTCGGAATACATGACCCAAGAGGAATGAATCATAGGCTGGGCTGAATCAATCAGATTATCTTTTTTAAAATTAGAAAATAATAATAATTTTTTAAAACCAGGGGGAACACTACAAGAGAACAATTATTGCACAAGTACAATAAGAGAATGCAGCCGCCATGAGAGCACAGACTTCATCTTTAGTGGCTTTCTAGTGCCCAACATGAGGCCTGGCTATGGTTGTTTTCATGGAATTACTGCAATGTCAAAATAATCTTTCTGCCTCACTTCACCTTTGCATAACAGTCTTCATCTTTGCAGAAATTTCTATTACTTGATAAAAAAAAGACAAAATTTTCACTTATAGCTATGCTATGCTATTTCATTTGGTTATTAGTCTATAATGCTTATATTTCCTTATATCTTTTAAACAACTATCTCAAACTTTAAAACTAAAGGCCCATTTTACAGTTTTGTGTTCTTTTTTTACTTCAAACCTATAACAAATTTAATTTATGTGAAACAGCATTAGCTCATCAATAAACAACAATAAATAAAATTTTTATATGATCTAAAATGTAAAATGTCTTCTAAAAGTCTTGAACTCACTTTTCAAAATATTTTTTTAACTGAACTGTGCTTTAAGGATATTTAGAAATCCCGTTTCAATGATCTCAGAAAGCTTGCTTCTCTGCTGAGCTTCAAACTATGAAACATTTAGATCAGTTTCTAGCATAATACCTAATACAGAGTAGGCACTTAATGTACGTTTAGTCAATGAGGTAAAAGCCAGTTTGTCCACTGCACTAGCGTATTTCATTGTTATACAAACACAAATGAAGAGAATGGTGTTTTATGTGCGAAATGAAGAGCTGGGTGAACCGCCAACTATGACAATTAGATGGGGTAATGAAAGTCCTAAGGATGATCCCATGATGATTATCAGAGTGAAAAACTAATGAATAGGAGGAAAATTTTTTAAATGTCAAAAATTAAAAAAGGACAAAATAAATTTTCTTTCCAAAGGCATGTTGGCATGGAAAGTTATTTCTTTGCTATTTCTCATTGTCAAAACCAAAGTACTAAAGTTTTTAGTGGAGTAACAGTATGACTAAAAGCTTAAAATATATTTTTGATATTTCATTTTCAAGAAATATTTGAACTGCTACAGAAATGTACTCTCCCAATAGAAAGAAAAAAATGTTCAAAATAAAACATCTGTACACTGATGCAAGATTTGAAGTTAGTCTCCAAAGTACTGGAAAAGGCTATGCCAGTTATAAATACTTACTGACTACAACTAACAATCCCCATAAAATAACATGGTTTGATTATTTTTTCCAATACAGTTTCATTCTTACTTAATTTATGACCATATCACTGTGAGTAGGATGCTATCAATGGATACGCGATTTCAGTTTTCAAAGAAAGGTATGTTCTCTGGAAACAAGCCAGAAAAAGCAAAGAACAAAAAAAAAAAAAACAACAATGGTTCCTCATCACTCATCCTGCTCTTTCCAAGATAAAATCAGACAATTGACTAACTGATGGTTACAGCTGAAACATGCTTTAAATATACACACTGAATTTTAATTTAAGAAGGAGTCTATATCTGAATTTTGTGTGAAGATGAGCAAGAATTTTCTGAAATTAATTATTCAAATAGGAAAAATTATTCCTTATTAAGGATTATGTTGTTACTAAGTAGTGTCAAATTTACTTATTGAAAAAAGAGCATCAAATAATCCATTAATCTATTAAACAAACAGGAAATCAATTTCCTACTATACCTCAGGCCCTTTGCTTGCTGCTTAGGATACAAAACTAAATCAGACTAGCCCCAGGTGTTCACGTTTACTGTCTGGGAGGAGTGTAGTCACTTAAACCAAAATTGTAGTACATGTCACAGTAATTAAAAAAAATATGAAGATTCAACAGGAAAAGCAAAAGTGATAAAAGACTAGTAATTTAGACTTCATAAAAATTTAAACCTTTCTTGCTTTGAAGGACATCATTAAATGAAAAATAAAAACCCACAGAATGGGAGAAAATATTTACAATTATATATCTGACAAGAACTTATATCCAGAATATACAAAGAACTCATATAATTCCATAATAAAAAGTAAACAGCTAACTAAAAATGGGCAAATAATTTGAATAGACATCTCTTCAAAGAAAATATATGAGTGGCTAATAGACATATGAAAAGATGTTCAAGTCACTAGTCAATTGGGATATGAAAATCCAAACCACAATAAAATATTATTTCACACCCATAACAATGACTATAATCAAAAAGAAAGATAATAACAAATATTGGTGAAAATGTGGAGAGATTGAAATCCTCATATATGGGAATATAAGATGACACTAGCCACTTTGTAAAAGAGTTTGGTATTCCTCAAAATGTTAAACATAGCTACCACATGACTACAGTTTCATTCCTAGGAATTCTACCCAAGAGAAATGAAATGTGTATGCACACAAAAAAACTTCTATACACATGTTCGAAGAAGCATTATTAGAAATATACGAAAGGTAAAAACAACCCAAATGTACATCAACTGATGTATGGATAAACAAAATGTGGTATATCTGTACAGTGGAATAGTATTCAGTAATAAAAAGGAATGAAGTCATATTAGCAGTGTTAACAGTATTTCCTTTTGTGCCCAATGAAATATGTCAGTCTGACTGGACAGTGACAAGGATAGACTCTTTGCTAGTGATCATTCAAATAATTTTATTATATTATACTTATTTAAAAAGATTTCAATAGATACTTTTAAAATAAAAATAGGCTTTTTTATTTAAATAGCTGCATTTTAAGAGTAGAAATGAGAAGTTGAATTGATTGGGCTTTCAGCTTCTTCCATATCTTAGAGTCTAGAATTTCACGATATGGCTGAACATTGCAGTCTGGAAAGACCTCATTTGACTGCACTTCATTTTATTGTACTTCAGATATTGCACTTTTTACAAATTGAAGGTTTGTGGAATCCTTGAGTCCAGCAAGTTTATTGGCATCATTTTTCCAACAGTGTGTTCTCACTTCCTGACCCTGTGTCACATTTGGTCATTCTCACAGTATTTCAAACTATTTCAATAATACTATATCTGTTATGGTGATCTGTGCACAGTGATCTTTGAGGTTACTATTACAATTGTTTTGGGGCACCATGAACTGCACCTATATAATAAGACAGTGAACTTAATCAGTGAGTACTGTGTGTGTTCTGACTGCCCCACTGATCAGCTATTCTCCCATCCCTCTCCCTTTCCTAGGGCCTCCCTATTCCCTGAGACACAACAGTATTGAAATTAAGCCAGGTAATAACCCTATAATGGCCTGTAAGTGTTTAAGTGAAAGAAGAGTCCCACATCTCTCACTTTAAATCAAAAGGCAAAAAAAATTAAGCTTAAAAAGGAAGCCATATTAAAAGCCAAGATGAGCTAAAACACTTGCACCAGTTAGCCAAGTTATGAATGCAAAGGAATAGTTCTTTAAGGAAATTCAAAATGCTACTCCAGTGAACACATGATAAGAAAGTGAACAGCCTATTGCTGATATGGAGAAAGTTTGAGTGGTCTGGTTAGAAGATCAAACCAGCCACAATGTTCCCTTAAGCCAAAGCCTAATCCAGAGCAAGGCCCTAACTCTCTTCAATTCCATGAGAGAAGTGAGGAAGATGCAGATGAAAAGCTGGAAGCTGGCAGAGGTTGGTTTGTTCATGAGGTTTAAGGAAAGAAGCCATCTCCATAATATAAAAGTAAAAGGTGAAGCAGCAAATGTTGACGGAGAAATAGCAGCAAGTTATACAGAAGATCTAGCTAAGAGCATCAGTAAATGGGGACACATTAAACAATAGATTTTCAACACAGACAAAACAGTCCTATATAGGAAGAAGATGTAATCTAGGACTTTCATGGCTAGAGAGGAGATGTCAATGCTTGGCTTCACAGCTTCAAAATACAAGCTGCTTCTCTTGTTAGGGGCTAATGCAGTTGGTGACTTTAAGTTGAAGCCAATGCTTATTCACCATTCTGAAAATCCTAAGGCAAATAAGAAGTATGCTAATTCTACTCTGCCTGTGCTTTATCGTGTTTAAGACTTTAGTGGAGGAAGTAACTGCAAAGATGGTGAAAACAGCAAAAGAATTACAATTAGAAGTAGGGCATGAAGATGGGACTGAGTTTCTGTAATCTCATGATAAAATTGAACAGATGAGGAGTTGCTTCTTAAGGGTGAACAATGAGAGTGGTTTCTAGAGATGGAATCTATTCCTGGTGAAGATGCTATGAACATTATTGAAATGACAAGAAAACATTTAGAAAATTACATCCACTTAGTTGATAAAATAGTGGCAGGGTTTGAGAGGACTGACTCCAATTTTGAAAGAAGTTCTACTGTGAGCAAAATGCTACCAACAACATTGCATACTACAGAGAAATCTTTCATCAAAGTGTCACTATATGCTGCAAACTTCACTGTTGTCTTATTTTCAGAAATTGCCCAGCCTTTAGCAACCACTCCCCTGATCAGTCAGTGGCCATCAACATAGAGGCAAGACCCTCCACCAGAAAAAAGATTACAACTTGCTGAAGGCTCAAGTGATCATGAGCAATTTTTAGCAATAAAGTACTTTTAATTAAGGCATGTACTATTTTTAGACATAATGCTACTGCATACTTTAAAATAGACTACAGTATAGTGTAAAATAACTTTATATGCACTTCAAAACCAAAAAAATATGAGACTCACTTTATTGTGACACTCAGTTTATTGCGATACTCAGTGTATTGCAGTGTTCTGAAATCAGATCTGTAATGTTTCCAAAGTATGCCTTTATTTAAAGATCAAAAATTCAAGTAGCTACTCAAAGTGATCATAGCAATATAACCATAGTCTATAAGCTTTGAGAAGTACAGAAGGGCATAAACAGGTCAATAATGTGTGTCAACTGTATCATTCGGCTTTTTGTCCCTTCTAAATACATACCAAGAGATTGACTAAATGGGCAAGTTTCTTGGTTTTCTCTTAATATCATGTTATTGATGGCCTAATATGACTATAATTAGTACTAAGAATGCATAGCCTATAATTTGCAAATTTATTTTAGTTTCTTAGAAAAACTATTTGACTACTAACATTAGTTTTTTGGCACTGAAATGTTTCTGTACTAAGTAATTACAGGTAGTACAAAGATGAATTCATGATATCTAAATAAGTTAATATATACCCGTGTTTATCCAAAAGAAAGCAAATATTTAATGTAATCTTCTACTAGTTAGGTTTTTCTACCTTGAAATTTAAGAAATTACTGCATTTTTAAACACCCAGGAAATATACAAAAATTAAATTATATCAATGTAGGGGATTTATGGAAACCCGTTCGTGCAGAATTACAAGCACTTCAAATCTGTCATAATGAATACACAAGACACAAGAAACATTACACTTTTCATGTCTACATTAATAGAATTGTCACAGTGTGCTTATATTAATAAATTTTACAGGAAGTCTATTCTTTCCTCTACTAGTTGTATTTAGGTATTCAGAGACTATGATTGTTTTTTCAGCAAATCAGGAAATAGTTTTTAATAAGAGAATAAAGTATAATTTGAATAATCTTTATTAGCTTTTTAAACTAATGCTAAAGAGCAGTTAAGCATGGTCAACATGTTTTTATTAATGGTAATTTTTAATATTCTATTATATTTGTAACAGTATGCAAATTTTCACATCAAATTTCCCTTAAACTGTCAAAGGTATCTGTACATTACACTCTACAGATCTCTCTTTTTAAAAGTATTTTCTTTAAAGAACCTCAACATACACTATTCATTGTGCCAAAAATGACCTTTGCTGGTTCATATTGTTACTTAATCGTATTAATAGTGTTCTGAACAGCCAAAGTTTACTTCTTTCAATTTGTATCTTTTTAGTAGGGTACCATCTTCACCCACCTAAAGTCTCTAAGAGTAAACTCCATAAAAGCATAGAATTTAGTTCTTTAAGATATAGAAGGTATGAAATAAGTTCAAAATTTGGTGCAGAGAAAGGTTAAATAAATACAACTTATTTACTAGAAAATATTGATGCCTTTTTTTTGGAGGTCTACAATCTATGATTTCATTTTCTAAAAGTTAGTTTAATGTGTTAATATTTTCCATTCATTTTAACATGTTTTTAATTATGTCAATAAAGAAAATCTATTATATAATTTTTTAAAGTGTATTCTTTGTCATAACGTAGGCATCACAAGTTTTGTGCTTCCAAATAACTGCAAACTCAAAGAAATGGGAATGGGCCCATAATCATTTTCTACATTTCATTTAATCAAGGATTTTCTGTTGACCATTGTTCAGACATTTCTTACTCACAAGATGGCATCTTTTTTTTTTTTTTGTATAGGATGAACTTACAAGACAACCAATGAAGTTGCAAATCAAGCTATTTTCATAAACATTTTGCAATAGAGAATGTTGTTCCCAGTTACTCCATGGCCAACAAAACTTCCCTTTAGGAAAACTTAATTTCAATTCAGTTTACTTCCTACATTTAAAATTTTCATACTTGCAACTGAGAAAATAATCTAAGTTATGTTACAATGATAAATATTGAGCACACAATTTTTCTTAATTTATGGGACAGTATTTTGAAGGTTGTTACATTTGGAAGTTATGCTCATATCTATTTGAGAAATGGTATTGCACGTTTTGATGAGGAGGAATGACAACAAATAACTTAGTCATATGATAAAATAATTTTTCACAACCAAAGATTAGAAGATATGCATAAAATTCCTGGAGACAAAAATCTGTAACACCACAAATATTATATTATTAAAAAGAAAATACAGTATAAGTAATAATTATCCATTTGGGGATAAAATTTGAGATTTTCTATAATTTTCAAATTAGTTTTATGATTAATCTGCGATTAAGACACAAGTTTCTGGACCAGTATTCATCTCAGCAAATCTCATGAAATTGCATTTCATTTTTATATTATCATTGGCTGATATGTCATATGTTGTTACTTTCCTGAAAAATAACTATGCTTCCGTAATAATATTTCATTTATTTATCTAATAAATATGTAATTAGCACCTACTATGTGTTTGTTGTAAGTGGTGGATATATAGCAATGAACAAAACCAACCATATTTTCTACCCTCATATAACTTACATGCTAGTGACATTCTTAAAGCTATCCTTTATATTGGGCTCTTAAAATGATATTTTGCTGTAAACAGTTTAGATTTTAAAAGACTAAATATTCCTAAATCCATTGGTCTATGTGTCCAATTCAGTACAACATATGCAACCAATAATGTATTAACAGATGCAGTGTGGGGCAGAGTTGACATAGTTTTTTATCTGGCGATAGCTACGCTGTTGTCTATCAAATTTTCTAAATTGTAAGTGTTTAAAGGTTTACATTTAAGCAAATCTTAGCAAAACCAAAATTAACTTGTTTGGGGTCTAGTTTCAGAAATATATTGGTTGTGAGGCAAATAAAGCATAAGGATAGGGAGGAGCAGTGGTATAATCTGGAGGGGAAACTGTAAATGAAGACGCGTACCCCCAAAGTTTCAGTTAACGGCTTTCTCAAACAGCATCAACAGGAACATTATCCTTAATTATTCCAGTAATAGCTGTTCGTTTCATATTTAAATATTGCAAAGATCATTCTTTTAGAAAAATATAATCTTGCATGGCTAAGTGTCAATTTAAACTGTTTTAAAACACTACTTTAAATATTTAACAATATAAATTTGGTAAAACCTGTGGAGATATATAGTTCTTATACAAATGAAAAACCAGTACAAATTTGCAAATTAAGTACACACTCAAAAGAATTTGAATTAATAGTAATAGATAGGTATGACAGGTGTTTTGCTGAAATTAAGTTCTTATCCATTAACGGCGTGGAACTTGGTACAGACGCCTCTACTATCTGGGTTCTAAACTTAATGTCATTAACCAGTTATTTGAAAACTTTTTTAAGTTTCAATTTCTTCATATATAAAATGGTGTTCCCAAATACAAAAAGAATGCAGTTTTACATAATGTCAAGTAAATATATGGTAATCATAAGTTTTGTTTAAATATAGTGCAGATGACTACAAATCTAAGTACTTAATAAATTATAAAGCTTACTGGTAACTGTTACATATTAAACAGTTTGTTAATAAAATCTTGTAATTGGTTAAAAGCAGAAATTAATTCCTTAAGATGCATTTATGGATGGCCTCAAAAATCACGAAAGTCTTTTGAGCCAAGTTACAAAAGACATCTTTGGTTAATGAAAACTACTGAACCCAGGGCAGAGAACTGAAAGAGTTTAATTATTCTTAGTGCAATGTTTCTAACTAGGCTTACAAATTAGAATTATTGGATAGAATTTTCCAAGTACACATTTCCAGGCCAAATCCCCAGAGAACCCCACTCACCAGGGCACCAAGTTGGTTGCCAAGGCCTGGGCAAGTACATAAAGAATGACCATTCAGTGACACGAAGACGAACACGCCAGCCAGTGCTCATTGGAGGCACAGGGGAAACAGGATAGAAAATTAAAAATTCATGCTTTGTTTGTCTTTTATGTTGCAATAACTGCCCCAGCCAAACACATACATGAGAAATAATTTAGCTGCTTTTCTAAATGTGTTGTGCTATTAAATTTTAAGACAAAGAAAGTTGCCAGTGAAAATATTCTTCCTGTACTTAAGAATTTAGAGTCACCAAGAGGGAATCTAAAATAATGATTAAACTCTCCTTTCTTTGGTTTTATGAGCTGCTAAATCACTAAGGCCTATAGGAAAATTTCACACTTCGTCATTAAATGTTATGATGCAGCCTTTTCTCAAGCGATAATCTATTGAAAAGAAAAAGAAAGAACTCAGGAATGTTAATTCATTTTGCTCCGAAGATGACAAGGTGTGCCTATGAATTTAAGCCACACATAAAGTTATTCAAGATATATAAGGAATAAATGTTTCATTTGACCACTTATCTGATGCCAAAAAGCCCACATTATTTTTCTAGGTGCTAATAATACAGCGAATATTACAAATAAATATGGTTTTTTTAGTCATTTATTTGCATTTTCTAGAATTTATATCTGAATATTGAATTATTCCTTCTGTTTTTACAAGCTATTTCATCTGAGTTTAGCTAAGATTATCTGGTCCCTTCTGCTATACCCTTGTATTTATTAAGTGGTTTATTCAGCAAGATAGAATGACCATATTGCACACTTTACTGGGCGAGATGCTCTTGAACAAGTGAAAAGAGAAAATAAGGGTCGATCTGAACTGCCCTATCGATATACTAAAAATACACCCTTCAAAAAAGTGAACTTTATGGCATGTGAATTATATCTTGCAAAATCTCTTAAAAAATAGGTAAGAAGCCTTTTGCAATTAATGTCTATAGAATAAGAAAGTGAATCTTATTTCATATAACTTATTCATTTGGAAGCCAAGCTGGCTCCTTATAGATAGCATCTCCCCTTCTGAGTTTTCCAAAGAATATTTTTAGTAATCTCTTATGGAATATTGTCAAGCTCATTGATTTTCATTGATATATTCTGATGCTTCATCACTTTGAAAATAGGGCACTTGCTTGTCAGCAAATCTGGAATGCTGTAACTTCAAAGACATTCACATGTGACTATAGGCTTACATTATTTCATTAAACTCAGTTTCACTTTACAACTAAGAATGTAAGAAAAACATTTGCAGAAGACTGAAGCCATCACTTGCTCTATAAGACCCAAAGACAAGGGACAACATAGAGGATGAGAAAAGGATTTTAAGATTGGCAAAAGCTGTTGAGATCATTTCATCTGATACAATAACAAGTCCCAGGCCAAAGAGCTAACATTGGGATTGGTATCCCCAATTTCAGGGTTAGTAGAGGTCTGTGATTAGAACTGAGATTTTTCCCAACATTCACCTTCTAATGAATATGCTAATTATCCTAATTTATTTAAAGAGGAAATAGTCTAAAATCAAATGTATACAGTTCTCATTATTTTCTAATACATTTATTGTCTTCATGTAGATGCTGTTTGAAATTAATTTCTAAAGAAAGATGTGGATGCTATTAGTCCTATGCATTAGCTTAAATCCTGCGTATGTCATTTTTGCCTGTGTGACTCCAGGAATTTTTTAACCTCCCTGTGCCCCCGTTTCTTCATCAGTAATTTTAAGATAATAAAAGTACTTCCCTCATATGGTTGTCATGATGTTTAAATGAGATGAAGTATGAGGCTCATAGAATAGTGTCTAACACACAGTGTTCATTAAAAGAGAGCTGATAGTAGCATTAGTATTATTTAATAGCACATTGCTAAAGTTTTATTTGTTACCAACAGAACACAAATATCCAATAAACACATATATGCATATGTAAACATAGATTACAATTTTAGAAATAAAGCTTCATTTAAAGTAGAAGCATTTTGGGCACACAGTAACAAATATCAAACTTCTTTTAGAAATCTAATCCATATTCTGATTTCTACATCTCCTTTTGGATAAAATTTGTCTCTAATAGAGTAATTAAGATAAAAAGAAAAGTATATATTCCTTGTGTTGACTTCCTTTATATATGTAAAGCTACATCATGGCAATTCTAACTTGAACAATTGATTGAATTATTATTATTTCACTAAATCTAAATTTAAATAATAGTTTTGAATAAAATCATTCTCTAACTTTTACACAAAACATGCTTCAACTTTGTAATTTTACAGGAAAATGACACAAAACATGCTTCAACTTTTACAGGAAAAAAGGATTTCAATTACTCATACCAAATTATTACTGGTGGTCATTTCTGTTTTGTTCTTTTGTGTATTTTCTAAATTTCTTATAATAAAAAGCTAACATTTTATAAGAAAGAAAAATAGCAAAGCTATTTTTATTTTAAATATTTTAAATAGCAAAGCTTTCAGGTTTAGAATTTTAAAAAAATATTTGACTACATAAAAAATCCACTAGAGCATAGATTCTTAGCTCTAGATCCTAGCTTAAGAACACAGCAGGCTGGGGAGGGAGAAGAGAAGCTGGGCGCTTTTGTTTGCCCGAAGGACAGAGACTGCCACTGCTGCTGAGGGATGAGAGTGTAAGCAGACCACAAGCCCTTCAGCTGCCTGCCTCCAGTGAGGGGACCTGCACTCCCTGGCGACAGGCCTATGGCACAACCACCCTGCCCCACCAGAGCATTTCAACGGTAGCTCAGAACAGTTGTGGGAGCCCAGTCCCCAGAGGTTTGAGCCATTGCAGTCACTACCACTGCCACTGCTGTTGCCAGGCCAAGGAGGGCTCAGGGAAGCCAGATGCTACTATGTGCCCCAAGGGCAGAGATCTCCACCTGCTGCTGAGGGATGGCGGTGCTAGCAGACCACACAGCCCACAGCTGTTCACCTCCACTGAGAGGGGCCTGCTGATATGGTTTGGATGTTTGGCCCCCCACAAATTTCATGCTGAAACTTGGTTCCCAGTATTGAATGTGGGGCCTGGTGGGAGGTGTTTGGGTCATACGGGTGGATCCCTCATGAATGGCTTAGTGCCCTCCCCTCGATAATGAGTGAGTTCTCCCTTTATTAGTTCACAGAATAGCTGGGGACAAGTTCACCAGCCTGGTCCTGCCAGGAGTTGAGCATGCCCTCCAGGGGCCTAGGGATTGGGGATTATCTAAACTAGTTTCCCATTGCTGGCACTCGAACACTCTCCCAAGGATCTAAGGTGAGGCTCACCCAAATTGCCAGCAACTCCATAGCTAGTACCCACTCACACATCCTGAAAGGTGGGGCCCCTCTCCCCATCTACACAGAGCAGCAGCATTCCCTGGAGGAGGACAGCAGGGCTGCAAAGCTGTCTGTTGTAGACTGAGGGAAGGGGTTCTGCTTCCAAACCATTTAGGCAGAGAGCTGTGGGACAGGCTTTTTCTGCAACTCTCTGTGACACGTTGTGGCCTGAAGGTAGATGATAGTGTTGAAATGAACTAAAAGTCGTAAGTCCTGGGACAGGAGCATGATAGGGAAGTGGATTGTATTCCTGCCAGCCTAAGACATGGAGCTGGTACAGCCCTCTCCCTGCTGCCCCTGGTGGAGATCTAGGTGCAATTTACCAGGCACTTCCCCCATCACCCCCATCAGGGCCAGAGCCTGCACTCATCATTGTGGTATCCATCGGTGAGATTGGCAGTCCAGCCCCTCCCAGCTTTGTCCTCCACAGAGCAGGAAATTTAGGCCATTGGGCATTCCCTGGCCCAGTTCATCACCTGAGACAACAGAGACCCCTCCCAATAAACAACGATCAAACACATGCCCATCAGCTTCTACTGCACCCAGCTCTTACCTATAAGTGCTACCTAGCTTGCAGGTTGAACTGCATAACACGACATAAAACCTTTAGTCAGAAGGGAACAGTGTAGAACCAAATAAGCTTCCTGAGACAACCACAATCCCAGTCCTGTAGAAGGTAGTGAGCCTGCTCTTCTGTCCAGCAGATCTCGACTACAATCAGCATTTGAGAAAGCCACTGCACAAAGGCTACCTATAATGAAGAAACTCGTACAGGGTTTTGGCCCCCTGAAACCACCCAAAATTGAAGACAACCAACCAGATACAACACAAATTACAGTCATACCCTCAAGAAGGAAAAATTAAAAAAAACTTAAAAATATAAAAATATCCAATCTAAATGAAAGTTCAAAAGAAAAAGCAACAGTTTCTCCAGATGAGGAGGAACACAAAGGAAAAATACTGTAAGATTCCATTTATGCAAGTTACCTAAAATAGTGAAATTCATAGAAACAGAAAGAAGGATGGTGGTTGCCGGGCCTGGGAACGGGGTAGGGTTTAAGGGGTACAGAGTTTCAGTTTGGGAAGATGAAAACATTCTGAAGGTAGATGGTGGCGATGGTTATATAGCAGTGTGAATGTACTTAATGCCACGGAATTATATATTTAAAATGGTTTACATGGCAAATTTTATGCTATGTATATATTTACCAGAATTTAAAAAAACTCAGTGTCATGACAACACTTTTGCCATTTATATTAAACAACAGAATGAATTAATTAATGCAGGTGATAGTAATCTCCCAAATTGTTGCAAGAAAACTAGGCATTTTTCTTCTTAGCCATTTCTGATTGTAGACAGTTATTCTCTCTTCTTTTTAAAAAAATATGTTGATAAGATTTAAAACATTAAGTTCCTATTAGAGGTCTGCTAATTTTGTGTTATTTACCTGAAATCACATCTCACTTATGCCCTCTGACCACAGCATATTTATGTAAAGTATCTGATGGGTATTTATTTTAATGAAAAAGCAAAAGGCTGACATATATTTGTCTAACATAGGGAGATGTACATATTATGTATGAAAAATATAATTCAAGCTACATAATATGACTCTCCCTTGGCATATTCAAACTTAAAGTATTCTAAGATTGCGTAGTGCCAAACACAATATTTTTCTTTTGTCACCTCGCCAAAGTGAAACTTGACCATTGAGGTCAGAAAGGATGTACAGCAACAAGGCACAAATAGATGAAACTTTAAATTCACTCAAGTAACGTTTGGGGCCATGAAAGTATGGAAAACATGAATGCCTTAAAAAGTACAGTTTCCAGAAAGTCTCATAAGAACTCCCCAGCATGCATTTGGCTAGAATCCAACTTTGTCTTTTTCTGAAAAAAAGAGGTTTTGGATATTTTCCTATCTTGACATTTTAGAGAGATCTAAGGCATTGCCAAATGTCATGTGTGCATGTGGTATTTTTTTAATCATGCTTTTAAAAAATCTTAATTTGCATTTGGTTTTGAGTTTCAGAATCAGAAAGGTCCCAAATTCAATGGAAAGAGTTAACATTTTTTTATCATACACACACACACACACACACACACACACACACCCCCTAACTAGAGAAATATCACAGACTAACTGGCTTCCCTCCAAAGACTCTACCAGTCAGGCTCATTGGCTCAACTCCGATTCTACTCTAAAACATCTTTTTAGTTTGCTTTTCTTTGTCTTTTTCATATTTTAACCACATAAATTGTTTACTACTAATGCTATGGAGCTTCCCTCCAAGTGAGTCAAATAAAAAACAGAGCTATTGAATAATCATGTAACCGTGCTGGAAAAAATGACTTTCTCAATCATGTACCTTATTTCCACAAACCCACACTACTCTCTACAAATCTGGATTTGCACTTCAGTCCATTCAAGTTCTTCTACCACAGTGAAAGGCCATTTCAAGATCCTCTATATTCTTTGCCAAAGTTTCTGTCTATAAATACTTAGCACTTCATACTGCCTACAGAAAAATAATTTTGAAACTAGTAACAAATACTAAATTGCCTATTTAGAAAGTCTTATAAAAACTAAAACAGAAGGGATAAAAAACTGAACTGGCAGATTTAAAGAGTTCCACACCATCAGGTAGGAAATTGCCTTTTCCCTTTCTATTCATATCTACCTACTTGAGACTGAGTAGAGTTTCCACACATTTCCCCTGATTTAAAACATTGACACATTTGTTGGCAAAAGTCACCAAACCCAATTTTTCTATATAGTACTTTGTGGCAGTTTCTTACATGCTACTTAAGGAAAGGTGAATGTTATAGATGTATGATAATAAATAGCAATGGTCACTCTTGAGTTTCCCCTAAAGAAACTAGAATCTTTTTCATTTCAGCAATCTCTCATTGAACTCAACTGACTTTGAACAACAAAATAACTTAACTTTCTATGATATTCAGTTTAAAAACTAGTTACAGAATGTGTTCTTTTTCCCCAACCTGGTATTTAAACCATGTATAAAACCTCTATGGGAAACAATATGGTGATTTCTCAAAGAACTAAAAGTAAAACTACCATTTGATCCATCAATTCCACTACTGGGTATCCACCCAAAGGAAAAGAAATCATTACATCAAAAAGATACCTGTCCTTGTATGATAATCACAGCGCTATTGACAATAGCAAAGATATAGAATCAACCTAAGTGTCCACCAGTGAATGATTGGATAAAGGAGAAGTGGTATAAACACACAATGGAATACTATTCAGCCATAAAAAAGAATGAAATCATATCATTTGCAGCGACATGGATGGAACTGAAGGCCATAATCTCAAGTGAAACAACTCTGAAACAGAAAGTCAAACACTGCATGTTCTCACTTATAAGTGAAAGCTAAAACATGTGTACACATGGATATAGAGTGTGAAATGAAAGACACAGGAGATTCGGAAGAGTGGGAAGGTGAGAGGGGCGTGGGTGATGAGAAATTGTTTAATGGGTACAATGTACACTAGTTGTGTCATGGATACACTAACCCAGACTTCACCACTACACAATATATGCTTGTAACAAAATTGCACTTGTTCTCCTTAAATTTATATAAAATAAAATAAATAAAAATAAACTATGTTTATTTAAATATAGACTCATCGATATTTTCATACATTCCATAGTTCTTAGCACATTAGTAGATGCTTAAAACATACACAATCCTTTACATTCCCAGATTAAAGTACAGACTCAGGAACCAGAACACCTGGGTTCAAGTCTACTTCTGACAGTTACAAATTGCATGACCTTGGGAAAGACGCTCCAGAACTTCTGTGTCTTCATTTCCTCATTTGTAAAATGTGATGTGTTTCATAGAATTTTTATAAACATAAAATGCTTTACTGTATATGAAGTATTTAGGAAAGTGTCTGGCAAATACTTAATTCCTAGCTCTTCCAGAAATTGGTTCAAATTAATATTATCTGAAAGAATTGTTATTGGTAGATGATGCTTTGTAGAGTGGTATGGTAAAATAATTTGATGTCATTTGATACATACTTGCTATGTTAAAAATAAAGAGGAAAAAGTTCTAGTCTACTTATATGTTAAGGCATTTCTAATGTTTCTCCTACTAATTCTAGACAAATATTCATTTTCCATTCTCCTTTCTCATATCCTTTATTTCTTAAATCTATTCACTTTCCTCTGCCTACAGCTGATATTAATAACTATGTTCAAACAACAGTCATAACTCTTGAGCTTACCGCAACAGTCTATTAATCCTGGCAACCAATCTTGCTACCCTTAAATATATAATAGCTCTGGTCAGAAGTAACAAGACTCTAATTAGACTACTGGAAATAGAAATGGTGACACAAATAAGAAAGATAATAGAGACTAAAACGGATAAGATTTGGCAATTGATTTACATATAGGAAGCAGGAAAGAAAGAGGAAGAGAAGTCAACTTTATTAAGTAGCAGTTTTGAGCATGAATGATGATGTTTAATATGCAAAGAGTCCACTCTCTTTTGGATAATACATCTGAGTTCATGGCTACTTTCATGAATACCGAACTCTGGTTCTAAATTTTCATTAGACTACTCTGCTGTGCCCCAGATCACATATCCATCTGCCTACTGGATATTTCCATCGGGTGTCTCAAAGTGACCACACATTTAACAGAACCCAAACTAATTTACTGTCTTCTTATTTTCCCCCCTTCACTGCTCCCGAACTCACCATCCACTTAGCTGTTCAAGGCGGAAACTGAGACATTATCCTTGCCACTTCCATCATCCTCCAGTGCATCACCAAAAAATACCAGTATTATCTCGTCAGCACATCTCAAATCAATGCCTGTATCTCCAACTTCACCACCAACTGTTAGTTCAGGGCCCCATATTCTCAATGGTGAACTGCTAAGACCACAATGCCCAACCTCCAGCTGGTTTCTTTGTATTCACTCTTGGTTCCATTTAACTAGAAGGCTTTTAATGAAACATAAATAGGACAAAATCAATAATTTGATGAAAACTCTCAATGAATTCTCCTTTTGGTTTGAGAAATATCAAACTTTTATCCTTACTCTGGGAGCTTTACTCACTCATACCCAGGCAGACTCTCCTGGGTCTTCTCTTACTTCTTTCCTTTCATCACCTCATTTGTCAGCTCAGTAAACTTCTCCTTCTTCAGTTACTCAGCAAAGTTGTGTGCTCTCCCACCTCGGGGCATTTATGCATGCTGTTCTTTCTGTTTGGAACTCTGCCTACTGACCGTTGAACTTTGCCTAATGAATTTCAAGTGATCCCTCAAGTTGCAGTTTAAATATCACTTCCACAGAGACTGCTTTAGTGACCCACAGCCCAATTTAGGCTCCCTTCTGATATATTCTGAAAGTCCCATGTTTGCTTTCTCCTTATTATATAACCATCATACTTTATTAAAATACTTTGTTAATAACTGGCTTTCTGAATAGACAGGGTGAACACGAAATGCACCCGGGGCTAAATTTCAAGGTAGGAATTTCCAGCACATAACCAGACTATGATGTGGAAGAAAAGCAGGGAGAGAGGTAAAGAATGATCAACATAAATGTGGCAGATGATGCCATAAGATTGCTAAGGAGACAACGTAGAGCGATGTCCAAGGAAAGGTCTTTGAAAAAACTTATATTTAATTTGTATCAGGAAGAAGGTTGGGGGGGGGACAAGAAAGAGAGAATGGTAATGGTTAGAAGAGTAACCAAAGAAAAAATGAGTTTCAAGAAGGACCATTGATAATTGACAATGTTTCTGCTCATTTTCATATCCCTAATATCTATAATGATGCTTAACACATAGTAGATTCTAAATACATATTTGTTAAATGAATTACCAGTGTTAAAAGTTTTCCAGGAACTATCAATAGGGAAACATATAAATGAAATACTAAGTAAGCCTTTCTGTTAACTGAACTGTGATGATGACATAAGTAATAATCCACAATCTTTGCAATTCTAAAAACAACTTTAGTTTTTTTTTTAAAAAAAGTAAAGTGCATTGCTAAGAAAAGAATTAAACAGGTAAAGTGATATGACTTAGTCTAAAACTAAATTTTAATTTTAGGACCCCATTCCCAGTGTATCACTCTAAAAGAAGGGACTAAATAAAAGGAATTATAGGTGAATATGAATATTAAAATGTACTTGAAGATATACTTCTATTTTCTTCTCTCAAACTAAGAAAGTATATATAAACATATACAATAACCCAATTTTATTAATATATTTATTATAGCTGACTTTCTTTGAAATTAGGCATTTATTCTTATCTAAGGACAAACAAAAATATGCATATAGTTTGTCTTGTATAGCATTTCCATTGCTGTGAAACCTGATGATTCTGCCTTATTTTTTTTTATTTTTAACTATAGGAAAAATTTCTTTTTGCTCAATTGCAGAATTTTTTTTCTAATGATCTCTAAAAGGTTTACAACCTTTGTATAAACTACGCAAATAAGTTCAGGCTAGAAAAAGATTATCTTTCCTTTTCACATGATCATAATAGCTGGATCCCCTCACATGTGTTTCATAGAAATTCTCTTAATATCTATTTGTCTTTTTCTTGACAAAGTTCTTTATTCAAATGAGAATATACAGTTCAATGAATTTTCCTTATCAATAGCAATTTTGGAACTTTTACTGATATTTCACTAATAATTTAAATTCATATTGTATTTAATCATGTGATAAAGGTCAAACAGTAAATCTGTATATCTCCAGACCCGTTTCTAAACTGAAGTATCTGTCTAACCAATTATTCATTTGCATATTTTGGGGAACTTTATCCTTTTTATCCCTCCTATCAAAAGAGAGGAATTATTTCTTTGCCAAATCATACCACCAAACGTCTTAAAATTACTGTTGTCAAAATGATATCTCTACCTATTCTTTCAACCAGTATCTTTCAATGCATACTTGATATCTGGCCAGGTTCTCAGAATATTGTGCTTGACAGTGCATGATGCTTGCCCTCAAGCAGTTTACAAACTCTTCTCTTTTTGAAAGGACATATATAGTCTGGTTGAGAAAGAGGAAAAAAATGTGACTGTGTAAACACGCACATGCTGTTAATCGATAACCGTCAAAATAGAAGGGTCAATATAATGAAATAACAACAGAAAAAAAAACTTATATGGTATTCTCAGCGGGTCATGGATCTGGGGAGTGGTACAACCACCAAGAGCATCTAGTGAGAGAGAGAGGACTCACACAGCAATTGGTTTAAGAAAACTGCAAAGGTCCTTGCATGAGAAGATCTGGTCCAAAGTGTACCCATGGTTCGTAAGGAAATTAACAGAAAATAAAACTCGAAATAAACAGGGCAATAGTCTGTCCACGCAGCAGAAGTCTGATTTGAGTCCAATAGTGCTTTGTCCCCACTGCTTGTGGGAATCTCTGTGCTTCCTGAGTGACTGAAGTTCATCCAGTGAGTCTGGGATTTGCACATGAGGACAAGTGAATAGAGCTCATGACTGAAGTAGGAGGACGGCGAATGACAGAAAATCAGAACGACTGCAGGTGATAAAACTATCACCTTTTTATGTGAACAATCTTGCCTCCCCACAATCTCTCTCCTATTATATTTCCTGAAACAAATACATATGTGTGTGTGTGTGTGTGTGTGTGTATATATGGAGAGAGAGAGAGAGAGAGAGAGAGAATCAGTACCACCCTCGTCGGATCCTCTGCTACCAACAGAGTAACCCTTTCTCTGTGTGACTTTTGTCTCATATAATAGCCCCCAGTTCACAAATATCACAATTTTAAAATTAATTGTTCGGTTGCCTATTTTCCTTGTTAGGGCACAATTTATGTCTTTTTATATCATCTAGCACAGTCTTTTGATCAAGGTTGCAGGTTTTGAAGGGACAATTAGCAGATCACCTCTAAGCATTACCACCTGCACACCCTCTTTTAGAACAATGACAATGACCTCTTATTGCGAGTGGGGGTCTCACTCATGACACTTTCCAGATTAACATAATCTGATGGATCTCATTTCTTTTATTCCCCCTGTATATTCTTACTGTCTTCATTGTCAAGTCCTACTGAACTGGTTCATATGTGTAACTGCTCCATATGTTTCATTAATAATAGATTGAAATCACCAAGAACAGAGACACTTTTTTTTTATTGTCTTTGAATTCCCTCCAACACTTATCACTGTACCTCTCCGAGAGAGTTGAGATCTAATACATATTCATTACAGCTAATTGGATTTGAACTTTGCCCCACAGGGAAACAAATACAATATTTAGCTATACAGTAGCTAAGAATTTGACACTTAATTTAATGAAAAGTCTCTGAAACAATACACATTAGTGTACTCTTGTCCCTAAATATTTATCTCAGAATTTGTGAAATTAAGCCAAACCATATTTTACACATTTACAATCTTTAGTAAATTAAAATTTTAATGAAGTAAAGATGGCTATGCCATTCATATTATATCTGCAATCCATCTTCCTCTCCCCAACTCATGTTAAGATTTTTTAGTATAGTCAGGGGAGTGACTACGATTAAGTGCATATGTATTATTATTGTTCAATACAAATAGCATAGGTGCATTGTAATCATCCCTTAGGTCATCAGCCTCCCCAACCAGACAGTGAGCTCCCTGAGGACAGTAACTATTTACTCAGGTCCTTCGATATAATAGGTCTGATTAAATAGTTCCTGAATTAGTTGGTTGTGTGAAAAATAATGGCTTCACAGTGGGGTTTTACTGAGGGAGCAATAATAAGAATAGGTAATCTGTGATCTATGTGCCAAGCTCCCTGCTAAGCACTTTATATTCATTACATAGTTGTATCCTCTTTACAAGTCTATGAGGGAAATACTGTTATGCGTGTTTTTGGAAATGAAGAAATGAAAGCTTAATGAAGTCAATTGACTTGCTAAGGTCAGGAAGCCAATAAATTGGGAAAGTAGGATATGAACCCAGACAGGACGACTCCAGATCTCTTAGCCATTTAGGAAAGAGGGAAGCAGGAAATAATTTTTGAAGGAGTGGAAGTGCTGGTGCTGTCAATGCATAAAGGAGAAATACCGTGAAGGAGCATGAGAGATTTTGGAATGCCAGAGACTTAATTAACAGAAAAGAATAAACTAGATTAAACAAGAGAAACTGAGGAAATGGCCATGGCAAGAAGGAGGAAATAAGAGGACTTTAGGATGCTTGAATTTATGTTTTTTGTGTCCCAAGGGAAAACCCATATAGGGAATTTGGGTGAGTGGAATGCAGTGGAGAGTCAATAAGTATTAATAGTGTTTTCTGAGTAAGATTTAGGAATGTAAACTTTGGGGTGACTTCTCCCCAGAGATCCGGGCTGGAGCCTATGAGTAAAAGAAAGGTAAACAGTCCAGAAAATACAACAACAACAAAAAAACCACCCACAAACAGGCCAAAACATAAGGGCATTTGTTCCCTGAATGCTAGTATCACATAGTTATGTTTCAATATGAATTGATATGAAAGTACAATTTTCTTATGAAAGTTACTCTCCACTATTCCAGTTTTCTCTTTGAAGCTTCTGTTTTCTTTTGAGTTACTATATTCACATAACAGGAAGGTATATGTTTTTTATTTAAAAGGAAAGTTAAACAACAATATAATTATAAATAATAATCTCATAAATAATTATGTTTTTAAAACTGATAAATCTTATGCCACTCATTAGTTGATTTATTGAGTAGTAGTATGAAAAGTCACAGTGAATTAAATTATTTGCATTTGAATATATAAGCAGTATATTGTCCCCAAATATCCCATTTAACAAAGATGTATGAACCCAGTTAAATTGGCCAATGGTATGTATTATCAGCTTAGCATTCTAATTTAGATAACTCACTTATTAGGAAAACAATAATATCCATTAAAATAAAAGATATTTAACAAGTAACCTAATTCTAGAGTAAGAAGATTTTTTGCATTTGGCTTTAATGACCTTGGGTGGATTATCCCCACCTGTCTATGATTCTCTTTTCTCATCAGGAAAACGGGGAGTAGCAGTACCGACCTCACAGGACTGTTGGGGGCATTAAATGTGCTACTTATGTGTCAATGTGCTGGAGCAGACCCTGATCAATGCTCAACAGATGTCTGTGCTGCTGCTTCAATTATTTGGTGAACATTTGGCCACTAAATCTGATCATAAATATAACATGGGCAAATCAACAACGGCCATCATTACTATTGCACAATTAAATATTTTCTAAATAAAACAATGGTAAAATACTCAAACAGATTTTGTACAGCGAACACATTGGTATGACTTATAGTAACTAGAATGTGAGTTCTAGAGAAAGTACAATGGGAATGGATTTACTTTCCACTTCTAGTTGCTTGCTTTTTTCTACCAGATATAATTTTTAAAAATTTTTTAATTTCAAAATATTAAGGGGGTACAAATGTTTTGGGTTACATGGATCGTTTTTGTAATGCTTGAGTCGTGCTACAGGTGTGCCCAATTTTAGCTCCTCATGCCCATAAACTCACACCAAATTCCACAACAGATGAAAAATGTGGATATAGATGGTAATAGAAACTCAAATTCCTCACAACATAGCAATTTAACCATAGTAAAAAATCCCAATTATTTAGAAAATAGAAACTTTAAACATAATTTTTCTAAAGAAAAAAAGGCTAAATATCAATTAAAATTTTATTTCTTTTTTTTCCTAAATACCCATTCATAGTAATACAGGAGTTTTTTCTCCCACACTGGCTTACTTAAAAGATCTCTAGTTGGGTTTAAGTATTTAAAGATTAAAAGACTACAAAAGAAACCAATGCCAAAGGGCAAAAGGAAATCATCTCAGAGATCTATGAAACAGTTAGCATTTCTTTTCATAAGTGAAGGGGAAGGGATATATGGCCCCATTACTTCATTAATCTGTTGAAGTTGACAAACAATGTCAAGACATCTTCTGAGGCTGTTCACCACAATGAACAAGAGCATCCATAGTAAATGACAACCCCCTAGAAGACGGTCTGAGCCCTTTGTACAAGCCCTTGATTCAAACATATCCACAGGGCACATGCCAGCAGCGTTCAACAATTTATGCCTTAGCCGTTAACATTCCACATCAGAGGGGCAATGAGGAAATAAAATATTTTGTTTCTCTTTACTAAAAGAAGTAAAATCTGTAAGAATGAGTAGTTAGGAGTAGTTAAAAGAACATCTCCTCTGTCTTTGTGTGAGAATCTAATGTTGCCAAATACAGGCGAAATGGTAAATATAATTCATTTAGTTAATGCTAATGAGCGTATTAGTAAAATAATTTCTATTAAAATTCCATTGATTCCATTGTTTTCTCATTATTAAAGAACCAAAATTGTCTAAATAGTATCTAAGTTAAGATATAAATCTACCCTAGAGCTTATTTCATAGATTTTTTTGCTCTGTAGGAATTTGTATCAATTTAAATTAGTAAATGATAATTTTTATTAGAGAAGTTATACGTCTGCCTAAATTCGCAATAAAATCTGAAATAACTTATTCAGACATATCTATTCACTAAAAATAAAATTAGTACTTTATGATCTTTTGTGACCCCTAAAAGGTTTTAATGCTTCTTTTTGTTTACAGGTGCTCAAAAATACAGACTTCAGTGGTTGAATACAATGATGATAAATTTAATTCATGTGAATATCATTTTATATTGTATTTTATGTAATGCATAATATGGTATGTTCACTTTATATTTCATTCATTCATCATCATTACCACATGCTTTGTATGATAGCAGGTAATGAGAGGTGTGGGGGAGCTATGGTGAGATTATAAAATAGAAGGAATGCAAAGACACAGTCACACCCTCAAGGAGCTCAATTTTTACATTTTTACATTCGTGATTGTTCAACAGAAAACTGGAAAATTAATGCAATATGTAATAACCCACCATCTATTTATATTCTATATCTATTGATATATAGCTATCTATTATAAGAGCATATAATTATATCATAATAGCATATTATTATATTAAATGTATATTGTATTATACATTAATATCTATACTATATATGGATTTATATCTATTGTTCTTCATATCTGTCTAAATAATATTCATAGGAAATGCACATAAAGACACAAATTATATAAAATATTCTCTAACTCAACTATATTCTACTTATATTACTTGGTCTTGTCACCTGTGTTACACAGTCACTTTTTAAAATAACTCTTACATAGGATACTTTGAAATATGTAAACTTGGCTCATGACCTATAAATTGTAAAAATAAAATCCCAGATCTACAAATTTAGAGAAGAATATTACTATTACAATCTGCTGCATATGTAGAAAATGTTTTTAATGTTTCTTTAGTTAATCAAATAAAAAAACCTTCAGATTGCTCATGTAAATACCAATCTGGTACATATTAGTTCAAGTATCTTTATAAAATAAATATTGATTCAGACATGCAATAAATCCATAAAGAGCACTTCTCCACATTCACTTTGAAGACAAATTACCCAAGGTGGTAAAGATGTCATTTCTTTTATCACAGATCCAATTTTAAGACATGTCAAGGCATAAAAATGTACGGCTCGTAGGCGACTTTGCTCGTCTTGAGTGGAGGAATGCAGCCAGGGTACACTGTTATTGTTAGACTACAAAGATGAGACCACCCTGAGTGGCTCGTGTGAACACTGTCGCAGCTGCTCCTTTTCTCTTTGAAATCATTCAAAGTGATGCACGCAGACGAGGCTGCTTTTATCAGCCTCCCACTCGGGGTCTGTTTAGCCCACTGAGGAAAATACTTGTGATATACTGCTGACAGAAAACAAAACATGATCCAAACAGCGGGGCTGCTGCTCACAGGATATTATTATGTCAATCAAGGGGTGCAGCTGTGATAGAGAAAATCCTCCAACACAAAAATATTTGGGGGGGAGGAAGAAACTAGATGGCTTCTGTGTATCAGTGTTAGGCAAAAGTTCAATGGCCCTGTAGCAAGATGGTCTGTTAAAATAAAATTCTGGAAATCACCTTCATCATCATCATCATTGCCACAAAGCACCCTCTCTGCCTCAAGTCCATTGATTAGTGGAGAAAGAAAAAGATTGAACTACCAACTCCATCTCATCACAAACAAATGAGATAAAGATGTGTCATATTTGACCTGTATCATAGCAGGTGTACATGTAATTCATAAATTACATCCCTTAATCTAACAAAGCCCTAAATGTAGGTGTTTTTCCCCATTCACAGACACAAAAGTAGGAAGTTGACATGAAAGCAGAAGTTCAGAAAAATTAAGGAACTTTACCAAGAGCATGAAGCTGGAAAAAAAGAGCTGAGACTCAAACCAAGTCTGTAATACTCTTTCCTTCAAATCACATATTTACTTTTTTGTTTTAGAAATTCCACTCATTTTTGAAAGATTTGTTAATAACAGCATAGATATCTATCCTCCCATGATAATCAAAATACAATTCAGTCTAAAGAAAGGATGATTGATTACATAAAATTTATGAGACCTTTGGGTTGACTCTGTAATTATGGCTTTGCAAATTCTCCAGCTTTACAATTCAACCAAAGCATATTTTACTTAGTCTTTATGTGGAATTTCATAGTCACTAAATATTGTACTCTGAAGATCAAAATGTAACATATGTTCATTTTAATACAGTAAAGATGTGTATGTGTGCCTAAGTCACCTTATAGAAATAACAGACTTCCTTTATAACACAAGTCCTGAGACTTTCTACTTAGTGATATATACATATAATACACATATAGGAATATATGTGTACGGTTTATATAACGATGAGCTCTGCTACAGCACTGTTTTACTCTAAGACAAATGTTATTTTCTGGTTTGAAAGATAATATCAAGCTTTAAACCAACTAACAGATTGATAAATGATAGTAAACACACGATGAAAGGGCTTACTTTAAAACATATTTATCTCATTTCTGAGCCAATTCCAACTTGGGACATAGGACGATCTTAAAGTAAAGAGAAAATAATGAAAATTTTATTTACATCATAACCTAAAACAATATAAAAATGGACAAGTCAATAGTGGACAGATGTTGAGACGATGCCTAACAGGCAATGAATAGTTTCTTTGTTTGTGATGAAGTAACATTTTGGTTAAACTTCTGTAAACTATCATCACTAAATGCTGGCTGGTTTTCATTTTCAAATTATTATAGAAACTGCTTGGATAAAGAAGTCATGCTGACTGAATGCCAAACTTTCTATGCGACTAAATATTTCTTGAAAAACAAGATTTAGTTGGGGTCATTTAAAATCTTTATTAGTTATTAAGAATGTACCCTTTGCATCCTTTTAAAATTTGCATCTTTCTTCAATGTCAGAAAGGTTTTAAAACATCTTCCAATTAGAGTGAAATCATATTTTAACATTACCATACAGAAGAGGGCTAGTGGGGAATTAAAAACACATTCATCAAGGGCCTATTATGTGCAAGGCACTCTGCTGGGGACAAGGCAATACGGAAATGAATCATGTGTCTAATACTACCACGGCATCCAATAGAATTACATGTAGTCTTATGGCTTACGCACTTGATACTAACTTTTTCCTTTAATGTCAAGGGTTGCAGTGTGTTAAAGAAGCATAGGAAAGCCCCAGTTCCATTTCAGAAAGAAGCAACTTCTATGTGTCGGCCATACAAAGACTGGCAGCACTCAGAGAGGAAAGTGCCCCCACCATTAGTTGCACCATGGGGAAGCAATCTGAAGAGCTGGTCTTTGAAACTGGGGACCCCTATTCCCTTTTAAAAATATAAACAGAGTGTTTGAAATATTGACTGATAGACTTAAAGGTAACAATGGAAAAAGAATTCTTTACTTAAAAGGGGAACAGTCGAGCACAGGAGATAATATTCCCAAAATCTGTTGGCGACCTGCTTGCTGGTGCATTTTCAAACAAAACATTTAGTGATTGCTTATTCTGTTCAAAATTTTTCATGAATAATGAACTGGTACATTAAAAATAAATGTTAGGTGGAAGAAATCATTTAAAACTGTTAAACTTGGAGCTATTTTGGTTGAAATGCTGAAGAGGGCGAGAAGTACTGGTGACAAAGTTTCCCTGCCCCTGGCCCTCGAGGTTTCTTCAACTCTAGTTTGGAAATCACTGCATTGGGTAATAAAAAAATGTCTCCTGAATATTTTAATTACCCTTCCTATAACACTTAGAGTTATACCCCATTTAAGCACAGAATTTCAATGCATGGTAGTCTTCGTAATTACTATTCTATAGGTTAAATAAATCATGAAAATTAAAGTAATATAATCCCTTTATTTAAAAAATATTTGTTGGAGAAAATAAGCTATAGTACAATAAAGCCAAAAGTCTAGTATATCTACTGTTTCTAGAAATGCCACTATAAAATGTATCAATAGGGAGTATCTACCTTTCTGAAATGATTTGAATTGGTGCATTAAATCTTGTGCCTAAGTGGGGTATCCCTCAAAACCAGGTTTATCCTGAGATGGGAGAGTCAAGAATTTTGTAACAAGTGGGGGAATTCTGAAAAATTTATCCTTCTCAGGATGAACCAAGTTATCATCTGAAACAGCTCAAAAGTTTATGGTATAAACAAGAATTATTACACATACAGTGAAATTGAATTTATTCTAATAAAAGAGAGAAATGTGAAGATTCCTAGTAATGCAGACAGGCTGATACCAATAATGTGAGTAGGAGAATATAATTTCTTGACAAGACAGCAGAGAGAACAAAAGAAAATGCATCACACTGCTCATGGTTTCTCAAAAACGTGAAATTCTGTTTTGCTAATTGATTTATGACTAATATTTCCAGAACTAAAAGCTGTAAAACTAAATGTAAAAAAGCACATTGACCAAAATTTACATGAAAATGAGATTTATGGCACATTTTAAAGTAGTCACTGTATCAGTGATGGTTCTAGTATATCATCTGGACATTTAATTCCAAATTAGTGACATCAAACTTATGTTCACATATATTTTAATCACAAAATTAGAACTTCTTAGGATCATTACCTTTGACTGTAAGTTCACCGAATGAAAATGAAGTAAAACAGAATTTAAAAACCAAACAACAACAAGAAAAATGAGCTTTGCTCTAATTCCACCAACCAACCACATCATACGACCACTAAGTACAGGTTCTGGTTGGCTCCTGAGTGACGCAAGGGCTGAAGTCAGGAATTCTCTACTGAGAAACTTCAGTTGCAATCTCCATTCCTCTAAGCCAATAATAATAATAATTTAAGGGTCCTTTTATTCCAAATTGTCATAGTGGGAAATATGATAAACTATCCTGTCTTAAGGGTCAGGCATTTCTCTTCAAATTTAAAGGATTGTCTGACTGGGCAAGATGAATAGATATCTCAAAATCTTTCTGCTTAGTGCCTGTCCCTAGTAACATTCAATGGCTCACTGCAGTGCATAAGGAGGGAGGACTTTCAAGGAAATCAGCAGGAGCTCTGTAAACTTGCTCTGTTTTCCTGTGGATGACAGCCAGGACCCATTTCTCCAAACTTGTAAGTATCCAAGCCTTCCTGGAGGCCAGCTCTGGGGACAAAGGTGCTTCTCCAAAGCTTGTTATAGATAGGAACATTTGGACTGAATGAGAAACACAGTAAACAAAAGCAAAAACTACCAACTTCGAAATTCTGGCTATACAACACATACTTCCTTCCTAGCCTTTCACTCTTTCTTTACAAAGACCAAACTGGATTCTTTCTGCTGTACACAAGAAACTAAGTCATTGAAACTGATTTTTTTAAAAATCAGCATTAAGGAACAAGTTTTGAAAAGATCATCTAAATGAAGTAGGAACAAGTTTTGATTTTTATACTTGGAAAGATAAAATGACAGCAAATGTAAGGCCAAACCCAAATCTATGGTTTTCTTATTTTTTTTGAATTGACTTGGCCCAAGTAGAAAAAACCTTCAAATCTCTCATCTTGTTGGGAGAAAGAAAAAAAAAAAAAACACCAACTGTGACCAAAGATTAAAACAACCAAGCTACTTTGGCATTTCAACTGGCTCTAAAGAACATGAATTAGTGGAACCAAAATTTACTATTCCTTTATATTCCTGTAAGAAACAGTCCTACCCCAGAGAAATCATAATATAAGTTAATCATTCATTATTTCAAATGTACATTTTACGAAGTACCAAATAACCAGGCTCCAGTTAGACAGAGATTTACTGAATCCAAATTTATTTGAAATTAATAGATGTACACATGAAAAACTGACCATAATTACAAAATAAATTTAATGTAGTCAGTAATTGCAAATTTAATGTGTGTCTGAAATTTCACATGGAGTTGAGGCCCCAATGAAAGCACTTTGAATTGTATTAATATTAAGCAAGATTTAATCAGTTTCTATTGTCCTTCACCTTTATAAAACTTAATGAGTTATTAGTTTCTATTTCTGAAATGAGACTTCATGCATCTTTATATAATTTGAATCTATTTTATGTGATGATATGAATGTCAAGGAAAATGACAATATTCAAAATGAATTCACTATTATATTCCAAAATGCACTTCTGGTGCATTTACAAGTAGGCACATATATTAAATCATGCATATACTATATATAAAATCATGCATATACTATATATAAAATTCCACTTGTGTTATTTACCTGCGTAAATCATCATAAATCTTGCACGGTATGAACTTTAACCCTAGAATGTAAGAACTTCAGATCCATGTTGCATTAGGTTCTCTGACTGTGGAAGCAAAGAGCCACTTGTATGTACAAGGATATGAAAGTCATTCACTAATTCATTTAAAGCTCTTTTAACCTTATGTTTTCAACCCATTTCTTCTCTTGAGATATTGGTGTAATTTCAATCCATAACATATGTGCTAATATAGTATATATAATGGAATACTACTGTATGCTATATTACTTTTCCTAAATAAATCTCTCTCAATAACAAGTGTTATTATGCATTAGTTTTAATATATTGGGAATTCTGAACAATGTCATTTCAGTAATACTTTATATCACTTAATAAATATCAACAAAAATAACTTTTATATTTTCTTCCATAGACTTGAGTCCCAATTTTGTAATTTTCAGTATATTCTTCTAAACTTCTCTGGATAATTTATGTCCCCTTTTCAGAATCTTTCTTAATTGTAGTAACCGAAACTACATAAACTATTGCCAATGAATAGATTCATTATTTCTTATACAATAATTTATTTTAGTTTCTAATCTTCCTGATTTTTTGGAATTCTGGAAAATAACTCCTGTTGTCTATATAGAATCCCTAGATTCCTCCATGTTCCTCAGCCCATCCTTTTAGGAAAAAAAAGTCTGCTTCAATCACAAGTAAATTATAGCATTATCAATATCATTTGGGCTGAGATTATCCATGTAGACAGCATTAAACAGCTTCAAATTTGAATATTTCATAGATTATCTGTACATATTCTCCAGGATTATTACGTTATGTATTCATATAATAAAAAAGCAGCCCTTCTAGTGCATAAACCTGGTTAAGATTATAATGTTTGCATGAATTAATTTTCTCCACTCTAATCCTGTGGTATTGATTCAGTTCCTCAATAAAGCATTATTGATCATTCTCTAGTTACCAGGCATGGGGACCAGCACTGGGGATACAATGATGAGGAGGGCAAATGAAAAGAGAAAGGATCTTTCACCTTCCTGAAGTACACACCGTAGGTAAAGAACTTCATTCTTTTTCATATTGCAGATGTGGGTACCTTGTTATTTCATGGTAATGTTCTCTGGACTCGGAAGTTGTACATTAATTGGGCTATTTTACATATCAAAGGCTATATTTCAATTTATGTGATAAACAATTATTTCCTTAGGCATGGGGCTTATAGTACAGAAACTACTATATTAGGTATATTGGCATATTAACTAATTAGGACACATAGTAACTAAAGTAGGTATTACTATCATTATTTTATGGATAAATAAACTGAGGTTCAGAAATATTTAGCAACTTTCTCAATGTCAGAGCTAGTTCAGAACCTGAGTGATGTGAAATTTGAACCCTGGGCCCTTTGATTCTAAAACTCATGATTTTTCTAGCTCATTTAACATTGTATTATAATAATTCTCAGCTATCGACATACAAACTAGTAGATGCAGATGTTTTTAAGCATCAGTATGATTATTGTGATAAAATTACTAACTCTTAACAACTGATAGACCAATTAAAATCAATTCACTAAGTGAATTGCTTATATATCCAAACCTAAAAGTCGATTAATTTTCAGTCATATACAACCTAAAGTTCCAATTAAAAAATTCTGTGTCTTTTCAAAATTTTAGGAAGTATGTACTAAAATCATCTCAGCATTTAAAGTAATCTATATTGATTTTTAAAAATAAATGTAATTTTTATTTTAATCTGATGAAAAATGGATTCAACCCCCAATGGTAATATAACAAAGTGAGTATTTTTAGGAATTTTATTAGTAATGCATATTTATGATTTATATTTATGCTTTATATTTAATATAATATTCAAATTCTATATCAACTATATATTCAACCTCATACATTAATTTTTATTTTACAAAATAAACGTTTTTGGTTAAGTGTTAGCAGCCATCTCTTTAAATATCAACAAACTGAAGAGTTACTGGAAAGGGAAAGGCAGTTCTAAAAAACTATTTTTCCACTGCAAGCAATGTTGACATTTACTTTTACTTCAAAGAATATATATCAATGTTACTATTTTTCTTATTGTTCTTTTACCTTTTGTTGTATCATTTTTAATTAGTACCATTAATTGACTGGCCTTTCTATATGTCTATATCTCTGTGTATAAAATACATAAGTAGATTATATGGTTGAAATACACATATAGAAAGAATATATGCTATCTATTATGTATATTATGATAACGAAAACTTAAGAATTCAAAGAACATTTTTGTTTTTTCATCAGTTTTTACAAGGCTACTTCATTAAAAAATAAATATTCATTTTCATCATTGCATGATATACTTTATTACTCATTAAAAATGCAACAAAGATCTATTCAATGTTAGCTCCTAGTTTCTTCATTAACTTGTCATAATTTATTGATGTTCTCACTTGTTAGATCCAGCATTTACTAAGTCCCTAGTGAATATATCAATATTGTCAGTATTGGATCCTGCCAATATTGCTGATGAGTTTTCATATAATCAATCCATATAAAATATCTATGAATTAAGTAAATTGATATAAAAGATAAGATGCCTTCTAAAATTCACTAAGGCAATAACTATTAATAAATTCAAAGCCATATTTTCATATGTGATTGAATATATAATAAAAATATCCAAATTTATTGGCATTAAGATTTAAAAAACCAAAAAATTATGCAAAGCTATTAATTCATTGGTTTGGAAAAATGAACCCATTAGTATCAGTATTCTTACACATGCCTTGACTAGCACGTAGCCAGCTCAGGCTCACACTTTCTCATGGCATTTCCAGTTAGTTGTTCCTACCTTATTTCTTTCAAGAAGTATAAATGCTCCCACTCCTAAGAGTCACTGAATTATATCTTAAATATTTCTCTTACCACAGGATAGCCCTTCTTTAGAGAAAAGGGGAACACTTTCATGAAGGACTAAAGAGGAAAAGTCAGCTTCAAGACACAAGGACTACTGTTCCCATTCACAGCTTTGTTTTAAATCTTCCCTTGTTTTTCCTCAACAAACCATGGCACAATGCTGCTGCATGTTCCACTCCCAAACTACGGCTGTCAATACCAGGTTGTTTGGCCCCTGAATATGCGAGCAGGCCAGAGTCAGTCTTCCCATGAAAATTAAGTCAATGACCTGCCTCCTTGGCTTTTTGTGAACCAAAAGACAACCATAATTTTTCATCCTTTCCATTCTCACGTGTTGTAAATGTTCACTCAAGTTGCAATGCAATACAAAATGCATTAATTCCTCCAAAGTGACTTCACCATGCATGATTTAATTACAGCCAATTGGACATACTTTTCCTTTACTTTCTCAAAAAATAAATTCAAGGATCTATCTCCAAGAAATTTTTCATTCAATAGTTTGCATTCCTTATTATCTAATCATGTGGAAGAAAATGAGGTTTTGTCCTCATTGGTTTGTCCAGAAAAAAAAAAAAAAAAATATGGCCATAAAAGTTTTTATCTGCAACCTTCTTAGTCACAGAGACTTAAGTTTAGTCAAGTGACAAATTCTCCAATTCCCAGCCTTCACTGTACCCCAACTTGAAAAACAAAAAAGAAGGAAAACACAGCTACCGCTTTTATTTTAAAATCCCTCACATTTTGCAGTCAGAGTTGAAGTCAGATACACAAAATTACACACAGCTTTCCAAGATTTGCATTTAAAAGATTGTGTACAAGCTTCAATACAGGTTGCTCTACCGTGACCATAGAAACATCAGAAAAGTTGGAAAATTCAGTCCACTGAACTTCAAATGACTTTATTAAAGTGTCACTAATCAGAGTTAAAAGACACAAAGTTTTAGTGTTTGGGCTAACAAAGTGAATAACTCTCAAAGTCTAATGACCTACTAAGAGCACTACTTAAAATTTTTTTTAAAAAGGGGGATACTTGTTGAAAGCAAATTAAATAATAAACCTCTCCAAAAGATTGATCTCATACAGATAACAACTCAACTGAACTGTGACACTGAATACAGTGCTCTCTGGCTGAGCAGCTGGGAAAAATCTACCTGGTTATCAGCTCTAGCACTATATGTATAGATTTGCTTAAAATATAGATGAGTAAATCATTTTAATGACAAATCTTTAATTCCATTTATAGATAAGGTAAGTTATATAAACTGCAATACTTCGATACTCTTAAGTGCATTCTAACTGAATTAGACCCAAAACCAAATTTTAAAAGGCAAATGCAAATCAAAGTACATAAATAATACATGCCAGATAGCATTTAGGAGAAAAAAAAATCATGAAGCGCTACTAAAAGTAATCATTAATATTAGCTATCTTTAAATGGTAATACAGCAACAGAATCCTAGAAAAAAATTAAACAAGAATAATTGGCTAAAAAAATAATATGTTTTATTATCACTACTTTTTCCTTGCTTTTTCAATGGTCCTTAGGAAGCCCTTAGACAGTCCTCTTGGGTCTAAAGCAGAAGTTAATAGGGAAGAAACCTAAGTGCACTGGTATCATTTCAAACAGAGTCCCCAAATCAAAAAACACAGAAAAGGCAAAGTTGGCATGTTAATTGCCCGATAGTTTTCTTTTTCAAAGAATTTTTTCACCAGTCTACTCCATTATAAGAAATTACATTGTGGAGATCAAGCAGGTGGATGATCTCCTTCATTCACTGTTTCCTCCAGGAGGTACCTGGACATTTATCCAGTTCACCTATTTCAAACAATTGTTAACCACCCATACTGTGTAAATGGAAGTATTAGCTACTATAGGAACTTAAAAGACGATCTTTCTTCCTACTAGCAATTCACACTATGACCAAATTACACATGTACCTTCTAAAGGTAAAAAGTGAACTCTAAAAGTAACAACTACAACAGCACCAAAACAAGCAAAATTCATTTATTCATACAATTCACTTCAATGTATTCCTTCTCTCCGTATTTATGGATTATTCTATGGGCCAGGCACTACTGCAGACATGGAAGACCCAGAGATGGATGAGAAATAGACTAGGCACAAAGAGGGCATAACCAGACGGGGGAGACAGAAATGCAAGTAACTGTATTTCAATGTAGTAAGCATTACATTTGGGGTGTGAATAACATGTTACAGAATTTAGAAGAGACGAATTAATTCTACCTGGAAGGCAACTAAAGATTTTTTTTTCCATAGGTTTGTTCTTGACCTAAACACTGAGTGATGAGAAAGAATTTCCCACACCAGAAAGGTGAATAATGTCCATCAGCACAAGCACCCAAAGTAGCAAGAGTGGCAATCAGGTGTTCCAATGAGGAGGACTGGTGTCTGGGATATGTTCTAGAATTCTCTGGTTGATGAAAACTTTGGCTCTAATGGATGATCTCCACGTCAGTAAGCTCACAAGGAAAAGTAAATTAAAATGGCACCAGGTCTCCTAGTCTCACCATGTTCATGCTGTTTGTTTGATTAGACAAAAGGTGTCAGCCATGATCACATTAAAGTGGGACAAATATACAATTTGTTTTATGAATTTTTAATATTTCAATGTATATTAATAGTAAGAAAATAGTGAAAAAATCTTTTTAAAGGGTAATCTTTCTAATTCTGGAGCCTAAGCAAAAATAAAGTGCAATGCAAAACCTGATCCTTTAGTTTAAAATATAAACTATCAACAAAGAACTCATCACAGTTTTTAAATTAGTACATATATATGTGTGTGTACCAGTATATGTGTGTGTGTGTATACATGACTACTATATACTATATATAAATCTTGGATGCTGCCCTTGCTACTTGTTCTAGCCTAAATAACACTTCCTAGGAAAAGAAATATTTGCAAGTCTTATGAGATGATTTATAATACAGATCAAAATGTACTGTCTCACACAGGAAGCACAAAACCAAAAGAAGAAAATATGTCCAACATTCAGTAATGATAAGGATATTTTAAAAATCAAATTGAGAGAGATGAAATTTAGCAATCTGAAAAATAAAAGGAGCCTTAAAAAGTAAAAAAGCAGGAAACTAGATGCTTTAATATGAAAAAATCTAAGAGAAACCTTTTGTACATTAAGTAAAAAGTAATATACTAAATATACTCTTCTAAATATGTACAACATATCTCATGCTCTTCATGTTAAAAATGCAATTTAAATTTAGATATATTTACATTAGGACCCTCACATTATAAATTTAACCAAAAATATATCATGTAAAAATTAATAAATTTCCCCGAAAATATGATTTTGATTAAGTAGCTTACTCTTAGAATACATTTGCTCTAGGTGAGAACCAATAAAATATGAGTATATTTTAATTATTTTCACAAATAATTTTATTTACTTATTTTTCTAGCAAAGCCATATGTTTTTCATGCAAACATAACCAAAGAAGGAACTCAGCAATTCTTATATCATATTGTGTTAGAATGATAAACCAAATAACTATTAAATCTAACTATAATTATTGGTGAATTTAATGGATGCCTTTCATAGGATAAATGGCCTATTAATAATTTTAAGCACCATAAGACAGCTTTATGCCCACACAACATGGCATTTTTAATATGTGGTTTTATTTTTCATTCAGAATATGTGAATGCCAGTCAGTGAAAAGGACCTCTTTCTGATCAGCCAATAAAGAGCTAATTGCTTAAATTCAGTCACTTCCCAGTGGGTTTTCAGGGTTTTGTTCCTGGTCTGCATTTTTTTGTTGTTCTTTTTGTTGGTGTAACTCTTGCCCAACCTATGTATATGTAGTTATATAAAATCATCTCATTTATTTGAATATAAAGATTTGCATGTGTCCTGGACAAGAAATGACAAAAATCTATTTTTGTTATGACCACTCCACATGAAAATTTTACATTAAAATAGGGCACTGAAGAAGTGGCTCAGGTTTTCAATTTGACTACAAATAATACATTTATAATTTCAGTTATATAATCTTGATACAAATTTAAAATAATATTCAAAAATTAAAATACCAATAGCTAGAATAATCGGACCAATAACAATTTCATATTTCATAACATAAAAGCTATATTCTGATCACTTGAACTATGAGATTTAGGATTATTTCAGCTGAATAAAAATTTGACTCTCAAAAATATCTTTATTTAAGCTACTTCATAATGATAAGACCAGATCTGGTTAACATTTTCTTTTAAGTTTATCAACACCGATCACCATGCTGAAGTTTTAGAATTTATAGATCAAAAATTAGAATTATTTTACAGCACTATTTAATGTGTTCATAAAAATCACATGTATAAATAATATTGAGATAATTATAAATTTACTTATTCAACATTAACTAACATTCAATAATGCCAATCTCCCTTTTCACTTTGAGAAAATCTATATTATAGATCATTTGATGAATTCTTGAAACAAAATACTTTGGACTATTTCCTGGCACCTTTGTTCACAGATCCTCAAAGATTTCATTTTTCTTAACCTTATGTATACATTTTATAAAATCAAGAAATGAAAGGACATTTAGGAAATCATTAATCTTCTGTATATGATGAAAAGCCACACACAGTCTCAATAAATCAACGTCTTTGGAAGACACAAAAGAATTCTGGTTTAATTCAAAATCCTTTATTTAAGATGCCAAATGTCTTTATATTATGCAGAAGTGCTCCAGATGGCTGGGCACATGTCTCAATTAAGCTAAATTACAATTTTTTCAAGTGTTCTCTTACTTTTTTACATATAGCATGTTACATTTATGGCCACTGATTGTATATTGACTGGTGCAGGTAAAAATACTGTTACTTGTAAATGTAAATGGTTTTTAGATAAGGAAGAATATACCAGAATTATAATACTGCACAGTATACGAGAACTTCAAAAAGATACTGAGCATATGATAGATCCTAAAAGTTAAAAAATAAAAAGTTCTGTTCATCATTAATCATTTTTATCAAAAATGGACATTTCTATACTTCTTATGATTTCACTATTAAGAAGACTTCAGAAATAAGAAACACGTTGGGACTCTATATTAATTGTAACTCCACAATTATAGAACTATAAAATGAAAACTAAGAGGCCTTATGTATATTAGTCAGTATCATTTACTATTAAATATAAATCCCTAATATTAGTATAAATTCCCATATGTCCACTGCGTCAGGCCACCTCATGTACTTTTTAAACCATCCCACATATTCTATTTGAGGCAAAAGACCCTTATTTTAGTTCGTTTTAAAGACACTTTGCTACGGATGGCACATAGAGCCATTCCTTGCTCTTGAAACACTACATAAGAAGCTTTAATCAGTTAATGTTTGCTTATACTAATAAAAAACCATTGGTGTCATCTTTTTAAAAATAAATAAAAGCTGTGATGTTAAGTGTAATTTCTGAAAAGTCAATGATGTATTCTGAAAGCTACATAGCTATATATACACATTTATACAAAATTTAGTTAATAACTAGGACAGTGTACAAAAGTTATAGTTTATTATTTTATTGGTGCCTAGAGATACTTGCAATAACTTTTCAACTAACACCAAAAATATAGTATTTTTGAGTAGCTATCACATTAAAAAATAATTATCCATTGGTGCTCCATGTGTTAATTCTACCATTATACTACTGCTACTATGCTGCTCCTACTACTGTTACTACTAATACCACTACGCTGCTGCTACTACTGCTACTTCAGAGTTCTCTCTTATTAAAAAGAGTTGTTTCTTACAAAGTGCTCCATGGGGTCATTTGCATAGACTCAGTTGAGGGACTTGTTAAAATTATACATTCCACAGACTTTCATTAATTCTTCTGAAAAATCTGCATTTTAAATAAATATCCACATGAGGGATTCTCATGTACATTGAGAACCAATCAAACTAAAATATATCACCATACGAAAATTGAATATTTCATAATATTCATCAAAAGTTTAAATTTTGTTTTAAATGAATATCTATAAAATAGAAACAATGAAAGCCCTTGAAAAAAATATGTGAAGAAACTTATGTTTTCTGAAATACCCATATTCTGTATGCCCGTGATTTTACAGAATATTTTTCCACATTTATTTGATTAAAATCCTACTACTACATTCAAACTATTTTTTATGATTTGTTCCAAAAAGGACTTAAAATATTTTAAAACTGTCTATGCTATATACACATATACAATTATACCAATATATGTCATGTATAGCAACAGTACCCAAACTTTTTGGCACAAGAGACGGGTTTCATGGAAGACAATTTTTCCATGGATGGAGATTAGGGGAATGGTTTCGGGATGATTCCAGTGCATTACATCTATTGCACAAACCTCTCTGCTAATGATAATCTGTATTTGCAGCCACTCCCCAGTGCTAGCATCACCACCTCAGCTCCACCTCCGACCATCAGGCATTAGGTTCTCATAAGGAGCCACAACCTAGATCCCTGCATGCACAGTTCCAGTAGGGTTTGTAGAAACTAATGTCACCACTGATCTGACAGGTGGGGATTATGCAATGATGCGAGCGATGGGGAGCAGCTGTAAATACAGATGAAGCTTCTTTCCCTCACTTGCCTGATGCTCACCTCCTGCTGTGCAGCCTGGTTCTTAATAGGCCACAGACTGGTACAGGTCCAGGGCCTGGTGATTGGGGACTATAGATACATAAAGAGAATATTTTTTTTTTTTTTTTTTTTTTTTTTTGAGACAGAGTCTCACTCTGTTGCCCAGGCTAGAGTGAGTGCCGTGGCGTTAGCCTAGCTCACAGCAACCTCAAACTCCTGAGCTCAAGCGATCCTCCTGTCTCAGCCTCCCGAGTAGCTGGGACTACAGGCATGCACCACCATGCCCGGCTAATTTTTTTTTTTCTATATATATTTTTAGCTGTCCATATAATTTCTTCCTATTTTTAGTAGAGATGGGGTCTCGCTCTTGCTCAGGCTGGTCTCGAACTTCTGAGCTCAAACGATCCGCCCACCTCGGCCTCCCAGAGTGCTAGGATTACAGGCGTGAGCCACCGCGCCCGGCCGAGAATATTAATTATTTTAAAAATTTCCCAAACTAATATCTTTATCAGAAACCACGGTCAGGATGTACTATTGTTAAGCATGAGTTTTGCTTAGGCTCCAGTCCTGGCTTAGGACTTTCTAATTGTATAATTTGAAAATACTTAATTTATCTACCTTAAGTCTCCATTTTTTCATCTGTAAAATGTTAATAACAATATCTTTTTCATACCACTATTTTGAGGTTTGGATTAAATAACATAAATACCATTTGTTCTTAATAAATGTTGGGTTTTGTTGTTTTAGATATAGTGATTATTATTGTTCAATAGTTCTTATTTAATAACTATTGCCATACATAGAAATAATGTTGGAGACAGACGAATAAATACCTTTCCTGACCAGAGTGTACAAATATGTCATCAAATATAGATGTGCATCAGGGCATCTTAGGGCAAAGGAAACTCTTCAGGGCAGAGATGACAGCAGCCCATAATGGGCCTGTGTCCAAACAGGAAGGAAAGAGAAAGCACATAAGGGCTGACAAACAGCCCTAGACCGAGGTACACTAGAGTATTCCTTGGACGAGGCCCAAGGTGAGCATGTTTTAAATCAAACTCAATTTAATTATATAGTAATATTTCATAGCAAATATTTTAAAAACAGGAAAAGAACAAAGGCAGGTATCTTTTTCCAGATGTTTTCTCAGCTATATGCTGACCAAGAAAATGGCTCATTTCAAATAGTTTAAAATATGCAGAAAAAGCCTTAAGTATAAAAACCAAAAGCTCAAGTAGGATGAATAATCTCAATTGTGTGAGATCAGTTACTATAATCAATTGGTGAAACTTCTTTTCATCATAGCAATCTTCTGGATTTTCTGATGATGGTTTATGTCAGTTTTGTCTTCCTATTAGACTGTCCCTTGAGGGCACAGATCTGAACTATTCATATTTGAATTCCCAGTACTAAACACTACGTCTGGCATATTGAATACTGGAATGAAAGTTGAGGATGGGAAGGTAATATAAAATACAAAGGTAAATAAATTATTCACAATAAAAAATAAGAACCAGATCCTAGTACTTATCCCTTCTGATTCTGAAGGTCTTGGTTACTGTCTAAATGACAATGCACAGAATCAAGATTTTGGTAAGGTACACATATACATCCAGGCAAATGGCTGGGAAAAAGGTTAGCATCCCTTCTATTTCCCTGTCCATCATCCATCTCAGAACAAAACCATCAATCCTAAGTAGGTTTAGTCCTCTACCAAAACACCCTCAGAAAACTTCCAAACTTGTTCTCATCTAAGGGTAGAAATGAAAAGATGAGGTTTCATTTACATTGCTCTCAATGTTGTGTCTTTGCTGTCTTGTCTGATCAATGACAAAACTAAGACCTATGTAAACAAAAAAAGTGAATGGATATTTATTTTCAGTGAATATCATGCATGCATTTTAAAATTTTATTTCTGAAAGCAGCTCTGTGAGATAGATTTTACAAAAGAAGCCACCGATACTCTGACATATTAGACAACTTTCCCAAGGTCATGATTGTAATCAAGTATGTATCCTTGCTCTGACCAGGTGCAATGGCTCATGTCTGAAATCCCAGCAATTTGGAAGGATGAGTCAGGAGGAAAACTTGAGCCTAGGAGTTTGAGATTAGCCTGGGCAAAATAGCAAGACCCCTGTCTCTACAAAAAAAAAAAAAAATTAAAAAATTATCTAGGCATTGTGGTGTGTTTGTATTCCCAGCTACTTGGAAGGGTGAGGCAGGAGGATCACTTGAGCCCAGGAATTTGAAGCTGCAGCGAGTTGTGATCATGCCACTAACTACAGTCTGGGTGACAGAGTGAGACCCTGTCTTTAAAAAAAATAAAAAGTCCTTGATCTTTCCATTATATTACACAACCTCTGTAAAAGAGTTTTATTTCTCATCACAGGTTCCCTAGAATTGAATTCTACAATCTTTTTCTGTTTGACTTGCTCTTGTAAGGAAAATTGTACATACAATAACACTAATCCTCAAACCAACCTCCATATAAATACTCCCGGCTGTATGTATATAGGTGTTTTAACATATAAGTGTAGTTTATAGTGTAGGTTCCATATCATCCCTTCTTCCATTACTAAATCTATGCTAATTATTATTAAGTTGAAGTCAAATATTTCCTTCCCCTAGTGCCATTAATAAAAGTAAAAATCAATTTATTCATTTTTAACTATTTAATTAGAAGACATGTTTAGGTATATCGGTGATAGAGATGTCCCTTTCAAAGTTATTTAAACCCCTAATTGAATTCAGTTAATTATAAATGCGACCCTTACATAATATAAACTTTTCTATGTTTTCTAAGCATGTCTTTTCTTATAATGTGATGAATTAATGTTTAATTTAATATGATTCATTGATGTTCTCTGAAGCAAGGCTATTAACTCTTTCAAAAATATTGTTTGATTAGATTTTCTAGTTAAAGAAATGTGAATATTCATTATACTCCAAAAAAAAAAAAGTAAGAACTGGTTATAATATGGGTCAACCCTCGAACAAATGCTTTCTTTTATGAGTTTTTCTTTTAGTCTCCTTTCTATTACATTAACAGGCAATGATTTATAATAATTAAAGGACAGTGGAGTGTGATGGAAAGAATAAGCCTTGGAACCAAATGAACTCAAGTCTAGCTCTACCAAAACAATATACTAAAAGTGCAAAGGTCCCTGATGCTCCATCTGTGAAATGGAGATACCATTATTTACTTTACATAGCAGCTGAGAGAATTAAATGACATGATATTTCTAAGGCATATAATATAATGCACATTTAAGTTGAAAATCAACAGAAACTAGTTCCCTCCTCTGATTCTAGTTCTGCCTAAATTTATTTATCTTCACAATAATAGTACATTCTAAATGTATCTGATATAATTGCCTTGATATCAGAATATACACATTAAAAGAGCAGTACCTTGTTTCATTTTCCCTGTTAGAACACAAAGAAAGCCCCTTACTCAGAAAAGCACAAACAAAATGAACAGTTTTCAAAATAAATTTTCTTAGAAATAAAACTCATAAAATTGCAATGCTTATAATGATTAGACATTGGATATTTAAAGGTCTATCTTTACTAAATGTTTCAAATATGCTATTAAATTGAAAGAAAGGTCTTTTAGAGCCTAAATATATTCTAAATCTGTTCTCATTTCTGGCATATTTGTTAACAACTCACTCAACCTATCTTTAAACAAAGGTTTTATTTTATTTTATTGTTTTCCCCAGGTAAATTATCTATACTTTAAAAATGTTGTATTTGACATTCATATCAAAACAGTCTATAAATTGGATAATATTGATCTAGATTTGTATTATATTAAAATTAAAAAAGAATTCTCCAACTTACTTAAAATAAATATATGCAACATCAGTATTGTAAAAACTACATCCCTTTCCCTTTCTTAGCTAATAACCTTTCTGTTCTTAGCTATGGGTTTCAACTCACGAATGACTCTCAATTAAAATTATTTTTCTACCTGATATAGTGTAATGAAGAAATTTACTATAGAAGAAAAATTACCAAATTTATAATGCATTTCCTTAATAAGTTCCTTAAAACCAAGAAATAGGATTTGTAAATTTAGTTTTGATTCCTACGTATGTAGCATCATTAGAAATGTCATCACAATTCTTGCATGAACAGTAGCTATTTACATGACCAGTAGTTGTTTACATTTTTTTAAATCATTGCCTTCTGGACCACACAAGGAGTAAATAAGTGAATGTAGGATCAACAAAAGTAAACCAAACAGTCTTTTAGGAAAATCTGCAATGCTATGTGTACTGCACATTTTCCTCACGACACTTATTAAGGGGTTGGAATTCTCCCTCTTTAATAGATGAAGTCACTGTGTCTCAGAGAAGTTTGGTTTCTGCCTCAAGGTCACACAGCATGAAAAGGCATAGTCAGAATTGGAACAAAACTATTCTGACTTTCCAATTTATATTTATTTTACTATGTCACCATGCAGAACAATGTTAATAACATATGTTAAGAGTAACATGGAACTCCTTCAGAAAGAGAAATACATATAAATCCTTTAATTAAGGTTAAAAAGATTGACTTTAGGAAATATTGAAATTACGAAAATAAAATTTAACGTACAGCTTTACTTCTTCCAGTGCATTCTAAGTTATATAATTTCACTAATAGAATGTATATACTTTGGCCATCTTTTTCAAATAGTATTTGAGGTAGAAGATAGAGTTAAGCTAAGAAAATGTATGATGTGATATATTTAATTTTAGGCACATATAACAAACAGCTTTCCTGGAAAATCACCTCTGCTCACATGTTATTATTACTTAATAGCAACACTGCCCCAACCCCACCAACCAACATCTACCGCCATTTAACAAAAATGGATTCGCTTAGTGTATTTTCTCTTGGTTGCTGAGCAACAAAATTTTTCATGTAAGTATAAACATGCTGACACACACACACACACACACACACACACACAAAGAAAAATGCTGAGAAGAAAATATAGTAATAGACACCTCTATCAGCTACAGCCATCTGTGTTCAGTTTGACCTACATTTTTGGCAAGCTTATATTGTCCCTCCCATCCCAAACTATTTTGTCCTGTGAAGAAAATGTTCACTCCTACTTTCTTCATTTTTCAGAAAGTCAGGGGTCAAGTGATATTCTAAATCTGCCAGGCTCTGGACTTGGAACACTAAAAATTCATTACTTGTAACTAATTGCAACCTCAATGCATAAATAATTTCCCTATTTTATTATGCAAAGTAATAAAATATTAAGCTGGCGTTGCAACATAGGCTGTCCTGTCCCATAGCCATACTACAGATGCATTAGCATTTTAATCTTTTTAGTGGAGAATTTAATGTACTGTTTTAAAAAATAGACTATGGGTCAACTTCTTGTAGCAATTAAAGGACTTTCCTACAGCTACTGGTGAGGAAAAATACTTCAATAAAACAATATGATCAATTCAAGTCACATTAGTAACTCTGAATTATGTTTCAAATTTGCCATTAGGTAGTTAGACAAAATCATAATTGATATTAGTATTAAAGTAATAAATAAAACATGTCTTGTTTTAAGCAATACTTCTGAGGCTGTCAAAGATATGAAATTGTTATAAATTTGAAATTATTGTGATAATAAGATTCAATATTTTGCTTTCTTTTTATGGACAGGTGCATGGAGAGGGGCGAGAAGGTATGAGGGAAAGCGCAAGAAGCAGGGGTCCAAAGGCTGCTTCTTGATGCTACATTTGCATAGTAAAAAAAATCCCTGTTTTAATTAAATTCCGTATTTGTTCAGGATGTCTTTGGGGTGATACTAATGGATACACGAAGATCATGAGGAAGGTGTAGTCTCCTTTTCTCCCTCCCCATTTAAGGACTGGAGTCAACACTGGGTACAGGTTTGCATACAAGGCATTCTATTGTGTGACTCCTCTGCCAACTACGCATGCCATATGAGTGGGTTACTTAAACACCATTGTTTCAGTTTGTCATTTGAAATTGAGGTGGCAAATGACTGTCCTAGAATTAAAAACCTGAGACTCCCATTCCCATCCTAGGGCTCTGTCCTTTACTCAGGACCGATTCCTCACCTTGCTAGCCTTAGGATATTAGTGAGTCCACCGGAGAAAAAATAAGAGTCTATGTGACAATTCTTTTATATTTTTAATATTTGAAAATATTAAATTTAAATATTTAAAATAGCATCAATATTTTCAATAGTTAATTTTTTTATCTAACAGGATAATTGTTTCCATTTCTTGAAAAGGGGCAACAGTCTAAGACACAGATTGCTAGAAATTTGTGCCAAGTTATTTTAACCAATTGCAGTATGGCTTTAAAAAAAAAAAAGTCAAGTCTCCTCATCGATTACACTAAAGTTTTACTGGAAATCTCTATAGTCAGATTTTCCTTGTGATATGCTACAGATATGTTAATATGAAAAACTCCTATAGGAATATTCTTTCGGTGATTATAAAATATTAATCCAAGGCATGAAATAAAGCTAAATAAAAGCACTTTACCAATAGGGAATCTCTTTTGATCCACAAATAAATTATTTGCCAGAATTGCACTTTTAGCATTTGCTGCAAACCCACACTAAAAGACATCACAACAAAGAGATGTTGAAAATTTGTCATTGAACTAGTGAAGATGCCACTGAGAAAAATCATCACTTTAAAATAGATCTGTTTTTGAGCATCTGTGGATCAAATTCTGCTTAGGTCCCTGGGTTTAGAAAATCTGTATTTCTTTTGTTTTGTTTCTCTCTATGTACGTGTTTGGTTAGTCTTAGAACACCATGACTTATATATCTGATCTTCTTTTTCTGTTTGATTTGGCCTTTTGAAAGCTGAACATAAACTGAGCAGGTTACCTAAATCACATATTTCTGTATGCTAACCTTATATAGCCCAAGATATTTTTAGCACTTATTTTTACTTCCTATTCCTAGAGATTCATTTAACTATTTTTTGTTTTTGTTGTATATATACTTTTTTTGTAGCCTGCTACAAATTCATTGTAAAATGAAGTAGATATATAAGTGAATTTACAACTATTTAGTCAATTATTTTGATTAAAGAACAAAGAGTGATATACTATGTAACACTATACCAAGCAAGAGGGAAGCCCATCTTCTTTATTTGCTTATTTTGAAAATTTCATAAAGTAATAAAACATTTTTCTTTTAAGGTAAATGTTTTAACTATTAATTAGAAACCCCTCAATTAAGAAGTTACTAGAATTTATATGCTTTGTAAAAAGCAAAGCAGTTTTGAAAGAAAGATAGCTTTGCCTTAATTTGATTGGAAAAGCCCATTTGACTTTAATTAAGAAAAGTGAATTAAATCATTAACAAAAAAAATTCAAGAAAGATTCACAAATAAACAGACACACAATTTCAAGGTAGTCAATATTTTACTACTGTCACTGAAAATTGAGAGATGAACATCCCCCATCTAAATCAGAGATAAGGCTTCAAAATGAAACAACACTAAATATTCAAATATTCTAATTTTATTTTTTCCTGAGCAACTAAGCCTCTTAACAAAGTTTCAGAATCCATAAATAAGTTCCCTTAAAGGGCCATAACTATTACTAACTTATGTGAACAACAATAAAATGATAGGTGAATAAAACTAAGTTAACCACAGACCGGGCAGCATGCTTTAGTGTCAAGCATGTTGACCCCAGTCAGAAAAACTTGGATGTTAGTCTATATTTGTGGTCACACAGATATACAGATACAGACACATCTTTTTCTTAAAAGGAAGATAAAAATGCCTGACCTACCTACCTACAGACTTGTTGAGGAAATCAAGATTAAAAAATAGCACTCTAAAATACTTTAGAAATAGAAAGTGTTTTTTTAAGGTAAATGGTTCCATATTTTGGAAAAGGGGAAGGGCACTAACAAACTTTATTTAGTGCCTCATAAATGAGGTACTAGCTTCATCATTCTAAACTTAGGAAAATAAGATTCTGAGAGGAGCTGGGACAACATTTGAATCAAGCTTCTTCCAAATCAAAAGCAAGCACTCTTTCTACTAAACCTCAGTCAGGATGGATTGTTAAGCACTATTTTCTTTGCTGAATTTTCTTTATCAAGTTTATTGATAAGATCTTTATCAATAATCTTCATCAATATTATTGATGTTAAATGTTGAACAAGGATGATAAATCTGAAAAAAAGAATGACACTACTTAAACTTATCAATATTAAAAGGAGTAATATTTTAAAAGTTTCTAGGTACTCATCTTTTTGCTGAGGAACAATATGGTTTACAATAAGCTAAGATTTGCTCTCTAAAGCAAAATTAAGTTCAAAGGAAATGAGAAGACATGGTAATAGTGTAGCATACATTGTGATATATATATTCTAAAATGTTCTACTTTGCCAAAATATCTATAAAATAAGCATTAGTGGTCCCACCACACTTCACAGACAATATAAAGATTTCTGAAGATTGGGTTACAAGGCTCTTAGCCAGTAAAAGTCATGCAGCCATTCTCTTTTCATTCAGGAATATCAGTCCTTGCCAATTAGCTAGCTTCACTAATTTCAGAAGAGGCTCCACAGACTTGGCTTGAGAGATGAAAAATGACTTCTTCAGCACGCATCACTGATTGAGCTTCTGGAGATTAAGCCACACATTTGCAGCAGTATCAACAGTAATTCCTTAGTTCATCAATGATTTACTGAGCATCTGCATTGAGTCAGTCTCATCGAGGGTGCTGTGCATACAGCAGGAACAGATGAAAACCTTTCTTCTCATGGAACAGATAGTCTAGAGCAAAGACACACCATAAACAAAGTAAACAAGTAACATGTGTTATGTCAGGTGATGATAAGGACTAAAAAGAAACAAAAAGAAGGAAAGAGACCAAGGAAGATCGGAGGGAAGAAGGACTTTGCAAAGGGACTTGGAGAAAAGATGTGAGGGAAATGAGGAAGGGAGCAGTCCAGGCCAGAGATGGCACAAAGACCCTGAGGAGGAGCTCCTGAGGCAAGGGCCTGGGGCTCTCATCACTGCTGCTGAGCAAGCTCAGTGAGGGGGAGCCAGGAAGAAGAGGTCCAAACAGCAACCAACACGAGCAGTCACCTAGGGCCTTCTGGGCACTCTAAGGATTTGACTTTTACTATGAGTGAAATAGGAAGCTTTTGAGCAAATGAAATGATTTAAAAGATTACTCTCATTCCAGCTACTAGACTAAATTGAAGGGAGCAAGAACAGAAGTAGAGATGGCATTCAATCATTCATTCAGTTATTCAACAAAAACTTATTTTGTGCCTAGTATGCTCTAAGTAATGTTCTAGGCTCTTGATGTACATTGGTGAACACAGCAGATAAATACACCTGCTCTTGTGGAAATTCCTTCCAGTGGGAGGAAGACAGATAAAACATGATCAACATTATAGATTGTAAATTATATCACCCACATTTGCATCTATACATATATTGTGTGTATGTTATGTTTAAGTAATGAGATTGGTTCAGCTTTTCAATAAAATAGAGTAGATTAAAAAGAAAAAGAATTTCAAGAGCTGATTCCAGGGGCATTCCAACATTTAAAATGCGGGAGATAAGTAGAAGCTGGTGAAAGAGGCTGGTAAATATTAAGGGGGAAAACATGAAAAACTACTGCAAGGAAATGGAGATCAAACGTCATGAGGGGGTGGTTATAGCAATAAGTTAGTAAAGGAACGTTAGTCCTCATTTAGAATGTGAGATAGCAGCAAATACTTGAATATGAGAGGCAATTTTCAAAACTGATGTCTAGAGGAAAGAAAGTTCTATGCAGAAGGAAGAGCCAAGAGCAAAAGCCCTAAGGCCTATGGGTATCTAGAAAGTTGTGAGAATAGCAAGAAGCCAGTGTAGCAAAAGCAGAGTGAGCAAAAGGAGGAGAAAAACAGGAATGGATGTCAGAGATCACTAAGATGTCTTCAGTCATCTAAGGGAAGGATGATGGTGTCTTAGGGGAAAGTAGTAACAATGGACATGATAAGAGATGATCAGTTTCTGAATATATTTTGAAGAGAGAGCCAACAAGATTAACTGACAGATCGTATGTAGAGAAAGAAAATGGGGAATCAAAGAAAACACCAACATTTTTTACCTGAACAATCAGAAGGCTGGAATTACCATCAACTGAGAAGATAGCTGCAGATAAAATAGGTTTTTATTGGGGAGGATATCAGAAGCTCATATCTGGAAATTTCAATTTAAAATATTGATTAGGAAGCCAAGAAAATAATGAATAAGTGGTTGTTTATCTGAATATAGAATTTGGGAGAGACATATGGGCTTGAGATAAAATTTTCAAGTCATCAGTGTATATATGTTATTTAATGTTAAGAGATTGAGATGCTCAAGGGAATGAGTGTAGATTGAAAAAAGAAGAATTTTTCTGATTCTTAGATCTGATTCTAAGGATATTTCAACCTTAAGAGTTTGAGGAAATAGCAAGATACTGGTAAAGGAGGCTGAGAAGGAATTGGGTCCAAGAAAAAAAAAAAAAAGATGAAAAGTCAAAGAGTATGATGACTTGGAAGCCAAGTAAATAAAACATTTAATAGAAGTGAGATCAACTAAATCAAATGCTCTTTATAGGTTAAATACAATGAGTACTGAGAAATGGCCATTGGATCTGGCAATATTCCTATCAGGGTAAAGTTGGTAGGAGAAATTTCAAAGGAGTGGCAGGAGCCAACCCTGATGGGAGTGGATTTAAGAGATAATGAGAAGAAAGAAGGCAAGTATAGGCAGCTCTTTCAAGAAGTTTTGCTGAAAAGGGAAGAAAATAAATGGGTCAGTAATAGAAATATACTCCTGAATAGAAATAATAGAAATATATTCCTGCTTCAGGTTTAAGAAATCAAAATGAAGAAAGGACAGATTCCAAGCCTAACCTAAATAAAGATGGATAGGAACCTAAAGTAATCCAACTATAGGGCCATTACCCAAATTTCACTTTACCCTACATTTCTTCAAACACTAATAAGAAAAAAATATTGAAATATGAGAACAACACTTTACATAATAAAACTAAGATACCTACCACAGCACAGAAGCTATTAATCATTCTTATAACAAGCTGTGTTAAGACTAAACAGACTCTGGAGTCAGACTGCAAAATTCACATCCCACTTCCACCATAAACCAGCTACCTAAAAACCTCCATAAGCCTCAGTATTCTCATTTGTCAAATGATGATATGTCATACCTGCCTCCAAAACTATCATAAAGGCAAGACAATGCCCAGTGTTTACCAGTGTCTAACAATAATGTAAGCACTTTGTATATGTTAGAATCTATGAATGATAAAAAGCTGTAGAAAAATTTCAAATAATCTGTTATAAATAAGCATCAGCAATGCCATTTGCTCCCAAATGCCAGCAGTGAAGCATGTTTGTAAACATTTTTCAACATTTCCTCAAAGCCTTAAAATGTCTGTAATGCCAGTAGTGAAGCATGTTTATAAATGTCTTTCAACATTTCCTCACAACCTTAAAATTACTCACTGATTGTTTCTTAAGTATGCAAATATGTCTGGAAACTGAAGAAGATTGTGTTGCAATTAGATTATATTTCATCTTCATGGCTTCATTGTCCAAATTTGTCTCAGGATAGTAACATCAGGGAAAAGCTAACACTCTTTGTATAATGGCTATATGTATGGTAATATATAATTACATATGTGTATTTTATCCATAACATTTGTCTAAAAGAGTTTTTTATTTCCCACTTGTCTGCATTCCCTGCACTCTTTCCTCCTTTTTAACATACTATTAAAATTGGCTACTCAAGTCACAGACTACTTAAAGTCTGAAAGCATTAGAAAATGATTACCATATCATTTTTAAAAATCATTAAAAAAATTTATCATCATTAAAAAAATTTAAAATATCCCAAAATCAATCTAACCAAGAAGTGAAAGATCTATATAAAAAAATCTATAAAACTCTGATGAAAGAAACAGAAGAGGACACAAAAAAGTGGAACGATAATCCATGTTCACAGATTGGAAGAATTAATATTGTTAAAATGACAATACTACCCAAAGCAATTTATAAATTCAATGTAATCCTTATCTAAATTCCAATGGTATTATTCACAGAAATAGGAAAAAATATCCTAACATTTTATGGAACCATAGAAGATCCTGAAGAGACAAAGCAATCCTGAGCAAAAAGGAGGCATCACATTACCTGACATCAAAATTTACTACAAGGCATAGTAACCAAAACAGCACAGTACTGACATAAAAGCAAACACACAGAACAATGGAACAGAATAGAGAACCTCAATATACATCCACGCATTTACAACCAACTCATCTTTGACAAAGGCACCAAGAACATACAATGGTGAAAGAACAATCTTTTCAATAAATGGTGCTGGGAAAACTAGACAATTACATGCAAAAGAATGAAACTAGACCTCTCTCTCTGACCATACACAAAAATCAGATCAAAATATATTAATGATTTAAATCTAAGACCTGAAACTACAAAACTACTAGAATAAAACGTTGGAAAAATGCTCTGGGACATTGGTCTGGGCAAAGATTTTTTTGTGTAAGACCCCAAAAGCATAGGTGACCAAAGCAAAAATAGATAATCGAGGTTACATCAAGCTAAAAAGCTTCTACACAGCAAAGAAAACAATCAACAAAGTGAAGAGACAACCCACAGAATGGGAGAAAATATTTGCAAACTATCCATCTGACAAGGGATTAGTAATCAAAATATATAAGGAGCTCAAACAACTCAACAGCAAAAAATAAAATCTGATTAAAAATGGGCAAAAGATCTGAATGGACATTTCTCAAAAGAAGACATACGAATGGCCAAAAGGTATACGAAAAGAGGATCAACATCACTAATCATCCAAGAAATGTAAATCAAGACCACAATGAGATATTATCTCACCCTAGTTAAAATGGTTTATACCAAAAAGACAGTCAATAACAGATGCTAATAAGGATGTGAGGAAAGGGGAACACCTATATGCAGTTGGTAGGAATATAATTTAGGACAGCCACTATGGAGAACAGTATGGAGGTTCCTCAAAAAACTAAAAATAGAACTGCCATATGATCCAGCAATCCCACTAGCAGGTATATAGCCAAAAGAAAGGGAAATCAATATATCAAAGAGATACCTGCACTCTCACGTTCATTGAAGCAGTATTCACAATAGTCAAAATGTAGAATCAATCTAAGTGTCCATCAACAGATGAAAGGATGAGGAAAATGTGATATATATATACATACACACACACACACACACACACACACAATGGAATATTATTTAGCCATAAAAAAGAATGAAATGCTGTCATTTGCAGCAACATGGATGAAACTGGAGGCCATTATGTTAAGTGAAAAATATTGTATGTTCTCATTTATATGTGAGAGCTAAAAAAGTGAAAATAATGAAGAGAGAGAGTAGACTGGTGGTTACCAGAGGCCAGGATGGTGGGGGAAGGAAAAGGGGGATGAAGGAGAAAAAAGAATATAAATATATTTGTTACCACTGAACTATGCACTTAAAATGGCAAAGATGATAAGTTATAAATGTATATTTTACCTAAATAAAAATAAACAAATAAATAAAAAGATAACACACCCACAAAAGAAAATACCATATTCTATATTGGAACACTTTATATTCATCTTGACCCCTACCATTTGCCAGTTATTTTTTCTATTTCCACTCACAAGCTAATAATTCAGAATACTGCCTACTTTTATGAGTATTATAAAGAGCCAAGCCTTAGATTTATTAATTCTTGAAATAGAGAACTCACCTCTGGGCCCACACAGTTTTCCACAGTCACTAATGTAGCAATCCCTCACAGCTAATGAGGTTCTTAGGCAGTTTTTCATTCTAATGGTGACAAACTGCAAGCTACAGACAATGCAATGAAAAATCGATTCCACAAAATTCTGAGTATTTTTCAAAACTATTCCTAGAGTAGTTGCCTCAAAATCTAATGGAACAATAAAGGATTAAAATGATTAGGGTTTTAATAAAGGCAGAAAAAGAAATACATAGTAAATTCATCAGAAGATGAATCATTTCTATGGAAATCTATCACAAAAACAGTGAGACCAAATCAAGCATTCTGAAGACATATATATAAAATATGCAGCATGAACATAATTGATCATCAATAATCACGTTTGTGATACAAATTTATACGTGTCTTGAAAATTTATTTTTTTTTTTTTGTTGAGACAGAGTCTCACTTTGTTGCCCAGGCTAGAGTGAGTGCCGTGGCGTCAGCTTAGCTCACAGCAACCTCAGACTCCTCGGCTTAAGCGATCCTACTGCCTCAGCCTCCCGAGTAGCTGGGACTACAGGCATGCGCCACCATGCCCGGCTAATTTTTTCTATATAGATTTTTAGTTGTCCATATAATGTCTTTCCATTTTTAGTAGAGACGGAGTCTCGCTCAGGCTGGTCTCGAACTCCTGACCTTGAGCAATCCACCCGCCTCGGCCTCCCAGAGTGCTAGGATTACAGGCGTGAGCCACCGCGCCCGGCCGTGTCTTGAAAATTTATAAAGTCTTTTAATTCACAGTATTTTGTTCAATAAATTTAAAAATATATCACTAGGTAAAAACAAAATCAAAAAATCATTGACAGGTTGTCTTTTAAAGAAACACTCTGAAAATCAAAAGCAGAGGAAGCAGTAAAATATTTTCCTCTCTTTAATATAATTTTCATATTCATCTACTCCAACCTAATCTTCCTAGGAGAGGAAGATTTATCATCTGAAAATCCAAAAATAGATTCTCCACCTCCTTAAACTGTGGTGACTACTTCTAAATTGGACAGTGTTGTGGATTAGGAGGGCCCTTCATCCACCTGTATTCTTCATTTGTCTGCAGCTCCCTTCTCTCACATTCTCACCTCCTTCCCTGCTCCAGAAACACTTCCACATATTTCTAATTCAGTTCAGGATCCAGGTCATTGCTATCACCAGGAACTGACCCCTAGGAAGGTAACTGATAAGCTGATGGCCTTGACTGAAAATGGCAAAAATTGTTTCCCCTTAGTTCACACAATACATAATCATACTTCTTAACAGACTTTTTCAACAACAAATAAGAAAGTGAAAAAAGGTTACCGATATATGGTACGTATATGCTCATATCTAGAGAGAAAAGAGCCCTTTTCTTAACTAAAACCACAGATTACCCTAGCTTGACAGAATAGTAATTATGAATACAAATTCTGAAGTCTGGATGTCATTTTCTATCTATGTGAACTTAAGCAAGTTATTCAACTTATCTGAGACTGTTTCCACCGCTATAAAATGGTAATGATATTATTAGTGGTGTTGTAAGGTTCAAATGATGAAATCCCTATAAATGGTTTATCACTTAGCCCAATGACCCAATATAGCAAGACTCAATAAATTTTGTAATAATAATCATTATTATTTTTATATTCCCAGCCCTATTGCCTATAATCGGCCTGTGAACTATACCCAAGATATACAGACATTTAGTCTAGGTGCACTACTCTGATTTTAAGTCTTCTAAAAGAAAGTGATTTCTAAACTTTGTGTTGAGAACTGACCTTACAAATGTCTCCATCATCCATCATTTCTCTTGGAAATCTTAATGGTTTCATTGTGAAAATAAATTAACTTATTATGTAATTGCTAAATCTCATTTTTTATTTTTAATGAATCATAGTCCAATTACTTAATATTCTAAATATACTTTTAATATATTATTTCTAGTGGCTCATTTTTGTTTGTTTACTGAATTGCCAAAATCTCAGTACCTCTACCAATGGTTTTCATGGACCTCTGGGCAAATCGGAGACCCATTTAATGAGCCCTGGGAAATCAAAACTATTTTCATGATAATGAAAAATATTATTTGTCTTTGTTCATTGTGTTGACAATTACACTAGAAGTGCAAAAGAGTGCTGAGTAAAACTGCTGGTGCTTTAGCACAACAAGTAGCTCTGAAGTATTTGAGTAGTAATTGTACTCTTCACCACTGGGTAGTCACAGTTAAAATAAATGTCACGTTCACTAAAAATGTAAAGGAATTTCTTTGAGGAAACAGAAAAATTACTAATTTTATTAAGTCTAGACTTAAATTTTGACTTTTTTCAATATTCTGGGTGACAAAGAGCAAAACGTGTACAAGGAATCATTATTCTGTTCCCTAAGTATTGTGATTGTCTCAAAGAAATGCACCTGTGTGAGTGAGTTGCAAGCTGAACTAGCCACTTCATTCGTGGAATATTATTTTTCCTTGCAAGAACAGCTGACAGAAACTGGCTTTTTTAGACTTGAGTATGCAAAAATCTTTTTTTGGGGGGAGGTAATGAATAAATGAAGAATGATACTTCAAGGAAAACAACTAACAATATGTTAAATCTAATTTAGAAAACTTCATCACCATGAGGTTCAGAGTCAACATATTTAACGACTTTTCTAATGAGTTCCTTATCAGTTATACTAATATTTTCCAAATGATCAATGTTTGATATTTCCAATTTATGAACAGGTAAAAGACTCACTCAGAATGCAAGATAGATCAATGCAATTTTATGTAACAGTGTATGAAAAGTTCACTACTGAGGTTTCATATTCCACATTGCAAGTTATAAGAAACTACCACTTGTGGACTTCTGGTGTAGTACCAAAAAAAAAAAAAAAAAAAAAGTCAACAATCATCTAAAAAGGATATCAAATTGAAGTACTTCTCCATTATCCAACTCAATATATCTCTGTGAGGATGGTGGATTCTTTTCAGATATTTTAACAACAACAACAACAACAAAAAAAAAAATTATAATAGACTGAAAAAGATTTAAGAATCCAGCTGTATTCTGTTAAGCCAGACACTAAAGAGATTTGTAAAAATGTAAAATAATGTCACTCTTTTCAATTTTTTTTTTTAGTTTGGAAAATAAAGTTTTAAAAATAAAATGAAAATGTTATATGTTTGATGTAGTTTTTAAATTTTCTCAGTTTTAATGTTCAAAACAGTAAATACCAATATATAAGACACAGCTACACAAAAGCCAGGCCTGGGAGTCCTTGACAATTTTTAAGAGCATAAAGGGGGTCGCAGTACCAGCAAGTTTGAGAATTGCGGCCTGGTCACAACCTGGATGCATACACATCGCTTCCTTATGTTTGAACCCTACACTCCATATCAGACCACCCACCTAAGTTCTTCTTTCCTTTTTAAGTTTTCTGAAAATTTTCAGCTCATTTGTAGAGCAGAGGTAATTAGTATTTTGTGTCCTCAGTTCAATTAATTAGCAGGACCAGATTTACCAACTCCCTCCCTTTCTCCAGCTTTTCTCTGTTAATTTATTCCTGAGGCACAAAAACGTATGTTCTAATCTTAGCTCTTCTACCATCTCCTTCAGCAAACATGCAAAGAGCTCCTACTCTATATCAGGTATTATGCCAGGCTCTGAAATGACAAAGATCAATAAATAAAGCCCACGACCGTGATGAGGTCCAATAAAGTCCCTAAGTTGCATGTTTCTATATAACACATATTCAAAGAGAAATGCTTACTGAAATACTACATGTCCATTTTTTTGTTGTTGAACCTAGAAAAATGGTACAAACTTTGTATGAGCTATACAAGACAGCGTGAACCCTTCTGAGAATATAGACAAAGTAGATTAAAAGGATAGTAAATCTTATGTCCATAACTCAAATGCCATCCTTCAAAGACATTCCTATTCATGCCGAATCATTAGATATGAATGAAGGTGTACAACTGCACAATCTTTGGAATGAGCACTATCAGGGTCACAGACCTCAACTCACCACCCCAAGTGTCAGAACTAGAAAAAGAATGCAGATGAAATTGTTTCCCTTTTGCCCACTGACCTTCTGCTTGCCCATGGAATGTGATCAGCCATGACTCTGGCCAGAAACCTGAGTAAGCAACACAGACGCTTATCAGTGTACACGAATAAATTTTTAAAAATGCATTGGACAGAGTCTGCACTTGGAAACAAACAATTAAAAAATCACCTCTGATAACCAGAGGAAACTTAACAACCTCTTTTTGCAGAACAGCAGTAAATTGATTGTTTGAACAGAAGGAAAAGAGGACTTTATTGTATATACTTGAAAGATACAACCAATAATAATATGAAATTCTAGCTCTCAACTACTGCTTTCAATATTCTTTGGAGAAACACATTTGCTTTTAATTTTAGGAGTGGATGGAGCTTGGGAACTCAAACTTGGTTTACAATTTCAGCACTAAGTTCACAGAAGATATCCTGACAAACATTTTCTTTTTAATAAAAAAAATTCATCATATTGAATTCTCCCTGGATTTTTAAATGAACAGAGTACAGTAAATATGAATGATAACTTTTCATATTGGTGCTACTGACTTAAAAAAAGCTAATGGGCAGATCACCTGCATTACTAACAAAGTTATTTCTGATTATTATTTTTTAATTCTCATGCCTATTGCAGAAGTAGCACTACATATGCTAAGCCAATCTTTGCATATCTAATGAGTAAATAAGACATAATAAATCTTCTAAGTATAACACTGAACATTTATTCTCATTCTTCACAGTATTCCAGTAAAATCTAGAGCACTGAACCAAAGAACAACACCTAATAACAAAATTGGTTTTAAGGTTTACCAAATTCATCTAAAGTCTGGAGTGACTTAATTGCCTGCCTTCAATAAATATTGTAGTTCTCAAACTAATCAAATCTCTTCATCTAAGAAATAATTCCAAAGAAGGGAAGTAGAGACAGTGGGTGGGTTTACGAGAGGGATAACTCCAAATCAAAATAAAATTACATATAAATCATGGCCTGAATTAAACCAAATAACTCAACATATAAGACCTATATTAAAATACTTTTTAAAAATAGTAGGCAAAAGAGGATATTTGACCTAGAAATCCTTTCAGAGCTATGTATGTAAGATAAAACTGAATTCCACTTAGAATTATATCTCTAAGAATTTATCTCTATTAAGAATTACATCTCTAATTATATCTCTAATGTCCTCTAAGCCATGAATATGCTACTTCATCCATAGAATGAACATAGCCAGCTATTATGAAAAAAAAAAAAACCCACAAAGAATACAAAAGGATATTAATAATAAATAGTATTTTAAACGAAGAAAATCTCCACCTCACCAAAAAAGAAAAAAAAGCAAGAAAACAAACACACAAGCCTCAATTTCACTAGCATGTTGTATCTGGGTCACTGCCAAGTATCACAAACCACATTTGATATTTTGTGTTTTTAGCTGATTGACACTAGAATGTCTTTGAGGGAAATGGGGAGGGAAAGAATGAACTTGGAAAACAGAAAACAAGACTTTTCCACAGTATTCCTATATCATTTCTAGTTGATTATCAAAACAACATTGGATGTAAGTCAATTAAAAACAAATCAATGATACACGGAGGTAGCAGCCTAAAATACACCCCAGGGAAGGCTAAGCTTGGAATTCTTTTGACTTCCGCTATGAAACATTAATTTCTTACCCACCAGCAGACAGAACAACATGTACTTATACCATGGCATTGAACAACCCAGTTTTGTCTGAAGAAACAGTTCATTTTGTCTGATCATTCACAGCACATCGCATGCTTTAGTGTAGGAGGGAAAAGAAAGGATTACCCTAAATCAGAAGATAGTGTCTAAAATGTGAAGGCAAATGAAATCAGGAATCTCCCAAAACTTGGCTGAGCACATTAAAATTAGTCACTGTCTATAAAGAAACTGCCAAGACTGCTGAGGATGTGAAAGTTAATACTGCCCTGGTGTAAACTGTCAGCCTGGCCTCCATCGCCACGCCCCCTAACAGGCTGGGGCATAAGGCTGATTTCCTCCAGGGCTCTTCATTTTGAAATAAGGATTTCTAATTCCAAAAGTGCCCAGCTTCTAGCAGACTTCTTTACCGAGAGGAGAGCTTAAAGTTTAAGTTAGTTCAGTGATTTAACTTAGATAAATGGATTTTTTTCCCACTCTGGAATGGCTAAAGGTTACTTCTTAGCCTTATACATTTGACTGCTATGAGGTCAAATGTAACGTAAAAAAAAAAGTTTATTAATTATTTAGCTTCAACCATGATTAAAACTAAATTTACATCATCCTTTGTTAGTCTTTGTGACAGAACATTTTTATATCTTCCTGTTTGTAAAATTAATAATAAACAATAAAGGTAAATACTAATAATTATAGAAAGTGACCATAAAGAGAAAGATCTTTCTAAGAAGCATCAACAAATAATAAATGACCACAAAACCATTACCTCTGCTTTCTGTGTTCTGGGAAAAGCAGTTGATTTTTCTATGGCATAAACATCCACCAGGTAAAGACATGCTCCTTGCTCCCGGTCCAGAATGGCTGCAGTCTGAATTATGCCAGTGTGTCGTCCAATGGTAAAGAGGCGGCCAACAGTTTTTTCTTCACAACGAACTGAAACAATATAATACTCCACTGGGGCTTCAGACCCTCTGGGGCTAGCTGCTTCTATTGATATTACATTGGTGCCAATGGGTTCCCCTTCCTTCAAAATAGTTATATATTTGGGTTGAGTAAAAACAGGTCCATCAAGGCCCTGAAGAATGACTGTCAATTCAGTGGTCGATTTCCTCCTTTCAGGGCCAAGGTCTGTGGCAGAAACTATAAGGTTGTAGATCAACTGGGAAGGCACCAGTGCTGAAGCTACTCTCAAGTCTCCACTGTAACGATCCACAATGAAGGTGTCTGTATCCCCATTGATGATCTCATACTCCACCTCTCCATTAGCACCTTCATCTGGGTCGGCAGCCATAATTGTCGTCAGAACAGAACCAATCACAGCTGAAGGGTCTGCAGCAAGAGCGTTTTGTGATATAAACATTGGGACGTTGTCATTGAGGTCTGTAACCAAAATGGTCACATTTTTCAAAGCATATCGTCTAGTTTCTATGGGCACAGCTTGATCATTGGCTTTTACAGTTAACTCAAAGAGATTAGCAAATTCCCGATCTATTTCAGCATTAGTATATATGGTCCCTTTGACTTCATCTATGCCAAAGTGGTTGCCTCTTGGCATCTGTTGAATGATCGCATAGGACAGTTGCCCATTAATATCTGCATCAGGGTCGTGTGCAGTCACTGAAATGACAGATGTACCAATGGGAATGTTCTCAACAATAGACTTGAAAATATCTCCAGGAGGAAAGCTAGGAGGATTGTCATTAAAGTCCCTCACATGAATAACCACTGACATTGTAGATGAACGAGGAGGCCTTCCTTGGTCTTTTGCTGTTATATTTAATTTATACAAAGACTGCGTTTCAAAGTCCAATTTTTTGGCAAGAAAAATACTCCCAGTGTTTGGGCTAATGCTAAAAGTTCCATGGTTGTTAGTCCCAGTAATACTGTAATGTAAATCAGCATTGTCGCCTGAATCAGAATCAGTTGCAGTAACAGAGGACACGAGTTCACCAATTCTCATGTTTTCCAAAACATCAACAAAGAGTGTTGATTTAGGGAAAGAAGGAGTATTGTCATTTTCATCTAAAATGTCAATATTCAAGGTACAAGTTGAATTAAGGGAAATTGTCCCCGAATCCACTGCTTGAATTACAAGGGAATAGGCAGGTGTTGCTTCATAGTCTAATTTGCCAATTAGTGCTACCTGACCAGAGGAACTGTCTATAGCAAACTGTCTTTCTTCATTTCCTTTTATTATAGAATAATGAATAAGTCCATTACTACCTTCATCAACATCTGAGGCAGATACTCTTAACACTTGTGTCAGGTTGGCTGCTGATTCTGATATCGTCGCTTGATAAAAGTCTTTTAAAAATCTGGGAGCATTATCATTTATATCCTTCATGTAAACATGTACAGTGGCCTGATCCTTGAGAGGCTGAGGGAGCCCCTGATCTGTTGCTATGACTGTAAAGCTAAACACTGCAGTTCCTCTCCGCCTCATAAGAGACTCCCTGTCAAACTGATGAGTATTTGTAATTTCCCCACTGATAGCATGCAACTCAAAATCTGGCTGCACCATTTCAAAAGAATATCTTACTTCTCCATTTGGCCCAAAGTCTTTATCTACAGCACTTACTTTTCCCACAAATGATCCAGCTTTCTGCTCCTCTTCAAAGTAAAATGTGTAATTGGTACTGTTAAAAAGAGGTCTGTTATCATTTACATCTTCTAAAATTACAGTAACATTCACAGTAGCACTAAGGGGTTCCACTGCTCTGTCAAAAGCAACAACCAATAAAACATATCTGTCTTGAAGTTCACGGTCCAGTTCACTTTTTATATACAATTGACCATCTGGGAATATGCCAAAAGCATCCCCTGTATTTCCTTCAGCAATGGTGTATGCAATTTCACCATTTGCTCCTGAATCCTTATCAGAAGCTTGTACTTTAAAGAATCGAGAATTCACAGGTTCTGACTCAGAAATGGTGACCTCATAAGACAGTTGGTCAAACACTGGTGAATTGTCATTTACATCATGAACATAAACTGTTAAGATAACACTAGAGGAGAGCTGTGGAACACCCATATCGGATGCCAAGATCTCTATTTGGTAGGAGCCAGCATGAACATCCAACGGTCCTAACAGACTAATGTTACCATTCTTTTCATTGATAGCAAACAAGTTCTTGGGATTTTGCTTCAGACTATAGAGTACCATGCCATTGACACCCTCATCAGGGTCCACCGCTTTGGCTTGGAAAATGCTATGACCTGCCTGCCAATTCTCTACCACATTTACACTCTCTACTGCTTGAAGGAAATGGGGAGAGTTGTCATTCAAATCCTTAACTGTTATATTAACCACAGTATCTCCAGTCACTGTGCCCCCACTGGCCACCACTTTCAGCTGATAAAAGGATTGCTCTTCTCTGTCAATCACACTTGCTGTGGTAAGCTGCCCAGTGACCTGGTTGATAGCAAACATACCTTTCTGATCCCCAGTAGTAATGAGATAACTGATGTTGGAATTGAGATCCATGGTGGATGCAGACACACTACCCACATGATATCCTAGAGCCACATTCTCAAAAACCACGAAGCTGTAGGCAGCCTGGCTGAATACAGGTGGGTTATCTTGAGTGTCCAGTACAGTGATGGTTACTATTGCCTGGTTGGGAGATTGTAAATTGCCACCATCAGTAGCCACTATTTGCAACTGGTAAGCTGTTTTTTCTTCTCTGTCTAGGGCCATTCTTGTAGAAATAACCCCACTCTGAGCATTGACCTGAAACCGAGACCTGTCCCCAGCTGATATACTATATTTGACAGTTCCATTGGGACCCAAGTCTGGGTCAGTGGCAGACACTGTGGTGATATAGCTACCTCCAGGCTCATTCTCCTGAATATGAGCAAAATATTGGACGGGGTAGAACACCGGGCTGTTGTCATTGATATCCAGAAGACTCACATTTATGCGAGCCATTGATGACTGAGGAGGGGAGCCCAGATCTGTGGCTAGAACCAACAGGGAGTAGAAGGCTTCCTCCTCTCTGTCCAAGGAGGAAATAGTACTCAACCTCCCGGACACAGGATCCAGACGGAAGGACCTCTGGTCAGTCTCAGCCTCTTGTAGGGAGAAGCGCACCGTTCCATTGTCCCCCAGGTCCCCGTCAGTTGCCCTGAGTATCAGTAGTTCTGTCCCTGTTGGGGCATTCTCAACCACAGACACATCATACCCTTCTGGTTGGCTAAATACTGGCTTCTCATCATTCACATCTAGGAGAGTTACCACAAGCTGGGCATAGGAAACCTTCGGATGAACTCCTTGGTCCCGGGCACTTATATTCAGTATAATCTGGGAAGCAAGTTCACGGTTCAAGCCCCCAGCAGCCCCAGTGGTCACCAGGCCGCTATGTTCGCTGATATGGAACCATCCTAGTCCATTGCCAGAGACGATGCTGTAACGCAGATTAGCATTGAGACCAGAGTCGCCATCAGTGGCAGATACCCCACTCACATAGCTTCCTGGAGGCGCCTCCTCGCTCAGGTTCACTCTGTACACTTGCTGTGCAAAGACAGGAGGATGGTCATTGATGTCATTGACGAAAATTACCAGGCTTGCTACAGAAGAGCGCGCCTGGACCGCTGCGGCAGGGGGCGCCCCGTAGTTATCAGAGACGGAAACCGTGAGGTTGTAGGAAGGGATGCGCTCGCGATCCAAAGCGCTGGCCACTTTGATTAGGCTCAGGTTCGGCACTTTGCTGCTCTGCACTTCAAAGTGACGCTGCTCATTGCCCCCTAGAATCTGCACCGAGATGTTCCCGTTGGCCGAGGGGGAATCTGCGTCAGTGACGGTGAGCAGAGCCACCACAGTGCCCACCTGCGCGTTCTCATCTACTGAGGCGTAGCGCGAGGTGGCAGGGAAGTAGCGGAACTTCACCACGGGGTCATTGTCATTCACATCCAGCAGCTGAATCAGCGCCTCGGCGCGCCCAGTGAGGGAAGGCACGCCTCGGTCCATCGCCTGCACCGTAAGCGAGTACTGGCGACGGGCTTCGAAGTCCAGGGGCTCCCGCACTGTGATAAGTCCCGTTTCCGGGTCCATTTGGAAGGGGGTCCCTTCGTCCTGCAGCCGATAGCGGATGTCCGCGTTGGTGCCCTCGTCTGCGTCCGCCGCCGCCACCTGGAGGACGCTGGAGCCCACAACCGCGTCCTCAGGCACCCCCGCCTGGTAGTGGGAACTGCCAAAAACCGGGGGGTTGTCATTAATGTCTTGCACAGTCACATTTACCTGAAGGTAGCCCCGCCGCTTCGGCTCACCTTTGTCCTCTACCTCAACCAAGAGCTGGTACTGCGGCGTGACCTCGCGGTCCAGTCCGCCCTTGGACACCAGATGCAGGAACGCGCCCTCTCCGCTGGGGTTCAGGGTGATGTCCAGGCGGAAGCGGCCCGCCTCGTTGCCCCGGATGATACGGTAGGAGCGGTGGTCAACGCCGTTCGAACCGATGTCCGAGTCAGTGGCGGTGTCCAAGATGACTTGGCGCCCACTGCTACTGTCCTCCTTGAAAGTGACGACGATCGAGGGGTCTGGGAAAACTGGGGCGTTGTCATTGAGGTCCCGCACCAGCACTCGCACTTCAGTGGGGTAGGTGGGCGCGCTGGAAAGGACCACCAGGTTGATCACGTCGCTGGGCAGGCTCTCGCGGTCGATGGTGGCGGTGGTGTACAGGACTCCGGTGCTACTGTTTATGGCAAACAGGGCGTGGCTTTCGCTGAGCCGGTAGGTGAAGCCAGGGCGCGTCTGGATGGTGCCTACCAGAGTGCCTGGAGGTTGCTCTTCCAGCACTTGGAACACCTGGCGCTGCTCGGCTCCGCGGACCCAGGCCGGCCCCGGGAGCAATGACAGCAGCCAAAACACTCGAAGGAGCTGAGATGCTGATCGAGTGTGCAGCAGGAGCCACGGACGGCCAGGAGCACTGTCTGCTGCTAAGTCCATGGTCCTGGCTCCCTGGAACCGTGCGACGAGAAGGAGGGGGTGAAGCAAACAGAACGATATTTACAGGGATCAAATAGCGCCAGCAAAGATGCAGTCGACGGCTCGGTCTGAGACTGCTGCTATTTCAAAGAACCTCCAGTCCAGCAAAAGCAAGTTGCATCAGCAAAAGGCTTCAGGTAGCCTGCTGGATGCGTAGTGCAAGAGAGATGCCGTGGAGAAAAGCGGCAGGGCATTCCGCGGGACGCTTGTGAGTTTGAGTTCCCAGAAAAGTTTCTCAAACCTCTTGTATTTTCCCCCCTTTACTTTGTTTTTGAATACGGAGAGTCTGGGCGTTCTCGCCTGGGTGGGTGAGAGTTGGAAGAGGTGGCCTGTATTTAAGGTATGTGAAGAATCATTGCAAATAATTGTCTTCAGAAACTTTAGAACTTACCCACAGCAGAGAGACCGAAGAGGGAAGAACAAACGTCCGCAGCGACGGAAGGCACAACTGCGCACTGGAGAGGGAGCGGTGGGGAACCGGGAGAATAGAATTCCTTTCCCAAACTCTGGAGACGAGGGATTTCCTCGAGTCCCCACTCCTCAGAAACAAGGCTGCAACGCCCCTCCAACAGGGCTCCAGCAGCGGCCGCTGAGGCCCAGGCGGCGGCGTCTGCGCGCGGGCAGTCCGGGAACTGCGTTCCAAGCGCTCCGGTTCGCGTTCTGGCTCCGGAACCCGGGAGCGCTCAGCTCAGTCCCTTCCCCTCCGGCAGCCGCCGCCGCCGCCGCCGCCCCTGCTGCGGCTTCAAGCCCGTGGTCCGGCACAGGCAGCAGCCGACGCTCCTCGGCATTTTTCACCTCTGCCAGGGCGCCTGCCGACCCATTATTTGTACATCCAAATCGAGCTCAGGTCCCGCTTTCTTCTCGGCCTCGCAGGGGTCGGGCAGCAGCAGTGCGCGGTCCCCGAGTCCCCTCCCCTCACCATGCCAAGGGGAGCGTTCTCTGGCGGCCGCAGTCAGAAGCCCACTCTAGTGCGCCTTGCCCCCGCCCTGGTTATCTCTGCTTTTATTGTCCCGTGACAGTTTCACTTTGTAATCCACAAGGCTTTTTGTTTGGGGCAGGGGGGTGCTTGGTCCCTCTTTCTCCTTCACCATAGGCGGTGGAGGCAGGGAAGTCGGCGCTGGGCTGTGGTGGCGCCCTCCGCAGCTCCGGACGGCGCCTGTCAGCGCTCTCCTTGTCGCCTGCCGGGGCTGAAGGTTGTACGGCTGTGGAGCTAGAGCTCAGCGAGCCCCTCTCAACCTCCGCCGGTCCCTCACAGTCTCCCCGCCCCTTCGCCGCTGCACACACATGCACACACACACACACACACACACACGCACGCACACAGCGCGTCGTCGAAACACAGAGGGGGAGGGAAGACCGCGAGCTGGAGCCGGACTCAGAAACTTTGCTCGCCACTCATTGATCCCCACACTTTAGTTCGCCCGGACTCCCCCTAGCTCCCGGTCCTGTCACCTACTGCCCCTCCCTCGCCCCAGCCCCATTGGGCCGGCGCGGAGGCAGCCCCGCCTGGCACTCCCGCCGCCAGCGCCCTCCGCCTCTCCCGGCCGCCGACTGGCTTCTCGGGATGCTAATCACTCCGGCCTCCCGGAGGGCCGTAGGCGGTCTGGTGTGGGAGCCCAGCGAGGCGGAGGCGCTAAGAAGGGGGGTGATTTTTTTCCTTTTTTTTTTTTTTTTTGTCCTTTTTGGTCAAATCTTGGCCAGCGTTAGAGCAATAACAGCGAAAGGCTGCCGCAGAATCGATGGGGGTGGGGTCAGGTTTGCAGATAAATAACCTTAGTGGCGGAGTCTGGGGGAAGACCGTTAGGTTGTTATGCTAGTAATAACTCAGGGGTAAGGGGGTCGAGAGGAATAAAAGAAAGGCGGGGGGTGAGGGTCTGTTAAAGCGGGAGGAAGGATTAAGCAAAGCCTGTCTGGGAATGCACAGCGCAGATTTACTTTAACCGTTTCCTGCCCCTTCTCTTTCTGTGCGAGGGAGAGATCCGCTGTACAATGTGATCGGACAGAATCCAAACCAAATCTTCCCCGTTCCTCCTCTGTCTACACAGCGGGCTCCCTGCAGTCTAGTGCAACCTAAACCCTAAACCTGCACCCTCTTGCCCCTCTCCCCCATCTTCCGGGTGACTTGGGACACAGGCCTGGGTACCAACCGCACTTTGGACTTCCTATAGGAAAAGCCAGGGGGAACTCAGTGTTTGTTATATTTTGTTTTCCTTCCCAACTGGATTCCAGGTGTCAGTAGCCCAAACCTTAGGGTTTCAACAACAATAACAATGGCAGCCCTTTGAAAAGAGGGAGATCTTTTCCTGTTGGAAAGTTAGTTTGGAATTTTGTTCCCTGGTGAAGTATTTCCCCCTCCATATCTTGTAGCCAAAGGAATCCTAATAAAGTTTTGTTTTGTTTTTTGGTCTGGGGGAAGAATAGATATGAGAAAATAGAAATAAATAAGATAAATTTAAACAAATTTTTTTTTTTTTTTTTAAATGTCCACATGTGACGTTCTGCACTCAGATGAACTCTCCTAGTATTCACTCTGGCTAATTTTTGTGGTGGCATGCATCGCTTCTTTAAAGAAGAAAAAAGTGAGTAGGAATCAGGTCAGTATTTTTTCCCTTTAAGGGAACCAACTTAGATAATATGAATTTAAGCCAAACAATGCAAAAATATAGGGCATATGTCATACATTTCTGCCACAGGGACCCCTCCAAACTTAAAACTTTCTGTGCCCAGGAAGGATTCAGGCATGAGTAAATACTGCCCTCTGCTGTTCTGTGTCAGTCTTACATCTTTAGTTGCTTGGTTTCTTGCTTAAAATTAAATGCAGAGACTAAAGGATACGGTTACAAGGCTAATTCCTCCTCCTTGCCTAGGGATAGTGGCAAAGAAAAAGATCTTTAAGAATCTCCTCGTGCCTTTCTTTATTTAGGGTAAGAAAAAATCAAGAGTAATAGGGCAAATCTTGCTGATGCAGACAGCCTGTAACCCAAAACTTATATGTGGAAACCTGAATTCTAAAACCACCACCAATTCCTTTAGAACATTCACTTTTGCATATTCCTCTAATATAACATAATGAATGAATTGGAACCAGACAAAAAAGTCAAATTTAACCATTTCTGAATTTTTAAGACTTGAAAACTATTGAAAGCATTAGACTCCAGTCTTTTTTAAAAGAGACATTTTAAAGCCTTTAAAACAAATCATCTCTGCCAACAAGTTACAATCTTAATATCATTATTTTTGGTGTAATTTAGCAAAGAAAGATTTGTAGATTAAAGTGGAACCAAAATTTTTACAAATCATGGCAATGATGCGTGATTTTAAGAGAATATTACTGTTTTGTTTTGTTTTCTTTTGTTTGCAGTGGTCCCCAACATTTTTGGCACCAGGGACTGATTTCATGGAAGACAATTTTTCCACGGACGGGCTGGGGGGGCTGGCGAGGAGTTGGGGGGCGGGGCGGAGCTCTGCGGACAGGGATTGGGGACCAGTGTTAATAGACCATAATTGTATCATTCAGATGGGAAGAAATAGAAGGAAGTCATTCATATACTTGGAGATCATGGACTTTTGTTGGTTTGCTTGTTTGTTTAGAAAGCCTGTGGAATAATCTTCAGATTTAGTCTCAATAATATTAAGTTTGCATTATTTATGAGTGAATTTGATTTGGGGAAACAGGTGAAAATCATTCATTCTGTGAAATGGGGAGTGTTCAATCTGTGTAATATGAATATATTTTTAATTTAAAAAATAAGATATGGCAAAATAAATTAATACAGAAAATGTATACATATTCAGTATATATTGTTAAAGTAACTTTTGGACAATTTCAAAAGAGGATTATCAAAAATGATTTAGGCAATATATGGATATTTGAATAAGTACAAGCCTTTCATGATGACTACTTTATTTATGTATTTTATTTATTTATTTATTTATTTTGAGACAGAGTCTCACTCTGTTACCTGGGCGAGTGCAGTGGTGTCAGCCTAGCTCACAGCAACCTCAAACTCCTGGGCTCAAGCCATCCTCCTGCCTCAGCCTCCTGAGTAGCTGGGACTACAGGCATGTGCCACCACACCTGGCTAATTTTTTCTATTTTTAGTAGAGACAGGGTCTCTCTCTTGCTCAGGCTGATCTCGAACTCCTGAGCTCAAGCAATCCTCCCACCTCAGCCTCCCAGAGTGCTAGGATTACAGGCGTGAGCCACCGCGCCCAGTCGATGATGATTACTTTAAAGTAATACATTTATTTATAGAAAAAGCCTACACATAAAATTACAATTTGTGTTTAGATAGGTATATAATTTAAGGTAAGATATAAAGAATAGTTTTAATAAAAGATGAGAAATGAACCTTTATTATATTTTATTTTTATATTTATCTCTTGGGTTTCAAAAATTGTAGTAATATAATATTAATACATGATTAAAAAGTATGGATGACATCAAAAAGTAAAATGAAAGAAAGTATAGACATAGAGGCCATTTTACACATGAAATATGAAAAAAATGAATATATTAATAGACAGATATTATAGTGGAACACGTTAATAGATAGATATTTTAAGGACCATTTCTCATTTTCTTTAATTAGTTGCCTTTCAGAAAAACAAGTTTATTTTAGTTTTTCCTTTCCACCAAAAGTTTAATCATTTTATGAAAAGTGCTGTTTAGTCAAAGCTTTTCATAAAGATGAAGTTGTATGCTTCTGAAGGAGAAGATATTCATAGACTGTTGGGAACATATTTTTATATCCAGACATAAAAGGAACCAGAGAATGCAGCCCATCTGAATTTTAGAACATACATTAAAACAAATAGTTTTATAACAAGTGGTTATAGTCCATACACATTTGCCACCATTATTTCATTAAATGCCTGATTTTTTTTTTCATGTTTAGATTCCAGGTGAGGAAAGTTAGGTTAATCACATTCTTTAATTCCTAACACATTAGCAACAATGTTCCAGGAAAAGATATTCTCCCTACCTCCCCCTTTCCTCCCCACCTCTCCCTTTCCTGCCCTCTTCTTTTCCCTTTCCTTGCCTCCTCCAGGCTCTCTGCCCTCTCTCCCCTCCCTTCCTCGCCTCCTGCCTCAGGTTCCTCTTTACACCATACTTTACACTTCACTCTTTGTTCACTTTATCTTACTCTACTTTATTTCCTTACTATTCTTCATTCTCATTGTACTGCACCCCCAGAGGCAACCATTCTAGGAATGTGTACCTTTTTGTTTCTGTATGTTCTTGCCAAATGTGTATCACTTAGTTGTCCTGTATTTTTAACTGAGATAAATGGTACTGTGTTATATTGTGTATGTAGCTCATCTTATTTCTTACCTTTTCCACCAAGTACTGTTTTTAAGATTTAAACATGTTGCTATATGTACATCTAAACTGTTGTTTCTGACTTTTTCTTTTTACTATAATGTATGTAGCCATTATTTTCAAGCTATTCACTTACACAGTTAATGACATCTAGTTTGTCTCCAAATACCTGGTATCCCAGTTAAGACTGCATTTAGCATCCTTGTAACTATCCCCATATAGAAGTGAATGAAAATATATCTGAGAAATGTAGTGTCAACGGAGGAGATCTTCACTCAGTATCTGAAACAAATAGCTACATGAATTGCTTGCTAAGTAAGACAGAGCTGTGTTATACCCCACAGCCTTTCTGAGAAAAGCCAAGAACTAATCTTACACAGGTTTTGGGAAACATGGAGTCCAAAGATAACAAACTTTCAGAAGTGGGAGGACTTAGAGATTGATTAACTTTTAACTGTAAAATTGAAGTTATTAGAGTGCAATTTTTGCAGATTGGCTGAATTTCAAAAGTTTTGTTACTGATATGAATTCAACAGTTTTGGGAATGGTTCTTAGACCATTTTGGTAACTGGTTCTTGATAACAGCAATATAGGTGGATAGGATGTTTGTCTTCATCTATGTTATTTTCTCTTATTCTTATGTCTGTGGTCTAGTTCTGTTCTTTTCCAATTTCTAATGCTAAATGTTTGATTCAGTATTTTATATTTTTTAATTTCCTGATAAATAACTTTAAAGCTATAAATTTCCCTCAAAATACTACATTAGCCTAGTTCCACAAGGTATCATATGTAGTAATTTCATTATCCTTCACCTTTAAATATTCAGTAATTTGTTTTTCTCTGTACCATGAGATTATTTATTAATATGTACTTACATTTCAAAATACATATAGACAAAGAAAGAGCCCAGCCCTCTCCTTCAGCAAACCCTTCTGTCTTTCACCACCTTCCTTGGTACATAGAATTTATATACTTTTGTTATGAATTATTCATTATATTATATTCCAAGTAGATAATCTGTGATAGAAAGAAATCTCCAATTTCTTTCTCTACTCCCATTTTTTCTTACTCCACTCCAATCAGAGTTTTGCCCAAAGCACTACACTGGCATTTTTTCATATTAACATTGCAGCTGATCACTTCCTTTTCCTCCATTTGCTTTATTCATTTGCCCTCCTGCCTCATAGACCACTACTTCTGAGTCTCAGATGTTTTACAATATAGCACCTCAGGGCTCAAGAAAGAAATTGTCCCTTTCTGTTTTCTATGCACTTGGTAGTGCTTTGGTTACCTAAGCCTGTCTCAAGACTTCAAATAAGTTGGTAACACTCAGAAAAGAATGTGAATTCTGCAGTTCTTGGGTGCATTGTTCTATCCATATCCATTATTGGGTTGTTTGTCAATTATGGTATTCCAATCTTATATATCGTTACTGATTTTCTGTTGGCTTCATATATTAATTACTAAAAGAGGCATGTTAAATATATATCTATGATTGTAGATTTAATTCTTCTTATATGGTTATGTATCTATTAATTGAGTTAGATTTTAAAGCTATGATACACACACACACACACACACACACACACATACAATCATCTGTCCCTATCCATGGGAGATTGGTTCCAGGACCTCCACGAATACCAAAATTCAAGGATGCTCAAATTCCTTATATAAAAATGGCATAATATTTGCATATAGCGTATGTATATCCTCTCTTGTAATTTTAATCATCTCTACATTACTTATAATATCTAATGCAATGTAAATGATACATACATAGTTGTTATACTGTATTTTTTAACTTGTGTAATTTTTATTGTTGCACTGTAATTTTTTTATTGGTTTTGTTTAAAATATTTTTAATCAATGGTTGGTTGCATCTACAGATGTGGAATCCTTGGATAAGGAGTGCCAAGTCTATACATGCATGTGATTTTTATATATTTCTGATAAATTAAAGCTTTTCTAATTATGATGTGACTCTCTTTATCACAAATAATGTGCTTTTCCTTGAAGTCTAGTTTTCTCTAATACACGTTCAGGTAACCAGCATTCTTTGCTATTACCATGACAGATATTTTTTTCTATCCTTTTATGTACTATTCTCTGTACCCTAATGTTTTAAAGTGTCTTTGACACACCATTGTAGTTAAAAATTTTTTTTTGTCAACACATTAAAAATCATTGTATCTGAACCGGAGCTTTCAGTTTATTTACATTTAATATAGTTACTCTTTTATTTCTGTTTATATTGCCTATCTAATTTCATCTTTTGCTATTGTTTGTCTAGCCTTACACATTTACTTCTGTGTTTCTTACCTGCTTTATAATTAATTAGCTATTTCTTTCACTTTCCTTTTTTTCCCTTTTCTACTACTTTGTATGTTGTGAGCTTTGCCTCTGCCAGTTTAATTTTACCTCTAGAAATTACAAAATACATTCTTCTCAAAGTCTATGATAACCAATGCCTTAAGATTTTAAAAAGTCTCCTTGGACATACATTTTAAATACATTCATTTACTTCTCAACTCACATCTTAATTTTGTGTAGCTTTTTAACTTTTCATTTTATCTTAGCCCTGCATAGAATTATTCTTTTTTGAAAAAGAATAATGTAATTTTCCACATTTTTTTCTTTTCAGTCTTTTTTCTATCCCAAGCATTCTATCTTACAACACTTATACTCTGCCTGAAATACATCCTTCTGAATTTCTTTTAGAATGTCATCTGCTGGTAGAAATACTTTATTGTACTCTTGTTCTTAAAATATTTTTTTCCTCAAATAATACAATTCAAAATGATTTTAGACTCATTTAGACAGATTTTTTATCATATGCTGTTCTTGTGCAAATATACAGAAAAATGTGAAGGAAATAAATGAGGGCATTTTTAATGCTATACATTGATAATTCAATTCACGTGAATTTTTTTTTTGGCTCAGAATCATCACTATCCATATTTATTAGCACAGTTTTTTATATGGAAGTTTGGCTTTAATTCTGCTGTAAATCTAATATTTCTTTTTAAAAGCAGTCTGACATTTGTCAGAACTTCTCATATTGTCCATGCCTCAATAATTGTTTCTTTTTGTTCTTTATGCTTAACTCTGAATGATTTCTTCTGACTTGTCTTTCAGTTCACAAATTCTATCTTCTGCTGTTTCTAATCTGTTTCTAAATTCATTCATTTGATTTTGTATTTAATTACAGAATTCTTTTACCTAAACATTCTATGTTGGTTCATAGATAACTGTCCCTTCCAGATATTTTCAAACTTATTTTCTATTTTGTCAAGAATGTTATAGTTTTCCTGTTGTTTTAAATTTCTGACAATTCCAATATCAGAAATACTGAACAGTCTGTTTCTGCTTTGCCTTGTCATTGTTAGTTTTTGCTCATAGTTAATCATTTTGTTGTGTGAAAAAGTGCTATATTATTATCTGTGGGTTTTTTTTTCTAACATCCTGACACTGCCTATTTGATGTTCATGTACAATCAATAGTAATTAAGTTACAGCTGCTTTGGGATTTTAGCCCTAATACAATACACATCCTAATTGTTAATGTTATTATAGGAAATGTTAAAATGGTACCCTCCAAAAAAGTTAATCTTAAAACAATGGCATAAGGTAAATTTCCAACTTGAGGGTTTTTTTTCTTGTACCTCCCCAGTAATGTGGTTTTGAGAGCTGCCTTGTGGCTTTAACTTCTCAGGAATTGATCCCCCTACCCTCCTGGTCTAATCAGTGCCAAGGCAACTTCAGTTTCAGTCTTTTGGAGAAGACAAGGTGACTGCATACACACACACACACACACACACACACACACACATATTTAAACTCTTAGCTGAGGACCTTAGTATTTGGGAACTCCAGCTTTAATAGGAGAAATTTCCTGTTAGACCCCATACCTTCAGAAAAGCCTGGGCTTTTCCTCTTAGCTTTCATACTCTTCTACACCTTAAAAGTCAAAGCCCAGATTTGCAAAGTTTGGCACATGTTCTCAGGGTAAAAGCTACTTCATTGTTGAGTTTACCTCTTAGGACCCTCAGTTTTTCCTAGACTTTATATGGTAATTCCTAACTATCATGTCAGCTCTTTGATTTTTGATTTTTTTTTTTGATACAGGGTCTCACTCTGTAGCCCAGACTAGAGTGCAGTGGCATCATCAAAACCCACTGCAACCTCCAACTCCTGGGCTCAAGCGATCCTCCTGCCTCAAGACTGGGACTACAGGCACTCATCACCATGCCAGGCTAACTTTTTGTAGAGACGCGGTCTCACTCTTGCTCAGGCTAGTCTTGGACTCCTGACCTCAAGTGATTCTCCCGCCTCAGTCTCTCACAGTGTGGCTATCACAGGCGTGAGCCACCACACCTGGCCAATCCTTTAAGAAAGTATTTTACAATTCAGTGATTTTCCTTGTTTTTATTGGCATATTACCAGAATAGGAAGGATACCTTCATTATCTCTTCAAATAGTTTTCTCATTTGCTTTTTCTCCTTTGGGAAATCTTATTATTAGGTTCTCATCCATCACCCATGTCTCTTTTGCTTTTCTTGCTACCTTTTGGGAAAATTCCTAAATTTGATGCTTCAACTTACTAATTCATTCTTTAGGTACAGTATATCCATCCACTGCTGACCAATATTTTTTTTCTCTTTATTTCGACTCATATCTTTTTATACCTAATATTTCTACTTTATTTTTAAATAAATTTTAATTCCTGTTTGGTATTGACAATACATATCTACCTACCTATCAATCAATCACCTATCTTTAGGAGATATTTATTTTAGATTCTTGTTCATCTGTTAAAATTCTTTGCTTCCTGTGACCTGTATTATCCAGTTTGAAGTTCCTGAGATATTCATTTCTTTATGTGTTCAGTTATTTTAACTCATGATCTTTTTGTTGTGATGTGTGCCAACTGCAGTGGTAACGTGTGTTGAGGAAGAATCAAAGCCCAAGCTTTAGTCTGTGAGTTTAGAGCAGAGGTTGGCAATTTTTTTTCTGTAAAACACAAGATAGTGAATATTTTTAGTTTTGAGAGGCAGACAATCTCTGTCATACTATTTAACCCTACTCTTGTAGTAGGACAGCAGCTTTAGATACTATAGAAATGACCTGTTGGGTGTGTTCCAATAAATCTACATTTACAAAAACAGGAACCAAGGCCAATTTGTCCCACCAGTTATCATTTGCTGACCCCTATTTTAGAGCAGAGGAGATAAGCCCTGTACAGAGAACTTCACCAGATGACCAGTGTTAATCATTCCCATTCGTAATCTTGAATTTTAAACTGTGAGGTGAAGCATGATTGGGAAGAGACAAGCTCCCTAAAGTGTAATACTCAACCCTGGGGAGTTTTAGAGTGTAGGGTTGGGATGCTTAATGCCTAAGCGCAACTGGCCAGTTTGCACCTATTTCATGAGGATGCTGCTGCTGCTTTCTGCAGAGAAGTAGGTGAGAATTGCCTCAAGGCAACATAGCGTACTGGCAAAAGCAATTTTTTTTCTGAATAGTCATCCTTTCTTGCCTTTGCATAAGCTTTCTGCCTTTATTTGGTGCTTAGCTATCTTCTTTCATTATCCGTATCTCCTTATTTTATATACTTATAATATATAAAAAACTTTTATATGTATATGTAATTTTTTTCCGACAAGTATTTAATTTCCAAAGATTATGTAGAACCATCATTGTATGTAAATAAATCTAAAACTACATGATGGAAACTAGAGTCATATTTTTTAACATCACACTTATGGGAGAAACAAAATGAAGGGTTTGCTTTAAAATCCTTCATAATATAGTACATGTGAGTATGTGAGCAAACCCACTGGAATGGAAATTGCTTATACTAAATGTGAGACTAGGTTTCTGAATGTTGTGGCATTTGCCACAAACTAGTGATTACCTACCATAATTTGGAGAAACTTCTCAGTCCAACAACTGTTTGTGACAAGCTACCATTTTGTTGAAATATACAATATGTTGAACTGGTCATATTTAAATCTTTATTATATATAATATGTATCCTACTTATATCAAACTAAAAAAATATTAATATAGGTCATGATCAAAGACCGTATATTTCCTATCAAAAACATTAAAATAAACCTGGCATTGCATTTCATGCTAGAAAACGAAGAACAATAGATGCCTTTAATTTATATGAAATACGTATATTTGTCATGCCAGAGAAGTGTTAAGGAGAATGAAAGTCTAGGTTTGCTAAACTTTTAACATACAAAACATTTTGAATATACAGAACAATTTCTACTGTAACTTTCATCAACAGGAGAGTGGAGAACTAGATGAGACCTACCAGAAGAGTTGATTCTTAGAACACAAACAACCTTTACTCACAGCTAATATTTTATCACCTTTTCTGATTTTCTGTTTTAAATTTATTTGAGATAATGAAATATAGAATACTATAATACTACATTATTTTGGATTATCATTTAATGAGCATTCCCTTGCTATTAATATTATAATAGTTTGACATAAATATTTTCTTGGCTGAATAACATTTTTTCATGTAAATAGTTCAAAAATTATTAAGTTTTCCTTGAATGTTGCCATTCCAGGATATTTCTAGGTTATTTTGCTATTATGAATAATGCTTTTATAAGTATCATTCGTTTATTCAACAAAATTTATTGAAAAGCAACTATATGTCAGATCCTAAGTTAAATATGATACACTCGGGAATAAAATAGACATACTTCTGCCATGTTTAGTCAATTTATAAAAATTTTAAAAAGAATGTAAATGCTTAATCTCTGTTATTACTTATTGCTAAGTTGCTTTCCAGAAATGATGTACCAATTTGTAATTGAAACTGAAGTGTGTCAGAATTCTATCAGCAAAACAAAGAAACAAACATGTTTGAATGTAGCATGTTTTAAAGCATGACCCATTTAAGGGGATAAAAGAATGTCTTCTTTTGACATGAATTTCTAATATATTTTTCATATATTTGCTATTTGTATGTCTTTTTTCCCCAAAAATTATCCATGCTCTTTGCCAATTTAATCAACTGAGGTCTCAGCGATTTTTTTCCGGTCATTGCTGCTATTGTTGTTAAATCTATTCTGTTTCCTTTGTGAACACCTTTCTTTTAAATTTGTAATTCTTTCCTTTATCCAGAAACAAAATAAGTATTCATAAGACTTTAATTCTAGTCTTCTCTTTCTGCTCTTCCTTCTCCTTTTTCTTAATTATGTTGTATCAATTGGCCTCATGCCACAGGAGCTGGGAAAATAAATATTTAATTGTTTTCTCTGTCCCTAGCACATTGCTTGGCTTTCAGATAGGATTCAACACATGCCTATTCAATTGCATACCTCACAGGGTGCCTAAATTTTTAGAAAAAAGATCAGAAAAAAAGCAGTAATAGATGGTTTGAACTCCACAGTCTAAAACAATATTTTCTGAAACATAATAGTGTTGGTACTCACAGATGATGCTGGGGATTTAGAAAAGGATTTTGAATGGTACAATAAATGAGAATTTTTTAAAAAATTAAAAACACTGTGCTGGGTATTGTGGCTTGACCTTCACCTTCCATTAAAACCTCCACATCCTATTTCTAGTGTGTGTTTCTAGAGGTTTTATTCAGACACTCTTCATGCAATGTTCCTCTGTTTAGATGCATTCACATGGAATTTGTGAGCACGCATAGGGCAGAAACTGTCTTCCTTTTTTTTAATTTCAAAATATTAAGGGGGTACAAATGTTTTTGTTACATGGGTAGCTTTGGTAATTCTTCCTTTTGCATGAGCTGTTTCTCTGCCAGCCAGCAGAGCGGTGGATGCATGTCCACACCAGTATGCCAGTGGCCAGTCTGTGTGTGTTGAGAGGCAACAGTCAGGCCATTTGCAGTTGCAACAAATTTCCGATCCCTGGATCACAGTCATTTTGATGAAATCAATTATTCCAGTGGTGGCCTTCAATTTTTCCACCTTGCTGATTGTGGTGGAAGTCACAGTGCCCTTGTGGGGCATTTATATTTCTGTAGCTTTCTCAATAATTTTGAAATCACCTAATTCCTAATAGTAAATGTACTTTTCGAAATAGCTAGACTGCCTTATAGTTCCAGCAACTGAACCTTGACTGAAAAATCATAGGTTATGAAAATTATTCCCTTTTCATTTCTCTTTCAAGTAAAGGAGAGATTTTGTGGTTGGTATCAGAATGTTTTACCTCCTCTATAACACTGCATATTTTCCTTTTGAATAGAGAGTTATCTAAGTGAATAGTCCTGCATGACAAGTATAATTCATCAAGATTTGATTAGCATGATACTGTTTGAACACAAGATAAATTCTCTTAAATAAAGAAGATTAATATCTAACATGAGTCAGAGGTAGTGAACACAACACATTGAAATAAAGAAAAAACTCAGACCCTGGCATATGCCAAAAGACAAAAGAAAAGTAACAGAGGGTATCAGTAATAATTAAGCATTTTTTATATTTTATGATGCTAAAATCCCTTATTAAAAGAAAGAGTGCATTATCTGTACTACTTATAGTTGGAATATTCCGGATGTTGCTAGTCTTTATAAACATATCACAACATCTTAATTCTTTGTTTATTTGAATTGCTCCTTAGTCATGTCTCTTTTTCATTCCATTCTTAATCACTGAGTCTGTGATTAAAAATGGCAAACATGTGTTTTGAGAAGAAACTAAGCTATGATTTTGGTTGTGGGTAGTAATTTCTGAGTGGCAGAACATATTAACCCCTTCCTTTCCACCCTGCTTATGAACTCACAAGAAAACACAAAGAAACAGTAAACACAAAATAAACAAAGCATATAAAAATAAAACATTTTTCAATTCAAATATTAGCGCAGTTACATAAGGAGATATTTCTGGAGAAAGAAGCAAATAAAAAGTGACAGTTTAATATTCACAAGACAATGTTAAATTAAAATAGTATGGGCAATCACAGATAGGATATCTTTAAGTCTCTTAATTTATGCCTTTAAATAAAGGTCAGTTTTTGAATCTGAAAAATCTTTGTATCTAGTCCTGACTCTATTTTCTGTTCTCTGTAGGGTCACATGTAATTTCAATATTCCATGATTGAATTTGTAATATATTTTTCTTCATTTATTAAATGAGAGAAATCAGCTCATGTGGTAACTATGAGTTGATTACCACCAGCCAGTGTGTGAGATACATCTCAGTTTAATGAGAAAAATTCTAGATAAAAGTTAAATACTGTTGGTTGTACAGACATTGAGGAAAAGTTAAACATATAATTACAATTTTTATGGAAGGAAAGCATAATTTTATTCACTTAACAGTACATAGTGCAGAGTTATATATACATATACACACACACACATATATATACACACACACATATATGGAATTTTGGGATATGTAGTAATTTTCTACAAACCTTGGATGAAAACAATAAAAATAATATAAAGTAAATTATTGATATATTTATGGGTAAATAAAACTAAATGCCATAATATGGTTATGTGAATGGAAATACAGATAGTGTGTTTATTTTAAATTAAATTTAAATAAATAGAAATGGAGTGGATTTAAACAGGGCAATATGTTAATAAAATTTATTGCTAAGAAAATACCAAAACCATATAAAGTTGAACAGAAGCATATATATATATATATATATATATATATATAGACATAGTAACATATATACAAATATTTCAGAGAAACTGACAAAAGTTTTATTTCCTCCAAATAAAAAATACATTTGAGGAAATTCTAATGTCATGTTAACACTTTCAGTAAAAGCAACTGTCAATGAATATTACTATAGGCAGTAATCAAAATACTGCTCTATAATTTTATGACCAGTTTCCTTTGGAAATCTATACATCAAACTTGAATTTAACTTTTTATAAAAATATTTCTGTTGTTTTTGAGTTAGGAGATTGGTAGTAACAAACTTATAGCTTGCATGTTAAGGGAATAGTCCAAACTCCATCTCTGATCCCCAGTGGGTCTATACTTTGTTATTTATTTTTTTCTTTTTTAAGGACTTTCTGTAAAAGAACAATATGATTTGAAATAATCACTTTGGCTTTGGTAATTTGTGTTTCATCTTTGCCTCTTGGGGAGTGTTTCATGGTCAATGCCTCATGGTAGACTCTAGCTTGCAAATGGTAAATCTCTGGCTTTAGTTGTTATCCTTTCATGATGATTGCATTTATCATATCATTATATAACTCAAGAAACTAAGTTGGTGCTATTAAGACAATTGAATGTATAATATTATATCAAGGAAACCCCAAAAATTCAACCAAGAAACTCCTGGAATTGATTAATGAATTCAGTAAAGTCTCAGGATACAAAATCAATGCACAAAAGTCAGTGGCTTTAATATATACCAATAATAGTCAAGCTGAAAATCAAATCAAAGACGCAACACCTTTCACAATAGCATCCAAGAAAATTAAATATTTAGGAATATACTCAGCTAAAGAGGTGAGAGATCTATATAGGGAGAACTATGAAACACTGAGAAAAGAAATTATAGAGGATTTAAACAGATGGAAAACCTTACCATGCTCATGGATTGGCAGAATCAATATTGTTAAAATGCCTATACTACCTAAAGTGATCTACAGAATCAATGCAATCCCTATCAAAATATCATCATCATTTTTCACAGACCTAGAAAAAATAATTCTATGCTTCATGTGAAACCAGAGAAGATCCTGTATAGCCAAAGCAATTTTAAGCAAAAAGAACAAATTGGGAGGCATCAGTCTATTAGACTTTAAGCTACACTACAAGGCTATAGTAACCAAAGCAGTATGGTACTGGCACAAGAACAGTGATATAGACCTTTGGAACAGGACTGAGAACCCAGATATAAAACCATCCTCATATTGTCATCTAATCTTTGACAAAGCAGAAAAAAAAATACACTGGGAAAAATCTCTATTCAATAAATGTTGCTGGGAAAATTGGATAGCCACATGCAGAAGATTGAAATTGGATCTGTACCTCTCAACCTCTCACAAAAATCAACTCACAATGGATAACAGATTTAAACCTAAGACATAAAACTTGATAATTCTAGAAGAAAATGTTGGGAAAACTTATAGACATAGGCCTAGGCAAAGAATTTATGAAGAAAATCTCCCCTTAATAAAGAATTTATTAAGAAGAAGCAATCACGGCAGCAACAAAAATAAATAAATGGGACCTGATCAAATTAAAAAGCTTTTGCACAGCCAAGAAAACTATCATTAGGGTGAATAGAAAACCTACACAATGGGAGAAAATATTTGCATGCTACACATCCGATAAAGGGCTGATAACTAGAATCTATACAGAACTTAACAAAATTAACAAGAAACAATTAAACAACCCCATTAAAAAGTGGGCAAAGGACATGAACAGAAATTTTGCAAAAGAAGACAGAATAATGGCCAGCAAACATATAAAAAAGTGCTCAACATCTCTAATCATCAGGGAGATGCAAATCAAAACCACAATGAGATATCACTTAACTCCAGTGAGAATGGCTTTTACCAGAAAGTCCCCAAACAACAAATGCTGGCAAGAAGGATGTGGAGGGATAGGAACAATCTTACACTGCTGGTGGGACTGGAAATTAGTACAACCTCTGTGGAAAGTAATTTGGAGATATCCCAAAGAACTAAAAATAGAAATACCATTTGATCTAGCAATCCCACTATTAGGCATCTACCCAAAGGAAAAAAAGATATTCTATAATAAAGACATCTGCACTCGAATGTTTACGGCAGTACAATTCACAATTGCAAAAATGTGGAAACAACCCAAGTTCCCATCAATACATGAGTGGATTAATAAAATGTGGTATATGTATACCATGGAGTTCTACTCAGTCACAAAAAACAATGGTGATCTAGCACCCCCTGTATCAACCCGGATAGAGCTGGAGCCCATTCTACTAAGTGAAGTATCCCAAGAATGGGAAAACAAGCACTACATGTACTCACCATCAAATTGGTATTAATTGATCAACACTTATGTGCACATATAGTAATAACATTCATTGGGTGTTGGGCAGATGGAGGGGGGGAAAGGGGATGGGTATATACACACCTAATGGGTGTGGTGTATACCTTCTGGGGGATGGACACACCTGAAGCTCTGACTCGGGTGGGGCAAAGGCAATATATGTAACCTAAACATTTATACTCCCATAATGTGCTGAAATAAAAAAAAAAATTAAAAAAATAAAGAAAGCATATACTTGCCTATAGCACTAACACTAAATAATGGTTACAAGGTGATAATATACTGTTTAATGGACAAATGCTTTAATAATATAGACATATAAAACAATAAATAAAACAGGGATAATACAGAGAAGATATAAAAAATAAAATGTTTGCCTGTTGCTTATTAGTTATTAACTTATAATTAAGGAGCATTATTTCAAATCAGGTATTTTAGGGGAGGAGGTGAAGAGGGGAAGAATTATCAGCTAAATTCAATATAGCTTATAATAAGGTATCAATAGACAATAAATAACTAAAAAGGTAGATGGCCACCACTGATTAAAAAAACAGTGACAAAAATGTAATATGTTGACATTATTTGGGTTCTGATTTGAAAAAAAATCAACTTAAAAGAGTAATTTTAGGGCAATCAAGGAAATTTGAATATGGGCTGGTTATTAGATAATGTCAATAAATTAATGTCGATTTTTTTAGGGATGACGATGGTATTGTAGTTTTTAAATTCTCATTTCTTAAAGATGCATCCTGAAGTATACAGATAAAATTATGTGCTCTCTGCAATTTGCTTTAAAATACTTACCAGAAAATAAACAGGGGAGGGAGGTATATAGGTTTAACAAGATTGCCAAAACTTTAACTGTTGTTATACTGAGTCATGTGTCATGGGGGTTCAATTATACTATTTTCTATACTTTTGTTTGAAATTTTTTATAATAAAATATTTAATAAATAAAAAAAAATGTGTGATGAGGGAACATGCTTGCATTGTTTCTTATCTTAGTGGGGAAGCTTCTAGTTTCTCACCATTAAGTATAATGATAAATTCTGGGGTTTTTTTGTAAATATTCTTTATCAATTTGAGGAAGTTCCTCACTCTTAAATTTTATCACAAATAGGTATTTGATTTTGTGAAATTGGATCAACTTCTTTGATCCAATTACCCTGCTTTTATTTTTTTATTTTTTCCCAAACGCGATTTCCCCTAAGGCCTTTTCACTTCCTAATTCTTTCTGGCTCAATGCTCATCTCTAAGGTGTCTGTATGGTTCTCTCTTTCTTATCATTTAAGCTTACAGTTAGATGTCCCTTTCTCAGAAATTTCTCATCCAATTTCCATATTTAAAGTTGCCTCCCAACAGTTACTTGCTATTAGAGTATTTTGCTTAATTTTCTTCAAGGAAGCAGTCACAATCCAAAGTTATGCTATTTATTTACTTGTTGATAAACTCTCTGTTCCGCTAGAATGTAAGCTTCACATGTGTAAGAGCCTTGACTTATTGAAGTTCTATCCCCACTGCTTAGAACAAAACCTACCAGACAATAAATATTTAACAGACATACGTCAAATGGATAAATACATGGTATATTATTACTAGCTATATCCTCCCCACCTGAATTGTCTAAAGGTTCCTTTACCTGCAGTGTAAGCAGCTGTCAAGATCTGTTTCCTATGATGGCTTCAGATAGTTGTGGAATATTGCAATATACACTGAATAGGAGAGGTGCAACATCAATGGATTTTTTTTTAAGTAACAAAAAATGAAGGTTAACAGGTCTCTCTGGTGCTAAATCAACTTAAATCATGAGTATAGCAAATACAGTGTTATACCTTAAACTTTTGAGGGTACAGTAGTCCCTCCTTATCTGTGGAGGCTAAGTTCTAAGACCCACATTGGACACTTGAAACCTCAGATAGTATTGAACCTTATATATACCATGTTTTTTTTGATCTGATAACCAAGTCAGTTACTAAGTGACTAATGGATGGGTAGAGTATTCAGCTGGACATGGGTAGATATGCTGGACAAAGGGACAATTCAGGACCTGTGCAGGATGGAGCAGGGCAAAGCAGGAAAGTGTGAGATTTGATCACGCTACCCAGAACAGTGTGCATTTTAAAGCTTATGAATTATTTCTAGAACTTTCCATTTAATATTTTTTGGACTATGGTTGACCATGGGTAACTGAAACTGTGGAAAGAGGGGATTTAGGTTTAAAAAAGTTTGAGGGGATTTAGGTTTAAAAAAGTTGGAGGGGATTTAGGTTTAAAAAAGTTGGAGGGGATTTAGGTTTAAAAAAGTTGGAGAAAGATCAACTCAGCACAGTAAGGCTCAAATTTAGCAATTTTTTGCTTGTGATTTGTAAAAAAAACGTATTCAAAAATTTCCCTGATTTTTCTTGGAGATCTAGTCCACAGTTCTTGCCAGCAATTTTTTAGAAGAGTGGTTAACAAACAGCCTCTAGACTCTTATTTCAAAAGTTTTATACTTTCCTCTACCTATAATTTTAGAGGGAAGTAAAAAGTGGTTGTTCAGTCACTCTTTCTTATATAACATTATGAAGAAGAAGAAAAAAAAAGATGTGGAATAGAGAATTATTGTTTCCCTAACTGATCCTTTAACTGACAATTGAGATAATTTCACAACAAAAAGTAAACCGTATAAGACCAGTTCTTAAGGAAATAGATTCTTTTGATCCTGTGATTCTATGAAAGGAAAGAAAACATTGTGATAGAGGTTATGGATAATTCTGAGGGTAAGAAATATGCAACCTTACCTTATAAAACTTATTGCTAGGTCCAAAAATATAAATTTTAGCTTAATCAAAGTACATTGCTATAAAATGCTATTACACAAAATTAGTGATAATTCTTCACACAGTGATGATAATTTCTCATCTCATTACAGTAGAAAATTCATAAAACAAGCACATACTATGTATTTATCCATATCATGTTATTTTTATGTTTGTTTTGTTGTGGTTTGCTTGACATAGTGTGAAAAGAACAACTTGGAAATCCTTAGGTACTGATTCTTAATAAGATAACAATTATATTAGTCAGGGTTCTCCAGAGAGACAGAACCAATAGGATGGATGGATGGATAGATAGATAGATAGATAGATGGAAGGAAGAAAGGGAACTTATTAGGGGAATTGGCTTACAAGATTATAGAGGTTGAGAAGTCCCATCACACGCTGTCTGCAAACTGGAGACCCTGGGATGCCATAACCTGGGTCAGTCCAAGACTAAGGGCCTAAGAACCAGGGATGCTAATGGTGTAACTCTCACTCTGAGGCGAAGAGCCTGAGCACCTGGAAGGCAACTGGTGTTAAGTCATGCAGTCCTATGGCTGGAGAATCTGAAATTCTGATGCCCAACACAGGAGAAGAAGTGTGTATCCCAGATCCCAGAGAGAAAAAAACAATTTGCCTTTTCTCTGTTTGTGTTCTATTCAAGCTCTCAGCTGATTAGATGGTGCCTCCCCACTTAGTTCATTCAGACTTACACTCTAATCCTTACGGAAACACTCTTTCTCTTGGAATTCCTTAATCTAGCCAAGTTGACACCTAAAATTAACCATCACTAGAATATTTATCTTCTCACAAAAATACTATACTATACCAGTACTAGTTGCACTACTAATTTTATGTCAACTTAGCACAAAGTGAAAGCTTAGATATTTTAGCTATTTGACAAATATAATTAATATACTAAAATATCTAGAAATTCCAAGGCATGGAAAAATTTTTAGGTCTTAATATATCTAGTTTCAGTGTCAGACTAAATTGGGCTTAAAATCCAACTCTACCATGTCATAGTCGTGTGATGCTACACAGATACAGCTAGTTGACATTACAGTTCAATTTATTATCTAAGCATTCCTGTTCAGGGCTTGTGTCAATACTCCATGAAGGGTGAGGGAAATATTAACAATACTTGCAGACCAAGGAGAGGTCTTGTACATCTACCTCACAAGCTGGTAGTGAGAAATAAATTATTTATGTGAAATTCTTTGTATAATAATACCATAATCACAAATGGGCTTTTTATATTGATTAAATCGGCTTACCAATGATGGAATTTCCCATTGTATGTTATATACCCTTCTGCATCTAAATGCTTAAGAAAAATCACTTCTAAAAATGTTATTTTTCAAAGTAGCCACATGGTGGCAGACTTTAACCAAACAAAGACAGTTTCTTACCCTTTGTCATATTATTTTCCTTTAAACGATTTGTAAAATCCAAACATTTACAAAATTAAATACAAAACAGGTACTATATCTTACTTATCTTTATAGTCTCAAAACACAGAAATACAATTTAAGTTTAAGGCATAAGTTTAAGGTATAGAAAAAGAATTTCTTGAACTAAACAGTTCTATTTTGGCATCAGATGGAGAACTTTTTTTAAGTCTGAAGATGCTATATAGCGTGGAAAAGGAACACTTTTCCTTCTACTGGATAGTTTTTCTCTTCTAAACTTATTCTTTATCACCAGGTGAAGAAAGGATCAACCTGATAGGAAAAAACCAATTGTATAATAAAAATTTAAGACCATGAATATTGGGATCATAAGGGTAAATGTTTATAGATTCTGTTCTGATTTTACTACTTACTTTCTTGGATGACGTTGGGAAATATTTTAATGTTCCTTACCTCAACTTTGTCTGTAAAATGGGAATAAGAGAAGCATTTGCCTCAGAGGTTTCTTTTAAGAATTAAATATGCATGCAGAGTACTTAGAAGAGAACTTGCATGTAAGAAACATGTAATACACAGTGTTGTCATTATTCATTATCATTAACAAAAGGAAAGTAAACACTGAAGGGCTATGAAGCTTATTACCTGTATCTGAAAACTGGGAAAATATCATTACAGAGTAAATTTGATTTGCAGAATTTTTAGATAGTGAAGTATACTTGGAAATCTTAAACCAGCACATATTTCTTTTTCCTTCCCAAGTATCCTTCCATCCTCTCTTCCTTGTCCATACTCCTCCTGCATTGAAATACTCCATAAAACACACACACAGAAACACATACACACACACACAGCAACAACAGCAGCAGCAGCCAAAGGAGTAATAAAGGTAGCATTACATCTAGAAACAACGATGTATGAGCATGGCATGGTGAGAATTCTAAAAACAAAGATAGTTGTAGCCTAAAGATAATGAATTGTGTGTGTAGGATATAAATAAAAGAAGACTGAAAAAATATCACTGTATCAAATCCTCACTATTCTCAACTTCCACGTAGTGCTCCCTGGGCAAAGGGAGAAATGCAGAAGGATATTTGCACATGGGACTTTTGTTTTACGGTTTTCTCAGAATTCAATGTAAGTAGTAAAAGAGAATAGTTGTGGGGGTCAGAAGTTATGGGGGCAAGAGCCACAAAAAGAATGACCACTGAGGAACAGAGACTACCAGTTGAAAGCATACATTTCTTCAGCTTTTCTTATCTAATCAGAGAAGGACATGAACAAAAGTCTAAGAATTCAAATTAAAATGACTATTACCTCATCGTGGAAAGAGTTAAACATATTTATTCTTTTCTTTCATCCTTCATTCATTTGTTCATCCATTTATTCCTACAAAATCATTTGTGAAACTGTATTATACCTTAGAAGCTAGGGGATGCTGTGTGTGTCTATGTGTGTAGTTTAAACAAATATGACAATTATGGTTTAGTAATAGGAAAGTTACTGGAAAATATGAAAAAATTGAAGACAGGAGATAGGAAAAGTTAATTGAATACATTCATATATGTTATTCATAAAATACAGCAATTTCTATAATTAAAAATAATTATATGAAATAATAATAAAAAACAATGCCTATTATTGAAAATCTGAAAACTGATTATGTAACACAAATAAAGTTGCATTTATAAAGATTATTTATAGCACTTTATGGTCCCAACATTTGATAAATGATCACTGAAAACTGATTAAAAAAATACTCTAGACTACATGTTTGCCTTTCCTTTAACATCTTACTAAAAATTTACTCACGTATTTTTGAAAAAAATAGTTTCATTTTAATTAAAACAGCCAAATTACATATGACTGGATCTCACGATGTTATGGTAGTCCACTACTAGTCTAGATTTTGCCATTTATTGCATCAAAATCATTTTCCCTAACCAGCTGTCAATTATTCCTTACATATGTATAGAACCACCTCACTCTCATCCCACACTCTCTCAATATAGACTCATTGTCTTATGCAGGGATTATTACAATAGATTAACTTTCAAAGTGGGAACACAATTATCCTTTCAAGATGTACATGATTTGTGTTTTATAGTATATTTGTAGGGTTAAAATCACTAGAGAGGCAAATATAAGTAAATAAACATATTAGCAATTATATAAAATCACTTGTTTTGTTATTAAAACCACAAGGGGGTTTCAACCTAGATCCAGTTACTCACTCACTGCACAAAGATCCAATTATTGAGACAATGAGGATTGCCAAGGAAGAAAGGAATTAAAATGCAAAAGACATATGTTGGGAGAATGGGAGAAATGGTCTCAAATCCATGTGCCTAATCAACAGAGATCATCAGCTTTTTAAGGAGAGGCCACACGCATTGGCGTAGGTAATATGTATTGGGGTAGGTCATTGGGGATGGTGATTCTTGGCATCAAGAATCTTGCTCAAGGGACTTTGGAATCTCAAATCCTTTGTCTTGTAAAATTCTACCATTTCTAGGAAACAACTCAAAAATTTCAAATAGCTAGCTAAGGAAGATTATAAAAAAAACATAAAGGCCATTGAAATTTGTTCATAAAGCCAATTACAAGGCCGGGCGCGGTGGCTCACGCCTGTAATCCTAGCACTCTGGGAGGCCGAGGTGGGCGGATCGTTTGAGCTCAGGAGTTCGAGACCAGCCTGAGCAAGAGCGAGACCCCACCTCTACTAAAAAAAAAAATAGAAAGAAATTATATAGACAGCTAAAAATATATATAGAAAAAAATTAGCCGGGCATGGTGGCACATGCCTGTAGTCCCAGCTACTCGGGAGGCTGAGACAGGAGGATCGCTTGAGCTCAGGAGTTTGAGGTTGCTGTGAGCTAGGCTGACGCCACGGCACTCACTCTAGCCTGGGCAACAGAGTGAGACTCTGTCTCAAAAAAAAAAAAATAAAAAAAAAATAAACCAATTACAATTTCTGAGGGGTGCTAGCAGAAAGCAAATGGGTTCTTTTTCACATCTGCTTGTTACAGAGGGAATGGCCTGATAAAAATGGCAAAAATGTTTTCTGTCTCATTAAAATTTCCCCCACTCCTTTTGGAGGACTAAAACCTGCATCCCTGCCTCAGGCCAGTGGTCAGGAGGAGTAGGGGAGCCTCCTTTGTTCCTTGTGGTACAGACGATGGCTCAACAGAACTGTTTAGGTGGAGGTCCTAGGTGGGGGTCATGGGATTGTCTTCAGCAGAGATGGGACAGAGATGGGACTATGGGAATCATCAACTGTAGTTGTAGTTGAACAGCAATTGCCCAAAGCTGAATGGCCGCCCTTTAAAAGCTCTGTGTTTCTGCTTAGGAGGAAGATGATGGCATTTTAGACAGGAGTCTCCATCCTCCTCATTTGCTGGCAAATTAATAAACTACTCTTTCCTTCTCCTCAAACAACTTGTCCTCATTTTTCTGATGCAGCCTCAAAGACAGGTGCAGAGCTTTCAGTAACATGCTCATTTCACGACTCCATCCATGGGCTACTATCTCTCTAATCCTTTGGATAAAATCTTGGTGAGTTGCAAAGGTTTGAGTTTTGTCAAGTCTACTCCAGTCTAATACAAAAACTTCAGGTGCTCTTCAAATGTAAAGCATTTCTTGTTGTTCAACCTTGGGCTCGGTTCAAATGTGCACACTGGCAGTGTGGACAGTGGGTTGTAGTTGACAATATCTATTTTCTATTTGTGCTACTCCATCTTCTCCAGGTTTGGAGATAGGGAGGAGCAGCAGTGAAGGACAGAAAAAGTCTTCTCAAGTGGCCCAAATGTAATCACAGGTGACAAATATCCATAGCTGCCTCACACTGTGGGTTCCTCAGAGGCACTGTGCCATAGGTCTCCAGCTGAAGTCCTCTGTGCAGGTACCACCTTTACCAGGTGCGCACTGCTAAGCCCCCACCCCACTATCACACTCAACATTCACCTTCATGCTCCCTCTGCTCAGGTCACCTCCCTTGTGTCAGGAAAACATTTTGAATACATCCTATTCAAAAATGCTTGTTTTCATCCAGGTGACCACAGAGGACCCATGGAGATGAGAACATACCTTTGGCTCTGACAGAAATTAGAAATATTTTACTCCAAAATATATTTGTATGACATATTTTGAGATGGCTGCCATAAGTCTCACAGATAGAAGTGACACTGCAAAGCTGTCTTTTGTGTGTTTTTGGGGGGGGGGGCGCCGCTTGAGAATTTATATCTGTAGAGAATCTGCATTCATACAGCCAAGTCTATCCTTTCCCAATCTAGAAAAGATTAACTGAGAGTAGTCTGACACCGTTAAAGAAACATTAACCTTCTATTCTCTCTGAGGGCTGCTACCTCTAAGGTTTCATTTACATAACAAGACCACCTTTGTTAGCTACACAAGCCTCTTCCTCTCTCCCTCCCAAAACCTGTTTTTCTGTTTTCAAGCCCGCATTCTTTAAAAACATCTGTACCTCATTGAGGAGTTGAATCTTCATTCTGAGGGTTCCTGTGTATACATGTTAAATAAAAGATAAATTTGTATCTTTTCCTCCTATTGGTCAATCTGCTTCATGTCAGTGATTTTTCAGTGAACCTTAGGGGGACAAAAGCCTTTGCTCCCACAGCTCTCTGAAGGTGGAAGTGTAGCTCACTCCTAGAGTGGGCTCTCCTGAAACACTCACTCTAGAAGCAACCTCTTTATTTCACTCTTTCTAGATTTGTCTCTTTCTTACTCAAATTTCAGAGCATATACATCAAGCTCTCCCTCTTGCTTGGCCTCTAAGGAGTGAGTAGGGCATGACATAATAGGGCTTTTCATAATTCAATTTTATATTCACATTTTGTCTTCTCTTCTGTAGGCTGGCTGTGGGTAATTTGCTAACACTGACAGAAACAGATTCACAGTGTTCTGAGTAGGTGGTATAATGTCTCACTTTCGAGTAAGAAGGTTTTGACAGTTAATCACATTGATTTCAGCATTTGGGGCTATGGTGAAATTCTAATACAATGGAAATGTCATATTTAAACTTTATGTCATACATATTTGTATTTTATCAAACTGAAAGTGATGTGCAATAAAACAAATTCTAGATCACTAATGTAGTAGTTAAAATACAAACTTTTCAGTTGCTCTAGGTTTGAATTCAGGAGGGGATTATTATTAGCTGATCATTGTTAGCTGATGCCCTATAACCATGGTCCCCAACCCCTGGGCTGCAGACCAGCAGGAGCTGAGGGGTGGCCAAAAGCAAGTGAAGCTTCCTCTGTATTACAGCCACTCCCCATTGCTCACATCACCACCTGAGCTCTGCCCCCTGGCAGTCACTGTCTCCCATCATACCCAGATGGGACCATCTAGTTGCAGGAAAACAAGCCCACAGTTCCCACTGACTCTGCATTATGGTGAGTTGTATAATTATTTCATCATATATTACAATGTAATAATAATAATAAAATGCACAATAAATATAATGTGCTTGAATCATCCCGAAATCATTCCCCTGCTCCCCAATCCATGGAAAAATTGTCTTCCATGGAACCGGGCCCTAGTGCCAAAAAGGTTGGGGACCACTGCCCTAGAATGATGGGACCATTGTTAGCTGTGTGACTTTGGGCAAGTTACTTCACTTTTTTGAGCCTCATCTTCCTCTTAAGAGAGAATAACAAAAAATTGCCTCATAAGTTTATCGTATAGAATTACATGAGATAATGTATGAAAGTGCTTAATGTAGTGTCTATCTCATTAAGTACATTTAAGAAATGGTAGTTTCTAAAATATCTTCATTCCATTTTTCTTCTGCAACCAAGCTGTCACTCCTCAACTTGGTCCTATTGCATTGATGTCAAATTGATGCTTCCAATATCCCACATTTATCACATGCCTAACCCTAACCCTAATCCTAAAAACCCTGTTTTTTTGTGTGTGTTGAGACAGAGTCTGCTCTGTTGCCCTGGGTAGAGTATAGTGGCATCATCACAGCTCACTGTAACCTCCAGCTCCTGGCCTCAAGCAATCCTCCTACTTCAGCCTCCTGAGTAGCTGGGACTACAGGTGCATGCAATGATATCTGGCTAATTTTTCTATTTTTAGTAGAGATGGGGTCTCATTCTTGCTCAGGCTGGTCTTGAACTCCTGAGCTGAACCACCTTGCCTGGCCAACTGCACCTTTTCTTAAAGTGACAGCCAGCATTTCTCTTTTTACCTAGACTTCTCATGTACTCATGCTCATTATGGAGAATGCAGGTGACATTCTTTGGAGTTTTATGTGCAACACCCTAACGAATCACAGCTTTGCAAAATGCTGTTGAAGTAACATGTTGCGTATGTGCTCATTCCCTGAATCCTGTGACCTCAAGTGTATTGTGCTACCTCAAAGGAACCCACTTCTTAAAATTCCTGAACGTAGTTAATCGTCCTGATTTTTCAGAAAAATGCATTGATATTCAGTAAATATAGCTATTTGTTTATAAAAATTCTTGTTTATAAATTTTAGTTTATGTTAAATATATAATGAACTTAGCTGGAATAACCTTGCTTGTACTTGTTTGCTTTGTTTTGATTTACTTGTATTTTTCTTCCATGTTTAATGAATGTATCTAGAACATTTTAGCACTGGCATCTATATTTGTTATTTAAAATTAACTTTCTTATATCTGGGGTTATTGAGTTTCCCTCAGAGGAGCACAAGAGGCGGTTTGCACTGGCTCCCTAAAGCAATTGTGCACATCTCATTGCAACTCTGTGTTCAGGTGTCACATGGGTATCTTTAAATCAGCCATAATAGGACTATTTATACCCCACTAATGGACCGATGTAACAAATCAGGGCTCCTCCTACACCACGGAAGCTGGTTGGTAAACATTACTACTTATTATTTATGCATTTTTTGTGCTAAATATAAAAATGGAAGTGTATTGCATTTAAAAATTGAATCTTTTCTATTGTAGTTTAAAATAATTAAGCAATTTTTATAATTTTATGCAGTTAAAATGGAAATTTCTACCATGTGTTAGGTCCTATGTGTTTTGATCACCTTTAAAAATTTAGAGAGTAAAAAGTCTATTAAATTAAACTTCAAGGAATTGTGTTAAATATTAAATAAAGTAATCAATGCAAATACTTATTCCAATGTGTGCCTTATAGTAAGTGCTTAATAAATATTTTGCGAACAGCAGCAGAATTAGAAATAATTATATTCATAGTAAAAGAATATTATATAACTGCCTCCTTCTCCATATGCCCTTCCTACCTAGTACAAATTCTCAGGAAAAGTTTATGTCCTTACATATGAAGTTGCCGATTTGTATAAGATGACATAAAATAGAATATATAAGAGAGTAACATATATTTCTAGTTATTGCTGTGAACATTGTTATATGTAAACACACACCTTAGGCACATAAACACAGATATGTATTTGTTTTAATGGAATTATGCCATATTTTAAAAAACTTTTTTAAAACTTAATATACAATAATAATTTTTCCAAGTTAATACATATATTAAGAGATACAATGCAGTACATATTCGTAGGTCCATACTCTCTTACCTGAAACTCTTGGGACTAGATACATTTTGAAATTCAGAATTTTCTAAAGGTAATATGATGCACATAGTGTATATTATTGTAGTATTTCCAATTATGTCTTGAGTGGCACCCTCTCATCAAACACATTCTTCCACAGGGACCTGAACAAATAGTCACACTAAATAGAATAAATAGAGATTATGAATAGCCTTATGTCTGGTCAGGTTAGATTTTGTCTCCAAATAAATTCACTTTAGGTTTGCAGAAGAGATTACAGATCTTTCTAATTGCCTGACTTATTCAAAGTTTGTTAATGAACACTGTATCTAAAAAGGTGCACTGAAAAACGTTGATTTGAATGAAGCAGGGAGGAAGTCAGTTCAAAAGGCCAGAGAGTTATCTGGAGCCCAGGAGTGTCGTGACGCTCCAGGCAAGTAAACGGTCTACAGCATGATGGTTTTGTCCAGTCTCTTTTGTGACTGTAAAATGCAAACTAGGCACAGAGCCACATTCAGCCTTTTGATCAAGTCCTGACATGTACTCACCACAGGCGTGCATTCTGTACACTCTGGGAGGTGGGTAGTGTGGAGAGAGCTTTACAGATAAGCTGAAAGATTTACTGAGTCATCTGAAGAAAACCAGCGTGGGAATATTCTGTTTTGCCAATATAGGGAAATAGCAAGAAGAAATGATTGGCTAATGAATATGCGGCAGTGTTCCCGCACGTACCAACAGGCACAGTGGTGTCTGCTGGTCACATATCTTTCAAGAATATTGTGAAATGAGGAAAGTTTGCATCCTTGGATGGGTTTCAACCTCTTTGAAGGAATTCAAAAAACTGATTATGATTCATATGTACTAGTCCTGAAAATAAAGCAGTATTTCTTTGCAATCTCATACTAAGTAAAATGACATATCTTCACTTTGTAAAATCAAATGTATCTATATATGTCCTCATTATCATTAGATACACTAAACCAAAAGCAAGGCAGACTAAAACCAAAGGCATCAACTTCTGGCTCAGGGGTATCTATCATTGCCTTTGATTTCCTATGAAAATGGCTGTAATTCAAGAAAAATGGAATTTAGAGTGTATGCTCAGGTATATACATGCAATTATGAGTTTATCTATTATATGTAATAATTTTAAGTGAACATTTCACATTTTTTGCCCACACTATTAACTAGTCTATTTAGTATTCCAATATGATTTTATATTTTATGATGTATTTAAGCTAATGAACAACAACAAATTGAGATGCACTTTATAAAAGTAAATAAATGAAGGAGTTATATGTTAAAATCCATCTGATGAAATAGTTAAAAATGTAGATTTGAAACCAAGAAACTTGATTTTATTGCCGATTCTACCACATTTGAGTATTATAAAATTTTTCAATCTGCTTCACTTCTTTGGAACTATCCAACTGTTCAAAGAATTATTGTTACCATGTTTTAATATTGGGTAATTTCTATGAAAATATTTTAAAGAAATTTAAAGCACTATTATTTTTTATTCATGCATTCATCAAACATTTTGTGAGTCCATTAAATGCCAGGCATTGCTAGCTCCTGGGATACATAAGATATAAAATGGGCATTTTAAGAAGGCAGATGGTGAGAGACAAGAGAATAAAATGCTTATGGAATATTCTAGTTGATATGCAGTGCACATACTACATTGCACATTTTGTAGCCAAGTGTATGTGAAATAGAAGAATAGTCTAGAGAAATAAATGTGGGTTTATTAACTCAACACCATAAATACTTAAAGTTCAGATACACTTGGAAGAAAAGTAATCTCCAAATGATACTGTAATGAAAGAGGGAACAAGTAGGAGGGAAGAAGAGAACAACAGACTAATAGGGTTTGTTACTAAATTTTAGTTAACAGGCAGCTGTGTTAAAAGGATGGAAATAAAGGTTATAAAAATAAATGAATGGAGTTAACAAATAATTTATGGAAATGATTTGAAAAAAGCTCTTTGTAACATAGTAACCACAACCTTAAGTAACAACTGTAGTCTAAGCCACTAAGGATCTCACAGACAACATTGACATTGGTTACAGCCACAGAATTCATACAGAGATTACATCATGGTACCCATTCAGAATCAAAGTCAATGTACTCCAACCAACACTATAGAAACACCAAGGAAAAAAATCTTTCCATATAAAAACCAATCAAGAAAATTGGAAGAAGTGACTGTTACACGGGATGCACAGATATCAGCATAAGGACATAAGAAATGTGAAAAAGTAAGGAAACATGACATCTCCAAAGGAACACAATAATTCTCTGATAATAGATCCAAAATAAAAGAAAATTTATGAAATGCCTGAAAAACAATTCAAAATAATGACATTAAAGGAACTTAGTGACAGAGAGGAGCACACAGATAAACAATACAAAGAAATCAGGAAAACAATTTATAATCTAAATGAGAAATTTGGTAAAGAGATACATATCATAAAAAAGAACCAAACAGAAATCCTGGAACTGAAGAATTCCATGAATGAAATAACAAACACAAATGAGAGCATCAATAGTAGACTACATCAAAGAGAAGAAAAAGTTTTTGAACTTGAATATGGGTGTTTTGAAATAACCCTGTCAGACTGAAAAAAGAAAAGAAAAAAGAATTAAAAAATTAAGAATGAAGAAATACTATATGACATATGGAACAACATAAGCAATTAAATACTTGAATTTTGGCAGTTTCAGAGGGAGAAGTGATAGGCAAAGGCATAGTAAATCTATTTAGTGAAATAATAGCTAAACAATTCCTATGTCTTGAAAGAAATATAGACATCTAGATACAAGAAGTACACAGATCCCCAAATAGATTCAACCCAATAAAGTATTTTCCAAGGCACATTAGTCACACTACCAAAAGTCAAACACAATGAGAGAATTCTAAAAACAGCGAGGACAAAGTTTCAAGTCACGTATAAGGTAATTCCCCTCATAATAACAGTGGGGCTTCTCAGCAGTAATATTACAGGCCAGAAGTGAATGGGATGATATAATCAAAGTGCTGAAAGGAAAAAAAAACAAAATAAAACCTCTCAGTCAAGAATATTATTCTTCAAAAAAAAAAAAAAAAAAAAAGGAATAAAGTCTTTCTCAAACCAGCAAAAACTAAGAATTTATCACCACTAGACTGGCCCTATAAGAAACGCTTAACGTAGTCCTACATCTCAAAGTGAAAGGAGGATAGCTACTATCATAAAAACATACAGAAATATAAAACTCAGTAACTCAGTTGTAAAGCAGATATACAAATGAAAAAGAGAAAGGAGTCAAGTTTTACCACTACAAAAAACCACCAAATGACAATGATAAACAATAACAGAGGAAAAGAGGAACAAACACTATAGAAAACAATTAACTAAATGACAGGAATAACTCCTCACCCATCAATAATAATTTTGAATGTAAGTGAATTAAATTACTCACTTAAAAGATCTATATTGTCTAAATGGATAAAAATCAGACCCAACTATATGCTGCCTACAAGAAACTTACTTGACCTGTCTTTACACATACAGATTGAAAGTGAAGGGATGGAAAGAGATACCCTACACAAATAGAAACTAAAAGCGAACCAGGGTAGTTATACTTACACCAGGTAAAACAGACTTAAACTCAAAAACTGTAAAAAGAGGAAAAGAAGTCATTATATAATCATAATATGATCAATTCATCAAGAGGATATAATAATCCTAAATATATATGTACCCAACCCTGGACCACCCAGGCTTGTGTGCATATATAAAGATAGTAAAAAAAATAAAGCATATGTAAAGATACATAAAGCAAATATTATCAGATGTAAAGAGAGAGATAGACTGCAATACAATAATACATGTAGACTTCAACACCCTACTCTCAGCATTAGACAGATCATCTTGACAGAAAATGAACAACAACAAAAAAATAGATTTAAATTGCACTGTAACGAAATGAACCTTATAGACATTTCTAGAATATTTCATCTAATACCTACAGAATACACAGTTTTCTCATCAGAACATTGAACATTCTCCAGGATAGACCATATGTTAGGCAATAAAACAAGTCTCAACAAATTAAAAATAAGTCAATATCATAGTAAGAGTCTTCTCAGACTACAATGGAATAAAACTAGAAATCAATAGTAAAAGGACCTTTGGGGGAGGTGAAAAAAAATAAAAAACAAAAAATAAGGACCTCTGGAAACTCTACAAATACAAAAGAAATTAAATACCATACTCCTGAACTACCATTGGGTCAATGAAGAAAGTAATACAGAAATCAAAAACTGTCTTGAAACACAGGAAAATAGAAATACAACATACCGAAGCATATGGGATATAGAAAAAGCAGTGTTAAAAGGGAATTTTATAGAAATAAACGCTTACATCAGAAAAGTAGAAAGATTTCAAATAAACAACCTAATAATGCACCTAAAGAAACTAAAAAAAACAAGAACAAACCAAACCCCAAATTATTATAATAGAAGGAAAAAAATAATAACGATCAGAGCAAAACTAAATGAATTAGTGACTTAAGCAATATAAAAATGACCAATAAAACAATAAAAATGCATCTTTGGAGAGATAAATAAAATCAATAACCCCCTAGCTAGAATAACCAAGAAAAAAGGTAAAAGATCCAAATAAATAAAATCAGAAAAAAAGAAACATTAAAACTGATACCACAGACATACAAAGGATAATTAGAGATTATCGTGAATAACGAATGTTAAATAATTGGAAAATCCAGAGGAAATAAATAAATTCCTGGACATACAACCTACCAAGATTGAACTAGAAAAAAAATCCAAAACCTGAACAGAATAATAAACAATGAGATTGAATCAGTCATAAAATGTCTCCCAGCAAAGAAAAGCCCAAGAATGCATGTTTTTTCTACTGAACACAATAATGAATAACATATAATGAATAGCTAACACCAGTTTTTCTCAAACTATTTCAAAACATTGAAAAGGAAGGAATTCTTCCTGACTTACTCTTCAAGGGCAGCATTACCCTGACACATAGACCAATGGAACAGAATAGAGAACTCAGAAATAATAAATCCACATGTTTACAGCCAACTGATTTTCAACAAAGATGCCAAGAACATACATTGGGGAAAAGACATCTTCTTCAATAAATGGCACTGGGAAGAATGGATATCCATAAACGAGAGAATGACACTAATCCCCATCTCTCACTATACACAAAATCAACTCAAAATGGATTGAAGACTTAAACATAAGATCCAAAGCTATAAAACTACTACAAGACAACATAAGGGAAAATGCTTCATGACAATGGTCTGGGCAAAAATTTTATGGCTGAGACTTCAAAAGCGCAGGCAACAAATCCAAAAATATGCAAACAGGACTATACTAAACTAAAAAGCTTCTGCACAGAAAAGGAAACAATGAACAGAGTGAAAAGACAACCTGTAGAATGGAAGAAAACATTTGTAAACTATTCATCCAAAAATATCCAGAATATACAAGGACCTGAAATAATAGCCTCTGCAAAAAATACAACCATATAATTCCATTAATAAGTGGGCAAAGGATCTAAATATATATTCATTAAAAGAAGACATACGAATGGTCAAAAGTTGTATGAAAAATGCTCAACATCACTAATCATCAAGGAAATGCAAATCGAAATCACAATGTGGTGTCATCTACCCCAGTAAGAACAGCTATTATTAAAGAGACAAAAAGTAACCAATGCTAGTGAACGTGTGGAGAAAAAGCAACTCTCATACACTGTTGATAGGAATGTAAATTAATATAGCCATTATGAAAAACAGCATGGAGGTTTCTCAAAAAACTACAAGTAGAACTACCATATAATCCAGAATTCCCACTACTCGGTATTGCCTCAGTATTTATTCAAAAGAAGGGAAATCAGTATTTCAAAGGGATGCCTGCACCCTCCTGTTTATTGCAGCACTATTCACAACAGCCAAGGTATGAAATCAACATACGTATCCATCAATACATGAACAGATAAGAAAATGTGGTATATACACACCATAGAATAATATTTAGCCATAAAAAGAATGAAATTCTGTCATTTGCAGTAACATGGATGGAACCAGAGATCATTATGATAAGTGAAATAAGCCAGGCACAGAAAGAAAAATTTCACATGTTCTCACTCATATGTGGGATTTATAAAAGTTGATCTCATGGAGGTAGAGAGTGGAATGATGGTCAGCAGAGGCTGGGGAATATGAGTGGGAGGAAATGAAAAGATGTTGGTTAATGGGTACAAATGTACAATTAGATAGAAGGAATAGGTCCTAATATTTAGTAGCATAGTAGCGTGACTATAGTTAATAATAATTTCATATATATTACAAAATAGCTAGAAGAGAAGAGTTGAAATATTCCCAACACAAAGAAATGATAAATGTTTGATGTGATAGATATCCTAAATCCCTAATTCGATCATTACACATTGTATGCGTGTATCAAAATATCACATGTACCCCATAAATATGTTCAATTACTATGTATCAATAAAAATAGTAAAAAAAAGATAAACTTTTATGTTTACTTATCCTGAGTTACCTATTTTACATTGTCTATTGGGTTTCAGAATTATTTATCAAATCTTGTGCATAGTAATCCTTGAATGGCACATTCATTGTGGGAAACATCAGCATAAAAATTAAGGTAGTCCATGTATAAAAGTTATTATACTATATTAAAAGTTTGTAAAAATACTTTGGTGGTGAAACCATGAGAAATAGACACATATTAACATATTTTTGATGAAACGATGAATTACAACATTTCAGAAAAGCAATTTAAGGTATTTAAGAAATTGAAAAAGTACATATTCTATGACCTAGCAATTTCACTTCCACAAAGTCTAATTTATAAAAATGAATGTCCCAGTCTTTTGGGGTATAGGCACAAGGATTTCTATTGCAGCAATCCTTATACGATTCTACAAACCATTTACTAAAACCTTTAGGGTCAGATAATGTTTAAGAATTCTGATATTTTAGGATTTTATGACAATAATATGAAACATATTTCATATATTATTAATACCACCAGGTTGTCTGGGGCAGCACCTTATAATCAAACACATTAATATTTCTTCATAGAAATTTTTAAATATTCAAACTAGGTTAAATAAAGATTATAAATAGCCTCATATTGCTTCAGGTCAGGTTTCCCACCAAATGAATCAAGAAAAATTTTAATTTTAGAATTGTAAATAAGGTTTTTATGGACCTATAATTTTAAGAAATTTATAAAAACAACTAAGAAATTTGGATGCATGCCATGTTGTTTCTATTTAAAATATTAATGTAGACTTATAGGTATTAACCTGGAAAAATGACTGTCATAAATTGTGTAATGAAAAAATAATTTTTAGAGAAACATGAGTAGTATCCTATTTATATAAAAAATTACCTATGTATGTATATTTTTGTTTTGTTATAGGCATGGAGAAAAGTATAGGAGTGTGTATGCACAGAAAACTGCTATGTAATACAATGTTTAAACAAAATGATATACTAGAAATGTTAAAAAAATAAAGCAGGAATTATTGGGTATATCATGAACTCTGACCTCACATGCTTGGCTTATAGCAATATGGCTACTTGTAGATAGTTGGAAGCCAAGTATATGGTATTGCTTCAAATTCTTTGGTGAGTTAAGCAGTTCACCAATGTGTGACTGACATTTGAGTGCAAAAATGTAATAACTAAATTAATCAACTTTGCAAACAAAGCAACTAAAATGTGTAAGGAGTTCACCAACACTTGTTACCACTTGTCTTTTTAATCATGGCTATCTTAAAAGGTGTGAGGTGAAATCTCACTGTGGTTTGAATTTACATTTCCCTGATGATTAGTGATGGTGAACATTTTTTCATATACGCGTTGGCCATTTGTATGTCTTCTTTTGAGAAGTACCTTTTTCTGTGCTCCTTTTTAAATTGGGTTATTTGTTTTTCCTACTGTGGAGTTGTTTGAGTTTCTTATATATTTTGGCTAATATCTCCTTAGCAGATGAATGATTTGGAAATATTCTCTATCCTTCTGAAGGTTACCTCTTCACTCTGCTAATTGCTTCTTTTGCTGTGCAGAAGCTTTTTAGTTTGATGTAATTCCTTTGCTTTTTTTCTAATTAATCTTCCCAACTAAAACCATAATTATAGGTAATATATAAAGAGGCTGATGCATTTATGAACTAATTTAATCCTCACTGAAACCACACTATTTCTATCCTTACTTTACAGATGAAGAATTTGAGGAAATAGAGGTAAAATGCCAAACTTACCAGGTGGCAGAGCAAGGACTCAAAATAATACAACCTGGAACTTACTCATCTTGCATCAATGTAACATGGTACCTATTATTACCTTGATTGTGGTGATGACAACACTAACGTATACATATATCCAAACTCATCAAATTGTATACATTAATTAGATCTATGTTTTTGTATATCAATTATACCTCAATAAAGCTGGGGGGAAGGAGAAAATAGGGCATTAAAAAGCAAAGCAAGTGACAAAATAAACCACATGTCTCAATGAGCTAAAATAAAAATTAAAAAAATCTCTCTTTCGTTGCCCTCATAATGATAAAGCAATATGGTATAGCCACTTTAGAAAAGAGTTTGGCAGTTTCTAATAAATTTAAGCATATGCTTTCCACACATCCCAGTATTTTACTCCTAAGTATTTATTCAAGAGAAATAAAACCTTATGCTCTCACACATACACACACAAAATCAAGCAGTCTGGGTTCTGATTTCATCTTCCAACTACTAACCACTTCGTACGCATTATTTTTTTAAAAAAAGCTATGTGATGATTATTTTTTAAATATCTCTAGAAACCCTTTATGTTCCATAAAAATTTCTCTAATGATTCAGATATGGCAATATCCTTCAACTTTACCCTGAATTCTATATAGAGTTCCTGTTTACTAACTTTCCCACCAAATGGTCTTTGGAGCACAATGTAAATTCTTGCTTGTTTGGTGTATATGTTAACTGATATTTACTTACATGCTGATAATTTTCAGAATTGTTTTTCAGATTTTACATTCTTCAAATGAAAGCACCTAAAGTCATTTATCTAGTAATTCATATTAATTCTCATGATGATATTCTGTGATGGTTACTTGAATATTATTGATGGAAAAAAATTTTAGTTTTTACTACTGTATTAGTAGTTTCCTTGAAATTTTTAGTCCAATTTCTTTCTTATGTAAGAATTATTTCTGCTTTATCAGAAGTGAATTGAGCCTTCTTTTTTGGTTTTTATTTTATTTTTTTAATTCTCAGGCTACAATAGATTCCCGTCTTGCTTCAAAATTTTTGATAATTAAGGTCACAGTTTACAAACAATTGGATTAAATGTTTGGAAGTCAAAATGCACATATCTATTAGCCATGAATAAGAGCTCTCATATCTGCCAACCCCATATAAGGGAGGAAGAAAATGGAAGGAAGGATTAAAGAAAAAAGTTCATAAATGTTAAAAACATAAAACAATTTTTGTTTTATTATACAAAGAGAATCAATTTATAGATGAGAATTGCAATTTATACGAGATGAAACAACAGATGGAAAGAAATATATGAAAAGGAAAAAAATGAAGAACTGAGCAAAAAAAAAAAAAGAGAAGAATTAGTTTTAGAAGTAATGGCAAGTGGGAAATATATTTTAGAACAGATAATAAAATAGAAATATTTATGATGCTGACTTATTTGGTCTAGTTATTATTTTAGTCTAGTTATTAACTAATTATCAATCAAATATTTATTCTCCTCTATAGGTTTTTATTTTTATTTAATTTTTCCTTTAGAAACTCTTCAGCTGAAGCAACAAATGTTAACTTATACTTATCTTAAAGCTGCAGTCCCCAATCCCTGGGCCGCGGACCAGTATGGTCTTCAGCCTGTCAGGGACCAGGCTGCAGAGCCCTGCACCCCTTCCCCACCCCCATCCCCATCTATGGAAAAATTGTCTTCCACGAAACCAGTCCCTTGTGCCAAAAAGGTTGGAGAACACTAAGTCTTGGAAAACTTGAGAGCATTTTTTTTTAACTATCATAGACAATTTATAACTATTATAAAATTACTGTACACATGTGGGAATAGGAAAAACACAGAAAGCAATATAGGGCTTTGTAATGCCTAAGTGACAGGCTATCTTATCCTAGAACATCCTCATGTATTTTTAAAACTACCTGACTGACTGTAGTCATTTGACATTTGTTGACTCTTAGGCTCTTAGCAATATAACAAACAATGGTATTATCACCTTCAACCAAATGAGATAAGAAAATTTACTTCTAAGATTTTTAACCCCATTTTCAGAAAGATTTTCCAAGTTAGCTGATACTTAGATTTATATGGTATACAGGTGATTTAACTATTCAAATGTACCAAGGTTAAACATTAAGGTAAAAAAAATTACTTTTAATTTCTGGTGGATTTACTTTTTAGAAAAATTCACTCATAAGCTAAAGAGAGTAATTTGTTGCTTTGAGTAGTCATTTTCAGATGGATCAGTAAAGTACAGACTTTTGACTTTTTACCTGACTGATGTCTTTATAAGCAAATTTAGAAAGCATGGCTTTTTATATACTGAATAGTAAAAAAAGAAAATCATTCAAAATATTCAGTGTCAAACTAAAATAAAAGATTTTAGTTATATGCTCGGTAAATAATAGACTCTCACTAGATAATATAAAAACTATAAGTAAAAACTATCTGTATAATGTAATCAAAAAGTATACAATATGACACAATATATATATATGTGTACATACATACATATGCAATATGCAGACATAAGGCACCTGTGTGTATGCATGCATGATATATGTATGACATGTGTATATATTCAATAATCATAATTTCCTTTGACTTAAACTAAAATTCTATATAAACATATATTTACTAAATAGTTGGACCTCCCTGAGATAGTTTTCTTAAAAACAAGTATTACAAGGTTGGAGTTTTGGCACCAAATCCTAGTATAATACAGATACTCCTGAAGTTAAGATGGGGTTACTTCCTAATAAACCCATCATGAGCTGAAAATATCATGTCAAAAATGCATTTAATACACATAGCCTACCAAACATCATAGTTTAGCCTAGCCTACCTTTAAACATGCTCAGAATATTTTCAGTACAGTATTCAATAAATTATGAGATATTTACCACTCTTATTATGAAATAGGCTTTGTGTTAGATGATTTGGCCCAGCATCACAAGAAAGTATTATAAGGTATATTGCTAGCCCAAGAAAAGATCAAAATTCAAAATTCAAAGTATGGTTTCTACTGAGTACACATTGTTTTCACACTATTGTAAAGTCAAAAAAATGTAAGTTGAACCATCTGTAAGTCAGGGACCATCTGCATTAATATTCACAGAAAAGTTTTAATTCATTGCTAATCAAAGATGTTTGAACAATAAATTAGTATTCTTGTAATTATTTATGATTTGGCTATTTATGTATCTATAAACTGTAGAAGTGAAGATGTCAGTTCCTATTTGACTTAAACAGTGTGCACATTAACAGTGTATGCAAAGTCACTTTTGAAAAGAAGGTGCTTTCTCTATTGACATTTTCTTCATTGATACAAGATAAAAGATTACATTAATCTTTCATCAATGGAATTTAAAAATGTCAGTAAATAATTTGTTTACTTTTCTTTGAATGGCTTAGAGATCTCCATCCTGTTATTTTAGATTTTGCATCACTAGAGGCCACTGTTGTCTTTTAAATATATTTCATCATTATCAACATCTTCAAATATTATGTCTGAGTAACCTCAAAAGTGATCAATTTTAGAAACAGGAGGAAGACATGTATTGTCCTTTGTGCAATCTGCCTATTTGAAATTTAAAAAAATGATTTTTAAGTGATTTTAAAGCAAAATGTGAAATTTTCCTTTAAAAATTGTCATTATATGCAATTGTAGATATTACTCTATAAATGGCATTTGTTTTACTCAAAGTCTATGTTCTTTAATATTTATAGTAGTATCATAAGCCTACTTTCAATGAAATATCTCAGCAAAATGATGGATTATAAAACGTACTAATAGAAATCAAAGATAAAGTTGAATGGTTAAAATTATTGAGTGCCAAACATTGTTCTAAGAATGCTACACTCATTACACCATTTAATGTATATAACAACCCTATGAGTTATCTACCAGTGATGTCCTCAATGTATAGTTGAGGAAACAAGGGCCCAGAGAACTTAAGAAAATGACACAAGATTGCATGTCATTAGCAATATGTTACAAAAACTAACTAAAAAAAAACAGTAGATAATGAGATATATATGTGTGTGTCTTTGTATATATGGAATTATATAGAGAGAATTATATATGTACACACACACAAATTTTGATAGTGATGTCATTATACAGAACTGTCCAGGGTCTTAGATTTTATCCTACTTGCAAGCTAGAAAATTCGACTGTTACTGTTTCATATATTCTGACAAAAATCACAAAACTATGTCAGAGACAAAGGACTTTATTACTCACAGCAAAAGTAGTAACCAGAGCTTCATATTGATACAGGTTCCCTCTGTCCTCCAAGTCCCACGGGTGTCTACACATGCAGTGAATTGCATTACAACAGAGAAACACTGAGGTTGTGGGATTTACTGTTTTTACAGCAAGTTGGAACAAGACCGCCCTCTGCCAAGGGGCAGATGCTACCTCATCTTAAGGTTGCTCACCACAATCACAACCTTGAAAAATGGCTAAGGTGAAGATCAGTCAGAGCTCTGCATTGTTGGAATACCCAGCAAGCATAGGCAGGGATGTTTAGGCTCCATGGCAGAATGCCTCTACAAACACTTACCATTTGATTTTGATATAAAGAGGTTTTATTTTATTTTTTTTTTATGTCTCACTCTTTATCTTCCAAATGACAAATGAATGGATGATTGATGCAGTGTTGTAAAAGCAAGATAAAGATAAATCTTTATATTTTCCCCAGTTGCATTTCTGCCCATTTCTTGTAGTCAGTATTAATTTTACTTGGCAGTCTCAGCTTGTTTTGTTTGTTTTCCCATTGTCTTATTATATTCTTACTCATTTAATAAAGTTTTATTCGGTGCCCACTTTATGTTGATAACATTTCTGGGCTGAGAACATTTTTATAACTTCAAAATAGAAATTTTATTCAATCTAATTATTTAAGAATTTAATAGTGTTTTTAAATGTCTAATATCTGAAACTGTCAAAAGCTTATTCTTTTTAACATTGAATCAAGTACTATGTATCCAAGACAAATTGCATTTATAAACACCATCCAAAATTTTATGAATATTATAAGTTACATGACCATTAATATTGTTTCTTATTTTATTTTATGAAATAGCTTCCATTATTTCTTAGGTATTCATTTGTTGAAAGCTAGTAGTATTTTCTTAAAAAAAACTTTATTCACAATGCTTAAACTTTTTTAATATAAAATGATTTAAAAATATCACATAATAATTTGCAAAAGAAAAATGCCTTAAGTACCTTCTAATTTTCTTACAATCTTTTTTTTTTTTTTTTTTTTTTTTTGAGACAGAGTCTCACTTTGTTGCCCAGGCTAGAGTGAGTGCCGTGGCGTCAGCCTAGCTCACAGCAACCTCAAACTCCTGGGCTCAAGCGATCCTCCTGCCTCAGCCTCCCGAGTAGCTGGGACTACAGGCATGCGCCACTATGCCCGGCTAATTTTTCTATATATATATTTTTAGTTGTCCATATAATTTTTTTCTATTTTTTAGTAGAGACGGGGTCTCGCTCTTGCTCAGGCTGGTCTCGAACTCCTGACCTTGAGCGATCCACCCGCCTCGGCCTCCCAGAGTGCTAGGATTCTTACAATCTGCTTTAGCATTTATAACATCATCCTTTACCAGAAATCACAGAATAAGATGGCTAACTTCACAACTGAATTTCTAAATATTTGTGAATCTGGAAGTCATAGAACATAATTTAAAAATAAATTTTAGATGGTGGCTACTGAATACCGAAATTGAGAAATTCAATATGTTGTCTAAATCCACACCAATTTATTCTTTCTGCTGAGAATATATGCTACAATCTAATCTCAAATTTCAAAAATTAGTGACATAACATTGTCCTGTTCATGTCATGCTTATCTTGATTTATTCTGGGAAAAGCAAGTTAAAAATATTATCAAAGAGTTTTTTTTTTTTTTTTTTTTTTTTTTTGAGACAGAGTCTCACTCTGTTGCCCGGGCTAGAGTGAGTGCCGTGGCGTCAGTCTAGCTCACAGCAACCTCAAACTCCTGGGCTTAAGCGATCCTACTGCCTCAGCCTCCCGAGTAGCTGGGACTACAGACATGCGCCACCATGCCCGGCTAATTTTTTGTATATATATATTTTAGTTGTCCATATAATTTCTTTCTATTTTTAGTAGAGACGGGGTCTCACTCTTGCTCAGGCTGGTCTCGAACTCCTGACCTCGAGCGATCCACCCGCCTCGGCCTCCCAGAGTGCTAGGATTACAGGCGTGAGCCACCGCGCCCGGCCCAAAGAGTTTTTCTGAGATTTTTTTCTGGCAGAATTAACATGTGTTAGTAAAGGAAATATATATTTGATTATACAAATTTGTCATTGTACATTTGTACAGTGAATTTCCACTTTTAATCAAAATTCTAATTTTTGAATTATTAAATTTCAACTCTTGGACTTCCATTTTTGCAAAACCATAGACCTTTGTAATTGTCAGAAGTTTTGAAGATTCCACTTGTCCACCTCATTCAGAAAAGAAGATGTGCCTGAATATATACTTACGAGGTGCCCCCCTCCCATTCTTTCTATGAAGATTGCCCATGTATTTACTCAAATACATGGAGCCAAATTCATAACATCATACTATGGAGGAAAGAATACAGGTCTTAGAAGCAGACAGATTGTAACATTGGAGCTGCCATATACTAATGCAATATTGTTATTTATTCTTTTTGACTCTTGATTCTCTCAATTTTTTTTAATCTTTAAGATGTCAGGATAAAGGTATGGGATAGATAAAATTGTCTTAATCACAAGAACTAACACAGGCTAGAGACCTACAAGTCTGCTTAGAAAAGTCAGTCAACATTATGTACTCTTTTCTTGTGTTATCCCCCTTATATAAATTTTTATGATGTTTTTGTAGCCCAGGCTAATTATACAGCATTTGCACACACAATCTTATATACAGAGAAAATATAGACCTTTAAATAATAAGAATAATAGCAACACTCTAAATGATGAAAAAAGATATTTTTCATATTTCGCTTTAAGCTATTTTTAGTTTGTTTTAGTAAATATGATTCAGTAGTGTTTTACCAGATATTTCTTTGTTTGAAAGATCAGTGAGTAAATCTCAAATCTATCACTTTTTAGGCAGGGATTTTTCAATTATTGGTTAGTGATGATGAAGTCATACTATTTTTTAATCTCAGGTAAGTTTTCCATCAATTGCATAAATTTATTTTTCTGAAAATCTGGTGTAAAAGAAGATTAAATAATGGGAGGAATATACTTTCTTTTGAAAACAGATATAGATATGCAATAATAAATATCCATTCTCTACAAACACATGGGGCCAAATTTATTTTTTATACAACAGGCATACAGATATCTATAATAAATTTATTAAAGGAAATGATTGATTTTTATCTGTATGCTTTTTATCAAAAAATGCTATCTTAAAGTTAAGTAAGGGGTTGACAGAATACCTGTGAGGATTTATCAGTGCTATTAACATAGCTAATTACTAGGAGAAGCAAGAAGGTGATTTAGACTACAAACTTCCTGAGAATGTGAGGAAATTTAGAGTCCATTCTATAATAGGACAATTTCCTGTTAACCATATTTTACAACTAGAATCTTTAAGTTCCCATAAACATCAGCAAATTTTCTCAATCAAAAATATTTAAATAGACTCTTAAATATTATCTAAATTTATAGGTAGGATATCTCAAAGCCATTGTGGTGTTTAAGAAAAATGAATTCTTCTAAGGTGCTCTACTGATGTAGTAACCATATTAGATATTTCTCCTGAATACTTAATATAATAACTATGAGTTATCCTGTTAGTTATAGTATTGCATCTGTACCTGAATGGGAAGACCATAATATTAATGAAGGTAAATCGTTGATTCTTGGCTTGATGATATTGTATATGTTAAAGATAGTCCTGAGCAAATGAATGCAGCAATGGTTGCATCAAATAAAGGCTCTTATACAAACTGGAATGACTTTTTGGTTAACTAAACCTGTCAATTCCCATTGCATTCACACATGCAGATCATATTTTAAACAGCTGGATAAAGTAGTCAGAGTTACTGTTATTGTTATTTAATTATGGATATGATCAATTAGACCAGAGGTCAGCAAACTTTTTCTGTACAAGCCCAGATAGTAAACATTTTTGGCTTTGTGGGTCATAAGATATCTGTTCCAAGTAGTCAACTCAGCCATTATGGCATCAAAGCAGTCATGGACAGTATTTTATATAGGCATGGCTGTGTTTCAATTAAACTTATTTACAAAATAACAGCTGGCATGTGGGAGTTAGCATGTGAACTACAGTCTGCCAACTCTGGAATTAGACCAGTCATAATATATTAATTTATGCATGACACCTAAAATTGCCATGAGGACTGAGACCTCATTTGTCTTGCTTACCCTTTGATCTTCAGTTTTGCACAACACCTGAGTCACAAAATTTTGTTAGTAAACACATTAAAATTTGTTAATTAAGTTTGTTTAATTAAAAAGTTAATATGTATACAGTATAAAATAATTTCTAATAATTTTCCAAATTATTGTTTCATATTCAATTTTTATCAATAATTATACTTTAAATGTATACTAAGACATTTGAGTGAATTTTATTGTAGTTCTCAGCAGAAAAACACATGTCCCAATATTTGATATAATTTCTAGGATATTAGTGGCATATAACTTAGATCATTCTTTCTTACACTTTGTAGGACTATTTCTAAAATAGAAAGAACCACAATTTTGTTTAGCATTTGTGCTACCCATCAAAGGTTTTTAATGAAGAAGAGCACTCTCCCTAGTACATAAACCATGCAGAATGTTTATGTACATTTTGCTCATCTATTGTCTTAAAACACAGCATGCACAATAAGGATAGTATCAAATGTCAAATTGAAAAATGAGACCATATATGCAGAAAATCAGTCACACAGAGATCATTTTAAAGGGCAATGAGAATACAGATGACAGTTACAGAGGGAAGAAACAGCAATATGCAAAAATAAAAGCCAAAGATTACAAATGTTGAAAATAAAGTACAAGGAAATAAAAGCCAAAATATATGAATAATTCCTTGATAGAATGAAGAGTAAATTGAGATGCTAAACAAAACCAACGGATTTGAGAGGTATGTAATGCCAAATCAATACAATAAGAAAGGGAATGACAATGGAAAGTACAATAGATTATGATGTCATCTGTTCCTTGAGAAACAGATATAGTATTTGATAAATATGTAAATAAAATATCAATTCTCTAACTGAAGTTTTTGGTAAGACAATTAGAAATTCTAAAATCAATGCTGAATGAAAGAGAATATAAGAAATAAAATATAGAACAAAGACAGAAATAAACACTAGAGAGATAAAAAGTTATCTCAGTAAAAGCATAAATGTTATATATTTATATTTAGATTTTAAATTTTCTAAAGAATCTACTAATATCTAATACAGTTTTCATACACAGAACATTACTTCTGGTTAATAAATATAAGGGCAAATATATGAACTAGGATTACTTATGCTGAAAATAACAGAAATAGAAACTATATTGCCTTAACCACATGTAAGTTTATAATTCATACATAATAAGAAATCTCAATGTAGGTAGCTCAGGGCTGTGGAAGCCACCCAGTGGAATCATTAGCCATTGAGATACAGACTCCATCTAACACCCTATTCATGTCAACAAGATGGCTGCTTTATCTCCAAACATCAATTCCATAACCCAGACTGAAAGTGGATTCCAAGTGGTGATATTTTCCAGCTGTACCTGCCACATTTTAACATGAAAAACTTTTTCTTTCAAGAAAATCCATTTGGTGAAGCAAAGAAGCTTTGGGAATTAAGACATTTTGACAAAACACATCTGACAATTCACATACCAAAACTGAGGACAATAACATGTCAATAAAGTAAAAAAGAGAACGGATATTCATTAGAAAACTGGTAGGGAAAAAGAAAAAAGATAGATCTGTATATCTTTATCTGTATCTATATCATCTATATCTATTATCTATCTATCTATCTATCTATAGGTAAAACTTGGTGAAGATGAGAAAATATCTTGTTCATATTTTGACTTATAATATGTCATAATAATAATAATGTATACAAATACATCATCAAGAAAAAATTTCCTTCCCAAGGAAAGTAAATTGAAAAATAAGAAGAAGCAACTGTTACAACAGATATGCAGAAATCAATGGAAAGACAATGAAAAGATACAGAAAACATAAAAAAAGCAAAGAAATTCTCAAAGGAACACAATAATTCTCCAGCAACAGATACTAACCAAAAAGAAATCCTCAAAATCACAGATAAAGAATTGAAAATATTGATTTTAAATAAGCTCAACAAGATGCAAGAGAAGTCTGAAAACTAATACAAAGAACTCAAAAAAATCAATTCAAGATAAAAATGAGAATTTTACCAGGGAGGTGGATATCTTAAAAAAAAAAAAAAAAGTAGAAATTCTGGAACTGAAAAATTCATTGAAGGAAATATAAAATACATTCAAAAACTTCAAAAATAGACTAGACTAAACAGAAGAAAGAATTTCAGAACTTGAAGAGAGGTATTTTGAAATAACCCAGCCAAACAAAAATAAAGAAAAAAGAATAAAAAAGGAGGAACAAATGCTTTAAGACATTTGGGACTACATAAAGAGGCCAAACTTACAAATTATCACTATTTATGAGGGTGAAGAGAGATTAAAAGGCTTAGAGAACCTATTTAACAAAATAATAGATGAAAACTTTCCAAGGCTAAAGGTATCTAGATATCTAGATAAAGGAGGCTCAGAGATCCCCAGGGAAATACAATACAAAAAGACTTTACCACACCATATTATAATCAAATGGTTTAAAGTCAAAGTGAAAGAATGAATTCTAAAATCAGCAAGGGATAAATGTCCAGTCACCTATCACAGAAAACAAAACAAAACACCATAAAACCAACAACAACAGACTTGTCAGCAGAAAAGTTGCAGGCCAGAAGAGGATGCGATAACATATTCAAGCTGCTGAAAGAGAAAAGAAACTGCTAATCAAGAATTCTATATTGAGCAAGATTAAGCTTCGTAAATGAAGGAAATGGATGCTACTCATCACCATGAAAATACATAAAATTATAAATCACACAAAGGAGGAAGGGGAAGGAATCAAATGACTCTACTACAGAACTCTACCAAGCCACAAAGACAGAGAAAAAGATAGCAACAAAGAATTTATAAAACATCTAAAAAGCAATTAACAATATGACAGGAACAAAACCTATATGTCCATCAATGTATGAGTGTGTAAAGAAAATGTGGTACATGTACACAATGGAATACTATTTAGCCATTAAAAAATGAAACATGGATGGAACTAGAGGTCATTATCTTAAGTGAAACAAGCCAACCACAAAAAGTCAAATATCACATATTCTGCTAAGTAGGTGCTAAACAATGTTTACACAGGGATGTAGAGAGTGGAATGATAGACAATGGATACATGGAAGTGGTGAGGGCATGGGAGAGGGCTGGATGATGAGAAATTACTTAATGAGTACAATGTACATTATTTGGATAATGGATAACCCAAAGCCCTAACTTGACCACTACACAATCTATGCATATAACAAAATTGCACTTGTATCCCATAAATTCATTAAAATAAAGAAAGTGCTCTGTACATACAGATGTTTGTTAAATTAATGATATCCAACACTTTAGATTTGGAAGAGGTTTTAGAGATCATCTTTTCCTCTTCCTCATTTTACCTAAGAGTCATATAAGATTCACGATAAGGAAACTGACTTGCTCACAAAACATGACCTAGTCTCCCGATTCCCTGTTCTTCAAGTCTGACTGAGTACTTTTTTTATTTTTTTACTATTACTACTGTTTTCAAAACAACCAGCTCACAGCATAGCAGAGCATGGGAGTCTAAACCCTCTGAGGTTTAAATAGGTTTTATTCTGAATAGTGTTACCATGCCTATATGTAGTAGGTAGGAAGCTGAAGAGAAATTATATAGAGAATTAGAAAATGCTCATTTTGGTAAAACAGAAAACTTTCTCGGCAGAGGTAAAAGCACAAAGGTACAACCTAATGTTGAAATGTAACTATCATCATACATGTCTAGAATGGGATGGGAATGAAAGCACAAGAAACACATATGAATAATGTCTATAAATGTGTGGAAATGGTGATGATAATGCATGGAAATATCTGTGTAACAATAAAAGAACAGAAAATAATGAAGAAGTAAATCTCTTCTAAGAGCATAGAACACATATTGAACAAAAGCAAAACAATGTGTATGTAGAAATATTTCCAGTAATGCTTGCATTTAAATTTATATTTAAAGTTTAAAAACATGTGATGTTTTGAATTATATTGATTTCTTTAAGCATGTTTAGTCTATTTATGGCAATAAATCTTTTGTAGAACAAATGTGCCACACATGCAGTTGGACAGAGATAAATAATTCCCAAGACTTGCTTAATTCTTTAAGAGATATTGACAGGAATTCTTATTGTAACACAAAAGAATGCAGTAATTCCCCCCCTTTTTGTTGTCATTGTGACTTTCCACCTTTTTATGTGGCTAAAATGATTTTCTCATGTAATTGTTTCTCTCTTATAATTTTAACTAATACTCAAAGAGCAATATTTAAAGAGAGGGAATTAAAATAATAAAAAAAATTACTTTCTAAATAATGTTCTTGCTTTGTGTCCAGGCTCTTCCAGGCTCTGCATGCACATAGCTTCCCATGGTTTTATGTATAGTCCATGTTCTCTATATATGGCTTCTCTCTATATATGGTTTTTTAAGTTTGTGAAAACCATGTTTATATATATTGTATATGCATATATATGTTTCATGTTGCAATGCACGGTCTTTATTGACATTGTAAATAGGAATTTTGATTGAGTTTCTCAGCAAGCAAACATGTATTAGTATTAGTTTCAGTCTTGTAATTCCTTTATCAGTTGTCTGTTTCAGGATAGTCATATTAAGGGCGGGGAGGGGAATATCTGCAGCTACCATGCTTTCTCCACTAGTAGGAATTCCTAGATGCTATCAGGCTGTATCAGCAGACAGGAGTCTGGCCTGGCTTACTGAAATCTTATAGCCCACCTGGGCCATGGCTACTTTTGTAGCACTTAAGCTTGAATCCTCTCCAGCACTACAATGCATGATCTGGCAATAATCTGGAATCAGTTACTTTTGTGTTTTTTTTGTGGTAAGATTGGTTTTCAATCAAGTTGATGCCTAGCAGCTGTGAATATCAAATTTTGCATGAGATTCTGAAAACAAAAGAAATAATTGTAGCACTTGCTTCTAAAACCATATAGTCAGTCAGCAGGAGTTCCTGTCATATAGTTACAGATACTTTTAGGTCAAATTGATAAGGTCTGTTTGCTATATTGTCAACAGGTAACATTCCCCTCTTAAAAGTATAGGAGTCACAATCTTGCAGCTATCAATTTGGTGGTGATGGCATGCGAAACACTGAGCTATATAGAAAAGGATAATGAAGAAAGAAAGAAGTTTAGTTTGGATCACTTTAAAAGATTGTGCTTAATAAATTACTCTACAAATATCAGAAAAATTGCTTAAATGAATTCAGTTAAACAATGATCGTTATTAACTACCTTCTATGATATAGAAGGATTGTTATTACTATGTCAAATAATAAATAAACTAACAAAATAAACTCAAGTGGCTGTTTAGATGGGGTTTGTTTGACTTGCTTTCCCCTTCCCCACCCTGAATCTCATTAGTGAGGCGTTTAAGAGGGTGCTGATACATGTGAGCACAATTCCTTAAGCTCTAATGCCTGGCTACTTCATAGGGATAGATGCTAAATTTTGTAACTGTGGACAGTGATCATTATTTTTTTAAGACCCTGACATGTGACACTCAGAGATGGGGCCAGTGGAAGGGAGCAGCTGCTGCTTGCTCAGCCACTCCGCCTGAAACTCCTTTTCTCTCTACTCCAGTGCAGAGCCAAGTGAATTTTTTAGAGGCAGAAAATGGATCCCTGAGTTTTCCGTAAAAGTAGCTGGAAAGGAAATGTTCCACATGGTGTGCAAATACTCTGCCAAAGCAAAACTCAGGGATATTTTTAGTAGACACTTAGCCAACTTCTGATATTTTGTAAATTTTCATAAATAATATCTATCATTTTAAGTAATTTTTGCATTTGTATACTCTAGCTCACAAAGTGTGCTACATGATAAATTATTTTTGCTTGAAAAAATTCCACATACAAAGTGTCCATGGAAATGTTGTAACACCCAAGATTGTAGTCAAACTTCATTTTAATTCCTAACATTTTTACTTTTTCTTTACAAAATTATGATTCCTATTTTTAAAAGATAAATTTGATTTAAAAACAATAAAATTTCTAATTCTCCATGAGTAATGTGCATTAGCATTTTTCAGTACACCACGGAGCTATTTTGATAAGTAAGACTGCTTACGCATGAAAAGATGCAGAATTGAATTGAATTGAATTTGAACAATACAAGGAGGAAGAAAGGATGTGAATCTAAAGCAGGCACCACCTGAACATCATGCCCTTGAACAGAGGAAGCAATAGGATTTTTTAATAATTATTCAACCAAAAAACAAAATAACACAGGAACCCAATACAACACAACAGAACAAAAAACTTTAAGGATGCATCTTCCATAGCCTTTTGCAGTGATTTTCATTGTTTCTCCAGCTAAAATTTTCTGCCAGCTAAATCAGCTGGCATTGAATTGCTCATGCTCTAAGACCCTAGAGTAAAAAGGAGATGTGAGTTCTATGTCTCTTTTCCTTCAATGATCCCCCAAATGACAAGCTGTCTGTCATCCCCAATGTGTTGCTAAGGCTTCAGATCTTCACAACAAAGTCTAGCCAGTTAATCTTTTGAGGTCCTATTTAGTTTTAGGATCTAATTTTCTACTAATAATTTTCTACTAATTATCCATAATTTTGTAAAAAATGCTTTAAATAAATTATCTTTTGTAGTGCAACTTGTGTGGCATGTGTAAAATCACTGTGGCATTGTGTGTCTTCCTTTCATAATATAGTGGTTCTTACATGTATACGTAACAGAGTAGTCACCCCTCCTCCCATAGATCTGGAAGCATAAAACTGAGAGTGGGGAATATGTAACAGAGGGAATGGCCTGAAAAAAAATGGCAAAAATATTTTCTGTCTCTTTAAAACTTCCCCCGCTCTTTTTGGGAACTGAGACTTGGCCTGCATCCCTGCTTCAGCCAGGTGGGGGGCGGGGGTGGGGGTGGGGGGAAGGCAGGGGAATATCTTTTGTTCTTTGTATTACAGGAGATAGCTCAGCCATCCCAGGCTGGCAACAGCCTCCTAGGTGGGCCCAGGTGAGCAGAGGTCACAGGCTTTGTCTTTGGCAGAGATGGGATAATTAGAATCAGTAGCCTAGAACTGAGGGCCCTCCCTTTAAAAGCTCTGTATTTCTGCTTATGTCCAGGAAATCTGGATTTTGAGATGAGAGTCTACCATTTTTCCTCCTTTGCCAGCAAAGCAATAACCTTCTCTTTCCCTCTCCTAAAACCACTTGTCCTCATTCTTCTGATGTGGACTTGAGGACAAGTGCCGAGATTTTGGTAACATACATTACTTTTGCAGATCTAAAACTTAATTTGCTACTCCTTCTATATAAAAATGCTAGGTAAATCTTTAAAAACATTATTAATATTTTAAGTAAAGTTTAATTATCCCCACTTTTAACTGTTATTTATGTACATTTGGATTTGTATCAATGAGATTAATTAAAACCAAGTTATTCTAGCATATGCCTTAAGATAGAATGGAGTTCTTACATAGAATCTTTGTGTTTCAGACTCAGTTACAAAAAAAAAAAAGTAATTGACTGGTTAACATGGGTTATAGGTACTGCTATCTGGGCATTTTAGGAACAAATACACCGAGCTGGACCCACTGCTTCCCTAACCACCCTGTAATGGCACATCCTTCACTCTGTCTTTGCCTTGCCCATATTGTTTTTCTTCCCAAAACTTGTGACTACATGACATTTTATTTTATACACATTGTCTGCCTATTATTTATGTAAGCTTCACAAGGATGGGGACTTTGTCTTATTCTCTACTGTGTGCTCAGTCCCTAGAACTAGAAGGACTTCCCTGGGGAAACATACTTGTTACTCCATAAGTGACATGGGACATGTAAGTTTTATTATAAACTCTGCTTTAAGAACCCAAGCAAGCTTCTCTGTGGCAAGTGTAACGTGGAGATAATCATACCTGAATTTTTACGTCAGATAAGATTTTATTGAGTGCTTACTCTGTGCCAAGCCCTATTCTAATAACAACAGCAGGGTGGGTGGGTGGGTGGGGGGAACCACAGATGAGGGACCTGCTCTAAATGAGCTTCCATTGAAATGGAACATGCAAATGATCAAAAATAAATTCCCATATTATTGAGGTTATATGGCACCATATTATCATTAAACAGTCACTTGCCACCATCAATAACACTTTTTATTCCACAGAGATTTATCAAGAGTTCATAGGGGCTTATTAGGCTGAAACCAGGAGTCCTTAACACAGACAGCCAACGAGTTAAAGCTGTGGGTCAAAGAAACTTGTGAAAAAGCTGAAATCCTGAATGCCAAGAGTAAAGTCAGGGAGAAAAACTTGTGGAGAGGAGATTAAAGGCAAATGCATTTGGGTTTCTGAATACGGATTTAGGGAAGAGAAGAGTGAACATAAGCAAGTTGAGATCAAATCCATTGGGAGGATAGAAAGAGTTTCTAAGTACAATGTAGAATAGCCTGAGCACAGTGCTGGAATAGAAGAGTCAGGCTTTCAAAGGTGTGAGGTGTGGATAAGAATTTTCCAGGGTTGGATTAATCAAATATTTTTAAATTTTTTCTATCTTTCATTTCAATTAGCTTTTTAGTGACTCATTCTTGCATCATTCTTTTAGTAATTACCCTATACTATATTTCCCTGACCTATTACAATTTATCTTAAATTAGTAGTTTTTACTACTCTCTGAAATATGCAAGAACTTTAAAATCATTCAGTTTGATGCATTGCTTCTTGTCCTCTGTGTTGGCCATATCCTCAAAATCTAGATGTCAGAGACATTGTCAGAAAGAGAAATGGGTTCCCTTCACCACGCCTATCAAATCTGACTTGTATGCTTCAATTTCCTGTCTGAACACTTGCCAATTTCGTGGTTGATTGACCTTAAGAAAAATCCCCTTCTTCAAGGCAGACTTTTTTTTTTTTTTTTTTTTTTTTTTTTTTGAGACAGAGTCTCACTCTGTTGCCCAGGCTAGAGTGAGTGCCGTGGCATCAGCCTAGCTCACAGCAACCTCAAACTCCTGAGCTCAAGCGATCCTCCTGTCTCAGCCTCCCGAGTAGCTGGGACTACAGGCATGCGCCACCATGCCCGGCTAATTTTTTCTATATATATTTTTAGCTGTCCATATAATTTCTTTCTATTTTTAGTAGAGATGGGGTCTCACTTTTGCTCAGGCTGGTCTCGAACTCCTGAGCTCAAACGATCCGCCCACCTCGGCCTCCCAGAGTGCTAGGATTACAGGCGTGAGCCACCGCGCCTGGCCTAAGGCAGACCTTAACTTATAGCCAAGGGATCTAACCCTCCTTCCTGTATCAAAAGTGCAATTCTTTCAAAATAATTTACAATTAACTTAATATCCATTCAAAAGAGTTAAGGGTGAGGAGAAACTTGCCCTTTTCCCCAAAAGTTCACTGAAAGATCAACTCACAATTAAGGCAGATTAATAAGAGAAATGTTTATTTACCAATACCATGTGCATGGGGAGAATTACATAGTGATTATCCCATATGCCAGTGAAGTTCAGATATTCTTATACATGCCTTTTAGAGGGGAGAGGGGAAATGAAGAGTATAGGTAATTCTGTTTAGGAGCAATAAAAGATAAACCGTTGCTAGAGAGGATGAATGAATGGGGGAAACAGACTGACTTGTAAATTAACCTGAGAGACAGGTTTTAAATATTTTAAATGATTTGGAGCAGGTCAGGCTATATTCTGTAATATATTGAGATAACAGGGAGAGGAAGGGAAGTCCATACCCCCTTTGATCTTTTGATCAGGTCAGTCCGGTTTATGCAGATAGAAGGAAAGCCCCCTCCAATGCTTTGTGGATCTTGAGGGGCCTGTAATTCAAAATATTCTTTATACCGAGGAATCATATTTTGGGGTAAAATTTCCTGAGCTCCTTCAAGAGATATATGAAATTAGGCGGTGGTAATTTTTTTCATATCCTTACTAAGAAGATTTATGAAACATCAAATATTCCAAAATATAGGCCAATGAAAACAATTCTGAAAGCCAGAGCTGGCATCCAAAAGTATTTTAAGAAATGGAACTATAATGGACGCCTAGCCACAATTACCGTTTTATAGAACTTTGATTTCCACTTGAATGATCCTTTTGAAGCAAAACTCCAATGTCTTCTTGTTTTAATTCTGTATTCTTTGTCTATAAGAACACCATTTAACATCTTCTTGCTAAACCACCAGAATATAGCCGTAAACTTTGTAATGATGACAATTTTTTTTTTGCTGTGAGTGGTTTTCCTGTGTTATATGTTTATATCTACCTTGAATTTACCTCCAGTTTTTAACCATTCAAATATTTTTAATATCAATTGTATTATTTAGTTCACTTGTATTTAATGTAATAATATGCTTTGATTCATGTATTTCATCTTTTGTGCTGTTGTGGTCATTTCTTTTATTTCTGCATAACTTACAATTCTGTAGGACATTGCACCATTGTATTTTTTATTGAATAATAAAATACATAAAGGAGCATGAAGTAATATGATCTTGGGTTTTCACCTTGGTTTTATACACCCAAACATGCAGAGAGAGAGAGAGAGAGACAGAGAGTGCCATGGTATAAACTTCACTTACAGAAATGTATAAAATTCATAAGCTTCCAGTGTGCCCCTCCCAGACTATAACCCCTCAGAATGAACCATGATTCTAACCTCTTATATAGTATGTAATCATTATTTTCTGGTTTGTTTCTCTCAACATATCTGTGAGATTAAAATATACTATGTGTAAATCAGTAGTTCATTATTTTCCTGTGTAGTGTTCCATTGTGTGAATATACCTCCATTTCCATCCATTCTTCTGTTGATGAGCTTTAAGTTGCTTTTAGTTTCAGACTACTACTAATATAAACAATTGATACAAACATTCATATAATGTCTTTTTCTGGACATATTCATTCATTTTTCATTAGTATATGCTCAGTAATGAAATTGCTAAGTCATGAGGTGGGTGTATTTTAGTTTTAGAAGGTAAGTGCCAAAATCTTTTCAATAATACATATACCGCACCCTCCCCCAGTCTTGGTGCTGCCCCACCTTAGTCTTGTCCCCAGCCATACTTGGGGGAGGTATAATTTGATAAATTTTTTTGCCCATCAATACATGATTGGATTAGTAAGCTGTGGTATATGTATACCATGGAATATTACTCAGCTATAAGGAATGATGAAGATACGACATCTCTATGGTTCTCCTGGAGAGAATTGGAACCCATTATATTAAGTGAAGTATCCCAAGAATGGAAAAACAAGCATCACATGTACTCACCAGAAAATTGGTTCCCCGATCATCACCTAAATACACATCTGGGAACAACACCAATCGGATGTCAGACTGAGGTGGGGGGCGGGGGAGGGGATAGGGGTATGCCTACACAATGAGTGCATTGCGCACCGTTTGGGGAGTGGTAACACTTGAAGGTGCTGACTCGGGAAGGGGGGGTGGGGAAGGGAGGGATATATACCTACATGATGGGTGCAATGCGCACGACCTGGGGAACAGACACGTCTGGAGCTCTGGCTTGGGGGGAAAGGCGGAACAGGAGCAACGTATGTAACCTGAAATTCTGTATCCCCCATAACAAGATGAAATAAAATAAAATAAAAAAAAAAAAAACATTTTTAAAATGGCATTCAATTAGGTCCTTAATATAGGAACTAGAAATTGAGTTCTTCGTTCGATGTCAATGAAATTACTTCATTCTCTGTTCCTCAATTTATCATTGATAAAACAGGGAGAGGTAATGTTTCTTTTAAATGAGTCAAATTGGAGATCCCAAAAGTAAGTAAGTTCTTTTTGTTTTTTAAGGATTATTAACAAAACTGCAAGTGGGTTTCGGCCTACATCTAGTTGCTTGCCACACGAAGAGTCAATTATTGAAACACCGAGGGTTGCCAAGGAAGAAGGAGTCTTAATGTGAAAGACATCTGTTGGGAGAATGGGAGAAGTGGTTTCAAATCTGTCCCCCCCACCAACAGAGATCAGCAGCTTTTTAAGGAAGGGGCTCGTGCCCTGTGACAGGTCTTGGGGGATGGTGATATTTGGTTTTAGGAATCTAGTTCTGGGGACTTTGAAATCTCAACTCCTTTTCTTGTAAAAACTCTGCCACTTCTGGGAAATAACTCAAAAAGTTCAAGTAGTTAGTTAAGGAAGGAGATTATAAAAAAAAAAACCATATAGGAGTCCTTGATATTTGTTCACAGAGCTGGTTACAGGATCAGGTATTATTTTGTATTTCTGGTATCATCTTCTTGTATATTCTCCCCCTCCACTGCCTTAAATCTAGGCTGACTACTATCTCTTTTTCTTTTTCTTCTTTTTTTTTTTTTTTTTTTACCAATGATACACATTTTTACCAAAATGATACTGTGTGACTTTTAATCCAAGTCACAAGAAGCCTTGACTTTTCTGCCTGTAGAACACTTGCTTTGGGAGAATTTAGCTGACAACATATGATTCTTACTACCCTAAAGCCAGCATGCTGTGAGGAAGGCCAAGCTGGCCACGTGGAGAGGCCACTTGGAGAGAGAGAGGCCTGGCCAGCCCTCATCTCTTCAACCATCCCAGCTCTGCTCCAGACATTTGAGTGGAGAAGCCAACTTGGATGTTCAATGCGGTATAGCCTTCAAGTAAGTCCAGCCCCACCCTCCAACCAAGTGTAACTCCAGGAGAGATCTCTAGTGAGAACCACCCAACTGGGCACAGCCAATCCTCAGAACTGTGAAAGATAATGATAAATTACTATTTAAGCTTCTATGTTTGAGATGGTTTATTATACAAAAATAAATAACTGGAATACTTTGATACAAAATGTGAAGATGATAAATTTTTAGAAACCATTTGTTGCAAATAGATATAAGTAAATAAATAATAATTGGAAATGTATCTCTTCCTATCTCTAAAATTATGCACATTTTGGGTCAGAAGTACAAGTCACAACCTGGGACTTGCAACTGACCTGTTAAAGTAGGGGGCGGTCTTGTGGGACTGGACCCTTAACCTGTGTGATCTCACTCTAACTTCAGGTAGATAGTGGCCTAATTGAATTGAACTGTAGGACACCCACTTGGTGTGCTATAGAATTGCTTGGTATATGGATAAACATCTCACACACATTTTGGTGACCAGAGGTAAAGTATTCTGTATAGAATGTTAAGTGTAAGAGTAGGAAAAACAGCGGGGTTTTTCCTATCTCTAACAGTTCATAAATAATTAATGAAGAAAATATAACAAAAATACTACGACTCAGAAGTTATAAAAGAAAAGCTATAGCTCTGCTATATTGCTAGAAAAAGAAGCATTTTCTTATGCTTTCTTTTTGTCTATTTAAAAGTTTGTAAGAGGTTATTTGATTCATAGTGGGAGATATATTTAAATAAATGTACCTGAATATCAGGAATGAGCAGAAGTTCTTCAGCATTGACTGTTTCTAAGAGGGCAGGTAACTATGGTAGCACAATAGTAGATAACACATTCCTGTATGGAGGAATTGCACACACAGTCTTAAAAGAAAAATTCTCTTCTGTTCAGGAGAAATTTTCTTATAAAAAGTGATGAGAGAATTAAAGGTCCACAAAATAATTTTCTATTTCTCCTGATGAATTATAACTCTGCATGAAAATTTCAGCACAAAGAAAAAATTGTGATAGAATAAATCTTAAGACAAATTTTACTGAATTCAGTTTTAAAAACATTTTAAAGAAAGATAATTCGTTTTTATACTTGAAAGCAAGATATTTATGTTCCAAAGATATGTAAATTACCATGTTAACAATATTATTTTAACTCTATACGATTACTTCAAAATCTTTCAGTCTCTATATTGTTAGATTTATAGCATCTGTTAACATATTAATATTGAAAGTGGTGGGTTGTCTTAAAACTGAAGACATAACTCAACTTCCAATGAATATTTCAACATGTGACAAATATTTTCATGGAATTTTGGCTGATGGGTTGAGAAAATTCTGATTTTGAAATCAAGTATAATTTGTTGATTTTCAACAGTTGTTTCTTTTACTGAACTTGACTTTTTACTTCTAACACAGGAAAAGATGATGTGGACATAAACTAATTTTTTTCAGAAGTGAAAGTTTCATTAATTTATTTTCAAAGGATATATTCAGGATCTTTAGCCTTGATATAGTCACAAAATAGCATTCCCAAGATGACAAACAGTATTTCTTCATAGAGACTGTTCAGAATTAACTTTATAACAAGATTGGCCCTGAAGAAAACAATTTTTTATTGTTGCAACTAATACTCCAACCACACTTAAAAGTCTGTAGCTTACGAAATAACCCCCAAAGTAAAGCAACCCAAACTAGATCAAACCAAACAGCAATTAACTATGATAACTGAAAAAGAACTCTCGTTGTGAATCCCTGTAGTGATAGAATAAACCTTTATTTCTGCTTAGCTAAACAAATTCTTTAAACATTTGCAGAGCCATTTCATTGTTATAAGTAATAGGTATAGAAATAAAGTAACTACATTTTTTAGAATCTGCTCCAGAGTTAGCAGAGAAGAAATAGTTCTTCTGTGAAAGCTACAGAATGCTTAGTCAAAAGCCATTACTAGTGTCCCTAGATATGTTTCTAAGGATTTTATATTTACTCAGTCATCGTGAAAATAACCTTTTACATAGTCACTGATTCATATTCACTCTGGTATGCCATTATGAATATTTTGTGTCCCCAATTATACCTGCAAGAATCTATCTTTATGCAACTCATAATTCCAGTAAAAGATACTCCTGCAATAACAATAAGAAAGATAATGTGAAGTAGTCATGCTCTTAATAAATCCTTATCAGTCTTCTATATGTTCTTGACTTAGTATAAATGGGGTCCATGTATAATACTGTGATGTGAATAGAAAAAGAAAACCAATCTCTCTTGCTGCTTTGGGAGGCCAAGAAGCCCATTCAGTCTTATTGAGCAGTTTTTTCATGTAGATACATAACTTTCACAATATTTGCAGTTCTTATACAGTTATGTGATATCATTGTGAAGATTTGCATAAGATTGATATTTACAAATCTGTCTAACTCAGTTAAGGCAGACAGAAATTCCTTCTAAGATGTTGCCATATATTGCAAATAATCAGTACCAAGTCATGTCTTTTGCATTTTGTACTGGAGGTTATTCTAGTCATATTGAAAAGAGTGTTAGCATCAAGAATACTCTTCCTTTAAAATAGTTTCCCCAAAGAGATAAGTCAAGATAGTTTTAAAACCCTAGAACTGTCAAAAGAGATAGTACACTATAAGATTTGTATATATTATATATGGGTGAAGGACTCAGAATTCCTTGCTGCTTTCAAGTTTGTGTGTAGATACTGCTTAAGACTTTGATGTTCTATATCTGAACACAGTGATGTTACCAACTTTAGAAAAAGTTGCAAAAAAATAAGTTCAGGGATAGCTATAAAGATTGCCATGAAACTATCTTCCATGAAAATGTCAAGTGATTTATAATAACTTATACGTGCTTCAATTTTTTTATGAAGTAAGCCATTAGCTTCTCAACAACTCCTAGTATTAGTGGATAATCAGAACCCCAACAGCAATTTAAATTAAAACAATGGTGGTAAAATAAACAGCCATTTCATCTTCTTACCATTTTCTTTTGTAGTGACCACAATGAAATAGGACTCTGCCCTTCAGGGAAATTAAACACAATATTCTCTGGGTCAACATGAAGAATAGTCTCATTCTCTCCTGAATTAAGGACAGATTAAGACTCTAAAAAGAAAGTATGGAACAATTTATAGCAATTTACAAACTCCTCAAAGTGCCACAAGAAAGCCTTTTGATGATGTCTGTCATTAGGTAAAAAAATAATAATCTAACCCACATTTTGAAGGTGCATTTGTGACCAGTACATTTAGTCCTTGTTCCAATTACAAATTTACAAGTATAATAGGAGGGGATTAATTTTATCAAAGTGTTATATTTTCTGTTTTTAAAATTATGATTTTTGGAGTTATTTAATTAGATCTTTTGTCGGGTCATAGTCTGTTCTCTGTTCTTGGTGTGTTCTTGGCCGAAGAATGAACAGACACACCAAAAGCAAGGCCAGCATGAAAAGAAGTTTATTGAGGAAGGACAAGATAGGATTTTAGAGCAAGAGCAAGATACATTTGCCGCAGATGACAAATGGACCTCCTGTCATAACAAAAGTGTCTTAGTTATGGTCTGGCATCTTATTTTATAGTGTCTGGATTGGGCCCTCCTCGTGGTTCAGATGGCATCATGGAACCACTTTGATGGAGAGTTGGTAGTTATATGACCTAAGTCTTACTGTGCATGTAGACCTCCCATGAGCCTCTCTGAAATCCCATTGCGGGAGTGATGAACCACAATGTAGATTTAAGCTAATGACATGATAATTAGCCTTAGGTTGTTCTAGGTCACCTTCCAAACCCTATTGTACCTCTGCATCCTTTTGCAGTTGGCACGCCAAATTATGGTTGGTAGATTGATGCAGCGTTCCCTCCTCTCCCAGGTGTGGCAGTTGCTTGGGGCGCCTCCCTTTGTCTCCAGGACGGGCTGGAGGTCCTCACTGTCTACCTAACACTTTGATGGGAATATTCTCTATTGTTACAAAAACTACATTTGATTAATCCATTCAAACTCCCTGCACTTGCACCAAATAGGACAGGGGTAAGTTCATAGGCTCTGGCAAAGACAACCATGTTTCCAGCCTCAGTTCTACCATTTTATAGCTATGTGATTTGGGGTAATTGCTGAAGTTCTTTAAGACTCAGTTTCCTCATTCGTAGAACAAGAATAGCAAAAATCCTAACTACTTGGCACATAGTGAGAACACATACATAACAGCTAATATTACTATGTATTCAAGGGAAAACACTAATAATGAACAACACTCCCTGGCACTCTGATATTTTTCCTATCATTAAATTATTCAAAATTTAATAATATTTTGCTATAATCATTTAAAAAAAAAAAAAAAAAACCTCTATGAGCAGTAGGTACACAAGCCAAAGCAATTCTGCTATTACAGATTACTTAAAATTTGAATATCAAATTAAGATGACAGTCTCTCTCTACACAAGAGAACCATGTATTGTGAACTCTAGTATTAATAGAATACACGGTGATTTGATTCCAATTCTTGTGATTTGTTTTTAAGTCCCAGTGGGATCTATTGAGAAAAACAATTTTTATAATCCAGCACAGTATTTAGCACTGAATAGATGCTGAAATGTTGGTTGAAGGAAGGAAGGAAAGAACAAAGGATGGACAGTAACCTAAGACTTTGCAGTTATATTTTTAGACTAACAAGTTGTCTGACACTGGAGAGGAAAATGTATACTGCTCTAAGTTTTTGTGATTCATTGCCAATTTGGGGAATGATGCAAAATTACTGTGGTATAGATGGAAAATAATATTGCCTTTGGAATCCAATAGATCTGGGTCCAAGTCTCCATTTCACTACTTACAAGGCTATGCAAGCTACATGACTTCTTAAAAGAGGCATCGGCTTATTCATGTGTAAATGAGATAATAATAGTACATATGTTAAGAGTAGTTTTCAGATAATAATTTCAAAGTGGGAATAATTGTGGTAGGAATTAAAGGATATAGTAAATATAGAAAAAATGGCTTCTGTTTTTAAAGAAGTTATAGGCAACTTTGGGGGACAAGTTACAACTAAGTAACATAAGAATAACCCAATAACTTCCAAGTGTTACCACCCAACTGGCTTCTTTGCCTGTTGCACAGGAGGAAGCCAATACACTGGAACAGCAGGTGTTCCAACAGAGAAAGAGTTTAATATTGCAGGGAGCCTAGTGAGGAGATGGGAGGAATTTCTCAAATCCATCTCCCTGAGAATTTGGGGATCAGGGTTTTTAAAGGTAATTTGGCAGACGAAGGGCTAGGGAATTGGGTCTGCTGATTGGCTGGGGATGAACTCATAGTTCGGAAGCAGAAATTGTCTTCTTGCATTGAGACGATTCCTGGGTAAAGGATTGCAGGACCTACATGGTCAGTCCCCAAGTGTGGCCACTAATCCAGTTTATGTCAGTCAGTCCTCTCAATGCAGAGTATGGAAAATATCTCAAAGACCAGTCTTAGGTTTTATAATAGTGATGCTATCTATGGAAGTGATTAGGGAAGTTACAAGTCTTATGACAGAGATATGGAGCTGCCAAGCAATAAGCAACTATAGGATGGCAAGCAATGAAACAACAGCTAGTTAACTTTTAGCGATGCCTATACTTCTGTAGAAATCAGACTTCTACCCCAGTTCTTGCCTTATGGCTTCACATTACTTTAATATAGGCACTTTCACAAGTGATATGATAGCAACAACAAATGTCTTTTTAAATTTATACTGCTGATTAAAGTTAACATGAGTAATAACACAGTGCAATTGGTTTTGCTTTTTTGTATGTAAGGTTTCTTGGGTCAGGATTCATTTGATATCAAAATCCAAGTAACACTGAGCCAATGGTATAAAGAAATTCTACCAAAAAAGCAAGTGCATTCTATCTCATGTATTCTATATGCCCATATGCCAAGGAACTGTGTAATAAGAGAGAAAACATGTTTATTATTTTATGTCATCTATATATAAGAAAGTGATCCCCTTCTAAGATTTTGAGTCAAAATATAGTTTTATATAAAACAGGGACTGAAATCCATGATTATTCAAAGATTTTTCCATCCTGGATTTAGTTATATTTTCATTTCAAGAGATATTATCATTTTACTCTTTGTGGCCAGTGGATTTGGAAGCCTATTTTACTTTTGGGTAATTTTTATTCAGTTACATTCAAAACTGAAAGAATATGTTTGGATGACTAAAAAAGAAAAAAAGAGATAATATTAGTACATTTGAAGTAACTACCAAAGAAGGGTTATATCTATATTGCTCCCCTCACCAAAACAATCATACTAAAAGAGTTTATTCAATACAGAGTTCATACTCAGCACTTTAAATCATTTATTTTTTTCTAAATTGTGCAAACTCACTTTACATATATATGTATATTTTATGCAAAATTTAATTCTCACCATATACCGTGAATTTAGTATTTCTCAACATAAAATGGTGAATAAATATGGATACTAAAAAACCAATGTTCTTTTTAAAAGCTGTATCTATATTTGACAAAATTATGCGAATTAAAGTAATAATCATCTGGCCAGGCCAGGTATATTCTAACCTCAGGCTACTTCTCTATCCAGTGCCCAAGTGTGCTCAAACCTTTGTCTACTGGAGGGATTTTCCTTTGCTACCATCCTTTGAGACAAGGCTATAGGGTAACTGTTGTCCACTTTTGGTTTGTACCTACATGCCAAGTCAACCCATCCATAAAACAAGCTTGGACTTTTTCATTCTTTTCCAGCTGGTGGTAGAGAGTCCTCAGTATAGCCTCAGGCATGAACTGAAGCAGAGGCAGTGAAACAATGGTAGAGAGTGCCAAGGGGTCAGGCGTCTTACTTAGGCAGCTTGCCTGTGAACTCTAGCCCTGTTTGTGCTCAGCATTGAATGTTCTACTTCCATCTCACTTTAAATTGTTGCTGGATCTTCCTGATTATGTCCTGGTGTGGTGGTCTGATAGGACCCAATGCATGAAGAGCAACTCTGGATTCGTGGGTCACTTGGTATCTCATGGTCAGATATTCTATTATTATCAAAGCCCAATGCATCCCTGGAGCTGTTTTTCAAAAACTATATGATTTTCTGCTATAGTTGTCACGGTCATGGTATAGAATCACAATGACCATTCTGATTCTTTCATGGGGGTTTGCCACAAATTCCATATAGGTAGTTTTTTCCCCCAATGATACCTCCTACAAAGAGGGTTTACTGCATCTTATAGCCCAAACCACAAGACTGATTGCATTGTAGTCTGAATCTGCTATAGAGATATTTTCTTCTCTGATTCCCACTCAAAGCTATCAGGTTTCGTGCCATCCAGTATATGGATGGGAAGAGTATCCCTAGGTGCAAAATATTCCACATCTAGAACCCAAAGAGGATAACTAGGAGTACTTTTATCTTCCTGGTTGAGAATACAAGATTCAACAATTTTTCTTTAAAGAGAACATCCCAATAAGCTCCTGACCCCACTGCTCCCTGCCCCCAGACTCCTAATTCTTTTATTGATGTGGTATGCCCCAGAATCTCCACACGGTTCATCTCTTACAATCTGGAGTATATACAAATTACCAACACCTGCAGTGTACTAGCTTCTTCCTCATCAGGCCTAATTAACATAATGTCATCATAACATGGATCATTTTGATCATCTATGGGAAATCCAGATGATCTAGATCTCTTTGGTCTGTATTATATTAGAAGGTGGCCCTGAGGCAAAATTGTGATTGTGTACTGTCGTTTCTTTTTTGCGAAAGCAAACTGTTTCTGACCTTTTATTCTGAACAAGATAGAGAAGGAAGTAATCACAAGTCAATAATCATATATTAATATCATGTTCCTGAGACTGTATTCATCTTCTCTGGCACAGATGTCTCATCTGGCATTAAGACTGCCTTTTGGCTATTACTTGGTTGAGCTTGCAATAGTCTACAACCAGTCTACAAGATTTATCAGATTTTTGCAGGGGTCAGCCTAATGAATTAAACACAGATGTGATGAGCTCTACAATCCCTGCATCTTAGATCTTTAAGGGTGGCATTGATTTCTCCCATTACCCATGGAATATGATATTGTTGTTGATTTAAATTCTTAGGAAGGATGGTTGGTAGTTTCAGAGACTTCTGCTTAACCTTCCACAGTATAATATCTTCCCAACAGACCGTGTATTCAATGTGAGTTTTGTACCAACTGCCAAGTATGTCAATTTCAATTATTCACTGACAGGGGAAATGACTACTGGACTGTGTGGGCATAGCGGGGCCTCTGTAAATCAGACCTTGGTCATAACTTTGTAACCTAAAAGGAAGAGGCTAAAGCACAAAATGCAATTTAAAGAGTTTACTTGAGCCAAAATAAGGACAGCTACCCAAAAGACTCAGATCCAAGTAACCTTGGACATGAACTCCATTTGGCCTTTGTTAACAGGCAAGTTTTTAAAGGAAAAAGAAAATAGGGGTGGGGGGAAAGGCAGTGGGCTGATAGAGAGTTTTGCCGGAATTCTCATTGGTTTACAGAAATAACATTAATTAGTGACTATACATCATTAAGCTATAGGGTGTGGGATATAGTGGTATCAGGTGAGGCATTATTAAGTTAATTCAAAGCTACTTGCATTAATAGCAAGCAGTTTCAATAGATGAACGCATAGCTCAAAAGGGGGGAAGCAGGACATGCTTGCAGTCTCATTTTAATGCCTATCTGGACCTAATAATTTGAAAGGGCTCACATTCCTCACATAAAAATTCTTTTCTTGCCTCAACTTCATGTATAAAATAGTTCCTTCATGTCTCAAATCTAATAAGAAATCCATTGTGATACTTTAGGTCTCTAGATAACAATGTCAATTCAGATATCTAAAATAATTGAGTATCCCCTTTCTCCTGGTGTCCAGTAATTGAGCATTTGGCCTTAATCCTCTTGGGGTTTCACTACATTATATACCGGCTTTGGTGCTGCAAGGTTCTTTCTCCTTAGGATCCAGCCACATCTTTTGGTGGGTTTTGGGTCTGAAAACTTGTTTGGGTTTAGAAACTGGGTAAGAGATTTTAACTTTTCATTATGACCTTTGCTTCTAAGTCATCTACCCTTGATTTCTTCTGCTGGTACAGGTAAGCAGTGGTATTAATATTATTGTCTATCCATGCATTTTGCATCTAGGGATGACATATTCATTTAACCATCTCCATACTTCTCTCTTTATAGGTAAGGTTCCCCTTGGTTTTCACTCTGACCTTATTATGAACATGACCCTTGGCTTCTGGCTTTCAAACAATACTACTTGACCTCTATTGTTTTGATGTTCTATCATCCCCATTGATACTAGTAAAGCTATTTCTGTAACAGCCTTTTCTGTTATAAGCCATGAACTTCAGCAGATATGACTATTTATTAATACTGATGTTCCTCTCACTAGCACATTTCTTATCATCTTAGTACATGGTGTGACCTTTAGGTCTTCTAGTGCAAAATATCATTTAAGAGTTCTTTTATCTGCATGCCCATTTTCCTGAGTTTTTTATAGCTTCCTCCACTATATGTCATGGAAATTCTGCATTTCAACTTCCCCCAGTTTGGGCCATCATTTTTTCATACTTGTAGAAAGTAAATTTGCATCCTATCCTGGAGTTCTTGTCAATATTTTATCCCTGCTCTATTGATTAAGAACCCTTGGTATCAAGTCCCATACATACTGTCCTGGCTCTGCTGGTACATGCCAGCTAGGTCTTGTAGCTCCTTGGGGTATAGTTCCTCTTCTCTTTTCTCTGGCAATGCATGTTTCAGTTGGGTTATGTTAAAAATTAATGCTAGTTATAGACCTGGTGGCATTTAGGAGGGTAGAGAAGGATCTATGTTAACTTCTGTGATTGAAACATTTAGAAGATCTCAAGGGGAAAAATTTGTTTTCTAGTTTTGGGGAGAGTATTCCAGCTTTCAGTCAGAAAGGTTTTGCTACCTCTCCATGATCAGAAGAGCCTGGTGAAGCGAACTATATGGGGACATCCGTCAGATGACTGCATATCAAGTGTTAAGCTTCCAGTTTTCTCAGCTAGGACCTTGCTTTTGCTATCACAGGCCTGCTTTTGTTGTTTGTCTTGAAGTTCAACCACACTTATTAATATACCCTGGGACTTGGTCCTCAGCTTTCTTTGCCCTTTGCAGAAAAAGATGAGGGCTTTTTCTGTATGTAAACAAAGATTGCGTCTGGCTTCCAAATCAGACCCATTTTTCCCCCTCAGTTGTTTGTTATCATTTTGTAAACTGTCAGTCGGGCTTAGTTATAGCTACCCAATCCCCTTTCTCTTCCGTACATCTCAAATGCATGGTGCATTGCTCCATTGAATGCATTCTCTCTTACTGGTGAACCATCTCAACTTTCTATCTACTACAGGTAAAGATTTTAATGATCAGAGTGCTACCATTTGCCGGCTGTTGTCTGTGATGAGATTCTCCCACTAGTGATGAGATCCTTTTTGCCTGCTAGGCGATGAGTAAGCCAGCTCCCAAACTTCACCTTATAGCCTGGATTCTTGAACCACTTCTGGTACCAACTGGCACCAACTGGCACAGATAGGTTTTCCAGAAGTGGATGCTAAGATGGAGTTTGTTGTGCAAGATATGAGATGCCCTGCAAAGGGCATGCATGGACCTTGGCTGAGGTATAGCTCATTGAGGTTGAGGTATTGACAGTGGAATTGACAGTGGGAGAAGTTAAGCAGTTGGGCAAATCCTTGAAAGGAAATCTCCATGACTACCACACCTGTCTTAAACCATCTGCTCAATGTATTTCCTGAGCATGGAAGGCTCTTTCCCTGACTTATTGCAGGACTGGCACCTGCTCATCCTTTAATCATTAGCTAAAATTTCATTTTTTTATATAGCCCATTCTAGACCAAACAATTTAAAGTAAACAAAAATATCTTTCCTTTAATCTTTATAACAACTGCTATGGTGTGAATATCCCCAAAATTCATGTGTTGAAACTTAATCATCAATGTGACAGTATTAAGAGGTAGGGCCTTTAGGAGGTGATTAAGTCAAGAGGGCAGAGCCCTCATGGATAGAATTCGGGTTTTTATAAAAGATCTTGAACATGTGAGTTTGTTTCTTTCCATCCCTTCCACCATGTGAGGACACAGCAACAAGGAGCCATCTTGGAAGCAGAGAACAGCCTTCACCAGACCCTGAACCTGCCATTTCCTTGATCTTGGACTTCTCAGCATCTAGAACTGTGAGAAATAAATTTTTGTTGTTTGTAAATTACCCAGTCTCAGACATTTTGTTATAGCAGCATAAACAGGCTAAAACAACAATGCAACAATGCTTCTTTTTCTTCATGCTATTTACTGAAATTTTTAATTATAGATTTATTTGTCTAACTATTATCTCTCTACTCAAGTAGACTGGAAGTCTCTGGGTCAGAGCTCATGAAGAAAACAAGGCCAGGTAGGAACAGCTACATAATCTGCTTGGTCTAGTGCAATATGAAAATGTGGAGCTCCAAGAATGTCAAGTCAACAACAGCAGAGCATTAAACCATGTATGGGGTCCTTATTGGCACATGTGATGGTGAAGGTTGCAGACCCACGAAGTCAGTCCGGGGTCTGGTAGATATCAGCTCACACTGTGTATGTATGTATTGAAAAAATTACATATGTTATTAAAATGACCCATGACCTAAAAAAATTAATAATCACTGCTTTCTAAATTCCTACTTATTCTTTGTCAGAGTCTTATCAAGAATCGCTTTTTAATTTTTCTGATGAGTCCAGTTTCTGAAAAAAATTTAAGGGACAAACATTTTCATCTTGAGTCTCACAATGTGTATTGAAATTTTCTGTGAGGCTCAAGATGAAAATAAAATCACAAAATTCTAAAACTAGGCATACTAAATGATTTCATTGTCATTTGTACTCAGATTCTAAAAATGTATTTGCCTATAAATATTAGTGGGTAATTACATTAATCAAAAACATAATTTTTATTCTGAAATAAATTAAGGTTGATATTGATATATTAAAAGATCAACATTTTCTATCATTTTTAAAGTGCTTATAATCAAATGTATTTGAATATTTTGTGCTCTTAGCATACCTTGAGTTCTTCTAATGACAGAAACTTTATTAAAAAGAAACTCTTAAATTTTATTTGAAACCTCAAGTTGTTAAAATGTTAAGTTTCTGAGAAAAGGTTCAGTTGTAATTTAGTGTAACTTGTTTGTGGAAGAAAATATATATTTTAAAGGAGAGCAATCCAATTTGTACCACAAAAAGTACTGACATGCATGATAATTGCCTTTTGAAACAGAGATTTCTTTTGCATTCAGGTGAGCTAATATTCTAAACTCAGGAGTTTGCAACTTCAATCAAACCTTTAATAGTCCATGTAAATGAAACCATATTGCAATGCTATAATTGGTTTATAAAGAAAAAGCCACTTTGATTTAGTTGTTTTATTATGTGCTGTAAGAAAAAAAAGGCTTGTTTCTATAAACTTGAGAGTTCTTTAACATGTCATGACTTTCAGAAAATGAGCTACTCGACTTTTTATTATAATATCATGCAAACATATGTCCATAACATAAAGAAGGTAAGATATGCTGGGGATTGATTTTAGATGTAAAATAGCTGACTGTTTGGTTCAACTAATGAGAAAGCGATTACATTTCTTTATAATTTGAACAAATGTAATTACAGCTTTTGGGAGTTGGGCCAGTGCCTTTGAAATTACTAAAACCAACACATTCACATGTATGCACATACACAAATCTGTAAGAACATTTCTATACTACAATAATAATTTGACTTTAATCTTAGGAGCTAATCTACCCAACCATAAAATATTACTTTCTCAGGACCTTTCTAAGCATCACTATAGCAACATGTGCTGTAAAATTCTACACTGAATGAGAAAAAAAATCTAAAAGTGAAAACCATAATATGCAGAAACAATATTGCTTTTGTCCACAATTGATCCTTTGACTAGTGGAAGCATGTTATTATATAAAGCTATAGAGAGAGAGAGAGAGAGAGAGAGAATTTTTAATAGAAAAACATTTTATCCCCAACTTCTATGACAGAAAATATTGAAAACAATATCTAATGCATATGGTTTTGAATGATACAAAATGATTAGCATTAGCTTACCTGAGTACCAAATTTTTAGGTTGCTCTGGGCTAGATACACAGATAAACAGTATTGGGTTACTTCCCCCCACCAACCACAAATGGGAATTTCAATTATCCTGCATAAATATGTATGTTAAAATTTTCAGAAAATTGCTTATCTACTGGATTTTGCTGAGTAACACAGAATTCATAAGCAAATGTCAAATTGTGTAAAAACAGATTTCCAATTTTATTCTTTTTGGTTCTACTTATGGTGTAGGTTGTTTGAAAATAAAATGTAGCATGTCTGTAGCGTTAGTGGGAGAGGTGGGAAATGTTGAATTAAAACAATTTAAACACCATAGTGGATTAAAGAAGGCTATAAATCCTCTTTTCCCACAAAGAAAGGCGTCTATTTATCCACCTACTTAATCTGTTTTGACAAATAGAGCATGATGGAAGTGACGCATTGCCAGACACAGACCTAGTGTTTAAAACAAATGTTACTTCCTTATTCCTGCTCCTTGGAACCCAGCAGTTAATCAAACTCAAGCAACTACAGGGAAAGGTGGTTGCAGAGGGCAATGGATCCTCCCATGGAAGAGCAAGCGCCCAATCTCCTGCCATGTGAATAGACTACCGTGGGAATGAATTCTTTAGCTGACACTATTTGGAAGAGAGATAAGCTGTCCAGGTCAAGTCTGCTGAAATCACAAAGTTATGAATTAATAAGTTATTGTTATTATTTTAGGCACCTAAGAATTGGGTTGGTTTGAGTCATACAGCCACAGATAACCAAAACAGAATTTGTAACTTGGAACTGTGATGGTGCTATAAACAAATTCAAAATCTGTGGCATTGTCTTTAGTACAGGGGTGAGGAGGTGGAGCAGGTGAGGTCTGAAGGGCTTCCAAGAGACTCTTAATGAAGATTTGAAAGAAAGTGAAGAAATTATTATTAGAGCTCCTTTGTTATGCATTGTTGGAAAGTTTGGCAGCACCATGATCTGCAATAATATAGACAATAGAAAGGGTACCTAATGAACTCATGATTAAAGAAATTCCCAGGCAAAATTTTAAAGTACCAACTTGCTCCTTTTGAATGCACAAGATTCTTTTGAGTAAACTTGTCAAGGTAAAAACTGATCCAAGTATATACAGGAAAAATATATTAAAATATTTATTATACTTTATTTGATTTGAATCTTTAGAGCATCATGTTAAACATAAAAGTAAAGACAGACTGTCTCAGCCTTCTCATGTTCTTCCCTAAGATGGTATTCGGGTAGACAGGGTATTTACAATCTCGTGGAGGAGGGAGGTTTTCAATGTGATGGTTTCTGCCTGAGATCCTCTTTAACACCAGGACAACTCTTTAATCATCGCCTGCAAAACTGCAAAATCTTAGAAGCCTGCTGAGTTTTGGGAAGTCCTTGTTTCTCACGTTCTACCCCGGCCTTCATGGTTATGTTGATTCCCCACTGGTCCACTGACTTTCCATATTCTCTCACCAAAGAAGCAGGAATTTTAACCACTGATTATAATCTTCAAGGCCTCTACAGGCTATGGGAACCAAGAACACTGACTCTGACTGATCTGTCCACCATCATCTGGGTATAATTCTGATCTAGTGTTGGGTTTCTTCAAGGGATATGCAGAACCAGGTGTGTCTGAAAGACAAGCATTTGGCTTGGATATCCTTAGTTATAGTGTAATATTTATCTAGATGTCACCGAGTTGCATACAGCTACCCAAAGTTGATTTCCAGCTTGGTGATAAAAGACATTGATTGGCATCTTATCTCTTAGCCTAGCAGACTTGAAGTGGGCAGATGGGCTTTTCACTGGTGTACGACTCAAAGGAAATTACTTATATTATTATTTCTTTCTCCAGTCCAAGTTGATAGTAACCCTGACCATATCCAAGGGGCCATAATGGCAAAGGGAGTGAAGAGAAAAGAAACTGGCTTTCCCTGGGGAGATATTCCAGAATCAGCTCTGTTAGATGTGAATAGCTGGCTGCATACAGATAGATACATACTAATAAAGAGATGAATATGAATAGATATATGACATTCTTTTGTACTTGAATGTCTTCATAACAAGGGAATGTGTCCCTTCTCTTTGGAAGAATCAGGCTCAATCTATCTTAATAACCTGGAAATAGTTTTTGAGGACTCATGAATATGAATTAAATTGTCAGTAATCAAAAGAATATTATTTGATTTCCTTCTTCTAAAATACATAGCATTCATAAGGAATGGTATTTAAATGACAAGTCACAAGCTAATTTGTGGCAATCATAATACCTCATTGTCTTTCACAGCTAACCCACCAGAGGGAGGGAAATGCATACAAAATGCATATACTCCCATCTTTCTAGTTCCTGACTTATTTCAACAACAATGAGAAATTGGCCCTCCTACATGGAAAAAATATTTTGTTATAACACAAAGGCCAAAGAAATTACAAAGACTTAGTTATAGGCAAACAATTGCTGGTAGTTTTGTAATGTTACCCAAAGATAATTTAATGGGATTTTTCCACAAAGTTAATTGCTACAAAAAGTAAGGCTGCATTCAAACAGCTAATTGCTATAAACCAAAAAGAGATTCCAAGAATTTCTTGCCTAATGAGCTTTTTACAATCTTACAATAAAGTCTTAGCATTGCTTAGATAAAGCAATTTCCCACCCACCTTAAAGGAACATGTGAACCTATAAATCCATTTTATTGAATCTTCTTTATTTCATTTATACTTATGCCTGCTTTTCATAAAACCTTCAAAGAATATTTTGTTATTAATCAAATATAGTGTTCTTTACACCCCCTCTCCATCTTTTTTGCAATTCACCAGGGCATATGAGACTGACAAATACCTTCATGTCTCCTTTTTCCTTCATCATCTAAATTGACAATTACTGTTATATAGTTCAAAGCAAATCTCCCATTATTCTTGAGAAGTAAGCATGGGAGTGTCTAACTTGAAACGCAAGCAAAGATTTAAAAAAAAAAACCTTAGGAAATGAATAGACAAAATTCCCCTTTTTACTTGATTTGACTTTCAGTTTATTCAATTTTCATACGAAGAAAACAAAAAATAAAAGGATAGTAGTAAATATGTGGAAATCATCCTCAAGAAAAATAGACATTTATTTATGTCTCTCTATATGTGCAAGTTTAAGATAAGAAAACACAATTGCTTTCAAAAATAAGAAAAAGATTAGGATTCCTTCTTTATATGCTCTGTTAGCCTCAGAATCTATTGTCTTCAGAAATGAAGCAAGAATTTTTTTTCAGAATTTTATAGTTTTAGAATAATGCTTTTGACAAACTAATGGAACTGATATGTGAAACATGTCAAAGTCTTCATTTCTGATGGTACCTGCTGGGATTATCTCTTCCTCTGTTTCTCAAATGCAGTAGACATAAATGACAGAAAGAGACACCTACCTCCTATGTTATCAAAGAGAAGAGGGAAGTTAATATTGCAAAGTAATGTTTGCAAACATTGTGTAGGAATAGTTGAATATTCTTGGCTGCTTTCACTTTACAATATTTTGAATGAAGAAAAATGATACAAGTGAAGCCTACTGCTAAGTATCTAATGATATGAGTAAATAAGAACATGCGAAAGCTAAATTTTGTGATATGTAGCAAAAATGTATATATATTTACATAGAAAGAGATAGCAATTATCAGAGAAGACTCTACGCAAATATCAATCTGCCTCTTTATTAACTAAAATAGATCACTAATTTTGTTTTTATGATTTTGGGCCCTTTTATCAATGAAGAAACTGTATTTGAAAAAAAAGGATACTCTGTATGTTATTTATAAATCTCATTAGGGGTTACTTAATTGGTAACTTAATGAATATTAACTGAAAGGAAGCACTAAAATACTAAAAGTCAATATTAACTCAGGAGCATTTCAAAGCAGTAATCATCTTTTATCCCTGAACAAGACAAATCTATGTCCTTTGTATTAGAAAAGTGTGATGATGCAAATTGGGTTAAATTAAAATCAATTTTTTCCTAAATTCTTGAGTTTTTTTTTTTTTAATGGTTAGTGTATAAAGATGAAATATTGGATAGTGAGACAGTGAAAGTAATCATAACTTCAGGAAGATGAAAATGAACATACTGAGAAACATTCTAGTTTAAGTCAGGTTTATAGAAATCCCAGTTACATGACTATATTTTAAAATAAAATATGCTCATGACCACTGATTAGAAAGACTAAATTATAGTGTTTAGAAAAATTATTCAAAAGTTGGAAATAAGGCAAAATAGAGTATACACCATATTGGAACATTATTTTATAGACACAGTCATGGATTATTTAATTATCTAGGGGAATACACCTGTGTTCTAATTGCTCAGAGCCCACTAAATTGACTTGAAGGTTGACTTGAAAAGTTAAAAGTCAACTTGTATATTGCTGTCCAGTTGAAAAGATAACTCTAAAGGTCGTGATTTTATTGTTCTGTGTGGCATTAATCTGTTGTAGTTCTAACTTAACAATCCTAATATTTTTTATTTTAAAATAATGTTTGTAAATGACTGGTTCCACAAATATTCTTAAAACCTGCTTTAATGTTTTACTTATTTCCTCATTATTGGGTTTATAAAACTTTGTTATATTCACTCTATATTTGTATGACAGTTATGGTTTTATTTTTATTTTTTTAAATTCTAAGTTGACCGTTTCGGAGAACTCACCAACATACCAAAATCCTCCAGTGAATTTACCTGATGGAGCCAATTAAAGTTCACTGTCTGAGTGCACCTCATGGACAGTTTAAGCCCAGGCACATGTTTTCTTGGCTTGTGTATATTTAAGGCTTATGACGTGATGTTGTGGAATACATATAGTTACTAGAAAGCTTACTATAGTGAAGCAAATTAACATATCCATCATCTCATATACTCATTTTTTTTTTTTGTGGCAAGATCAGCTCAATTCTACTCATTTAACATGAATCCTGTATATAGTACGATTTTATTACTATAGTCCTCATGTTGTACACTAGATCTCTAGACTAGTTCATACTCCGTATGTGCTACTTTGTATTCTTTGACCTACATCCCCTCATCTGCCCCTGTCACTGCCCCAGGTAACCAATGTTTTGTTCTCTATCTCTGCATATTTGAATATTTTTTTAAAATTTCACATATTAGTAAGATCATGTAATATATTTTTTTCTGTGTCTGGCTTATTTCACTTAGCATAATGTCCACCAGGCTCAACTAGTTGAGAATATTCAAATATGCAGAGGCAGAGAACAAAACATTGGTTACCTGGGGCAAGTGGTTCCTGAAATCTTGTACGAACACTTTCCTTCCACCTGCATACATGAGGGGAATTTGTTTCTTTCCCACTCTTTTTTTTTCTTTTATTTGTCCTTCTTGTTTCTATATGCTTCTTTTCAGTCCAGTTCTCAGTGTTAAAAGACATTTTTTTCTTAAAACAAAGCCTTTTTCTTCTTTCATGCAAGTGTCAGGAGGAAACTAATGAGTGGCCTACAGTGCAGGTATAATGATTCCTACCATCTCAATCACACAAACCTTTCCCCATATTTGCCATATTGCCTGTGTGGCCAGCTGAGATCCAAGGCAGAGTAAGAGTCACCATCATCCATCCATTATTTTGAGATCCTCCCAAATGAACATGTCATGGAAATGAGTTCTTAAAGGGAAGTTTGCCAAGCATAGTCCTGATGGAACTGCAAAGCCATTTTCCAGTTGGTTAGACGGGCATTTTTTTGATGTGTGATGTGAGGAGTGTTTATGCTTCGTTCAACTTCACCAATAAGCTTATTTTTCTCTCAAAGTTTCCATTGTGTTTTGAGTATCCTGGATACTTGAAATATAAAAAGTTTGGCCTAATTTTATGGCTGGAGGACTTAAGGTGACTCCCTAGATCTGCTGCTGCAATGAAGTAGAGACATTATGGGCTTCAGTTGGAGGAACACCTATTTAAAATCCCAGCTCTATTAACAACAAGCTCAAGTACCTGGAGTAATCATATCTCCTCTCTGAACGTCCTTTTTCTCATCTATAAAACAGGAATAAAAGCTATTTCAAAAGAATCATCAGAAACCTGATAGGAGAATAACTAGAAAATGCCTATTACAAAACCTAGTGCACTGGATGCATGCAATAATCCAAGTATTATTATTAATCACATTAATATTATTATATTTTACTTAGGAATCATTTTCAAACCTATCCCCAATGTACAAATTGTGGAGTTTTAGTTCTATTTCAAAACATTTATGCTGATAAATGTTAGAATAAAAGCCAACACTATGATGTGCCTCTAGCCTATCCTTTTAAGCAAATTGAAATTCTGTAGACACATACATATGCATACATAAATCACAAACACACACACACATCGACAGAGAGATAATTTAGATGTTCACTGGAATTTTCTTCACATCTCTTAAATTTTCCATAACCTGGAGCTCTCTGTATTTATTGGGTGATCACATCATATATTAAAAATGAATCAAGGAAAGGTAATAAATGTCAATTGCTGTGTATAACTGCTGAGATGCCACCAGGCCAAAACCATTGCATGCATGAGTAGACTACAAAAAGTAGCTCTGGGTGAGAGAGCTAATTAACATAATTTTGTAAGTTTTCTCCCAGAAGGGTTTCCTATCTCTAATCATATTAGCCATTTCCCTTGGCTCTTAGCTGCATCCTTAGGTATGTATTTTGCTCTTCCCTCCATTCACTTTCCAGGCTCTTGCCTTAAATTCTTGATCTTCCTGCCTGACTTCGCCCCATGATTTGCCTTTGGTTTGAAGTTTAACCTGGCACCTGCTTGCTGTCCTTCCAACCTGCATGCTGTTTGCTGGGATCTACAGACTTCTAGGTATGTCCTTATCCTGCTCAGTCTCACCTCCATGAGTACTTAAGGGGAATTCTCTGGAGCACATCTTTTCTAGGTTTGTGCGGGAAAGGACAATGTCAAACTGATGGAGCCCAAGGCTTCCAGCCTTACTTCTATTGCTCACCTCAGGCAGTACCCTGTAAGATATGACCATAGGAACTACCTCATATTTTGACAACTCCCAGATCAAAGGTGAAACTTATGTGGAGGTCAAGGAGGATATTTGACACTATTCTCATTAGGCTCCTTATTTAAAGGATATTTTTGGTATATAGAACAAAAGATATGCCTGATTTTATATTAGAAAATACCCCATAAGATCCTCAAGAAAATTTTGTACAAGAGCCCTGTCAGGCTATTTACCACATGAGCAAAATCACATTCGTGACCATCAATAAATAAATTGGTCAGAAGTGGAGGGAGAAAAAGCAACTCATTTCAATTTTTCTTCTAACAGTGAACTATCTTCTAATGTATGTAGATACTTCCCTGTAAGAGGTGACCCAGAGCTGAGGACCCAGGAGGTGCAGGTAGAGAGAAAAGCAAGAAACTGGTTTCCCAGCATGACATCATTGGTTATTATATTCTTATACTGAAAAAGCAACAAGGTCTCCTCTGGTGCACTGAGGTTATTTCTTCCCCTTAAGTGTCCACAGAGTTGGTTTTCACTCAGATTCATTGGGATTCAATGTTCCAACATCAAAGCCCCTTTGGAGAGACAGGTTTTCCAGACCTGTGCTAGGCCTGGTAGCTTCCCAGGGTATCTTTCCTTCTCCCTACTCTGGTGTTGGAAGCCACAGGCACCAGATACCCAAGTCAAGGCATCAGCTTCTTTGCCCTAGAGTGGGATTGTTTCTCTAGGCATTTCTATCCTATTTAAGACTGATAATTCATGTCTTATTCTTTCCTGCAGGTAACATGGACTTTAAATTCTTCAGTATGTGTTCACTCATCCTCTATCCCCAGGGGCAGCTTTGTTTCCTCCTTTCCAACTAGATCCTCAAATGTCATCTTTGTTTTCCTGGAGGTCATGCTTTTAACCTTGTTCCCGGAGAGAGGGAACTAAAGTGTTAACTGGAGATGTTAACTAAGGTGTTAAATTTTCTGCCCATTTCTGGAAAAAAGATGGAGGAGTCAGTAGACTTGGCAGCAACACATGTCCTTGGTTTTTCATTTTGTTTTATTTGTAAATAAAATACCCATCAATCTCTTTGAAAATAAAAGACAGGTTAACATCTTTGCAATGAGAAATAAGAAGTCAACATATTTCAGATTCGTGTAGGTTTTTAAGCATATGAGTTAGAATTAAAAGCCATCCCTCTGTTACTTCTCTGTCATTTTGCTTGACCAAAATAAACTAGGAATAGTCATTACCAACATCTACTGACAATTTGTACATTGGCCTCTGGCCAGGGAAGTCTGTGCAACTAATTCTCCAAGCTTGTGACCTCAACTGCCTCTGGCTAACACTGCCATGGGAAGCCACACGGTGAAAAATCTCCAAGACTTACTTTGTGGTTTTTGCCTTTCAGTTTTGTAGTCACAGCTATAAATCCTGTGAGGTATACACCTGGAAACAGCAACAATAACCTCTGGCCTACTGCTCACTGTTCTCTGAACCATGGAAATTTATTTTTCACATATTTTTGAGTAGGTCTTTGCTTTTATTTAAAATTTGAAAAGGCACACAGAGTTACTAAGGAAACCAGAATTTGCTATATGCCACAATGAGGGCACTGTGGTGCTATATGCTTTATGCAATGCTCTGTCTTCTAGTTTAACTCAGGAGGGGCTTCTGCCAGCATCCAGGAAACTACTGTAGAAAGGAAATTCAAAACCCACATCCTTACTGTTCCCCAACACTTGGTATGGATCATTTCCTTTCTTTGCAGTAAGATCTAGGGGGAGGACTTTAATATAAGATGTGTCAGCCATCCTTACAGCATGAACAAATATCAACAAATCAAGTTTTAACAAGTCTTAATAGAAAATGTCAAGAAAGCATTATGAAACCTAGGTAAAGAGAAGTGAAATGATAATGACTCAGAAGAAAATTCTCCCCTGAGTTGAATTTAGTTTATGACACAAAAGAAAATGTAGAACACATTTGTTTCTTATTCTTAGCAATATAAAATATTAATAACAACTTTAGTTCTGTTAAACAAGGACAGGCCTAGATCAGTATGAAATTCAGTAGGAAATAAATGCCAAATAAAATGTTCACTAGAAAGAATAAAAAGCAGATTTACACTGACGAAATTCATATTTACAATTTAGAGAATAGACTTCAAAAGCATCTCCAGAATCTAAAAAGAAAAATAAAGATGAAAAATTTGAGAGAAGTGAGTATATATAGGAATTTAGATTTAGAAATCTGAGCTATGATTGAAAAGGAACAAGAAAACTTGAATATAAGTAAATATATCAGAACCAATAATCAAAGATATAAGTGAAGATGCCTTTCTGATTCTATCTGATTGAAAATAGAGCCCACCTCGATGGCCTTTCCATTGTAGTTTCCTGGATCTTGGCAGAAGCTCCTGGCTGACTTGAAACTAGAAGACAGAGCTTCATGTAAAGCAAATGGCACAACAGTTTCCTTGTGGCATTTAGCAAAACTGCTTCCCTTGTATGCCTTTTCAAATTTTTCAATAAATGTGAAGACCTACTCAAAAATAGGTGAACTATAGAGCCAAAGCAGTGTTGAACAAAAAGAACAAAGCTGGAGGCATCATACTACTTGACTTTAAAATAAACTACAAAGTTATAAAAACCAAAACAACATGGTACTAGCCATGTAACACATAGATAGACACATAGATCAATGGAATAGAATACAGAACCCAGAAATAAACATGCATATTTACAGCCAGCAAATTTTCAACAAAAACACCAAGAACTTACACTGGGGAAAGAACACTCACTTCAATAAATGGTGCTGGGAATACTGGAAATCCACATGCAGAAGAATGAAACTAGACCTGTTTCTCTCACCACATATAAAAATTAAATCAAAATGGATTAAAGACTCAAGTAAGAACCAAACTGTACAACATCTAGAAGAAAACATAGAAGAAATAGTTAATGGTATTGGTCTGGGCAAGGATTTTTTGGATAAGACCTAAAAAGCACAGGTAACAAAAGCACAAATAGACAAATGTGATTATATCATGCTACAAAGCTTCTGCACAGCAAAGGAAACAATCAGCAGAGCAAAGGGACAACCTACAGAATGAGAGCAAATATTTGCAAATTATGCATCTGACAAGGGGTTAATATGCAGGAATTCAATAGCAAAAAAAAAAAATTTCTCATTTAAAAAATGGACAAAATACCTGAATAAATATTTCTCAAAAGAAGATACGCAAATAGCCAACAAATATAGAACAAAACTTTGACATCACTAATCATCAGGGAAATTCAAATCAAAACCACAATGAGATATCACCACAGCTCAGTTAGAATAACTATTACCAAAAACAAAAACAAAAAGAAATGCTGATGAAGATGTGGGAAAAAAGAAGCTCTTATACCTTGTTGGTGGGAATGAAAATTAGTACAACCATTATGGACAACAGTATGGAGATTACTAAAAAAATTAAAAATATAACTACCATATGATACAACCATCCCATTACTATAGATCCAAAGGATATCTCCATTCCCATCTTTATTGAGGCACTATTCACAAAAGCTAAGATATGGAATCAATCTAATTTTCCATCAATGGAAAAAAATGTATTTGTGATAACATGGATGAACCTACAGGATATTATATTAAGTGAAATAAGCCAGCACAGAAGGACAAATACTGTATGATTTCACTCATATGTGACATCTAAAAATGTTGATCTCATAGAAGTAGAAAGTAGCATAGTGGTTACCAGAGACTGGGTAGAGTAGAAACAGGGGTAGTGGGGGAGAAATGGGGAGCAGTTGGCCAATGGGTACAGTTAAATCAGAGCAATAAGTTCTGGTGTTCTATTGCAGAATAGGGTGAAGGTTTACAAGTAAAAGTTTTATTTATTAATATATTGGTTGACTACTTATTTGGATGGAAAATCTTAAGGCTCATCCTTACCCATTACACCTGGGTTAGGAGCTCCTCAATCAAACTCAGAGACATCACTCTTGCTGTGGCAGCAAACCTCTGAGAACAAGGGTGTTAAAGTATGCCCTGGGTTGACAGACAAAATGGACTCCCTGTGGCAAACTAAGGTGCTCATAGTTAGTTTGAGCACCGCTCAGGCGGCCATGGCAGGGTGAGGGATCAGTCAGGTACTCTCAACCAAAAGTGTCGCAGGACCTGCCTTTCCACAATCAAGCTAAACCAGCTCCTGTTGTTGGTACCAAGATAAAACTGTGGCTTAAATGCCCATCCATCCACTGGCCATTCAAAACATAAGGCAGAGACTTCTGAACTTGGACTTGAAAGCCGCCCAATCAAGGCTCGACTATTTTGACCAATTACAAACGAATGAATTTAAATCCTTCATTTGCATATATGGACCTGATTGAGAACCATGGAGAGAGCTTTTCCTATTTAAATCAGACTCTAGCTTTGTTCTTTGGAGGGCATACTTTCACTTCCCCTGGAGGCTGTGCCTCCCAATCTGCGGATTGTTTTTTTTAAAGAAAATCAAGCTTTTCCGTTTTCCTCCATAAATCTCTAGGTCTTTTGTTAACGTTTCTTGGTGACGATAATTAAATTTAAAACTATTTGGTTATGTCCTAAGAATGAGGAATATATATGTAATCAAAGTTTAATCTTAAAATTTCCCTATCTCTTAGCAATTTGTACTACTGGCTTATAAAATAAAAATAGAGTTTGAATTAGACAAACTTATAAAATATCCATATCATAATATAAAAACATATATTACTAAAGAGCTATTTCTTCACATTTAAGTATTTAACTTTAAATTTTAACCTGATTTTAGCCTCAAATAATATCATAAATGATAGTCTCCATTTCATTAACAAATAAATTATTTGTAAAATAAAATAAAATTTTATTCCTGGGAAAGGGAAGTCTAAATAATTTAATTTTCTCAACATTATCACATCACATTTTACAGCTTTGAGAAAACTGGCCTTGGCATATTAAAATATTCTTAATTTCCAATTTTATTATAGCTGATAGGATAGAAAAGCTACTATTTTGAAGTATTTTTGCATTCCAAATACCTGCCTGGAAACCCCCTTTCTCAAATGTGAAGCTGCCATTTTTATGTACCCCTTCCCATAAGCTTACAGTGTTCCCTGGGACTTTCACAGAAAGCATTTAGCTAGTTATCTAAATACAAAAATCCATTTTGACATTTTATCAGAGTGACATGAGATGTTCACCTGATTCTTTCAATGTGCATTTTGAGCACTGAGCATAAATATTCTATCGAAATCCAGCTAGGCCATGCAGCCAATTCAGTTAGCAGCAGAAGAGCCAGGCAAGAATTCGATGATGAGAGATCTCAGGTGTTACCATCATCCGTGACTCTGCGATGACCCAGTTAATGTAATATTATCCCTCTCCTCCCTGGTGCACACAAATTCATACCAGCCACTCTCACACAGTGAATTTGGGGGTTAGAGTTCCCTTCTAGGTACTTTCTGAATAGTAAAGTTAAGGGCTAAAGTGGCCAAATACCAACACTCTTGGGCTTTCCTTAACTTTTAAAGGAAGAATGGGAATGAGTTTGATACAGAAAAAGAAAAGAATGCCTTTGATTTTTAGTTTACTCTTGCCAACCTTCTTTTATTCATAAAACCAGAAATGGGCCCTAAAGAGTCCAAATTACAGAAGATGCATACCAGGTTAACACATAAGTTTTGTCTTCCACACCAATTCTGATCATTTTATGCTGGTTTTCTGAGGCCATTTTTGACATCAGTAGGGGGTAGTCCATCTAGTAATTCATAGTTTCCACAAGGGAGGGTAGAAAACAGTTATCCAGAATTTAGGAATGGGAATCCATGATATGAAAATACTGCTATCTGCACATTGTGTTGTATAATTTTTAATAATGATGTTACTAATAAAATGGTAAGTGAATCTATCTGTTAAAAAAATAAGCCATGTTTACAAAGTGTTATAATGTCTCCTTCTGGTCTTTATTTTTAGCCATTTAAATAACAAATTTCAGACTCAGAGACTTCTATTCCTAAGTCTCATAAACTTTTTGTGTACAATAATTGGGTTTTTATATTTAATATCATTTACTAAATAATCAAATACTCCATTATTTAATAATATTCTAAAATATAGAGGTAAATCTAATTTGTACTGTCAGATGTGTTATGAAATATGGGATGTCCTTCCTTGAAAAGACATTCTAATCTCAATTTTTTCCAAGATTCCAAGTCATAGTTACAGTTTGGAAAGGTGATTTTAATATTTAATACAATGATCTATGCCCCTTGTCCTGGTTGAAAATTATTGGCCTGGTTGGGTTTAAATACATTTGACAGTAAAGCAATAAATATTTTATCATATAAAGTAACCCAAATAAAGAAAATTGATTTTGAGTAGAGAATAGCCTGCTTTGGCATTGACCAAATAAAGAATATCATACACTTTCAGGCTATGCCATAGCATTCAATGGAATGTAATAAAAAAGTTTGTTTAATATCGATTTAAATTGCATAATGGCAGTATTATGCCATCTTCACTTATTAAGAAAAAATTATGAATATGGACAACACCACATTTTCAACATAAAACATCTCCCAGGTTTGTAACAACACAAAAAGATGAATAAAGTATCATAAATGTACGGCAAAAAGCTGGCAAGAATGAGGGAGACTAGGGATTATAAATAATGATAATAACAGAAGATTTCAATACCATTCTGAACATTTATTTATAATTCCATTGGTAAGCTAAAAAAGCAAACTGTCAGTTTTCTTAACTCATTTAGAGAGGGAGCCAATGAAGTTATTATTTTAAATGGATCATTGAGAAGGTCTTCTGAAAGGCCAAAATGCTTATCAAGTTGAAAGGTCAAACTAAAAACTTACTTTTTCGTTAGTTATACTGTGAAACCTATTGATCTGATAGCTAACCGACCGAAATTGGTGAGAAGGTAATATCACTACCAGTTCACTGATTTTTTTTGATTGTCAAAAACAATTCCACAAAATTTCAGACATGTGTCATTTCAAATTGAAAATATAAGGTCATAATATTAATATGATGATCTAACTTATACTACCCCAGAAATTTAAGGAGCACAAATTAAATATTGGAGTTTCAAATTTTGGCATAAAATCTAAAGCTATCTTATCTCTTATTAGTCTGTTAAAATTAATATTATTTTTGTTTAGAATATACTAATTATCTAAAGACAGGATGATTAATTTTAAAAGAAGACTTGCTAAATTTAAATTATTTGCTTTATTTATATAAGTTCTTATGTCTCTATTCTTTTTCATTTTATCTTGAATCTTATATATGCTTTTCTACTTATATATTAAATGCTTCATCCAGAGCAGAACAATAACAAATATGGGCCAGCCAATGTCATAAAAAATGTTCATAATTTTAAAACTTTAATACTGTGTTCTCTGCATATGTGGCAATTATTCCTTTAAAAAGTAGAACATTATGAAAAAAGGCCTTAGTCTAAACCACATGACTCCAATAAAACACTTACATAATTAGAAACACAGCAACAATTCAGTGGAATTAAAACTAAACATAATCAGGAACAGAGCAATTAAATTATAATAAAGAATATGGGACCCATCTGTACTGAAATATACATGGTGGAAGTATATTAGAAATATTGATGATGGATTTTATATGAGATGAGAAAATAATGACTTCCCTATAGATTTTTTTACAATACAATTGCCTAATTTGTTACTACAGAATCCTCCAGCTTTGTCTTTCTCCCCCTCCACCAATTGTCAACATTAAAATTGAAGGCACTGCACTACACCAAGACTGAGTTTAAAGCATTCCTTACAAAGGGTGATTCAGAACTTTTGTTTCCAAGTAAATATTTGCAGTAAGCCTTTTAGCAGAAGCCATAGAAGGTTTTTCATACTACTCGAATTGTATGATCTAAACCATGGAAAAAAGAAATAAAAACAATCCTCTAGAATGTGTTAAGAATTAGAGAGAATCAAATTGTTTAAATAATATGGAATATTTTTTAAAAAATTAGAGAGAAATAAATTCTGATTTGTAATCCCTTCACTGAGACATGTATAAATATGAGTATATATTCGCTAAGCCCAAACTTAGAGGGTTTTGTTTGTTCATTTTTGTTTTTTATGCTTTTATTTTATTTATTTTTCTGTGGCAAATGCCACATCACATAAAACCAGAGAACACATCTTGAACCTTTTGGGAAACATATCATCCTTCACATAGAAAGCTGGTGCCTCTTGGTCTTGATCATCTAGTGTGTGTATTTTGGTAGTAATAATTGATTTGTGTTATTATCTCTTTATTTTAATACCCCTCAGAGCCCATTAATAACCGCTATGGCTTTAAACGTTATGGGGCATTATAATAGCTTCTGGTTCTGAAGACATTTATCACTTAGCATTGTTAGAAGTGAGCAAGTTTAAGTTATGAAGTCACTTCTCATCTCTTAAATAACATTTCCCCATTAGAAGCAAACATACAAAATGTATGTATTTCTCTCATTTTCACACATATAAGCAATATCAATATAAATTCCAAGACTGGGTATAAAGGAAATAATTTAGAATAATGGTGCTGAATAAAGAAGGAAAATTATTTCTAAAGCAGGGTGTCTCATTTGAGAATTCATGGCAATCTCTAGACCTAATTCTTTTTAACTAAAGAGAGAAAAGACAAGAAAATTTGACCACTGCTTGACATATTTCAGTAAGGGAAAAAAAATTGAAAAAGTCATAAAATCCCAGTAAAGAACCTAAATTCTAACTCTAGTAGTGGGAAGCAGTTTTTCCCACTACTAATAAATATGAAAATAATTGCAGAAAAATCTGTTTCCCACAGATTAGCTTTAATTTTTCTTTTGATTTTCCTAACTGGTAGGTTTTGACATGACAGAGAAAAGAAACTTGTTGCCCATCTGTAGTTTGGCACCAAAGAAAACTTCACATTGAATTAGTAGTAATTTCCTAGTAATTTTATAAGATGGTTCACATTTTTAAATGATTGTCTGGATTTTATAACAATTATGCATAAACTGGAATTATCTGCTATGATTGTCACTATTGCAACATGTCTCTCCTCAACTGGCTCAAGTAGCATTTAAAATAAAATATGTTGTCTTCTAATCAGTTATACTCTGAATGATACTCAGATATCATTCCCCCAACTTCGCATAGATTTTCTATGCAAATAATACCAATGAATATTTTATTAGCCAGAAAAGTTCTTAATTTTCTCTAAGCAGCTGCAATATTAAAACATTTTTTTCCCTAGAAAATGCAGACATTATTTTAAGTCACTATAATATACTAGAGCTTGCTGGTGCTTTGGAGTCATAGACCTGAGTTTCATTCCTGACTTAGTCACTGCAAATGGAAAAAGTTTCTTAAACTCACCAGCCTCAGTTTTCTGTAAAATGAGGATAAGTATAATAATGTCTACCAAATACAGTTATCATGATGATTACAGACAATGTATGTTCTCAACACAGTGTCTGCTGCTTAGCTGGCACCCACTAATGGCAACAATATTATTTTAAATGTTTTCCACACAAGAGGAATGACTATTTGAAGATCTCCATACATGTATGTATTCATTTAATGCTGAAATTTATGGCAGGTGAGTTTAGTGTCTCAATTTCTTATATTTTGTTTTTCCTTCTTATTCTTCTCCTTCTTCATTATAACCCATTTAAACATTTTTTTTTTCCCTTGGATTTATCTATACACAAGGCCTTGTGTAAGTGTTTTCAGAGTACTTGGGGAATGAGGTGGTGCAGGTTGGAAGTCACAGACAGCAGGAGCAGCAGTGAGGGATCTCTGGTATCTCACCATCCTGCAGAGAGATACACGTGGGTAGGACTCAGCTGGGTCCCTTTGGGTTCTGTTCTCAGAGAGGGACTCCATTCTCCTGTGGCTTTCCCTGTGTGCGCAAGCACAAGCATGGACTCATGAGAGGGATAAATGTTTGGGGGTCAAAGCCCAAGAAGGCTGAATTTTTGTGCCAATACTTGAGAAGGATGCTGGTAAGTGCTCCCTGCCCAGAACCTGTGGTTCTGCAGCCCCATGAGACACGGAGTTGAGGGGCAGCCCCGGCTGCTGGAGGGCTCCCACAAACCACGTGGAGCGAGGCCATTCACCAGATAGTGTCACTGGTCTTCACAATAGAGTGGTGATAATTTAACCTTGAGGTGTCCATCTTAATGTCTTTGTTCACTACTGCTAGTTCTTTTGTTTGGTAAAAAGAAAATCCTACCATCCTCGATTGTGTATAAGAATTTCCTGTGAAACATAACTTCTCCACTGACCTTGGAGGGACAAAAATTGTAAAAACTACTGGTGAAAAACTAGATAAGGGTATGATAGTGCTCTAGATTAACGTGAAATTCTCCATGGGATCCATATATTATATTGAATAAGATTAGACAGTTCAAACCATGGGCAGTTACGTTATTCCTAGCATTACAAGTTCCTCTGTTTTCTTGGTAAAGAGCTGTTGCAAGGTAAAAGCTGCAAGGCCTTCTGTGCAGTTCTGTCTTGGTAAGTACTCTGTAGATATCATTTAAATGTCACAGGTGTCATTGAAATTATGCACAAGAAATAAATTTCAGAAAGTTCTATGTGAACTCTAAAGTGCTATAAAATATTAATCATTTTAAGAGTACTTCTGTAGATTTTGAGAAAGAGACATAAACCTGAGCGTTTGAGTCAATGCTTTCAAGGCCTTGAAAAAGACAAATGTAATTAAATACAAATAATAATAATTGTAGGAAATTTAGATTTCTCTGCCATAAGTTTTGCTTTCACTGATTTCTAACAATATAAGTAATAAATATTGCTTGCTCTATTAAATGTTTCTATAATATTGAGTGCTATGCCCAAATAAAACACTCAAAACTATTAACAGTGGATTTCTCTGTTGGGAGTGGCCACAGAAATTCTATTTACTACCGTTATATTTTTAAAATTCTCTACATTTTATATGTTTTCCATTTAGTTTTTATGACAAAACAGCTGTTAAAAATATAAAGATATACAACTATTATGTACTCAAAATAATTAAAAATAAAAACTAGAGTGATATAAAACTGCTTCCATAATACTTTTACTTATTTACAAATATTCAAAATCCATACAGTATCCCCTTCTTATCCACGGGGGATATGTTCTAAGACCTCCCCCTCCCCCAGTAGATGCCTGAGACCTTGGCTAGTACAGACCCCTACATATAGTATGTTTTTTCTATACATACATACCTACGGTAAAGTTTAATTTATAAATTAGGCACAGTAGGAGATCAACAATGATAATTAATAATAAAATAGAACAATTATAACAACATGCCAGCTCCATTACTCTTGCACTGGGGCCATTATTGAGTAAAATAGGGTTACTTGAACACAAGGACTGTAAACCCTTGACAGTTGATCTGATAACCCAGATGGCTTCTAAGTGACGATCAGGCACACAGTGTAGACAGCATGGATATTACACAAAGGGAGGATTCATGTCCCTGGTGGGGTGGGGCAGGACGGCAGGAGATTTCATCAGGCTGCTCAGAAAGGCACCCATTTACAACTTACGACTTGTTTATTTCTGGAATTTTCCACGTAATATTTTCAGACTGTGGTTGACCACAGGTGACTGAGATTGCAGAAAGCGAAACTGCAGATAAGAAAGACTACTGTACTGCCCACCTTGACTTCGTGTCTGTTTATCGATTGTGTGTACAGGCCACCACCCTTCTCCTCTGATTTCAAGTATTTTGTAAGTTTTCAAATAAACTATGAAACATAACATTTAAAAATTTACTGTATACACTGTTAGCATCATCTGTGCTCTACCCTTAATTATATGAGATTTAACACCCACTTACAAATTCACTGCTCATTCACGGTATGACCAGAGTTGCTCTACTCTGCAGGACATATATCTTCAATCACACGTTTTAACTCCTCATCTTATGGTAAATTGAAATATAATGTCAATCTAAAAAACAGCCTTATTTATGTATACTGCCAAAGTAATGAATATCCACTTTTCTCTAATACTTTCTTCTTGTTTCTGCAATAATACTTAAATGCTCTGAGTCACTTCTGATTTGCTATTTATTCCTACCACTAGTTTTATAATGTGAACATAAAATTGAATGGTTACTAAACATATTCAATGAGTTTCTAAAAGTTTTCTTATAAAATAATATGCATATATTAAATAAATAATATTTCTAAATGATGTTCATTTTATTGAATAATCATTGTCATGAAAATGTCATTTAAGAATATTAACTATTGCTTAAACAGAACTCACAGTTGGAATGAAGTATTTTGACAGTTTTCATTACAGTTAAGATGTGCTTTCAAATTCATCTTTTAAGCCAGCATCTTTCTGATTTGAGGACTCTTCCATAGGTACTGGATATAAGTATTCGCGAACTATTTTAAAAATTAGAATTGTTTTCTATTCAACTAAACTTTGCATTGTGGCCTCTATCGAGACATTTTAATGGAAATATCAAGCTGCAACTCACTATTGTGTTAATTTTGAGACTATTAATGAGGATTTATTCTACCGCATAACCTAATATCCCTTTTATGAGAACCCACATGAGATGCATCTTTCAGAATTCAATATAAGAAAAAGCTGCTCATAATTACAGTGTTTATTTCAATGTTTGAATACCATAGAGAAGTTTAATGTATCAGGATTCTTTGTGTTGTCTGGCTAGCAGGAACCATTAGATCCATAATCCTCCTCCAGCAACTAGACAGAGTCTGATTTTTCTAGATCGTATTTAAGTATTGAAAGAATGCCTGGATTCAACACACTTTTAAAATGTATTTTCCTTCATCCTCATTTACTCATTTTTTATCTCGTTGTATTATGCTTTCTCTGTAATTCACCCGATTTCTCTTTTTAAAATAGATTAACAAGAAGAATTATATCTTATTTCAAGAAACAATTTATATCTTATTTATATCTTATTTCAATACAATGTTACTGGGAAAAGTTGGACAATAGAGTTCAGATATGTGTATTCATTTAAAAGAACATATTCAATTTGAGTATTCGAGAGCCACATGTAGAAGACTGAAACAGGATCTGTAGTTCTCACCTCTCACAAAAATCAACTCACAATGGATAACAGACTTAAACCTAAGGCATGAAACCATACAAATTTTAGAAAAAAAAGTTGGAAAAACTTTTATAGACATTGGCCTAGGCAAAGAATTAATGAAGAAGACCCCAATCAATCACAGAAAAACAAAAATAAATAAATGGGACCTGATCAAATTAAAAAGCTTCTGCACAGCCAAGGAAACTATCATTAGAGTGAACAAACAACCTACAGAATGGAAGAAAATATTCGCATGCTACACATCCGATAAAGGGCTGATAACTAGAATCTGTATAGAACTCAGGAAAATTCACTAGAAAAAAATCAAACAACCCCATTAAAATGTGGGCAAAGGACATGAACAGAAACTTTTCAAAAGAACATAGACTAATGGAAAACACACACATGAAAAAATGCTCAACAACTCTAATCATCAGGGAAATGCAAATCAAAACCACAATGAGATATCACTTATCTCCAGTGAGAATGGCTTTTATCAAAAAGCCCCAAAATAACAAATGTTGGTGTGGATACGGAGATATGGAAAGGCTCATACATTGCTGGTGGGACTGCAAATTAGTACAACCTCTGTGGACAGTAATATGGAAGTAGCTCAAAGAACTGAAAGTAGAACTACCACTTGATCCAGCAATCCTACTACAGTGAAAAAAAGACATTCTATAAGAAAGACATCTGCACTCGAATGTTTATAGCAGCACAATTCACAATCGCAAAGATGTGGAAATAACTCAGGTGCCCATCCATACATGAGTGGATTAAGAAAATGTGGTATATGTATACCATGGAGTTCTACTGAGCCATAAAAAACAAAGGTGAACTAATATCTCTTTTATTATCCTGGATGGAGCTGGAGCTCATTCTTTAAAGTGAAGTATCACAAGAATGGAAAAACAAACACCACATGTACTCACCACTAAATTGGCAAAAATTGGCACTAACTTATCAACACTTATGTGCACATATGGAAGTAATATTCATCAGGTGTGGGGCAGGGGGAAGGAAGGTGGTGGGGATGGGTAAATTCACACCTAATGGGTGCGGTGTGCACTTTCTGGGGGATGGGCACGCTTGGCAGCTCTGACTGAGGCAGTGCAAAGGCAATTTATGTAACCAAAGTGTTTGTATCCCCATATTATTCTGAGATAGAAAAAAATAGGATTTAATTAATTATAAACAATTTGGGAAGATGAATAATAGCCTTGACTGTGAATGATAGCTTCTCTCTCAAATCAATGGTTAGTAATCTATAAAAAATAATTCTTTTTTTATGGACCTGGACTCTGAATAAAGTTTGACAATCTTACAAAAAATAAATAAAATAAAATAAAAGAATACATTCAATGAAGTATTCCTCATTAAGATTTCTATTTCTTCCCTATTTTTAAAAGTTGAGGCCGGGCGCGGTGGCTCACGCCTGTAATCCTAGCACTCTGGGAGGCCGAGGTGGGCGGATCGTTTGAGCTCAGGAGTTCGAGACCAGCCTGAGCAAGAGCGAGACCCCATCTCTACTAAAAAAAAAAAATAGAAAGAAATTATATGGACAGCTAAAAATATATATAGAAAAAATTAGCCGGGCATGGTGGTGCATGCCTGTAGTCCCAGCTACTCGGGAGGCTGAGACAGGAGGATCGCTTGAGCCCAGGAGTTTGAGGTTGCTGTGAGCTAGACTGATGCCACGGCACTCACTCTAGCCTGGGCAACAGAGTGAGACTCTGTCTCAAAAAAAAAAAATAAATAAAAAAAAAATAAAAGTTGAAAGACTCACACGAACTATCACATTGCTCCAAATATTTTGACAAAATTCAAGGAAAGAGATCCATTCGGGTTTCTTGCTGGATATTAAAATGTTTTCTTAAATTTGGTAAAGAAGGTTTGCAAGATTCACGAAGGTTTGCAAGATTCAGCATATTTACGTACTGAATAAAAGAAAGTAAAAGTTACTGCGTTCGGTAATCAGTAACTACTGATAAAATAAAATACACTAGTTTCTGGTATTGCCACATATTATAGGTACAACAAAGGGAGAAATACAGAAAAGGAGGAAATCCGTGCTCCTGAACTTTGAAACTTAACTGTGTATAATACAATAAGAAAGGGTCCTTGATTATGATTTTTATATAGCAATTTCAGTGATGATGGGCCAGTATCCAGTGGGCAGCTTCTGTCTCTAGGCAAAAAGGAGTCTGGTCATGCCTCCCTGAGAATAAGCGACAAAAAGGAGAATCAGGAAGAAAAAGAGAAACTTCTTCAATAAAATCACAAATTCCATTTATGAGGGCTCTGCCTTCATGACCTAATTACCTTCTAAAAGTCCCCACCTCCTCATACCATCACCTTTGGGGTTAGGATTTCAACATATGAATTTGGGTAGGACACAAACATTGAGACCACAGCAGGAACACTCCTAAAACATAAAGCACGGTATTTATCCTCCTTAGAATTTACCTACATAAACATCTGGTCCTGTGCCATTGTGGTGGGTTGAATAGTGTCCCTCCAAAATTCATATCCACCTGGAACCTCAGAATTTGATCTTATTTGGAAGTAGGTTCTTTACAGGTACAGGGCCAGTATAACATCTCTGGAGTCCATGAGAAAGCTGATAAAAGTTTCTGAAGCCCAGAAATTGAATCTGAATAATGAGGGGCTGAATAATGGATGACGATAAAACCACAAATGATACCTACTACAGGCTTAGAGCTTAATATCAGGAAAACCTTCAGGTACAGGGCTGGCAGGATGTTGAACTCTATCTGACACTTGAAGATGGGTTTGGGGGGCTACGAATGTCAGGAAGCACTATGGATTGTAGTGCTTCCGGAGAGTGACCCAGAACCTCTGCTGCCTTGTGTATTTATAAAGGAGTTGGAAGGTAACAGATTCCCCTGACTGATTTGGAAGGCTCTGTGATTTGCAATTGGAGTGCCAGCCTTGCTGGCACAAGAAACACCTACTCCTGGAATGCCCCTCTCTCAGGGAACTTGCTGACCAGGCTGGGTTTCAGCTGGAAGCCTTGAAGCTCTTCAGGTGAAGCAGCCATTGCTAGCTTATCACAAGGATGTTAATGCTTGTTTCACATGACAGATAGAAAGAGGCCATTGCCCTGAACTCATGTCTAAAGTGTCCAGGGCTAACATAAGCAAGTGTGGTCATTATTTAAATTGATGAATTGTGTATAATTGAACCAGCATATTATGTACTGGAACTTCTTTGTTTATATAAGACAAATGACACTTCATATTAATATATTACCATGGATAAAACATCTGAAGGAGTTGTGCATGCTCTAATTTTTCTACAGACATTAAGTGGTTTGATTTTATCTTTTATAGCCTTTCTTGGACCAATGAACTCCAATCATTGCTATACTTCTCCATTGCATTTGATTCAAAATGAGCATTTATTAGTACTTAGATTCTCTTCATTGTTGCAAAAGAATTGTAACATTCTGGAGTTCACAAAACTAACTGTGAATACATTTACCAAAAAAATTCAGTTTTATTATAGACCTTAATAATAGCATGTCATGATACTTCTGTGTTTACTGTTATATTGTTTAATAAGTTTTGGGTTTTTTCTTTCTAAGATATTAGGCTGTAAAGGACTGAAAAGCATTAGAACATAAATAGTAGGAAATAAGTGGACATCAACTTTAGCCTTATATCATAAATTCATCCTTTTAATTCTATTACCTTCACAGAATGGCTCAGTAACTTTGTTTTCCTAAATCTGAAATGATAGTTGGCTTCTTTGCAAGTTAGAAGTTCCTATCATTCATCTTTTGTAAGTTTCCCTTATGTAATGGTATCATTTCTTATAATGGAGACCTGTAACTATGTTGCTAAGCAACACTGTAATAGAGACGTACAGCTATCACTTGATGCTATTTCGTTTTCCCAGCTGAAAGCTTTCAATCATTGACATTCTAATTCAAAACTAATTTCATCCCAGCGGGTATTAGAACACAAGATGGTAAGATCACCAAAATAGTTCCACTAAGAGGGAAGACAAAGTAAAACGGGGCAAGCCTATATAAAAGGCCATCAGAATATCATAGGTAAGGAAGGACTGGTCATCCTACTTAAGTATTCCTTTACTTGGGAATTGTCTAGTTTCAAAACAGAAAAAAAAATCCATTGAAGTTAGAGATGTAATTTCTGTATTCAATTCATATTTGTTACTGAAGTCATAACATCAATGCATTTAAAGATACAAGAAAGTTTGGAAATCCTTTCATCTTTTTTTAGTAATTATCCCTTCCATTTGTATAGCACAAAATTTCAAAGTGTTCAGATGTACATGGTCTCATTTGTTACTCACATTAACTATATTAAGTAGACTGCCCAGGAATTGGTGTTCTCACTTAAAAGATAAAGAAGCTACAAATTCAAGGTACGTAAACAGCTCTATGCTACAAGCCAGTCACATTGGAACCTAAATCCAAAGCTTGTAAATTAAAAATCAGGTTTTCTTTTCACCTTCTGATTAAAAATTTACTTTTTAAAATCTCACTGTGATACATGTATTTCACTTTTATCTTCTTCATGTTTATTCTCTAAACTTAAGGCACAAAGGAAGCATTTAATCAAAAGAATTAGCCTCCCGTGCTCACACAGCTAATTACTAATTAGAACTGAGATATTATAAACACAATTTTATGATTTAACAAAAATTGAGTGAAAAATAAATTATCAGCACATAAAAAGAATCTTACATGTTGGTCTTCGGTTGTTGTCAAAGACAAGATATCACTCAGCAAGACAGATTTCAATAATGTAAATGTCAGATTGCAGGTAATATAAACTATGAATTGCAAATGGCACAATGTCTTCGAGGTGATGAAATAGAATTTTTTTTATCCATAAATCCAGGAAGAGATGGAAAATCTTAATGAACAAGCCAAGGGATATTAGATAGTTTTAAAAATACATGCTATAAGCAGTAGTCCTACTGTGATGTGCAAAATTAAAGGATGAATATTTTCAGTATCGATGAAGGGTCTACTCATACTCATGCAAACATCCTTATTCTGTTTTTATAATATGCTAATTCAAACTACAGGACTCAGTTAATGATTCATGGAGGAGACAGAGAATCAACACTGTAAGCAGAGAGAAGGGCCAGGGCAGCAAATTATAAATAGGAAAGTACAGGGTCATTTCAGAAAAATGGATATTTCAATTTAATTTATGTGAAAGATAAGTTAAAGGGAGCAGTAGAAAATAAGATTGAGAAATTAGGTTGGCAGAGACCTTGAATGCCACACTAAGAATTTTATATTTTCTTTCACAGGCAGTGGACATTTTTCATGTATGGATCTGACATGAACAAGAAATGTTTTAGAAAGATTACTGCAAATGGAATATATGTAGGATAACTTGGAAAGGAAAGAATTGGAGATGGGGAGAATATCATAGTAGTTCAGGTGAGAGAAAAATAAGGTAAATGATGTTATTTCTGTTTCTTATAGTATAATATTAAGTAGTAAGAGCTAACATGAATATAGCACTAACAATGCACCAGTTATTTCTCTATGCACTTACATGTGATTATTTAATCTTTACAACTCATATATGAGTAACTATTACTATTATCCCCATTTACAGATGAGGAAATAGAGGCATATAGATGTTAGTAGATTTTCCCAATGTCACACCACTAGTAACTGGTAAAGCCACCAATTTTGAACACTGGGGGTTTGGTTTTAGAAGTCATAACTCTATATACTACTCATAAGTAATAAAGAGTATATAATTTTGTAAACTCAAAAAGAGTCCCTTTTCATAGCTCTTTAAGAAAGCATTCCACTTTATATTAATGTATGCGCGTATCTGTGTGTTATATATTTGTTCTTATTCTCGCTCTGAAAGAATGTATCTAGGCTCATTTAGAAAGAAGCAAAATACTTTGGATAGAAACACTGTGGATCATTATTTTTACTCTTCTGTTTCACCTCACTATATTAATGGTCTTTTTAGAGCATTTACTGTGTGCCCAGCACTTTGCCCTTCACTGAAAAACAGACACAGTTCTTGCTGTCAAGGAGCATGAGCACTCTGGGGGTTTAAATTTTCCTTGTATCCCAGGACTATTGTTGGACTTGGGCATATTCTATGTAGAACAATTGTTACTGTCTGTCTGCATGTTCAAACTGGTTTCCTTTTCTGTATTATGTTCATAAATATGAACAGACTGTAATATAGACAACAAATGTTTAAGGTTATAAAATGCCAAGTCTCAGCCGCTTTCAACATTTCAGTGTCTTTCCAAAGCCCGTAGGACTCTGCCATCTCATGATCGCATAACATTCTGAATGGTATGACACAAATGGAGCTGATTCTGTCAAGTAAATATAAAAATCACAGATCGCAGGAAACTAAAAATTATAGTCTATTAAAATTGTTTAAGCCTACCTACTTAAAAAAAATCTAATTCTTAGCAATATAAGGTAAGGAATCTTATTTTAAAAGCTTTAGGTATTGAGATTGAATTGCCAAAAGTTGGTTTGTCTTTGTAATACTTCTTTGACTACTGGGTACATTCAACATTTATTTTATTAGTAATTGCCTCTTTATAGTCCTGCATATCTAACACACATCTGGGGACATTGGATGCCTATGACTTATAGAGCAATTTTTGTATATACAAAAGATTATGACTTTTCATATCCTACTCAGTATATTCACCCCACTTTTAAATGTTTCCTTAACTGAGGAGCCCTCCTATTATTTCTGTGAAACATATTTTCCACTTATATATTCTTCATGTTCATCCTTCCTACTTAGGGCACACAGAAAGTATTTTTATGAAAAAGATCACAAAAAATATAAAGGATATAAATGGCAATTGCTTTAGAAAATCTTTTTTAGAAACATATAAATATCTGAAGCTCCATTATGTGCATATCCAAATTCTAACAAAAAAATTCATAATTTTTTTGATACGTGACATTGCTAGACCATGAGAATTCAGCAACAGAAATCTTCTAGTACAAAAGTGGGAGAAAAAATTACTGTTGTCAGAGGTAGGCAGTCCCTAAGCCTTAATATACAAATACCTTCTCTCAGTGATTTCATAGCTTCCCTGAAACTACTCAATTATGAAAGAAACAAAGATTATGTTTGTCTTTCATTATTACTTCTTTTATAATAGAAAGTAAGACATAAATAATTTTCCCTCATTATCTTTCTTTACAGAGTCTTGATTTGCATTTGGCCAGTGCACCATTTAACAATATTAATTGGATCATCCTTTTATCCACCTAAAAATAGCCATTGAAAGATTATATACAATCATTTTGTACCAGACCCAGCAAGTCATTTGTGAAAGAACAAATCCTTCTATAAGTGATGTCACGTAGTCTAATACACATTAGGAAAAAATGAGTACTTGTGAATAACTGATCTACAGGGAAAACCACATTTTTATGTAAGTCTAGAAAGGGAAGAAGAAAAGTAATTTTAGGTGTCTGGTACATTAATCTTCAAGAAAATACTGAATATATAATTTGTTTTGAGGATCATTTTTACCCTGTGAACATTTTAGATTACTTTTTTATATGAGAGAAAAGAAAAATGACCCTCACTCAACTAATTACTACTGACAGCACATTATATGAAGAGACATTACATCATGAAAGAGCAAGAAGTTTCCTGTCTCAAAGCAGTTTCAAAGCTGGATGGAAATTGCATTCTTTCACTTTATACTCCCATTCCTAATCACTAATTTTTGCAATCAGGTATGAGAGTGATGAACTGTGGAACTGGAAAATTTCATTTTCCAGCTACCTGTACATAAAAAGCATGCAAAAGAAACCCATTAACTTCTCTTCGGAAGTAACTGAAGGAGACTAACTTCTGTCTGAGCAGCTTTTGCATAGGCTCAAGAAGCATAAATACAAAGAGTTCTTTGCTTAATTGGCTATCTAGGAGAGCAGAGGCTTTGCTTTTTAAAAAATTTTCCACAAGGGCACACTCTCGACAGGAAATGATTCACATTGAAGATTCTCAAAGTTTGGATTGGGTTATCTAAAGGAATAAATAATTACAAACTATAAGTACATATTTAGGTTTAATTCTATCTTAAAATGAGTTTCCCATTAAGCTGTACACCTTGTCTTGCCTATTCTCCATTTTTTCAGGGCTCTGGTGGGATGTTAACTCCTCTACAAAGTTGTTTCTGATTCATCAAGTTTTTCACAAGATGTTAAGTATTTTCCTCTCTGTTTCCTTCCGGCATTTGTACTTAATTCTATTATAGCTGTTGCCATACTATGCTTATTTTCTTATGTTTTAGTCTTTAATTCCAAAATAAAAATTTCTCTAGGCATGGGCCCTATCTTCTATGCATCTATCTCCATATTTAGCATAATATATTATTTTGGCTTTTCCCAAAAGTAAACTCTGAGTCAAGGGTTCAAGTGCCAGTAGTTTATTTGGGAAGTGCGGCGAACACTGGTAGAGAAATAGGGTTAGTGATTCAGAAAAGGGGAAGCCATTAACTGGTGAACTATTAAGTGGACCACTATGTGTTAAATGCTAGGGAAAACATGGAAAAATGATCCAAAACCTAGACTTCTGAATTATCCTTCCTGAGGAGTGAGGGAGTTGGGTAATTAAACACCAACTAACAAGAGTTATTGATTGAGGGCTGCTAATTCTTTGACACTCCTGACTGCTGCCTTGCACGTGAGCACCACAGCTTTTCGGACTTTAAAGAAAAAGAACCTTCAGGCACATGCCTGCAGATATCAGCATTTGGAAGCCTATCTGAACAAAAGAAAAATTACAAGGGATATGAAATATGCAGTGGGTGCTAGAATCTGCGTGTAGCACTGCTCAGATCCACTCAGGCTTCATGATAAATTTCTTCCCTCTCATTGCTGCTGCTTTAATATAGTTGTCAATCACAATGTGGGAGGGTCAGAGGAAGATTTAATAAAGGAGGTCTAGTGGAACAAACTACAGTTCCCACTAACCACAACTGATACTCATTTTCTTTCTCCTACACCATTCATTCCAGAGTCCCCTCCCTCTCAGCCATCACCTCTGTTCTTCTGGATTGTTAATCTAATGGCAAAACTCTTGCCCCCTTGCCATCTTGCCCTTGTCAGCCTGAGTGCTGCAGGTGCCTGTTTGCAGTTATTACCAGACACGGAAGCACAAAGTGTTGCCCAAGTGTATCTGTCTTCCCCCATCACATAGCAGCAAACTTACATCCTCATATTAATCAGGACCAATTATCCCTTCTGATATAAAAACACCTTTTTTGCCTGTTCATCCATTGGTCAATCAGATGTAGTCATAAGTTTTATTTTAGTGTGTCAAATGTAGTGGTGCGCTGATCTCTCCTCCACAAGTCCTCCTCTCCACTGTGTTACACAATGGTCCCTCCACAGTGATGCTCCTTAGTGAACATCGTCAGGGGACACAGAGATCTGTTATCTCTGTGCCTAATCCCATAGGTACATCCACTTCCCCACTTGCCCCCAACAACTTGTTTTATGTTTAAATGTTGCTGTTTTAGGTCCTTGACCAACCAGCTAAGCCATCAGTGGCTGCTCCGCATTCTGTGCACATCTTGATTTCGGGTCAGTTCTCCCCCCAGAATTGATTATCTGAATCTCTGTCCACTGAGGTACAGTTTCCTCATCACCGTCATTCAAAGCCACATTTTAATAGTACTCTGGTGTAGCAACAGCAGTGCATCTTAAGCTTGTGCAGTCTATCTGTCCAGCTATCTATGAGCCAGGCTTTAGTTTTTCTCTTTTCCAATAGCTGGGCAAAAGGGAACCCCCTAGGAGACCACAGGTATAAGCTGGGGGAGAGACATCAGTGAAACAGGATACTGTCACCTGCATGTGCAAGTTACTTGTGCTCTTCAAAACTGATTGGGGCAGATTCAAAATGTTGTGTGATGGATTGTTTCTGCACCTGCTTGCCTCTGCGACTCAGAGGTTTTTATAATACCCAGCTCAGGGCGGGCAGCTCTGGATGCATATTCACTTAATGTCTCATGCTCAGTTGCTCAGTCTCTACTAGGGCTCTACGGCAAATCAGAAGCTGATTTTAAACAGTGAATAGTTCACTGCTGCAGTTGGCATGCCCTTGCCCCAAAGCCCTGAGGGTCTGTGCTATGATACTCCTATCAGGGCTCGCAACAGATAGCTACAGAATGTGCCACAGATAGCTGAGTTGACAGCTTTCCAAACCATCTGATAAACGTGTAAAGCTGTATTCTCAAGTATGGTATGTGCTGTCTTCAAAATATGGAGAAGGCTACTAAGCTCTGTGCCTTTTTTCTTGGTGACAGGGGGTGTAAGGTGCAATAACTTGTCCTTCATCTTAAAGGAGATATCTTGGCATACCACTAATCTCTGGACACTTAAAGACTATACTTGTGTGACATGTGACTGATTCTTTAAATAATTTATCTCATATGCTTTGACGTACATGGCTTTACCAGGGCATCCAGTGTGCTTACCACTTACATTTCTCAGGTCAGGTTAATATGGTGCCGTCAATACAGTAGTAGGTCAGTGTGATGCAATGTGAAGTGTCCAGATGATCAAGCTCCCTTCTGATTTTATTGTGACAAAGGTCAGGAGAGTTGACACAGTTCTGTGACACAGCTGTAAATACATGCTGCTATTCATTCCAAGTGAATGCTAATTATTCTGATTCTCCATGATAGGGATTGAAAGTATATATTTGCTAAATTAATGTATTTGCTACATTAAGCACAGTACGTGTGCTGAAAAAGGGAAAAATGTCAAGGGAGAATACAATCCTATAAATGTCAATTAAGAATAAAAATAAATAGGAGCTCTTAATGGTATCATACACATTTCTAGTTCAGAAAATTTATTGCTATCAACACTTGCCTGAAAAATTGTTATCTACAATGTACTTGTGATACCTTAATAAGGTTTTAAGCATACTCACATACAGACTTCCTTTTCGTAAATATTATTTCTATGATATGAAAATAAAGGACTCATTATAATCCCCCTTTGAAGCTGACTGTACATATATAGGAGATCTTTTTCAAGTAATAAATGCCAAATAATGCATTTGTAGATAATATAGTTATCCTCAAATAATCCTTAAGGGATAACATTGAAGTCTAGAAAATTTGATTTATCCATAAAGTTAAATTAAGTAGACAATCAAAGCTTGGAAACTTTTCTAAAGAAACCTGTGTGATAAGTTTAATGACATGTAATGACAAACATGGCACTGAAAATATAGGTACACTTTTGAGTTTCTCATCTACCTATTTTTCACTGACCTGCGCTATTTTTTATTTGAGCTTCAGAGCTTTGCCATTTCCCATCTGCCAAGCCTTACTCCAGGCCTCCAGTTAACAGGTGCATAGTTGACATTTGACAATGCCTTTCATTTTTCCTTATATTTCCTTTTTTATGTACAGAAAAGGAAGTGAACACATGCTTGTAGAACATCCTTTAACAAGTTCTTACCAAGGAAAGATTCATGAAAATAGAAAGGAAAGGTAGTGTGCAATCTTGGTTTCTATAAAAACTTACTTACTGGTTAAAATTACTTCAGATTTGGAGATTTCTCAGCACCTGCATTGAAGACAACATTCATTGGCATTTCCTTTAGCTGTCTTTTCTTAAGCAAATTAGATTTTACAGAGAGCGTGCATTGAAGTCATTTAGAAGAAAAATGTTTCTGGAATGCTACATTTCATATAACCTGAGTTCTAATCTACATCCTATGGCTTACAAACATGCCTTTAGTCAATTTATGTGAACTTTCTAAGCCTTGGTTTTCTCATCCATAAAGAGGAAGAATACATTCTCATTCATACTTACATGCAATGCTTGTACTCTTATTTTACCAAGATGTAAGTATTAAACGAGTGATAAATGATAAAATGTTATGTACTGTAGCTTCAGGCCCATGGCAAACAAACAAAAATTTCTACCCAATTACATTAGCTTAGAAGTGAGAAAATAAATGTATGATTTCTCAATTGCCTTTGATAATGGTCATTTGTCTTTCACATTTTTAAACTTGGAAATTCTATTCAGCTTCTTCAGTCTATTGGCAATGCCATAAATTAGGAGAGTGCTCACCAGTTTTAATGTTGTCAATCATTTTTCACTTAACAGAAGATTCCTTTTAATTTTTTTCATCTTAACTATATTGATAGCAAAATAATTTATCAAATTGCATTATCATTAAACTAAATTCCTAATGAATTTAGTCAATTTTCAAGCAATAAAATGCCAAATAATGCATCTTTAAATAACATAGTAGTATGGTAGAGAGTGCTTAAGGGATAACGTTGAAGACTAGGAAATTGAATTATATTGAAATGGCTGTCATATTTGTACCTCTTACTGAATTTCATAAATTTCCAAAAATAAAATAATAGTCATACCCATGAAAACCTGAAAAGGCACCAAACTTAGTATTCTGTTTCCTTCTACTTCTTTGGTCTTCCTCCTGACAGTTTCTAAGAAGTGTCAACTCACTCTTTAATATCAAGCTTACTCAAATGAATATGAGCTTAGTGATCAAATATCTGAGTCTGGAACTAGGTCCATTAAGGTCTCAGTTTCCCCATTTACAATTAGGAGTTGTCAGGAGGCTCAAATTTGACCATGCATGCCAAACACTTTGTGTGTCTAAGGCCCTACCACAAATGCCCACATTTCCATATATGCTGGCTTCCTCCTCTGCAGCACATTCCTTGTTATAATGAAGTGTTTTCTTTGCCTTCTTGGGGAACATAACCTCACAGACAAAAATGAGGGCTGTAGCAACATGATGAGACATTCCCAGGCACATTCTTGAAGCTCCTCATGGGAGCTAAGTGTGCTTCGCTAGGATGATGAGTAAGAAAATCTTTTCAACAGCTGCCTGTCACTGACAGATGACAACCTAGCAGGAAGGACTCTCATCTCCACCCCAACGCTGGGTTGATGTTAGCCCTACATGGCTGCTGTGAACAGATGTGCTTGTAACATTCTAGCTAAAGGTGAAACGGGGTGGTCAACGCAGCAAGGTGACAGTGAGTGTTAAGAGGTGAGCTGGACAGAGTTGGCAGGTACCAAAGTGGGCAATTAGGAAAACAAGCCAAACTAAAAGCAACAATTAAGACTTCATTCACCTCCTGTGACAGCAAAAATCAAGCCAGAAAGAAGGTGATGTCTCCTTCCATGTTCTGTTTTTCCTCAGGGAACATCACTGGTGGGGGTCATAGGTATCGACACCAATGGGAGAGAATGTCTTGCTGCAGAGGGCACCCTGAACAAGAGGCTCCTGCCACTGGATGGACCCAGGGGCCAGAGAGAGGAAGATGGGGAAGGGATAGGGGTGGAAAGTACTGAGTACTGGGACAGAGAGGAGAAAGTATCTTCAAGCCTCTTCAATATGGAGGTCTGGCAGAGGTACCTCTGTAGGGCCTAGGCTGAGAGTCCCTAGATAAAAAGGCCTCTGAACAGAGATGCTTTGGCTAGGAATGCAATATATGCCAGCGTGTGGCTGGCCTGGGGATGCTGAGTCCTCGACTGTAACTCCCTGCAGACTGTGCACCAAGTCTGAGGTAGACGGCAGCTTTCTGCCATGAGGTCTGCCAAGTGAAGCTTTTATGATTGCCTGAAAAAATCCCAGATAGGATATTGGCCTGGAGCCAGCCTTCTCAGTGAGATTGCCGCCCTCATCATCCCTCCTCCAACCCCAAACATATAATACTTCTACTTCTTCCTGAGCATGGACAGAGATAAGCTTTTGACTTGTAATGGGAACCAAATTAAAGTTACAAGTCACAAGATACAAAACAAGAATTTGGCAACAAACAATTATTAATGTTTTTAGAAGAATAAAGAGCAAGGAAACTTTTTTAAAATTATTGCTACAGACAGGAACTTCAAGTAACTGAGTTAGAAACAAGTGTAGCAACAGTCATCTATTCACTAAAATTCAAATAACTTGTGTTTTGCTAACAGTTAAAAATATAAAAACTATAACATATTTAATGAAAATGGTAATTAATTAAGAAAAAGTTAACTGATTAGCAACTAAATATTAACCTTTTTCTATTGATTTTGCTGGAATTAATACTATATTGTGTAAACATTGTAGTAAAATGTAAAATGTAATTCGCCCTGTAGAGAAAAGATGTGGAAACAACCCAAGTGCCCATCAATTCATAAGTGGATTAATAAAATACAGTATATGTATACCATGGAGTACTACTCAACCATAAAAAACAATGGTGATCTAGCACCTCTTGTATTATCCTGAATAGAGTTGGAGCCCATTCTACTAAGTGAAGTATCACAAGAATGGAAAAACAAGCACCACATGTACTCAACCATCAAATTGGTATTAAATGATCAGCACTTATGTGCACATATAGTAAGTAACATTGAGCAGATGTTGGGCAGGTGAGGAGGGTAGGAGGGGATGGGTATATTCACACCTAATGGGTGCGGTACACCCTGTCTGGGGGATGAACATGCTTGAAGCTCTGAATCTGGTGGGGTAAAGGCAATATATGTAGCCTAAACATTTGTACTCCTGTAATATGCTGAAATAAAACAAAGAAGAAAGAAAATAAATGAGCAAAAATGAACAAGAAAAAAGAGTGAATACATGTGAAAATCTAAATAAACACTGAATATGTAAAATCACAAAAAAGAATAAAATGTAAAACAATATAAATAAGATTATAAATAATTGGAATAACTATTTGGTAAATCATATCTCTTCTGATCAAACTATATTAATTATAAATATGGCTTTTCAAATAAGAAAGGATAGTCTAGTTATTAAATGGTGTTGAAACAAGCAGTTGTCTCATGTCATAATCCAACATAATTTTCAAGGAAATTACATATGGAAAAAAACATTTTAAGAAATAGAAATATAGAAGAAAATGTTGGCAAGTAGTTACCTGACTTATGGGTGTAAATGTCCTTTCTAAGTGTTGTGGCTACACTGTAGAAACAGAATAGACTCCCAGCCATAATTTTTGTTCGGATGGTGAAGACCCACAATGTCATGTACACCAAGAAGATAGGAAAACACTTATCACTCACATAATGATGCTTTTGGGGGAGAGCAAAGCAGGCTTCCCAAATTTACCTAAAAATAGCTTGAAAGAGCAAAAAATGGAGATTGGATTGGGGTTTTTATTGTGGCTGGGGCCAGGGTCAGGTTTCTTACATGCAAGCATGGACTCAAGTAGCATGAATTCCCCTATTTTGCACCAAAGGCGGGAGTATCTAGGCTTTCTTATTGGCTTGACCAGATGTGGGGCAGGAAGGGAAGATTGAGGTCTGAAGCTTAGCAGTTGTCAGAAGTTGAACATTAAAAATTGGAGTCAGAATTTTTATTACATTGAGCATTCATCAGAACATAGATGACAAAGGGGAAATCACTGATATATAGTTTTATAGTACTACTTCAACAAACATCAAAACTCCCCATAATTAAAATGACTGGTATTAAAAACTAGGTATATTCTTTATATTTGTAGAAATGATAATAACAATAAAGATTTTTGACATATGAACAAGAAAAAGGTGAAAATTCTATGGAAAATTAGCCAAACATAATTTATAGCTAATTCACAAAAAAGAAAGGCAAATAGCTAAACAGATATAAAAAATAAATACCCTAAATAGCATAAAAAATGTTTGTAATACTACAAATCAGGGATATTTGTCTTCCAGAAAAATGGCATGGATTAACAAAAAATAATAATTGGATTAGGCAGTCATACTGAGAAATGGCATTCTTATAAACTATTGATGGAAATTGTGATGGTACACTTTATTGGAGTAGTATTGGAAATAAAGCATCAAAATCTTTAAAAGCATGGAAACTCTTTGATCTGGCGATTCCACTTTTGGACATTTTACTCATGGAAGTAAAATAGATATGTATAATTATCTACAAGGATGACAAATGTATAGTTATAGATAGAAAAAATAAAACTCCAGGGACATAGGAACAATACATGCCCAGAAATACAGTGCATGTAAACCATGCTATATTTATATGATAAATATCTACATACTCTTTAAAATGATATTTTGTAAACATATTAAATTCTATGAACAATTATGGATAATTAAGCTCAAAAATAGGTTACAAAAACATGGCTTATATACATATATGTTATATATGTGCATTATAAATGATGTCATTTATTTACTGGTCTGCAGGGGTAGAAATGAAGAACAGAGGTAAGTTAAGACATTCAAAGATTATTGGAGATAGAAATAATGAGTTGGCAGAGGTACCTCTGGTGTGCATACATGTGTGTGTGTGTGTGTGTGTATGTGTGTGTGTATATATATATATATATATATATCTCCAAACTTACAGGCCTACTTGATATTTCCACTTGGAAATCTAACAAACATCTTTTGAATATGGTGACTTAAACAAGGAAACTTTTGGACAGAGTTCTCCCCCTCTAAACCTTTTCTTCTATGGTACCCCTTCTCTGTAAATGGCACCTAGGTGGCATTCTGAATTCCATTCTCTTTTCTTAACTCCCTTTTGCCATCCATCCCATCCCAAGACACATGACTCTACTTCCAAAATATTCTGAGTTTAACCACCTTCTCTTCATTTTCACTGATTCTCTTCCCATCCAAGCCACCTTCCTCTTTCGTCCGGATTAAAAGAATGGCCCCCACTTCAACTCTACACCTCTACTCCTCCTTGAGCCACGTTTCATCCCCTACCCAGAAGTTACCTTTTCCAAGGAAATCACATGATAAGCGCTCCAGTTCATAGCTCTTTAATTACTTTTAATTCATGGTAAAATAAAAGCTAAATACCTAACCATGCCCTAATCTGGCCCCTGACTACTTTTCCATCTTCACTTCATTATCAACCTCTCCCTACTGAACATCTCCCAGAATTTTTGAAATTTCTTGTATTTTCCTGTTCCATTATATAGAAGCTTATTTCCACATTAGGAGTTTGCTTTTTTTTTTCTTCCTCATGCTACCTGGAAACTCTTCTCTTATGCCTGGCTCTGTTTTATTATTCAGCCTCTGTTTCGAACTTCATATCTGCCTTTCCTTTTCTGACTAGCTGATTAAACAACCTGCCCTTTGCCCTTCCCCATCATGTTTTATATTATCTTGTTGTTTTGTTTTTATTGCCACTATATTCTGACACCAGACATTTTGTTGTTCTTACTTTGATCTTTCAGTTTTCCTCCTACTACAGTATAGGTTCCAAAAGCAGAACATTGGCTGTCTAGAAAGTATTTGCACACAGTAGGTCCTAAGTATTAATAAATAGTTGTTGCTTGAATGAATATATAAAGAGCAGAAGTGTGAACATCATTATGTTAACAGAATTATATATGGGTGGTGAAAGAATAAATAATTTTCCCTTGTTTATGTTTCCTGATCTTCAAAATTTCCCCCAATCAATGCACATCCAATTTATATAAAAGAAATGAGAAAAAATGTGAAAGTAATTTAATGCCTTTAAAGTGCCATAATTTATTCTCTGACCTTAAAAATCCTGTCTACTGAATTTAATTTCTTTTATATCTTTTTTTTTTTTTTTTGAGACAGAGTCTCGCTCTGTTGCCCGGGCTAGAGTGAGTGCCATGGCGTCAGCCTAGCTCACAGCAACCTCAAACTCCTGGGCTTAAGCGATCCTACTGCCTCAGCCTCCCACTATAGGCATGTGCCACCATGCCCGGCTAATTTTATTTCTATATATATTTTTAGTTGGCCAGATAATTTCTTTCTATTTTTAGTAGAGGTGGGGTGTCGCTCTTGCTCAGGCTGGTCTCGAACTCCTGAGCTCCAGGGATCCGCCCTCCTCGGCCTCTCAGAGTGCTAGAATTACAGGCGTGAGCCACTGCGCCCGGCCAATTTCTTTTATTTCTTCAGTGCTGTGATATGTCTCAACAAAAGAACAGCAATTTGATAAAACTGTATTTGGTGATTTCTAAGACATTGCCAGATATAATGATCAAATTTCACAGGCGGTGTTAAATGTAGAAGGTGAAAAAGGTCAGATTAATCTGTATAGATCATACAAACTTTGCCTTTTAAAAATTTCAATTGTAAAAGTAGCTGCTTATTATTTCTCTCTTATTCTTATGAGTTAAAGAGAAAATATTTAAATAATCATTATTTGAGAAATTCCATTTATTTGCTTAAGTATGAACAAATAGATTCTGCATGAAAATAGAATAATAATGTTACAAAAGCACTAGGAAAATAAAATCAAAACACTCTTTTTTTTTTCCTCTTTTCTTGGATCTTGAAGTTGTACATTTTGCTTTACACTGCATATTTTCCAGCTTTCATGGAGTGAAATAAAATTAATGGGAAAAAGTTGTAACAGCAGAGCCCAAACTAAAGTCTGTGAAAATCATTACTGGTGTTCTCGTTACTGACACATGCCACATTCCATGACCAAACGTGTGATTTTATTAAGATTTTGCTATATAATGAATCATTAATTTCATATAAATACAAATTGAACTCCCTAAAGCAATAAATATTAAAAAAAATTATTTCCCATATTGAATGACAATTTGAGAAATGGAGATTTTAGAAATAATCTAAGTAAAAGATATTGCTATATTTCTGATGATTTTTGATCTTGAAAATGGATATTTCTGGCTTGAAAATTATAGCCCTAAATATTCTTCACACACAATTCCAGCATCCAAATAAAATTGAAATAGTTTAAAAGAATTATTTCATTCCTATAAAAACTTCTATTCATAAGAATACTTCACATTCTTGGTTATCAATTACTTTGCTTCTCATTTGAATATTTGTTGATTTGGTCTAATAATTATGTAACATCCTATTTATGCTGTATCATGTGGAATGGAAGACTAATAAAATCAATAATGGATATAGCAGAGGGAAGAAGAAAAAATACATCTCAGGAAGATCGTTCATGGACATCAAAACAAATCAATAAGAGCACAGAAGGCTGTTTCAATTATATTTAGAGGGAGGACATGAGAATTGAGAGGGAATGCATTTCCTTTCCTTTATTGCTTAAACTATAAAACTATGAAGCATTAAATGTCTTCGGGGAGCTCACCCAAGTTTTGGAAAAATAAGGATTGATTCTTTGGAATTTGATGCATTTCTTTCCAGAATACAAGCTCCTCCAGAGTTAGAGTGCTAAAAAAAATGCTGGGAACAGGAGAAAAAGAGAGCAGGGAGAAAAAATATCAATAAAATAAATAATGATGTAAAGACAATTCACAAGTGATATACACATTAGTAATACTCATCTTGAAGGGTAATATTTAAGTCAGCATGAAAAGTGAGCCACTGGAGAATCAAGATTAAAATTAAATCACATGTGTGTTCAATAATTATGTGAGTAGAAGCTAAACACATACATTAGCAAATGCAAATGATTCTTTCAATTAGATATCAACAAATGAGGTCCAAGCAGAAGCCAAGCTGTTTGGTCTTGATAATTTTTGTTACAAAGCTCCAGCATTTCAGTGATATTCCCCTGAGTATCCCTGGACTCAATCAATCACAAGGAATATTAGTTTAATACTTTTAAAAAATTACATTTTTTTCTTTATTGCAATTGAATATTTTGAGAACATTTTATCCCATTTCTTCTCTAATTAGTCAAAGGCAACAAGATGCTTATCAAACATCCAATAAATTTAATCAATAGGTGAAAAATTTATCTTAAATATAGCAATATATTTTACTTTATCCTAGAAATTGGTGCTGGGTTTAATTCATAGCAAAGAAAGATTTCTTTGTTGTAACCCACAGAATTCACATGCCACAATGGAAAGGGAAAAGACTATATCTATATACGATTGAAACTGTAGCCTCGGTATCACATTTTACATATTTTATTTTATTATTAATACAATTTCCCAATAACTATAAAGCATTAGTAATATTATTGTATTATATATTTGAATAAATAGTGGTACATGAGCTTAAGTAAATTGCTCTAGTTTACATAGCTACTCAGTGGTAGAGTTGAGATTTAAAGAACTATATGACTAAGAATCCTATATTACTAACCCTCAAACAAGCATTCTAATATGGAGATAGAAAACACTCGTTTTGGGTACACATGGTTACGTTCTTAAGTTTGTTTATCCAACTTCCTACTTAACATCACACTTGAATGTCTCATCCTCAGTAGGTACCCAGCTGAGTTATCTCTACCCACACACCTAAAACGGCCTCTGCTCCAACATGTCCTACCTCAGGAAGGGCCAAACAGTGCATACAGATGGTCACATCTGATGTTTCACCCTCAACCCTTTCTTTCTGAATCCCCAAATGAAAACAACTCATTATTTCTATCTCCAATAATCTTTGAATGTCTTAACTTCCCCTCTGTTCTCCATTTCTAACCCTACAGTCCAGCAAATAAATGACATAATTTATAATTACAAAATTTTAAAGTCCAGTGAAATACCAACTCTAGAAAAGTTGAACATTCACTTAAACTATAAAAATAATTCTTAATTTGTAATTCTTAAGTCACTGGTTTCATTGAGTGCTAAATCTATTCCACTATTTCTAGACGTAGCTATAAGTTTTAATTAAGAACTAATTGACCTTTAATTTCAATAACAAAATATTAATTTCTAATAATTCTAAACTTTCATCTGTAAAGAAATTAAAGGACTATGTTTTTGGTTGAAACTAAGATAATTGTTAAGAAAAGAAAAATTCATCTAAATTTTTTAAATTTTATTTTTAAAATTTAAATAGTAATTGGCTTTGTGTTTCCTTTGATATGAAATTCCATGAATTTTAATATATTTATATATATTTGTTAAACCTCTACCGCAATCAAGATTAAAAGGAAGAGTTTGTTCCTTTTTATTTTAATTAGTATTCCATTTTGCAGGTATATCACAGTTTGTTTATTCATTCACCCACTGAAGGATATTTGGGTTGTTTCTAGTATGGAGCAATTATAAGTAGAGCTGAAAGAAATATTCATGAACAAGTCTTTTTGTGAACATAACCTAAGAATGGAATTGCTGGATTATATGGTAAGTATGTGTTTAATGTTGTAAGAAATTTCCAAACCTTATTCTAGAATAGCTGTGCCATTTTGCATCTGACCAGCAATGTGTGAAAGAATTCTAGTTGCTTCAAAACCTGGCCAGCACTTGGTATTATCATTCCTAACATTCCAAGTTTGCTTTGGCTATCATTTCTCTCTGTCTGAAAAACTTCCTTTAGTAGTTCTTTTAGAGCAAGTTTATTGCCAACAAATTGTCTAAATTTTCTTCATGAAAAATGTCTTAATTTACCTTCATTTTTGAAGGATATTTTCTCTGGATATAGAATTCTGGTTCTATTTTTAACAGTTGAAAAATATATTAATATCATTTGCTTTGAAGAATCCTGAAAGAAAGGTATAGTCATAAGTATGTAATACTAATGTGTAATAATTATTGAAATGGAGTTAAAAAGCTTTAATTAAAAAGCATAGATTATGGAAAGAAGGATGGATACCAGTTATTTCATACATTCCTTTCAGCATTCAGTAAAAAATCCATTCAATAAAAAAATAATGATGACCAAGAGAAAACCCAGACAATTAAGAGGCCCATACATTATCTGGACATTACAAGTATCAGACACTGAAATAACTGTGAATAATATATTCAAGAAAACATATACCAAAATGAAATCTAAAAAATAAATGCAATTTCCAAAACTTGGAATCAACTGTGGTACATTCAGATAATGGAATCTTAATCAACGCCAAAAAGAAATGAGCTAGCAGTCAAGTGATAAAAAGATATGGAGAGAACTTAAATGTATCTTACTAAGTAAAAGAAGTAAGTGTGAAAAGGCTACATAATGATGCAAACTATACAATATTCTAGAAAAGGCAAAATTATGGAAGCAGTAAAAAGATCAGTGACTGCCTGAGGTTAAGAGAGAGGGAGAGATGGACAGGCAGAGCACAGGGTATTTTTAGAGCAGTGAAAATACAGTATGATATTATAATGGTGGATACATGTCATTATAAATTTTTTCAAGCCCATAGAATGTATAATACCAACATTGAACCCTAATAGAAACTATAGACTCTGGGTGATAATGATGTGTCAATGTACATTGATCAGTTGAAACAGATATATCACTCTGGTGGGGGATGTTGATAATGGTGGATAATGGGGAGACGCTGTGCATGTGTGGGGCAGGGAAATCTCTGTACCTTCCACTCAATTTTGCTGTGAACCTAAAACTTAAACTACATATCAGGTTATATAAACAAAAGCCTTAGATCCTTAGATGACTTCAGCCCTTCAGGAGAAATATCTCTGATACTGTATCCTGGAGATGACAGAAAGACTCAAAAGGAAAAATTATTTCTGTCATGTATCTTTTTTTTTTTTTTGAGCACTTGAAACTCTTTTTACAAGAATGAATTTGAAATTATTATAATATTTTACTTGTTTATTAAATTTTGCTTATTTATTTACTACTGTTATAAAAATTAGTAATGTAAGAATATGGATTTTGTTGGCATACAAATATTTTAATTTGTAAAATAGAATAAGCAGTCTTATATGTGTGTTAATAGCTCTGGTTACAGGAAATGACTTATGTTGATTTACCATACTCTATTTTCTCACTGTGATCGATGGCTGTATATTCTACTAATTGCGCACCATTTGGGGAATGGTAATGCTTGAAGGTGCTGACTCAGGAAGGGGGTGGTGGGGAAGGGAGGGATATATAACTACATGATGGGTGCAACGTGCACTGTCTGGGGAACAGACACGCCTGGAGCTCTGACTTGGGGGGAAAGGCGGTACATGGGCAACGTATGTAACTTGCAATTCTGTATCCCTCATAACAATAAGATGATATAAAATAATAAAAAAAAAACTGTCTCATAAAAAAAAAATACTGGATTAGTTAAGATTGCTTAATGTCTCAGGTAAAACAGCAAATTATTTTTACTACTCCTACATACAATTTTAGAACATCTATTGCGAAGCATAATAGAAGTTGCTATTTTTATCCCAAAGTAAGAGTGTATTAAAAAGCATTTTGATTAAATAAAAATAATAGAGGTGTTATTCACTGGTCTGGAGTGATTGACCAAGATTAAAGGATTGCTTCCTGCTTTAACAACTAAAATGAAAAGTAACACTAGTTGTAGATAGAGTGGAAAATAAAATGACAGGCAAATCAATTTTTTAAGAGCCTATGTTAGCTTTTTCAATCTATGAAGTATGCATTGCATTCCTCATTCTTTTGGGTGTTCATTTAAAATAATTATGCTTAATTTGAGAATTCACTGAAAAATAACTTGCAGCAAGCTCTTGGATATTAGGTTTAGCAAGGATCAGATTTAAAAAATGCCACGATGGTAGAAATACATATGATACATATAGATACATATATATATGAAACATGGATATATGTGGGTACAGATAGAGATATATAGATAAATGTATAAGGCATTGTACATATATAAATGTATATTATCTCTTTCTATCTAAATATATCTCTTGTTGCTTGCATCTGAGATGTTAGAATCATTTTTGTTTGAAGGACTTTACATACCCTATGAAAAATAGACCCTTCTGAAAGAAATGATATTTTTATGTATTTTCCATGATAATTTTTATTAGGTAGAATGTATTCTACATTATATGTTGTTCAGATTGGTATTCTTGAGTCACTTTTCATCAGCAAAAATCATGGATCATAAACACCTGATGCTACTAACGAGTAATTTGTATTGAGGCCTTATTATTCACCTTTGCCTCTACTTCTGATGGTGCCTTCATGAGCTCTCACCCGAACTATTGTATTAACCCCTCCTAAAATGTGGGATCATTGCTAACTGACTGACTCAATGACTATTTATTGAATGTCAATTATGTACCATGCACGGTTATTTTAGATCTGGAAATATATCAATGAACAAAGCAACCTTTATGAAGTTTACATTCTTGTTGAGAGTAAACCAGATACACGAAGCGATGGGATCATGGGAAGAAAAACACAGTTGTAAAAGGAAGAGGTTACTCTTACTAGCTTATCCATTAAAAAGAAAAATCCTGCACTTTCTTTCAGTTTTTTCACTCACTGAGTAGCATTCCTAAAAAAATAAAAAGAACATAGACATGATACTTCAGAATATCCAGGTAATTATAATTCATTGAGTTTAGTGTAGAATTCTTAAAAATATTCACACTGAGCATGCAAGCCCAACTTATGACACAGTTTCTTTGCCCTGGAGGAGCTTCTGGTCCATGTTGTATGGCACCATTTAAAAATCCCAGAAGTCCTGATTTTCCTGCGCTTTGAGCTATACAAACTGAGGAAAATGCAGTGATAGCCACACACCATCAGCACCTAGGGTGGACCACTGGCTCAAAACAAGTGCTTTATTTGGATGGCTTTAGATATTTGAGGAACATTTATGCTGACCAAAAAACGTTTTTTCCTTTTTTTGAAACTTTGATAGGGTATTGCAATTGAAACTGATTTTCAGTAGCAACGGCTTTTAGCTAAATAAAATGAGTTCTGCAAAACATATAAAAAGACCAGCCATTTTTACTGAAGCCAGCCATGGTAGGAAATCAGAAGCTCTGGAGGTCTTTAGTCATGTATGTTTTCTTATTATCAAAGTAGCTGTTGAAGCCTGATGCTTAAAAGCTTCTACCTAAAACAGATGTAACTTTATGAAATCTCCACGCAGAAAGCCTTGCATAAAAAGAGATCATTTGGAAACGTAGTAATAATTACTGTTATTTCTTATAATAGCCCAGAATGCCTGAGAAAATTCTTCTTTACCCAGATAGGGAATGTCATGGGTCCATTAATCCATATATGAAGTGTATCATAAAAATCAGCTATGTGGAGTGACTTTAATTAGTTTGCCACCAGAAAAGATTCTAATTTGGTCATCCTTTCCCTGCATTTGAATCACTTAGTCAAAATATATGGCAAAAAATATATATTCCTTTTTTACTTTATGTAGAAGTTTTTGAATTCATTGTGAGTTCACTTTATAACTTTGAATTAGTTTTTAATGGATTTACATGTTCAATGAATTATTTTTAAGTAGGAGTAAAGAAATAAAAACATTGGAAGAAAAAGCTTGCTAATGTAGTATCAAGTATCCTCCTTTCTTGCATGTTTGTGTTCAAGAATATTTGTTCTGAGAACATTTGACTGAAAGCTAAATCTTTTGAGTAATTGACTTCTCAACATCAGCTAGCTACATGTGACAAAAGCAAGGACTTGCTTTTCTTTCTCCCGGCTGATTAAGAAAATCAAGTCTTTTTTACACAATTCAAATAGAGAAATTGAAAGCATTAATAATTGTTTCAAAAAGACCATGGTGAAAAACATGAAAACACAGAGATTAAAGTACTTTAAAGGTCTTAGATTCAGTTGATTCACAGACTAAAGTCACATTTTCATTCATTCTCTCACATTCTTCTCACAATGCTACAGTATTGTTCTGGAAATCATGATTTGACTATGTGACTATAGAATCTACAAATAAGGCACTGAATATTTTTGGTCTTCATTACTTGAAATTCAAGTTCCCCCATATCTTGGGGGATACATTCTAAGACCCCCAGTAGATGCCTAAAACTGAAATGAATACTAAAGTGTAGATACTGCAGGCAAAGGGATGATTCATGACCTGGGTGGGATGTAGAAAGCCAGTGTGAAATTCTATCATGCTACTCAGATCAGCGTACGATTTAAAATTTATGAATTGTTTATTTCTAGAATTTTCCATTTAATATACCCCTGGTCGACTGCGAGTCACTGAAAATGTGGAAAGCAAACAGCGATAAACGGAAACTACCGCATATAGATAAGAACATATGATAATATTATTCCTGTCGATATTGTATTTTTTCAAAGAACTTTATAGTGGAGGCAAATTATTTAGAATTTTACATACATTAACTAAGAAACAATTACTCATTAGGATTTCAAGCAAAATTCTGGTTTTATATGTACAAATTTCCATAGAGAAAGAAGAATAGAGTAAGTAATCTTTCCTTAGTGGCTTATAATCTATTCCAAAGCCTGGTAATTACTGAGCCAGCACAGCTGCCCAAGGAGAACTCATGTTGAATACAGCATTTGGTAGAATCAGACTACCACTTCACAGCTAAAAGAAACACAATTGTTTTTGGTACTGTGTCCTTCAAATATAAATGTCACCTGTAGAGAGTAATCAAGGGAAGTCTGCAGTTCTCAAGAACTTTTAGCAAACTGTATTCATTATCGCCACTAATTTTCCTTAAAATACTATATTTATAAATTGCTATGAAAAACTGAGCCAATAATTTCATGGCATTTTAACATCATAATCACCTGATATAATAATACAGAAATATATATGTAAACTAAACAAGAAAAATGCTTAATAAGCTGAAAAGAATATTTGTATTACCTAAAAATGTAAAAATGTAACTATCTGAAACTTTTTTAAAAATAAAAAATAACTTATATTACCATAAAAATAAAAAACTCTCCAAATTTTCACCTATTCTATCTCTCCCCTTATCACATTTCACAAAAAATTCAAAAAATATTCAAACTTTTAGCCAAGATTGCATTCAAAATTCACACTTTGAAAGTTCTGCTCCTTCATCTCAACAAGTAACAATGATAAAGTACAAAAGCAGAAAAAATTAAAAACTCTCTTTTCTCAAAATAAGATAATCAGTTACATGAAAAAAAATCGAAGATAAATGCTTAGAAGTGCAAAGGACTGAAGCCCATTCAAAGGATGAGACTTCCCAGCAAAATTGCAAAACAAATATAGATGATCCTTGAACAACACAGGAGTTAAGGGTGGCAATCCCCTGCACAGTCAAAAATCCATGTATGACTTTTGACTCCCCAAAAACTTAACTACTAGTAGCCTCCTATTGATCAGAAGCCTTACTGATAACATAAACAGTGAACTAATATATATTTTGTTTGTTATATGTTTGACATACCATATCCGTACAATGAAAAGGATTTAGCACCCTTGTGAGAAATCAGTTGGTCATAGATGTATGAGTTTATTTTGGAACTATCAATTCTATTTCATATCAGTGCTTATGCCAGTACAATGCTGCTTTGATTACTATGGCTCTGTAGTAAATTTTGAAATTCTGCACTGTGAATCCTCTGACATTCTTCTTTTTTACCCAGATTGTTTTGACTATTCAGTCCCCTTACAATTCCAGATGACTTTGAGAATCAGCTTTTCTACTTCTGCAAAAGATGTGGTTGAAATTTTGGAGGGGTTTGTATCGAATGGAAATAATTTTGGATATTGTTGATATCGTAACAATATTGTCTTTGTACCCAACCATCCATGATCATGGGGATTTCTTTCCATTTAGTTAGGACTTTAATTTTTTTCAGCAATGGCTGGTAATTTTCAGTGTACAATTCTTTCACCTCCTTGGTTAAATATATTCTTGAATTTTTTTTTTTTTTAGATATTATTGTAAATAGAATTACTTTTTTGATTTTTCTTTTGAATTATCCATTGCATGTATACAGAAACATAACTAATTTCTGTGTGTTGATAATGTACCCTGCAACATTGCTTAATTTATTTATTTGATCTAGTAGCTTATTAATAGATTCTTTGGGATTTTCAATGTACAGGATCATGTCATATATGAATAGAAATAGTTCTATTTCTTTCTTTCCAATCTGGATGCCTTTCCTTGCCTGATTGCACTGGCTGGAACATCTACTACAATGTTGAATAGTAGTAGTGAAAGTGGGCATCCTTGTCTTGTTTTAAATGTGTTTTCAAATAAATACTAAAGGAAAATATTAAACATAAGAAAGTTACAAAATAAAACAGCAAATATAAAAAACTAAAAGAATAAGTTTTTTAAAATTCTAAATTAATATAAGTATAGAATTAATTAAAACTTAACATTTTTAAAAAGGAGAGATAATACTTAGCTAGCTTTTTGAAAAGTGCTATCAATCAAATTATAAACAAGCCTCAGGTTGTTGATAATTTCTGGAGAATAATGTAGAATAATTCTATCAGAATATGATACAAAGTAGGCTTTAATTACATATATAATTTTCTTTCATGACTAAAGCTAATATGGTGGGTTCATGAATGTTTGTTATATAATTTTCTGTACTTTCATGTATGGTTTAAATATAGCAAAAATTATGTACACACAATTTAAAAGAAGATACAAAGAATGTATAGTTTTTACAATGTTCTTACATATTTTAAAAATACATTTATCCTCTAATTTTTGTCTCATGAAAAATAATCTTAAGACACAGAAATAACAGCTTAAATAATTTTCTTGCAGAGGAATGAAGTAATAACCACAGGAGATGGGGGAAATCTAACATCAAAACAGACTTCAAAGTTATTGTTCTTTTAAAATTTCAGATATTTATGAAAATTAACTGCCATTCATTTTCAATCTGTGCTTAATTTTAATCATAATTGTTAATTTTATTGGTGTACTGTAAGGCTGGGCCACAAAAAAATAAGAAACTAAAGATGCTAGAGTTTAGCAAAGAAATGAATGGATGAATGAAAATGCCATGTACCTCAAGACATCAAAACAATGTAAATTTCTATATGAAACAAAGTTCCATTGAACTCAATTCTCTTGAGATGAAGAAAAGACTTGCTTATTTCTTTTTAAATAACTCAGAATTTAACATTTTATCCACAAAAATATTATTCCATATTTTTTTCTAACAACACACATTTTTTGTTATTCCAATGTTATGAAAAAGTAAAATACTAAATCTTCTCAGGAGTGACCCCATGCTTGTTTTCTCTTTAAAATCTTAATATTTTTATATTTTCAGTCAAATTTATAAACCAATTTTGGATTACTCCCTTATAGCAAAGTTAGACAGCAGTGTTAAATAACAAAGCAATCCACACTTATAATGATGACATCTCATTTTATGAGGACACGGCCACATTGCAATGAATAAATTCATGAAGCCTCACCGCTCTGTGACCCCATATCTGTAGTCTTTTTTATCTAGTCCAGTTCTAGCTCATTAGTGTCTTAACAAAAGCAGCCATTTTACTTCATTTTTGATCTTATCTGCCCTTTAAAGGTAAAGAAGCATAGAAAAACTAAGATGATAGGACCCCATCATTTTTTTTTCTTGAAAGAGCCAGTAAACTCTGTTTTATTTTAACAAGTTCATGCAAAATAACTGTACTTTTTTGAATATAGATTATACACCCATACTGAAAATGTAATTGTTTCTATCTTCAGTTAATTTCTTTCAAAAATGCCTTTGTAGTTTATGAAGTATCATTAACATGCAGAAATTATTCCAAATGATACTCTGAAGATAGAGGGTAGAGTTGAGTGTGTACAGAGTCCCTGCAAGGCATTCTCAAGGTCAGAGACAAATCATTAAAATACTGCTAAAGGGTCTCTTAATGACAAGCAGCAGAGTGTATCATTCTTCATTACTTTTTTCCAAGTTCTGGCCCCTAGAATCTTGCTAATTCACATTTATATACAAGTTCAAAGATGTTATTGAGTTTCTAGGATCTGAGGAGCACGGGATGATTTGCAGTGAAATTGGTTATCCAAAAGTTCTAATAGAAATCAGATGAATGTGGCAGATTTAATACAGAGAATTATCACTTCTGCTTCTCAAAAACTCATAAAAGAGTGATAGAATAGAAAGGGGTAAACCCACAAGGACAAAGAGAAAATGAGATGACACAAGAGATTTTAATAAATCTTTGAAATACTGGATGTGGGAGGAGGAAGAATTGGTAGATGACTTCAAAAAGTGAAAATAGTTATTACCTAAAAGCCTTCAGAGTAAGGGACTAAAAAGTACCAAGGAAATTATTTTTGTGTCACAAGAATGACCCAGGACTTGGAGGCATGAGGTCACAGTGGAAGGTAGCAGAGATGTTCAAGGCTCTAAAGAGTGGTTTGACACACACATTTTTCCTTTTTCACCTACTGAACCTGGTGTATCTGTTTCCCTCACATCCACCTGCCTCTCCCTTTCTGCAGCTATTTACTTTTAATTTCTCCTACAAATGCTCTGGACTCAGAGTTGCAAGTGCAGCAGAAGATGACGGTGAAAGATGGGAGTAGAAATATGAAATTAAAGTTGGGATTCCCAGGCCCTATCCCCGGCCTTGCTATGAAATACCTGTAGCAGGCAGATATGTCCAAAGGAAGAATACAGTGGGAAAGCAAAGGAGCATAGGAAGAACAAATAAATCAGACTAAAACAAAAGGAAGGATAATCAAGTGAGATAATTATAATGCTGTAAAAACAGAGGTACCCAAAACAGACATTGCCATCATAATTGTATTTATTTACTTTTAATATTTTAAAGCCCAATTTGCAGTAAATAAAAAGTACTTTTCAAGCAGAAAGCAAATCTGTGCTATATAAATAAATCTTACAGAACTTTAATAAGGAATACTATATATACCATTGCATTTGTTAATCTAACAATGTTAAGCAGAATGCCTGTTTTTAGTAATTTTATATGGTAAGAATGATTGAGAATCTATTTGTAATACAAGCTATTAGTTTGCTAATCTCACTATAAGGAAATTTGTGGTAAATGTTTTTTAGAAGACCTTAAACCTTACTAAAGTAAAAAATAAGCTTTTCATTTGTCATCTATTTTATCACATATGACAAATATTGGAAAAATATGTATACCTTTAATGAGTTGTTACATTCTATTTTGTCTCTAAAATGCCATTTGTTTGAAAGGACTCAATAATAATAATCATCATCATATATCAATCTTATCACTTGAAACGAGATCACAATAATTTTAAGAGCATAATATCTATGCCATTAAAGCTAACTGTTTTTCTTTTGTTTGGTTGCCATTTGTCATTAATGGCTGCTCAGTGAATAGATGGAGGAAAGGAAACTTAGGGCAAAAGAGTCATAAAGTGTTATTATTAAAAGCGTATTCCTTGGTATCTTATTTAAATTTACATTTCAATAAATTCTTCTGTACTATACAACTGTAACTCACTTTTTAAAATCACCTTTTCAACCTTATATCCTATGTGACTTTTTGGCATGCAGTAACAGTTTCTTGAACTGCTGTTATAATAAGATCAGTGGAATAGAAATGCTTTGACCTCTGCATTATAGACAAGGTTAAAAAAAATTTTGTTAAAGACTATAGTAAGAAAACCACATGTTTACTTTATGCCCAAAGATAAAGGTTAGGCAGAAAACAACTTGCCAACCCTCCCTACATCTATCAAGTCTTCAGGGCAGAGCGTCATTGAAATCTCATTCTCAACCAATCTGAGGAGAAGAATGCATTTACTTATCTGTCTAATCAAATAGCAAAGGTAATGATTTGGCAGATTATGAGGAGAGGAAATATTATATAGGCTATCAATTTGATTTCATAATTTTTCATAATGATTAATTCATTTCTAACAGCATGTTACAATCTTTAAAGTAATTCATAAGATTTAGCCTCTACTCCTTGGGATTTACATGGCTACTAAGTGATGTAATAGGTCAAGGGAGATATATTATAATTACCTGTAGTTATCACTATGTGCAGAATGCCATAAAATGCTAAGGATTACTTTTGTCTCATTTCTTCTTTTCTCCCCAGGGCTCCGAAGCGGAGTGGGTAATACCATCAACAAGAGTTGAATCGATCTGCAGCCAGCATTGCCTTTGTGCAGATGATACCTGAATCATCTAATGCTGACCCTCAGGCAAGCAGATACTGAACTCTTGCTGAGGCAGTTTGATGAATATTTTGTATTTGTACTAGTACATGAAAATCTAATGTAAACTGTCACTACATGATGCTTTATAGGGAACATATTTTTCATAATACTACACTTTTTTATGATGCCAGAATGCAATCATAAGGATACAAATTTAGAAACTTTTCTTCAGGGTTGACTTTTCTATATCATAATCCTGGTGGTATTTTAGCTATATTAATGAGTAACAATTATTGACATTCTTAAAGACAGATTTTTATTTTTCAATTTCCGTAGTTATTGGGAGGTTGGCAAAATTTCTGTTAATGAGGAAGGAAATTTTCATATTCAAATCTTACATATATATTTAGGGAGAAATATTTCATATTTTACCATCATGAAAATACTAAGAATATATTAATAGATTTTCACTTAGATGGCAATGGATAACTTTTAAAATATTAACTATTAAACTAAAACATTTTTCCTTTACTCTCTCCAAAAGAAAATGTTGCTTTAGATTAGCTAACAAGAATATTTTAAACATTATCTTTCCATTATACCTATCTATTGAAATACAGTGGTAAACAGCAAAGAGACTATTCTTCCATTCACTTTCACGTCACTCTTCACTGGTAGAACAATAGCTACCAGTTTCTGAGTGTTTGTTATGGGGTCAGTAAATGGACTACAGAATTTACATATGTTTAATGTATTATTTATACCAAATGAGTGAAGGACGGTATTATCATCCTAATTTTTTCATCAAGGAAAAAAATCTGGAAAGTCATGTAACTTGCCCCTAGACAGTTAGAAAAAGGAGGAGCCAAAATTCAATTCCACCTCAGATTCAGCCCAAAGACTCTGCCTATCTACTATTCCAGTGCTCCCCAACCTTTTTGGCACCAGGGACTGGTTTCATGGAAGACAATTTTTCCACGGACCCCGGGGGTGATTCCAGGATGATTCAAGTGCATTACATTTATTGTGCATTTTATTTCTATTATTATTACATTGTAATATATAATAAAATAATTATATTAATACAACTCACCATAATGCAGAATCAGTGGGAGCCCTGAGCTTGTTTTCCTGCACTAATGCCACTGATCTGACAGGAGGCGGAGCTTAGGTGGGGATGTGAGAAATGGGAAATGGCCGTACATACAGATGAAGCTGGCCCTCCGATCCCCTCCTGCTGTGTGGCCCAGTTCCTGACAGGCCATGGACTGTTACTGGTCTGGGGCTGGGGATTGTTGCACTATTCCATACTGCAGCTTTGTAATGGGGAAACACTATTCAGAGTTTCACCAGTAAGACTTGTAAACATGCTAAAAATTATCATAATATTGAAAAATCTTTAAAAATATTAAAATTAACTTATAAAATGCTTACCAAGTGCTATGGATTGAATGTCTTTGTTCTCTCCAAAATTCATGGTGAAACTTAATTCCCAACACAATAGTACAGATGTTCCTTGACTTGCAATGGGCATTACATCTTGATAAACCCATTGTGAGTCAAAATGCATGTAATACACCTAACCTACAGAATATCACAGCTTAGCCTAGCCTACCTTAAACGTGCTCAGAACATGTACAGTACATTAGCCTACAGTTGGTAAAAGTCACCTGGCCACACAGCACACTGGAGAGTATCAGTTGTTTACCCTCGTGGCTGACTGGGAGCCTCCGCTCACTGCCGCTGCCCAGAATCACAAGAGGTCATAGCACTGCATATTGTTAGCCTGGGAAAAGAGAACACCTGGAAGATTTAAGGCAAATAGGACATCATCAAGGCACACAGTCATCAGTATGGCCAAAGTCAAAATGAAGGAGAAAATCCTACAAGTGCAAGCTCTGAGATGAAAATATCAAGTAACTTCCATAGCAAAACCTATCTGACTAATAATGATAGACTTCTCAGCAGAAACCTTACAAGCCAGAAGGGATTGAGGTCCCATTTTTAGTCTTCTTAATCAAAATAACTTTCAGCTAAGAATTATGTACCTTACAAAGCTAAGTTTCACAAATGAAAGAGAAATAAAGTCTTTCCCAGACAAGCAAACATTAAGGGCAGCAGTCCCCAATGTTTTTGGTACCAGCGGCCAGTTTCATGCAAGAAAAGTAGTACAACCTTTATGGAAAACAAGATGGAGATTCCTCAAATAATTAAAAGTAGACTTACCATTTGATTCAGCAATCCTGTTACTGAGTATCTACCCAAAGGAAAAGAAGTAACTTTACAAATACGTCACCTGCACTTGGATGTTTATTGCAGCACAAGTCCTAATTGCAAAGATATGGAATCAACCTAAGTGCCCATCAACTGGTAGGATTCTTATTTTCCAATGAGCAGCACTAGTGTGAGATTTGCGAGGTGGAAAAGAAAGCTAATCCATGCATGCATGCAGCACTTCAAGGGAAGCTAGGAACATGAGTATGAATAAATTGCAAATAGGAGTTACTGACTTCTAAGTGAAATATTGTAGCAGAAATATCATTGTCATCTTTATTTATTTATTTATTTATTTTATTTCAGCATATTATGGGGGTACAAAAGTTTAGGTTATGTATATTGCCCTTGCCCCTCCCCCCCGAGTCAGAGCTTCAAGCGTGTCCATTCCCCAGACAGTGCACACCGCACTCATTATGTAGGTATACCCCCATCCCCTCCCCTCGCACACACATCTGCCTGACATCCGATTAGTGTTATTCCCAAATGTGCTTTTAGGTGATGATCAGTGAAACCAATTTGATGGTGAGTACACGTGGAGCTTATTTTTCCATTCTTGGGATACTTCACTTAGTAGAATGGGTTCCAGCTCTATCCAGGAGAACATAAGAGATTCTATCATTGTCATCTTTTCTATGGTGGTTTCTGCATCCTCAGTGCAAACTATATTGTATATATTCAATACCTATTTGATAATTTGAAGCAATGTGTGGGTATATAAACATATAAAACATCATCTATTCAATTTCAACTAGAAAAATAATTTTCAGCATATATTTTTAAACTAAACTTTTAAGTCTATTTTTAATTAAGAGTTATTCCCTGGTCAAATCTTTGAAACTAGCATAAGAATTTTCAAGACAAAGTAGCAAATATGTAGGATAAATAAGTCAAGAGATCTAATGTACAACATAAGGACTATAGTTAATTAAATTATATTGTATTAGGGATTTTTGTTAAGTAGATTTTAGGTGCTCTTCTCACATACACAAAAGTAACTATGTGAGATGACAGATGTGTTAATCTGCTTCACTACAATCACTTGTACTATATATACTTATTCATAACATCATGTTATAAACCTCAAATATACACAATACAATTTCTTAAAAATAAAAAAATAAAAATATTTAATTTCTAGTTTTCAAATTGAAGTCACTACTTTATCTTTTTGGATAAGCCTGAAAAAAGAAAGTTCAATATCTCAGTTTCTTTTCACAGTCTACCTTATCTTATAACATTATGCTTTAAAATTCTATCTTGTCTCATTATATCCTTTTATTCAGAATTAAATTACACAAATACAGTTACATTACTGAACAAACTTTAGTCAATAGTGTCTCCTCTAACTGAAGGGCCATAATTAGTTCACTTACTAAAATCTAAATTCCTTTTTAAAATTTTCCCAAAAGAGCTATCAAAAAAGCAAAAAGAGTTTGACAGCTTAATCTTCTCAATACGTCACTGCAAGAATTGTAAACTGCTGTCAAATTTTGCTGATTTTGAGACTGATAGAACTGGTATTACAAAGATTAAGTGATATGAGAAAGTGTCACGTTTAAACGTCCCATAGCAATGAATATTGAGAGAAAGAATAAACACAATTGCACTTAAGAGATTAGATCAGTTAAACATTGTAAAATGTTAGCACCACATATGCAGGATCGAAAACCTAACTTTTAAAAACTGATTGATTTGCAAAGTATACAGTCTATGATTACTGGAATCCATGTAAAAAGATGCACTGCCAAAATTCTTAAGTAACACTCAGTATAGAAGTAGACTGAATTCCCTTTAATACTCTTTGTTCAGTCTTTCTAATGGTGCATTTATTCTTGGCAGCAGAAAAAGAGGATAACAAAATATGCATATGGATCCTTACTTCAGGTGAAAGATCACAATGCCTATTAATTCAACCTTATTTCATTGTCCATCATGTCAGAGATCATGACATTAACTGTTGGTTCCATTAGTAGATTTAACTGGGGCTGAATACTCTGGAGTGAGAATACTCCTGTCTTCTGTCATTGTTTCCTCTGGACTTTGCCTCAAAGATTACACAGCATCTCTGTTCAAAGATATCAATTCCATTACTGCTTTTTAAGTTGCTTGTTGTTACTTTTCCTCCCTGAATCAGTCATGCTACCTCACTTTATCCTGGGTTCTGTGCCATTAGAATATGTCTGTCCTTCCTCCCCACTCCCATCAACTTAATCTTATGAGGCAGCTTTGATTTTCTGTCATCAGATGTGGGTTAAGGGGTGGGGTCAGTTAAGAAGATGCCTGAGGTAGCAATTCTGAAAGGATGTATTCCAAGAAAAAAAAAAATGCATTTACCAGAACTGGACTGGGGAACAATGCAGCAATACAGAATTGGATGGAAAACCTTGAAAGCCCCTTAAGTTAGAGGATAAAATTTCTCAGGGACTAGCTGAAGCCTGGTAGTCAGTCAATAAGTTGAGTTCTACGAGGAGTAGATCCTGTTAGAAATAGAGCATTTCTTTTGCTGCTTTTGCTGTACAAGTTTGGGCTAGAGCTGAATTGCCTGGGGCCACAGAAGAAAGAAGATTAGTGTTCCTTCATTATCACCAGATACATTCAGAATCTCTTAAAAAAAAAAAAAAACTAAAAATATTCACAAACTGTCCATATAACAGGATACAAAATTATCAGCTGCTACCACAGCTCCCATGAGTGTCTTTCCATGCTTGTTTGTAGGAGAGTGATACAATGAATATTAGACTGCTAGAAAACCAACTGTCAGGAAATTCTTTCAAATGGATCCCATCTTATGATTCAAGCAGCTATTGCTCTGCATAATGACAATTTTGAGAGAGAAGAGATTATACAAATCAAAATCCTTCCTTTTATAGAGAGCTTGAACTCAGTAAAAATTAGAGGTGGAATAGATACAGGATTATAAGCTTTTTCCTCAATAAAATTTTCCAGTATTTTATCAGAAACTCTCCTTAAAAGTCTTTGATATATTCAGTATAATCTATGTAGACACCTGGACAATATGATGCCCAGATATTTAGGTTATTAAGTATGAAATTATCAATTCCTTAAGTACTAAGTTTGACAGTTCATATCTCTGATATTTTCACTTTGACATTTCTTGTTTTATTTTTATTGTGAAGGTACATCCTCAGTTTTGCAAACACATGTTGGCTTGTGATTCTCTTTCAAATTTTTTTCAGAGCGATTTTTGTGAAACCATGCATAGGTAAGCTGTAGTGGAAGTGAATCCATCTCAATGTACACGTGAATTAGCAGCAAGGTTTGAAGTTACTATTCCAGCAATACTGGACCATTTGAAACAAATGGGCAAGGTAAAGAAGCTGGGTAGATGGTTTCTGCATAAATTAAATGAGCATCAGAAGAGAAATCATCTTGAAGTTTGCCTTTCATTGCTGTCACAACATAAAGGCGAATCTTTCTACACTGTATCGTTATGTGTGATGAAAATAGATTCTTTTTGACAATTGCAAGCATTCAGCACAATGGTTGGATAAAGATTAAGTGTGGAAACATAGTCCAAAACCGAATATTCATCAAAAAAAGCTAATGGTGTCTGTTTGGTGGTCCAGTGTTGGTATTATCCACTACAGCTTCATGAAACCTGATCAATCGATTACAGCGGATGTCTACTACAACCAATTGGATGAAATGATGAGGACACTTGTGATTAAGCAGACATGATTGGTCAATAGAGACAGGCCAATCCTCTTGCAAGACGACATTTGACCACATGATGCACAAACAAAGCTGCTCAAACTACAGAGGATGGACTTGGAAACTCTCTGCCATCCACCATATTTACCAGACCTTGCACCAATTTGCTACCACTTCTTTCAGGCTTTGGACCACTTCTTGCAAAGAAAAATATTCAACTTTCAAAAAGCTATGGAAAATGCCTCTCGTGACGTGACATCATCACCACTCGCTCTCCAGGCTTCTTCACTGCTGACATAAAACAAGCTACCATTAAGATGACAAAACTGTCTTGACAGTTTAGGTGCATACTTTGATTAATTGTACTTCCTCTTGTTAGAGATACACTTGTGATTCAAAATTGGGCATTTCATATTTAATTACCTTAATATTATTTGGAGGTTGATGCCACACTTTTGTTATATTCACAAATCAAAACAAAACTGAACCAAAACAAAACTGAACCATCTCCATAAATATGCTTTTCCCTTATTTTAAGTACAAGTGACTTTTGTCAAAATGGTATCAGGTATTTGGTGATACCATCAATTTTTAGAACATTCTAGATGCCTTTTAATATTTTCTGAGTTTAATTTTATTCAGGTCTTTATTTGTAGTACTCTGACCAATATGGAATACTTTGTATTTTTTCTACTGAAACTGCCTATATTAAAATCACATAAGGTCATAAGGCAGGGACAGTGATAAAAGTTTGACTTCTATAGAAGTATAGATACAGCTAAAAGTTAAGTGGCCATTGTTCCCTAACTTCCCTACTGCTGTAACTGTTTACTGTGTAAGTGTCACATATCCCTGATAGAGGCAAGATTTGTGACTTCGCCAATCACTTCTATAGATGATATCACTATTGTAAAACCTAAGAGTGGTCTTTAAGATATCTTCCAGACTCTGCATTTGGGATACCAACTGATGTCAACCAGATCAGTGGCCTTACGTGGAAACTAATTCAACAGGTCCTGCAACCCCCCTATCCAGGAACTGTCTCGGTCAAGAAGACAATTTTTGTTTCCCAACCCTGTAAGTTCATTTCCAGCCAAAGAGTAGACCCAATTCCCTAGCCTTTTGTTTGCCAAACCACCACTGATGATATTAACCCCCAAATTCTTGAGAAGATGGATTTGAGAAATTTCTCCCATTTTTCTCACCTGGTGTCTTGTGGTATTAAATGCTTTCTCGACTGCAACTCCTGCTATCTCAGTATATTGGCTTTTATCTGGACAGTGGGCAAGGGACCCAGTTGGGTGGCAACACTATTTCCCAATTTGTCTCCCCAGAGCACTGTTTTCCACATAAAAAGCTTAAGATAATAGCTTCTATACTCTGAATCATCATTAAACTTGCATTTACCATATCATTGCTGCCTGTATATTTCTTCATCTCTTTCTACATATAAAACTCCTCTTTCCTAATGTTAATTTTCCACTGCCAATATCCCATTACCCTTGTGTTATATGTGTATCTTCCTCTATTTCTCTTCCATTTACCATTATAGAGCAATCAACAAGTCATTCAGGTTTTCAATTTATGTAAATATTTCTACTCCTCTCCACCCATATTGCCCAAGCTACTATCTTCTCTCAATAGTTTTTAAAGAGATTTTTTGGTAACCAAATTTGTTCTTTTCCATTCATTTTAACATAGTAGAAAGATTGCCAATGTACTAAATCTCTCTAGAGGCTTCCCAAACTAGGAAACAAAAACAGTATTTTACATATGAATTAATTACTTTTTAATTTGAAAAAAGCTATAATCTTATATTATTAAGATAAAATAAATTCCTGATGATTTTTAAATGGCAAATCTGTAAATGTTAATAATGTTTAACAGTTCTAGAAGAAAGCAAATATTTATAATATCAGAGACAGGTATTTCTAAACAAAATGAAACCCATACATCCATTAAAAAACAGTTTATTATATATATAAAAAATAAATTTTCTATAGAAAAAGTGTGATAAACATCAATAAAACTGACAAGCTGGAAAAATAAATTAAAACATACATCACATACAGTAAAATTGAAAAACCAGGATTCCTACCAAAAAAAGTAGGCAAAGGAATGATTACTTCCCCAAAAAATGACAATGACCAATAAGCATATTAAAAATTTATTCAATATCATTTATTTCTCAAATTAAAATGTAAACCAAAACAAGGTACTATTTTTTTCTGTCATATTGCATATTTTATAAAATCTGATGATGTCTAATAGAGTGGCAATAATTTGTAAAAATAAAGAATCTGAAGTTTTGAGAGCTTTTATTTATGTAGTATTATAGGTAGAAACTCTTACAATATATATAAGAAATTTATAATGAAATAGTTTATGATCAAGTGCTCCTATTGTTGTAATGACAAATAAAAATATTAATAGAAGAACTAATGGATTTAGAAGACTCTGTGGATATTATTCATATGATTTAAAATGTTATATGATTTTATTCACTTAAAAGAAAAAATACTTATAATAAATGAGAATATTAAAAAATGTTTAAAAATTCAAACTGAGATGACTAGTAAATTTGATATGGCATTTAAATATACTTTGAAAATCACATAAACTGTTTTTACTTTATGGTTTAAATTGCAATGTTTTCATTTTTCAGTTTTTCTCTTGAGAGAAAAATTTTATGTCAAAGAAAGAAGAAAAAATTAAAATGGGAAATTTCTTTAAGAACTAGGTATGCATCTATTGTTTATTTGTCTGGTTGATTTTCTTGCTATTTCTCTAGCCTAGAAGACTACCTAGCAAATAGCAGGTGCTCTACAATTTTATTAAATTAATGAATCCACAAATGAATTAATTAGTAAGTGTATAAATTAAAATAAAAATAAAAGAAGCAAGACCATAGACCATATACCATAGACCAGGTATAATTTATTAGCATGGAAACATAATAAAAATGTGCTTAAGTTATTTCAAATAAAAGGAATTCTAGGAGCTATCAACATATAAAATTTACAGTGGTTATAATATTAAATATTATATATATTACTTATTATATATATTATTAGTTATATGCTACATATTAGAAATGACTGGTGTTTGAATTACTTTAGTATTTCAATAACGGCTCAGACTATATGAAAGCTAATAAAATGTACAGGAAAATATATGATGACAGAGAAAAATGAGGCATCTTTCAAGGCAGACATATGAGGGCAACATGAGGCAGCATGATGTACCTGTGCAAGAACTGGATCAGGATTCTAGAGACTAAAAATCTAGCTCCAATTCTAGAAAAGTTTTGTAGCTTTGGGCAAATCAATTAAATTTGGGGACATTATTTTCATCACCCATAACTCAAGGGAAATAGACTAAATTATATACTTGAATTCTTTCAGCTCTCACTGGAGCTGACTACTCCATTTACAATGGTATGACTACTGGACAGTTTTTCCTTCTACTTCTAATCAGGTGAATTTAAAAGATGATAATAATATATATATATATCACTTGAGACTAAAGTTTTTTTAAAATAGAAATTTAAATTATCTCAAAGATGGCTTTAAAACAATATTTTTAAAAAAATATATAAATGAAGTCAAATTAGCAAACATTTAAATTTGACAAGGCATAATAGATGATTAGGCTAAGTTGGCTGTCACCTAGGTCCCATAGCTGCTCTTTCCAAAGTGAAAGTCCTTTGACTCACATCTGCAGACTCAGATCTATCTAAGATTTGCGGACCATTTGTGTCCTTAGTCAGGAGATATTTAAAGTAGTAAAGTTTTAAAGTCAGATGACTCAGAATTGAACTAAATTTTAACCTATTCTTCTGTCCTTGTTTCCAGTTCTAGCAACAGAGTTTCTCTTTTTGTTTTGCTTTGTTTTTCTCATGGGACTCTAGAGCCAGTAACTGCCTATATTTCTGCCCCATTTCAAATCATAAATTCTAATTAAAAAAAACAAACATTTTATATCTCTTTCTGTGAAGATATCCCAGTTTGACCTCCCCTAAGCGAAAATGAATTATTTAGTTTGAGACTATATTTTTGAAAAGATTAATATTGAGTGTAAAAGGTCATTTAGCAAATGACAAAAATATATTTTATTAATTAATGCTATCTATGAGACATAAAAATTATATATTGTACATATCTAGCATATATACACATATACAAATATACATGCACAGAGATATACATATATATTTACATTAATCAGAAGTTTAAATAAAACAAAGTACAATGGCATTTATCTTTTTTAATTCTTCTTCAATTCCTGGGTAATTAATAGACAACATTATGTAGAACAAAAATTGGTAAATTCTAAATCTAGGCATGGTTTCTCTTTGTAAAAGAAGGATAAATAGAAGCTGGATAGGAGGTTAAGTGGATGAATATTAAGCATAAAGTAAGAAAATTAAATCTAAAATATTTAAAATAGAATGTCACCCATTGTATATCTATAGAATTGATAGTTTTGATACAAGCCTGTTACACCATTGTAATTATTAATAGTGTGCCCCTTTTAGCTCTTGAAAATGTCCTGTTTGAATGTTATCTTATATGCTTACTTTACTTATGCATCATACCATGTTAGAGGAATTGACACAGTCCATTGCAAGAGATTCAGGGCAAGTGGGAAACTATACATTTATTTTGTGAAGAAATTAGTCTTTTTCCATCACTCTGTCCCTACTGTTCAGGAAATGACTGGACAAAATTCAGCAGTCTTATCTCTCACCAAGCAATGTCTGCAGGCTTCCCTGAGAGTAGGGTGTAATTGAGTCTACTCTTGCCCTGTTCATGAGCCATTATTCCTAGGACCATAAAGACATGTTATTTTGGTCAGTTCTAGCTCAATGTTATGATCCATTACATACTGCCTGTGTTTTAATTTTATCCTCCATAAACTAGAGAGGTGGATTCTTCAAAGGCAAGTGATGAAGATAGCTACATTTAAATTATACACAGGTCATAGGCCCTATATAAATGTAGAACATAGCAAGGGATCTTCCACAAACTCTTGCTAGCTTCCCACCAGGATAAAAATCATTCAGGCCAAATGCAGAGAGCATAAATTGAGAGTATAGCATGTCTGAACATTGAGGATTTGCATTTGTTATGTGAGTTCATTTAATGTCTTTCTAATTCCTCTGAGTTTTGCATTTCATAGACAGCCGGCTCAGTGTGAAAGCTATGAAGCTGTTCCAGAATCATCCAAAGGAAGGATTTAGTAACAGATGGCAATAAACACACCATAATGGGCCTTATTTTGTTTTATTTTATTAGACCAAGGTTATGGCCACAGTTATGAACTTAATCTGTCTTTTTTTATAGCATGGTAGTGGCTTGCATTGCATTCATATTACCAGCTGCTGTTGCTGAGTCAAATGCCTTTTACTGCTCAAGGCAGCCAACCAATGGAGCAAATAACATACTTAGTGCAGCATCCTGCCAGTCTGGAAATAAAAGAGGGTGTTTCTAATAAGGCTATTTTGGATATGGATAACACATATGCTTAGTTTTAAGTCTGATGAATCTCTAAAACTAAAGAACAAAAATTAATTTCACATAATGAAGGAGTTTTACAAATATTTCTTAATTCAAGCTAAGAAAAGAGGGAAAAATTGTATGTCAATAGAAAAAGATGAAAAGGATAAGAGAAGTGAAGAGAATCTGAACAAGTAATGTGGTCTTTTAATTAAGATGATTATCTCACCTTTTCTAAAAATCAGTACAGCAAATGCTTCTTTAGTTTAATTGCAGATTTAGGTCATTTTATTTCTTTATTAAAATAAATGAGACAAAGCATTCAATCAAAATGGACAAAGGAAAACTAAAGCTCTCATAATGCAAAGTCTACAATGTATAAACTGACTGTATTTGTCACTTACTTAGATCTGAACAGGTTTCTTCACGTAAAGAGAAAAAAGTCAAATAAAGATATTTACAGTAGTCTAGGAAATTCTATTGACAAATAATGTAGCAGAATTTGTACAGTTTGTATCACTGGTTGTAATAATTTGAAATCCTTTAAACTCTTAGCTTGTTTACACTTAGACCCATTACATTTCTATTTATTTCTTGTGCAGAGCACTTTAGCTCTCTGTTTTTCTCACTGTCACTAGTCAAGGTATTTTTTGATTATAGTTCTCCTTCAGATACTCTGAGACCAAGAAGTGGATGGCATGGATATTGAATATGAGCATTTAAGCATTTAAGGAATTGAGATACAAATTTTATGGTGTTTTGATACATACATCAGTCGTTATTGAATTTTGTTGGAATTATTTAGGGCTTGAGATCCAGGAAAACTCTAATTTTGCTCATAAACATTAGTCTTTTAATCTAGAAAACTTAGGATCTGTGAACCTGAGTGCCATCAAATCTCTTTGACATATTTCTTCCTTAATGTTAATACCCAGAATCACAGAGATATAGCAAGCGTATAATCTTTACAGAGAAACACCCAAATTCTATCTGTTACCACTTACACTTGCACACTAATCTGCTTTGCAGCTGATTATAAAATGAGTTATTTAAAAAATTATCAAAAAGTTTTGAGTTTATATTTTATATTCACCAATTTATGTTGCAACAATCAACTGCTATGATAAGATTGCAGAGCAGAAATAGGCAACTTGTGATTACATGGACCTATTTGTTGAGGGTTTCTAAAATTAGTAAACATTTCCACAGTTAAAATTAAAATGTTATTTCAAAACTTATGATAGTTTTAAAACCATTGTTTCAGATGTGTGTTTAGTAGAGGTAATAAAATTCATAAGTTGCATTAAAGAAACTCACTTTGGTGTCATTAGAAGATTGGATTCAAGTACAATATTGAATTTTGTGATAGAACAAATTTGGATAGTAAAGATTCAAAATCAGAAATAGAAATAATGTAAATTTTCTTCACTAGTTTCAAAATGCATGTGTCTATGATTTACCCCAAATTTAATTAGTTAAACCCCTCAAATCATCTGTTACCTGAAATAATAGTGAGAATGTGGCTGCCTTTTATCCTTATCTGGTCCCCTAACTGCAGACACCTGATCTTGGCAGAGTGGGCTGCTCTGGAAGGGAGGCAAGGGATGTTTTTAACCATCTCTTGTGCATCCTGCTTTACTCTTCAGCTACATTCAATCCTTTTTAAACAGAAGCACATGACTTAGGCAGATCAGCAGAACTGATTCTGCCTTAGTAGCTAAAACTGAGCCCGCAAGGAAACTAAGTTCTCAGAGTTGCCCTGACCATGCATTTTTCCCTGGAGCTATTATTACAGACCTGAACAGTCTGCAACTGGAGGAAGCTCATATTGCCTTATGTGCTCAACAGAGTCAATTCCTCAAGTTTGGGCTCCCACAGATCCACACAAGTTGTAGAGAGCTATTTGTTTGTGGGTATTCACATGACTTGACAAAGGAGATGGGATATCCAGACTTATATTGTTTTGTTTTTTATTAACTTTGTGAGCTTTGACAATTTTCCTGACCTTTTTGACCTTCAGTTTAATCATCTGTTAATTGGACAAGTGGACTTCATCATGTTATATCAAAGGTTAAAGTAATCTCCAACATAACCTGTGATAGAGTCGAGGCATAATAAATGTTTCAGGGGAAATAGCTTTCTCCCTAGGACCAGTGAGCAACTTGATCTTAGGGTCTCCTTATTTTTGAGGTTCTTCATATCACTGTTTAAACATACTCTCTAGGCCCCCTTTCTTTTTTTTTTTTTTTTTTTTTTTTGAGACAGAGTCTCACTCTGTTGCCCAGGCTAGAGTGAGTGCCGTGGCATCAGCCTAGCTCACAGCAACCTCAAACTCCTGAGCTCAAGCGATCCTCTTGTCTCAGCCTCCCAAGTAGCTGGGACTACAGGCATGCACCACCATGCCTGGCTAATTTTTTCTATATATATTTTTAGCTGTCCATATAATTTCTTTCTATTTTTAGTAGAGGTGGGGTCTCGCTCTTGCTCAGGCTGGTCTCGAACTCCTGAGCTCAAACGATCCGCCCACCTCGGCCTCCCAGAGTGCTAGGATTACAGGCGTGAGCCACCGCGCCCGGCCTAGGCCCCCTTTCTTAAACAATATTGTAACATACAGCATACTCTGGCTAGAATAGACATTTTAGTCACTTCAATAATGGATAGTGCTTAGAATACTAATTAAAATTTTAGCCAACATATATACTTTTTAAAGTCACAGTCTTTTAGAGTCCGATTGGCTGAAGACCTGGCATTACTGTCTAAATCACAGATTAGAATCCATTATAGCTAGAAGTGGTTGGACAATGTTTTATAATGACAGTAGCTCCTACACTAGGCCTTGGGCAGTGGTAAGCAATATTTCATCAAGATGGTGTACTAACATGGGCTAGGGATGTCCCAAAATGTAAAGTTGAGTTGATCTACAAAGAGAAAACTCTGTGACAGCAGAAAAGAGTGAGCAAACCCAGAGTTTCTGGGTCCATGAATACACTACAGGGTGGAAAATAATTATTTTAAGTATGCCTTTTGCTTACCCACATTGCTCTGGATGGACCACTGCTACCTTGAAGGCTTTGGAAGGGAGAACTCTGCAAGCAGTCTAGGCCAGTGAGAAAATGTCACAGTGTCTAGGGCAAGAATACTTTAAAATAGGTACAGGCAGTCTGACCAAACCTGAGATTGCTTTCCTTCCCTCAGCCCTTCCATATCACATTGTTATTACAATTCAAGAAAACACTCTTGAAAAAAATTGTATCAGAGAAGTATATATTAAAATACGTAAGTTCTCTACACTGAGGCAGACATTCTGCTTGCACAAATAGACATCTTAAATTTATCAGAGGGGGGATAAGCTAGTGTGTATACTGTATCCCTTCCCCCAAATACATTACACCAACGAAGTTATGGAAACTTGGAAACTCAGTGACTGAATTATCAGGAATCTTATCATAAACAGATCCTCTTTGATAGGAGTCTTCAAAGATATACTCTATCAAGAAAAAACGATTGGTTTAAAAGGATGTAATTCGACCTGGGAAGTAAAGGTGAATGGAGAACTTAGAATGGGTAAAATATCTAGATTGGTGAGAAGGAAGGGTTCTGGGAGTGGGAATGTGATATGAGAAAATAATAAAATCAAAGCAATAGTGAAAACTTGCATAGAGTAAACATGCTTCTATGCAAATAGATAAGGGGTATGATTAGCTACTAACAGAAGGAAAACGAAGACAAAGAAGAGCAAGGCCAAGCAGAGAACAGGTACTTAGAAAAGGGAAATAATATGGTCTGAATTATGTCCTCCCCAAAATTCATATGTTGAAACTCAAACCCCTAATGTAACTATATTTGAAGATACAGCCCCTTAGTAGGTAATTAAGGTTAAATGAGGTCATAAGTGTGATAAGATCTGATAGGATTGGTGCCCTTATTATAAGGCCAGGTGAGGACATAGAGAGAAGGTGGCCCTCTATAAACCAGGAAGAGAACCCTCACCACCACCTAACCATCTGGCACCCTGATCTCAGACTGCTAATCTTCAGAAAGGTGAGAAAATACATTTCTGTTGTTTAAGCCACCCAGTTTATGGTATTTTGGTGTGGCAGCTGGAGTAGAGTAATACAGGTGGTAAACCCAGTGCCTACTCTCTGTAACCCTCATCTTTGATCTTAGAGTCTGTTGCAGATGAAAATAACAAATCATTAACAACTCAACTTCCTAATATACACACAATGTGTCTGAAGGTTGCCTTGGTGTATGAAGCCCATGGAATATTATGCTTGTTTTGTACACTAAGTTCTGTTAATGCACAGTGAAATGCATTTAGAACTTTGTCTATAGCAATACCTAATATAAAATTTAAGATGTTTGATTAACTCAAGAGGTTACCATTTACTAAAAATGCTTACCACCAAAATGTTTGAAAAACTCAATTCAAATGCACAGTGTCTATATTTAATAGGTAAAATAAAAGCAGATCATTTTTCTTACTTGCTAGAGCTTAGTGGCTACATGATATAAAGACTATCTTTCCATGTTTGGCAACACGTATGCCTGCAGCTGGAGCCATGTGTTGATTCACTTCCAACTCTTTTACAATATTCTACAAAAGTTATGGTTGATAATTCATTTCTTTGATAATTATTAATCACTAGGAGCATAAGCATTATAAATATATTTAAAAGTAAAGTTTTATGCATATTGTCAGCACATACTTTATTTTTACCTCTTTTGGAAGTGCTTAAAATAGATGTCTTTTGCTATTTTGCCTTCCTGTTAGCATTTCCCTAAAATTCATCTTTTACAGTGAAATAAAACATTGGCAGTAATAAACAAGTTTTAAAGGTTAGTCTTTTTTCTCCAGTTCAGGCAGTTTGTACTAGTTATTTCACATTTTTATGACAGGAAGGTGGATCCTTCCAATCTCTGACCAAAACTTATAGTTGACTCAGAATAAAGCAACATATGGCAAATCAGTATTTATTTACTACACATCAGATCTCAGAAGTGCATTTTTTCAGTGGCACTCGTCCAAATGATAAAACAGCTTGCAAAATCTTATATCGTCTATAAAAGCCATTTATACTAGAAGAATCCAATATTAGCACATCAGTTATTCCTAAAAAAATGAAAACAAATATGCAGATTTAAAATAATATCCTCCATTTATTTTTGTTTAAGTCAATGATCATGGATGAGTTTCTTAACTTTCCCTTGAAGCTCAGATTACAATAAAATTTTAATAGTTTAATAAAACTACATAGATGCCACATGTTCCCAGTGGATTAGCATTTCTTGCATTTTGCTTTTTGTGAATATATCTAAGACAAAATTTATAACATGTTTATGCATTTGTTTTGCGACCTTTTATTAGACTGTAAATTCTCTGAAAGGAGGAGTTATGTTTTACTTTATTTTTTTTGCTCCAAAACCCAGCACAGTAATTGACAATAAGCAATTCAGTAATTGCTTGTTGAATGAACAAAATAAATACATAGTGAAAATTCGGGTTTCTGGAACCTCACTGCGTGGATTTGAGCCTTGGTTTTGCACTCACTCTATTACCTGGGCAAATTAATCTATCTTTTTTGTGAGAATAATAGTAGCATTTAATTCATGGAGTTTTTATTGTTAAGTCAAAAATTATAAAGCATATAAGTCAGTGCTTGGCTCTTAGGGCTCAATCACTATCTATCATTATTATTCAATACAGGAAGCATAAAGAACTGTTAAAGCATATATTTTGCATGAAGTTAGGCTAAGTAAGATAATATGTTCTTTTCTATTTATGCATAGGGCAAAATGATTTCCCATTTTGCAACTCTCTAGAAATTATCAACTTTTAGAAATTGAGTTAACTTGTCTCAAATTGAGTTCAATTCACCATTCAACAGTCTTTCTTTGGCAGAATATGAAGTAAAATCAACACTAGTCTTACGAGAAATTCACAGTTTAAGAGGAGGGTTTGACAAAGATATTCACAGAGCAATAGTAATTTATGAACATTTCCATTAGCATTTACTGAAATATTCTGTAATTATGTTTATACTTATCTTTCTTCCTAATAGAATCTGAATTCATTCAATGAAGAGATATTTTATTGTTCTCATATCCCCAGTTCCTGAACATTTAACAATAGAATATGAGAAAATAACATATATGTAATAAAACAATTGCTGATGATTCATCTGAGGGAATAGAACATAAAGTTAATTCATTAATATTTTTAAAGAAAGAAATTTTTAAAAATGCATATTCATGACACATTTTAAATTCAATTTTAAATGGGGGAAGAAGAAATAACTTGTCTACATTTTAATATAGACTTTTCTCTGAATACAGGTGTTCTATTCATGTTTTTCAAGGTCTTTCTTGCATATATAGATAGTAGTCATAGGTGCTAACTAGAATTTTCTATTTCTATAAAAGATTTTAAAATACTAATGAAACAATCTGAGTGCAGAATAACTAGAAGTTTTCTTTTTTCTTTTCCTTGTTTCCTAAAGAAGTTCTATGCCAAATATCTTCAACAGTTGTGTTTTCAGTTATTCATTTTTATATTGCAAAAAAACTCCAATGTAATTTTCTTCAAAAACAAAGATATAATTATCTCTGTTTTTGTATATAAATTTAAATCAATTAATAAGAAATTTAATAAAATATCATAAATACAATAACAAGTACAATTGGCATATTTTGGGGCACCAAACAATGACCTCTTTGTAAACACATATACTGGATTTTTATATTTCTAACTTGCCTTCCTCAGCTTGTTAGATTTTCCCTCTTAAGCTTGTCCCTCTATGGATTCAAATTGGCTATAGCACCCCCAATCTGAGCTGTTTTTAAATGGCTCAACTTTCTACTTTGTATCAAAGGCACACAAAAAAAGTTTCATATATTTTACATTTACATGTACAACACATTTAAATATATATTCTAATATAGTAAGTATAATTTATGTCTTTGTCATTCCATATATTGTCAAAGAAAGCATTGGTTAATTATTTAACATGATACGAAAGGGGCTTGCTTTATCTGGTATAGGCTGGGGTAGAAGAAAATTAGTTGATTTCGAACAGACTAAGGGAAGATAATCACTTCTCAATAAACTTTCCTTACACTTAGTGAAACTATATTAAACTAAGCATAATTTTATGAGCAAGACCATCAATGTTGCTTGTAATTGTCAAAATCATTAGTTTGGTTTGTGCTTACATAAAGCTAAACATTGCAAGGCATCATATTTATTTTTTTCTCATTTTTATAATATAGGTATAAAGAAGACCTCCTTGTTTTATGAGTATTATGAATATCACTCATGGTCATTTTGATTAATCACTGCAAGGCTTGTGTAACATAAATGCTGAAAAGAAATAAAGCGTCTAAAGTCAGGAACATTTGTTAGATGGTAGTTATTACTGAGACAGATCCTATCATTTTTTTCCAAATCAGTAGATAGGGAATGATAAATAATCTCTGTTGCTAATCATTGCACAAATATATTTCCATAAACAAGTACTCAGATTTTCTAATAGTAGCTCTGTCATGGTGTTGCGTATACTTTGGCCTTTATTTTCTTACCAAATTCCTGTTTGTTTTGCGTGGCTCAGTTTTTCAATCTTAGATATATGAATGAACATAAACAAGGGAGCATGATCTTTGTTTAGAAGAGTCTTTTCTTTGTAATCATGGTTTCTGAGGGCTAAATTTTCCCCAGCTGCATGCTGCTACAGAAAGTAATTAAATTTAATAGTAGCTGCCCTTAATTTATAGCTGCAGAGGGAAATAATCACATTTAAAATAAAAGCCACAGCTTTTAAACGGAGATATATACCACTGTAGCATGTCCCCAATAAAAGGAACCATTCACAAGGACCACACTGGAGGTATTTCTTCTTTTATTCCTGTCCATTTTTACTTGTAAAGAAAAAGTAATCTCCTTGTTGATAACATCACGGTCCTCCTGACAAGTACCCCAAGAACAGTTTTTCTTTTCTTTCTTAAATACCTTTATTAAGCCTTGATACCATGTCTTTTGTTTTTGTTTTAAAGCTCTTCCTCAGCTTCTGCTTTGGCACTCCCATCTACTACAAAATAAAGCATTTAAGACAGACATTAATTTGCCTCTTAGAATCTAACGAGATATTGATTGTCACTGGATCTTGACTTTAGATAATTTATGTCTCAAAATCAAGAGAAAGATGCGCTCATTAAATGAGTCTTTATAAGACTGTGATATTCTGAAAAGTCAGGGGTTGATTTTTTATATATATATATATATTATTTTTACTTAGATAAAAATGAAATAAAATTAAAACTAGATTAAATTATGTGAATAATATAAATTCTTTTCTAAAAAATTTTAACTAATCTGAGTCATTTGTTTTCTAAAGTAAAATGAATAAAAGTAATATATTTTCATGAAAGTAATTGTCTCTACAATGTAAGAGGTTAGAGACACTTTTGATAGTTCCATGTTTTGCAGAATAGAATGATAACAGAATCAGGACATGTGATTGATTCTAAGTGGATTCAACAAAACACTGCATTTATCTCTCAAAATGATGCTGAATTGGTCTCCTAGTACAAATCCAGGGGAGGATCTAGCTAGGCAATTTCATTTCTACTTACTTAAATTTGGTTAACTTTATTATCCAAATAATTCAACCTTTAAAGAAGTTGATATTAATTTTTTTCCATCATTTTTTCAATAATAAATGTTTCATTTAAAAAACTTTATATTGTATTTCTTTGAGTATTTTTCTAAAATTCTCTAAGTTATCTAAATGAAAATAAAATTAAATTAGGTATTAGAACATCATCAGGAGTTGGTGACTCATGTAAACTTATTCCTTATGGGTTTAGTGTATAATAAATTAAATAATTTTAGAACATAGAAAGCACCCAGTAAATCTTAGTTATAATTAATATTTATCTGAACTTCAAGTAATAAAAATATAAAATGAAATATTGATTTAATCATTGATTTTAAAAAATTGGCATAACTTCTTTTTGTGAAAACCACTGTGTTAGTAGCTGAGGGAGATAGAGAGATCAGACAAGCATAATGCTGTCCATAAAGATTTTATATCTTGGAAGGTGAAATTAGATATACATTATACATAATTTCTTTCTTGTATTATATATTTTACATGTATATAATCTCTCTATCTATATCCCCATAAATATTGTTCTCTCTGTATAATATATAAATATAGGCTATATGTTTTATAGGCTATATATAATATATAAATTATAGGCTATATCCTCTTATTTTTATTTAATGACTTGGGTTCCTGCCCTTAATATAGGTATCTTGGCAACGATGAGCTTTATATCTAGGAACACATTTGAGGAAATTCTTTTGGTGAATATCGTCTGATTGTTAAATTTCGTAAATGATTAGCTTTATTCCTTATATAAAAAATCTCTGAAGGGAAAATATGAAGTATATATAAAAGGAATTACTGTAACTAGATTGATATAATTTGCATAATCAAAGCACAAAAGTATATTGTTTTCTATCTTTAACTCAAATAAAGCTTTCAATAAACAAGTTATCTAAATTTTATTTCTGGAAGTGAAATTGAAGAATACGTGTATTTGATTCCAGCAAGTACAGTATACCTGTGAAGCTGCATTTATTTTTGGTTTGTTGCCATTACTCAATTAAGAGATTTGAATTAAAAGACAATGTCCCTGTCAAAAAAAAAAAAAAAAAAATATATATATATATAATTATATATATATTTATAAATATATATAATTATATATTGATATATATTCGATTATAGAGATAGATATATAGATATCTTTACATATATATTAAAAAATATCTATATATCTATAAATAGAGATATTGAGAGAGATAATGAAAGACAGAGAGTAATAAATTCAATGGGACATGGTGTTTGAAAGATCAGAAGTTGAGTCTTAATGTAAAAGCAGGCCTTAATGCATGATGTTGAACTGTCAGAATTCGTTTAGGTCATTCATCTTTGCTATTTCTATTCTGTGTATTATTGTAAGTTCCTTAGACAATTTTATAAAAGATGTATTCTCAGTTTATAATATTTGCAATGAGTGATTATGGTTACATCAACAAAAATTATGATATTACAAAATAGCTCAATTTTATAAGTCATATCTTTAATACACAGGTATATTTTAATATTCTTATATCATTTAATAGGATTATTTATGCTCATAATTAAAAGGCTCTTCAAGAAGGGACCATAATATTTCTACTATTTATAATTACTATTGATAGAAAATATATTTTCATCTTCCATTGTAGTATAAAAGACCATCTATCCTAAAGAGAAGAAATAAAAACATACGAAAGTATAATACCTGTTATGTAAGAATAAGAGATCAGTGGAAAGACCAAACAATGTGTGTATTCAAATAACTGAATTTACAAACATTTAATGGGTAGCTTTCTGTTGATAGACTTAACTTGATAAGCACTAAAAATTACTTTTGTAATTCTACACAAGCATACTTTTCAAAGCAGAGACATTCTTTTATGTGGTAACTGAAATCTGGTCATAAATATAGTAACCTATTCATTTCTTATAAAATTTTAAAGTGAAGATACGTGCATATGAATTTGAAAATATTCCATAGAGAGTCTTTTATGAATATATGCAAGCAATTTATTACTCACTGAAGGTGATCATTTTGAGGATGAAATTACTCTGCTGACACATTTTTATGATATTGCCCAGAATGCATTACAAACTCTAATGGAGGTCATTATTTCTAAAAGCCCATAAACTCAGAATAGTTTATAGCTTTGTAAAATCAATTTATTATACAACAAAGAAAATATTCAGATGTGGATTTATATCTCATATATTGAAACTTTTTCCTTAGTACAAATGGATTCTCTTCTTTGGGAGAACAAAAAGGAATATACAAGTTAATTGGCCATAAGAAGGCGGCTAAATGGAAGTTTTTAAAGTTCTTACATAATCTATTACTTATATTTTATCTAAAAATATTTTATTCCAACCAAGTTGATTGTGCTGAAATTTAATGTCAAGGTAGAATAGAGAAATTATAAATATCTTTTAACTGTCTCCCTGGTTTTAGAAAAAGAAAATAAGAGAATTGTTTTCGCTTATGTCCAAATTTAGTCACTGATAGTGGCTATTTATTTAATATGATGATATTGAAATTTCATTTCTACTTTTCTCTCCAGGTTCTCCATATATTAAATATTATTATACATTTTCCTGATCTCAATACACATTATCATTATTATATATTTTTCATGCATAATAATATATGCCTTTCTTTTCTGGAACATAATTGATTTTAATCTATAATTTATGACAACAACTCAGCCAGTTAAATGTCTCTCATGAAGATTTAAGCAACACATAAGCAACAATAGTGAGAAATTACAAATGTAGGTTTATAAGCTTATCTTTTGGCACATAATAATAGCAAAATATGAGAATTCAATGTGCTAAACTATTGTGCGTGGATTTTTTAAAAAAATGTTCATATAGATAAATATTCCTATTTTATATATACTACTTCTATAGTTTTAAAGTTGTTAAACATTGTGTTTACTTTTATCTGGAAGAGGAAAGCATAGCAATTCTTTCTGGCAGAGAAAATTTTTTCCTAGTAATAAATTCTAAACAAAAATTCTTACATAGGGAGATTTATAGAGAGATAATCTAATGAAGTTGGAGATGATATTCTTAATAATGATATTAGTTAATACTTATCAAATATTTATTACGTGTTTGGTATTGGGTGTGGTGCTACAGTATTTTAGTTAATCCTCACATCAAGAATTATATTCCAACTTTAAAAATGAAGAAAACAAACTTAGAGAAGATACATAATGTGAACATGTACCTATAACAATATTAGGTCAATTCTGTCTCTGACTCAGCAGCCCACATTCTAAAATACACTGTCATTTTGCTATACTGCTTTTCCTGTTCTTATTAACATGCTTCTAATAAATACAGAAATATGTTACTGACATGATGTATTATAAAAGATTATAGCATTAAAATCCATAAAATTTATTGTCTGAGGAATTCAACCAATGTAATTTAACTTCCAGGGATCTAGCTAAGGTTTAGCTACATGTCCAGGGATATAAAGGATGTTTTCTTAACTGCATGTTAAAATATAAAAAATAAATTCCAAAATAATGTTTTTAAAATATCTAAATACTGATATTAAAAATATTTTACAAAAAGGAAAAACTGTATGATTGAAGGTACAACTTCAATTGCAGAAGATATAAATTTAAATCTGAAGTTCTTAAATTGAATGTGAGCTCTGTGCTAGCTAAATGGTCCTTCCAGCATAAGCTCCTCTTCCCATCACCTTTGTCACCAAAAATGTACCTTAACAATCTTCTCTAAATATCATGATGTTTATCTTTTTTAAATGGCCTGATATTGTGATATTTCATACTGATCAATGAAGGCAGGTTCATATGATTTCAATGTCAAATGGCCAGGGATAGAGTTGGAAATTTATTACAAGACTTGTAAAGCATGGCCTTTGCTTTTGCCCAGATGGAAAGCCAACCCTGCTCCATATGGAGATAGGCCAGTTTGGTACAGACAGGGAAAGGAATAATTTTTCTAAGAATATTATTAAGTCAACTCCAATTATTAAGTAACAGTATAATAGAGCTAACATAACATAACAAGGAAGGACTTTGAGCCCATAAAAATTGCACACTGAAATCACATAACAATCTCAGGACCTTTCCCTATTTCCCCTGGGGAATCATCATCTTCTACTCAGTTGATCTATTTTTTTCTTTTATTCACCTATATATTTTATTTGGAATATGGAAACATTAAGGTATATCAGTCCCCTAGTAAATAGAAATACTCAAAACTGTAATATTATATCAGTATGCTCTATTTCAAGCTATTAGAAAAGGAAATAGACTGCGTTACAATATCCCTAATATTTTCACTTATTTTACTCACCAACTAGGAATAAGTATATTGCTCTATAAAAATATATAGGAGACCAATTTGTTTTCTTTGTGTTTAGGTGTGATTTAAGGATTTGGTTTCTGAACAAATTTAGAAAAAAACACTATGTGATCAGGAATAATGTGAAGATTTTGCCTTTTTAACTATCTGGTTTTTAAAATCCCCTAACTATATGATGCTTAACTGATCCCAAAGTTTATACACCCAATAAAATATAGAGTAATGTTTCCTAAATGAGGTCCTGGTGATAAAATTTTTCTCTTATTTGAGAGAACAGATACAAATTTTCTGGTTTTGTTCTGTCCATTTGTAAAAGTTGTCCTTTTTTGGAAGTGTCTTTTGTGTGTGTGTGGTGTCTGTGTGTGTTTTCTTTCCTAAATAATACTGTATTTTGCAATGACTAAGTTTGCCATACATGGTTTCCTAAGGTTCAAATCATCACATGTCAAGTGAAATCTGTCAAGTTTGTACAGTTACGTTCCCTTGAATGAGCTTATAAAATAAGTACACATTTTTATAATGAAGAATTCCTTTTGATTCTAACAAACCTCATCTTCCTGTGTGTGATGTGTGAGGAATGTATATATAATTATCATCACATTTTAATGCCCTAAATATCCTTTCCTGATAAATAATATGTTCCTACTTTCAGCCCTAGGTGAGTCAGAGCCAGCTATAGAAACTTGACCTCCCTGTGATGGACCATGGCAGCATGAACTTGAGAAAGCTCCACATATGGGTGCCTAGACAAAAAATACTTATGTTTTAACTCAAAACTTGGAGTTGGACTAGGCACCATCTCTCAGGTTTTGAACTAAAAGAGAAAGAGGATCTAAACAAATGGAGAAATATACCATTTTCACACATTAGAAAATGCAATAATGTTAACATGTACCTTTTCTCAATTTGTTTTATATATTTGAATGCAATTCCAATCACTATGAGAACTTTTGTTGTGTTTGATTGACAAGCTGATTTAAAAATTTATATGCAAATGCAAAGGATATAGAATAGCAAAATTAATTTTTAGAAAAGAACAAACTTGGAGAATTTAGACTACCTGATATCAAGATTTAGTATGAATTGATAGTAATCAAGGCAATGTTCTATTGACATTAAAATAAGTAATAGATAAATGGAACAGAATCAAAGGTCCAGAAATAGACCCACATATATATTGTCACTTTTATCAAAGGTAACAAGGGTGATAATGAATAGAAATTCAACCTCAATTTTTACCTCATGCCATACCCAATATTTAACTCAAAATACATCACAGATAGAAACACAACATAAAAACTAGAATTCTAGGAGAAAACATTCTTGACCTTAGGGTAGGCAAATTTTCCCTAATCATAAAAGTAAAAATATAATAATTTGGACAAGGAAAATACTAAGTGCTGCTAATATACATGGAGCAAATGAAACTCTAATACATTGGTATTAGAGGAGTAAAATAGTAGTCACTTGGGAAAACAGTTTTATACTGTCTTATAAAGTTAAAAATGCATTCACTGTGGGATCCAGAAAATCCACTCTTGAGTATAGACCCAAGAAGAATAAAAACAGACATCGCCAAAAAGGCTTGCACATAAATATAGTAGCCAAAGACTGGAAACAATCTAAATAGCTATTAACAAGTGAATAACTGAATGAGTTGTGGTATATTAACACAATGGAGTTTTACCCAGCAATACGAAGAGTGAATGAACTACTAACTATGCAATAACATGGATGAATTTCAAAAACTACTGAGTATAAGAAGCTAGGCACAAAATAGTATACATTAAATGTTTTATTTTATGTACAATTCTTAAGTAAGCAAAACTAATCTGCAGTGATAGAGACTATAGATCATTGGTTACCAGTCACATAGGTATCCACAGAGAAAAAAATAAATCTTGATTGCTGTCATATCACACATAAAATATAATTCTGGATGAATTTTATACCCAAATGTGGCAGGCTAAAAAGATCAAACTTCTAGAAAATAACATAGAGAATATGTCCATGGGGTAGATAAATATTTCTTTAGCAGGATATAGAAAACTAAATATAAAGGAATATATTTTGATGAAATGGCCTCCATTGAAATTATGCATGTTCCATAACATTCACTTTTACAGTCACTTTTAAAAGAGTAAAAGCTAGGCCATTTGCAATACATATACTGACGAATGATTGGTTTCTAAAATATAAAAGATTTCCTACAACTCAAAGAGAAAAAGACAAATAGTAAAAGCATGGGGAAGGAAAAACTTGAAAATCACTTTACAGTGGTTTATTTTTTTTAATAAAAAGTAGCTCAACTCTATCAGTCATTAGGGAAATACAAATTAAGACCATACAGATAGTTTTACACACTCCCCCCCCCACAAGAGCTATTTAAAAGACTGATAATACCAAGTGTATATCAAATGTAGGAAAAAATGTCTAAAAATGATTCTCTTCTACAATGTTGGAGTATAAATTAATAAAATTATCTAGGAAAATTGTTTTGCAGTGTCTATTAAAACTTAACATACACACATCTTATGATCTAGCAATTTCATTCCTAGGCATATACTTAAAAGAATTGCATATATATGCACACTAAAACACATGCACACTGATATTTGTAATATAATATATGTAATAACCAAAATCTGGACAAAACTAAATACTCCTTAGACTGGATAATACATGGTCTTATAATGACAGAGTCAGTCAGTGATAGGTTTTGGAAACTGTGGCTTTAAGTGTCACCAATTTTTCCATAGGCTAAAATTGAGATAAACAAGAGTTAAGTTCCTACAGTATATTTCTGGTCACAAAAATATCTTCAAATTTCTAAATAAAGACCAGAACACTTCTAAATTAAACATCAAAATAAATGTCAGCTATACATATGTTTGAGAAAGAATAGATACAAGTAAGACAATTCTTTAGCCAATTAATTATTCCAGTTCAGGGCACACTCACACACACACCCCTACACTCACTCCAGCTGGGACCATGGACACACAAATTCACCTCAATGACATTTTTGGGGTGTGGGAGAAAACCGTAGTATCTGGAGAAAACCCATGCAGACATGAGGAGAAAGTGCAAACTCCACACAGACAGTGGCCCCAGCCAGGAATTGTTTTTCTTTCTTTCTTTTTCTTTTTTTCCTCATCAACCTTATAACAAAAGGATGTTGAACAAAACAATGTTCTTCAAGGACCTACTATACAATGAAATACTATGCAACAATAAAAGAAACTACGGCTACACCCAATGCATGAATCTCACAGGTAAAATGTTGAGGAAAATAAACCAGACACAGTAGGAAAAAGGCTGCTAGCTTCCATTTATATAAAGCCAAGACCAATCTATGGTGATAGAAGTCTGAATGGAAGGTAATGACTAGAGTAGAACACAAGGAAGGATCCTGGAGTGTTAGTATTTTTTGGTCAGAGTGGAGGTTACTAAGATACAATTATTTGTAAAAATTCTTTGAGTTGTACATTTCAGATTTGTGCACTTTTATTTATACATACTTATCTTCAATGAAAATTTTTACTTAAAAATATAGCTGACCTTTGTGCAGTTTTAGAGTTATTTTAGCATTAAGAAATTAATGCATAGTTTAGCTAGCTTTTAAAAGAAATGTTACATGATGTTTTCCTTTTATCCCAATAAATTAGTCTTACTGTGATAAAATCAGTGTTCTTTTTAGCAAGACTATTAAATTATATTTTGCCACTTCTCACAATTAGATATAGAAATGTATCCCTTGCTATTGCACCATATTTTCTGTTATACTACTTCAGCATTTGAATATCTAACTGGAATATTTTTCTTCACTAAGAATTTAGGTGAAAAGCATAGAATTGAAAAGCTCAGGTTAGTGGGTAGAACCATCACTTTCCACGTTTCCCTGGAATCTTATTCTTGATGCTACTGTTGCTAAATAATACTTAAGTTCTCAAAAATGTTTAGTATATTCCTACCTAGAAAAGGCAAAATAAATACTAAAAATTAAACGTTTTCTCAATGTACAAGTTTTATATTTTAAAAAATCCCTATATAAGTTTTTAGTTTTATTCATTGTTTTTATTTGTTTAGTGGAAATGAATAGCCTACAGGGAGCATTTGCAAATAGAACCAAGAGTCAGGCTGGTATGATTTTCTTCTGATTTATCTGTACTATCTACAAGCTTCAAATCAAAAACTTAAAATAGAAATTTTTAATGTATGCCAATAGCTTTTCTTCATTTCCCTCAAAAGTGCCAGCCCAGTTATCAGAGAGACCTATGTGTCTCATAGTCCTACCATCCTCAGGCTGCAAGAACATAAGCAATTCTCAGAGCCTACATTTCTTTATTTGAAAATTTAAGGTAATACAGGTACTACTAACTACTAACTAACTACTAAGCAGGATTTGAGTCATGCTTTATGAAGGTCCAGATGAGTTAATGTTTGTTTAAAATGCCTAGCACTGTGTCTGGACTATTCTGCAGATTTAATAGTCATTATTTTATTTAATATTAATGTTATTGTTTTCTTTTCCAAAGTATAAAAACTATCCAAAAGGGTGAATATCATTTTGTATATTATTTTCTATTTAAAACAAAATTTTCTGCTTAATCCCAGGATAGGATAATAGAGAAATGTCTTAGAGGAACTCAATATAGCATGTCAAAACTCTCATGCTATTTCCTGGAAGGAAGTGAGAGCAAGAGGGTTTCTCTGATTTACTTGGGATCAGTTTTAGTAACACAGTTGGACATCTCAGCTCATACTCCATACATTTCATAATAAAGTAAGGGTTATATTACTAAAATATACACTTCCCAGCACATGATGTCCTTGTTCCTATGTAAAGGCATTGTAGGTGCTTTTACGTTTTATTTCTTTACCTATATTTATACAGCTACATCTCCTCTAAATTGGCTTTAACAGCCGCAGGGCCAAATTTCTTTGACAGTGATTCTCTTCTTAGTTTCTGTTAAAAGCTTATTTGCTTTTTCCAGTTAGTGTGTGATAAGGAAAAGTCAATTCATCATCCCAAATTATCTGATGTTATTTGCCACGTCATGTCACTATTGCCTTTTATAGAATATACATATATAAACTGTTACTTTTTCTTTTAACTGTGATATAGAGATATTGACATCATTTGGTTCACTTAATTCAGCATTTTAAAATGTGTCAATTTTTTTTCATCCTAATATGCATAAGATTCGTACTGCACAAAGGGGATCCATTTATCTCATCTCGGTTTTCTCTAGATATGCTTGATGCATTCTGCAAGATAAATTATACCATTGTGGCTATTATGCTGTTTTGGTCTAGCTGTGCTGCCAGAAAACCATCCAAAACAACTCATAGCAATGTAAATCATTAGCACAAAAGCAAGAACAATTTAATCCAGACATTTTGAGATAGTAAAATCATTAGAGAAGGATAGTTTTGTATTTCCTTCATAAAAAGGGTAAGAGCTAAATAAGAGTTTGCTACTTGACAATTTCTTGACACATGATATCTAATTAAACATAAGCAATTTCTGCAAGGTGGATAATATTTCTATTGTCTTGATGTAAAAACTCTAATTATTTGCTGATTGCCATTCAGCTTGGAAATAGTAAGATGAATGTTCAACCCATATCCACTTCCTAAAATTTTCTTGCTTTTGTTTTAGAGGAGGCTACCCCTGGAAAAGACCTTTAAGGAGAGTCACAAAGTTACAAGAAGAATGGTATTTCCTGATAGGTGGGTGCTCCTAAGGGGTGGGAATTAATTTTTCTTGAAGTTATAATTTATACAGTATTAGGAACTGTATGAAATGATTTGTCTTCAGCAAACAAGAGAGAGTTAAAGACTATGAATAGCTAGAATACCTTTCAAGTCTCTAAGAAGGAAAGAAGTTAAGCCACTTTTCAAAAATATCAGTGTTGGTTCAACTGAAAAGCAATCATGTAAATAATAATTATCCATAGAAGAGCTTCTCATTTTTGTTCCGTTGCTATTTCCACCCCATCTGCAGTTAATTCCTCTACTGAAATCTTGGATCCTTCAAAGTCATCCATGAGAGTTGGAATCAACTTCTACACTCCTGTTATATACTCATATTGTGACTTCCTCCCATGAATCATGAATGTTCTTAATGGCATCTAGAATGGTAAATACTTTCCAGAATGTTTTCAATTTACTGTGCCTAGGTCCATCAGAGGAATCACTTTCTATGGCAGCTATAGCATTACCAAATATATTTCTGAAACAATAACACTTGAAAGTTAAAACTACTTCTTTATCCAAGGGCTGCAGAATAGGTGCTGTGTTAACAGATGTGAAAACAATAATTTCCTTGCATATCTCCACCAGAGATGCACTGTCAATAAGCAGTAATACTTAAAAAAAAAATTTTTTTCTGAACAATAGGTCTCCACAGTGTGCTTAAAATATTCAGTAAACCATGCTGTAATCAAATGTGCTGTCCTCCAGGCTTTGTTGTTCAATTTAACAGAGCACAGGCAGAATAGGTTTAGCATAATTCTTAAGGGCCCTAGGATTTTGGGGATAGTAAATAAATGTTGGCTTCAAATTAAAGTCACCAGCTGCATTAGCCCCTAATGAGAGAGTCAGCCTGTACTTTGAAGCTTTGAAGCCAAGCATTGACTTCTGCTCTGTAGCTATGAAAAGTCCTAGATGGTATCTTCTTCCAATATAAGGCAATTTTATCTATATCCAAAATATATTGTTTAGTGTAGCCACTTTTATCACTGATCTTAGCTAGATCTTCTAGTAACGTGCTATAGCTTCTACATCACTTGCTGCTTTACCTTGCACCTTTATGTTACAGAGACAGCTTCTTTCCTTAAACCTCATGAACCAACCCCTGCTAGCTTCTTCTGCAGCTCCCTCACCTCTCTCAGCCTTCACAGAATTAAAGAGAGTTAGGGCCTTGCTCTGCATTAGGTTTTCGCTTAAGGAGTGTTGTGGCTGATCTGATTTTTTATTTAGACCACTCAAATTTTCTTCATATCAGCAATAAGGACGTTTCACTTTCTTGTCATTCTTGTCATCACTGGAGTATCACTTTTGATTTCCTTCAAGAACTTTTCATTCACAACTTGGCTATTTGGTGCAAGAGACCTAGCTTTTGGCTTATCTTGGCTTTTGACATGTCTTCCTCACTAAGCTTAATCATTTCTAGCTTTTGATTTAAACTGAGAGACATATGACTCTTTCTTTTACTCAAACACTTAGAGGCCATTGTAGGTTATTAATTGGCCTAATTTCAATATCTATGTGTCTCAGGGAAAACCAGTATCTGTGAAGTGCAACAAAGCAAAACACAATGAAATGAGGTATGCCTGTATACTGAACCCTGACTAATGCAGGTAATGATCTTAAGTGTCCTTCACTAATGACCTCAAGCTGCCAGGGATGACAAGTCCAGGCTGGACTCTGGGAATGAACAAGTCCTATGGCCAAGAAGAGAATATCAAATCTTAATTGTAAAAGGAATCAGCTGTGCTATTAGACAGCGGAGCAAATATTCATTAGTGAAAAAAAAGGGTTGACCTATTATTGGATAGTAAAAAACTAAAGCTCTAGAACTAAAGAGAGTTTGTAGTCAGCCCACAAAAATGGATGAAGATATTTCTCCAATTGCTGAAGTATCACCTCAGTTAAGTGCACTTCAATCGGACTTTTGGGAAAATAAGTCTGTCTCTGTGGGTCTGAAGATCTCAGAGGCAGAATTAACTAATGTTCACACCTGATGTAAAGTACAAAAATGCAAGAAAACAGATCACAACCAAGCGTGAAAATACTTTTTGATTGGAATTTTTGACACATCTTTGAAATAATAATGTCAACATGTATAGTTATCAGTTTGGAATTTACACCTGCAATTGCACAAATGTTTCGTGATAGCATACTCCTAAAGCGCTCAGAAGTATAAACAGGAGCAAGCTGTGAAAGCAGTTTGACCCAGTAACTTTTGCTCTGACTTCACCTTCAGGGTCCTCAGAAAAAAAGATTCAGTAGACAATTCCAAAAGAACACTATTTAGGTTAATGTAAATGAACTTGATTTCTAGTCCATTCCAATTGTAAAAAAATGTATCCCTGCAATTTACTATTCTGACTCATTCTTCTGTGTTTTGAGTTATAGTTTCCACTCACTCTTATTTCCAAACTTCCAAACAGCTCAGTCTATTGATGATCCAGTCCTTCCCACTAGTATATAAACATATTCAAGTTTCTAACATTAAAAAAAAATAAAATAAACAAAAAGAAGGCTTCTTTGACCAATGTCAAATTCCCTTGTTACCACAGCTCCATCCTTCCTGGCCACTTTACTATGTATTTAGAATAATTATTACATTTCTTCTTCCAAATCACTGTGCAATTGAATGGATTCTGCTTTCATCTTCATCCCTATTAAAACAGCCTCCCCAGGAAGGCATCAAGGGCAGGACTTTTGCCTTATCTTATTTGATTTTTAATCTTTGACGTTATTTCCCTTTCAAAGCATTCATCACTATTGTTAAATGTTAATTGAGAAATGTACTTTTTAAGAGCACCATGGTCTTTCTTATATCTGAACTTTGTCACAGATCTTCTAGCCACCCCTTCCTCCGTCCTACTTCTATTCTTCCTTGAAATTCAGCTGGGAGATTTCCATGCACACATATATTCCCTAATCCTTTCAATAGCCTATAAAGTTGGCATTATTATCTCAATTTTCCAGATGAGGAAAACAAAACATCATTGTTACTTTAGATAGAAAGACACCTTTTATGTGCCAAGAATAAAAAGCCTAATTAATGCACTATTAAAAACAATCTCTAGATTTCCAACCTGGATAATGTTAAGCATTTAGATATTTTGTTGAGTTTCTTTCTTTCTAACATATCAAAGGAAAATATTAAATTATGACATTGGAAATGCCATTTTTACTAAAATTTAAACAATCCTTTTATAGGAAAAATACTGCATCTACAAACTCTAGATTTTTGCATTTAAAAGCTTTTAATAATAATTTGCAGTATTTTTACATTTAAAAGTTTTATCCCTCCAAAATGTGTTATAACAGGGGGAGAGGCACTGAACTTAATGTTTAAGAATGTGGCTTCTTACTCCTGAATTGAAATTTAGCCACAACTTGCTAGCTCTGTGGCCTTATGCAAGTTGCTAAGCCTTACTTTTGTCCTCTATAAATCTCCTAAAAAGGAAGATAATTAACAGAAGAGCCTGCCTGCTCCGTAGAGTGGTTTGGAAGCAAGTGCGAAGATGTGGTGAAGTGCTTCCACCACATGCTCCCCGCTGCGGCTGGCCAGGGCGCCTTGACCCACGCTGCTGGCTTTCTCTGGCAGCTCTCTCTCCCCCTCTCTTCCCCTCTCCCTCACCCAATCTACTCTCCCTTCAGGTCTCAGATTAAATTTCAATTTGCTCAAAGAATATCCCACATATTCCAGAATGATTTCCCATTAGTGTGCCTGTTGGCCACATCCTTCCTTGGCTTAAAATATTTGAAATTTTGAAATTAACTCTTAGAGCAATTATTTGTTTAATGGATTTCTTTCCTTGTAAATTGTATGCTCTAAAGTGGCAAAGACCCTGTCTGCCCTATTATCTGCTCTAACACAATGGCATACACAGTAAATGAAGTGGAGTATATAATCAACATCAGATAAAAGAATGATTTAATTCATTAATGAATAGTACAGTGTGTGGAACATAATAAAAAATAAGAAATATTAGTAATTTTGAATTATTATTGTGCAATATATCAATATGGGATGCAATAACATAATATTAATCTATACAGCATACATTTATTAAACGGATAATATGTCTCAGGTACAGTGTTTAATATTATCGTAAAACATCAACCTCTTAGGAAAAGCAAAATGTGACCATATTGCATCCTACTATTCTCTAGAATTATCAATGAATTCAGGAAATCCTTCTCAAGAAGACAACTGTTTCTATTTCTTAAAAAAAAAAAAAAAAGGAATGCAAGCTCTGTAGGTAGAAATAGCTTAACTATATGATGCATAAAGAGGCAGAAATTTTCTAGGAATGAATGATATCATATATATCATATGCTATATTTATATCTTAAACAGGAGTGTACATAAACAAAAAAGGGAAAAAAAATAAGACTAGCATTCACATTGTTGTGTAAAGCTGATTACATCACTAATTCCAACATTAATAGCATATCCAAATTATTCTAGATTGTTTTAACACATTTGATGTGTGTATGTATATATGCCTATTATTAAGTTATTTTTCTCAGCTCCAAGTTCACCCTTCTATACTCTGCTTTAAATTTTTGGGGTGGGGACTCTACAAACCGTATTTCTGCTTTGCCAGCTGCTCTTTGCTGCTCTGTGTCAATACTGAGTGCAAGAGGGAGCCACGGGGCTGGAGAGGAGAGAGGGGCTAGCTCCTTGATGTCTCCTTCTAGTGGCTTGTTGTCAGCTTCCTCTTTGGCGAATATCACCCTAGCGATGACTCTTCACCCTGGCAGCAGAAGTTCATTCCTACAGCAGCAAACAAATCAATTTTTGCAGTTCTTCAAACACCTGCATAACTTGCCTCAATGTACCCCCTTCAACACAACTTCCTGGGGGCTGCTGCCCCTGCTCAGAGCTGTAGATTGAAGCATCATGGGGCTTCTCCTCCCAGCTCAGAGACAGCATCATCAGCCAAGCAGCATCTCCTCCACAGAAGTCTGAATTCCAACTCCATGTGATCCTTCCTCAAAACTACTAAGTTTTAATTATTCAAATATCTTCCCTTTTATGTTAGTCTGATTCTGGGAGCAGTTAAAAAGACATGATTAGCCAGCCTGAGCAAGAGAGAGACCCCGTCTCTACTAAAAATAGAAAGAAATGATCAGGCCAACTAAAATATGTATAGAAAAAATTAGCCGGGCATGGTGGCACATGCCTGTAGTCCCAGCTACTCAGGAGGCTGAGGCAGGAGGATTGCTTGAGCCTAGGAGTTTGAGGTTGCTGTGAGCTAGGCTGATGCCATGGCATTCACTCTAGCCTGGGAAACAGAGCAAGACTCTGTCTCAAAAAAAAAAAAAAAAAAAAAAAGACATGATTAGACATGTAAGAAATTTACTTGGGGAAATAACTGTGAGAGAAAACAGGAAGGAAGCCAGGAGATGCTGGCAGAGCTGTCAGACCATGATGTGGGGCTGAGGCCGAGTGCAGGAGACAGGGAAGAATGGTCGTGTGGACGGATGCACTTAGACTGCAGTGAATATCTACAATAGGTTTGGTAAGGCCACTGGAGAGTCTCTAAGTCACCTACTGGAGATGTTTCATGTTTCCTAAGAATGGGTCAGCCTTTATACCAAAGAATCAAGAAGTGAAAGTACGAATGTCTTCTCTCACAATCACATCTAATAATCTATTCATACCTTTTGCTTTCATTCCTGTGACTTTGAGCTCTGACAATTTGGAAGTCTTGGTGCTCCAGGGTAAAATGATTCTACCAGGGGACACAAGAATTGTTTCATAGAATCAGATATTGATATTGCCACCAGGAAATGAACTCCTTGTGTCACTGTATCAACAGGAAAGAAGGAGTTTATTCCTTTCTGGTTGGGTTTTGAAGAGTATCATTCAGGTATTTTGCATAATGTTTCTTATGTTAAATTTGATGTTTTCTTATGATTGGGGATTTAAGTATCTGAGAAGAACACTAAAGAAGTTTTGTGTTTTCTCATTGCATCATATCACTGGGCACTTGGTAACAGCATGATATCACTTGTGATACCAACCTTGATCACTTGGTGGTGACTTCCATATTTTCCATTGTAAAGTTATTTGTGTTCATCTTTCTCTTCTCTGTTTTTTGCAAGTGAATCACTAAACCCAGCCCACAGTCAAGAGAAATGAAATTAGGCTTACACCCTGAAGGCAAGAATATACATTATTTGGAAGTCTTCTAAAAGAAAGACTTATCCCTTCACTTCTTTTTTATTCAGTAATTTATTTATATCTTTTTGGACTCATGGATACTTAATTTATTTTGGGGGTTATAATTCAATACTGAAATTATTGCTGCTCACATTTTTCCATCTTCAGCCATGGTGAACTTTTTCAGGTTGGTTCTTGTGTCCTTTTGATATGTCTCGTATTAGATGATCTCTGTTAAAATAACCAGGAAATCTTCTTTCTCTTGAGGACTTTGCTGATACAATTATATATATGTGTGTGAGTATGTGAATGTGAGTATGTGAATATATATACACATATATATGAAGCACAAATAAAATCCTAAGTCCTATAACCCACTGAACAGACCCCCTCTTAGTCAAGGAGACCCCAGAAAAACCTTAAAACTGAGTTTCCGGCCATGACAGGATGGGAGGTCAGCCTCACTTCATTATAACCCTCCCTCCCTCACTAACCGCCATTAGGCCTTCTTCTCTAAGTGCTAAACAGGAACCAGACCTTTGGAAAGACTTGCTCCACTGCTGATTTCAACCAACCTCATGATTGCTTCGCCCTTTTTGAAATTTTGACACAACTGACGAGCATTCCTTCCTGATGAGAGGCCACTGACCATGGAGTGGTTCTGGCCAGTCTACAGAGCACACACAGTGAGGGTTTTCCTGTTCTCTGCTTTAACTGTTGACATCAGCGGGTTGAAAACTTCACCCCCTGATCATGCTAAAGCCACCATTTTGTGAACATGAAACTCATGAAGTAACATGAAGCTCAATTGTGCATGTGCATGTTTCTCCTTTCATAAATTTCATTACTCCTCCTATATCTTATTAAATATGTATATTCAGCCACCCTGCTCTGCATAAATTCCTGTGTCCTCCACACTCTCTCAAAGTGCTCACTTTTCAGTTTCTGCTGGAGGCTCCGCTTCCCGGGTGCAGGTTGTGGTATCCTCTTTTAGGAATAAAGCCTCCTTTCTAAATTTACAGATTTTGTGATTTTTCAGTTATTGTATATATTCACACTTTGTTTACCTATGCTTTTGAAAGAAAGTTCTTCATTATCTGTGGTAACAGATTATTGAAAACGTATCGCTTTCAGTAATGTGTCATGTGATGACATAAGATTTGGTCCTATATTCATAACCTGATGCAAAATTAGACAATTTGGCAGTTTGAGCTCTTTCTATATTTGTTTTCTTGAAATCTGTCTTTTTGACACTTAGAATTTTATCTGTAAAATGATTTCTCTCATCCTAAAATCTATTCACTATCTTTCTTTATTATATTTTTTCACATCTTGAAGAAGTCTTCACATCTTAAAAAAAGCATATATCACTTTTCAGTTCTCTAGATGTGTTCTGACTTGGTAATTTTTCAAACTGCCTATTTTATGAATGGCAGTAAAAGGGAACTATAAATTTAATCTATGATTGACTAAGTGAATCATACTGTCTTGTCATTCAAGCAATAAAAGTAATATATTTTATGAAGTTTTACTCTTTTATACTATACTTAGTACTTCTCTCTTCTATCTCTGTCTCTCTCCCTGCCCCCGCACTTTCTTTTTCTCTTTTAAAGTTGACAATGTGAGGAAGAGGAAAAAGTAATAAGAATTTATTGCCCTACTCTTTAACATTTTTTTGTGTTCTTTACATGCTTTGTATAACTTATTTCTCAATAAACCAGTAGCAGTATAGTATATGCTTAAAGGAAAAGGTTTTAATATCAGAAATATTTTATTTCAAATACAAATCTATCAGATATTATCTCTGAACCAGCACCATATTGCATAAATCCTCTAATCTCAGTTTTATCCTCTGGAATATGGGGGGAATAATCTCTATTTCCTAAGATTCTTTTAATAGAATAAGTGAAAATTATATGTGTATAACATGTATAGTTTCTGGTATAAATATTAAAATAATGACTTCATTTTATTGGAATTGATATTTAACCCCATTTTAAGGAAAAATTATGTACTGTTTTAAAGTCACCCTAATATTTTAGAAGAACTGTTTTAAAAGCTTATTGAATAATGTATGAATATACAAAATGATTTATTTTTATTTTAAAAGTCTGAGTCAAGATAGTAACCTTGTCCATTGTCTGAATAAGTTGGCCTTCATAACCAGGGAAAAATAATCTGATTTTCAGCCTAAAAAAGAGATTTGGGAAATACAGAAAAGAAAACATGGGTTTGTATTATTTCCTTACACTGAATTCTCTGGATGATATTAATTCTAACTCCTATTAACCGCCCAGACCTATTTCTGGCAGCTGTGATTTAGCAACCAATCCCAGATCAGGGTATTTCCTTACACTTTTCCCAAAAGATCAGCAAATAGCTGATTACCCTGGTCCATTCCTGCATGGTAGTGACTAGAGAAGAAATTGTATCTAATATGTAAACCAATAAATGGCTGAATTGAAAAGAACCAGTTTTACAGAACATGCCTAGTATTACATGTTGAGTCTAGGACTTGATTTTACTCTATACTTACAAGCTCATAAGTTAGTCTGTTACTATCTCATGGATGCTGGCAGAAGCAACAAGACTTCTGGGTCAGACACAAAGAGCTTATTACTTAAGGCATAGCAGGCAGAATGAGTACCACCATTTTGTATCAGTTCACTTAGACCCCAAATTTGACAGTGTGGAGTTCCAGAGTTGGATGATATTAAGGCTTCATTCATATAAAACCTACACAAACAGTAGAATGTGATACAGGAGAGAAAATCTGAGCTTGGGAACATCCACTATTTTTATAGCAATCAGTAAGCAAGTCTTCTTTTTAATCCAGTAGTAGATGTTACCATCCCTCAAGGTAACTTAAGGACACCACTCTTTAATACCCCTGAGAGAAACCCTGAAGAACACAATCTTTTGGGGAATGCAACCCTGAGAAATGAGCCAGATAAAGATAAAATAGAGTCTACTTGGTAGGCAAGACAAGGAATTCAAAAGACCTGTGAGTATCTTCCAACAATCTCCTCCACTTGGCCTCCAGGAAACTTTTAGATGATTGTATGACTCCATTGGCCATGATGATTAATCTCACTGATAGGGGCTGCAACTAAACCCATCCAATTTGTCACATGGCATTTAATTAACAGTACGTCAACCAGTAGGATTATGTCAACCTATAGTATTGACCTCAACTATATCCCCAGAATCCCAAACTCAGTCAACAGTGAATATGTTCTAGGAGGATCAATAAGTCATACTTTAGACAGCCAGGTTGCAGTATAAGGCCATGTCTATCAACCAGTATGATCCATAAAAGTGAGGTGCAACTAAGTTGCCAATCTTTGGTATCATTGCCAATAAGCACAGGGTGCAATATATGGGCTACAAAGTAGCCCCTATTCCCAATGGAGAATATTTTGATGAAAAAATATATAAACGATATGGACAATTGAGAGACTAGCTAGTAAACACGAAAAAATACCACCACAGTAATAGTGTCAAATGAACAATGAATAAATAAAAACATAGTGTCAGATGAACAAATCAAATTATAAAAATATATAAATAGTGTGGTTAAATTTATGATGTTTTAAAAACAAAAAATGCAATGTTATAGTTTATGAATACCTAACATATACAATACAAGTATAAACATGGTTAGCAATGCTACCATGATAGCAATTGAAGTCAATGATAATATCTGGGGAGAGAGGGAGTATCAGTAAAGGGCACAAAAAGAGATTCAACTTTTGTCTGTCTCATTTTATTTAAACACAGATCTCATAAAAATATGGTAGAATGTCAATTTATTAAATCACGAAAGTAAGATTAAATAAGCATTCGTTATTACTTCCAGTATGTTTTAAATTTTTTGTTTAAAATAAGAGGAACTAAAAATCAAGAGGGCAGAGTTTGGGAAAGGAACAAATCTTGTCCACGTGATGCCGTAAGCACCCCCTGACAATCGGTAATATGAATGGAGCAAAATGAAGCAGCTGTTGGGAAGCTATCTGTTAAACAGCACAAATTATCTGGGCTTTCACTTGAGTTTTGCCTCATTAGTAATCATCTCTAGCACCAATTATAATGACTAAATCTCCACACAAAATTAAACGTCTCTGCATGCAAAACAAAAGCATAGACACTGGCGCTAGTGCCATTCCTCAGAAACCAAAGCTTTCTGTGTGTGTCAGGTGTTCAGAAAAGGGGGCAAGCTGCTGGACTGAGTTAAGTACACTGTGCACAGACATCGCACAAGCTTCCTGTCTGCTTTTCTCTCATTGCGCATTTCCTCGAAAATTCTATTTCCCAGGCTTGCCTCAAAAGAGAAAAAAATCGGGGGTCATTCTTTTTGACAATTTGGCTCCAGCTATACAGTAAGATGTTTCAATGGGGAGGCAAGAAGAGAGCAAGCTGTTAACAATTCTTTGGCCTGACTTCCACCCTCCCGGAAGATGTCATACACATGCCTCCCAAGGTAAACATTTTGATGTGTCACAGGCACTGGAAACGGATCTGCTCAATGACACACACCACATACAGTGTCTGCATGTACATTTCATGGCAGATGCTTATATGCACTTTTGTATAAAGAGAGACAGAAAAAAAAACCACTTTGAGATTAATTCCCATTGTCAGCAGTTTTAGAGATGAAATCTATCCTATTTCATCTGCTTCTGTTCTAATTTAAGACAATCTTGGAGATGATTTCATCTGAAGGGAGAGAAGTGTGTTTAAATATAGATATGTAATTTCAGAATATATAAAACAAAAATAGTCCCAAGTTTCCACAGTATTACACACATACATACAGAAACACACATTGATCATTTTGTACTTAGAAATATATTTCCTCCCACGTTTAAAGGGTGTCTTCACTTAGTTACTGGACATCAGATATAAAACACTTTTTATGGCAGAGGCTGTGATTCTGAATTTGACTTTAACAGATTATGGCCTGCTATTAAAACGTGTGGTGATAATGTGTTAATGGTAAAAATGGGGCCATTTGGGGGTAGGGTAGAGATATTCTGGTATTGAATCATCACATCATTGAATAATAATTTTCATAGTAAGTGCTTCATGAGTCCATTGTGTATTACTGCTTATGAAAAAGTAACACAATGTGTAATGACAGACTGCTTTCCTTAGAAAGAAATGCAGATACCCAGTGATAACAAAGCATGTGAGGGATATAATTATGGATTAACTCTAACTTGGGTTTATAATTTTAGTTATTCAAGGTTATATGATCCAATCTGGCCCAAACTAACCAGTGTTAAAGAGTTTATTAAAAAGGAAACATTAGAAATATATTGCAGACATCAGGTAAGGTATCTGTCCCTTGAGATCTAAATGAAATTGACTCGAGCACCATTTGAGGGGTGGAGGAGACTCATATCTCCCAAATTGTTTGCTAGGATTCTGGAGGATTAGGGGAGTCAGGTGGATAGTGTATAAATTGTTAATGGGGACCAAGCTCCCATATCCTCAGACATCCATAGAAGATTTCTGATAGAACAACTTCTAACTTTCCTCTGCCCCTCAGTCACTCCTTTTCAATAATGGAGTTTATATTTAAGGGGATCTGGGAGACTGGGGGAAGGCTCCACTTCTGGGACCTTCCTGCCAAGAGACCTGTCTTTTAGAATACTCACATTGCTTGTTCCTCCATGCTACAAGCTTACTAGGCATGGCTTCGCCCCATAAGGAAGCCGGCTCTACAATTCTGGTCTAGTAAATTTTAATCCACAGGGGGAACATAACAGAAATAGTGATGGTAGGCACAGGTCCAGTAAACTTCTCTCCAATTCAGCTTTATCAGCCAGAAAACAGACAGTCATCTTTCTGACTTCAGTACCTATTTTCCATTGGGTCATAAGTTGGAGAGGAAGATGTGGGTTTTTTTTTGTTTGTTTGTTTGTTTGTCTTGTTTTTTCCTGCACTGACCAGGAAAGTTTGAGATATGTGGAGATATTATCTGAAAATTGCAATGACTTGTTGAGAGGCTGAATTTTCAAGTAGGACCAAGACAGACAGTTTTGGTGCTTTAATGCAAGCGGGTCTTTGACATCTTTGACCTTTCTGGCTCAAAGAAGCTTACTTTTTAGTGATCATGGGGCTGATCACTACTGGAACTGCCTGAGGAGGCAGGGCCTCAGCACCTGCTCCCAGATCGCAAACTTGGGCTGGGGAGATGTGGCTGGGCAGGGGGTTAGATTACGTAGAAAGCCTTATTTGGCTACATCTTCCACCTCCTCTCCTACCAATCCTCCACACACTCATTGCTGAATCACATTGGCCTCTTTCCATACCTTGGTCAAAACCAATTTATTCCTGCCTCGATATCTTTGTATTTTCTGTTCCTTTTACCTGAATTACATTTCCAAAGATATTTGTCTGCCTGGCTTCCTTGCTTCATGTAAGTTTCTCCTCAAAAGCTACAATCCCATAGAGGATTTTATTTTATCATCTTGTGCCAAAATAGCATAAGTTTCTCAGTTTTCTTTCTACTTTTGTTTATTTTTCTTTATAAATTGCATAAATCTCAGATATTCTATAATATATGCATTCAAATTTAACATATAGGCACTGTCTGTCTCTTTACTAGACTATGAGGCCCAGGAGAACAGAAGCTGTCAGTTTGGCTACTGTTAGCCTATAATCTAGCATGGTATATGCTTAATAAATAAAAAAAATTCTTCCAGTGGAATCACTTTGTTTTTCTTTATTTTTCTGTCTTTTCTTCTGATAATAAACCAAAGCATATTGTTCAAAACCAACTTAATTCTTCTCTAAATTGATTCCTGTAGTCTCAAGCCTTTTCCACTTACTTTTTCACCTTGGGTTCATGACACTCTCACCCCAAGAAAAGGGAATATTTTCTATCAGGTAAGCTTTCTATTTGTTATTTGTTTATTCATGAGATGAATTCTACCTTTATGAGTGAATCTAGAAACCGAATCTCCAAAATCCCAAACTTTGTTCATAGATTGTATTATTAATAATCATAGTAAACGTCAGATCCAAGAATGAGGGAGTGGAGGGGAGGGTGGCTGTAAGCCTGAGGACCAGCCACAGAACTAAAGGAGCCCAGATTTCCTCTCTTTCCTCTTTATTCAGTTCTAGGAAGATGCCCGCTAATCTCTTGCCATCCTCTAATGCCTATCACTTAACAATGTAAAGGCCAGCTCCTAATAATATTGAATATTCTAATAATAGTTAGTCTTCTATACTGAAGAGCTGCCTTTTGATCTTTAGAGTCCTAGACAGCTAATGAACTGAGAAATATCCTGCAGAGAGAACAAAAAAATGTATTCTATCCACCAATGCCCAAACAGTCTTATGCTGAAGCACTGCCTGTTTTGCGTGGAGATTTTACTGTGATCTAAACCTTGTCTTGGCCACATATATCCCCATATAGTTCAAGGTTAACCACAGTAGTCTACGTACTAAGGCCAAGGTGCTTACTGAAGATCATGCCAGTTTAAAACAAAATGTGTACAGCTGTACAAGCTCAATAGAAGCTGCTGCAAACTGCCAAGGGGAAAAAAATGGCCAAGACCACACTAACAAAAGCAGTGAAGCTTGAATCTTAAATTCCCCTCCCCTGGCCACAACAGAAGCCTCACGTTTCACACATTCTTTTGGGCTTCAAATGCCAGGACTTCTCCATTCCTCAAGGTTACTGGCCATGCACCGATATATTGGAGTTTTAAGAAGACATATAAATAACACTCCCTTCTTCTCCTTTTGAGTTTTGAACCAACCCTGAAGTGAGACATTCATGTAAGAGACATGGAGATCTATTATCAACTTTGAGTACGATTAAATTACAGAACGAATGTTGAAATTAGAGCATAATCAGGCTTCTAATATTTCTCTGAATTAAGCCTACCTCCCCCCAAATCTCTAGTCTGGGTATCAGCCATGGTCTCAGAAGGAAATTATAGAGTCATTTAAGTAAGGTCAAACAAAGGAACTGTTTAGAAACGTGTGGACAAGGCACAGAAATGCCAAAAACCCATGAGCTGGTTACAGAGGAGCTGTTTCTAACCCTAGGCACAAAGCAGTTACAAAATCCGAAGGAAAGAGTCACATAGAGAGGGCCACCTTGAGAGGAGGTAGACAGCCCTGTAAGGAGACATCCCAGAGCAATAAACAACTTGAACTCAATGTTCTGCTTCTGTTCCATCTAACGTCAGGATTCCCTATTGGCCCTATCCAACCAGAAGCCAGGAAGGCGGGAGGATACTTAATATACTCCAACCAAGTCAGTCTCCTGTAATGGACACCAGACTAAAAGAAAGTAGAGTGGGGCCAGAGGGTGAATAGAAGATATCTGGTCCACCTGGGAAATATATCACATGGACAAGCAGTGAATGGCTGCCTCCTGAGCACAGGTTTCTCTGAAAAACAAAAGAAAGGATCAAGCCACTCATGCCTAGTCCTCTCCTCATTCTCCTCAATCTTCCATGGGGAAAACAGCGTACAAATTTCCCTATCCTATTACTCTTGCTTAGTGAAAATGTCCTCATAATTACCAGTGGACCTGGGAGCAAACACCAATAGAAGTGGTTGAAATACGAGCCTAGCTGCGCCCTCCCCTGGGTGGGATAACTACACACGGGGAGATCAGAGCCTTGATTGAGAGCGTCCATGGGTTAAGAAAGCAAATATCTGAGTCATATCATGGAGAACCCTAGTCCTCTTGACAATATGTTTCCATGAGAAGATTTCCTAGAGATCTTCTAGTGTTTCCCTAAACAAAAAGAAATTATTTATCTCAAGAGCATGGCCAGGAGGAAGAAATGATGCAAGTAAAGAAAGCCACATCTAGGGTATCTCTTTGGAATGTCCTGTCCTCAGGACACAGCCTTTGTCTGCCCTCTAGAACGGCAGTCCCCAATCCCCTGTTGGGAACCGGTGGAGCATCACTGCCTGAGTTCTGCCACCCACTTCCGCCCCTGTCTATGGCAAAATTGTCCTTCATGAAATTTGGCCGGGCTGGTGCACACCTCCTGAGGGAAGCTTCATCTGTATTTATAGCCGCTCCCTATCGCTGTCATCGTCTGAGCTCTGCCTCGGCAACAACCACCCATGGAAAAATTGTCATCTGTGAAACCGGTCTCTGCTGCCACAAAGGTTGGGGACCACTGCTTTAGAAGGTAAGCTTTCAAGGGGACATGTGGGCCCATCAAAGGGGGAAGGCTTACAGTTGTGAACAGACAGGGGCAGTAGGAAGAAAGATTCTGGCTATGGGACAAGGCAAGTTCTCCAGTCCAGCTAATCCAGCTATAAAACGTATAAAGTAATACCAGTATTTTAATTTCCTTTGATGCCTGAATCTATTTCTTCACTGGTTGAAAACTCAGAGGGCGGGAGATCTGTGTTACTCATCACTCTCTCACTACCAGCAAAAGCTTTTTTAGCCTCTTCTGGTGCCGAGTTACAGCTTCCTATGATTTTTTTTTTTTTTTTTTTTTTTAAATGGAAATGTTGCCAGCCTGTAGCATTATCCTTGTTCAACATCATGTCACCCTAGATGTATTACCCAGTCACTGTTTTTCTTGATTTCTGTGGTTGGGGGTACGGGGGGTGGGGAGACTTACACAAAGTCATTGTGTATGATTGTATGGAAGCTTCTACTGAAGGCTTATTGAGAAAGAGGGAGTAGAGCTCAAAAGCATAGACTGAAATTGACTGTTACATTTAATATATTAAATATATAAAAGTTGAGTATTAAAATCACTATGCATAAAAATTCCTTCAGCCATTACCAACTATACATGCCTAAAATTTCATCAATATTAAGATTTTTATGTGCCTATGGACTATCATTTTTTAAAAATTCTATGTTCCCCCCTTTTTCCTTAAATAAAATTCTCTGAATTTTGTTATATATAATTCAGTGATTGCTTTATTCTGCCCTTTTCTTCTACATTCTGCATTCAGTTGGACCATCAAAATATTTTTCTTTAGGAAAACTGATCTTTCTAAAAGAGAATTCCAGTACCAGTTACTAACTATGCTTGACAAAAGGTAATATTAGCTCTACAGTCTTTGAAATCCTACTAGGTGCTCACAGCATCTCTCTGAACTAGCCCTGGGTTACATATTGTTTAGTAATTTCTCTGAGACCATGAAGATTATAAGTGATAAATTTGGAATTTGAAAAATAACTATTCCTAGATGTTGTAGCTTATTGACTTGATATGATGATGCTTTTTACTACAGAAAGCAAGCAACATTATTTAGCTATCTGGCTTATGAGTGATGCCAAAAAAATTAAAAATAGTTTAGAGTCTCATTAAGAGAAAAAATAATATCACAGACTTAAATGTCATATTTACTACCTAAATGTAGTACCCTTTGGGAACTGAAGTTTATATTTTCAGTGGAAAATTATTTGAAGTTCAGTTTTAAGTTTTCTAGGTATAAGTTTTGATCTTGACAATCAATTCAATGAACATTTACATAAAATATTATATACACCAATCATTTCCAAATGAGTATATACTCTAAATTTCAAATATAAGTAGTATCAAAAAGAAAATAGTACATTTTTTTTTTTTCAGTTTTGGGTGGAAAATCAGTCTGTAGGCAATATGTATATCTGATGCAAAAACTTTAAACTAAAAACCACAAATAATTTTAAAACTCTGAGTTTAATAAAATAAACAAAAGTTTGAAAAGGACCTTAAGTATTGTAAGGTATTTACCAAACATATTTCAAGATGTCAAAAACCTTCAGCAACTCTTATATACTATTCTTATCTTTTTTCATAAGTGTAATCCAAAACTGAAGGTATTGCTTGTGTTTAGTTACTAAATCCAAGCTTAGTTCGTTTTAACTATCACTAAGTATTTTACATAGAACTGTATTTGGTGCTCACACACTAGATTGTTGTGAACCAGCTTTTTTTTTTATGGCTTTAAGGATTCACAGTACTTGAAAAATAAAAATGACCACCAAGAAAAACCTCATGGTCATTTTTATTTCTTTGCCTAAGATCACAACTAGTCCAAATTTTAGTGAATTTTTGTTAGGTACTCAGCCAAGCCTATCAATTTGGTATAGACCATAATGTCTGAGTTAAGCAGATAAAACCAGTGGGAGTACAAGTCTAGATGTTAAAGGATTTTATTTTATATCGTTTTATTTGTATACTGAGAATAAACCATAAAATTTAGATGATACTTTTTGCCAAGAAAATTACCTACATTTTTGTGCTGCTGCCATTGAGCTTGCTTTATTTTATAAGGCAAATTTCCCATAACTATAAATGCAACGGCTTGTACAGTTATCTAGCCTGCTAACAAGAGCAGTCTGCTTTGGCTTCAGTTTTGTTGATTGGTTTCCAGAGACATATTATTACAGGAAAGTCATATTGCTCTTCTCTTTGTTTTGGCACTGTTGAGAAGGATCACAGTGATTGTGACTTGGTGAACACTGAGGAAATACAATCACTACTCATTTATTTTTAATGAAGTAACTGATGCATAGAAAAATTCCTGTTCTGTTTTTAACATAACAATAATATTTTAATTTTGAAGGCACATGATAGTTATTTCATTTTTCTCAGATTAAAAGAAAGAGTTCAATGGTACTTGTGACATTGAGGGACATTCTCATAGAAATATGCAGAGCAGATTGTTTTTGAAAAGGGAACCTCCTCAATACCTGGAGGATAAATGTGACCCAGGGAATGATAAGTACTTTGATTTTAGTGATTCAAATAGATATTTCCTCTTTATTTATGTTTCTCTTTCTGGATACTTTTATATACACCTAGAAACCTTTGTATTTTCAGATACTTATATTTTTAAATTAGAAATTCCTAGCCTTTGCACTGAATTATTTGTAAATGGAAATGCAAAATAATTTCTTTAAAGGATGAATATAAATACTAAAAGGACAGAAAGTCATTGTCTGTTAAGGGTAAAATTTTGAATAGTGAACACAATGGGATATTTCTATAAAAAGCTTTGAGGACTTTGCTTTGCTTTTCCTTTTGATAATGATTTTATTTTGCTATTAGGAGCTATCATCTTTAATTACTATTTTCATTGAAGTGCCTTTTCCTTTCTGAATCCCTTATCAAAATGTGTAAGATTAATGGCTTCAATGAAACAGATTTATGTTAGGAATAGCGAAGAATGACATTTAAAAATAATAACATTTCAAGTATGTGTACATTAACTTAATGTTATATTTTGTACAAAGTGTCATGTTTATGAATTCAGTGATTGATTTGAGCAGAAGAGATACCCAGAGGTAGCCAATTTTCTCAATACTCGATAGAAGAAATACCAGTTGCTCTGCACTGACAGAACAGATATATTGAATATTTACATAAATATTCAAGCTGTTGATGAGTATGTTCATTAAGTTCAAAACAATACTATTGCAAATTAACTTTTGGAAAATTACAGTTTTGTTAATATTCTTTCAATATATTGTTCAATTCACAATTAATCATAAAATATGCACTTAGTAAAATCACATTTTGTAGTTTCTGCATCAAATTCACTGGAGATTTAAAAATTTTCACATTGTTTATGGAGTTTGAAATAATTTTCATTTTATGTATTTATAAAATTTCACCAAGAAATAATAATCACATATTAAAATAAAAAATCATGTTTTCAAATGAATTCCAATATTAATATAGAAACAAATTCCCTATTTGTTGGTGGTTGTCATCTATGTATTGTAAGATGTGATTAAAAAATATTTTTGTGTGGCCTCTCAAATAAGAAAGAATGACAAAAATTACAAAAATTTACAATATTAAATGCTGGCAAAACTGTTGGATCAGTTCATACTGTGATACATTGATGGTGGAATTAAATGGAAATAATATTTTTAAAATTAAGTTATGTCAAACATGAACATAGCATATGATCCAGAAATCCCCTGTTAAGTATATATCCTATAAAAACTTCTGCAAATGTGCTACTAGAAATATATATAGAAATATTAATAACAGCATTGTGGGTTATACATCTTCCCCAGAAGGAACCATTTCAAATATCAATCAGAGGAGAATGAAAAATCAATTGTGGTCTATTGGGCCAGTGAAATATTATATGTCAATGAAAAATAATTGACTATATTCATGAATTTCAGGAATATAATATTGCATGAAATGTGGAAGACTAGAGCATGCAATTTTTATAAACGTCAACTTCATTCAAACAATGTTACTCATAGCGTATTCATATGTATGTTACAGAATTTTATAAAGCAATAAAATAATTAATACAAAAGACTGGGTAGAATTTCCCCTAATTTTATGTCTTGCAACTTCCATATGCATATTTAGCAAATATCACATAATTCTTAAGAAATATGAACAACTTCAACATTAATTCCCAATGTTTCACAAGCATGTTTTGAAAATTTGGGAAATTTAGAAGCATATCATAAAACAATTGTCCCCAACCTCCCAACATTTTTGGCACCGGGGACCAGTCACAGAAGACAATTTTTCCATGGATGGGAAGCTGGGGAGGGGGTTGAGGAGCAGAGCTCAGGCGGTGATGCAAGCAATGGGGAGAGGAGCGGCTGTAAATACAGATGAAGCCTTGCTTACTTGCCCACTGCTCACCCCTGCTGTGAGTGCCCCCCTCCCCCTCAGTTTCATGGAAGACAATTTTTCCACGGAGGTGGGGTCTGAACTCTACAACCTGGTCCCTAACAAGCCGCCCACTGATACCAGCCTGTGGACTGGGATCTGGGGGCTGTGGACTGCGGTCCTAAAAGACAAGCATTCTCTGAAATAGTTTATCTTTTATTTTCAAGACATTAATTTAAACTTGAATTATATTGATAGAATTATATTATTATAGTGCCAATGTAAATTAAAACAGTAATACAATTTTTAGAACATATCCTCAGCATAAGCATAGTAAAGAATGTTTTCACATTGTTGTAGCTCAGAAGACAGTACCCCAAATTGAAAGCCTCCAAAGCAAGTTTTTCTCTGACCTTCTCCTGTCCTCCTCTCTTCTCTTAGCCTCATTCTTCCCCAAGATTAGCCATAGAAACTAGAATCCCTCTTCCCCAAGGTGGGTCATAAAAGCCAGAACCCTTTTTCATGAAAGCCAGCCATAAAGAAATTATCTGAACTTCCTTGTTTTACCGTAGGTCATAAGAACCCCATTCTAGAGAGAATCCTGACCCACACACAGAAGGAAGGAATGGGTGGTCAGAGAGGCCAAGAAGAATCTAGACAGACAGGACTTGCTGGGTTTCCTCAGTCTATTGACATTAGATTGTACTCTTTTTGTCCAATTATGCTTCTACATGGCTGTCTATACTTTATTGAACCACAGCATAAAAATGGACAATTTCCCCTGTGTATCTCTGGGTCTTCATTCTGAAGGCTCCTGTGCAGATACGTTAAATTTTTATGTCTTTTTCTCCAATTAATCAATCTGCCTCATGTCAGTGATTATTCAGAGAACCTTTATGGGGCCAAAGGCCTTGGTGCCTACATCAAAGAGTTTTCTTTAGATTTTTCCCCTTTTGTTACTTTCCCAATGGATGAAATAATTGTCTTCTCATAAAACCATTGTCATAACTGCATCATAACACATGACCAGCTGTCAAATTCTTTCAAACTCTTGTCATGCCATATTTTCCAAAGAGATCAATGCTCTTTCATTAAACCTCATTTTGGTCCTTTTCAGCAATATACAACTCATCAAAATCTCTGTTCTTTCAATTCATTCTAGCAACATTTTAGCGAGAGCTGTGATTTGGCACAATTGTAAAAGAAAGAAATTTTTGAGGCTTTAGAATGACAATTCCCAAGGGGAAATTTTTATTTTCATTGAGGCAGACCTTGAGATTTTAAACAAAGACAACAATGAAAGTTAAATAGTAAATATGCTAAAAAATCAAACTTGAATTAACTCAAAAGCCATTCTCTGTATGCCCACATAACTTTTTGGTTGTACTTACTGTACTGTGGCGGCATTGTGTGTCAGTCTCTCCCACTGAATTGTGACTCAATGGGAAAAAAATTAGGTCATTGTTTTTGTATCCTTAACTCCTTTCATAGTACCGGGTAGTTAATAGATCCTCAATAAAAGCTTACTATAAGTGAATGGATGGATGGACAGACACATTAATTAATTATTGGATTTTTTTCAGGGCCAATTTTTAAAAAATTCTATCAACAGAAATCAGTTATCATGGTTTTATAATAATTTTATTTAGGGGATTTTTATTGTTGCAAAGTAAACATTTCTAACAGACCACCATACTTTATTCTTTAAATCAATTTTTCTTGCCTTTCTCAGATGAAAAATAGATAATATAAAATAACATATGTAGTATATAATTATTTTATTTAAATATATTTATATAATTCATATATAAATATATAACTAATCAAAACAAGCAAGTAGGCTAAACTTTTTATTGGTAACCTGAAATCAATGCAGTGAAATATATTATACACACATATACATAGACAGAGAAAGAGAGAGAGAGATTTCTCTATTCTATGTACTAAACATTTTCCTACTTAAAAGGAAAAAAAAAAGCCTGTCACACCATAAAAATATCTTTATGAAATAAAAATATGATATCACTTTAATACTCATGGCTTTTACAATAACTGTGTGTTACCACCAAAAATAATATTTTGCTAGTTTTAGGATTCCTTAATCTTCCTCACTCTGACAGTTTCATTGATTTCAGAGGCTTTGATCTATTTCTCTGAACATTATATAGGAGGGTCCTTACACATCTAAAGAGCCAAATAAACCCAAGGGGAAAGGGAGGAAGAAAAGGAAGGTCAATAAGAATAACCCCAAGACCCTACAGGGAACTAAAGTTTTTGCTTTAATTCGAATGACCAATGACCGGGTATGGTAAGAGAAAGGAATAACTTCTCAACTCAGCCCAACTGTGGAAGAGAAAATCACTTCTTTGTTTGGATGTTTTACCCTAAAATAATCCCCTGAGAGATTTTTCAGCTTCCCTGATGCCTGAGAATAATGAAATGTGCCATTGATCTCTTCTAATTCCAAATACAGAATAGCATGTTAAGAGTCAGACAGTAAAAATAGAAGCCAACATGTCTCCATTGTTTGGAAAGATCAAATATGGACTTTCCGTATATTTTTTAGTAGTTGGAGGAGGCGGGTGATGTATCCTTTCTGAGTGTGCATGCCTATGCGTACACGTCTGAGTGTATTCCTGTCTGCAGGAGGGTGGAGGGAGGTGGCACCAATTATTTGCAATGGAAGTATTCATAGCTTTTGAAAACAGCCATTGAGCACAGTAAGAATACAAAGAATGAGAGAAAGGCAGGCTGCATTTCCTAATGTTAATTTCCCTGTTTACCAGGAGGCAAAGGAACCTATGGATTCTGCCTTAGTCATGCTCTTTCACTTGATACTGAATATGGTAAAGAAAGAAGCTACAGATAACACTTCAGAAAAATCTGGAAACTCAGATTTAATGCAGCCAAGCAGCTAAAAATAAAAATCTTTAAAGCCTGATCAAACCCACCAAAAATCTGGGGTCAAGTGGAAAACTAAAATGCTTTTCTCATGTTATTTCAAATGGAATCTGAGGTCAAAAAGCATAACAATGAACTCCTTCTTCCATTCAGGATACTTCTCAGATTTTATAGCTATTGTTTCAATTTATCAGTATAGTTCTGAAACAGCACTGCTTTGTAACCCTCTGAAAGAGAAGGGAAAGTATGCTGAAATACGAATACCATTCCACTCATCATGAGACAAAATAGATTTAAAGAAACCTAGCTTTTTATAAATAATGCATATTCCTAACAATAGTGTGGGTGCATATATAATATAGGCTTACATTTTTTAACATATACATAAGGAATCAAAAGGAGCATAAAGTATAACAGTTCTTGATCAAATTCATTCACTCGACAAGTATTTTCAGAGTGTCTGCAATGTACTAGGCACTATTTTAGCCAGTGGATATGCAGCAGTGATTTTTTTTTTTTTTAAATCCTGGCCCTTATAAAGGTTTCATTCTTGTGGAGGGGCATAGAATTAAATAAATAAGTAAAATATATGAAATAAATTATAGACTAAAAAATGGAAAATGCTAAGAAAAAAATAAATCATGGGAAGGAGATAGAAAGTGTCTAGGCGGAGATGAAATTCTAGATAGCCTGGCCCATGAAGATCTCACTGAGACAATGACATTTTCCGAAAGATCTAAGGGAGAAAGAGAGAGTATACTAATAGGTGTTGAATACAAACAGAAACTGTTCTTTGTATATCAAACAGAACAAAATATCCAACACAGGGAATAACGTTTTTACAGAATCAATGGGTAGTCTGCTGCTGGTTTATGGAGTTGAAGAACTGTCCATTTTATCTGTGATGGACAGAACAGAAACCAGTGTCCACTACTGTCATCCCTCGTGCCACCACAGAGTCTAGGTATGAGCCACCAGGATACTGACGGCAACCACTGCAGTTGTCCCAAATCACTTACGCAGAGCAAAAAGGTGGCCTTTGCCTTACTTCCGCATTTTGAATTACTTGCAAGTGGCTTCAATTGGTGGAAAGATCCCAGGTTCTAGGGAGGCTGGGAAATGTAGATTTTAGCTTTCTATCTTCTCTAAATTGAAGGAGGGTAGAATTGAGGTTGAGTTGTCCAAGTTTTACCACATGAGAATTAACAGAATTAATCTGAGAAGAAACAGGGTGCCTGATCACATAGATCATCCCTCTTAGACTCTGAGATCCTTTAATAACTTTGGCTTTATTCTCTGTAATATTGGAAATCACTGGAGACTTTCAAAGAGAAGAGCGACACGATTTGGCTAATGTTTTAATAGGACATGTTTGCTGTTCTGAGAATAGATAAGGAAAGATGGAAAGAGTGAAAGAATCCGGGCAAAATCTAAGCTTTCATAAAAATCAAGTCATTGAAAGTGAGGAGGAGAATTACCTTTTGGCTACATTGTGAAAATATCTAGATTTACCTTTAGATTACATATAAATAGTGAAAGAGAGAGAGAAGAATCAAGGATGACTTCCAGATTTTTGGTCTTTGCAACTGGAAAGATGAACTGCCATTAACTAAAAATGTCAAAGATGGTAAGAGAAGTAGGATGGGAGAGGGGACATAAACCATTCAGTTTAATGCACATTAAGCTTGAGGAACAAGAACATATAGCCCTGCAGTTCAGGGGAAATTCATCGACAGAAGAAAAAAATAGGAATCATCAGCATGTGGATGGCATTTGAAGCCAGAACACTGATGAGATCCTCAAAGTGATGAGTATAGACAAGAAAAGAGGATCAATATATTGTAAGTCCTGGTAGGGCTGACATGTTATTGGAGTAAGGATACTAGCATGATCTAGAGGGGAAAACTGGTGTTTTGAGAACAAGATTCTCAACATTGAGATTATGGAATGAGTGTAGTTATTAACTATAAGAATTATGACCATGAGAAAGTGAGTTTATTAAATAGGGTTAAGAATATGTTTACGTAGGGGGAAAAAGATTAAGTATTGAAAGACTGGAAATGGGTATGTTTCATCTAAGTGAATAATAAAGTCACCAGGAATTTACAGGAGTGCTGTCAGAGAAGTGGCAATGAGGCAGGAACCAAAGTCTTCGAAGGATGGGAAGGAGCCTGAGTTTGAGAGATGACTAGAGCAAGGAGGTGTAGACTGTGGTATGATCCAATGGCATAAAATTCAAAGCTGGGAATTTACAGAAAAGAAAAGGAAGTTGGCTTGGAAGTACCTGAGCAGAACAGAAAAATCATATGCCTTACTCTGAAGCCCAGTGAAATAACAGGCATAAAAGAAAAAATATCCACTAAGAAAGAGGTGGGGAATTCTGGGTCCTTAGGGGAGAGGCAGGTTTCAATTATAGCAAGAAAGTGAGAGGCCCATTCAGCAAAAGGTTAAATATATTGCTGCAGACTGATGGTGAGTCTACCGAAGTTGTGGAGAAGTAACTGAGATACACAAAAGGATGTTGTAGGATTAGAAGCTGGGGAAAAGGAACCACGTGGTAGTCCTGGACATCATGGGTTACAAATGGAAACAAGAATAAAGAGAATGAGAGGATTATCCCTGGTGGTAGCCATGCTCCAGCTGCTGGGAGGAGGTAGGAATATGGGTCTTGGAGTGGATTCAGTTCTGGGATTCTCTTGGCCTAGCCAAAAGAGCTGTGGAGGGTGGAAGGAGGAGGTAACATCAGTGTAAATAATTTTTACTTTGCTGCCAAAATAAGGCAATATTTTTATTTTTAGAGATTTTTTTTCCTGATCAACAAAAGTTGAGTGTATCTTCAGCTTTATTTCCCAAATTATGTAGATTTGCATAGGAGTACTGTGGATGAGAAAAATTAGGAGAACAATTGGTTACAGTACCAAAAAAAAATTAAAAACGAAGTTGATAACCCATAAGGAAATGGGACAATATATCCTTGTAGGGAAGTTAATAAGATTTGGTATCAGAAAAGGTCTGTATTTGAATCACAGATTCACCATGAATTTGTTGTATTGGGTCAATTTAGCTAAGCTAAGATTACATTTTCCCAAATTTCCTTTTGTTGCTATTTCCAAGTTAGCCTGGGGATCACAGCAGCTATTATGCCCAAAATGTGGAAGGAGGAAATGAAGCAACAGTGAGTTTTGTTTTTTATTTTTAGCTAAGTTCAGTGCGGGGGTACCAACCAGGGGCCACTGTGCCTCATGCACCTTGTCATTCACCTGCTGGCTTATTTTGTTGTGTGGGACGGCAGCCAGCTCCTCACACATCTTCCTTTTGCTCCTCCACGTCCTGAACCAAGTATGTGTTTAGCTTCCTGACAAAGGGCACTAAATTATCCTGCATGTCACCCCCATCATCAAAACTGGAACCTTAGAGAAGGTGAAAGTTGACACAAGTTACAGGCTATCATCATAGAAGCCAAGTATTGATAACAAAGTACAGTTTGTCCTTGCTCTTCCACACTTTGTATCCATCATCTCTTCTCAAGTGTCTGCCTTGCTGACTGCAGTCTCCAGCACCAGACAGACAACCTTTACCTAGTTAAAACAGCCCTCATAAATGCATAAAGTCAATACAGTATAATAAATCCTTATTACATATGACTCCTAGTGGTTCCGATAAAATCCTTGACTTGGTATGTGATAATCTAAAAGTTAATTAGCCTAAGTCCCAGTTTCTTTTACTATAAAATTCTAATGATAATATCTACTTCAAAAGATTCTTGTGAAAAAATTAAGATGATTATGTAAAGTGCTTAGCACAGTTACTGGAATATAATAATTACTCAGTACATGGTGGGCATTATCTTGGAGATGAAATAAATTTATAACATGGCCTAGTTTACACCCAATTCTACTTGTAATCAACTCAATGATAACCTTTTTAAGATAAGGCATCATGTGTATTCTTACAAACAAAAATTTATCTTGAATAAAAATGTAATTTTTAAATTTAAAGAACTACTTTAATCAAAATTCTCTTAAACTGAAAAAATATATTAAAAACAGCATATTTTAGGACATTTGTAAAGGTGGATTTATCAAACATTTATTGATGTTCTTGTCCCTTTTAATTTCTTTAAACTTAGCCCTCAACCTATACAGAGTTAAAAAAAAATTAAAGTAGTCCTTTAAAATCAATCTATTATAATGTATTTAAATTTAAAAACTAGTATTCTTCCTATTATATTTTTATTCAAGACAAATTCTTGTTTTTACTTTTAGGTTATTTTAAAGCAGTCATATTTAATAATATTTAATGATAATGTGAATTTACCAAAATAATCATGTGCTTGCTTGCCAAGCACATTCAATATAGAAAAACCCACCACTTATTCTCAGCTTATACAGGACTTTTTCTTTCCTTCTTTTAAATTAGGTTCATATGTTTTGCTGCAGTAAAACCAAAATTGCTTTTCATTATTCAGTGTTATATTTTCTAATGATTAAATTGTTTGAGCTTTTATAACATTCATCCACGTCTGTAAAACATTGTTAAAAGGCTGACTAAAAGTTAATATGAAGAATAAGCTTGTTGAGTCTACGTTGCGGAGTCTATGTTGCTTTCCAGGATGATCTCTGATAATTCTGAAATCAGGGAGCTTCATCCATCCCAATGCGCAAAGCTCTAATCCCTTCTGTTTCAAGAGATAACCATTTATTTCCATTTACAAATAAGTCCGTCTGCTCACATGGCCTGAGTTCAGAAGGCAGGGAACCCAATAACTGGACAAGGAGTGAATTTCTATTATTGCCTCAGTAAACTGAGCAGCCCTCTTAGGATGGGAGCACATTTGGTGATCATGGGGGTAATCACCAGAGACTCAGAGAAATAAATGAATAACTGACAAGAATGGGAAAGTGAGCTTTTGACTAACCATTACTCTGAACAAGGGATAAAGACACACGTATGCAAGCACTCACACACAGGCACACGGCTAAAGAAAGAGCCGAGTAAAAAAGAAACATACATTCATGCACTGCAGCCCCATGTTTTGGTCAACGATGGAGCACATATATGATGGTGGTCCCATAAGAGTACAGTGGAGCTGAAAAATTCCCATCACCTGTAGTAGCTGCCCTAATGTCAACACAGTACCTTTTCTATGTTTAGATATGTTTACATACACAAATATTCACCATGTGTTACAACTGCCTACAGCATTCAGTGCAGTAACATGATATACAGGTGTGTAGACTAGGAGCAATAGGCTGTACCATATAGCCTAGATGCGTGGTTGACTAGACCATCTAGGTTTGTATAAGGACACCCTATGATGTTTACACAATAACAAAATCAACTAATGCTACATTTCTCAGAATGTTATCTTCACCCATTAAGCTGTGCAAGAAATTTACAAACACAAAGAAGATAAAATTCTTTGAATATAAAATGATATTAAATTATTATTCCACCCAATTTCTAGCCAATAGCTTGCTTACTTTTAGTTGTCTATAAGAATCTATATTATTTCTCCTCCAAAAATAGCAAGTATTACTGTTAGAATTATCATGAAAGTATTAAAAATTCTTAAACCACAAATAATACATCAGCCTAAGAGTGGAAGAAGAACTAGGGTGATGAATAGCACACTGATATGAAAGGAATAGAAGAAAAGAAAGAAGCAAGATCAGCTACAGTGATAAACAGACCTGGCCCTATTCTGAGTCTTGCTCTGTGAATTTAGCATTATCAGGCTGAGAGCAGTTGATGAATAAAAGCAATAAAACCATCTTGTATTTGAAGGACACTTTAAACTTTTTCTAAATCTTTTCAAATAGTTATTTCAAATGAAGGAACTGAAAAATTTAAATAGCCTGCCCAAGGTCACAAAATTAATGAATGAAAATCTGGCCGAGAGACCAGACTCCTAATTGCTATCCACTGTTTCTTGCAATAACAATACCGCTTTGGGGAGAAAGGCCAATCAGGAAACGTACACTTCAACATCTGGATATCTACTTCATAAGATAATGGCATTTTATAGTCTGAAAAGACTTTATATATCTATCATTTAGCCAGTATAACCTAAATGAGGACTTATAAAAAAAATGTAAAATGTATTTTTTTTAGCTTCCACATGACTGCAATTAGACTTTTGGATCCTAGTGATTGTGGAAGTATATAAAGCATATGAATTCAAGGCCTCCTTACAATTATTCCAAAGTTCATAATTTGGAAACTACTGATTTAGTCCAATCCTCTCATTTTACAGAGAGGAATCCAAAACCCAGGGAAATTAAGTGAATCACCCAAGGACATAAAGCAAGTTATTCAAAGAACCAAGAGCATTACTGTTCCGTGCTGCTTTCTCTCCTCTCTCATTGGGGAACAATTTCTTTTTTGTTTCCCTCATGGCATATTGTGGTTTTAGCTATCATGAGATTTTAATTCTATTTTGAGTGCCTGGTTGACTTGGCAACACTATTTTCCATACTGCCTGTAGTTCATTCCAGTGGAGAATCCAATGATTTCTCTGTTCTCTGCTACTGATTGATAGAGTGCCAAGTAACTTTGAGGAGATTTAAATGAAGAGAAATTCATTAAAAACAAATATGACTAAATAAAATTACTAGGAAAAATAAATTTGATTTATTTTATCTTTGCCATTATTCAAATGATGACTTAAACTGAGTGTTTCAACTAACTCCATTTTTTCCTTTGCATATTAATGGAAATCTTTCTAGGAAACCTTGCAAAAGTGGAAAGATGAACGAATGCTATACATATCTCTAAAATAATTGGGATTATCTGGTATCTAGGAGTTTTCTCAAAATTTGCTTTGCGATTATCTCATTTTGAATGAGGAAAATGATAAAGCAGTATCAGCCTATATTTAGAAACTTTTTAACACAATATTGTAACTTTTGCAGATGAAAAAAGTAATTCTAAGTAAGTACTTTGTTCAGATGATGACCACCTTTCGGTTTAAAGTGAACAGTTACTAAAAGATACATTTTTCATTTAGTCAGTATGACTTGCCTTAAGGCATATTTTGATTTCTTTTATCTTTATATCCAAGCTTGCATCTCCAAGTACTATAAAATACCTTTGCCCAAGATGATGGACTCTTACCTCTCTGACTCTGTTTTAGGAGGAATTAAGTCAATGAAATGGAAGTTCAGGTTGAGATGGAAGTTCCAAGTTGAGATATTTCAGTTTTGTGGAAAAGGTACCAATCAGGAAAAACCTATGATTGACATAATGAAACTGAGGGTGTTGGGAAACTGGGTGGTAGAGATTGAAAAGAGTATTTAAATGGGCAAATTCCCAGTCAGGTTGTCACATTTCTATAATATGTCACTTACCTGTCAACATAATTTTTTTAGGTTCTAACTCTACTCTAAACCTTTCCCTGCAAGTAAAGCTAGCAATATAAAAGGTTCAAAACAATCTATTAATAGTTATTAAGGTTGTTATTAATTTGCCATTCTTCCTTGGCCACATCCAATAGAGAAAGACTTCCAAGACTATGAAATCATCAGTGTGACAGCTTCAGATTGCAAGCCAGTGAGAAGGGTAAGAGAGTAAGATATGCAGGATCCGATCAGTCAGTGAGTAGATGAAACCAACAGGGATTACAGCATTTCATCAAATCAGATCAGACAATTAAAAGTTATTATGGAAGTTCTGATAGCTTTAGAAATTAACTAAAACGAGCAATCACTCATTATGAGAGACAGCGTGGGCTTGAAAAGTTTCATTACTGCGAGAAGTGGAATAAGTAGTAAATCAACAGGTTCTGGTAGAATCATCGGGGATGCAATACTAGGGCCAGTGTCCAAATCCCAGTCCTATAACTTAAATTTAGGTCTACAGATATGTGCATCTTACGTTTCACAGACCAAAGATTTATTATGGGAAAGAAGGTGGCAAATCTTGCCATATTCAGGGCTCACGGAATAAACTACATCTCAGACAGTGTTGATATTAGAGGAACAAGAATAGTGGTGAGCACTGCAAAGGCTTCTATAATAACACTTTTGCTCAGAAGTATCACACATACTTCTGAAAATACAGACTTCTATTCACATTGCATCTGCCAATGCAAATCCTGTGGCCTGACATGCTCAGCAGTGAATAGAGGAATACAACCCTCCATTGGGGAGGCTTCTGTGCTCTTATGATATGTTTCATCCTAAATTATATTTTGTTTGATATCAAAATTCTTTTTATGACTATCTTTTGAAACATATATTTCTAGTATTTTCCCCCTCACTTTACTGTCAACTTTGCTGACCTATTTTTATTTTCTAAATGTCTAAAATATAGTTCTGAAAAATGTATTGCTGGATCTTGAATTTGAGCCAATATGTGAATAAAATATTTTAATAGATTAAATTAACCATTTACATTGTTGTAATTACTATTGGGTTTCTCTTTTGTCTAATTTCTTTTTTTGTATTTACTACATTATACTTCATGTCATTCGCCTTCGATGCTTTCATGCCTTTCAGGCCTTATACTAGATAGAATATATTTTCTTCAGTATTTACCTTGTGGTGAATACTTATAAATTTTTATGTTATATATTCATATTTTTAACAATATCTACTGCTTATTTATATGTATGTCCAAACCTGGGACGAGACAAGAATCTTTTTCTGCTTTCATCATCTTTTGATATCCTTTCTCTCAAACACCAGATGTTCTCTGAAGTTCATTTTTAGACTGTTATGGGTATATATTTATTAGAAATCATTTCTTAAATCAACAAACTTTAGTAGGTTATATAACTAACCTTACTTCCCATAATGTATTTCACCCAGTTTTATTCATATTCTAGATGTAACATAGTCTCCAATATTCTGTCAGAGGTTTATTATGGTAAATATTCTGAGTCCATGTAAACCTAAAAATATTTTTATTTGGCTCACAATTATTTAACTAAAGATAAAATTCTAGGTTTAAATGTATTTTCCTTCAACAATTTAAAAACAATTTTTATATTATACCTCATTTGCCTTGAGAAATTAATAATTTGATTTGCCAACCTTACTCATTTTCAGTGATCTACATTTCTCTCATTTTTTAAAATGTCATCTTGACTTTTGATGTCCTTGTGTGTCTAAGTGCTCATGGGTTTCTTTACATTTTCAGCATCCCATTCATCTTTTCTAGCTGAGATCTTCTATCTTTTTAGGGTGATGGATTCTCAATTATTATTTCTTCAAATATTTTCTTTCCTTCACGTACTTTCTGCTTCTGATAGCTCCATGTAGCTGATGGTTAAATTTCTGCTTCTGGGCTCTGTTTTTATTTATCTATCTTTTCTTTCTCCTCCTACAGGAAAACGTTTTACAACTGCTTTGTAGCTTATTGATTTTTTTTCTTTTGGCCAAATCTGCTACTAAACCCATTCACTGAATTCTTTATTCCAAAAAACTGTCTCTTCATAACCAGTATCTCCAATAGATTCTTGTTTATAATTTTTGATTTCTGCTTCATGTTTCCAATATTCTTCGCATCTTGTGCATATCCATATGCCTATCCTCTGGGAAGGGTTCACAGTCTTTGTGTTCTTTAATAGTGGTTTCACTCTATCTTCACTGTCAGTTCATCTTTTAAATCCCTGATACTACTGGTAGTCTACTAATACTGATTATTAAAGGACAAGATAAAACCCTTGGCCCTGGCACATGCACCTTGGGGGTAAATTTATGGAGTGGAAGTGAGGCACATTACAGGGCACAGAGCTTCTTGACTGACATCTGGGTTTGACCGTCTACTCCATTTCTCTTCCAGGAATCCCTTATCTGCAACGGAGCTTTCAGAGCCACTGGCTTGGGTTCCTCTGTCTTCTTGAAACCATCACTCTCTGACACAAGTTCCTAGTCCAGAGGGAAAAGGGGAAAAGGGAACACTGAGAGGATGGCTAGCTTCCCCCCATATGCTATCCTTCTCATCCCAGCTAGATGCCAGAATTGCCTTGGTGCTAATTTGTCATGCTGCTAGAACTTGAGTCTGTGTGTTTATGTTGTATGTGTATATTTTTCATCAGCAGATCCATCTGGCTTTCAGAGATTATTCATGTAACTTGATATTAACATTAATTGAACCCATCTTCCCAGCTTCTACTATTCATTGTCACTTAGTTTGTATTCACCTAGAGAGTGAATTTGGTAAGTTGGGGGTTTGTTCATTATCTATCTATCTATCATCCATCTCTTTGTCTACCTACCTACATACCACTGGGTAATGTAGGATTCAGTGCAACATCTGTAAAATATGATTGCTCATACCAATAAGAAATTTGATAATGACTTAGATTTTCCTTGCACATTGTAGGGGTATTGTAAGTATTTTACAAAATGTTTTTACTCAAGAAACACAGATAAATATTTTGTTTAGTTAAACAAATATTAAAGTTATCTTAAACAGGGGACTTACTCAGAATTCTTCATCTATGGGTGGATACATTGTGAATCTTTAGGAGGAAGTTATAGTATAAAGTATCAAAGCATAGTAAAATACATTACTCTTTAGAGAATTTAAAAAGCAAATAATGAAGGTATAATACAAAAAGTGAAAATCTGCTACCTGGTGTACTCTAGTAATATTTTCTTCTGTTTCTTTTAAAACTACATAAACCAACATAATTTCATGTACTCTTTTTTAAAATAAACAAAAGGAATCACACTAATCACACTGTTGTACACCTTGTAGTTTTCACTTAGTATAACATCTTGGACATTTTTCATATCAGTACATATAAAGGTACTTTGGCTTTTTAAATTTCAGAATATCTTGTTTCATTGATACACTGCAATTTTCTTACTCAGATACCTTATTTACTTTATATTTTACTACCAAATGTTCATCTTAATTTTATGTATCACAGCTTTTTTTGTTGAAATACTATTTGATATGCTGTTTCAATGTGTTCAGATATAGAAACAAAATCTGAAACTCAATAAGTGTAATCAAATGTTTTAAATATTTCAGGTTTCTATTATCACCTTTTACTCATGTTCTATAAAATCCACTGCCATCCACTCCAATATCCCAAAAATTTTGTAGAGAAGGGCTTTTGTTATTTTGTCTGCTAGAACTCTGAATTTTCCCTTCCAATTATACGTTCTCCATTTACTGTCCTTCCTCCTACTAATAGAAATTAATACAAAATAAATGAACCCAAGGTTGCTAGATATTCCTAAAACCATTACAATGAAGTGATTCTAACATTTTTGCCTTGATTTCTTTTATTCTGTAAATATGTTTTATAGGACAAATGTACTTCATCCTACTCCACCTCATTTAACCACACTGCCCTTAAATATAATATAAACCAATTCTTGTTATGAACATTCAAACAAGAAGTCAGTTCAATGAAAAATAATTCTTTTTAATTCAACTAATTATTTGGCCCAACTAGCTCTTCAGTTTATGTGAAATTATCAGCAGTTATTTTTGTACCAAGATAATAAAGACCTGCTGCATTTCTCTTCTATTGCGAATTTTTTTCTTAAAAATATAAATAATTCTCCTTTTAATATATTCACCTCTTCAGCAATGAAAAATCCCCTACTGTTAAAACCCTTAGTAACTCATTGTTATATATTCACCTATAGCCAATAATCAATATTCCAGCCCAGGCCACACTGAAGGCAACTGTGTGCTCATTTTTACTGTAGGTTTCTAGTGTGAAAGAGGACTGCTTGTTTCTTTTACTTCAACCTAGACTGACAATTGATTTTCCAAACCTGTGGCATACAGCTCTCATACATTTTCTATATGACCTCACCCAACAAATACATAAAAATCTACATTAGAAGCCTAAGCCAGAGTTTTCTTTTTCTTTCTTTTTTCTTTTTCTTTAAAAAGAAAGAAAAAAAGAAAGATAAGCCATTTTAAAGCCAACCCATAAAATCCCATTTTCTAGCTGAATAGAATTCAGTAAATAATCCAATTTAATCATACCACTTCCTTTAGCCAACTTACTTATTTTATGGACTTACATACTTGGGCCCAAAGAAATTAAAGTAATTGCCCAAGATCTTGTAAATGGATACATGCAAATTAATTCCCTCTTATTTTTTTTTATTCCCCGTTATTTTATGGTGCTGAAGCTAAAACACTTTATGCCCATGTCTATGTTTAGAAAAACATATCCCAAAACCTTGAACATCTTCATAGTACTAGGAATGATATGAATTCCCCAAAGCAAAACTTTCAACTTCTACCCATGAGCAAGTATTCCATGGAAAATATGTAGGAGAGACCAAAAAGCCAGATCCATGTGTAGATAAAAGAGTAGAGAAAGAGAACCTAGCATCCAGAATGGAAAGTAATAGGGAAAATTAATAGATCACAAGATAGATAATAATTATGACCTAAATAATCAAGATAAAAAGTATGGTATATCTTCAAAATGATCACTTGGAAAATTTTTTTTCTCTAAATGTAAAACAGTTTAAATTAAGAGAAACCCATAATATTTGCCCAATTTTTTTCTTTTAATCTAAACGACATTTCTTGTTCTGGGAGGGTACACATAAAAATCACTAGTAATTTCTACGATGAGTTTCCAATTAATCAAAAATGCATAACAGTAAAACTTTTAATTTTCAAGTCTCATAAATCTACAAAGGGTTTGAAGCAGCTTTAAAAATATGATTCACTCTTCCAAAATTTACTGAAGGAAATTCACAATCAACAGATTTGTTTGTAGAATCTGGGAAACACAGCTATCGTAATATTTGAGCAAAAGGCTACTCAAATCATTGTTCACTCAAATCATTTCTCAATACAACGTTATATGTGTTTGTGTGTGTGTATTAATGTTTACGAATTTAGGTTTAGCATTTCTTTTTAAATATATAATGCATTTTGTTACTGTGATGAATAATGCATCAAACAATCACTGGTCTGTATATGTATATTTAATGTGGGAAGTAATCATCTATTTCTAGAGGTCCTTACCCTAACTCCACAGTGTATTTAAATTTAATTTATAGAAATACCGTAACATGCCATTTTCCCTTGATGTGGTAATCTATAGTTTTAATTGTTACTATAGCTTCAGGTTCTTCCAATTAGCCTTAGAGCAAGATACTATAGCTGAAATTTAATTTTTAGTCATTTATATTTCATGCTCAGACTGTTCATTTATGGAAATTGAAATCCTGACTTAAGTGATGTGTGAGCACTGCTAATAGTCTCTGCCACCTGAGTGTTTGTTCAATAACAGGTTGCTAAACTCAACATTTCATCTGTTAAATTTTTAAATTAAAAAGAGGCAGATCATATAGTGGCTCTGTAGAACTAATTGTACAATTAGGTAACAAGACTTTGATTTGTAAAGTATTTGAGGAGTGCTAGGAACAAGGAAAAATGACAGAAAGATGAAGGACAGAAATCATCTATTTTCTTGGATAACACCTAAGTTTTTGAGGCAAGGAAAAAATACATGAAATCTCTTTTGATTGAGAGTGACGTTAAGGCAGGAATCACAAGCCTGGGGCAAATGTCATTTGACATTGCTAGAAAAGCCTATAGCCTGAATCCTTGGTTTGAAATTTGTTTGTTCACATTATTTTTAGAGGAGTGATAGCTAAATGTGTAAAGTCATTTCTGCAGAACATCAGTGGGTTTGCTGCACTTGGCTATGCAACTTTTGGCATCTGCTTAAAACATGAGCAAACCTTTGAAAGAAATAACCATTAAAAGTTGTGTCCTCATCCACAGAAAGTAGTATTACTGGAGAACATATTTCATCATTATAATAAAATTACATTATACCAGATGACATTTTATTTTCTAATGTACCTATCTTGGAAAGACAAATATTCTAAACCACAAGTATAAAAGTATAATCCTACCTCAAATACCATCTAATAAAAATTTCATTCATAGTTAATTTATCATTCTTTTTGAAAAATCAGGTGTTTTTAATTCTACATGTTAAATTGTTTCAGGATACAATTCCATAAAAACAAAAGTACATTATTCATTGGACTTGATGACACTGATAAAGATTTGTTGGAATATTTTAGTGACTAGCTCTTTAAAAAAATACTTTGCAAATTTCCCAAGGAATCAAATAAGTATAAAACATATTTTATATTTGCGAACTACAGAAATATATAATCAAGTGAATTATAATTGATCACAGTTTGTGTTAAAGTCATAAAATTCCAGCAACAGGCTGAATTGTGCCCATGTTTCCATCAGATGGACAATTTCACTTTTAAAGGGTAACTTTGACTATGAATAGCAAGCTCACAGATTAATTTGATAACTTTAATCATATTTAGAATATTTTAATTATTATTTTTGATAACGCTACTTCATCATGCAAGCCAGAATCTACTCTTGTTCTGAAAGCTCTATTCTATTTAAGTAAATTAGCAAGTAATTAAATTCCATTTAGCAAATTTGAATTTGATATATTGGTGATGACTCTTAAGTGTGTACTCCTACCCTCATAGGATTCTTGTGGATTCCTGAGAACTAAATTAGTTACAACCAGTTATAAAACAAATCTTAGGTCTCATAGAGTGATTAAAAAATAAAAAAGCATAATACAAAGCATTGTGGTCACTAAGAATTGTCCTGAAAGATATTATTTTTTTCCTTTTATATTCTCACATTGATTTGAAAACATTGATTTTTCTATTTCTTCTAAATCCCTGTCAGCTCTTTGAAATTCCAAGATAGAAACCACAGAATGCTCCTACCAGTAATAACAATAATATATTTGTACTTTTCTTTAAGTGTAAAGGGACTGAACATTTCATGTAAACTTTAATGCTATCATAATTGGCTTAATTTTTAATTGATTCTGTTTCTTCTATCCAAAGACTAATTAGGTCTTATTTTCTTATCCCGGGCAATTTATAAATCTGCAAAGTAAACCCCTTTATATATTATGTTTGTGAATTCAGTCAGCTATTAAGGTAATGACAATTGTTGTTAAAAGGGAAATAATATAGAAAATAAGAAAACTAAAGAATCTCTGACCTATAAACACCTCACGTAAACCCACTGTTATAAATTCCTTACAAGTTGCTGTTAGATGTTCATGGCATAAAATAGAAAACTTCTTTAACAACTATAAATTATGCTTATATTTTTTCTATACTAATCCCTCTTCCCATCTGATACGGAAGTTGGTTTTCTCTCACCTCCCACATCCCCGGTTTACTCAGGAGCACGATGCACGGAATTGTGCAGGTGGTATCAGCGCAGGTGGCTGTGCGTGTGGGGGAAGGGAGGGAGCTGTGCTGGGAGGAGACACCACAGTGTGGGGCAGGGACAGCCAACAGCACAGCCTACACTGGACACAAACTTCAGAATTACATTAACTCAATCATTTCTGTTAATAAAGTCTTACAGGACAAAAAGGCCTCTGTGATGGCACTAAAATTCAAGAATATATATTGTTTTCAGCCCTTAAGTTATAAAACTATCAATTTTTTAAAAAGTCTAGAAAAAACATTGATTGAATAACCCCATTTTATGTTTTTTTTTTTAAAGGGCCAAGTTATTTTAAATGGTTTATCAAAGAGAAACCCCTTTTCCCTCAAAAGAAAGAGAGAAACAAAGAGACTGTATTCCAATACAGATAACTTCAAGTTTTAGCTGTAGTTGATTTGGGATTAAATAGTAAAGTTAAAAGCTCAACAAAGGTAGTTTTATGGGGAAGAAATATGACCAGAACTTTATTTTGCACTGCAGATGCAATGCTGTATCACAATCACATGTATGAATATTAAGCGGAGGAGAAAGCGAATGGCATTCAATATGAATGTTAACTAGCTATCATAGTGCTTCAGAACAAATATATAAGCCTCTCGATGTCGGCTGTCAACTGGCAGCTTTAAATTAAAAGCCAAACTGGAATGCTTTCACATTTTCTTTTTCTTTTCTGCTGGATTGAACAGATATGCACTAAAAGCAATTCAGGAGGGAATGGGGCAGGAATGGTGCAATAAAACAGCAGGTATGGCTGCTGATTCCTCAGGTAAACATGCATAATTGGTAAAGGGTATTTACAACAAGGAAGCCACTTCCCATTCTGCATCGACAACCTACTTCAATTGGATGGCCAAGACTCATTCCACAGGACTACTGACACCTGGTCCAAACACATTTGTCCTTCCCAAGGTTTATAGAGGCCTAACCAGATTGCATGAGACTGAATTTTATGGCTGCAATTACTTTCTTTTTGGTTATAAACAACAGAATGTGTAAAAGTAGTCACAAAATACTGTTCTACACTATTCTGCAAATAACCAACTGGGTAGTTATTGCACTTTTGGCCTTTCAACTTGATAGTAGTTAACTAGCTATTGTGCAAATGTTATGGCTTTGCATTCTACAGTTACATAGCAAGTTAATGCAGCGGCAATGCTTCAAATTAAAAATTCTGTGTTCTATTTGAGGTTTTTCTTTTTTTGTTTTTTATGAGGTTGTTCTTTTTTGTTTTATATTCTCTGTTGCTAGTAGTTAAATGGCTATTGTCAATTTTAATAGCTGACAACCAAACTCCCAATACTGAAGTTAGAGTCCTATGAAAAGTTACTATCTCTTTTAACTTCACTTGAAGGAGAAAAAGTAAAATAGGAAAACGTAATTGCTAAAAAACCAGAATAAGTAAACGTTACCAAGAGAAAAAGGAAAGGATTATCTGTTAAGGTCAAACAATAAATCCTATTTTTCCCAAAGCCAGAGTTATTCCTAATGAATGGAGGAGATGTTCGCACTTCTTTAATATGAGAGGTCAGTTAGTTAATGGGACAAGTTGTAGTTAGTTGCTGATTTTAGGAGTCCAAAAGAGAGAATGTGTTGTTTTACAATCTAAGACTTAATCACTCAAGAGTAAGGTTGAATAGTTTTACTTTTCTTTATCAGTGCTCCTCAATTTCAGCGGGAATGCAAGACATTTGTCATTTCCTAGCTTCACTCAGTACCCTGCCCCAGAGCCAAGCACATATGCCCTCTTCCGTCTCCTACATCAATTTGCACAGTGTATATATGTCTGTGACTCCCATTGGAAGGGGATTTTCTGAAAAGGAAGGATTACGCCATATAATCTTCAATCCTGACAACCCCTAGTCCAGTGCTTGGAACTTAGTAAATACTCAATGAATGGTTTATTAAATAATCAAACTTGGCAAAATATTGTGAATCAGATTACCTAAAAATAAATAATACAGATAAAAATATGAAAAGCTGTAGTATTATTTTCTAATCATACAGGCTTGCATTGCTTGGTAAATTCTGAACCTGGACAGAGGAAGCACAAGTACAGTCTTATAAAATAGCATCCCAAAATTGTTATCGACTTGCAAATTCATTCTCATCCTCCCACAAATTATTTGAGCCATAATAAAGAGGCTTACCAATAGCAGGGAGGCTCAGAAACAGAAATAAGTAAAACATTTCAATCTGTCTTTCTCCCTCTGTAAGAAGAGCCATGTCTCAAAAAATCCAGACAGTTAACATATAACATTTGTGATATGTGATAGTAGTTTTTCCTGATTGAGAAATGATATTAATTTTATATTCTTCCTTTCTCAAAGCTGTTTATTTTAAATTGCTCCTTTAAAAAAATTATCTCTGAAGCAAAGGACATTAGCCAAGCCTAAGCTAGTTCAATGACCATGGAGATATGATAGTTTATTTTCATTAGTTACACAAATTTGTCCAACATCTGTTTTGGAATTTTTGTTTAAACAGCATTAAATTTCAAATCAAGTATGCATGCTATTGGCAAAGATTCTCTTGGAAATATTATCTGGTAGGTGGTAAATATGGCTTTGTTTATTTAAAAAAATTATTGAGGGATAAATAAATTTACTATGTACATTTGGGACAAAAATTAAGCCAGATATTTTTGAAATAATGCAAAATTTATATTTCTTCATTCATCAAGCATTAATTGAGCATCTGTTATGTGAATAGAACTTTTCTAAGTATCACAGGCGATTGAAAAAATAGAAGGTGTAGTTCTTACCCCTAAAGAGATTATAATCTAGGAGGAGTATAAACTATGCATGTGCAAAATATTGAAATCATTTGAAAATTATAGCATAATACATTGGAAAAACATGTGTGCTTCAGGAATCCAAATGAATAACCAATATGGGCCAGATTTAATTGGGGGATTCTTATCCCCAGCATTCTAAGAGTTAATGCATTTGCATCATTGGAGAGAATTTAATTGTTCATTCTATTAGGAAGAATACATGAGCAAAGGTTCAAAGAAACAAATGAACAATATTTATAAGAGGGATCATTCAAAAAAATTCCTACTTTAGAAACAGGAACAAAATGGTAAAGGTAAGTGGTAAGTTTAGAAGTGGTAGACAGTAAACGAGTGAATAAAAAGTCTCAAATTCTGAATACTAAAATTGCCTCCCAGAACAATAATAATTTGCATTTGGTGAACACTTTTGATGAGTTAGGTGCTATGTTTAGTACTTGACATGTTAAATCATTTATCCTTTCCATAACTGATGAGTTAAATCTATTATCTCTACTTTATAGATGAGGAAGATAAGTTACTGGCCTCAAATCACACAGATTGGAAAGCTGATCTCTACAAATTCAAATATAACACCATGCTTTCTATAAACAGTCTTTAACAGGGAATGAGGGGAGGGTGTCTGTGTCCACCTGGGCTACACAGACATTTCTAAGGAGTAGGAATAGAGAGTTTTAAAGTCATCAATTTTAGTTTCTTTATGTATTGTGTCCTAAAATTTATCAGACCGGAAATCCACCTGTGATGGATGTATTAGTTTTCACAGTTGCTCTTCTCTTACTTTCCAAAAGAAAAGTGTACTTCACATTCATCTTGAATCTTATCAGAGTACACCACCCCAGTGTATACAAATCTTCAAGGCCCTAAACAAAAGGGCAATTCAAAATATTGGAGCAATGTGAGAAATTACTTTTCTGAAATACTAGGAAATGACATCCCTGCCAATTAGGAGATTTATAGCCTGACAACTACTGATAAGGTGGACAGGTACATAGGTGTCACCTGGGAACTTGTAATAAATGCAAAATCTTGGCCCTGCCACAGCTGAATTTTAAGATCCCCAAGTGATTCTTAAGCACATTAAAGTTCGAGACATGTTGGCTTACAATTGTTGTTTGTCATCAATGAGGAGAGACTAACCTAGCTGTCAGCTTATCGTTAAGCTATTTTTGATGTTAGATCAATACATAAATTTTGTCACATAATATAAAAAATTATATCTTTTTCAAATTTAAATTTTATTTAAGTTTAAAATAAATCAATTCTAAATTTAAATAAATTAAATGTTTAAATGTCATCTTAAAAACATGAGGGGGCATATCATTTTTCGAAGTTATTTAGGGACTACAGGAACAAAAATTTGGAAGACTGCTACTCTAAACAAGCCTCACCACTGACCACAAAAAGAGCCATTCTAGGATTTAGATAAGAAGAGTGACATCATGAGAATGATGCATGAGAAAATCATCCTAGCAACAGAGAACTATGACCAGATGTTTCATATCAGTGGTAAGTCATTTGATCGGGGATTCTCAATCCATACCTACGTATCATAAGTACATAAGAATTTTTTTAAATATATAAACCTGGGCCTTATACCTAGAGTTTTGAAAATGGGTCTAGGGTTGGACCACAGCATCTGTATTTCTAAAATTCTCTTCATATCCTGATGGACAGTAGAGACGGTCACTATCTCCTAGGATTTTTTTCTACTCTCATTTTGTGTGTTTGAGAAACAGCCAAGGCATAATAAGAGCTTCTGTCCCAAACTGAGACTTTTTAAACAGTGAAATCCAACTAGAGTAAATATCTGAATTTCTACAAACTCTTTCCATCTGTCCTCCAGGTGCTACAGAAAGGTAAGTGTCGAGGAATATTTCAATAATGTTTGGCTTGATCAATTAGAAGGATGAACTTTACTATAATTCTGTGGGTAGGATTGGTTACAGGACTGGGGAGAAAGCAGCTATATAGTTTTGGAAGTATTGAGATGCTTATTAGACACATAGGTGGAAAAGTTGAGTTAAATACATCCATTGGATATTTCAGTCTGAATTTCAGTATTTATAGAGATATGTCTGAAAGTCATCTGCAAATATATGGTACTTAGTTTAAGATCTGGATTAGACTGCCCAGGAAGTGAGTATAGGCAGAGACAGACTTAAATACCCAGTCCCAGACTACCCCGGCAACATGTTGCCAAATTCAATGGTTAAGCCTTTGCTATTATTTTAGGAAACCTCTCAGGAACATTTTAACCCAATAGTCTATTCTTCCTCTCTCTTATAACATTATTTTTCTTTTATATTTTTGAAAATTCATTTGTCTGATTTCCCTTCTTCATATTCATTTCTTTGTTGGCTCCAAATCTTGTGCTTATGTGTTAGTGGGCCATAGTGCATAGGTTTTTTAAAAATTTTTCTTTATCTCCTCCTCTCTCTGTCCACACACACACACACACACACACACACACAAAGAGAGTCTACAAGTAACCGCCTCATCTCAATGATCAATTTTCAACAAATACTTACAGAACACTTAATGTGTATAAGCAACTCTTCTAAGACATGAAATACTACAGTAAACAAAAGCAGCAAAACCTCATCTCTAAAAAAGCTTATTCTAGCAGCGAGGAAAGATAACAAAGAATATTAAAAAAGTATGTAGTATATTAGACAGTGATAAGCCCAATTGAGAAAAAAACAAGGACAGGGAAGGAGTCACAAAATCTCAAGGCTTATAATGATCAAAGCAACGGATTAAACATATCAAATGTATAAAAATCCATGATATCAAAAAACAAACCTCTCATTGATTAATTTCAGAGGTTGTTAGGGCAATAAATTGTTAGAAAAATTTATCAACAGTAAAAAAAAAAATCACTTGTCTTTCATGTATAAACTATATTTCAGGGAAACAAAATAGATAAGAAAAATAATTCTTTATAGAAGAATTCTAACATATAAACATAAAAGAAATGATCTAATTAGAAAATCATTATTTTGCAGCAAAGAATGAAAGAATTCATCTGGGAAATAATGACAATGCTCAAGTAATTAGGTGAAAGATTGAATTTTATAACAGATTGTTCAAGCTGACAACACCTGAAAAAAAAAGATCGATTTAACATCACCTGATGTTAAATGTCATAGAATAAGATGTCATAGAATAAGACGTACACAGAATTACCTATGAAGTATTTTTGCCAAAAGAATTGAACCCTGAATCCAGTCAAGCCTCTAGATATAAAAAGCAATTTATAGAAAATATAAGAGATGGAGAAACACGAAAGATATTACATGCATATACTCAGCTAAATCAATAAGGTGGATCTTTGTTTGGATCCTGGTTAAACAAACTAACAGTAAAAAGATATTTTGGAGGCAAGCAGGGAATTTTGAATATTTCCTGGGTATTATATATTCTATGGAGTTATTAAATGTGTTAGATGTGATAACTTACCGTGGTCATTTTTTTTCAGAATGTATTGATGATCATCCAGTTAATCCCTAACCTATCATTGTCATCTTGTTTCTTCTAAATTCCAAGGTCTTAAAACTGAGGCATTTTAAAGCAAATAGCCAATGTCACAATTTAAATATTAAAAAAGAATTCTGTGTGTACCTCTAAGAGAGAAGGCATTTTTTGTTGTTGCCATCACTGTTGTACTTCTGAATTTTTAGGTGAAGGGTAGAATTTCAACAAAAGTGTTTTCTTCATACCCTTGTCACTTTACAGACACCTGAGTTCTCCAGGCACCTGCATACAAGTTTGGGAATGGCTTGAATGACAGTATTGAATTCAGTGTTAGAGGCAGCCTCTAAAATGGCCTCTCATAATCTTTACCTCCCAGAATTCATATCTTTGTGCAATACCTTCCCCTTAAGTGTGGGATGGATTTAATGACTCATTTTTAATTAATAGACTATGGAAGAAGCTATGAGACTAGACTGTAAATGACTGTGGCTTCCATCTTGGGCGCCCTGCGCTTTACCTCTCTCAGATCACTTGATCTGCAGCAAGCCAGCTGCCATGGCATGAGGCAGCCCCATAGAGAGACCCACGTAAGTAAGTTTGGAATAGATCTTCTGTTGGGCTGCCAACAGTCATGTGAGTGAGCTCAGAAGTAGATCCTCACCCACTTGAACCTTCTGATAACAGCAGCCCCAGCCAACAGTTTGACTGCTATGTTGTGAGAGAGACTATTAGTTAAGACCACCCAGCTGTATCACTCTGAGATTGCTGACTCACAGAAATGGTGAGATAATAAATGCCTGCCCCGTTGCTTTCAAATGTTAAGCTTTGGGGTATTTTGTTATGCGGCTATGGATAACTAATGCAATCAGGTTAAGAAAGGACAGAAACCTCCAGGAAAAAAATATCACAGACAAGAAGGTTTTATTTTTTTTCTCCCTTCCTTTCTAGGTTGTCCATGTTATTAACCCCATCACAGACAAATGTCCTCTTGTGGGACTTTCTAACTCATACTCTTACATTTGCCTTAGGCTGCACCTATATTTCTCTTGTTTCATCCCTTTCCTTTCTCTCTCTACTTTTATTTTCCCATACCACTTACTTGCTTTTACTCAGCCTTTTAAGGTTATTTAGTTACTTAAAAATTGACAATGTAAGCTGTTTTAGCTGTTAGAAAAACATTACATTCATTATTATAATATTATGAAAATTTCCTGCCCCTATGGAGGAAAAATCTAAGTTCCTAACATTGGGATAATAAATACAGGATAAATATTTCATACCTCTATACTAGATCAGGCAAGGCATTTTCTTTTAGAAGACAAAAGAGGATATCATTTACCTGGGGTATTTGGATAAAAGAAAAAAAGAGTACATTAATAGATTTTTGACTGTGGGTGTTTTATAACCATAGTCTGAAGCTGGCAAATGAGGATTGCTCAGTCTTAAAGTTAAACCAAAATGTTAAAGAAAAAAAAAAATAAAACTATTTGTTTAGTGTAATAGTACAGAATCTGTACACTTGGATCTACATGACGTGTTTGTTTTAAGACAATTTCCCAACAGTGACAGCATTGGCGTAGCTCTGTTGTTTCACAACATCCCACTGCAGTGTGCTCAAAATAAAATTGGACTCATAATTAGACAACATCAAATTGAATGATACATTCATCTTAAGGAAAAGCAGTGCCAGGGTCGATACAGACATTACAGAGCCAATAGGGAGAGGTGTCCAACCCGCTGCACCCAGTGGCAACATTCTCGTCACACGGAGTTTAATAGACAACAGGCACTCTTCTAAGCAATATACATCTCTTAACACATTTAATTCTTATAGAAACCATGTGAGGTAGGCACCACTAATATTCCCATTTTAACACGAGGAAAATAAGGCATCGAGAAGCTAAATAACTTACTCAGGGTATTAGATTGATTAAGTGACTCTGGAGTTCATGTTCTTCATTCCTACACAATGCTTTCATACCTCTATTTAAAGAAGTAATTGTCTCGCCCAAAATAACCAGTGATAGGGTCTGAACCAACAGCAATGAATCTATCACAGCAATGACTCTAACAAGGAATCTATCATAGAATCTTTCTTCTATGCCTTTCTATGCATAGAAATGCAGAAAGACACACATACATATACTAATAAGTAATATTTGTGCATGTTTAATTTCTTTTTAAAAGCTTTGTTGCCAAGGAACTAGGCACTGAGTCATAAATCTTCATATAATATCATAAGCAGGGTCAGAAATTATAAACACCTGGATCAGCTGTTGCTTCTTACCTTATGAAGCTTCCTTCCACCTTGGTCTTTAGAATACTCACTCCGGGAGAATCCAACTGCCGTGTAAAAAGACCAACTATCCCAAGACCACTATGAGAAAGCCCAAGGTAGCCATGTAGAGAGGCTGCATGGAGAGGGAGAGATGCCCGGCCAGGCCCTAGCTGTTCCAGGCATTCTGACTGAGGCGCCAGACTTGGGAGTGAAGGAAGCCCTTTCGAATGTCCAGTCCCAGCAAGCCTTAGGAGGATTCCAGCCTCAACCACCATCTGACCACCACCCTACCTGAGTCCAGAAGGTAGAACTCCCCATTGGAATCAATCCTCAGAATCACGATGGATAATAAATTGTTGTTTGAAGTCCCTAAAAAAAAAAAATTATAAACACCAATTAATGAGGGATAATCAAAGAGTTTAATATTTTTTCTTGACATGATTTTTTAATAATGAATAATCCATATTTGCTATCTAAGCAATAATTATCTCTAGATATTATACTTGATTGTTAATCAAGTGAAGATTTTGTTAATGATCATGACCATTATTACAATATTCAGTTTTCCAGTCCAAAGTATCACTATTAAAATTTTGTCAACATATATTTATGTTTCCAATAATTTATTCATACTTAATTGTGATTTAAATCTAGGTTTTTATTATTAAAGAGAAAAATGCAAATGGAATGCTTTTATTCTCTATGGTACCTTCATTTATACACTTTAATTTTTTTTTTGTTTTCATTAGAGTATTTGTTTGCAGTACTTACAAAGAGGACAATAATAAATGTTAGGAAAACTACTTCCACTGTTTGAATGTAATACCATATCATTCTGAAGAATTCTATGACTCATTCTTGAGAGAGCACAAAAATGATATCTGTTTAGCTAAACATTAATGTGTTGCTTTAAACCATTATTGTATCTTATTTTTTTTTATCATTACCATAGTTCCAAAGATCATTAATAAAGAAGGAGCATTTTGCATCACAATGCAGGAAGGCTGTCATTTCTGTTAACTGACAGTAGGAAATATAAAATATTAATTACCCTAGTGGTAACTAAATCCAAAGTGAAATTAGAGCATGGAAGTGATTCTTGAGGATTCCTCAGTGACCTGCCGAATGAACGCTGATAATCAAGCAGGGCCCTCTCCTATTGTTTATTTCTTTCTGGCAAATTAAGGACAAATCCTTTCCACCAGGTCAATGTGATCACAGCATTTTTTCTGAGTTAACTTGGATGGTTTCTATATTGCTTTCAGAGTAGATACCTGGCAGATTCTGCAAATGGAGCCATATGTCACTGAGAAATGTAAACAGAAGTATCAAAGGGGATCTTCTTTTACAGTAATAAATGTTTTTTTTTAATCTCCTAAGTGATTATTTGAGCATAATGTGAATTTTACATTTCCTTCTGCACGATTTCATCCATGAGAAACACTAGGTGAATGCAAATGACTGTACCCCACTAGCCTGGCCTGTGTCAAGTGTGCAAACGACACAGGCCATCTCCAGCTTCTGCAGTGCATCGTGGGTCATGAGCCACACCCATCAGCATCTGATGTTTCTTTCCATTTCAAACAACTTTCCTTCCATCACTTCGTAACAACTCACAATCTGCAATACTTCTGATGGCCATTTCCACAAGAAAATGTCAGAATGTTTTTTCAAAGTAAATTATTATATTTATGGTAATATTCATATATTTCTCAATGTTTTGACGTGGGTAAAAATGTGCTTTTTTTGTTTAGTTCCTATTTTTTCTTAGGAGTCACTGACAAAGTTTATGATTGTTGTACCCCTAACTTAACATTTCCCCTAAGCCCTGTGGTTTTTATTGCAGAATTTTACATAGTGTGGTGACTTGTAAGAATGTATACATCATGCTATCGCAGAATCTACTGTATTCTGCTTTTTAAAAAAAGAAATTAAAAACTTTTCTTCTAAGGGCCTTTTCTAGTAATGCTATGTTCCCAACAAAAAGTTGATTTCCAGTGTCAAGGTAGGAAACACTCACAAAATCATTGTTGCCTTCCTTCAGTACTGTCTAGAGACTAGTTGCTACTAGAAAATTTACATCGAATTTATGGTAAAAGGGAGATCAAAAAATTTGTCTTTTTAAAAAAATATATTGATTTTGCTAACCTTGGCACAGAACTGTTTTATATTGCTTCTTGCAAAAATATTTTTTAATTATTCACATGACATTTGTTTTTAGCAAATCTGTAACGTTTGAATATTTAGAGCCATTTCCATAATATGGGATCACTGGATGAATAGAGTAAAATAAGAGTGTCTAAATACTTACATGGTATGAGGGACCTAAGTATCAGAATAAGAAAGAGCACAGGTTGACAAGATTGGGTGACAAATTGGAGGCCAATTAGACTAGAGAGAGTGAAACCAGTTAAGAAAATATTACAGTGATGCAAATGAGAAAGCAGGAGGCCTAAGATAATGATGGCTGTAGGAATCAGAGGGGGGAAAGGAAATATATATATATATATATATATATATATATATTAAGGTAGATGTCACAGGACCTGGAGATTTTAATATAGTAGGAAAGAGATGGGAGTAAGATACTTCTCAGATGTTTTGCTTCAGATCTGGTAGTGATGCTGTTCAGAATAAAGGAAAAAGGAAATATAATTAACATAACTTTAGACATGTTTATCTTGAGGGCCTTTGATATATCTAGTTGGCAGTGTTTCATGGGTAGAGAATTATATAGGTACAAAGAGCAGTGGAAAAGTCTAGGCTGAAGACAGATCTGAATTCATATATAGAAGTAGAATTGAAAGTGATGAGTTTGAAGAATTACAGAGGAGAATGAGACTAGAAGATAATTGAGGACATTGCCCCGGGGAACAGGTAGAATGAAGAAAATGCAGCTCACAAAGGCTGAGTAGGAACAGCTACCCAGTAGGTGAGAATGGAAGCATATTTGCATATGGAGAGGGGGTATCTGCACATGGCCAACAACATTGTTTGAACTGTATACATTTTCTCTGAAAAGAATAAAAGAATAGATGATCTATAGAGAATATAAATGATAAAGCAAGGTCCTAATGGAGACAGTGGACATAGAGATTGCAAATACAAATAGAGAATTTAACCTTAAAAGTTAGGGATAGACATTCCTCTGGGATGTTGAGAAAAGGTGAGAGTATCTGAAAGCCTCAGTGGCTTTGATAGAGAAGCTACTAGATGAAGACCTTGATAGTCTTGATTTTTTTCAGTAATATAGAAGGGCTGCTTTTCTACTAAAAGTGGCTGCACTCAGGAATAGGAACTTGGGAAGAAAGAAGAAAGTTATAGAATGGGGGGGACAGTGCTTGATGGTGACAAGTTGTTAACAACAGTTTTGCTCTGGGGTTGAAGTGAACCTGTTGTGCACAGTTCTGAGACTGTCTCTAGGAATACACTGGCCTTCAGGTCTTCCTCCAGTTAATAACACCTTACACTTATACTTTATTAGGGAATAATCAAAATAATTTATGTTATGATAATGTTAGACAATTGTCCTTTATATGAATTGGTACTGATATCTCAAATTAGTAAAAAAGTTGGCTGATTCTCAGGTTATATGTTGGTAAAGTCAGATGTTTGCATTAGTCAAGAGAATTATTTTCTAAGAAGTTTCCAACTCCATATGCTTAGCATATAACAGTATTCATAATTGCAATAACATATTTATATAATGTAGAGAATGGAAAATGTAAAAATGTTTAATGGCATCTCTATAAGGACAACCACATTTGTTTCTTTTGATCACTGAAATACTTCAATTGCCTAGAAAAGTATCTGGTATGGAGTTGACACTCAATAAATAATGTTTGGATGGTTTAAAAAAATAATAATTTATGATAGTGATTGAGCTCCCAGAATGCAATACATACAGTGAAATCTGTCATAAAAGAAGGGGACAATGTGTATTTGTAGAACATTTGCTTCACTTCTCCTACACCAGAATGGTTATATTTTGGCAATGCATTGAAGCTGTGTTTTTCTACTTACCAGGCAATCTTGTTTTGTTTCTAGTATTTCAATAGGTTGAAGAATGTAACTTTGAGCATGATTCTAACTTAAAGGGAAACTGATGGGTATCCATGAACCCAAACTCTGCCACTTACTTATTTTTTTGATAATAGATAAGCAACTTCACCTATGTGAGCTTCAGTGCCTTCTAAAAAATAAAAATAAACCTGACAGTGTGTGGAATAGATTAAATGAGGTGATGTGTATGAAAGTGTCTGTCACCTAAAGGACATTTAATAAAAGTTAACTGACAAGCTGCTGGCAATTTCCTCCTCAATTTTTCACATAAAATTTCTTTTTATGAGTTAGATCTTTTTGGAATGAAGCAGTACATTAATAAGTAAACAGATCATTATATAAATAAATTACATTTACTTTTTCAAATTTAATTTTATAGAAATCATCTTTTTTGATTAAAATATTTGATTTTTAAGTGAATATTCCAAGTTTAAAACTACAGGAAAATCCAGATTATTAATAGTATAACATCTTGTATCTTACTCTATTTGGAGTTTTTTGTCTGATGTGCAAAACCTGATTTTCCATTACATAGTTGTTATAAAATTTGATAAAATGAGACAAAAATCTTAGGGTTGAATACAATGCCTTCAGGTGAACTGGTAGAAGATTAAATGGCTTTTCTTATCTTTAATATCTACGTAACACTTCTGATTTCATAAAGCATATCAAATATTATGTGGGGATTTTATATGCTCTTATGAACTTTTGAACCCACTGAACTAATAAGACTGAAATTCCAGTGAGGTAGAGACCTGTTCAATTTAAATATGTCTACAAACCCTTTTCTGATGCTTTTGATGCATGGCGCTGCTTACCTTCCAATAAAAATCTAAGTCTTTTCTTAGGCTCATTATGGTCTTGTGGTACCAATAGGCTTAAGCTAATGAATAAAAATAAATCTCATGCCTTGTAGTATATATATAAATATATGTATACACACACATATATACACATATGCACACACATGCACATACACACACCCCAAATTCACGATTTTAAAATCCTTACAACTTTTAAGTCCAGACTACAAGACTTCTTCAATATGAAGCACTTAACTGTCTAGATGGTTACTAAAATTAAAGCATACCTTCTTTAACTGTGAACTAGTAAATCAATAGTACACCGTTCTCATTTTTTTCTTTTCGAACATTTCAGAGTTTGTGAGAAGCAGATGCAGTGCCAATATAGCACAATCTATTTTTAATGTGTAGGACAAGCCAGAGGAAATCAGTGTCAATAGACCAAATTTGTTGACAATGGTAACAACTTTATCAATATTCTCAGATATCACACCTCTTTTCCTCCTTGCATTAAAGTAATGGCAAGACCCACAGGGGATTCGGAGTGTTCGCTGAGCAGGCTACACGGAGAGGCAACATTTTCATATACTCTCTGGCCCTGCTCTGGTCAATTCCTTTACCACCTACTTCCACAGCTTCCTCATGAGCCTAATTTTTCTTCATTTCTCTTTTCCATTAGGAATTTGATGTTATGTCAGTCCTATTCCAAGTGTTATTCCAGCTTCTGTAATTTTATGGAGTAAAAATCATGGGATGAGTCACAGGAAGGGTAGAAGAGAGGAAAGTAGGCAGTACTGTAAAGTATAAGGCAAGGGACAAAGGATGAAAGGAGATTTGAGATTTCAAGTTGCCTAGGAAGTAAAAGAGATTATAGTAGGCCCTCTTGTCTCACCATTATCAAAGAAGGGCATGTTTATAACATGGTATTATAAAAGCAAGCTAGGATTTGCATGATAGATGTCACACTCTGAATGCACATGAAGAAATCGCAAATGTCTTTCATATGTTTCCTGACTTAGACTAAGACTTGAACAATGTTAATGAGGACCTGCTACATGACAGCACTTTTCTAGTGCTGACAATAAAGAATTAAACAAACAAATATAAATCTCTATCCTCAGGGAGTTCACAAAATGTGTTGCTTTATGTTGGAAAAAAAATACGTATGTAAGACCCTAGTTCGCAAAATCTTTCATCTATTTGAACTGACTGCAGAAGGACAGTATGCTGATCGTGTGGACACTCAGTAAATACAACAGACTAAAAGACTCCCAGACAAAGCCAAGGTCAGGCTCAGTGAGATAAAAAGAGGCACCTTTTTAGATCCCTGTCTGGATAGGTTTGGAGAAAAAGAAATGTCAATTTGAAGAATATTCTTTCCCTATTCAAAGACCCAGCAGACAAAGGCTCTTTGATCTGAAAGTCCATGAAAACCTTTATTTCCTCCCCAGGAAATTCATTTCAATTAAGTAAGGGTCAAAAGAGGATATTCTTGTACCTACAACACAAGATAGTTCATTTCTTTGCTTTATTAATGTTTCCAACTTCTTCTTGCTACACAATTGTAATAAGATATAGATGATGTGCTTGTTCTTCTTGGTTTCTAAGACCATAAATATATATGGTCAAGGTCAAGACTGAATGTGTTTGTTCAATAAACATCCAATGTGCTATGGGTACTCCATAAAACAAATTTATACAGTCCATAAATTTGTCTTTTATACTAATTACCAGGTTACAAAGAACAGCATCCATTCACTACAAAATTAGATTCTATTCAAACTACTGCCAATTTAAAAATATTCATAACTAATAGAATATAATGTATGTATGAAGTATAAAAACAAAGAAGGCAGTCACTAGGCCCAGCCCACAGAAGAGGAGGGAATAAAATGGAGCATGAATACCAGTAGATGGGGCCAACTGGGAGCTATTTTGAAGCTGATTATCATAGTCATTTAATAAAAAAAGAATGTTAATTTCAAAGAGTAATGCATTTATCCAAAGGCAGGATTGGGCAGAGATTTTTGCACATGTTTCTGTGAATCAATTTTAGGAATACATCTCAGAAGCATATTATTTTTAAATAATTTTCTGTATTTCTAGATTCTTGCAGTTATTTTCAAATAGTTCCATAATACAGAAAATATTTTGATTACATATCTAACATCTATCTTATTTGAACATAGGGATAAGAAGGTACATTAAAATTGATATCAAATTAAAATAAATTAATCCTCTTTCCTAAGCTAAGTTAACCAGGAAAAAATAATAGTCCCAGTAAAAATAGCACAACTATGTTACGTTTGATGCTGTCTTCATCTGCTTTTAAAATACTACAGCATTTTTCCTCCACAAGTTCTTCTGTTTCTGGAAGTCCTGTGTAAGTAAGCGTTTCGGCTGTGATTTACAAACCAATCTTCTTCTTCACTGACATCTGGTCTCCATAATTCCTTTTTACATCTTTGATTTCTGTGGTGATTTCTTATACTGCTCCCCATACCTATGTCACAAAAATTTTAACACCCCTGCTAATGTTCACATCTCAAGGAAGCTGATGGGGCCCAATGTGAAGGTGCTGATGTTATGCCAAAGGTGCTCGCTGTCTTTGCAATGCCAGTGCCAGCTGCTCTGGGAGAGGATACACTACACTCTTCATGTCCCCTGGACGTGTAAATTTAATTGCTCTTCAAACATTTAGCACATGTGTTTTGCCACTTGCTCATGATAGCATTCAGGCATGAATCTACGGGGACCAGACCAGAGGACGATCTAAGTAAAAGATACTGTGATATTTTCAGAACCATTCTACTCTACTGACGCTGACTCATTATCCCCAAATCGCTTTGGCTCCTTAATTCTCTCTTCCCTTTCCTAGAAAGTGTCTTAGACTTTTGTGCCATTGGATCGCAGTTGAGCTGCTCAACAAGTCCTTCAGATCTTCCCAGGATCTGCATTCTAGGAGAAACATAGCTTAGGTCCAAACCAAGAAATCTGTCACGATTATAGAGACTTCAATCTTTTAAACAAATATTTCCATACATTTACTGAAATTAACATCATATAGACTTTTTTACAATATGTACATTGAAATATATTTAACACTGTTTAAATGTAAGTAATACGCATCTGCTTGGATATCAAATGGGACAATAAATGTCTAGATATTGACAGCTGGATACCAAAGGACTATGAGTAATAAGAGGATTTTGGTTGTTGTTCTGTCAGTCTAGTAACATAAATTTCTTCACCCCAGCCCAGGAAGATGTTTTTCATATGTATATGGTGCTCTATCCATTAGAAAACCTCATATGATCCTCCTCTGGAAACAGTTGAATGGGATTACTAAAAACACGAAGATCATACTTGTGGACTTTACTTAAAATATTAGCACATGAAACAAAACATCATGAATTGAGTTTTTGGTCTATAAAATAATGACTAAATTTTTATAGCACCATTATAACCTGAATAATAGAAAATAGGTGATAATTTCTTGATGATAATCTAAAAATATGATAATAGGAGTAGATGAATAAAACAAAGGTAAAGTGGAGTCCTAAAAGTTAAATTAATGTTTAAGCTGAGAATCCTCTGCTGCAAACTCCAAATAATGAGCATAAAGAAGAGAACTGGTGATTATTATAACAAAATTTTTCACGTAAGCAAGTAAGCATTTCTCAAAGCAATGCTGATAATTAGGGCTCATTAGGGAAAATGGTATGCTTTTATCCTGAGCTGTCCATTCCTTGGAGTAATGATCTTTTTCTTTTTGCACAATTTCTCATATCACAGTTATCTACCTAGCCTCACTCCCCTTTCCTGTCCTGGAGACACATACGGCTTTACATGTAGTACACTGACTGAGAATTCAGAAATTGCAAAAACTCCTGAGTTAGGATAGCAGAACTCAGGCAGTGTCTGACACTCCTTCTCACCACCTCCCGTTAAAATACCATAAAGACGTTTAAAAATGAAGGATGTTCAAAACAGTCTTGAACATAAAAACAATGCCCATTCTTGGATAGCCTTCATTAACTTAGCACAACTGACACTTCTTAAATAAAAGGGCAATAAAAAAAAAAAAGCAGCAAACAAATAAAAATACGCTTGGTAAGTTTGGGCTGGGGCTGGGTTGGGGACTTGGAGTAGAACACCTGGTTTTATAAATCCAACCTTTATTCTACCCAAAGTGTGGTCTTACCAAGGCCAAGCAGAAGCCCTGGCACTGGGTTCCTCTTTTTTTCTTTCTTCTCAAATCTAACCTACGAAGGCTCTCTGGGAAGTATCCAGCCACAATATAATGAGAACATACTACATGGCTGGTTACTTTCCCGACAGCCCTTGTATTTCATACACTTAAGAACTGTGGCATGTGACAGGTCCTTAAATTAATGTCATATTATTATTAACAAATATTTGGTGACTTCTTCTTATTGATGAGACTTGTGAATTCAAAGAGAACTTAAATCTAATCCCTTTCTTAAAATAATTTAGACTTTCGTGTTGCATTCTCAGTTAAGGACGTGTAGTTGTCTTATTGCTCATAAAATAAACATCATGGAAGGCTAAGGTAAGAGGATCCCTTGAGCCGGGAGTTCGAGGCTGCAGTGAGCTATGATTGTGCCACTGAACTCCAGCCTAGGTGACAGTGGGAGAATCTGTCTCATAAATAAATAAAATAAAATAAATAAATAAAACAAACAAATAAATAAATAAATAGCGGCACATTTTCTCAGGACCTCTTGAGGCATTGTGCTCTGGGCCAGTCATACACATTCAGCTCAGAATAAACCCCTTAAATAAATAAATAAATAAACAAACATACATCAAACTCTCCTGTAGGCTTCACAGTCTGACCCTATTAAATCTCTCTTAATTTTCTCTCTTCACTCCTCAACATTGCCATACAAAGATACCCAGAAAAATGAGACATAAAATTTAAGCATCACCTATCTCATCAGTAACTGAAAAATCAGTGTCTGCAAAAAAGAGGTAAATAAGTTGGTATGTTTTATTCATTTGAAGATTCTTTCTTTTGCCTCTATTTTAACAGTTGAGAAACCATGACTTTTAGAAGAAGTTTCCCCTTCTTGTATGTGTATGTTTGTGTGTGTATCTATAAGCATCAGATACATGTAAGCTTTGACCTACGTATCCTGGCTGGGACACCTTTACCACCAACCCTTGTTGTCAGAGCGACTGTGCGAAGAGAGAGCTGTGAAATATAATCAGCAGCTTGGTTTTGAGTGCTGTGAACTTTGACAGTTACACAACATTCCTATTTCTCCCCCACAAATGCTTTCACTTAATACCATCTGCCTCTAAATTGAGAATCACCAAAATGCATATCATGGTTGTATCCCATGCAAATGAATCAAATGTTGTCATCCTGACTGCCGTAAGGCCATAATAAACACTGAAATAAAGATACAAATGAATGAATCATTAGAAATTTAACCAAAGGGGGAAAAACACTAAATGATAACTTACAGGGAGAAAAATCTACTACAGTCTTATCAATTTCCTATTCAGAATGTATCAGCTTTCCTTTAAAAGTTAAATTTTCTTTCCCTTTCTTTAAATCATTGAACATTTTGTCTTTTCTTAATGGCCCTTTGAATTCTTGCTTACTCTGAACTTAATTTACCATTCTAGTATTTATAGGGCTTATAAAATATAATTTTTATACTTGGATTCCAACCATTGTAATTGAACTGTAAAAGCGAAGCTTTTGTATCATTAAATAAATTGAATTTCTATGAAAAAAAGGCCTCTAGTTGTGACTGAATATTCAGTTTGCTCTTTGCTTTTTAAAGAGAAATAAAGAAATTATGTTTTAGTTCCCCCTTACAATAAAAAAAATCCTAGGATAAGAGAAAATGAAAGGCATTTTAAAGACTGAATTAAATATTAGCAATTCACAGCTATGATCTAGCTAAGGGTCACACTGTCGCCACGCAATGAAGCATAGGCCTGTATGCCCAGACGTTAACTAAAACCGGGAAAAGCCTAAGGCCTGTGGTTTAGAAGAAATATATAAACTCTATTATTCACTGCAATTCCTTCTTTGTATAATTTCATGACCATGTGGGTATACAGAGCTATTATGTGAGATCAAAGCCAATGATAGAGATGACATTTAGGGGAGCTGAGAAGCCACAGGATGACACGATGTTGTTGAAATTATCTCTATCAAGGCTCAGTTCTTTCTACCCAGCTTTAAAGTCCAGAACCAGTCCTAATATTGCAGCCAGTGGTGATTGGTCTTTTAGTGACTGGCTCTTATGATCCAGATGCAAAAGAAAATAGAATTAGAATTGTCCAGGGAAAGGAATTATGGCCACTGGAAAGCCGTTTGCAGGTAGGCTATGGTAGGAAGCCAACTTACGTAGAGGATGTTGTGTTGTGAACACAGAATCAGAGGAGGAGGAATTAGCTAGGTGACGCAGCAGCTAGTGTCACACAGCTCTTCTCCTGATGCTACCCTGTCCACTGTGGTTCTAATGGCTGTTGCATGGAATTAACAATAATTAAAAAATTTATTGATAGAACTCCCCAGGATCCAGTGGGATAAATACTCCCTCTCTGATTCTATTCCATGCTGACCTCCCTTCTATTTAGATAAGATAATCACATTTCTGTATCAAGTTGTGTTCATCCTCCTTCTTACCTGGGAGATAGTTTTTTTTTTTTTTTTTTTTTTTTTAATTAGTGTGACTGAATTTATTTACCGGCATCTATTAAGTATTTACTAGCTTATCTCTCTGAGGTTGAAGGTACATCAGTAGTAATGTTATTCACCAAAAATAAAAGTGATTGAAGTATGTATTTGTTACAGAAGATACACTTTTTTCTTTTCTCCTTGGGGAAAGACATAGGTCTTCTGTGCAAATCCAATGCTTCCATCTTTATGCCAGATCTTAGTATGTCTGGGTTGCTCTGGAATTGTACCTTCATCATTTAATGTTCTTTGTCTTATTCTTAATCCTTTCCCTCTCTACTGGTTATTTCCTTCTCTATATATTAATAAATTAATACAGCTTTCTTAAACTTATAAAAAAATTCTACCTTGGCCTTCTACCCTCCTCCAGTTAGAACCCTCTGTCTGTGTCAAACTTTCAAAAAGAGAGGTCTGTGTTTCCACTTACGCACCTCATAATCAGGTTTCAAATTTAATACCACTCCATAAAAACCATTCTTTCTAAGGTCACCAGAATTTACCTAACTGCAAAATCCAACAGGGATTTGTTCATTTGGTGGCTTTCTTCACTAGTGACCATTCCTTTCTTGGCTCCCTTTGGTTTCTTTAAAAAGCACCAATTTCTCTGATTTAATCTGACCATTGCTCAGTGTGTTTCCTACTTGAGTTTATTTTCTCTGCTGCCCTTTAATTCTCACTATTCCTTAGAGTTTTATCTTTGTCCTTTTCTCATGCTATTTTCCCGGAGAAATCTGATTTATTGTTACGACTTCAACTACCAGCTTTTCACTCTTGACAGCCAAGTCATTATCTCCACCTAAGCTCCAAATCTATATATTTGACAGCCTGTGTGACATCCTACCAAGTGAGCAATTTATTCTAAACATTACAAAATGAAGTTCCTACTTTTCCTCTAAACCTCCCTCTTGTGTTATATAACTGGTTTCGGTGAAAGACATTGCCACTTTAACCAATCATCCAAACAAAAACACTAGAAGCCACATTTTCCTTTTCCCTCTCTTTTGCCTCCCAAGCCCAGTGAATTCCATGTATCTGATAAAGATATTGACATATCTTTAATCAGTCCCTTTTCTCAACTCTCATGGCTACTGCTTTAATTCAAGCCCCACCACTTCTCATCTGACCTGTTTCAACTACATGCTAAGTGGTATTCATCTATAGGAGAAAAAAAAAATCAACACACATTAAGGAAAAGAAAGCAATGTATTTTAAAGTGCAATTAGGGCTAATAAAGACGTGTGACCTCAACATCTGAAACCCTTGAAAGTGCCCAGAAATCTAATTTGCCAATGTTTTGATCACTGGGGCTTTTTACTGACATCAGGGAATGGATATAAATTCTGAATTAGACCATCTACTTCTCTGTTATTTAGAGTGACTCTCATTTACTCGTTTGAGTAATAATTTAAGGCTTTTATATTATTGCTAACTCTGAGTCAGTGTGAAATGCTGCACAACAGCCTCTAATAGCTTTTCTGAGTCTTAAGCTGCCATTAAAGGTTCAAAGCCCTACTCCTGTCTCATACTTTCATTTATTTTCCTTTATGTCTCTAAAACTTGGTGTGGTATTTGCACTGTCAATTGCAAGGTCAGGAATTAGTTTCTGTAATCTGATGTTTTGGAGTCCATTTGTCCACAAGATGTACTTTGCTCTAAATCATTAGTCTATAAAATATAGTGATTTCCATATGAGAAATCTTGTATGTTTTAAAAATGCCTTTTAGGCATGATTACATTATACACTCTCACTATTATTGATACAAAAATACGTGATAAAACTCAGGTATGGCCAGTCTCTTGGAAAAAATGCTGGTAAACATGAAAGAAGAATCAGATATTTACAATATGAGAAGTTAATCTTTTCTGAGCTTAAAGTTGTTTCACAGGATGGACCTCTCTGAAGCATTTCATAAGATAATAATGTCACAGGATAATACAGACCCATTGTCCCTACTCTATCCTGGAAACACTGTCCTTTAGGCAGATGGCACCACAGTCCCATAGTTAGTCTGTAGCACAAATAAAATGCTTCTGCAGCCGGCAGCAACAAAACATCGAGATGAGATCAACCATTTCGTTGTTTAGGCAAAGTGCTTCTGCCTTTACAATGTTTGTGAGGGCAAGTTTCACATTTATAACCATTAACCATTCTTTTGCAGTTTGACCCTTGCTTATATTTGTGTGTTGATTTCTCTGGTAATTTAAAAATATTTTTTAGAGCAAGAAAGCCAAGCAGTCCACTAAAGTAACTGAGATAGATGGGTTGATTTTTATTTCAATTTCTGTGAAAGAGCATTTGTCATTCAAGAAAAGCACAAACAAAAAAAGAAGTCCTCTAAGACCTCATGAACACATAAATTGCTAGAAAAATGGAAAAAAATGCTATTAAAACTCTCTAAAGTTTTATATATAAATGCATATAAACAAAGACATGTATAAGTTTCTATGACAACCACTTTAAGTATTTGACCTATAGAGCTATATAATTCTACCCATTGAAATAGGCCCTATGGTACATGCTAAAATGTGACATGAAGAAAAATTTGGAGGCCCACTTTATGCCTTCTAGTTTTTTTATTTGCTTGGCAGCTAATCAAAAAATGTATCTATGCCTAAAAAGTCCATCTAATTATACATAATACATAAAATAAAATCTAAACCTCTGGGATATAATTCCAAGGAAATTGTTGTCAATGTTATTACAATTTTATTTTATAAGTCATTATCTAGTCTACCTGAATGATTCTGTTGAGATATGAAAAAAAAAAATAGGTATGATTCAACAGTCTCAGTAAGACAGTTTTCTTTTTTTCTTTTTTTTTCTTTTCCTGCCATTAATACCAACCTGCCAGGGTATAACAGCAGTACAATGTCTCTTCTTTCTCAAACAAACACTGATTATTAAGGTGAGAAACTTAAATACTTAAAACCTCTTCCGGGAGTATTGTTTGACAGTTCAATCACGAAAAGCAAAGACAAGTTTTAAACGTTGGCAGACTCTTGTTCCAAATTCTCAACCTAGTCATCTCCTCTCTTATTAAGCTAACAACTTCTAGAAGTAGCATTTAACTATACAAGTGAGGGAACTTATCTTTGCCAAGCACCTACTCTTACTCTGTGGCAGAATTTCTACCTATATTGCCTCATTTAATCCTTGTACAATCACTGAAGGGTAGGTGTTTAACTCTGCTTTGTATAGAAAATGAGATCCAAAAAGTGAAGTCCTTGCTATGACCACTGGGTAACAAGGAACCCAAGATGCCAATCTAGGTCTGCTTGTACCAAAGCCTGTGCCACTGGTATCTTACCTCAGTGACGTGTGCACGGAAGAGCTGCTGAGGTTAGCAGAATTATTTTTCTCAGGAGTCCCAGTGAGAAACAAATTTGGGTTGAGTAACTTTCACTGGAATCTCACAGGGGAAAGGGACTGTTTGATGGGGCACAGGGGTCTGACAGCATCTTCCTGAATATGTCATCTTCCACATATGTCACATGCCGGTCAGTTCAGACTGAATTCTGGGAAGAGGGAGAAAGCGACCAACTCCTCCTGTTGGTGGCCCTCCCGTGTTATGTCACGAACCCTCTCACAGGCTCATCTATATCTTGTCCTTCACAGCAGCTATTTCAAGCCTCAACACTACAACCTTCCTTTCTCTTCTAATACAAATAAGATTGAAAATATTAGACAAAAACTACTTCAACTTCCTTCTTCTGATGCTACATGTTCATTCGTGTGCAACTGTTATTTCCTCTTTTCCCCTATTACAATGCTGAAGTTGCCTACTTTGCTTCTTCATCTCTGCCACCTAACACATCCAACCTTCCCTGGGACCAGCCTCTATAGTATGTTCACTTTAGCCTGTATCCTACATTGCCTCCCCCACAACAGCATTGAAACATTTGTTTTCCTCATAATAAAACAAATTACCAAAGTCACATCTTCCTCTAGCTATTCCCCTTATTCTCTCTTCTGTTTTTTAATCAAATTTTAGGAAAGAGGTATCTACACTCTCTTTCTCTACTGAAATCCTCCAGTTGAGTCTTCAAATCTCCTGAAATCTGTCTTCTGGCCACACTGCTCTACTGAAACTATTTTTGCCAATGTCACGGACAACTTCATTGCAGTTAAATCCAAAGAATATGTCTCCAGTGACCTTTACTGTCCATGAAATCTGGGTTTTGTCTCCCTCCTTCTACCACAAGCTCTTGCCTTGGCCTCCATGTCCTTGAATACGTGGGATCATCCTCTCAGCTCTCTGGTGGCACTTTCTCCCTTGTATTTATGTCATGATCTTCCTCTACCTCCAAATAGGTATGAGGCACTGGGAGAGATGGCTATGAAAAATGAAAAATTTTATAATCCTTGCATTAGGCTTCAGATGAAGGGAAATACAAACACACACACACACACAGAGATGTGTGTGTGTGTGTGTGCGTGTATGAGAGAGAGATGTGAGGGGGTTCTTAGTGGCTACACCAGGATTAACATAGAAAAAATATATAGACATCAATAGCTCAATCATGCATACAGTAACGAGTCACAGGATAACATTTCAGTCCATAATGGACCTCATGTATGACTGTTTCATAAAATTATAATTCTGTATTTTTTTGTCCCTTTCTTATGTGTAGATATGTTTAGATATGCAAATATTAAAACATTATGTTACAATTGCCTACAGTATTCAGTATGGTAACATGCTGTACACATTTGTAGCCTAGTTGCAATACCATCTACCATCTAGGTTTGTGTGAGTATACTCTATGATGTTTGCACAATGATAAAATTGCCTAATGATGCATTTCTCAGAACATATAGCCACCCTTAAGCAATGCTTGACTATAATAAAAAAAAAAAAAACAAAAAAAACAAACAGAGACAATTCCTGAGATGTCTACTGTCTGTTCTGCTTCAACACGTTTCTCTAACACAATGAGCTCGTACGTGACTGGTAAGTAGGGAAGATGATATCAGCGTAATATGAAACTGAGTTGTTTCATGAGCAATTTTTCCTAAGCAAGAGAGGTTGGCATAGTAGGAGGAGAATTATAACCTCTGTTAGAAAAGGGAAAAGCTCTCAGCTTGGCTACTGTACAGGTAAGAATATTTTTAGGTATGATTTTAGGAAAATTAAAAACAAACCCCAGCCTGCAGCTTGATGCCCGAGCAATACTCCTGAGACTTAGCAGGACCCTCTCAGCAGGTTGTACTTCCTCCAAAGAGCACATATCTTCACTTTCGTCTGCACTGTCTGTGGCCCCCAAGCCAGCATTTCTACTTTATTGTTTTTGTGCCTATTTGATGTCCCTGAGACAGCATCTCCAAGCCAAGTGTTGTCCTTACATAGTAATAATTGTCTTCTTATTAATTTGGTTACAAAGTTGCATGGGTTTGGGGAAGTCCTTTTGCAAGCCCTATTATTCCCATAAACCTTGTTATTTTTAGTGCATGATTTGGTAGAACCCAAAAATTTTCAGGAATGCATACTTGCAGACATCCCAAGTATGTCATTTTAAATTTAATAGAAATTAAACATGGAGTAGCTTGCTTTACTTTCTTATCAATCATATGCTTGGATTCTATGCTTGTGTTTCTAAAGCCATATAGGACAAACCCACAGCCAACATCATACAGAATGGGGAAAAGTTGAAAGCATTCCCCCTAAGAACTCGAACAAGACAAGGATGCCCACGGTGACCACTTCTATTCAACATAGTGCTAGAAGTCCTAGCCAGAGCAATCAGGCAAGAGAAGGAAATAAAGGGTATCTAAATTGGGAAAGTGCACGCCAAATTATCACTCTTTGCTGATGATAATATTTCATTTGCCAAGTTTGACTATCTGATTATTTCTAATATGCTTTATTGCGTATTAAGTTATAGAAGATAAGGAAGTAGAAGCACTTCAGTGGGGGCTACTAGAAGTAGACAACTCCCAGACAAGCAAGGAGTTATAGATAACAATAAGGTAAAAAGCAAAAGAATGGCAAGATAAAAAAAAAATAATTACACTGTAGAGTCACCTAATATAGAGGAAAGGCATGCATTAAATCTCTCTATATCCCAATAGTCTGGGAGAACATTGCTCTCCATTCTCTTCTAGATGCATCATTCTGTAATTCAATAATGATGACTCAGAGTCATTTGGGAAGAAATAAAGTTTGTTTGGTATATTCTGCATAAGAAAAGAAGAAAGTTGTTATGCTTTTCAAATATTCCTCAGTGCTTATATATATATTTTTTATTATCAGCAATGAAACCACACAAACAAAAAGTGGGAGGTTTATAAGCCTCTTCCTGGTACTTTTCTGCTTTGTTTTGTTTTTGACTCTGTTTTTGCTTTGCTCCATCTGCCAGACTCAGTGCCTTCACATCTCTGACTCAATATTTATGAAGACAGAGTAAAAATATCAATAATCCACATCATTCCTCACCTTCTATTTCATGGGGCTTAGAATTAATCTCCTTCCACAGGTCAGGTGGATACACGGTCCCAATCATGCCCTTATCTCCTGACACTCAGCAGATGCACTAGAGCAGCACTGCCCTACAGAACTCTTGCTATGTGTCTAAAGCTGGAGGAGGAAAAGCAATGACCTCCAAGAAATCGGAACTCTGAGTCTTTGCTTTTCGAAGGTTAAATGTGGACAACCTTGGTACAAAGCAAATATGGCCACAATATTTTGCAGCTCTACCTATCAAGAGGTGGAGTCTATTTCCCCATCCCTTGAATTTAGGCCTGACAGAATTTGCTTTGGATAAGAGGATAATGGTAAAGACGATGCATGCAGGGACTTAAAGAGTGCTTGCTCACTGGGAATTGTCAGCTCTCCTCATGGAGTGCTTACCCTGTGAAGAAGCCAGTCTAGCCAGTGTGGATGAGAGACCCTGTGCAGCAGAGTTCATCCATCTCAGCTGCACCACCCCACCAAACAAGCAGCCCCCCGTTGACCTGGGTTCTGACCAGGTGTAACGGAGCCCACCTGTCTCAGAAAAATGATACAACTGAGCCCCGCCCAAACTGCAAACCTACAGAATTGTGAGATACATACATAGTTGCTGTTGTTTTAAGCCACTGGGTTTTGGAATACTACCCATGTCAAGTAGGAATATTGAGGTGAGACTTTAATATAGAAATTGATCTAGAAAAGAGTCAAACTCAAAATTAAAGAGCACCAATGCAGTCTGGGCTTGAACACATAGAAGACAATCTATATTTAAGTAAGAGTCAAAAAATAATCACCTGAGATTAAAACATCAAGAAATCAGCATAAACAACAAATGAGAGAATTAAAGATTATATAAAAATCTGAAGGGCAGTTTAACATAAAATAAATAGAAGAAAGGAATAAGAACGTAAGACAATAGCAGCTATTTTGAAAAAAGAAAAGGATGGTTTTAAAGTAGAACCAAGCATAAATTTAGGGAATAAAAAATATAACCATTAAAATGAACACTCATTTTTAAAAACTTATGTTAAAGAGTGTACTAGACATATTTGAAGAAAGAATATTTGGATTAGGAGACAGAAGAGAAAAAATTTCCCAAAACACAACAATAACAGATATAAAGATAAAAATGTAAAATAGAAATCAATGAATATAAGGAGTAGAAAATCTGAAATACACTTTGAAGAGTTAATAGAAATCATAAGAGACAATATACAGAAACTTAATAGTTGAAAATTTTTCATAAATAAAGATTTGAGTAAAAAGGTTCACAGTAAGTCCTGAGCAAGATGACTAAACACTAATATACCACCTAGAAACAGAAGCAAGTTTGCAGAAAATAAAACATAAGAGAAAATTCAAAAATCAGAAGTAAAATAAATATTACATCCTAAAAATGATAATTGAGAGCAGACTTCTCAGCAACAATAGATGCCCGAAGACAATGCATAATTATCTACCTAGAAACCTAAGCCCAGCTCAACTTTCAAACAAGAAAACAAGGAAAGCAAGGACATTTTTAAAAAAGTCCTGAGAGAATTTGTTACTCTAAGACTCTCGTTAAAAGAACATTGATACTCTAATTCTGCAAGAAGATAATTAATGTCATAAGAAAGGAAAGACAGGTAATGATTGGCAATTGTAAATCAATCCTGAGGTTTGATTTAACAATGACTACTTGAGAAATTAAACAAAGTAGAATTAAAAAAATAGACAAAAAGTTCACCCACCAACAGAATTTAACATCCACAAGTGTATGAATTTCAGAGCTGTGTTACAATGCATACAGTAAGACATACAGTAAGAACTCAATAAGAAGAATCTGTTTAATGAATGAAACAAACGTGTTGAAAGAGAGCAGTGAGAGAGTTCATATCTAAAGAATTCTGAGGGGTTTTTTATCGCTCAAAAAGAGAACAGAGATATTGATTTTCCTTACACTATTTAATATGATAAGTATATTCAAATGCTAAAAACTTAAGAAAAACCACTAAAAAAAAGAAATCAAATGCATGGAGAAAATAAAGGGACTAAATAAAACACCATGAAATTAGTAGAAGGAAAGAAAAGAAAAATAAGCTGAAAAAATCATGATAAATACAAAACATAAAATATAATGATAGATGTAAGTCCAAATATATCAGTAATCCCACTAAATATGAATGGAACAATCATGGCAATTTGAAGATTAGAAACATAATATACATTTTTTAAAAATCCAGAAACACAATGTTTATAAAAAACAAGCCTGAAAGTTATGTCACAGAGTTGTTAAAAATAGGAAAAAGACTGATATAATGAAAAACTGTTTACCAAAATTTACTTACATAGCACTGTTAATATCAAGCAAATAGGATTTAAGAAGGAAATTTCTAAAATTATTCACCCCTTTCTTCTCTCATGTTTAGAATCAACTGAGAGACAGATGTAGAACTCAATGAGACAGAGATAAAATGATCATCTTTATAATTCATAAAGACAATTGGAGAAAATGACTTCAGTTTTTCCAAAAATACTTGCTTCCATTTCTTCTGAATTAGAAACAAAACAAATCAAAACAACGTCAAAAGTCCTCTACTCTGTCACAGCAGGTCTGGACAAAATCTGAGTAGCACCTGCATTCAGTAAGTCTACCGTTTCCAGAGAGAATTCCAGCATACACTTCAATCCAAGGATCCAGAAGTGGTTGAGGTTGAATGATTCACTCCTTCTCCTGATCAGAATGTTCATTCTTTTTTGCCTGGTTTCTGTTTCTATCAGTATTCATACTACATATCCAGAAAAAATACTCATGGTAAAGAATTCTTTATGGTTTATAAAAATATAAAATTGTATGCATGAAAAGATGACTGAACTGATGATGGATGACAGAAATGCTTGGAAGCCAAAAACTACAATTCTCATATCTAAGTCTAGATTGTTATCACCCTCTAATGCATGGCAGAAGCACACAGATCTCTCTTGAAGAAAATACTTTCAATTTGGACCTCAAAGAATCTCTACAAATTAATGTTCAAATAATATAACTCAGAAGCACAAATCACAAAACACACAAGGAAACAAGCCACCATGATGGAAGTTATCAAAATACAACAAAACCTGAAAAAATTAAAATTATCAGATAAGTATTTTTTTGTTAAAATATTTAAGAACTTTAAAGAAATAAAACAGAGTGTCAGAAGTACTATGAAAAAACAAGAATAAGAAATTATATAAAAGGACCAGGCTAACTCAAAGAAAGATATCTATTAATATGTTTCTGGCATGCCTAGAGACCTAACAAAATCTGACAACACTGGGACCAAAGAACACATGGCCATATGGGCTGGAGCCAAGGATCAGCGGTGCCCTATAGACACAGCTTAGGCTGTGAGGCTCTTTTCTGCTCATCCCTTAGACCACCCAGCCAGTTTCACTTTCTTAGTTTACTGCCAATGTTCCCGAAGGTCATTTGTGACCATTATCTTAGTTCCTCGTACAGCAGAGATAATCTGATAATATGGAACAACACAGACACGCACATGCATGTATGCTGTGATGCGATGATGTCATATTATAAAAGAGAAATTAATAAAGGGGCCCCAACGTGGAATACTGTAAGTGGCTGTCTGTGAAGCAAAATAGTAGTCCCTTGAAAATCCTGTTGAGAAGTGGGAAATGGTGGCATGAGGAGTGGAGTATACAGCAGTATCTTTCAATCGTGTGCTTATGTTATTTTTATGAAAATGAAAATGAAAAAAAGACATCCAGAGTTTTGTCCTTTTATAATATTATCATACCTAAGGCAATTTGAATTTTACCCAGACAAGTAGAGTTGTGTTTTTTAGCATCAGTAAATATCTAGTCACACTGAATATTCCTTATTTGAAGTGCTTGTGACCAGAAGTGTTTTGGATTTTGGATTTTTTTGAATTTTGGAACATTTGCATAGACATAATGAGATATCTTAGGGATGGGACCCAAGTCTAAATATGAAATTCATTTACGTTTCATATATAGCTTCTATACATGGCCTATAAGTCATTTATATGATATTTTTATTAATAGTAGTTTTGTGCATGAAACAAAATTTTAAGTACTCATGTGTGGAATTTTCCACTTGTGGCATCATGTCAGCACACAAAAAATTTCATATTTTAGAGCATTTTGGATTTTTGGATTAGGGAGGCTTAACCTGTAGTATTCTTTTAGACAGCTTTTGCTTGGGAAAAGGGGACAAACTCTCTAGGACGTCTGTAGAGTCATATAAAACCTCTTGTAATAGGCGTTAATGCCATGCTGTAGATATTCCTATGACCTGAACTACAACTCAGTTGGGTAGAGATCAGGCCATGCCTTGCTTTCATAAGTGGAGACAGAAATGGTTTCATTTTTATACTCTATTAGTGTGTAGTACCTGTCTCTAATATTATTCTTCTTGAAGTTATAACAGTAAAGTCATTCTCCCAGTTCCCTATACCAGATAGTGTTATATTGATAGTTCTTCACCAACTTAAAACACAGGCTTTCCTACAAGCAAGGGATTCTTTGCAAACAAATCTGTTTATTTTTTCCCAGAATCAAATCTCCATAGATCCGAAGACAACAGTTTATAAAGTGTTGCATATCCAAAGATTAGAATCATCATGGATGATCTAACTCTAGGTTGTATGCATATAATAATATGTATCTACATTTTTAAGCTTAATTCACTTTTTTTTTAAAAAAAAGCTATCCTAAATTTACTTTGTTTATATTTGTCTACTCGTTTTACAATTCTATACACTATTCCAAATTTATCAGCTTAATGTTTTAGAATTGCTCCTAATTTTTGTTTTTCTTATTCTAATTAAGTGGTAGGTAGATGAGGATCTCTATAGGTCCTATTTGAAATCACAAAATCAAGCCCATGTCCAAAATCCAAGAGAGAACTCTCTTCTACAATAATTCTGCAGAGTTTGTCATTTACATCCAATGATTTTTGGTTGTCATCTTAAAGAACCTTTTGGATGAAGTGATTATATTTTACAAACTGATACACTCAAAGTGGAGAGGTATAGAGGCACAATTCAGAGATGGCTTTAATCAAAAGAGGCTTGTAGTATACTATCCAAATAGTTTGAAATGACTGAGCAAACACCTGTTTTCTTCTCCCTTACAGATAGTGACATTACTAAAATGGGTTGGGTTTACAGAGCACATTTATCTTATTTTCTGAGATACCTGTGAAATAAGTTAAAAATTAGGAGAAAGAAGGGTATAAATTTGGATAATATTACAGCAGACTGATGTAGGTTTATGAAAATCATACATATTAAACACAATAGAATATTACTCAATTTTACACAAAAAATTAAAGATGCCAGCGCTTTTTCTTGAAACATATAATCTTTTTATTCTACCTTTGGTCCTTCTACTTTAATAAAGTCAGAGATACAAAAAACTTTTCTAAACTCTATGATAAGAAAAATAAAAAATGTAAAAGACACAGAAGTTTAAAACAAAGTTTTATAATAAATTTTCTAGAAAGAATAGAAGAAAATGAGAAGAAAAGTATGTCTAAAGAAATAATAGAAAATACTTTTCAGAGCTGAAGAGACATATGTCTTTAAACTAAAATCTTGACAAAATGCTGAGCAAGATAAATTTTAAACACAAGTGCCTCATTATCCAAAACACATCATAATTACATTTCAGAGCACAAAAACAAGCAAAATATCCTAAAAGCCTATCAGTAACAAAAAAAAAAATCTGCCCATAACAAAATGAAAATAAGACATATCAAATTTTCCAGCAAAAGAAAATGCTCAAATGTCGCTGAGGCTTTAACAGTCCTGAGGAAAAATCACTTTGAATTTCGATTCCCACGCCTCCCTTGCCTCCTGTAGTCTGTTCTGCAAACAGCAGGAGTGCGCCTTGGAAAAATACGAGTCAGGTCATGTCATTTTCTGTTTAAAATTCTCCAGTAGCGTCCCAGCTCACACAGAATAGAAGCCAAAGCCTTATCACAGCCTATAAATCCTTTGACAACCTGGCCCTTGGCTACTTTTCCACTAGTCAATTTGGACTGCTTTCCTGCTCTCGCCATACTTACCCTCCTGGCTGCTCCTTCTTCAAGTGAAGCATGGTCCTAATTCAGAGCCATTGCGACTGTAGTTCCCCAGTTTTAAAACTCTTCTTGTGAATATCAAATAACCTGGTCCCTCCTGTCCTTATCTTTGCTCTACTGTTGCCATGTTCGAATGCCTTCTCTAAGTGCACTGTGAAAGAATCGTGCCTGTCTCTTACTCTGACCCACCTACCCTATTTTATTCTTCCGTGTCACACTGCTCACTATGTGACACGTTACATACTTATTTGTTTACTCTCTCTTTCCCCTTAACTAGAACATAAAATCACAGCATCAAAAAATTTACCATTTTGATTACTGCTATATCCCTGCCATATAAATAATATTTGGCAGATAGCACAATGGTGCCCCCTCATCCACAGTTTCACTTTTTGTATTCTCAGTTACTCACAATCAATAGTGATCTGAAAATATTAAATGGAAAATTCCAGAAATGAATGATTCCTAAGTTTTATATTGCGCATCATTCTGAGTAGTGTGATGAAATCTCAGGCTGTCCTCCCCAGAACGTGCATGCTCCCTTTGTCCAGTGTACCCACCCTGCATACGCTACCCGCCCTTAGTCACTGAGTAGCCAGAGCTTGAAAAGTTAGTTATATTTATCAAATAAAATATTATGTAAAATTATGACTGCTTTAGAAATTGTGAAATATTGTTAAAATGACTGCCCCAATTAGTTATTGTTGTACATGTGGAATTCACCAGCAGTGAGTCTGCCTTTTAAATAATGACAATTACGTATAGCACTTGGAAATAGTACTTGTGTGAGTTTAAGAATTTTCCTCTGGAGGTTTTTCAAATTAGAATATATGAGTTATGAATTACCTACTTGACTTAGTTTTTGTTTTTGTTTTTTTTTTCCCCTGGAAACGATGCTTTAGATAATCTCTTAGGGTTTTTATAAATCTCTGTCCTACTTTTGAAACATATAAGACCACTAAGAATTTCTCATTGGTAAGGAATTCTCAGAAAAGCCACAGTTCCCAGGAGTGGCTGACTGCCCAACTATACCTCTGCTGTGTGATAACCTTTGTACCACTTCTGGTTGATGCTCTATTCTTTTTATTAACCACATTGTATCCTGGCAATGTCATTTTATTCAGCAGAGCTAAATGAATGCTTATCTCAGTACAATGTGATAACCATATGGGAAGAAAAATAGAAGAAAATTGTGTCCTCATCCTTAAGGAGATTATATTTGAGGAGTCTATACAGAATATGTACTCAATGTCTCAAGAAGATGCTATAGAACTTCGAATAAGATTGGAATTTTGAATTAGGATGCATATAAAAATGTTAAATTGGTTTTTATCTCTTTGAGGACTTTGCCTCTAGACAAACACTTCCCCAGCTTGACTGTTCATCACAATCACCTGTAGAGGATTTTAAGGACAATGGAGTTTAAGAATTTCCAAGTTTTACCTTCAAAGATTTTTATTTGGTAACTCCCCAGGCAATTCCGATAATTAGGCAGGCCTGGGAACTACTGCTGGAGATAATTTGAACAATAAACAGAAAAACTTGTTTGGCCAGAAATAAAAAGCAACCCTGCAAAGTTCAACAGTCTGTACATAACGCAGGTAAGAATCAAGTCCTCATATTTACAAATCGGTATGTCAAAACTAGTTAAATTTTCTGCATCCTTTTTCACTAATGAACTTGAAATTAAGTGGCTCTTATTTTAAAAACTAATTTTCTCACCATGATCATCTTGTTACTCTCTATTAAGTTTCTTTTCATAATGTTATTGCAGGTATATACAAATACCCTTCCCCGAGGATTTGCAAAAGACTCGACATTGGTTCCACGTAAGAGTCAGATTTGGTTATAAGTAAATTCAAAAATATTAAAACATATATTACTCTATATTTATACAACCACAAATGTGAAGCTATGTATCACTGATTGCACAGTCAGAATAAAGCCTTATTAAGTTAGCATTATGTAAGGGACAAGGGATGTTTTTATTCTCTATCCTTTATAGACTTATAATATTGCAAAATATAAAAATGAAATTCTAAAAAATTAAATTAAAATAGACACATGAAACGCAGTCTAAATTCTTTGTCATTTGATTTAGCATACATAAAATTGCCCAGTCAAATTGCTCTAAAATTTCTACCCACCTACTTTCAATTTCTGTACTTGCCCTGTGATGGACCAGCTGCTCTGCAAATCACACTCTGACAAGTGTGGATTTAGCCCACTAAGTTTATCAGAATGCTTATTAGGACCATCAATGAGTGGTTACAAATTCAAATCTCACATAAAACAATAATAAAAGGGGTCATTTAACTTGGAATTTTAAGTCTCATGCAAACATCATCAATATTTTATCTCACAATGAATACAAACAAATGAATAGATATGAAGCCTCCATATGTGTGTCCTCATAACCATCCATTTGGGTACAACTTAGATTCTTTTACCTTTGAATTCTGCTATTGCCTTTTGGCCCTCCATTGTCCATTTTCCTCACCTCTCACAGTCACTGTTTCACTGTTTGAATATATGCCTTATTATTTTTTTCAGAAACAGGGTCTTGCTTTGTTGCCCAGGCTGGCCTTGAACTCCTGGACTCAAGAGATCCTTTTGCCTCAACCTCCCAAGTAGCTGGAACTATAAGCCACACCACTGCTTTTTTAAAAATGCCCTCTATAATTTGTAGGTTATTTTCTGTCGTTGTTAGTGTAATCATTAAGATGGCTTTCAGTTATATAACTATTGATTTCTGGGGACAACCAACTTTCTTCCTAACAAAATGCTGGCATTAATAATTATATTTGTATACATCTACAATAGTATAAAAAGAAACTTCATAGAAAGTAACAAGATAATCAAAGTGGTAAAATTAGCTTTTAAAATAGCAGACAACCAGCATCTTGCCAGCGAATCCAAGACCACCTTCTTCGGTAATCTAAAAACTCTATATCTTTGCTTTTTATACTTCCATTTCCTGAAGTAACCAACCTTCCTCTTGGAAGCAAGAGTTAATTCATGGTTGAGATTCAAGCTGAAAAATGCCTTTTCCATTTCCCAGTTGAGTTTAATACAAACTCAATGTTAGTCCTTGTCTAGCACTGCTAAGCACCCTGCAGTGCACACAGGGTAGCTCGGCGAGTGTTCGGGTTTAATGACATCATGCCCAGTATTAGAAAGCTACAGCTGAAATAAGTGGAAGGAGGAAATTAGAGAAAATGGAGATGAAACTCTGAGTACATATACTAAAAATATTTGAAAGATGATTGCATGAAAACATCTTGAACTTGAGATTTTTCATTCATATATTGAACGTTCAAAAAAAAAAAAAAATCCAAGACACACCCACTTGCATTGCTTTATGTTTTTACATGTGCCCTGCCCAGTGAGACTTTTTAAAACCCTTATTTTTCAGAGCATTTTATTCCTGCTATAGCTCATTAAAATCTAATCATTATTTAGCACGGGGCACATTTCTGGGAAAACATTTGTCTTTCTTCCATCTGTTAGCTTAGACAGCCCTTTCAGGCAAGCCCCACTTGGAGCACACATATTCCTGACCCAGCTCTCACGACACCTGCTGAGCCCGGCTCTGCACTGAAACCATCCATCTCTAATGACATCGACTCACAGTAGTTGCTTTTCTAGTCTCAGCCTGGCCTCTGCAAAAGGAGGGTGTGATTACAGTAGGAAGTGTCACATGGGTGTAATTCAATCAGAATTTGGCATGTCCCCATTCCCTGCTGGCAGTCAGTGCATGGACTCTGTCAGCCTTCTGGATGCCTTACCCCACTCAGGCCAACAGTGTTTATAGTTCCTCTTGAGATATAGTTGGCAGCTGCAGAACGAAGCACCAAGCTGTGAAATGTGCACGGCCAGCAGCAACTGTGCCTGTCTGGCTCTGAGAGTGGACATTTTCTCCTCAGGTTTTTTCCTTTCTCTATGAATGCTTTTATTCTATTCTATAAGTTGGAGAGAGGAAGATGGACTAGAGAGAAGGGTACGATGGAAGTGCTCCATCTGCCACCAAGTCTTGAGTTCAGAGGTGGCATTGTGTGAAAATGTATTACTTTTCCCACTAACTCTGATGGGACATAACATGTTTTATAAATTATATTCCTTTACATTCACTTTCTTGACCTCCCTTTGCTCTTATCAATGGAAAAGAACCCAAACTCTCTAAAAATAATTTAAAGAGGTTTATTCTGAGCTGAATATGTGCAACCATGACCTTGAGCAAGAGGTCCTGCTGTGGTTGGGTAACAGTTCAGTTTTATACATTTTAGGGAGACAAGAATTACACAGAAAGTAATAAATCAATATGTGGAAGGCATACATTGGTTTGGCCTGAAAAGTCAGGATATCTTGAAGCAGGCTTAGAGATTTTAGATGGGTTTAAAGATTCTTTGATTTGTAATTGGTTAAAGAAATGAAGCTTTGTCTAAAGGCTTGGAATATTTTAAGTTAAAATAAGGACGTCTGTCAATCAGAGATAAGCCACTGGACATATAATCAGACTCAGGTGATCTGTTAAGTAAATTGATGACCTGCAGGTGTGATTTAACCTTTGTCTTAAGGAGGTGCCTGGCCTCCCTTCTCTTCATGGCTGGCAATTCAGCTTAAAGTTTTTCTATGGTCTCCTTGCCAAGAAGGGGTCCATTCAGTGGGCAGGGAGGGGGCTAAAATTTTATTTTAGTTCATACTTCCCTTGTTATGTTCCTGGCTTATTGCTAGTTGTTTATTTTGCCCTCAGTGTTTGGCAGACTTTACACATATATTTACCCTATTGCATCTAGATATAAAGACGCAAGGAAAAAAATCTTGCTGTTTTTTTAAAACATGTCTATTATTTATCTAAATATCATAGTTGAGTCATTGTCCATCATATGAGTGTTTCTAGATGCCCGCCCTCTAGGAAACAGCAACAGTAACCAGAGACAGGAGGCCCAAGAAGCAAGCCAAGAAAACTACCCACGTCTTTGACCTTAATTCCCCCAACCATTCACCAATGTGCACTTCTAACTCTGGCCACCCATCTTCATTCTATTATCTGACATGCTCCTTCTCTCTTCCAGATTGCCACGGATGTATTTTAACTTTGATCTCCCTAACTCAGATCAACTCTTACAGTAAAAAAAAAAAATACCAAGTTACTCCTCTTACCTTTGCTCTTTATCATGTTTATCCATAATAGCCCATTCAGGCTCAAAGCTTGGTAGCCTTGTGAAATCTTCCCTGAATGCTCCTCATCGTATGTTGCTAATCATCCATAAGCATTGGCGCATTGGCTGGTGATTCAAAAGCATTTTTAATATTGACCAGAGGGAGGAGTTGTAGTAGAAATAACTGGGTTCTGGAATCCATGGTTCCACCACTAACTAATAAGGTACAGAACCTCAGATAAGCCTCCTACCTGCTCTCAAACTCTTTCTGCTCAGCTATACAAGATAGCTGCTATTTCTTAGAATGTTGTGAGGCAAAGACTTGGATGGAAGTTGCAAATTCTACCAAATTCCACACGGTATTTATTACTCATGCTTATTCTGATCCTACAGACTTAACCATTGGTATAAGTTGGATTGCTTTGGGAGGCTAACCATCAGGAAGCTACCTCTGAGTTATGTGAGCAGAGTCTCTTTAACTTGCATTCGTGTATACCCGCTTATCCTTTGTCATGGTATTATTTGTGCCATGACAATGCCTGGGCTTGTTTTTTCCCTTCCTCCCACCAAGGTCCTGCCCTATACAGAAGAGAGGAGCTAAAAGAAGCCCAATTACAGTGAAGGAAGCATCCTGCTGTGTGAGCATAAATTAGGCTCTTCAACAGACATAGGATGCCAAGATGATAATACACTTCCCAAAGAGAGAGCCTCCTTAAAGCAGTTTAGTTTGTATGGCAAAACAGTCCTGATTAAAATAGGCCCAAATGAATCAAGTTAGACAGCACCTTTAGCTTTGGCCTTTAGAAATAAAGCATTTGCATGTTGTATGAAAAAGTGACATTTTATGTTATCAAAGAAAACATAGCATTCTCCTCTTATTCTGCATAAAAATATAAGACATATATTATGTTTAGGATATAAGTCTTAAAATATTTCAAATATGAAAGAGTGAATACTTATATTTATGCATATAATTTATATGATCAGTATACTGAGTACATAATACAATTCTTTGAAGAAATTTTAGTATTAAAATTCATATTTATTATTTCCTATGTGTTAAGTCCTAAATCATTTTCATGTGTTAAATAATTACTATTCCCATTTGAGGTTGCTAGGACACAGAAAAGTTTAGTAATTTACCCAAACTGACACAATTAATGAACAACAGAACTCAAAGGGCAAGATGTTTCTATTTTTTAATTGTATATATTTAAGATATACAATATGATGTTTTGATATATTTAATTTTTAAGCCAAGAGTACACCTCCAGAGCCCAGGCTCATCTATTCTACATCTGTGTGAAATCCTAAAAAGGTAGATTGCAACCCTTACTCTGAAACTTACAAACTGTACCTTCTTAAACAAGCTACTTAGACTTCAGATACATCAGTTTCTTCATCTTTGAAAGGGGAATGATATTTAATAACAATAACAATGCCTATCTCAAGAGATTGAGAATTAAATGGGAAAGTATAAAAAGCTTCCTAGACTCTGCTTTCCACTTAGATAAGCTTAATAAATTACATACTTTGCCTGTTCTTCTATCACAAAATCCTCTGGGACAAGACGAAACAAACTGAAAATAAGCAGAAAGGAATCCTTAAATTACTCCTCCTGAATCCTTCCCAGTTTCCAAGAAGTATAGATAAGTAGCTTGCTTCAAAACCAACCATAAATACATAAAGTCCACTAGGCAAATTATCCCAATGCCAAGCCCCTTTGAACACTGTTTCTTGTGAGCCCTTCCCTTTTAGCATCTTGTGTGAACATTCTGCCTTCAGAAAAACTATCTGTAGATTTTATACTCATCATGATCTTGAGTCCCTCCATCAACCATGTTTCTGATTCTATATACTCAAAGGAAAAAAATGACAACATTTATTAAAGAAAAGTAAATTAACCTCCAAGCAATAGTGAGAAAAAAAATTCTTCAGATAGTTTAATCACAGCATATTAGCCCAAGAATGCTTTTTCATTTTTATTCTAAAATAAAATCATTTCTGCTAGTGACTGCAGCAAGAGGTAATGATGTCATTGACTTCAACAGGCCTAATCTATTCTTTGTTTCAATAGGACACTTTTATCATCAACAATGAGTTAAAAGATTCGTCTGTTTTCTATACAATATCTCCTCATATATCATCGTCTTTTACTTTCCTCAAAAAGCAAACTTTCTACTCCAGCAAATGTCCTAATATTCTATAATAAAATTATTTCATGAGAATAACTTTGTCTTTTAGCAAAATGTAGCACCATAGTATAATTTAAATCAATTACCCACATGCTACAAAAGTAGATAGCTGTGAGTAGAAAGCTTACGAACAAAATGTTTAATAGTATAAAGAATAAATAAAGAAAAACAACTTTGGGATATAAACAAAATATAAAACATAAACAAAATATATGGCCAACTAATGAATAGGCTGTACAGAAATATGTTGTGAGAATTATGCAAATGAAGCATAAACGTGCATTAAACTACTAATCCATATAAGTCACATACGTATTTTTATCAAGCATAACAGGAATCAACAATCAGTAGTAGTCAGAGAGGCACACCAATGACTTTCATGTGGAAGGACAAGGCACTCCCTGGATAAACAGAAGTCAAATCAAACGTGACTGATTTACTAAAATGTACATTACAGCTGAGATGTTATAAGAAAATTTGGAGACTTACATGATAAATGTTAACTGCTTATTGAAAGACCTGAAACACCTGAGTGGTAGTTTAGAGGTGTTTTGGAAAGATCTGTAACCATAATAGCAGCCGGAGTGTAAGATCACTACCAAAGACGTGCCCTAGCCTACTTCCAGGTATCTCCTGGAGTACTGCATGGTCCATAGCTCATGCACTGCATTCCTTTTACTTGATTATGTGTTTGCCCTTGTTAACAGCTGCCATACAATTGGAAAAGAGAAGTATCTGTCCTTAAAATTTTACAAGAAACACTGCTGCCTATGATAATAAAAAGACTATGTAATACAGATTGTAGTTAGGGTCATATATGTCAGGAGTGCCTGTATGACTTTTGAGATTGACTCCTACTTGCTCATGAAGTACCATGGGTCAAAAAATGAAAATCTAACTGGACCTACTAAAATTGGACACTTTGCCCTGGTAAGTCCGTCCACAGATTTGTCGTCCAAGTGGAAAGTACTACTTGTAAATATAGAGCATATCTCATAAGGCATCAATTGACAAATCTATTTTATTGTTAAAACTTTCAAATATTTAAAAAAACAATTAACTGTACATGGCTAGATAAGATCAAAAATAATCAGTAGAAAAGAAACCATTAATGTCCATATATCAAATTTGGAAGGCTATTTCTTACCTCACTAGGATTTTTTCTTTTTTGACCCCAATAGAGCCTGTCCTTAATTCCCTGGTAATCAGAATGTCATCAATATAAACATTATTTTCTATGGTTGCAAAATGGCTCAAAACTGAAAGAAATATATGTACATATGTTTTCTTAACAATCCTCACATTGATTACTTTTCCTAACATGTTTTCTACTGATTCCTAAATTAGAACCAAGCCCTAAAATAATGTCAAAGCAGATTTAGAAACACAAAGAATGTCCAAACATGTCAGGTATTTTAACTAAGAATTTGAGATATTATATAAAAACAGCCAAAAGAAAAGGGCAATAAATCCTTAGAACAGGAAAATTAAAAAATTTATTCAGGCCAAAAAAGCCTCTAGAGATGATTCAAAAAGGAAAACAAAGAGGGCTATTGCAATTTGTTTTTCTTACCCATTTTTAATAACTCATGCCTGCCTTGAAAATCAGCTCTGCCTGTAATTTTTAAAATACCTTTTGTAACTTTTTATTTTCTCAAGCTGATATCCACTGGCTAATTTTCCTCAGTTGGGGAGGATAACTCCTAAATGAAATAGTTGGTATGTGTAGGTCTCTGTGTGTCCTTGTGTAGGATAAAAGGAGAGTGAGGAAGCTAGATAGATGTACTAGTGCCCCAGTCAATACTTCGAAGCCCAGCCAGTTAGTTATTTGGAAGGTAGTTACATTGCCTGGCCCCACATGGTCAAAACTTCCTAGTCTCAGGATTGTCTTGTCTACAAAATACATGAAACATTTTCAGAATGTATGATAATTATAAAATAATTATCTGTTATAACAATTATTTACGTTTAAAAGAAATTGTGCTACAGCTTCAAATGGCAGACTCAATGTATGCATGCTTTAGATGACAGTGATGAAAGAATAAACAGATTACACACAGAAATAACACTAAAAATCCACATAAGGTATTTTTAAATGAGTAATTAAGAGGTGCAGTTTTACTCTGTAGTAAGTCATGGATTTTATGCATAGCCCTGCCTTTATGAGGATCCAAGGAGGACCAGCCTCTTAATTCATTAGGCAGTACCTAGGATTAGATATGGCTTTCCAAATGAAACCCAAACCCTTCACAAAACATTCTTGGTTTCAGATATCACTAGAAACCACCACACTGTAGGAAGGGTCACTGAGAGGTTTCCTGAGGTTCACAGACCTTTAAGCAAACTCAAGATGAATTTTTTCCAAGAATAAATGCCAAGTTTTCAGCTAGCCCTAGTTAAGTTACATGCGGACTTTACTGGCATGCCAAACCTGGACCAATTAATAATTCTGAGCAAATACTGGGCAAAACTTAGGGGTTTCAACTTAAGTCCCACTATTCTTCATGTGTCAAATTATAAATATCATGCAGATGGTGGAAAGTTTATTGTAGTCACCAAAACCTGCCTTATGAACTTTGCATTTTTCATTTTATGTGTAATTGGCAACATCTTTGTCAACATTTTTAAGAGATCACTAAACATTTCCATCCAAAAAAATGTGTTGGCATATGAAACAATTAAACATAAGTGTATTCTCATTTACTGTTCCAAAATTTCTCTCTCCCTCGCATAATATTTTAGACTGAGGGAAAAGAGGAGTCTTTGGTCCTAGCTGGGTTCAAGTAATCTCCACAAAAGCTCAAACAAATTTCTAAGATGCAATTCCCTAGGCAGTCAGAGAGAGGGTCTGAGACAATGTGAGTCCACCCCTTTTACCCTTGAAATAGTAGGGTTCTCTATTGGCTATTAAACATCAGTTTTTATAAAGCTGTTAAAATTCTCAGGAAAGAATTGATGTATCTACATGAAAGGATACAACTAAATTTTTTTATGACAGTGAAGAATGACTTTTCCAAACTGAAACTGAATGGTTTTCAAGATGCTACTTGTTTAATCAATCTACTTCACAAATATTTTCAAGCAAAATGTGGTATTTAACAGTTACCAAGTACTCTAATCCTTTGCCTTTTTTATTTAGGATAAAAATTAGCATGGTATAATAAAAATAATTTTAAGATGAAAAATTAACTTTTCAGAAGCCCATCACTGTAACTCAATCACTTGATTGATTTCTAGTTTCTCTTTCCATTAAACTATATATTTTTCATGTATTTTTGTAGGTGTAATCATAATATCCTTATATTTTTGCATGAGTTCAGGCTATGTTTTCAGAAGACATTTTCTTCTATTTTAAAAATTATTTTTCAGTTCCTAAATATTCCAAAATTGATACAAACATGCATTTCACTCACTACAAGTGTAAAGATTATTTGGAACTATTTGAATTAGATTCACTGTTCTTTACATATAGAGCCATACGAATGCCAGATTATAAAATGTATTATAGTATATTAGAGCCCAGGGGCCTCTGAAATCAAAGAGTTGAATGTGAACTACTTTTAGAAATGAGAAGATAAAAGATTCTCTGTGCCTATTTGAATTGAGGTCTTTTGACTCTCAGTGTAAAACACTTTCTACCACACCATACCAACTATATTTATCACTTATCAGTAGCAAAACATAAAGGGCAGGAATTACATCACACATGTGGCTGAGTGGCTAACTTTGAATGTGAAAGCTATTATGATTTATATATGCATACGTTTATATACACATATATTCCTGTTTATATATATATATATACTTCACATAAATATTTTATATATATTTCTATTTTTCTCCCTTTCACATTTCTATCAAAAGCATACAATGTTTTCCCTCTAGTAAAACAAAAATTATATTCTAAAGTTAGATCTAATGTCTAATGAACTCTTATACTTTAATTGCTAGACTTATATTTCCATAAGTGGTACAAAGAGTGGAGACCAAATCAATATCTTGACTTGCTCTAAATGTTCTAGTCTGATTGAGGTACTACATAATAGTATTTATTATGTCTGACCAAGTAACTACTAGTTTAAATATGCTATAGGATGTTTGCAGCAACAGAATCACTGAAGTCTGCGAAAAATGGTCTAGAAACTGCAGAGATGATTTACTAAAGAGTAAGCTTTGTTCTAAATCCCTGATATTGATCGCCTAAGCACTCTGTCAGGGGTGAAGTTTCAGCTGAAACTTGGGTTATCAGCAGGAATGCGTCTGAAAGCTAAGTAGAAATATCCAGCCCTCACGTCCTGTCCATGTGCCTCAGTGGGCTCACTGAAGGTCTTCACTGAACAAAGTTTATTTAGAAAAATAAAGTGATTTTTACCCTAAGCCAAATACCTTTAGTTAATATATTTGTTGTTATCATTGTAAAGGCTAAAAAAAAATGTTTGATTTGCACATTGGCTACTATTTTTTGCTCACCTCTCCTTAGCAAGCAGATTTTGGCTAGGACATATAAAATTTTTCTCATAACTTGCCTCTCTAGAATAATCAATTCGGGATTATCAACAGAGAACTAAGTCCTTGCATAGGACATTTCTTTGACATTAGTTTTACTCTCTCCAAAAAGAGATATATGAGTGTAAGATGGGAAGTGGGATTAATAGAGGAGAAAGTAGTAGAGCCAGAGATGGCTGAAAAATAGAAAAATAAGTTAGCATCTGTCATCTCTTTCTCCATTCTTGTAGAACAGCCAGTGTAAGAAATCTTGAGTGTCACTACCTACTTACCAGTGTGGCCAAGGGAAGCATTTGTTTCCATGGCAGTTTGGAAACTGCAAAATCTCCTGTCCTCCTATGTACTTAACCCAGTGGGTTCAACACTACGTGAAGTCCGACTCTTATAGGTCAGTTCTTCATTAATTGGCCCAATCCTTTATTACTTGTTGAAATGCAAATTCCCTTAGGAAAAACATTAAACCTTATTGCTCATTTGGACAATAGGGTGCATCACCCTGACAAGCTCCTCTTGAGAGAGCCAGATGTGAAACCTCTCTGTGCAGCATGACAATCATATGACCACTCTGCCATCCTTGTTAGGGAGAAACAAAAGTAGACTCAGTCAGTGATCATTTGACCCAGCCCAGGGTTTAGACCAGAAGTCAGAAAGTTGGTAGTATCGCCTACCTTTAGCTTTAGCTCTAGAAAAAAGTCCTGGTTAGAATTTTTAGATTGGAGCTTTTTAACAACTGTCCAGAATGAATTTCTTTAAGCGAATGTCACACTATGGATAAGTTAGAGATTTAATAAGCAGCTAAAAATAAACCTATCCTAAAAATTGTGAGCTCATTTTTGAGTAACATTGCCTCTACAAGGACTTTGCAACCATATCCTGAAAAAGCCAAAGTGTCAAAAGTAAGAGAGACACAACACATTACTTTCCAATGGGGGGTATGTAGCATTTTCTTTCTTTTTGTATAAATTTCCTATTGGTGCCATTTGCTCATTCTTGAGGGGGTAAAGAGTCATCTGTATGTATTAATTTGTAAGATTTTTTAACATCAGTGATCTGAATCCTGATCTGTCATCAGTGCTGCAAATATTGCGCCAGTTTAACTTTGTTTTAAAAAATGTACTCTAATATTTTGGTGTTCTCTTGGTGATTCCACACTTGGTATCATATCTAGAAAAGTTTTTCTACCTTAAAATTATAAATATATTCTGCAGGGTCTTCATTTTGGTATCTTTAAATGTCTACCATATTTATTTGTCACCCTCAAATTTTTATAAATGTAGAAATAAAACTAAATATCTAGTACTACTTATTGAATGGTCCATCACTTCCATTTATACACATCTATCATATTCCTACATATGTGGGGAGAGTTTGCAGATTTTTTTAAAAATGTACTGTTTTAATTCATCTAGTAGAATTTAGAAATTTAGTGTTTCAAAACTCTGAGACATTCCTTTCCTCTTTTTTCCCCTACTGATTTTTTCATTTCTACCAATTTTCTATAATCTATAGTTTTGTCCATAATAATGTCTGTCCTCCATTGTGACAGGCTGCATTTACTTTTGCAACCTAAGCTTACAAACAGCCATGCGATTAGAGCCAGACCAGATTTCCCTTGCTCTGAATTCTGGCTATTTTGTACAGCTAGCAAAATTAACTTGGAAAATTATAAAACATTCCTTAATCTCAATTTTCTCATCTCTAAAATGGACCTTCTCCACCTATCTCAAATATTTATAAAAATTAAATCATATGGAACAGACCTCGGCACATATTAGCTGCTCAACAAATCTGAGTTTCTCTGATTTTCCATTTTCCCTCTATCTCCCTCCATAGTAATATTATGCTGATGTTAACTCTGCTCTTTATTCTTAAGTGACTCTCTATATAATGGAGACAGGCTGTTCTCTGACATTTTCAGGGACCAGGGCAAGAATAGAAATGCAAGCCATGTACTATATGTATAATATAAATATACTTTATAAAAGCAAATTTGAAAAATCTGTGCAAACTATTTTTATATGACTGAAAATTGGAAAAGTATTGAGTAGTCTGAAATCAATAATTGTTATTGTGCATGTCTGTGTATTTCTTTGACAGGTCTAAAATGTTTTGATAAGCAAAATAATAAAGACCAACTTAATTTGAATTAATATATATTAACATTGATTCTATAAAATTTCTTTTTTTGCCATTCTTTTACTAAAAAATCACAAGTTATGCTATGATTAGCAGCAGTTTTATTTTTAACATAACTTTTATTCTCTCTTGGAAGCAATGCCAAATTAGATATTCACTGAGTTGTTACTTTTATTAATTGGATAATCTTTTTATTAATTTCAAATTTTAAAGAAGACCTTGTTCTATTGAGGCAGCAGCAATTAGAAATATCAATAAAATTTTTAAATCAATACTTTGATTCTGGAATGAGACTTGAGATATAGATATAGATATAGATACATCTCACATAAGATCCCAAATGATAAATTAGCATTTTCACACATAAATTGCAAATTTTTATTTTATCATATAAATTGCTATTGCTTAATATTACTAGTTTTACTGTAACTTATAGCAATATCTTCCACTGCTCAAATACCCTCTGATCTCTAAAGCAACAATCTTCTCACAACTGGAAGTAGCACAATCTGAAACTCTTCATGGCATTTAGACACAGTCCCCTTTTGCTTTAAGGACATTAAGTCAAGCAATGTGGGAAAATATTACTGTGGGGCCCTTAGGGGTCCGTCTTGCCTGTTCTAAGGGCAGTACTGAATCAAAGAGCTATTTATTTTCGGGAAATCTTGATGTTTAGGCGCCACAGGCTTCCTTTTGAAGTGCCCACATTAGCATTTACTAGTTAAGATTGTGTTCAGCTCCAACTTGACTGGAACTGTGAGGAATGTCAGCTTATATTCATGTCTCCACATAAATAGAAGTCTAAGGGAAGATTCAGCTGTTAAAATATATTATCAAAACCCACATCTCCTTTATCTTTCTGCTTTTCCATCCTTTGTGACCCTTTTCCTCATGGTTGCAGGATGGCTGCTAGTCCTCTAGCTATTGCATTCACATTCTAGGCAACGAGAATAAGTGATGAGGAGAAAGAGGCAGCACCTATATGAGAAGAGCAAAACTGGACCTCTATAACATACATCACATTTGTTAATACTGTGTCACATGCAGGAAAGAATGGGAGCTTTCAATGGGACACATTGCCACCTTGAAAAAATTGTGATTCCCTGAGTATAAACAGAAAAAAGAATGGGTTATTGACCAGGCAACTGGCAGTATTTGCTTCCTTATCACAGTATGAGAAAAAACACAAAACACTTTCGCAGGATATTCCAGTGTTACCATGTTAAATTATTCTCTTTCATTTAGTACATTAAAAGCTATTAGATAGAGGCTTTCCTTTCTTTCCTTTTTGATTGTACCATTGTTTTGATTTCTAATTAAAAGTTTTGTTTGCTATAGACTTATGATATTTTATTAAAAATTACACAATACAAAGAAGTAAAAAGAAACTAAAAACATATAAATATTTAAATGTTAAAGTGTTAATTAACATTGTTATTTAGCCTGACATTTAAGCACACAGACATAGGGATAAAAATATATCACTATATGACCCCAAAAATTCTTTCATTCCATGGAAACTAAGGAAATATTGCCATATTGTTAAATATATAAAAATAACATTTCTAATGAATTTAGTTACTTAAACAATTAGTTTTACTTCAGAAAGTATAGAAATATCCCCCAGTTAACATAAAAATCCAATGAATAAAAATAAATAAGTCAGATAGGTTTAAAATTATATATTTGTATATATGTATTACACTAAAAATAAATAGCTTTATGTTTTAGATAATATAAATAATACACACTTATTATGAAATATCTATATTTTATATTGAATTAAAATAGGGTATAAAAAATTAAAGCTCATTAAAAATTCTATCACTCAACAACAATCACAAACACAGATAACAGCGATACAATTTTTTAAAAGTCAATAAATGGTTTTTAAAAGTGACAAATTTTAAGAATAACAAAAATTTTATCACACCCTATAACCATGATTTATCTTTGTAATTAAAACAAAGTAATATTTTATAAAAATCTTTTCTTTGTTTCTCACATAGAGAAACTTTTCTTGTATCAGTCTAACTTTATCATTGGACCCAAAATAAATTCTTTCATAGTGTCAAACTCACCAGACTATCTCCCGTATTGTACTAGTAGATAAATAGCCTGTTCTTAAAGCATTTAATAGCCAATGCAATTAGTCTTTTTTGATAAGTGAACATTACTCATTTTGGTGCATCTCATCATCACTTATCCTTAATCTTCTGACAAAAGCCTGAGTACCTGCAATTCTCATCCACATGCAATTTCCAAAGAGAATAGCATAGTCTAGGTCCTACCCAGAAGACTTTCCTTAAAATTTTCTGAATTTCTCCTAAACAAATGCTCTTTTCTGAACTTCCCTTGTAGTTTTCTAAACTTCTCTAATATCTAAACACATATAAAAGTGAAATTTTTAAATACAAAGTAAACACCTCTATCATTCCTACCAAAGATACCTGAAATCTCTATTTTTTTCTCCTACCCTATTTAGGAGCATAGATAAAATAAATGCAATATTCATATAGTTTATGAGTCTGTGATTGGCACAGAAGGATATTTCCATTTGGTAATCCTGCTACCAAGTGATAAAGAGGGGGAAAAAAACCACAAGCAAGTTCTAAGAATAAGAGAAAGTGAAATACTGGAATGATAATAAAAAGTAATTGCACTGTGGTGAGAAATGGGAAAGTTACATGAACATAACCTAGAAAAGGTATATATTCTATTTTTACCACTGACTGAGCCTGGCAAATTTCATTTAAAGAACTTTCTCTTCTAATTTTTCATATGAAAAACAAGTTAATACCCTTCAAAGAAATATATAAAGAATGCAAAGCTGAGGATCAAATTCTTAGAAAATTCATTAAAAACTTCTACTATGAATTATACCATTCCAGTCATTTCCTGATGCTATTCATTTTTTCCACAATAGTTTTGGTTTAAAAAAAAAATGTATTCACCATGTGTTGAGGCCATTTAAGGCTGTCAGGTAGCAAGCACATAAAAAGAAATTACTTACCTAATGATTCAGGGTTTTTCTTTATAAAATTGCTCATAAAATTTCTATAGCTTTGTCCACATCATAAAATAAGAGAATAAACTTGAAGAAATTAAGCCAGCTAAAGCACATGGGAAAAAAACAATCGAGGGAAAAAAGAATGAAACTGGCAGATTGGTAGATTTAAAGACTCAGAGGAGAAAACCATGGTGAGAGTGAAAATAGTATAATATGTCTCATGAGACTAACAATTCTTATGGCCATTCAACCAGAAAGAGAAAAAAAAAAAAAAAAAAGATAAGCAAGGAGAGAAAAAAATATCCAAATGTTATAAACACAAGGGATGGAAAGTTTATTTAACATCACCTAATGGGAAATGACAGTAATAAGATGGTACAATAGGAGGTTCTCTACTTGTATTCCCCCACAGCAACAAGAATGTAGCAACAATCCATGGACAAAATTTCCTTTGTGGGAGCTTTGGACCAGCAAAATGGTTGAAAAACACTGGTGGAGCCTGAGCCCAAGATCAAGGAAGGCTGTTTTGAGAGGGAAGGTCTGTACCTAGGTGGTAGACTCACCAACTGTGTTCCTGGATCCAAATCTGAAAACAGCCGTGTACCTCTGTGGACTCAGTGACAGCCCCATTTGGTCTTGGTCCTGTCATTAGAACCATCTGCCAAGGGACTTAAAAAGAGTCATACCCACCCATGACTTGGGTGACTGGCCTGCAAATCTCAATCCTGGCTGTAGACCCTGAAGTGGCCCCCATTAACTCAGCTCTAGCCCTTCTCTGTTGTGGGCTGAAAGCAGACCTATTTATGAGTCCTACCAGGAGAAGTGCATGTTCATGCCCCTAAAAGTAGGCATGTCAATTTTGGTCCCACGGGAGATCCTGAAATGGCCCTGTAGCTCAGTTCCAGCCCTATATACCCACATTCTGAGGACAGTGCCACCTGTTCGGGGACAAACTGGTAGATATGACCAACAATGTCTCCAAAGGAAAGTCCCCTGACTTTGAACCTACTGTGGATAATGAAGCAGCTCTGTAACTTGACTTCATCCCTTCCCAAAGTGTTCCATGGGCGGTCTTCCCTACTCAGGAACCTGATAGGAGACATGTTTATCTGTACACCAAGAAGCAAGCCTGAAGATCTTGGTCTTGACTGTGGACCCTGAAGCAACCCTGTGACTCAGCTGTAATCCTCAAAGGTGTAGTCCAACACAAGTCCTGCTTACCCAGGTACCTACCTAGTGACAGAGCAGGATCCCTCCCAGGGGTCTAGAGGGAGCCACTCCTATCTATGCACCTAGTAACAGGACCATCAATTGCAGACTCCACTTCAGACCCAACAGCAGCCATGTGACCAAGCTCCAACCACACTTCACTGTGATCCTGGAGGCTATCCCAATAGTATGGGGACTCAATAGGAGGAATACTTACCTGTTGAAACCAGTCTGTGAAGACAGGAAGAGTTGTTTGCTCTTTAAAATACACAGACATCAACTCAAGGCTATCCAAAAAATAAATAATCAGGCAAACATGACACTACCAAAGGAAATCAGTAGCCAGCCATAAAGAAATAGAGATTTATGAATTGCCTGACAAAAAAAATCCAAAATAATCTTGAAAAAGCTCAGTGGAATGTGAAATAACACAGACAACTAAAAGAAATCAAGAAAACAATACATGAACAAAAGGGGAAGTTGGATAAAGAAATAGAAACCATAAAAAAGAATAAGGCAGAAATCCTGCAGCTGAAAAATTTAATGATAGAATGGAAAAATAAAATAGCCGCAGACTAAATCAGGCAGAGGAAAGAGTCAGCAAACTTGAAGACAGTTATTTTGAAATTAGTCAATTAAAGGGAAAAAAGAGAAAAGAATGAAAAATGGTGAAGAAAGCATAAGAGACCTTTGAACACCATAACATAAGTGAATATATAAATTATAAAAGTCACAAAAGGAGAGGGAGAGAGATAAAAATGGAAAAGAGCTTATTTAAAGAAATAATGACTAAAAACTTCTCAAAAATTTAGAAGGGATATGGCATTAAGATTCATTGAGCTCTAAGGATCCCAGGCAAGATCAACCCATAAATAAATAGTCCAAGATACATTATAATCGAATTGTCAAAAGTCAAATACAAACATCTTGGAAGCAGCAAGAAAAAAAGAGACTTGTCACACAAAAGGGAATTTCAGGCTATCAACACACTTCTCAGTAGGAAATTTGCAGGCCAGGGGAAAATGCTAAAAGTTTTTGCTGAGTGCTAAAAGGAAAAGACTGGCAACCAAGAATACTATTATCCAGAAAGTCTTTTTTCAAAGATGAAGGAAAAATTCCAAGACAAACAAAAGCTAAGGAAGTCCATTACAATGAGAGCTACCTTATTAGAAATGCTAAGATATTTCTTCAAATTGAAATAAAAGGATGCTAAGTAAAACCATAAAACATATGAAATATAAAACTCACTGGTAAAGGTAAATAGTCAAATTCAAAATGCTCTAATACCATAATGGTGACAAGTAAATCACTTTAACTCTAGAATAAAAGTTAAAAGACAAAGTATTAAAAATATTGTAATTATTAAAAATAACAATTACAATAATTTCATAAGGGATACACAATATAAAAAGATGTAAATTGTGGCATGAATGACATAAAATGTGTGTAGGAGGAGTAAAAGTGTAGAGTTTTTATATGTAATAGATTTTAAGTTGTTATCAATTTAAAGTAGCCTGTTATAACTATAAGATATTTTATGTAAGCCTCATGTTAAGCACAAAAAAAAAAAAAAAACACCCTAAGGTAATTAAGCAAAAGATAAAAATTAAGAAATTAAAAACCAGGAAACACATCTTACCCACAAAGATGCTTTCAGACTCAAAGTGAAGGGTTGGAAAACAAACTTCCAGGCAAATGGAAACCAAAAGAAAGCTGGGGTAACTATTCTTACGTCAGATAACATAAACTTTAAAATAGCAAAAGTAAAGAAAGACAAAGATGGTCACTATATAATGGTGAAGGAAAAAATCCAACAAGGAGACTTAACAATTCTTAATATTTATGCACCCAACAAAGGAGCACCCAGATACATAAAGCAAATCCTGTTTGACCTAAACAACATGGTAAACAGTAATGCCATAGTAGCTGGGGATGCCAACACCCCACTGACTGAACTGGACAAATCCTCCAAGCAGAAAATAAGAAACAACAGACTTAAACAGAGCTCTAGAACAAATGGGTCTTAACAGACATCTACAGGACATCTCACCCAAATGAAGCTGAATATACATTCTTTTCATCAGCTCATGGAACTTTCTCTAAAATCAGTCACATCCTAGGCCATAAATCAGATCTCAACAAATTAAAAAAATTAGAAATTATACCATGTATCTTCTCAGACCACAGTGGTGTAAAATTAGAGATCAATTCCAACAGATACACTCACCACTTCACAAAGTCATGAAAATTAAACAATCTATTGCTGAATGACTATTGGGTAAAGGAGAAGATCCAGATGGAAATCAAAAGATTCTTCAAACTAAATGATAATGGGGACACAAGTTATCAAAATCTGTGGGATACAGCAAAAGCATTCTTGAGAGGAAAACTAATACTATTAAATGCTCACATCCAAAAGACAGAAAGTTCACAAATCAACAAACTAATAAACTGTCTCAAAGAACTGGAAAAGGAAGAGGAAATCAATCCTAAACCTAGCAGAAGAAAAGAAATAACAAAGATCATAGCATAACTAATTGAAATTGAGAAAAAAAGAACTATACGGAAGATTAATAAAACCAAAAGTTGGTTTTTCAAAAAGATAAAATTGACAGCCGTCTTGCTAGACTGACAAAAACTAGAAAGGAAAGGACTCTAATAAGCTCAATTAAAAATGAAAAAGGAGAGGTTACTACAGACATCACAGAGATACAAAACATTATCTTTGAATACTATAAAAATTGATATGTCCAAAAACTATAAAACGTGGAGGAAATAGATAAATTCTTAAAAACACACAACCTCTCTAGGCGCAATCAGGAAGAAACAGAGTTCCTGAACAGATCAATATCAAGCACAGAAATTGAAGCAGCTATTAAAAAATCTTCCAACAAAAAAGTCCTGGACCAGATGGGTTCACACCTGAACTTTACCAAACTTACAAAGAAGAACTCATACCTATACTGCAGAAATTATTCCACAATATTGAGAAGGATGGAATCCTCCCCAACTCATTCTACAAAGCCAATATCACCTTGATACCAAATCCAGGAAAGGATATAACAAGAAAAGAAAACTACAGACTAATATTCCTCATGAATATAGAAGCAAAAGTCCTCAACAAAATCTTAGCAAACCAAATCCAACAGCACATCAAAAACATAATTCATCCTGACTAGGTGGGCTTTATCTCAGAGATTCAAGGATGGTTCAACATATGCAAATCTATAAACACAATTCACCACATAAATAAAAGAACAAAGACCATATGACTCTCTCAATAGATGCAGAAAAAGCATTTGACAAAATCCAGTACACCTTTATGATAAAAACTCTTAACAAAATGGGCAAAGATGGGACATTCCTTAAAATTATTAAGGCCATATACGATAAACTCACAGCCAATATCATACTGAATGGGGAAAAATTGAAAGCATTCCCACTTAGAACTGGAACCAGACAAGGTTGCCCACTATCTCCATTTCTATTCAACATAGTGCTGGAAGTCCTTGCCAGAGCAACCAGACAAAAGAGGGGCATTAAGTGCATCCAAATGGAGGCAGAAGAGGTCAAACTCTCATTCTTTACTGACGATATGATATTGTATCCAGAAAACCCCAAGGATTCAACGAAGAGACTCCTGGAATTGATACATGAATTCAGTAAAGTCTAAAATACATATCACAAGACCATAGTAATCTTCAGTATGGTACTGTCATAAAAGCAAATAGGCCAACATAACAGAACAGATATTCCAGAAATAAATCCACCAATATATGGTCAAATAATTTTTGACAATGGTGGCAAGAATACACAATTAGAAAAGGAGAGCCTCTTCCTTACATAAATGGTGTTGGAAAAACTAGATATCCACATGCAAAAGAATGAAATTGCACTCTTATGTTACACCATATAAACAATTAACTCTAATGTGATTAAAGACTTATATGTAAAATCTGAAATCATAAAATTCCTAAGAGAAAACTAGTGAAAATGCTTCTTGATAATGTATTTGTCAATGATTTTTTGGTAAGATATTAAGAGCTCAGGCAAGAAAAGCAAAAATTAACAAGTGAAAGTATATCAATGTAAAAAGCTTCTGAACTGCAAAGGAAACTATCAACAAAGTGAAAAGGCAACATATGGAATAGGAGAAAATATTTGCAAACCATATATTTGACAAGGGGTGAATATCCAAAACATATTAGGAACTCACACAACTCAATAGCAAGAAAAACAAAAACCCTGAATAACCCCATTAAAAACTGGGCAAAGTATCTAAATACACATTTTTTCAAAGATGACAAATAGCCAACCAGTATGTAAAAACATGTCAAACAATATTAATCATCAGGGAAATGCCAACCAAAACCACAATGAGGTATCACCTCACACCTCTTAGGATGTCTGTTATCAAAAAGACAAGGGATAAGAAGTGTTAGTGAGGGTGTATAGAAAAGAAAACCCCTGTACGCTATTTGTGGAAATGTAAACTGGTATAGCCATTATGAAAACCAATATAGGGGTTCCTCAAGAAATTAAAAATATAACTCTTATATGATCCAGCATTCCCACTTTTGGGTATATATCCAAAGAAAATAAAATCGGTATCTTGAATAATGCTACAATAAACATGCACCCCCATGTTTACTATAACATTGTTCACAATATTCAAGATATTCAACAACCTAAGTGTCCACTGATTGATTGATGAATGTGTAAATAAATTTTGGTACATATATGCAATGGATTATAATTCAGTCATACAAGAAAAGGAAATCCTGCCATTCGAGATAACATGGATGAACCTGGAGGTCATTATGTTACATGAAGATAAATACTCTATGATTTCACTTACACAGGGAATTTAAAAAACTGAAACTCATAAAAACAGACCATAGAACAGTGGTTATCAAGGGCTGGAGGGTAGCAGGGGGGGAAATAGGGAGATATTTTTCAAAGGGTACAAATTTTAAGTTATAAAATGAAAGAATTCTGGGGAATCTAATGTATGGCTTGATGACTACAATTGATAATATTGTGTCCTTTACTTGAAATATGCTAAAAGAAAAGACATTAAATGTCCTCATTCCCCTACACACACACACACAAATGGTACCAGTGTGGTAAGAAGGTGTTAATCAATTTAATTGTGGTAATTATTACAAAATGTATATAATATATGAAATCATCACATTGTACATCTTAAATATATACAATTTTTATTTGTCAGTTATACCTCAATAAAGCTAGAAAAAAATCAAATGTCTCCATATGACAACTATTATATCAGACATAAAGCTTATCCTTCTCCAATTCTTGTCCACACCCCAAATTTTTGGGTTTCTTATGTGCACTCCTTTTCTTCAGAAAAGCTGTTCTTAGAAAGGAACTGAGGTTGATTTTATATATATATATATATATATATATATATATATATCTCAATATAAAAAGTAAGGTATGCCTTGCCTCTATTAAATATTCTTGCATTTAAATATTACCTTGCAGGGGTTCCAGATTCTAATTTTAATTAAATTCATTTTCTATTATTCAAACTGCAAGTCCTCACATGCCCATATTCACATAAAGTATACTCATTCTAGTGTTTCTTTCCATGAGTAATTTCTTAGTATCTCTGAGGAATTACTCTCTTATCTACAAATTCCACCAGGTTGGTGGTTCTTTCTGCCACTGTCCTTGCTCCAGTAGAAGGTAATATCCAGAAGAGCAAGGATGTTTTCTGCCTTGTTCCTTGCTCTTTCCTAAGCAATTTAAATGATGATTAGCATATAGAAAGGACAAAATAATGTGTGAATGAATGAATAAAAGAATGAACCAATGAAACTTTGTTCCTGAGTACTACAAATCACTTAACACATATGTGTGACCTACAGGAAGTTATTTAACCTCTCTTTCCTTTTGTTTTCCTAGCTATAAAATAGAAATAATAATATACCACCTGCCTGATAAGATTGTTGAGAGGATTTGTTAAACTCAATTCCTCATTGATGTTTACTCTAAACATAGACACAGTTGCAGCTCTTAAACGTCAAAGCAAAGATGAGCACAGACTATAGTGCTTTACTTTTATTTCAAGAATATCTAAGGTATAAGTAACAGAATTACAGTGTATGTGTCAGTTACCTGGGCAACGTCACCAGTTATTCCTATAGCCCAGAGGAATCCAATTTAATCTAAAGATCCCTCCCTAGTTCTTGAAAGCTGCCTGCTCACAATCATCTCTAGGTCACTTAAGTATGAAGTCCAATAACTCTTTACTCTTCAGTTACAAAATCAGAACCTGCCTTTCTCATAGTCTAAGGCATTCTCAAGCAAGAACAGTAGGAATATTCATTTCCTTCAGGGAACACTCCCATTTCCAATTTCCTCTTCCAACTACATCCCTAACAGATAGTCTGATCTCTATAGTGCACTTAAAGGAGATGCAGAGAACATTTATTTCTCAAAATCTATCTGATTAAATCTTAAGTAACACCAAGTGTGGGGCCCCTAAATTATGGAGTGGGGAAACAAACTTAAATGACAGTTGGTAGATCTAAAAACTCTCATGGGAAGATTAGCTTGAGAATAATACAACATACCCATGTGACAAATATTTCTGATAGTTATTTGCCAGAAGAAAGACAAAACAAAACAAATAACAGTCAAGTTGATTACTGACCCAACTTAGATATTGAACACTTAAAATTTTAGTCCCTAAAAACTTTCATTTAAATGTGTAACATATTTTGTTTTCTCCTAGAACAATAGATGATTATGGTGACCACTTGCTTTACTTTTCTGAACCTAGCAGACCCAGCCCAGTAATTTTCCCAAAACAAAGGGTGTGTATTACAAAAGTAAACAAAATCTCCACCATTAGAAAAGAAAAACAGCAGCCCTCAAAGGAAGCTCCCTCACAGAAACAATAATAATAACAATGATAATGAATTATTATCCTTCCACACTGGGTACCCAGAATATTTATGGCAAGTTTGCCTTCTCCATGTTCACATATAAAAGGATATCTCAGCATATTCAGACTCTAGGAGCTTTTAAATACATATATTCACCTAGCATTAGTAGCCATTATGATTAACATTTCTTACTGAGTTTTCCAACTCGGCATCCAATGTGGACATCGGAAGAACAGAGTGGGAAAACTTGTTCACCCAAGTAAACTGATAAAAACTCTGTTGGGGAAAGGGAGGGTTTTTCCTAACCTTGGGGAGATGGAAAATAACATCAGGTTGGTGTAAAGGCTCAGTTAACCTGTACTTACAGAGGTACAGATGTCCTTTTCCTTCTGTAGTTGGAAGCAGAAGAACTTTCTAAGCTTGAAGGGAGGAGCAACAATGAGAGGGGCATTGTTTCTATTTTCTTTTCTTTTTTTACACTGAAATACTACTACACAATATGTTTCTTTACGTTGGTTAAGTTTAAAGTGAAATAGCCTCAAGCTAGAAATTCCTGGTATAACCTGTATTGCGAGAGCTACTGGAAAATGATAATCCACACCTAGATCCGGTAACAACACATCAAGGATATAAGACATACACCACAAGGATACTTAGCTGCACTGATATGCTTATTGTAAACCCTCTCCAAATGTGCTGATGAATTTATATCAACAGCGAAAATAATATTTTCTAATACTGTTTGACTACCTGGACTACGTGACACAGTATAGAGTGGATATATCTTGCGGTGCAGACAGGAGTAGTAGCCAAGCTAGCACCAATGAAAAGTCATGTGTTTACTGAAATACTCAATTATTTCGTTTCCTGACACATAGTAGAATATAGCCTGTGAAATGTATGATTCTATCCAAACTGTAAACCAGTGCTGTGAGTGACTGTAGGTTTCCAAAAGCTCTGAAAAGTGTTTTGTTAATCTCCATTTTTCTGAAACAGTTTAAAAACTGATGTGAAACTTCTATTTTCTTCAAATAAAATGCCTAAAACTTGCATTTGAAAATGGGCTTCAATAACATTCGAACACTATCACACAGCAAGAAAAGGAAGCAGGTCATGTGGACAGAAGGCTAATGCCAGAGGCACTACTCAGACTGTGTGTCAGTGATTCCCAGAGGATTTTCCTAAGAGATTGCACCTTTATAACACTGAGCAATAATCCTGGGGGGCTCTACATAGTGTAACTTACCACTTGAAAGAGGTACAACAGCTTTTGAATTTTGACTATTTTAATAAAGCTTCTCACTGACACATTATTACTGCCATACGCTTACACAAGAAGATGGTAGAGCTGGCCAGCGAGAAGCACAGTGGAAAGATTTTCTGAGTGTTTTGGGTGGCAGCCAAAGCCAAGAGAAACTTGACACCCCATAAAGTAACCTGGGCCGCTGTGCTTGGGACCCTCTGGCACAGGGGTTTCCTAAGTCATATTTCTAATTATAAATCCAAAGCTTTTATCCCCTGTAAAAGGAATGTCCTAAGTCGGTGAACAGGTGGGGAAAGCAGATTTTGGAATGGGCCAAAGAAGGGGGAGAAGTCAGAGTCCTTCTGAAATCATACCACTCAGCAGCTGCCTGCCCCACCTAAATAGAAACCCAGCCCTTTGTGCAAACTGAAAACATACTTAGGACTTACTAGGCATGAACTAATGCTCAGTGTTTGAAAAAAATCTCTAGAAAAGTAAGAATTTTGTCAAAATGATGGCAAGTATTTTAACAGTAACCAAGAACAATGGTATCCAACATATTCTGAGCAATAGAAAGTTTATAACTCCAGGCCAAAGAGAAAGCATAGCTCACACATACATTTAAGCATACGGGCCAGGAGTTGGGGCTCTGTGGTCAGCACGCAGCTCCCGGAAACCAGGAAATCAATCCAGCTACTGTCTCTCAGGTTTAGCTCCCTACCTGGAGAGAGATGACGGGAGAACTGATGTTTCTTTTTTTCTTTTCATTGTATTGCAAATTAATTCACTTGATATACAAAATCAAAATTGAAGTAAAGAGGAAAAACTCATATTTACTCTTTATTTTTACTCTAAGGAAAATGGGAAGTGGCTTAAAAATATTCAATTCTGTCACATCTACCAAATATTAATGCTCACTTAGCCCTGCTAGAATATCATTCTAATGAGTAAATATGTCTAGTTGTCATTGCTTTTACAGGAATCAAAGAAAAATAGATTTGTAAATAACTAAGAAAAGGCCTTATAGACTACCACATAATTTTATGATTATAATCTCTAACAAAACTGATGAGAGGATTTTTGTCCCTTGAATGTTGCAAAACTAAAATACTTAAAGTCACGAGAAAAAGAAATCCAAAAACTTTATAAATTTACTCCTTTCATGTTACCACAACTGAATATATCGATTGAACCTAGAAATAAGTGACCATACGTTTGAACACCGCATGTTAGCTTTGATAGATTTCAAGAGTTATTTCTTAATATTTTTGTGTGATATATGTCTCCATGGAAGAGCCAGAGTGAATTTCATTGTATTTCCTTTCAAAATTAAATAACAGATGCCTCCTCCTTTTAAACCGAATTCATTTATTTATTATCAGCGGTTGCAGATTTTTTTCCTTCATTCCAGATATTACCGGCTCGCCATTATTCTTTAGTCTGTGTTCTTGTCTCTTTCTCTGCAGAACAAACAAAAAGCTTTAACACAGCACTGGTTTTCCAAGGTGCTCACTATCTTGGCCAGAACAGTCAATGCCTCATGGCTTGAGATCCATTAAATATTGAACAGTCATTGCTCTAGGCAGCAAAGACAATACATATTGATTGCCTCATTTCATCTTGGAAGGAAAGAGATTCTCTGACATGCCTCGCATGATGAATACGACGTACTCCTTTGGATATGGGGAAACAGATGGAAAGATGAGGTGCCTGATATAAATGCACCATCATGAGACACATTTTACTGATATTGATTCCCGTGCCGAGAATGCCGTTCCTAGCAGAGGCTCTCAGCAATGTTTCAAACATTTCACAGCCCATCTCTGGCAGCTGTGTTGATAGCGAGTGTTCAAGGCAAGCAAACACAAACTTTGACATCCACCGAGGAGCTCTAAATAGTACACCATTAATACTCTGACATCTGCTTGGTAAACAAGAGCGCTCTTTACAATTCACCTTAAAATGTTGCAGTGAAGAGTGAGAGCCCAAGTGTGTTGACACACAGAGAGATTGGGCTTGGGAACTATTTATTATTCTGCTGGGTAACTAAGCAGCTGTTGTGATTAGTTCTTGACCTTTAGGAGAGGTCTTAACCTGGGACATTTGAGACAGATGCTCTGAGTTATCGAACCTGCTTCTCTGCTACTCTGTGTCCTCCTGAGAAATATAATAGAAACAATTCTTTACCACAGTGGAGGAGAAAAAAGTTCAGCTATCTGGAAAGCAGCAAAGCATTATAACTTGATTGCAAACAAGAATATTATAACCATATCATTGTCAGCTTAACCAATTGGCCTGCATGATTTTTTATACCCATAGTCAAAGTCATCTTTCTTTTATCCAGGAAAAGACAAACCATTCAGGATATGTTATTACCTACAAGCTTATAATTTCACCACCCAAGAGAAAAATTAAAATCGTATTTGCAAGCCAATCAGTATTTTTTACATTTCATTCACAATTTGTAAGCATATAAATTGACTTCAAAGTTGGTGGGGAAAAATATCATGTTTCAATATAATTCCTGATGGGAAATTTACAAATACATACTGATGATATAGTTAAGTATCAACCCTTTCACATGAGCATTTTTTCTTTTCTTTTAATGCATTACCTTAGAATGGACTATGGTTAATAGAATAGTTAACAGTTAAGAAGTCCTTACCCTATAACCAGAAGACATCAGAACTCTAAATTTTACTAGCTCTGGGACCTACAGGAGCAACTCACTTTCTCCCTGTAAGACTTTCCTGCTCTGTAAAATGAGAATAAATGTACCTGCTTTCTAGGTTGTGAGGATTAAATGGGTTAATAAATGTTAAATACTTAGATCAGTGTTCTACACATGACACAGCACTGAATACCTGCTGGCTGCATCGTGATCGCCTCTCACTTTGAATTAAACTGCTGCCAATACACTCTTTTTAAAGAAAAGGTATCAGTGTTGAATTCATTAACTATTGTTTAAACAGACAAGAAAACTAGATTTTAAACTCTTGAGTAAGGCTTCTTTTAACAAGTTAACTTAATACTGACTTGAAAGTACACAACATCTTTAAACTCATCAACCTAAATTAAGGGGTAAATCAAGGTGTTGCTATCAAATGACATATTAAAAATGATAAAAGATGATCCTTAGGTTTTATAGCAATATTTCATAAGCTTTGGAAAAGACCTACTAAATTTAAGCAGAAGTGAAAAGTGAAAGAAAGTAACTGCCAGTTTTTCGATTGTTAAATTTTTGCTTTACATATTGATGCATGTGTATATGCATTCATACACGATGCTGTCTTACCCCTTAGTCTAAAATAGCTCTTTAGTAATGATTTATGATTTATTTTTCTTTTGTTTTTCTGCATGAATAAATACTGATAAGATTTAGAAAGTATTTTTCAAATTAATTCTGCATCGTAACACATTGCACTTAAAAGAGAAAAGCACTAGGCAGTTAATAATGTGAATCCAAAATCAGTGGAGTAAAAAGAGCAGAAAGTTAATGCGTGCTACTGATTATATAGAGTAGTGTGTCACAGTCAGTTCCTGGAGTTAGGTTAAATATTATCTTTACAAAGTAAAAATGATAAATTCATTTTATTCTTTAATAATTCATTATTTAGATCTTGAGTATCATTCTATCAATAAAATGTTTTTGGATACCAGAACAATGATGATTTATGGATAATATTCTGCTTTTATACATTTTTCTAATGTTTATACTCCAGAAACATTAGAAATGAGTTTGTGCCCTTTCTAGCTTAAAATTTATTTTATCATTACACCTTTCTAATATTGTGAGAAGGGGTTGACTAAAATGTGTTACCATTCACATTTATTTTGTAATATTTTTATGCCATTTTGAATTATTTTTTCAACCTCTTAACTTTCAAAACAAAACATTATAATCATCTTACTTAAAAAATTCACAATGAAATACATTTTATAATAAAAAGCCCATGGTCTGGATTTTATTTATATTAATACATAGAGTTGTTGATAGAAGAATCCTATAGTTTCCCTTATCCAAATGCTTCATTTTATTGCTATATAATTTCTGCTCCACTCTAAACTCATCTCTTGATTTAAGAAGACAACCCAGAATCATGCCAATTGCTGTGCCCATCCTCAAATCCACTCCCATTCCATTCTGGTATAATACGGAACTTCGTCCTCACAAGTAAACTGGATTTAGAAATAATTCTCTTGTTTTCCATACCAGAGGGCTACACTGGCATGGACCATGCATCCTTCTGATCTGAGCCCTCCCTAGGCAGGGGCCTACCATAAAGAAAAAAAAAAAAATCTCTCTAGGGGGTGGTTGGGAGAATCAAAAACTCATTTTTAGAGAAGAATAAAAAATATCACTTCCATGAAACTTGGGCATATAGCATAATAATGAAATACATCATTTATTTTAATATTTTAAACCTTTTCCAGTTAGCTTAGATCCTAAATGATGGCCATAAGAATAACTTCAGTAACTTTTTCAAAATACAAATACCTGTGCCCCATTCTTCAGTGATCTTCATTTATTAAGGCATGTATATTTTGGAAAAAAGAAAAGCTCTCCAGGTAATTCTGATGAACATTCCTGATTAAGAACCTGTGCTAGTGAAACCTTAACATAATTTAAAGAATGGATGAATAACACAGGTGAAAATTAAAGGCCTATAAAATAACATTTGGTAAGTAAGTCTGTTTACCTTTTTATATTGACACAACATGCTCAGTGTTATATACATAGGTTGTTTGATACATTCTTTACAATGATCTTATGAAGTAGATACCATTATTATCCCTATTGTACAGATGAGGACAGTGAAGACTAGAAGGTACGCTGGCATATACAAGAGCACAGAGCTAGTAAGGACTGAGCTGAGATTCAAATTTAGATGTTTATATTCTAGGGGTGGGAGGTGCTGTATGTATAACCACTATAAAATACTACCTCCCGCTTTCACACTACAATACTTCAATCTACCAAGTTTAAATCACATTGAACTTTCCAGGAAAAAATGAATTAAAGTTTATAATGGAAGTATGCACATAAGAGAAACTCAATTAGATAACCATTGCTATAAAAACATGATTGAATTGGACATGAACCAAATATTTAAAATAATGAAAGGTAACATAAAAATAATAGACATTTTAATATAGGAAATACTTTATATTTGAAAACTCTGAAGTCTGACTTTTTTGAAAAACCAGTATGTGATGATTAGTTTTGTGTATCAACTTGACTGAGTCATGGGTACCCAGCTATTTAGTTAAATATCAGCATTTGAATAGGTAGACTGGGTAAAGCAGATTGTTCTCCTCAATATGGGTGGGCATCACACAATCCTCAGAGGGCCTGAACAGAACAAAAAGGCCAAGGGAGGGAAAATTCTCTTTCTATGCTTGACTGCTAAACTGGGACACTGGTCTCCTAATCCTGGACTTGGACTTACACCACTGGTGCTCCTGTTTCTTAGGCCTTAGGACTCAGGTTAGAACTACATCCTCGGCTCTTTTGTGTCTCCAGGGCAGATGGCAGACCATGGAACTTCTCAGCCTCCATAATCATATGAGACGATTCCTTACAATAAATTTCTCTATATATTTGTAAAATTGTATTATTTTATGTATATAAATTATATATAATGCAACCATATATCAACTATATATATGCAAATATATATAGGAGAAATATATCTCTCCTATGGTTATGTTTCTCTGGGGTACTATAATTTTTAAGAACAAGGTAAACTTGGCAAAAGATCTCTGTTCTCTAAGGGAGATCCAGGTCTCCAGAGAAAACTGGTATATGACCTACAAGTGTTCTATTTTCTTGGTGTTATCTCTACTGCCAAAAAACTCTTCCTAGGGGTAGTTAAGAGAATTCAAAAATTCATATTCAGAGAGTAAAACATGGCACTTCTATGATACTCAGATACATAGTACTAAAATGAAACAAATCATTTATCTGAAACTCTCTTCCAGCTAGTTTGGATCCTAAAGATTTGTTGTTCAACTGCTAACATTGCCACCAAAATTTTTGGCCTTTTTAAGCAGACAGATTTCTGGTTTTAACTTTTTTCTTTAAAATAAAAAAACTCTGTAAACATCGATTTTCATTTTTAAAAAGGCTTGCACAAAAGTGGAAAAGTAATGTTCAAAATGCAATTGTAACTGTAATATCAAATAAGTGCAATCCTATTATTTAATATCAAGTTTAGGAAATTCTCAAGGTTTAAAGTGTTTGACATTGTACTGTATATGAATTAAGTGTAAATACACACACATACATTGAATTTCAATTAATAACACAATTTAGACAGTCTTCCAAGTTTTCAGAAAGGCTGTGAGAAGTGAGATTATTAGCTAGTCTTACGGATACATCACTGAGATACCAAAACATGCTTCCATGCATACATGGTCACTAAGGAACCTCAGCACACTATATAACCCTTGCTTGCATGTTATGATTCGGCTTTGAAGACTCCTAGTTGAAATTTTAAATTTCTTTAACTTATGATCCAACTGATACCCTTAAATTCAATGTAGTGGTGGGAAATTTAAGCAAAAATCTGTCTCAAATTATATGTGTTCAATATATTCAGTGAATTCAAAGAAGTTTTTCTCTAATGCTGTCAAGAGGCTAGAAGGGGTACAACTCCTCTCAATACAAAGCCTTAGTAGTTTACATTTTAATTTAAGATGGTGTCCAAGTTTTAAACTGATGCACATTAAAGCCTGGAATTACTGAAATGCCAAGAGAAGGATGGGAGGAAAAAAATGACTAAAGACAGGAAGAATGTGCACCAAAAGAAGAAGTAGAATACAGTTTAAGAATGCTCTGGAAACTTGTAATGCCTCAGAGTGTTGATATTCAAGGAAAGAAATATATCTGTGAAACTCTTGAGTCTATGCCCCTGCCTTGCTTAGAGGACTTGTAATTCAAGGAGTCAAAATTACATTCGATTAGTAACTGGTGCTTTGAAAAATCAACTTTTCTCAACTCTGTATGGTTCAGGTAATAAATCTTACAATTCAGAGATTTATATATTCTACCAGTTGGCAATATAAATGTATTCAACTACTCAGGATAATGACTCACTGTCTGCACTAAGAGCACTGACTTAAGCAATTACATGATCTATATTTAAAAGTGTCTAAAGCATGACATAATTATCTTTTTTTTATTTCTACAACAACCCTATTCTTTCATTATATTTGATTTACATGTTCTTCATCAAATCACTGAACATACGCAAATTGTAAGTTATAGTAATTAAGTTCCCATGAATAATAGTTAAGCCTACCAATAATATTAAATCAATCAATGCAAGTTTCTTTAGAATCACGCTACTTTAACAATAAAAAGATTTTCTACCATAATTTATTGGGTTTCAATAGGACATTTTTATGGAGATTTTCTTGTTTTTCTGTTTTTTTGTAGAGACGTGTGATGGTACCAAGAATGAGCTATAAAAACATAAAATAGTTCAGGCTTTTTCAAAGCAAATCTTATTATAATTAAAAATCTTTAATATTTAAAGAATAAAGCTTTTAATTAAATGCTCCATTTTCTCTATGCATTTAAATACAAAAACATATCAGACTGAGTAGCATAAAAGTCATCTTTACCCAATCTGCCCTTTCCATGCTTTAATCTCTGGCAATTATTTGAGTGATGTTGTATCTTCTGCTTTAACCCTTTCATGATAGGTAAGTAGCTACAAGGCAACCTGTCCTTTTCTGTGACACAAGCAACAGCATGATCTATTTGACAGCAACACGTTAAGAAAGGGTGGAATTAATTCCAGATTTCCCCTAAGTCTCTTCTCTCTTTACAACCACCTACATTTAATTGATTTTCTCTCTCTGACACAATAAAGAATTAATAGCTCTGATGACCTTTCAGAAGAGTATAAAGGATTTTTATCTACCTATAAAGTATAAGGAAATTGTTGCTCTCCCTAATAAGATATAACCAGACTTTAAGCCTGACAAGGAGGAGAAGCCACCTACTTGTGTAGGGACTACTCACCTCTAACCCCTGACTTTGGATCACATATCTCACTTTTTTCCCTGGGAATCTCCTCCTGTTTTTCTGTCTCCAGCATGTAAGCCTCAAGGGGAGTGAGGGGGTGAGTAAGGTTTTATTATTTGCAGACATCTGAAATGAGAGACAAATTTTACTAAAATTTAGAGTATAACTTTTGATTAAAGAGTGATGTGAAAATTGGTATAATGACATTCAGGATTTGACTCTCCCTAACTTTGGCCTGCTTCAATGAGGCGAAGACTTTTTATAACCTCTGTAGCCTGGGATGGCTGCCCTATCCACAGACAAAAATTCTCTTTGTGGCCAGTCTATAGCCCAGTGAAACAAATGCTGGTTTACTCTAATAGGATCTATACCCAGGATGGATGGTTATCACCAGGGCTACCCGTTACTACAGAGTTTACCACCTATATGAACAAGGACTAATTTTCACACATTATGTTCTATTACTGATTTCATGATTTTTACAGCTTTGTCTTTTTTTCTTAATAAGAAACTAAAGGCTTATATTTGAATTCTCTGTAACAATACGCTAACTGTACAACAATCATGCTGTTTATCTTTGGCCCATTTCATTTCAGTAAGAATGAAGCTAGTATTGAATCATATCATCATTTTTTTTATTGTTGCTGTTGTTGTATCAGAACAAACAGTTACTAAGCTATACAAGAGTCTCCATGAGGAAGAAATATGACATATTCAGCAATACCAGATTTCACATCTAGAGAGAGCACTATTTCCACTATGGTCTCTGTGAATGGTGTCCCAAGAAGTTATGCATTACACAGCCTTTCCAGCTGCAAATGTTTCCACAATAATAATACTAACATGTACATACAGAGAGTGCTAAAAAAATTAGATAAATCAAAGTTCATTATACTATCCTTGTAAGTTTTCTATAAGTTTGAAATTATTTGCAAACAAACAAGTTTCTGACCATAAAATGATGTTATTAAGTCAACAGTGAAAAGACAAGCCATGTATAACCACCAAAAGAGAAATAGTTGTAGGAGACATGGAAAACTCCTACCACATACAGGTTAAAAATATACAAATGGGGAAAGGACAAAAAAGAGTAGTCAACAAAGATGGAACAAGAATGAAAACAAACACATAAAAATATCTATAACCTCAGTATTAAGAGAAACAAAAATGTTAAACATAGGTATGATTCTCTATCCACCAAATAGGCAAGGTTAAAAAGTCTGATAACACCAAGTGTTACAGAGCATATAGAGCAACAGGAATTTGTATACTTTGTTGGTGGGTGTATAAATTGATATAATACCTTAAAAATAACTGGAAATTTTCTAATTACATTAACATGCATGAAACTTTTGACCCTATTCATATATTAGAATACATATGCTTTTATACTTAGAGACAGGTACAAAAATTTTTATGGCATTACTTTTTGTTATAGCTAACAACCAGCAAGAACCCAAATGAAAAAGAAGAAACAACAGCTAAAGACTTCAACGTGGAAATCTTTGATAAATTTGAATTTTAAAAAGTCAGAATATTTAAAACATGATACATTTATTTTTAAGATATGCCACATTTATATATACATATATATATATATATATATTCTATTCTAACAAGTTATTGAAACTACAAAAAGAAACCCACAAGGAGTTATAAACACAAAATTCAAGTTAGTAATTTCCTGAAGATGAGAGGTGGTTGTGGTTGAAAGGAAATACATAAGAACTTTAATGATATTAATATTTGTCTTCCTTGAATTGGGTTGTATTATATATGGGTTTTGTTGGTCATTTTTTCTGTTATGTTATATAGTAATATAATGTACATTGTAGTATATAAAAATATTTTATGATTTTAAAACAAAGTAAAAGTAAAATTAGCCAAATACTTTGCCACATCAGTATGTTATTCTACTATCAGACAATAGTTCCTAATAAGCCCTTTGAAAATACTTATTAGACTAGATATAGATTTTATAAAGAATCTGAATATTTTCATTTAATCAGTTGTTTCTTAAATTTAAAATTTTGAATAAATATTAAATACCACATGTCAAAAATGAAAATAGGATCTCTTCTTATATTATATATTACATATATGTATATAAAAGTTGGATTTTAACTTGTAGAAGATTGACAAGTTGCAAATAAACATTGACAAGTAAAGATGCACAAGTTTTCTATCCAGTACTAAAACAAAAACCCAAAGGTTATAAGTTTGTTGTGTTGTAAGGTTTAATTAGTTTTGAATCTACTTTAAATGTCTCATTTCAGCATTTTTTACTGGCTATACACACTTATGTCTATTATATTCTCTTTTGATTATATTCTTTTTCGTTAATTTGTGAAATAAATGTTTGACACACATTTACTATAACATCCATGTTATATGACTTTAAAAAAAATTATAATTTGATACCATAACAAGTTTCAAAGAACTTCAACCTAAAAGATTGACCAATAATATCTCTTCATGTATCACAGTGTCCAAATGTCCTCGGTATGTTTTAGTAAATGTCAACATTTTAAGAAATTCAAAATGATCCAGAAAGTCCCTTGCTAAACAGGAAGTTCCAATTCAACAAGCATTATTTACAATCTACTTGAAATATTTGTGGGTCAAGGGAGGAGAAACCTGTCATGACTAACAAAGAAAAGATTTAAACACAAGGCAGAAATCAGAGATGATGATCTAACTTTTTTTCCATTTTTGGTTCCTATTTTTTTTTCCTCAGAAGCATAAAGAAAAGCAGCCAGCTGCATTCCAATCTAAACGAAAGTGTTCTGAAGAAATATGATTAAAAAATATACATACTACACTGAAGATATAATATTTTCAAAAGTATTACTCCAGATTTTTTGGAATGCAAAAATTTTTCTTATGATACATTGTAGTAGTCTTCATAAATCAGTGTTTTTGTTTTTTTTCTAATGATATTGTGCTTAAATCATTAAGAGCAGTATTAAACAAATTAAACACTGTATTTTTTTCTATTAAAATATTCAAGGAGAAGTAGCTGAAGTTAAAGTAGCCTAGCTTCCTCTCACTGTTTCAAGACTTGATGGAATATTATACTACAAAAATGTAGACCATAATATGCAACATGTTGCTATTCAGTTAATGATTTATGACCTATTCATTTTATTACTCATTCACTCAAACAATCATATTGAGTTTAAAGACATATTCTGGGCATGATGTTGTAGAGCTAATACAAAGATTATTGAATTGTCTTACATAGAAAGAGCTTAGGTCTGTTCAAAACTATTTAAAAATCAGTCACAGTATTTAACACAGTAAAAGAAAAGGGAAATGAGCTGTTTTGAAAAAGATAAGAATTAAAAACAAAAATAGTAAAATAAAAGAATCAAAACACTGAATCAGAAATCACCTTTCTTTATAAACAACTGGGGTTAAAAATTATCATCATCATATGAAAAATATGCAAAAAATTATTTTTAAATTTTATTAATAATAATGTTCAAGATCTGGGGAAAGTATGGTAAGATAAGCATATCCATAAATTACTGTTGTTGCTACCTTTGAGGTCTTAGTCATAAATTCTTTGCCTAGGGCCAATGTCTATATTCAGCAGAGTGAATAGACAACCTACAGAATAGGAGAAAATATTTGCAAACTATACATCTGACAGAGGACTGATACCTAGAATCTACAAAGAACGCAAACAAATCAGCAAGAAGAAAACAAACAACCCCGTCAAAAAGTGGGCAAAAGGCATGAACAGAAGTTTTTCGAAGCAGACAGACAAATGGCCAGCAAACTTATGAAAAAATGCTCAACATCATTAATCATCAGGGAAATGCAAATTAAAACTACAATGAGATACCACCTTACCTCTATCAGAATGACCATTATTAAAAAGTCAAAAAACAGCAGATGCACAGAGAGAAAGGAATGCTAATACACTATTGGTGGGACTACAGATTAATACAACCTATATGGAAAACAGGATGGAGATTCCTCAAAGAAATAAATGTAGACCTACTATTCAATCCAGCAATACCATTGCTGGGTATCTACCCAAAGGAAATGAAGTCATTTTATCAAAAAGACACCTGCACTGAAATGTTTATTGCAGCACAATTTACAATTGCAAAGATGTAGAATCAACCTGAGTGTCCTTCAATTCATGAGTGGATAAAGAAAATGTGAGATGGAGATAGATAGATATATATATATATATATATATAATATATATAGACACACATATCTACACACACACACACACACACACACACACCATGGAGTACTTACTCAGCCATAAAAATGAATGAAATAATGTGATTTACAGCAACTTGGATGGAACGTTATCCTAAGTGAAGTATCTCAGGAATGGAAAACTGAATACCGTAAGTTCTCACTAATAAGTAGAAGCTAATAGGTGGAAACACAGGGGCACAAAGCAATACAAAAGACATGAGAAATCAAGAAGGGGGAGGGTGGGAGTGTGATATGGGATAAAAACTTACCTATTGGGTACAATGAACACTATTCTGGTAACGGGCACACTAAAATCTCTGACCTAAGCACTATAGGAGATATCCACACAACACTTGTACCCCCTTAATATTTTGAAATTAAAAAAATTAATGTAGTTTTAGAAAAGATAAAAAAAGTTGTTAAAATCTTTTGCCCAATAAATAAATCTAGGTTGTCGTCTTTAAAAAACAATAAAAACATTAGTTACTATAACATTTTCTAATAAAGATACTGATGTTTCTGAGTTAAAGTTTCTTTGTACTACAGAGAAAAAAGAGGATAATAAGCTTAAAAAATACACATGGTTAAAGAGGATGGTTTTATTCGATCTAAATAAACAAACTTGTTCAAGGACTTTAGTGTTCAGAAGCAAATGAATACTTCATTTTGAAAGGTTCCTCTTTATTTAATGACTAAAGAAGAATCCCAGCAAGGAAATTGTCAACAGTGAAATTCAGGTAGAGATGACATTCAAACAGCTGTGCACAGATAAGGCCAAAATGGATGTTAAAATATTTCAGTACTTCCATTCTGGCTGCCTGAAGCCCCCAAGTTCCCCTGCACTTTTCCAAGCCTGTTCCTTCTTCAGGGCTTACGAGATGCCTCCCTGAATAATTCTAGGCTTATTGCCTGGCAGAGCAGAGGAACTGTGGAACTCTGCCCTAGCTATGGCCACCAGCATCCATCCTGATTAGATGGTGTCATGTGCTACCAATTGTTAAGTAATTTTAATTTCATCCCTGCCTGATTTAAGATTATACGTTGAAAACTACGTACTTAAAAGCTCTGTAATTAAGCCTTTTTTGCTAATTCAAATTAGCCTCCTTTCCTAATTGGTCAAATGTAGTGTTTTTAAACACAGTTATAAGGTAAATCTTTGAATAGAAAAATTCCATCTGTAAATTTACTGACACCCTCCAATTCAATACCAATTACTATGTCTTCTCTACTGAATATCCGTTTTAAGCGTATTTTACTTTTTCTAAGGATTTTTCAAAAATGGAAATTAATTTTAAGAAGTAGTAAGTGTTCTGATCATTACCTACAACCCTTCCCCATCAATGCAATTCTTTATCCACCAATGCATTTCAGCTCATCTCACTGCATGACGATGGCCCACGGTATTTCGACTCTCCAAAAACATGCTTTCTGGAAGAGTACAATATATATTTTAATTCTGATTCCTTTTGTCTTTCTAATCTGCTAAAAACCCAGCCATAATTTTATGCTCTTTCTTTAGAAAAGTAATTTCTTCTCTAGCTCAAATTGGTAAATATTTGTTAACATTGTTCAGGAAGTTGTTTTGATATTACAGTTTACAGTATATTATAGGTCAATCTAAAGAAAAGTCAAGCAATATTTTTGGTAGTCTTTGAAATAACTTCAGCCATTCTACCTGTTCAAATTTTTATGTAAATTCATGACCAAAATATTTTGAGCTAATTGAGAATTTGAGCTACTTGAGCTAATTGAGAATGATTCTATCTGTGTCAGGCTAATGCCTTAAGTGTTCATTCCAGAATTTCAACGTAGTTGGTGCTTAGATGTGCTTCTTTTGCAATGCTGGGATGGGGAAGTGGTAGGTAATTACATGTGAGGGTCTGAAACAGCTTTTCATTATATTAACCATTTTAAGTGAAGTTATTCAATACTTTAATCTCACAGCAAAATGCACAGTGTTTGTTTATAGATTGGTTTTGTGATTCATACTTTTCAGAAAAATTAGAATAATTTATTAAAGCTTAGTTATGTTTTAAAAACTGGCAAGAGGTAACTCTCAAAGAATACACAACAGACACAGTGCTTACCAAATACTAAACACAAACGAATAGAGACTGTATGTTTCCATGTGAATAAAATTCAAATGTAAGTTAAGAAAAAACAACTCTTTATGAGAGCAGAGATAAGAAGAGTAGTTATCTTCTAGAAGTGTTGACTGTGAGGAGGTGGAGAGCGATCTGTGGGGTTATGGGTATGTTCTGTATCTTGATGGGTATAGAACATATCAATAGATGGGTGATGGCGACACAGCTCTAACAACTCATAAAGTGGTACATTTAAGATTTGTATACTTTACTGTATATAAGTTCACCTTAATTTAAATGTCTTTAAAAACTGTGTGTTTTCCTGATACAACCTTTTATAGGCAATCTGAAATATGTGCTAAGGATGGAGAGAAGGTAAGAAAGCTACAGCAACTTACATGCTAGAGAAATGTAAATCAACATATATCAACCAGCTGAGGTGAGCTCTGCAGACTAAGAGAGACTCCATTTAGAGGAAGCCACTACTTAATCAATACAAAACCCATACAGTCATCAGTACAGTAGTATTCACATTGTTTTTCCTGGCTTCTCATTTTGAGGGGAGGTGGTTGTATTCTCGTGTATACTCCTCAACAAGTTTTGAGGCTTTTAGAATATGAAATACTACATCAAAACCTATTTCTAGTACAATGTACTAAATTAAGATACAGTATAACATTTAAAAATGCTTTTTATTAAAATTGGTATTCAAGTTAAACATGAGGTTGGATCTTTCTGTTATATTTAGAACTTAAAGTATTTGTTACACATGGAAGAAAGAAAAAGGCAGGCAAGGAAGGAAGAAAATATAATTTCCTCAAAACTAAATGTGTGGAATAATATTTTTAAAATAACAAAAATTATTTATGTAGACTCTCTACTTAAATTTTGTTAGCACACAAATTTTTTATAAAGTTATCAAAAATTTATCTTAATTTACTGAGTATTTAACTTGTGTCCCTTGCTTACTTCTCTTTTACCCAGTGACACACTGAATAATTTTCATTGTCAATTCCATCTCATAAACACACTACTTTATGACAGCCATAAGACTCATCAGATGTCATGTTTTTAAGGGAAGAGAGACAAACCTTTTTACTTGTTTATCAGATCAGACAAAGGTGAGAAATTCCAAATGAGCAAAGCTACCCTCTAAATTTCCCAGTTCTCTCTTGGACTTGCCTACACTTCCAAATCCTAAAGAATTTGATTTGCATTTTAAAATGTTTGTTACCTCTTTGTAAATATGTAAATAGAATAGTACTGAGGCTAGAAGGGTCACTGAAAGAGAGACAGGAGATGGGACCTCTGATATTACCCATTAATTGCTGAAACCTTGAGCAAGGATCAAAGCTAGATATCTTCATATAAAAACACTGGAGAGTTTAATGGCTATCATAAATGCTTTACAAGGATTTGAGGAATTGATTTGCTAATGAACTTATTCTCTTTATCACACATAGGCCCCTGTACCTTACACATCTTTCTAAACCCTTAGGGAGATGGGTTTCTACATAGGTATGACTGACTCACACCTTTGTGTTTTCTCTTCTCCTTACACTACCTATTCAAATAGATAAGACCTTCATTAGTGACAACCACCCATGCCTTTTTAGTAAAACTTCTACGTTTAAAGGAACTTAGCCTTTGCTCTTCAAAGCATCTGTTTTCTGAACCATTCTGTGGGAAAACTGCTAGAGTTCAGTAGTGACAACTCCACTCTGGAGTCCCCATGGAGGTCACATCACAGTGGTTGCACCGTTTGGAATTATAACTTACAGGCATTGCTCTGAGCTGTATGTGCAACAAAAGCCTTACTCTCCTACACAGAAAGGAGACCAATTATAGGTGGTTTTTTTCAGGTCCTAGAAAAAAAGGACCTTAAGCAGTTTCAGTTTTAATATTATGATTGTTCTTTTCTATTCCAGCTACATATTGATAAGTAATTTCTTGTGATTTTCTTAAAGTTAAGCTTAGAATAAGAAGTAAACTTTTACTCGCGTGTCCCTTTGATATAGCCTCAGCTCAGATATCCAAAAAAATTTCTAGTTAATAACAGATAATAATTTGACATAACTGTATATATTTCATGAATTAAAAGTAAACTAGTTCAGATCTAGAGACTATCGAGGAGATAGCTCTGCACATGGAAAGTCTGAGGGAGTGATTTTTTTTTTAGGGGATATGTAGGATGCAGACACCTGAAATATTAATTCCAGAAAAAGATTATTCTTTTCAACCTCTTTCTGCATGGGTTCAGATTTATAAGGTCTAAAACTGCCAATTGTGCCAGGTATGTTTTGGAAACATGGAAATAAATTCTGAACTTTGCTGTTGCCTGGTGAAAAGAGATACCCAAGCCTGCTTCAACCAACCTAACAAGGACAGAGCTGCATGGAACTGTTTAGAAGGCATCATGACATAACATAGATATGTGTGTTTCCCTGATGGAGATAAGAACTTTCTGTCAAGGAGTCAGGAATCACTGGAAGGCGATGACTGGAGAGAAGATGCATGACTCAAGCTATCTCATCTGCAAGGGACTCATCTTTTATTAACATGAGCCTCAAGTCAGAACAAAAACAGGGAAAAAATCATTTCACATTTAATTGAAAATTCTCATTTCTTGAAATAACTGATTAAATGCTTTATCAACCTCTATAGTATTGTAAGATTAATTTAAATGACTAAACAATGAATTCCAAGGAATTTTTGTGTCTTTTAGAAACATGCTGATAAAGTAATACAGCACATAGCCTTTACAAAGAATAAAAGGATTTTTTTTTAAAACAGTAGGACATGAGTTTCTATTCTTCATGCAAAACTTTTTGCGACATCGTGCCTTTAAAAAAATGCCTTTAAGCAGTGAACAGATTATACTTTCTGAGTAGATTTTCTTTAGGACAGAATACCTCATTAATTGTTCTGCACAAAAATGTACATGGAGAAATATAGGGAGCTTGAGATATTATTTCACAATAGTATAAAACGATACCTTCCTTTACTCTAACTTTCCTTACCTTTAGATAATCTGAATGAGGTCTTCCATTGGGTCATTTGCAGCTTTCTTTGAGCAATCAAAAAGAATTTTTTTCTATATTGATTAAAGTGAAAAAGAATCACATATCTGTACTCCCATGTGTATTGCAGCACTATTCACAACTGTCAAGATATAGAATAAACCTAATTGTCCATCAATGGATGAATAAAGAAAATGTGGTGTATATATGCACAATGGAATACTATGTAGCCATAAAAAGAATGAAATCCTACATTTCCAACATTGATGAACCTGGAGGACATTGTGTAAGTGAACTAAGCCAAACACAGAAAAACAAATACCATATGTTCTCGCTCATATGAAGATACTAAAAAGTTAATATTATAGAAGTAGTAAATATAACAGTAGTTACAAGAGACTGGGGAGGGAAGGGGGATGAAGGGATAAGGAAAGAATGGTCAACAAGTACAATGTTACAATTAAAAAGGACAGATAAGTTCTGGTGTTCTATTGCACAGTAAGGTGACTACAGCCCACAGTAAGGTATTATGTATCTCAAAATAACTAGAAGAGAGGATTTTGTGTGCTCTCACCATAAATATATGATAAATATTTGAAGTTATGGATATGCTAATTAGCCTTATTTGATTAGACAATGCACACATATATTAAAACATCACATGGTACTCCATAAATATGTATAATTTTTTTGTCAATTAAAAATAAAAACTTTTAAAAAGTAAAAAAGAATCTCAAAACTAGAAGTTTATTTCCCAGAATTCTGAAGGCAAAATTCTGATTTTGGCTCTGTCCCTTGAATGTAGAAATATACCTACAAAGAAATACGTCTTAGTAAAGGCAAGTTTCCTGTAAAAGTTGCTGGGACTGAGTTTGTATATCCTGAGCTCCAGACTCTTGACCTCACTAGACTCCCCCATCCACCCTGTCTTTACTCAACACTTGAAAGCTGAAATAAAAATTCTTTTTGAATGTACCCAAGAATTTTTTCCTCCCACCAGACTGACTCCTAACCTTCCCCAACCTCTTCTGGCACTGAGCATGCTGACGACTATTTACTGTATCAACCAAGTTCGTTTTCCCTTTGCTTCAGGCTGGGTTCATGCAATGGGAGACATATTCTTTTGCTAAACTGCCATAAAGTATAACATACTGGTGGCTTACATAACAGAAATTAATTTTCTTACAATTCTAGAGTCTAGAAGTCTAAGATCAAGTTGTTGGCAGCGTTGTTTTTTTTTTTTCCCTGAGACCTATCCCCTTCGTTTGCAGTTGGTCATCTGCCCCCTGTCTTCCTGGGGTCTTCCTGTGTGTGTGCCTGCGTCCTTCCCTTCTTATAAAGGCAGCAGGCATATTGGATTAGGGCTCATTCTAATGACCTCATTTTAACTTAATTACCTCTTTAAAAACCCTCTAATTACAATCAAATTCTGAGGTACTGGGAGTTAGGACTTCAACATGTGAATTTGGGGAGACCCAAGTCAACCTGTCAAAGGAAGAACAGGTAAGAGATCCGAGAGAAAGAGAGAGAGAGAGAGAGAGACAGGTTGGGTACTTTTGCCCTGGGCTACTTCTTGTCTTCCCGTAGTTTGGCACCAGCTAACTTCCTCTCTCTAGCTAGGCCACCCTCCTGGTGGGTGGCTGCTCTCCTACAGCTACTTTTTCCAGTGAATGGGTTCTGGTAACTGCTACCTCCACTTGTCTAGCTGTTACTAGTACTAGGTGCTCACCAGTCACTGTTGGTTTCCCTAGTCCTTGTCATACTTTATAGAGTCTCTTTATAAAACTGTCTCCAAGTATCCCTTCTGTGTGTGCCATCTGAACATTGCTAGGTCCCTGAGCAACATATTGAGAAAGATTCCACATAATGAAAAGAGAATTACACAGATGTTATTGTAAAATTAATATAAGAAAAATTGTATACCACAAACTTCAGATGATATGTGGTAGGGTTCTGATTTCTAATTTTCTCCTTAGTAAGTTAAAATTCTCTCTCTCTCTTTTCCTTATCCTGATATTGCTAAGTGAAGGATCTTTGGGCAGTATGCTTCATTTTCTTAAGTTTTACAAGTTTTCCAATTATGCATACGAATAACAGATTTTATTAATGCTATTCTTAAGGATGGGTGGGGAACAGCTTCTTCTAATTTTCTTCACAAAATGGCTGTCACTAAGTATTTATAACCACAAAAATGACTAGTCTCTTTCTACTTGTGTGGTCCTCAAATTCTCTATTTTTCTCTAATTTTAGCGTATTAGTTTCTTCAGCAACTACTTCTTTGTTATCCCAAGATGTTGTGATGAGAACTTTTGCATCAGAAAGGATAACCTTTTAATTGAGAAACAAGCAGAAAATAGTTCTCTTTCCTGCAGCACCTCACCCGTTCCCCCTCCTCCTAACTGTTCCCTCCCACGCCTACTTCTACTGGCAAGCAATATAGGTGATGCACATTCATTTATTGCAGAATTATGATTTCAATTTTCCCACTAAATATTTCTGGTTTACTTTTTTTTTCCATCAGCAGATACTTTTTTTAGTCTACAGTTTACTTTTAATATCCTGAAATAAACATGTTTCAGATCTCCCAGGATACAAGTTTCACAAGTTGGTACATATATGTCATACCCTTTTCTTGGTTCAAGTCCAAGGAAAACAAAAAAAGATTTCTTCCTGCCCTAACCATACTTTGGAGAAATTGCACTACACGAGGACTTTGCTTTTTAAAAATACGATGAATCTTCTATGTTAAACAATAGTATATGTGTTTTGGCATCATCAGCTTGCTGGAGTTGTAACTGAAAAATTATCTAGGTGGCATCCACCTTATAATGAGGCAATTTCTGTGAGACAACTAGTTTTTACTCACTTCCATTTGTACAAGTCATTGCTCAATCCAGAGACATTTTTTGAAAGAGTTCAGCCTATGGCTTCGTGTATAACATGAATGCTCAGAGCATGGAATATTCCAGGATGCTGGAAATCATTTTGCTTTCTGGTAAGTATCCAAGAGCCACATGAATTCAGACTACAGTCCCTGGAACCAAAATACTCAATGTTAATATATTCATGGGAATGAAGCCTCTGTCACAAAATTTTCCCATTAAAGTTAATTGAAAAACATTGTACTATGTTAGCTATATAAGTGTGTCCCATTTGTACATGTGTACAGTATATATTTGTGGTAACATTTAAGGCAATTCATCATTAATCTTTCCCACTGGGCCATAAACCACAACAGATAAATACAATTCTGTCAAGATTAGTACCATGGTGATGGGCTTCATAATTTTTTTGTTATTTTCCTTAGATAATTTTATAATTTCAAGATTTGATGTTTACTTTAGAAGTGACTTCTCCCTATATACCAGCCCCTTATCCAAAGTTTTGCCTTTTACAGTTTTAGTTACCCACAGTCAACCATGGTCTGAAAATATTAAATGGGAAATTCCAGAAATATCAAATTCATAAGTTTTAAATTGTATGCACATCCACATTGTACATGCCACCCACCCATTACTGTATAGGAAAAACCATAGTTTACATAGGATTCAGTACTATCTGTGTTTCATGCATACAACAGGGATCTTAGAACATATCCCCCACAAATAAGGGGACTACTATACATAGATATCCCAGAATTATGAATTCTCTCTCACATGCTTACCACATTCTCAGTTATCTTTGTTAATCAATGAAAATTGACAATGTCATTCTCTTTTCCACATTGATCAAAAAAAAAAAGCTTTTCACATTGACAGCAATGTCTTCCTTTTATTGTACAAAAATGAGTGGGGAAAGTGTTAGCCTTAAAGAGTAATGACTGCATGTTTGGAATGATATTTGGAAAAAAGTATATAGATGTTCCAAAATGAAAAAAAGTAATGACTGCAGTAGGCACACTAGCAAGTGTTGCTGTGTGATCCACCTGAGCTTAAGACGGTAGACTTTGGAGCTGGTCTGCCAAAGTCCAAATATTGCCTTTGCCAGTTCCTAACTGTATAACCTAAGAAAGTTCCTTTGGTCTGAGTAGCAGCCTTCTCTTCTCTATAACAGGGATGATAAAGCACCTATCCATTAGGGTTGCTATGAGTTAACATTTTAAACTGCTTAAAATAGTGCTATGTAAGTACTATGCAATCAGTAAATTCTCATTTAGAAATGATAATTTCTCTTCTACAAGATTTGAGTGCTGGCAATTTGTCCCCAGTTATCATGGACACTAGTAGTAGCCAGAGTGCATCTGCATCTAAATATCTAGGCTTTTATCTCAGCAACAGAACTAGTATTTCTATCACCTTTTGACAAAGTTCCACATTTCTGGAGCTTTGTTACACCATTAGCCGGATTCTTGACTTTCACAGTGATTCATCTTGGCATAAAATTCTTTAAGTTCCTAATTTAGCCAAGTGAAGGTTACACCATGAATACACCTGAAATATAAAATCAATACTGTTTTTTTTTTCCTATAGGCTTATACCAGCTGTGTAAAAGTTAGAATTTTTTAGCTATTAGAATTATGATACTGCTAAGATGATGTGCGTAGCTTCTTTTGAGGTTTTTTTTAAAGCATTAATTTTTTTAAAAAAAAAAAAGAAAGAAAGAAAAAGGAAAATGTTTTCTTTCCCCCATAAGGAAGAAAAACAAATTCCATGGTGTTTAGGATCTCCCTTTGGAAATATGTGTTTCATGGAGTTAAAATGTTCCAGTGATGTTGGGTCATTTGGCCTGTTTCTCATCCTAAAGAAAATATTCATTCTATGTCACAAAGAATCTTCCCACACAGGATGAGAAATGGGCCCATCAGTTTTTTAAGCATCTGCTTTCAGACATGCCTTAAGCACTTGTTGCTTAATAATTTAAAAGTTCCCAAACAGACTCCCAGACACTGTGAAGATAAGATGATTCTTAGAGGATTATGGAGGTGCAGAATATGGTCTATCTGGGTCTGGCAGCATCTGAATTGTCCTAATGGCTAATTACAAATTAGGTAGGGAAATTAGGAAAAAAACATGTGATCCTTAAGAGGTTTGCACTGTTTAGAGAAGTAAAAACATGTTTCAAGAACGTAAAAACATGTTTTAGCTTATTTTATAAATTTACTATCTGTAACACTCAGCAAAATGTTTGAATAAGTAATCCTAAATACATGCATCATGTACAACTTATTTATTTTTTAGATTTTATAGCTTATAAGAATTTCCTCTTCACTAATTATAATAATTCTATCAGAAATACTTTTTACCCTCAACACAAAATATACATTCAATCACGAGCATGTGATTAAACTTTAAAATCTTAGCTTAAATGGTATTGTCAGCTTGTTTATTTTATCCATTATATTATAAGGCATCTGTCAAGATTCTGGAAATCTTAATATGAAAATTGTCTTGTGTTATGATCCAATAAAAATATGAAAATAATAAAAATTATTTTAGTATTGACTGCCATATATTGTCTGTACAATTCTAATTCCTTTTATAACAAAATATGTAAGAATTAAATGCTTGCTTAATTAGTTGCATGCTATTACATTCTCATGGAGCACTTTTAACACTATACTATACTGTATTATGTACTTTACATAAAGCTAATGCTGTTTTTTTGAGCTTCTAACCATAGCAACAAAGATGATAAAATGTCATGATCTGAAAAGAAAATATTCATCTTTTTAATATTTCTGAACTCAAATATAAATTCACCTAGCACAGCCTATTTCTGGCTAGTCATAATTACAATGAGTCTATTCTTGAATTATAAAAGAATCAAAAGTTTTCAAAAGCAGCAACTACAATGACTAGACTTCCCAGTGCACACATATGAACCTAAAACTTTTAAAGGAGCTAATAAAAAAAGATTATCTCCCAGAGTAAGCTCTTATTTGTTCTTTAGATCAGCCTGAGGCTAATTCTGTAGCTGAAAGTTAAGCTCCTTAAGTATGGGTAAAAGGAACAAATCATAAGTATAAATTGTAAAATTTCTATGTATTTTGGCCATCTCTTCTCTCTTTTATATGCATGGTAGCCATTTTTTTTTAATACTAAAACTCCAAAGCCTGTCAATGATAAATCTAACAACATAATTACAAACTTGGCATTATTCTTACTTTTGTTGAGTATCACATGACTCACTGTAACTTTTACTTGCCTGTCCAGTAAATATGAATAAACCAATGGAATAAATGAAATGAATTGAAAATAATCATTTCAATAATCATAGTCTACATCTCCTGTCTTAACCTCCCATATGATCCATAGAATTATAACTGCATGTCAGATGTCACTATGAGATGTCCACACATCCTAAGATCTATAGTTGAAATGTACCATCTTCTCCATAAACAAAACACCTTATTCATCCCTCAAGTACGTAACCTTCATTCTGACTCAGATTTATTTTCCTTAACCTGTGCCCTTCCTAACTCTCTTTTATCTCTCTCTATATATAATAGTAACCAAAATGTCCTGTTAATACTCCCTTTTCTCAATCACTCTCAAGTTTATTTCTATGCCATTCCCTCTATCAATATCAAACTATGTTCTCTAGTTCACATTTAGCTCCTTATAATAGCTTACTTCTTCACATCCTAAATCATCCTAAATACAACTCCTAGATTAGTCAATTATTTATTAAAAAGAAAACCCAAAAACTAACATTCAGTGAGGCATTCACCTCTTAAAGGACCTAAATTATTCTCAAGAGGGCATAATTCAAAGTCTTCAAATTAGAATCAAAAGTCTTTCATTAACTGATGCCATGTTAACATAGATTACCTGCTGTATTTTACATCTTACTGCTACTCCCATGGAATTTTCTTTCCAGTTGACCTTCACCCTCATACCCAAGCAAAACAGCCTCAGTTGTGCTATCATGTCAATAGACTCTTGCCAGCAGTCTACCTCTGCTATTTACAGAGCCTGGAATGCCTTCTGCCATGATCTTCACCAATTCATACCCAACACCCTTTGAAAAGTCTAGTTTAACACGTAACAGATTTAAGACTCCCTAAGCACTCAATCGATATTTCTTGTGTAGGGGGCCGAGGGAAAACTTACTCTTTGCTCTCTGAGGGTTCACGGCAAATCTACTGACAAAAGGCAAATAAATAGAAGAAAAGGCATCCAGATTTATTAACATGCATGAGGGAGAGTCACAGAGTGACTGCCCTACCACGCAATGGGGTACAGATGGTTATATACCCTTTTTTTTAGGTGGAAGGGAGATAGGGAAGTGTGGATAATTTTAGGGGTATAGTAAATGATTTTAAGGAAATTCAACAGGCTTGAAGAATACACAGTGGTCTGGGACAAACTTTGCTGGACCCACAAAGTAAACAATGATTTGTGACAAAAGTTTGTCCAGGTTTGTCTTCCTGTGATATGAGTTCAGTTAATGAAAGGAGAGGGACCAGAGGTAATCGATTTCTTCTTTGGCTAGTCCAGAGTTTAGGCAGATAAGGGGACTTCTGAGAGAAAGTTCATCCTGTGCTTTGGGAGAGATGATTGAGAGACAGGAAGGAGGGATGGAGGTCAGAGGGAGGGACCTTGAGAATTCTTCTTCAGTTTAGCATGTCAAAGCACCATATTTGGGGATATTGGTTTCTGAGCCCCAATACTTGAATGCCTATTATTTCCATCAGAATATACAGTAATTTTTGCTGCAAAACCCTAGCATCTCAGCAGATTAAAATATAGATAGATTAACTCACTTAGGCTACGTGTCCATCTCAGGTCTACAGTCAGATGTGCTCTACATTCTCTTCACTAGGACACCAGGATATTGCAGCCTCTGCTATTTGGAATATACCTGCTTCTATGGCAAAAAGAAAGGCACATGGGGGATCATGTGCCAGATCTGAAAGTGACACACACCACTGCTCCTCACATTCCAGCCCTAACTAGAAGACAGCAGCAGGTTGTGCAATCCTACCAGTTGCCCAGAAGGAGGAGAACTGGAAATATTACTGACTTTCGTCATGTACCTTCAGATTATAGGTTGCAAGCTGATCTTAAGTGGGGGAATATTTTCTTTCTTTTTCTTCACTCTTCCCTGCCTACATAATGATATGTAGTCTACTTCTTCCTGGTCTCATCAAACACCCTCACATTATGATGAGATCTCATATTAATAGCTCTCAGCTTCTAACCTATCATAAAATAGGAGTTATCACAGATCCAGTCATTGAACAAGCAAGCACCTTGGTACACCTGGTTCTTAGCTTATCTTCTCGGAACTTTAGGTAAAGAACTTGTGGCACTCACTAGTGCAGTTAACCCTCTTTCTAGGCATGTGACAGAATTATACTCCCTGAGGCCATGTGACTAGTGTCAGCCAATGACTTTTGGCCAGAAGTAATGTTTCACTACCAGGCCATAGCATGTAGTTGCCAAGGCAAGACCCTCCAGAGCCCATTTTCTCTTAACAGGGATGTCAGCACAAGTGAAGGTGGTGGCCTCTTTGTCAGCCTTAGTCTAGAATGAGTGCAAACTCCTTATGTCACAGGTAGCTGAGCAAGAAATAAATTTTCCTTGTTTTTAAACCAATAGATTTTGGAGCTGCTTGTCAACAGCATAATCTAGGTTATACTGACCAATACAGATCCTTACAAAAGCTATAGTTTAGAGTGGTAGTAAGAAGTTTTATTCTTGCTACAGAATGTAGCCACAAGCACTGTTTCACTGCTTTTAGAAGCTGAGTCTGGCTCTAGTTCCCTGCTGGGCATGGAGCATTTTGGATTGTGTTTCCTCCCAGAGTCAAACTCTGGCTGCATTTGTTTGTTTTTGGAGCTAGATCCCAGCAAGCCCAGGCTACAGTTGTGTGTTTCTATTCCATTTTGAGTCCATAAAGATTTTTATCTTGTTTATGGATATTTCTTTTGATGTTTTAAAATAAGTTTACCTGTCATTACTGTGTTTGGCATGGAAAGGGTATTTTAAAACAGGTTCTCACAGTGTCACCTTCTCCTAAAATGATTTGGATGATTTTCAAATATCATATCTTCACGTCAAGTCAAACATTTGCCAACAGTAAGACAGAAAAACATATTCAGGATCTAAATCAGGGTTTTCCAACCAAGGCATCATTGACATTTGGGGCTAGATAATTCTTTGTTGTGGGGGGCTGTCTTGTGTATCGCAGGTTATATAGTAGCATCCTTGGCTTCAACCCACTAGATTCTAGTAGCCATTCTCCCCATTCCCACAAGTCTTGACAATCACAGTTTCTCCAGCTATTGGCAAATGTCCTCTGGGGAAAGGGAGCATATTCACTACCAGTTGAGAAGCAGTGACCTAAAGATAACTCTAAAAGAAGAGTGTCAAAAATGTACTTAGTAATTATTAGGGTAATTATTAAGAATAAAGTCTCATTAGGTAATTGTTTGGGAGGGGCACAGATTTCAATTATATACATATATTTCAAATATACATTTTATACACACACACATGCACACACCCCTCTCTCTCAGGTGTGTTTTTTTTTTTTTTTTTTTTGCCAAAATAGTTATATTATCATACATCATATATAATAAAAATAGCAATCACTAACAGTTCAAAATATGTGTTAGTTGTCATATGTGTGCCAAAGAGAGTGCCTGTGGCACACAGACAACAGTTAGTGTCTGTCTGCCCCTCATTAGGGTGAACAACTCATTTCAGTTTGCCTGGGACCTTCCCAATTTTAGCACTGACCGTTTCACACTCTGGGAAAGCCCATAGGCAAATGAGATGGTTGGTTATTGCTATAGACTGAATGTTTATGTCTCTTCTCCCCCAAATTCATTATGTTGAAACCTAATCCCCCTATGTGAAGTTATTTGAGGGTGGATCTTTGGAAGGTGATTAGATGAGCACTCACTTTCATGAATAGGATTAGCAAATTTATAAAAGAAACCCTAGAAAACTCTCCCACCTTTCTACCTAAATTTCCCGGTATCATCTCACTGGGATTCAGCAAAAGGACAGTCATATATGAACCAGGAAGTGGGCCCTGGACAGATACTGAATCTGCCAGCACCTTAATCTTGGACTTCCAGGCTCCAAAACTGTGAGAATTAAATTTCTGTTATTTATAAACCATGCAGTCTACAATATTCTGTTATACCAGCCTGAAGGGACAGTTATCCCATAATAAGATTGAGGAACACTTCCAGTTATGCCTTGTGAAAAGTCAAGGCCATCCCTAAGAATTTGGCTAAATCCAAAGGAAAAGATATTTCTTTAGCCATCTCTTGTTCCTATTTCCTGTTCTCCATGAATTTTTATTTTTTTCTAAATCTTAAGGCTCTTCATTCATCACTGGCATTTAAACAAATGTAGACTTTATAAACTTTTTTCTATGTCAAAATAAAAGACAAAGAAAACAAAGCCTTGAATGGCAGAAGCTCTGGAAGAATTTAGAATATCATAGAAACATAATTTAAATATAATATCAGATATGCCTGCTTTTAAAATTTCAAAAGCAAATCTGCCATGTTATGCATTCACTTATTTTCTCTCTTCTATCACCCCCTCCCCACTGAGCACACACATGCACACACGCACACGCATGCACACACATCCTTCTCTATTCTCTTTAGCTCCTGGATCTATTTCCATAACTCTGCTAATCTATTACCTTAAGGTCTTCCTTTTTCCTCAGTGATTTTATCAAAGATTCTTCAGGGGGAAAAAAAGGTTCTTTGTTTTTTTTATGCACAGTTCTTTTCCTCAGATAAATTCAGGAGTGTATAGTAAAATAATGTTTCTTTCACCCTATCAAACATGTTACATGAAGTTGGAGAAGGATGAAGGTGTTCTGGCTGAACGTTGCAGAAGACTTTCTTGCCAAGAGAAGAGACAAAAAAAGCAAAGGCACAGAGGTGAGATGATATGGGGAAATTTAAGGAAACAACAGATAGACAAGAATGACTAGAGAGAAGCATCTGTGGAGGGAGATAAATTTAGAAGATTAGGTTGGGAATATATTAGGGCAAAGTTTAAATGCCCAGGTATAGACTTGGGAATTTATTCCATAAGAAGGAAAAAAACCATTGAGTGATTTTAATTAGTGGAATGACATAGAGTAAAACTTCTATATATTAAGTCAGCAAACAATTATTTTCCTTTTAATTATTTCACTTCTGTATCACTTTATTATTCATTAAACTAAAATACATTCTCGATATATAACACTACAATAGCACAAAAATTCCATGCTAGGAAATTTATTGCATGTTCTTTTCTCTTTCTATTACCTAGAGTAGTCTTAAACTGATAGGAAATGTAAATTATGTCTCTTGAGTGATTCTTATGAATTAATATGATGAAAAAAATTACTATTCAATATATTATGCTATACATAATATTGCATAATATTTTTTTTTAATTTTTAAAAAAAAAGCACTATTGTCAGGGACCCAACCAAAATGCAATGATGTAAAAACTTCTAAAGTAGTAAGACCACTTTAGTTTTTATTTTATCTCTGCAGATAACCAGATTCTCTTTCCCCAATGGAAACAAAATTAAGTATAACAGGCCTGGGTATTTAGAAAACTTTACATGTACTATTAAGCTTTTGGGGGCAATATTTAGTGACATTTTAGATTCTTTCCTTTCTGAGTCAGAGCTCACATGGGAATTCATTCAGAAAATAATTGAAATCATTTTCTGTCTATAAATTCCCAAGTGTATTATGGAAAGTTATTTGCAGTCTGTTGAATCATCAATGAGAAAGGGTTATTGCTTCTCTCTAATTTTAGTTCTCTGTTAGTGTTAAAGTGAGACTAGTTCTGACTGAATTTCATACCATATATATAACGTATATACACACATGCACACACACATTCAAGAATAAATGAATATTTTTACCCTTCTGCTTTTAGTCTCTTTTCTGTCCTTTGTTCATTTATATGCATGAATTTGAGCTGGATCTCCAGAAATATCATACTCATTTTGTCAGCTGAATATTACTAAGCTGCCAGTGTTTTCTGTATGTGTACGTTTTTTCCCATGAGATAGAATAAAGTTAAAATTACGATATCACATAATGTACCAACAAAGTGACCAAGGTCTCACAACTATATCTATATCCCACATTTCTTTATACAAAAATTCAATAATATATTTTCACTTAAGCAAAGTTTAATAGAGAATGAAAACAAAATACACTGCATTGTCCTAGTGTCACTGAACTACACAGAAATTACCATAATGTACCATATTGTGTTAAGCCTTTTTTTCCATACTCATTGATTCATTTTTAATGGGTAAAAGAGAATGAAAAAAAACTTTTCCATTACCTCACTAATATAACCACCATGCATTTGCAATGGCTTCAAGCTAAAAGCACTAAAATTATGACCAACATACACAGTTATGTGTGGCCAAATTGCTTGAGATATCTGTTATATGTCATTTTTTATGTTTCTTTATGTAGATCTGACTTTCAAACAATAGGGCAATAAGAATTATTCTAAAGATTACCAGTTTTGTTTCCTAAACAAATTCAGGGTTAGGCTAAAGTTTTTACTTTCTCAATTGCCCTTTGAGAGTACAGAAATCCATTTAATTTGCTATTTCTCAAGTGTTGATTCTTAGGAGAAAAAATTGCCATCCTGATGAATCATTTGCACCAATACCGGCAGGCTAGGATCAGGTGTAGTTCCATCTGGGCCTATATCAGTTCCTCAGTATCTCCTTCCATTCTTCTGTTCTTTGTGTGTTAGCATCTTCTTCAAGCTGTTTTCCACAATTTTTGGAAGGTGGACACTAGCAGCCAATGAAGGCAATATGGTTCATATTCAGAGAGAGCAGTATTAATTCCTACCATCAAGACAGTCCTGAAATTCACACTGACTGGATGGTCCCTGAATGGATCCCCATGATCAGGTACCTGTAATGTGCTGATTACCAGCCCTGGATTATCTGAACCTTTGACCACTGAGTTAGACAGGAATGTTCCTACTGGCTCAGGTAAAGGACTCACCCCCAGCAAAGTGTTGAGCTAATCCCACCAAATGAAATCCTGTTACTTAGTGGGACAGGAATAGAATGGATGTTGATGAGAAAACACACAAGCCTTCAGGTTCCCCAGAAGCAGATTCTCAGAGTGGGGTTCGTTTATTAGCATCTCTAATAAACTATCTTTATTAGAGAGTTCCCCTGGGATCAACACCTGTAAAGGAAGGGGAGGGAAGCAGGAGAGGGCAGAGCAACAGGGCTAATGACAGGGTTTGCTGACCCCATGAAGAGTTCTGAAGCCAGAGTGGTCCTTCAGTGGGTCAAGAGGGCCTGGCCTTTATTCTTGTATGTAGATCAGCCACAGGATGTGGCTGCCCAGGGAAAGGGGCATGACTTTAGTGGTTCTTAGCAAGTGAGGCAATTCCTGAAGGACTGAAAGCACACCCGGGTGCTGGGGCAACAAGTCCTTCACTAAAGGGACATGTGGGCACATATCCCAAGATCCGCAGCATTCAACACATCCCCTGGAAAGTAACATGTGAAACTCCACACATGAATATACTGCATGTATTGGCTGAACCCTGAAAACTCATAATTTTTGAAGTTGACAATGGAGCTCAAGGACTGGTTTGATTAATTCTGTGCTCTTCCAACTGATCAGAGCTTGACTGATGCAAAATGTAACCTTCTCCCTTACTTGTCCAATCATTCCATATCAATCTCAAACCCTGAAGACGCAAAACACAGAGTCAAAACTGATATTAGAAATATCAGTCCAACCTACTTCACATTTTAGTTTTATAAACCAAACATGAATTTGTGGGTTACTAGCAAAGTTATGCAGCATCATAAAATCACCCTCCTCTGAACTCATAAAATGAACAAAAAATGGCATTAAATGAAGAAAGAAGAAAAAAAAAATTATTTTACAAGGAGCAACCCAATAAGAAAATGAGAACAAAGTGAAGCCATAAACCTCAAAAAGCAAAATTAAAGAAAGAAACAGAGGACTCTAATGTGACAGATGGTGGGGTGTGGGCCCCTAAGTCAGCTCCCTTGCTCCCACAATCAACACTAAAAAGAGAAACGACTACAAAATCCTCACTAAAGTCTTCCATTTAGAAAATTATAGACTGAGGAGAACCAGGCAGCCCCTTTAATGTTTTTTTCTTATTCTACTATTCTGTATAATTTGAATTTTTATAATGAATTAGCAAATATTATTTTATTTAAATGATGATTATTTATGTAAACAATCAAAATAAGATGTAAAAAACATACCCCATATATCTCATAAACAGTACCTACTTAAAATTGTCAGCACAATACATGAGAACCTGGGAGCTGATCTTGGCCAATTTGTTCAATTTGCTTCAACAGATACAGTTTTAAAAAAAGTAACAGAAATTGTATTAGTTTTCTGCACAAGTTTGTTCTCAGTAAATGAAAATACCTTTTGTGCATCACCTTATTATTTTGTCTTATTTTATTTCAGCAGTATATTATGCACTGAAATAAACTTTCTTTCTCAAGATCTTTATGTTATACCTTTTTTTCTATAGTTTTTTTCGTCTGGATAGTATTAGTGACAAATAATAATATACTTATTTGTTCAATTTTCACTGCCATGTAGTCTTACTCTCTCAATCTCGTATAGTGTGTGAACATCACTCACTCTCATCCTTCATCTTTAAATTTTGCCTTGCATTGTACACAGCATTGTGGGAAATTCCCACAGTAGTGCCTATTCCCGGTAAGCTCAGAACAGGCTCCAAAAGCTACTGTGTCACCAATAACAGATGCTTCACAGGGAACTGCTAGCTGGGATCTTCCCCAAAGGTACCCCCTGAGGACCCATTAGGTACTACAAAAGCCCAACTCTAATGGCTCAAAACAATGGTCCTAAGAAGCCTGCCAAGTCCTATTCAAGTGATATGGGAATATTTAGGTTCAACAGATGATTCTCTTCCCTCCTCTCTTTCTCTTCCCTCAATCACATTTCTAAGTGGTTGAACTTAAAAATAAGGGGGTATGAGGGGGTGGGTGTGAAAAGGAAAAGAAAACATGGCTAAAAGAGAAAGAAGAATGTTTATAGCATCCTGGAAGACCACTCTATGTCAAGGCCATCCCATGGTCATCACTGACTGTGTACGTAGGTGCCAGGAGACTGATGCTGAAGAGGCAGCTGTACCATGAACTCCTTCTGTACTTTAACAATGCTCTTGACCTCTTTATACCTCACTTTCCTTATCTGTACATTGCTGACAAATAAGAACCTGTCTGTCTTAGGGTTAATAAGAGAACTGAGTATGCGAAAGCACTTTATAAATGATAACATGCTATAAAAACACAAATGCAACAGGATGTTCCAGTTGTACCTGGCCTGAACTAATTTAGAATCACTTTGCCTAATCAGTGGGATGATGACTACTCCAGAAATCTATCTACATGTGCAGTGGCTGGGCAGGAGGTATTTTATTTTCAGGCTAAAGGAGGAGGGGCAGAGGGAGAGAAGAAGAGTGAGAGAGAGAGAGAGAGAAAGAAAGAGGGAGAGGGAGAGACAGAGAGAGACAGATCCAGAAGTAGTGTTAGTCTGGGAGGAGCAAGTGAAAACAGGGACTTGAGAGGATCCTTTTCCACTCAGTGTAAAAAGCTTTCTATAACCAATGAGGGTAGCAATTAAAGCAAATACTGAAGAAGGTGTTTATATGAAATTCTGTATGTCTTTAAGTGCTAGCATGGTTTCTTGGCTCAAACAACAAAATGTGACAGAATTCAGGAGCAGGCTCGCTCTCTGTTTCCCCAACCACCAGAGATCCCACAGGTACTGAGGGCCAAATTTGGCCAGCAGGGAAGACTGGCTGAGCCTAATGAGAAAGCCAGCCAGATGACGTCACCCGGAAAACACACAGTCCCATGCAGGCCACTAGTGGAAGTGGCAACCCACCTGCAAGTGAACTGCAGAAAGCAGACTTCCTCAGGGAGGCTGGATTGAAAAGTAGAAACAGACTTGCTTCTGAGCATATAAAAATCTTTCTGGGGCCAGAGGTCTTACATTAGCAGGTGTCTAAAACTAACAATACTTAGGTATGGATTGTAATGTTTGTGCCCTCAGGTGGCTGAGGCTTGATCATTTAATTAGAACAGCATATGTGAATAGTACCTCTATAACAGGATTTCCATGTCATTTTCTCACAGATGGATTAAATCTTTATTTTATGGATTTAGTCTCTTATGGAAAATAGAAGATCTACAACATGACTGAATCTGTGTAAAGAATGACATATTTCACTGTACCCTGGCACATACAGTACAACTGAAATTATGCCCTGCAATCCAAGCTCCTAAAGCAAAGGTTTTCAAATTTTGAAAACACGAAACCCTTTCTTCAAATGAAATCTTGTACTAAATCCCAATATGAATCTCTATTGAAAGCTAATGTATGGGCAAAGAAAATATCATTACCTTTAAATGTGACACTAGAATTTTTTTATGCAGAAAAGTGTTCTGTTGAGAAATAAACTATGGAAAGTGTTGGGAAGTTCTCTGCTTCTCTTGCTCCTACAGAAGCTTTATGTGTTGGCTGGAGTCAAGCATAAGCTTAAGCAAGGAGAGAGGAAGTTTTGCTCCTAGGACAGCTGGGAAGAAAAAAACAGGAGGGAGCCCTACTGAAGTCATAAACGGTTGGGTTCTGTGATTTTTTTTTTTTTTAATGTGTAAATCAGGGAAGCTTATTGCTCCTTGGAGATCAGAAAAAGCGTGTAAGTACCCAAGAGTCAAGAGATAGAAATGGCCCTGAGAATTTTCAAATATACTTAACAGGTATTATATGACCAGAAACTTTTTTTTTTTTGAGACAGACTCACTCTGTTGCCCGGGCTAGAGTGAGTGCCGTGGCATCAGCCTAGCTCACAGCAACCTCAAACTCCTGGGCTCAAGCAATCCTCCTGCCTCAGCCTCCCGAGTAGCTGGGACTACAGGCATGCACCACCATGCCCGGCTAATTTTTTCTATATATACATTTTAGTTGGCCAGATAATTTCTTTCTATTTTTAGTAGAGACGGGGTCTTGCTCTTGCTCAGGCTGGTCTCGAACTCCTGAGCTCGAGCGATCCACCCGCCTCGGCCTCCCAGAGTGCTAGGATTACAGGTGTGAGCCACCACGCCCGGCCGACCAGAAACTTTTGACTCGGTGTGGGCTTGAGACAATTTTACCTAGTGTTTGAGTGGAAGGTAGTCTTGAGCTAACAGCCAAAGCGCATCAATGAAAGCTGATATCTCTGGTGGAAATGTATGTAGGGCCCCAGGTATCTATTCACTGTTCAGTTTCGGTACACCTGGGTGGCTCCTGAACCATCTTCATAGATTCTTGCAAGGAAAATAGTGTGAAAAACAATAAATTAGATAATCTTTAATGTTCTTTCCAGAAGAAAGAATTGAACTGAGTTTTATAGATTTGGTGTAAGACTTTTATGTTGTGTTCTATTGTGGTTTATGCCAAGTTCAAGGATTGTGCTTTTGAATTGTTCCCACCCCAAACCTCACCCCCATGGACACATTTAAATGAAATAAAATCTGGTATGCCATAAGTCACTTTTCAGCTCCTCCATTGTTTTCAGCCCCGAGACTGAATGCAGGCACATACTACAATTACTAAGAACTATAATGAGCCTAACCCTTTTCCTACAGATGTGCAAACTAGTCTCGGATCAGACATGCAAACTATCTTCATGAAATAAATTTTTCACTCAGTCATCACTTTACTATGTTCAAGATACTATGGGAAAGACAGGAAATGACATAGCTTTACTTTTGATAAGTTTCCAGTCTAATGAGAAAGAAAGGCAAAAAGAGATCTATTACAACACGGTATGATAAGTATTGCAAAACAGGTATAAAAAAGCTATGAAAATACAGTGGAAAAACAGCAAAGTCTGTCTGAAGAAGTTGTCACTTGCCAAAAGCAACTTCCCAGATGAATCCTGAAGAATGAGTGAGAATTAGTCATGCAGAGAAAAGAGGAAAGAGATGATGAAGGATGGAGGGAGGGGTGTGCATTCTGGACAGAAGGACTAGCACAGACAGAGGCATGGAGTAGTGATATAGCCCAGCGTATTAGCCTTTCAGCTGATAACTGCCAGGCTTTCAAATGAGGAAAAATATAAGGCCCACTTGATAAGACTTTATTTTTAGTAATTAAACCAAACTAAAAAATTCCAACTTTTTTGTTGTTAGTTGTTGTTAAATCTTCATATTGATTTCCCCCAGAGAACACAACACAGTCTCATTGCATCTCCCCACTGTACTCCCAGGGACAGCTTTAGAGCTCAGGCAAGTCTCTTATTGAAGTTTTGCCAACTGTTTGGCCAGCAAACCGCAATAGTAGACACGACACCAGGAATTGGACATTGTAAAGTTTTCTGGCTATATTCAAGAGAAATGGCTAAATCAAGTCAGGTTTCAACACGCTTATATAAAATGAGCCTTCAACTATTTAAAATTTCACTCATCATCATAATTATAATTCTGTATGTTTTTGAAGGCTTTATAGTTCAACCCTAACATTTTGCTCAGGGCTGACACTTGGGCTTTCCCTTCAAAACCTCATAAGAACTAGAATCAGGTAAAACCAGTTTAGCATACTTTGTAGAGGGTGAATTACAATCTCCTACACTGTCCCGTACTCCAAACACTTACCCCAAATTGATGGGTGCTGCTGCTGGAATGTCAACATTCTCAGAAATACTGTCAACAAAAGCAGGGCTAGTCTCCAGGATATTCAAAACAAGTAACTCAATAAGTACTATTTTGAAATATGACTTCTTTAGAGCTGATTTTGGAATTATTGACCACATGCAATTTTATTTATCTGAGCACTCTCTAAGAGAAAAACTTTCAGAGTTTTGTGCATGGATAATGTATCATTTTTTTCTTAAATGACAGGCCATGAAAAATTTTGAGGCAGTGGAATTGCCTGGAAAGTCATATAAAAATATAATCATTTGTAACTTTAACAAAGAAAATGAGTATTGGTAAAAACCCACAGGCAATCATGAAATAAAAAACTGGAAGAAGATAGGTATCTCATTTCTGTTCATTTTAAAGTGCCTGTAGAAAGTGCTCCTTTGGAAGATTAAGTAAATTTAAATATATCATCACAGAGGCATAGAATTTTAATGCCAAAAAGGACTTCTGACATCATCTATACCAATCTCTTCATTTTATAGGTGAGTGAGCTCCAGAAAAAAATAACTGGCAAACCTAAATTCACCCAGTATTTTTATTAGGAGGACGGCAATTAGATACCAGAACCTCTGACTACCAGTACTAGATTTTTGACAGACATCATATAGAATAACTTTTGGAAATATTAACCTACATTTTTTTTTACCCATTCTGTCCTTTTAACTAAGACACTCCTCCATTCAGTATGAATGACACGAGTTTATTATACCTTTAAGGAACCAAATTTAAGGGCAGAAAACTTCTCAGATTTTTACTTAAAAGATGTATTCTAAATGAAAGAAAGAATAGATTGCATAATAATATATATTTAGGGAGAAGCTGTTCTTTACTTCCCCATTCCCTCTCCTGTCCCTACGTATACTATAAAGAGAAAAAAAAATCCTTCAAGATCGGGGTGCTGGGCGCGGTGGCTCACGCCTGTAATCCTAGCACTCTGGGAGGCCGAGGCGGGTGGATCGCTCGAGCTCAGGAGTTCGAGACCAGCCTGAGCAAGAGCGAGACCCCGTCTCTACTAAAAATAGAAAGACATTATATGGACAACTAAAAATCTATATGGAAAAAATTAGCCGGGCATGGTGGCGCATGCCTGTAGTCCCAGCTACTCGGGAGGCTGAGGCAGTAGGATCGCTTAAGCCGAGGAGTCTGAGGTTGCTGTGAGCTAAGCTGATGCCACGGCACTCATTCTAGCCTGGGCAACAAAGTGAGACTCTGTCTCAACGAAAAAAAAAAAGATCAGGGGGAAAGGGGAACATTAAAAAGAAGGACAATTAAGAAGCAGACTGTTACCAATGTTTATTCCAAAACAAAGATGATTAATTAGCAGACCAGTTTGGGGATTTTAAAGCAAAGAGGATTCTGTGGCTGTTCGCAAGGAGGCAGTAGCCTTGAAGGAGCTTCCTGAGCTAGAGAGTGAAAAATGGCTGCCTGTAGTACTGGAGGCCAAGAAGGCCTAAGGGCAAAAAGTTAAGTGAGATGGAGATCCCACAGACCCAGAGGTCTCCTGGCAGGACAAGGGAAGGTGTCCACAGAAAGGCAACCAGAAGTCAACCAAGACCCAGCATAATTTACCAGTGCCTTGACTTCCACGAGCACGTCTCCCCGAAATTCATATGTTGAACTCCTAACTCCCAGAACCCCAGAATGTGATTGCATTTGCAGACAAGGTCTTTAAAAAGGTAATTAATTTAAAATGAAGTTTTTAGCATGGGCTCTAATTCAATATGAGTGTTGTCCTTAGAAGAAATTTGGGCAGACATGCATAGAGGGAGAAAGCCTTGTGAACATGAAGACAGCCATCAACAAGGCAAGGAGAGAGGTCTCAGAAGAACCCTACCCTACAAACTTTGATCTCAGATTTCTAGCCTCCAGAACTGCGAAAAAATAAAATTCTGTTGTTTAAGCCACCAGTCTGTTCTACTTTATTATGGTAGCCCTCACAAATTAACAAACCACCCCAGACTTAAATGGCATTCTGGGAAAAAGAGAGCTAGCATATAATTCATTCTCTGAGTGTGGTTAAATCCCCCCAATCTGAAATTCTTGGAAATTAGAAGATTACAATTCTGCCATCAATTGAAATCACAATAGCAATTCAGTGAAGGAATATTAAAAACAAAACAAAAAACTATAGTTCACACAGTCGTGTATTGTAATGATCATTTGAATACTGTATGTTTATTTCATCTATGCAGTAACTCCATGAGAAGTTATTAAATACTTTTTTTTTACAGATATGAGAAATCTGAACCAAAGACCTCTTTCTATTATCATTCTGTGCCTGTGAGGCTTTTAATTCTGCAGGGAATTTACTTTGGATACACTGTTGTAAGCCAAATGTATGAAATACGCAGATATTTATTGAACTACAGAATTTGAAAAACAGCATAGCAATCCTTATTCATAAGGATACTTTCCATACTAGTTAATTGAAAGATTAGTGGCATGGACTGACTTTGTTTAGAAAGCTAAGTGAGTTAATAAACAGGAACAAGGTGTTTTTTTACATTTAAATATTTTTTGGTTATTGGTTTGACTATAGTTCCATTTTTAAATTAGTCATGTATTTGTCAGACATGGAAGGCAATATGAATAAAATTTTGGAGTCACCAAAAATGGAAGATACACTGTTCTGTCACTAGGAAAATGTGTGGCCTTAAGCAGTTTACCCAACTTTTCTAAGCTTTTACTTCCTTGTCCATAAAATGTACATAACAATAGTTAGAAACTCTAACTTATAGGGTTATTGTGAGGATGAAATTGGATGGCCCTGAAAATATACAGTAAATGATTAAGATAAATTAGAAATTAGCTTGAAATGTCAATTGGGACCAGGTTATAGAAAATTTTTCACATCCAAACTGGATTTTGCACTTGATTTTTAGTTAAGAAGATTAACAGAGAAATGTTCTGGCTAAGAGTGCTAGTTTTCTATATGTTGTTATAATTACAGTTTGAGGAAAATTATTCATTGTTAATCTCTTGAGTTCTGTGTACAGTGGGACAAAGTATTGAGACACCTGTCATCATAGCGTAAAACTTAGTCATACAGTCTACCTTCCTTTTCTGGGAAATTATTATCCTTGTTGCAAGTATATATCAAAACATAGTCACCAAAGGAACTTCAGGAATGAATGAATGATTCCCCCACTTGCTGGGACTGCTGATGACAGACATTTGTTAGTTGTCTGCCATTTAGGAGAATTGTCTTTCCTAAAAGAGCTGCTTCACCCAAATTTTGAGCTCCAGAGTTAAATTATACCTAATGATTGATGAAGAGGTCACTTGTGAGCCACTGACAGAAGCAGCAGAAACCAATCTTGATTAATGGATTGGCTCAATGTGTGGGTGCAAGTTGGAAATGGCTGTAGACTGCACTTGAAAGAAGGTAACCTTGAAAGAAGGTGGTGAAGGAAAATCTTTCCAAAGAGTGGAGTTCTAGGCAATAGAGCTGGTTATCCACACTCTGTAGAAAGAGAATAGGCACTAAATCACCAAGTAGATGAAACTATTAACCAGTAACCTCCGCTACCCTCTATCATCAGCCATCTCAGTGCTGCAACAATAGGTGCAAGACTGGAATAGCCATAGTGGCAGAGTGAAGGCTATGCAGGACCAAACAGCATCAGCCCCCATTTATAGCAGAAGACTCAGTACTGCCACTGCCGAATGTTCAACAAGCCAGCAATAGAGAAATAGAGGATGATAATGAGCCCCAAGATAGCACAAAGCATCCTGTTGGTGGCATATTGACTACACTGGACCCCTTCCACCTAGAAAGTGCCAATGACTTATTTTGATAAATTTTATAGTCTCATTATAGGTTTGCATTTTCTAACTGCGGAGTCACACCCATCAGTACTATCTGAAGATCTAAAGATTGTTTAATCCTCCAGCAGCACAGCAGTACTTTATAGCAAAGGAAGTACAGGTGTGAGCAGTGACCATGGGATTCCTTGATTCTATCACATACTACACACCCAGAAGCTTCTGGCCTAACAAAGAGATGGAGAAAGCACAGCTGGAGCATCGGCTTGGACAGGGTCACTTGGGAGGATGGAGAGACATCTTCCAGGATGCAGTTCATGCTCTAATCAGTGACTTCTGTATGGTGCTATGTCTTCAATGTGTGGAATACTTGGACCCAGAATCTACTTGGAAGGGAGAGGAGACACTCTACTAACATCACTGCTAATGAAACTCGTAGGGAATTTCTACTTTTCTTTCCTACAACTCTGGACTGTGACAGTTTAGAAGTCCTGGTTCCCAAAGAGGGAATACTTCAATCAAAGGACACAAAGAGTTCCATCTAAGATCAGTTGCAACTGGGACACGTTGGGTTCCTTATGCCAAGAGAATAAGAATCAAGAAGAGGAGCCACCATATTGGAAGGGATAATTGATCCTGACAGCCAGACAAACCTTCTGTTACACAATGGGGGCAGGGAGAAATATGTTTCAACCAAGGTAATCTACTTGGGCACCTCTTGCATTCCTGTGCACAAATATTATGGTAAATAGAAAAAAGTGCAGCAGCCATGGCTAGAAAGAGCACAGTGTATAGGATTCAGACATCTCAGGGATGGAGGTCTGGGCCATGTCACCAGGTAAGCCACTAAGAGGAGCAGAGATGCTTGCTTAACATCAAAAAATCTAAAAAGGATAGAGCAGGGAAACAGTGAATATCTGCTTTGGGTCCACTAATTGTTCAGGCTTCAAAGCCCACAGAAATCTGAAGGAGTTGCTCCCAGATTTCATACAAAAATGTAACTCTGAGTGGTGCAGGGGTGGACTCTTATGGATGCTGTGACTATCACCTACTCCTCCCTTCTAGAATGAAGGATTTTATCCTTTCACCTGCTGGGAGTGCTTCATGCAGAGATCTCTCCATTGTCAGGCCTATTCAGGAAGTACTTTGTTAAAGAGAGTTACCTCACCCTCAGCCAGCTCATATCTAATGACTAATTAATATGGGAGTATAAAGTCCAAATCCCTCCCCCTAACTCACAGCAACTCTGAAGGACCATCTAAGCTTTGGATCTCTCCGTGGGAATTGCAGAGGCCTTTGTTGGGACTGCAACACAGCTCACTTTCTTCTTCTGCCCAGTCCTGCTTCCTCCCCTTGCTTTCTGTGAGTGTTGGCTCCAGGAGCGCTCCCTAATCAATTTCCTGTATGATAACTATCAACGAATATGCTTCTGGAGACCTCAAATTACACGAAATACTAATGGTGGGACAGAAAAACCTAGCTAGTCTCAAAGAAACAGGAAAAAGGAGGGGAAAAGGGGATGGTGGTGGTGGCTAAAGTTATAAATCTACTAGAATAAGAAGACAGAGTAGCCAAAGAGGTACATCAACCTGGGCTTTATTCTTAAACTTCACAAAATCTAATTCCAATATTTATACCAAAGTGGATTCCATTAAAAATCTAAGATAGAATAGGAAAGAATCAGTGTTTCATTTTCTTCCTACTTGTAATATTGAATAAGAATTTACTGAGAATTTTGGGATAATAATGGAGTTATTCCTCACACCTGATTGCTCATGTAATTTTCTGTTTGGAAGCTCTTTTATAAAACAAAATAAACAAAAAACAACACTAATTCTGTATTGTCCCAACAGGCAATGGAATGCACAATCCAATACTGTGCTATTAGAAAATAATTCGATATAGTTCCAGTCTTCTACCCTAAGTATTTTTTTTTTTAAAAATTAATCATATCTCAAAGCACTATGAAATGCATAAACCCAATAAATTTTCCAATTTCTCTGTAAGTAAAATAATTCCAATGCTCCTACAGAAAACTATCATTTGATGGCTATTAATCTCAGCTAAACATCAACGGACTGAGGTGTAGGAAATTCTAGCTGTCACGAATGTGTTTGCTCATTTCTTCTGAATGCTCTAAAGTATATTTCAGATTGCATTTGGGTTATAATAAAATGAACTGTGAAACATTATAATGGAAAACCAGTTCATTTTCTTCAAAAAGTTTGCTTGTTTGATACACAAAATAGGTATTTTACAATTCAGCTAGTATAGGTTTTGTTGTAAACTGTAGACTAAGAATTTTTAGGAAATATTTTTCTTTTTATTCAAAGATTTGATATTCAAAATTATGTTTTCAAGAAAGCAATACTTTATTTTATTTAAATGTTAATTGGAGCAGAAATTTGTTAAGTAATTGAGGGTTGAATTAGTTCCATATATGAGAATCTGAGAAAAACACCATGTACAATTTGATTTGCATTTCCTTTGGCATGTTAGGAGATGCCATACACAAAATATAATATATAGTATGTGGGAATTTGTATCCATGGGCTTCAAGCCCAGGAACATATTTGTATGTTCCTTTATATTTCTTTTTCTTCCAAAAAAATGATTTTTGAGCAATGGTAGAAACATTGCAAGGGTGATAGAATAATCACACACACATCCTGTATATACATATATATAAAGATTTTTTTACCCTATAAACTTTCATCATAGTATATCAGAAGTAATTAAAGAGGACATTGTATATAAAAATTCTGTATAGGTTAATATTTAATAAAGAGTAGGTAGTGTTATTAAGGCCAAAATGAGGAACATTTTGAAATGCAGAAGATGATTTCTTTTTCTTATGAGAACACACTATATTTAAATGTTTCTTTAAAAAACTGAATTTGGCTACTGAGCTTCTGCTTAGGATTTAGAAAATTGGAAAGAGCAAGACTTCCACCATTTTAATAAAAATAACAGATAACCTCTAGATTCATTTTTCACAAACTTGGTAGAGAGCTGAGGTAACAGGTCAACAAACTAAGCCAAAATATAAGGAAAAGTGGTGCCTCAAACATCTCAACCACACTCACTCACTTTCCTGGGGGACAGCCCTGGGCTACCAGTAAGAATTCAGCTAAAATTTTTAATAAATGTTAACAGCAAGGCATGAGTGACTGAGAGGATATTGAACTCCTAGAAGCTGTGCACAAAGGGAATTTGTACCCACTTATAGCCCTGGATCTCACTAGATAAACAAATAACTGGGAACAGGGGAAAGCCTCCTTGTGGTGCAGGTGTGGGTGAGTGGAGAAGCAGCCACTGTGGGAAAGGCATAAGGCCCTGCCAGACCTTTGTCTATATCTGTTCTAGAACAAAATCCGTTAACCACTAGGACAAGGGCAAAAGTCACTGTTTCCCTTAGGCCCCTGGTGAAAGCCCATTGCAGTTAGGGGAAGAGAAGAGTAAAATCCCCTGTATTCCTATGGGAGAAGCAGGAATATATGTTAGGTCAAGACTTGCAGCTTGGGAAGGGCAGAATCCCTGAGAAGGCCCACCCTCAAGACCCAGAGACAAAGTGCCTGATTTTCAAGCTAATCAGAATGACTGAGAACAACCTCCTGCCAGCACCACACACACAAACTTCCCATCACCAACTTAACAAGGGTCAGGTGTTAAGTAACAGTGGTTCACTACTGGGAGAGGGGCAAGAGCACGGAGAGGCACAGCACAGAGGGAAGGCTTGAAGCTGTGGGTGGAAGAGACATTAAGAAAATACCTCAGGCAAACAGCACCCGCTTCAAACATAAGGTAATGCTAGAAGAATTTGAAGTGTGTTGTGCACTGAGGATAACTATAGAAACAACAAAACCCAAACACAGCTTGACAGCTGATTAGATTTACTGAACAGTCCAATAAAGGTCCAAAGAAAAGCAGTGCCCCTATCTAGGCAAATAAATTATTTACATCAGCCTCTCTACTGTCCTACACAAAATGTCTAGTTTCAACAAAAAAATTACAAGATAAGAAGAAAAATAAAAACACACTGTTGAGAGACAAAGTAAACAGTAGAACTGGATTCAGCTAAGATATAGACGTTAGAATTATTAAACACAGAATTCAAAATAGTTGTTAATAGACTAAGGCCTCTAGCAGAAAAGGTCGACAACATGGATGATCAGGTGGGTAATTTCAGCACAGAGATGAAAATTATAAGAAAGGATCAAATGGAAATGCTAGAATAAAAACCAGAGTATGAGAGATGAGGAATGTCTTTGATGAGTTCATCATTAGAACAACATAGTCAAGGAATTAATTAATAAACTTGAAGATGTGTTGATAAATTTACTCTAAATGAAACTCAAAGAGAAAAAAGAATGCAAATAAAAAGAGAATATCCAAGAGCTGTGGGATAATATCAAGTCCTAACAGATATGTGTTAGGAATCTCAGAAGGAGAGAAAGGACAGAACAAGGCAGAAAAAAATATTTTAAAAAATAATGACTGAGAATTTTTCAAAAATTAATGACTGACACTATAGCATAGGCACCAGGATCTCAGAGAATACAAGTAGGATCTGTGTCAAAAGGAGCAAAAAAAAACCACCAACAAAAATATCCAAGTATATCCTGTCCAAACTAAAGACAAAGAAAATCTGAAAAGTAGTAAGAGAAAAAAAAAAAGACATCATATTTAGCATTACAGCAGATCTTAAATCAGAACCTATGCAAAACAGAAGACAAGGAAGTAACATCTTTAAAATGCTGATAAAAAATAATTTTTAATCCAAAAGTCTATACACAATAAAAATATGTTCCAAAATGAAAATAAATAAAAGATTTTCTCAGACAAACAGAAACTGAGTGAAAGTATTGCTGGAACTATCCAGCACTACAAAAATGTTAAAGGAAATTCTTCAGGTAAAGCAATGATACAAATCAAAAACTTTGATCTACACAAAGAAATGCAGAATTATAAAAAATGGAACAAATGATAACTTATTTTTAAAGGGTTTAACAATTGTCTAAAACTAAAATTGTCAACAAGATATATTGAGTTGATAGCATTTTGTAAAACCAATGTATATGACCATAATAGTACAAAGAAAGGGAAGAAGAATTGGGAGTATACTGTTGTAAGGTTCTTCTACACATAAAGCTATATAACATGATTTGAATATACATTCTGATTAAAAATATACATTGTAAACCTGAGGGAAAACACTAAAAATACTTTAAAAATATATAAATAATAAATTAGTGGAAATAAAATGGGATCACAAAAGATAGGGAAATAATCTAAGAGAAGGCAGAAAGATAGATAATGGGAACAAAGAAGAAATGGAACAAATAAGAAATAGCATGATGGAAGGTTTTACTCCAACCACATTAAGAATAACATTAATTACAAATAGTCTAAATGTACCAATTAAGAAAGATAGTATCAGGTTTGATGAGAAAGCAAAATTCATCTACATACTATCTAAAATGAATGCACTTTAAATAAACATAAAGACATAGGCAGGTAAAAAGTAGAAGGGTGAAAAAAATTATACCGTAAAAATACTATCCACAAAAAAGCTGAAAAAGCATTAATAAATTACCTTATATAAAGGGCAGAAATTATAAAATGATAAAGGAAATAAGTCTCAAAGGAGTATAACAGTCCTAAATATGTGTGAACTTAACAGAGCTTCAAAATGTATTAGATGGAAAATAATAGAACTGAATACAGAACTGGATAAATCCACAATTAAAATATTAGACTTCAAACCTCTTCTCTCAGTAGCTGATTAGACAAGAAGTCAGAAAATCAGTAAGAACACAGGTGACCTGAACAACATTATCAACCAAATTATACTAACTCACTTATAAAAAACACTCCCCAAACAATGACATAATGCACATGGAGCATTCACTAAGATAAACTATATTCTAGACCATAAACTCAATTTTAAACAATTATTAAAAGTAGAAATCATACAGAGTATTGTCTTGGGTAATAATTAAATTAAATTTGGAATAAACTATAAAAAGATACCTGGAAAAGCCCCAAATATTTGGAGATTAAATTATATATGTCTAAATATTCCATTTGTCAAAGCAGAAATCACAAGGGAAATTATAAGATAGTTTGAATAGAATGAAAATTAAAATAGAATATTAAAATTGGTGTTAACTAAAGTTATTATGTTACACAAGAAGGATCTAAAATCAGTGACATAAGCTTCCAAATTAAGAAAATAGTAAAAGAGAAAATTTAAATCAAAGGAAGCAGGAGGAAAGAAATAATGAAGATAATATCAGAAATTAATGATACTGAGAAAAGAAAAACAATATAGAAAACCAATAAAACCGAAGGTCATTCTTTGAAGTGATTTGTAGCATCTGTAAACTTTTATCTATATTCATCTGGGGAAAAAAGAGGAAACACAAATTACAAAAAGAAAGAAAAAGGAGATCTCACTACACACCACAGAGATATGAAAGTCATAACAAGAAGACAGTTATTATAAACTATATGCCGTAAATTTGACAACTTAAAAGAAATAGAAAAATTCCTTGAAATCATGGCACAGATAAAACTAACTTTCCACTTCAGCAAATGTGGAACTTCAAGTGAGTGCCAGAATTTGACAATCTGTTACTCTTTTTTGTTGTATTTAAGATCATTGAAGAATAAATAGATAACCTGAATAAGTGGAAAGTTGATGGCAAGAATATTGAAGTAAAGGGCCTGAAGACCACTAACATAACAGCTTAAAAATAAAATAAGCAGAGAAATGTAATAATAGCTACAAGAGGACGTAGAGCCAAGTAAAAGTTCAACACTCAAAGGAGATTTACGGTGCAGTTATATACACAATTAAGTAAAATAATGCACAAGCTTTTATCGCCCCTAATCAAGCTGATGATACTACAGCCCAGTTATTTGTTATTATAGCTATGTATAATAATCAAGAGAGAGAAATTGTGGTTTGATAATACGCATTTAGTTGTTGGACTCCCAAGTTAGCCATAAGAAAATGCAAAAGAGATGACATTGATAGTATAAAGGCTTTGGTGCACAGTAATATTTCATTAAAATAAACACTTTGCTTTTGTTTTTGTTTTGCTCTATTCTGCTTGATGCAAAGGTAACTTAAATGCCTTAGAAATCGGTTGTACACGATCATACACATATCCTACATATGTCTACTGATTTAGATGTAGCAGGTACATATGTTAAAAAGCAAAAATGTACAAAAGAATAAACACACAGTCATATATCTCTTAATGACAGGGAAACATTCTGAGAAATGTGTCATTAGGTGATATTGTCATTGTGGGAGCATCATAGAGTAGACTTGCATAAATCTGCATGGCACAACTTACTACACACCTAGGCTACATGGTATATCCTATCGCTCCTTGGCCACAAACTTGGACAGCGTATTAATGTACTGAATACTGTAAGCAACTGTAACATGATAGTATTTGTTCATCTAAACATATCTAAACATAGAAATGATACAGTAAAAATACAGTATGAAAGACCAAAATGTCACAACTGTATACAGCATTTACCATGAATGGAGCTCGCAGGACTGGCAGTTGCTCTAGGTGAGTTAATGAGTGAGTGGTGAGTGAATGTGAAGGCCTCGAACATTAGTGCACACTACCATAGACTTTATAAGCACTGTATACTTAGGGTAAATTTATACAGTAGTTTTCCTTTATTCAATAATAAATTAACCTTAGTTTGCTATAACTTTTTTATTTTATATACTTTTAAAAATTTTTTGACACTTGTAGTAACACTTAGATTAAAACAGAAACATTATATAGCTACAGAAAAATATTTTTTCTTAATAGCTTTATTTTTTGTGTTTTCTATTTTTTAAATTTTTATTTATTTTTTTAGTTTCTAATAAAAAATTTTAAAAAGACACAAATGCAAACATTAGCCTAGGCCTACAAAGGATCAGGATCATTAGTACCACTGTCTTTCACCTCCACATCTTGTCCCACTGGAAGAACTTGAGGGGCAATAACATACATAGGGCTGTCATCTCCTGGGATAACAATGCCTTCTTTTGGAACATCTCCTCAAGGACCTGCCTAAGGTTGTCTTACAGTTAACTTACCTACTTATTTATTTAAATGTAGAAGGAGTACATTAAAATGACAATAAAAAGTATAGTAAAATAGTTGTTTATTGTCATCAAGTATTATGCACTATACATAACTGTATTGCTATACTTTTATATGACTGGCAGCCAGCACAATAGGTTTGTTTGCACCAGCATCACCACGAACACTAGTAATGCATTGTGCTACAAAACTGCGATAGCTACAACATCACTACATAATAGAAATCAGCTTCCTTATAATCTTATGGAACCACCATCATATGAATGGTGACTAAAAGATCACTATGTGGCACATGGTTATTCATGCATTTTCCAAAGTCATTAGATATTTCATACTAAAAAATAAAAATTTTACAATAGCATCTTGCAGTTTGGTGCATTACACAATATCTGTAGGTAATTCATCACCTGAAAAGTGAAAGTAGAAAAAAAGCACAAAAAGCTACTTGAACAATAAGGAGGGACACGTTAGAAATGAAATCTAAGAATTTGGGAGTACCTAATTCTGTTTAGAATGTTTTGACAAGATACTGGGAGTTTGGGAAGTATGAGCAATTAAACCAGGGAACTAACTGACAGATGTTGCATAGCCTTTCTAAATATTACCTCTAAATCTTTCTTCAAGAAAGAGGATGGCAAAAATTAGAAAGAACACCTTCAAGGACAGTATAGTGAAAAAGAATCTCCAATTGCTACAAAGATAAGTATTTACCCAAGAACTTACTCTTGGAATAGCTATTGTAAATATAACATATATTAATAGATACTTTATGGACAGTAGAAATACAAATTTCCTAACTTTTTAGATAATATGTATTTAAACGAAATTGATAATCCAAAATGTAAGGAACACTTGCTTAAATACCTGAAAGGAAGAAGAAGTGGGTACACTTGAAGTTATTTGCATCCTAAAATATTGCAAATATTTTCAGATTAAAATAATATGCTATATATTATATTAAATCTTAGGAAATTAGGAGAGGAGAATCTTATAAAATATCATCACACTGTCAAAATCAGTCATAGCAAAGATAAAACTAATCTTCCACAGCAGCGAAAGCGGAATTCCAAGAGAATTTCAGAGTTCAGTCTGCAATCTATCACTGTTTCCCTTTGGTACTAAGCAGGAACATGAAGTAGAAACAGACACACACATGCACACACACATTTATTAGAATGTTTTGCTCTTTAAAATCTCAAATTGTGATTCATGGCAGCTGAGTGATTTTATTTCTGAGAGCAATTCAATTTATATTCCATTTGGTAGAATTCCTTTTGAAGTGTTGAAACAAAGCCAGTTTTGGTTTGGATTGCTTCTGAGCAAAGTGAAAGAAATCACAACCATTCATAAAGCATATAACATCAAGAAACAATAAAAAACTCACTATTTTGCAAATTTAAAGATAATTTTTTGCAAACAATCTGTAAAATTGGCTCTGTTGAAAGAACTCTCATATATAGCACATTCATACTATTTTATGAGTTAAGTCTAATCCAGCCAATAATGGTAAAACAGAGATACTATAATTTAATGCTCTATTGTAATGTTGCTGATGAAATATACAAACAGTGACAATGTCCCAAAGGTACATATGTATGAAAGTCATATGTTAATATAGAAAGAGAAATTAAATCTTAAGGTTCATTGTTGTTGAGCCTCAGCACAAATCTTAAGATATACTATGTAATTTCTTAATGGGAAAGGATTGTTTATCATAGTTTTGATTTAAATTTGATATTAACTCTTATACAAACATAAAGGAGAAATACACATTAATCCAAAAACAAACTAAAATATGTCTTTTAACTTAGGTTAAAACATTTATGCCCATTCAAAAGATGAATAAGTTTTGATCTCTAGCATTATTGACATTCATTGTCATTAAATTTCATCATTTTTAGGAAAAACGAAATCCATCAAAGGTAATTAAAAGAATAATATTTTATTCTGTGAGAACAGTGCCATAGGAAGATTATATTTCTATTCTTTTCTTTTCAATGTAAAACAAATATGCAATATTAAGATTAAACCATATTTAATCTTTTGTGCCTTGGAAAGATATGCCTATAAAAAGGGATTTTTTAAAATAACATACTATTGGAGAATGTGTCCTCCAGGAGGTTATAAGGCATTAAGAATTAGACCACATGTCCCCAATTTCTCCCTTTCATGTCACCAGATTAATGGATGCAGATTTAGGAACATTGTTTGTTCATTTGCCACAGCAGATGGGACTTTAGAAGCACAGAATCTGTGTCAGTAAAGATTCTAGGGCATTTTGAAATTGGCAGCCTAGAATTACTATTAATACATTAATAGAATTTCTAGAATTTGTGCTTTTATTTATCTTTCATTTAGCTGAAAACACATGGATTTAGGGTGGGTCTTCAATGTTCTTCAAATTATTGTAAAAATCAATAATGGGCTGATGGGTCAATTGCAGATTTGTTTTTGTTCTTGTGACTTGAGGCTATGCTTGTATTTCTAGAATTGTTTGCTTTTGTTTTAGGGTGTTTCACTCATCTATATCTGAAGGTATTATTCAGTATCATGTAAGCATAATTTTCTTGGTTATATAAATACATATTTGATAAAAGAGCTCTTAATTCTCTATAAAATATGCTGAAATATATTACCAAATACATCTTTATTTGAATTCAGACAGTTTTAAGAGACTTCAAGTATAACTATGTCCATTTGTAAAGATAAGATGAAAAAAATTAGATAAGTAAAATCAAATATTTTTCAGACAAATTCTCTAAACACCAATATATTGCCCAATAAGTAATTAATTCTCTAAACTTCAGTATAAGAACAACACATAAGATTGCACTAAAGAATTTTGTTCAACTAATTTATCAAATAAAATAACATTGAATTTCTTATGCAATAGTCTTTTAGATGCAACAGTATATTAGGTACACAACAGAAAAGTCAGAGGAAATTGTCTATTGTTTTGACTTAGTAAAAGATAAAAATTTATACATTAAATGTAAGAATATTTGCAAATAGCAAATATTTTTTAGTTTTATTTTTTTATCTAGGTTAATTCAATTTAATTTAAAATATAGTAAAGTACTCATTTTATAACTAATTTGTATACTTGCTGAAACCTAAGGCATAATTCTATTGATTAAGTTGCCTAACATCAGACTGAGAAAGACATGCATCCTTGGTTAGATGATAGATATGTTCACTGAAAAACATTTATACATATATGTGTTATATTTATACAGCAGGTCCTCAAATTATGTCATTTCTTTCAATGTCATTATAAAGTTGATGAGAAAAAAATCAATTCCCAGATGGGGTCATTGTGTGGAGTTTGCACATTCTCCCTATTTATAATAAAATTGGTTTCATCATACATTGTTTGACTTAAAGTCTCAGTTTCCAAGAACCTATTGATGAAGTTTAGTGGGACTTGCTGTATATATAAATAGAATATGGCATACAGGGACAAATATTCTAAAATCTGAAAAAAAAAATTTAAATAATTTCAAACTTTCATGTAAAATAGATAATTTTTTGGCTCATAAAATTATCTTCTCTGTATTCTGAGATGCCTCAATGTTCAATAACATTATGTTTAAAAATAAAAACACTTTGGGGAATAAGGCTAAGTATTAATTAATTAATTAAAATTAATGCATGTAATTATATGTGTAAAATTCAGCAATCTCCCTAATTTAAATCAAACATTTTCCGTCAAATGATCTTTTTGTAAGATTAACATGATGATCTCAACTCATTTAGCCTATTTAGATGGCTAATTGGCTAGCTGAGGTAGATTCAGTAACTGTTCAGCAAAATTTCACTCTTACTGAACCATCTTCATGGGACAAATATACTTTTCCACTCCACTGATATTGGGCTAGACAATATGTTATTCTTTTGCCAATGGGATATGGGCAGAAATGGCAATTTATATGACAGTGTGTGTGGCAGTTCTGAGCACTGTCTGTTTCTGCTCACCTATCTGGGAGTTTCTGACCTCCAGCATAAGATGATCAGGCCCTGGGGAGCTGTTGTCCCTCTAGGTGGAAAATAAATGCTCATTACTACATGCTCTGAGATATTTTTCTTGTTGCTTCTTGTATAGCAAATGCTGAATAATATCACCATCCCAAAAGTCTAGTAATAATTAGGATATTACTCAGAATAACAAAATATATAGTACTTACACATTAACTTACATAATATATGAAACCTTTACCATAAAGATTTTTTTTCAACGTAAGAATGAAGATGATGCTCTGAAGAAATGGGGAGCATTGCATACTCTTGATTTAAAATTATAAAGATGTCAATTCAATCCAAATAAATATGTAAATTCAATATAATCCAAATACAAACTTCAGTCAAATATTTTAGGAAACAAGATAAATTTATTACAAACTTCATACAAAGAAATACCTTCCTAGCAATAGGTAAATCAACTCTTAAGAAAGAATAAAGAACAGAAAAATAAATCAGTGGAAGAGAACAGTGTTTAGAGATACATCATTGTATATATAACAACTACTCAATAAACGTGACAGCACATATCAATGCAGGAAGGACATATTATTTAGTAGAATTCTTTTTGGTGAATGTAGGGCTCCCTATATGGGGAAAAATAAAACTGAATTTCAGTCTAACAGAAGGATACATTCTAGGCAGAAGAAATACTGAAGTGAGAATAGTAAAAATATAAGGTTGATAAAAGGAATATAGGTAAATATCTTTATAATTTAGAGGCAAAAAAAGACCTCTTAAAAGAAACTTTAAAAGTATGTGAGGCAAGGATGTTAGCAAAGTGGTGGGGTAGGAGTTTCCAGTGTTTGTTCCCTTGAAGATATATTACATTAAACAGCCATGCACACACAAACATATCTTCATAAGAGCTAAAGAATCCAGATGAGCAATTATAGCACCTGGATGGAGTATAGAAATCAGAAAAGGTGCATTAATGAGGGTAGGCAGGATAGTTTTGCAATACTCATGTTACCCCCCTCTCCCTATCCCACATAGCACAGCATAGTGAGAAATACCCTTTGCATGGAGGAAGGAGAGTAAAGTGAGCTCCCATCTCTATCATAGATCCCAGTATCAGGCCTACTCCAGTGAACCCCAGATTCATGACAGAGCCCATGCACCAAGCTCTGGGCCAATGCAGCACCAGACTAGCCCCCATAGACTGAGCCTGCAGGCCAGCCCCCACAAATACAGGGTCCAGGACAGTACCCATGGACCCAGGCTCCAGTGGGCCCAGGGAATTGGCCCATTCTCGCAGATCCAGAGTATAGGCTCACCCCAATACACCCTAGTGCCAAGCCAATCCCAAATCCCAATATCTAGGCCCACCCCTGAGGACTTAGGACCCAGGCCTGCCCCCACAGACTGAGATTCCAGTGCTGTCCCTGCAGACAAAAGCATCATGTCAATCCCTATGGGCCCAGTTTTCAGGCCCACTTCAGTGGACTCTGATGCCAGGCCAGCATCTTTTTGGATCCAGAACTCAAGCCTGCACCCAAGGACCCACAATTCAAACCTAATTCATAGATGCAGATATCAGACCAATCCATGTGAACCCAAGCTCCAGGCCCACCCCCATTGTCCCAGGCACAAGGCCCACTCCTGAAGACCAAAGCAACAAGCTGGCCCCAACAGATCCTGGCACCAGGCTCACCTACTCCCTCACCTGGGTACCAGGCCAGCCCACCTGAAAACCCCAGCAGCAAGCCCAATCATAGATATCAGCAACTGGTCCACCCAGAACCTCTGGACAAGATGTCTGCTGAAGGATCTTACCTGCCAAAGCCAATATTTAAAACCTGGAAGAAATGCCTACTCCTTGAAATGTGTGGCACCAACACAAGGCCACAAGGATCACTAATAATCAGGGAAACAAGAAATTACCAAAGGAAAATGCAAAGCACCAGTAACCAAACCTAAAGATATGGAAATATATAAACTGCCTAACAAAGAATTCAAACTAGGGGTATCTGTTCAAGAAAAGACCATGAAAAAAATGAATAGACCAAGGAAAGAATGGGTCAAGATACTTGTAATGTCTCACACAGGAAAAGAATTAGTCTCTTTTATACTCCTTTTATACAAGGAATTTCCCAAAAATAACAAGAAGAGGACAGCAATCCTAATTGAAAAGTGGCAACAACTATGAACTGGTTAATTTATAATCAAAGAAACACAAAGGCCAAGATGCACAAAAGTGCAGTTCAAAATTAATTGTAATCAGGATAAAAGGATATTAAAAAAAGATTTCATTTTGAACTATTATAAAGAAAAATTAGATGAATAACTGCAGTTTTTTGGAAAGATGTGGTGATATAAGAACCTGTACATTGCTAATGGAAGGATGGACTTGGTACAACTACACTGAAGAGACACCTGTCATTACATAGGTAAATAAGATACAGGCATAACCAATGATAGAGTTATTCTGCTCCTATAAACCCAAAGAAATTCTCATAGAAGTAGGTAAAGAGAATTTTCTAGGATATTTATCAAGCCATTATGTGTAGCATCTGGGATTTGGAGGCAACCTGGGTTTCCATCACCATGAGAATAAATAGGTAAAATGTGTGGATGAACACAGTTTATACAACATATAGAAGTAATACATAGATATATACATTGTGACATAGATGGATACCAAATACATCATATTTGTTTGAAACAAAGAGATATATTTTACAATAACATTTAAATAAATTACAATATAATACCTGCACACAAAACACATTTGTTAAGAGCACACATTAAGAAAAGATGCAAATTAAACACAACAAAATGGTTGTTTTTCCAGTTACCTTGATGAGTAACAAACTACTTCAAAACTTGGTGGCTAAAACAATAACAATCATTCTGCTCACAAATCCTTGAGTCAAGAATCATTGGTTACTTGGTACCTACAGAGGTTATTGCATGTATTATAGTGGTAGCTGAGTTGGTCTGCAGTGCTTACAACCTCTCAGGTTTATGTCTGGCACTTTGGCACGGACACTAGAAGTCTTGACTCACCTGGGACCCTCTCCCTCTTCCTTGTATCTGAAGGGCCTGTTTATATGGTTTCTTCATAAAGGTACTTAAATCATGGGAGCAAAACAGAAATTGCCAGTACTCTTAAAGGCTAGTACAGAACTTACATAGTATCACTTCCCTAATATTTGGAATCACATAGTAAGGTAAGGGGAAGCAGACCCCATGTTTTGATGAGACAGATACCCAAGTATTTACAGTCATCTTTATTCAGCCATTGTTACCTATAGAGGAAGAGAAATGAGAGTAGGATATGGGGAGAAAAGGAAATACATAGATTACATAAAAGATGATCTAGAAAATAACAATGATGATGACAATATCCCATGAACTGAGGAGTATATACTTGATATGAAAAAATCATATTCAGATTTTAAAAGATGAAGAATCCCAAAATACTGTGTCTGCCTTTAGTCTAATAATTTCTTTAGACCCAATATCTCCTGCCTAAGTGATATGACCAATATTTCCACGTTACTATTATATATTTTAGTTGCATAGTATCAATTAGGATAATTAGGATGACAATGCCTACTTAAGTTTTCCATATTAGAACAAATATTGCAAAATGTTAACATGTTAAATCTGGGTTTTGTTTATATGGGTATCTGCTATATGATTTTAATAGTTTCCTGTGAATTCAAAATATGTCATAATTTAAAAAAAATCTACCACTATCAAATATTCACCTGGCAAAAAATTAAATACCAACATTTTGAATAAGTAAGCAACCTCAAAATTCTGAGGGAAGAATGGTTAATCCAGTTTAAATTGTCTCTAAAAATAAATAGAGACACAGCTGCATTTTATAAACAAAAGCAATTTGCACCCTCAGCTTAACATGGAATGCAAACACATACCATTGTTTTGGGTTTTGGAGGGTTGTTTTTTTCTTTTTTTGAGAAAAAAGCATAATTCATTTTTTCAGAAGAAGATTACAGTTTATAGATTATACTATAAAACATGAATTCATCACTGAATCTAGAATTTTACATTTAAATGTTAAAAAATCATAACAAAGGTTTGAAGAAGGCATTACAATGATAGACCTTTACAAATAAATCAGTATATATGTATTCAATACCTACTACACTCAGAGCAATTTAAAAGTCTCTGGAACCTATACTCAACTAATAATAGGTTATTAGGGAATTTATTTAACCTTTCCATAATAAGGGTTGAACTAAAATCTCCTAAGGTTTTTTCCATAAAATTTCATCTTTAGTTAAAAAATTGGCAGAACAAAAACTTAAAAGTAGTATATAATAGAGTCACAGATTAGGTCAATAAATGTGTATTATCCCAAAGGAGGCTGATGTTGAAGCAGGAGACATAGGAAAGAGGGAATGAAATTGACCTAGAGCTTGAAGAATAGTGTATTGGAATAGGTACAGAGGACAGAGAAGCACTTAAATAAACATCATGACATAAGGCTAAGGAATCAGGAATGAAGAGCTGCCTGTGGAAGAGACAATAAATTATCAACAATTTTTAGTAGGCAGAGTTGCAACTTGTGGCTGTATTCTACTATTGAGTTTTGTTTGGCAAGCAGAGTGTTTTTCATTTAATTGATAGCTGTCCACATTAAAAAATAAAATTAAAAAATGGAAACTTTACCTAGATCTGCAAGTATCTGGCAAAATTTGCCCCCATTCTTTTTTGTTTGTTTGTTTGTTTGTTTTTTTAAAAACCACCTGTTTTTATTTAGTATGGTAAGTAATAAACAAAAAAAATGTGGATAATGTAAAAGGAGGGAGAGAGAACAAAGAACATTATTCAACTAGAGATTGGTTCCAGGCAAGGATAAAAATTAAATGTTAAATTATTATTTCCATTTATAGATATTAGCATAAGATCTTTGAGCTGAGAAGGACCATAAATTTAATTCAAGTAATTGTATTGTGGTGGGAAATGGGCACAGATTCTGGAGAAAAACGAAATTAAAAACAACTTGAGTTGAATCCTGGTTTGACAAGGTGGTTAGGTGATCTTGGGGAAATTATTTAATGGGTTGAATTTGCCTCATCACTGTACAGATGAGAAATCTGTGGCCCAGAAAATTTAAAAGAATTTTCCTTGATCACGTGGTAGTTTAGCTGTAGACTATGGACAAAACCTATTGGTAGATTTCTTTTTATTCTCAATTAGTCCAAGGTACTTTCTACAATACTATTCCATTTCAAAATGCCTGCCAAGAGGGTGATCCTTTTTAATACTGACATTCATAATATGACCATGGCCTTACTCTTTATCTGGCAAGAAATATATATTTTATTTTTTATTTTTTTATTTTTATTTTTTTGGGCTAGTCTTATTTTTTATTTTTGCTGCAACATATTCATGTTGTTATTTAAATTTACATTGATAATATAGATGGTCACTTGCCATCTCATACTTACAAAGTAGGTTTTGTTTTATTTGACATATTTTTGCCATGCCCTTAGTTTTTCTGCTTTTTATTTATTTATTTATTTATTTTTATTTCAGCTCATTATGGGGGTACAAAAGTTCAGGTTATATATATTGCCCATGCCCCCCCCCAACCCCCCGAGTCTGAGCTACATGACAAAAATCAGCTGGAGCTGATCAGAGGTTGTCCACTTTCAGAAAGGGACATCCACTCTGTAGTTATACACAGACCCCACTCATTCCTATCACACTTCATCAGTTTTACCAATCTATATTCCCTGATGATTCCCATAGTCATTTCAGTATATCAAAGCCACAGAATAGGTCCCTTTTTAAGAAGTTTGAGGAATTATAATTAGCAGGGTATAAAATTTGAATTTCATCCTATTAGATTTTACTAGAAACAGTTTTGATAAGAGGATTTATGAAATACATTTTTAATATTAAAAATAGTTCCAATTAAGTGAGTGAAGATGCTAAAATCAAAGACAACTTGCCTCAGGAATTGGAAAAAGATGAAATTAAGAGCTCAAGTAGGCACTTGATTTTAGAGGAATACTACTTTCTCAGAGGTGGGAGAAAAGTATAATAAAATAGGGTAACAAAAGGCAAATGCAGAGTTTTGAGTTGACGCTGAATATAGTAGTAGATATAAAGATTTTTTCAACTTATAGTCCTGGGTTTGATTGAGATTGGGCTCTAACTCATACTGTTTTTATGATTACTGGCATGCCGCTGTCATCTGTTAACTCCCCAAAAGACCACCAGCAAAACTAAGGCTATTTGACTTATTTCAGCATGAGGGGGTACCACCTGGACAGCCTCTTAGAAGTGTTTCAGTATGGAACACTAAGACCTAGCCTGTGTGATTTTAAGGTGAGCCTTAGGAGGTGAGAACTGGTTAGGCTTGGGTAGAGTTTATAAATTAATAGCTCTGGATTGGTAGGCACAGGAAGTAAGAGTTTTTGAAGCAAGTCTCGATACTAAAGTTGCTATCTTGATAAGAAAGATGTTTAATTGGTTCATAGTTTTTTCTTCCAGGAGCAAGTATCTCCTAGAATAAGCACCTCAGTTATTTTTGCTTGGTGACAGCATTGTTAACATAGGGGTAGGAAAATATGTTCCTGATATTGTTTAAAATGGAGACAGAAAAGTATATTCAGTCCCTGTATGGTGTCAGTTCTCACCACACAAACCATTAGAACTTCATTTCTCTCATATATATATATATAAAATGGTGATAATGTCTTCAGAGAGGGCCTACCAGGCCACTTCAATATAAAATAAATTCTTATTTTTCTGTTTGTTTCCTTTATGGCTGCAGTCCCCAGGCCGCTGACTGGTACCGCACAGCAGGAGGTCAGCAGCAGGCTAACAAGGGAAGTTTCATCTGTATTTACAGCAGCTCCCCATCGCTCATATCACTGCATAAGCTCCGCCTCCTGTCAGATCAGCAGAGGCATTAGATTCTTACAGAAGCGTGAACCCTACTGTAAACTGTGAATGCAAGAGATCTAGGTTGTGCACTTCTTATGAGAATCTAAGGCCTAATGATCTGAGGAGGAGCTGAGGCCGTAATGCTAGTGCTGGGGAGCAGCTTCAAATGCAGGTTATAATCAGCAGAGAGGTTTGACTGCACAATAAATGTAACGTGCTTGAATCATCCCCAAACCATCCTCCCTGCCCCTGACTCCCAACCCCTATCCCCCAGCCCCTAGAGTCCATGGAAAAATTGTCTTCCATGAAACTGGTCCCTCATGCTAAAAACATTGGGGACCACTGTATAATGGTACTAGGTCCTTTGTCATTATTAATTAGTGCTTTTGTTTGTTTATTTATAAAACTTTCTTCTTCATTGGACTATAATCTCCATGAAGAGTCCATATCACTCTTATTAATATTTTTTAATCTTTAAAATTTAGCACAATGTCGAAAACATAGTAGAAATTCATTGTGTTGAATTAATGAATTAAGAAAAGAAAGAACATCCATCAGATTGACATTAGAGGTTTAGAGGGTTTCAGGAGAGATGTGAGATTCACCAAAAAAAAAACAAGGTGGGGGTGTTATAGAGTATTTGATTTACTCGAACATATTGAAAAAATATTTATACTTTGAGAAAGTGTTTGAGATGATTTAGTGATAGATATAAAGAAAACAAGTAAAAAAGTCAAAAATTGATTCCCATAAACTCAAGGAAAAGTAAAAATTTTGTATAAGAATAGAAAAACAATCAATACATGGCTCAGCTTTGAATCATATTTATAGAGGCCTAATAATGTAAATAAACAGGCCTTTATAATGTAATAATTACATTTATGTTCCATGTAAATGTAAATAAAATTGTAAATATTGAATTGATAATCAAAAATAATAAAAAAACCGTGTTGAGATGGGAAAGGGCAATTGGCAGGATACGATTGTAAGAGTACTAAATTTCTATCTCCTATAGGAAAACTCAAAAGTTAATATACACAACTAATTTTTACAAATCAACAGAAAACACATTACTCAGGAATTCACAGCAAATCTGGAAAGAAAAAGAGTCAAATGTGGTTACCTCCAGGAAATGAAGGGGGGTATGGGGAGGAAGAGTGGAGAACAAGGGAACAAATAGCTTTTGTGTATTACTGGAAGCTTTACAGAAGTATTGCCATTTAGAAATCATTTATATACATAACTAATAAAATATTAAAGTCACATCAAAACTTTTAAAACATATTATATAATCACTTACACATGTATTTTGGCCAAAAGATCTTCTTAACTTCCCACTACTATGTGAGCAAATATAAATCTGAAAAGGTCTGTTTTACTTTCCCAATATCCAACCCCACAGACCATCAGTTATTGCCGTCCCTCTCCAAACACACCATGCTCTTTCATGATTTCCTACTGCTAATAACATGCTTTTCCTCTCTTGTGCTCTACCCTAATGCACCCAGCTGAACAACTCCTACTCAGTTGTGAAGACCCAGCCTAGAAGCTACTTCTTAATGATTCCCTTCCGTTCTCCCTATCAACTGCTTGTGTCAAGGAGATGATAAATGCAAATTTATCACCGCTATGGGACAAACAATGCAAATGGCATTCCTAGTGACAGATTGAAAACACCCTTTTTGTTGATAAAATCAGTAATTTTTTTTTTAAATAAAGGAACTGAGTTTTGTTTGCTAAGACTTAAAAGAATTCTCATTTCCTGAATATTTCAATTTTAATTTTTTTTTTTACTTTCCCACTTGAATGTATTCCATACTAGGGATAATTCCTTTCATTGATCACAGCCTAATTATCTTATTTAGAAGCACATTTATCATGATAACTAAAAAAAATGTTATTTAAAATTCAGCCTATTTTCATCCTTAGCCTGCTGATTCTGAATGTTAATGTACTTCATTGGGTCCTCCAAATGACTTTGTTTTAGTAATGTATTGATGACAGCTATTTGCTGGTTCAAATTTAAATTTTCTTTGCCTGGGCTATTTAAATTATAATTGGCACTGACAGCCAGTGGTCACAAAGAGACCATAGTTACAGAATGAGTATTCTTAGCAACAGAAAAATAAGGGGGAAAAAAAATCATTACAGCAGAAACACCAGGGAACAGACTTAATATGGTCTAATGAACATCTAGAATATGCATTTAACACAACAAAAATTATATCTTGTCTCAATAACTGTAGTCATCAATCTCGTTACTCCTACTGGTAAGATGAAGGTTTAAAACTGCAATAATAATAGCAAACTCTGAGATGTAATTCTCATTTGTGATTATCTAAACATGGTTTATTGTTTTTGTTTTTGTTCATATGGATTTTGGCAACACTCACGAAGCAACTACACTGCTCTCAATATTTTATATAAAATAAACTTCTGCTATTGCAATAGAAACTATCAAGCTTTCTGTTTCCTCTGTCTTTGCCACATATATTTATGTTATGCCATTGGTCATTGCAGCACTAAAGAATCTGCTATATCTTCGTATAGCCAATCAGCTATATAGCATCAAAATTGCTCTTTTCACTTTCAAGTGATTCAGATAAATTTAATGGTCACTACCCATTGAGATAAAAATCCTTTAACTCTTGTGAAAATAAAATTTAAAAAACTCTGATGAGTGTTTGGGCCACAGTTATGCCTCTTAATTACAAACTATTAAACAACTCTCCCAGTTCCATGTTCTCAGTTGCCAAAACACACCTCTCTCCTTGTCCGTGCTTTTGCCGACTCCAAATTACACATCAATTCCACTGAGAATTCACCATATTTGCATTCAGAGTGAAGACAGACATATCTTAGCAAAATAAACCTATCAAACTCCTAATAGAGAACAGATTCTTATTAGTAGTACCCTGCAATGTCTAGTACAATGCAATAAATACCTGATAATAACTGTGGTAGCAGGTATCTGAAACATTACTGTAAGATGCATCAGTTAATAAGCATTTGGGGAATTGTTAAAATGATATTTTACAAGTAGGCATTTTTGTTTATTATTTTTTAAATAAATTCTATATTGAGAGGCATGGGCATTTCTAAGGTCAATTCCTTTTAGAGTGAAATCACAATAAAGATTTTTGAATATAGGCCTAATTATAAAGCCGTATCAGTAGGAATGTGGAAGGTATGTTTGACCAAAGACATCAACCAGGAGGTCATTTTAGAAGGCCAGGACTGAACTGACCTCTGTTTCTAGGACATAAGGTAAAGATTCTTGAGAGAGAGGCATACCCAGAGGTCATCTGCTTACAGATGTGAACATTAAGCTCTGGAAATAGTTAACCTGAAAGAAAGAGGAAGACCTATTGAATGCCTAAATTTAGTGTCTGAAGCAGTTCCTCACCTCCATCTAAACTTAAGCAGCCCCTAGTAATTGCCTGTTTAGTCCCCTACAGCCTTTCTAGGCCCCTGCACTTCAATAAATGCTTGAAAGAAGACTGGGTTGATCTCCTTCCAAAGGATATGTTCGCAAAGACTCCCTGTTCTCAGGTTTATATACTGAATATTAAAGGAACATGAATTCTTCATCTTGGTTAAGATAACAAGTCAGTTTATATTATTGTGTTTCCTTTTAGTTAGCATTTTTAAGGCCCTAAAAGCTACTATTGCCATACATATGAAAATGGTGTTTTGAACTCTGTCTTTACATGAGATTTTAAATGATTAAGACACTATTTTGGGGCCGGGCGCGGTGGCTCACGCCTGTAATCCTAGCACTCTGGGAGGCCGAGACGGGTGGATCCCTTGAGGTCAGGAGTTCGAGACCAGCCTGAGCAAGAGCGAGACCCCATTTCTACTAAAAATAGAAAGAAAATTATCTGGCCAACTAAAATATATATAGAAAAAAAAATTAGCCGGGCATGGTGGCATATGCTTGTAGTCCCAGCTACTTGGGAGGCTGAGGCAGGAGGATCGCTTAAGCCCAGGAGTTTGAGGTTGCTGTGAGCTAGGCTGATGCCATGGCACTCACTCTAGCCCGGGCAACAAAGCAAGACTCTGTCTCAAAAAAAAAAAAAAAAAAAAAAAAAAAAGACACTATTTTGGCATTATAAATTCACTCCCTCTTAATAATATACTATTAGTATGTTTTGCTTCTATAAAAGCATCATTAGGTCAATATACAATTATGTGAGAAGTTTAAGGGATATGGTACAGTAACTATAACATTTCAAACTTCAATTCTTTTTGGTGGGGCAAAATGAACAAAATTGGCAGCAGTATAGTTTTATGTTTAGATATATTCTAAAATGCAAAGGCATAAATAAAATAATTTCACTACAACAAGAAATGAAAAAACCATAGCTTTCAGAAGTCTGGGAATACACTCAAAGGGATAGCTGTCTCCTTAACTGCCCATGTTAATGATAATATAGTCAGAAAATTTTCCAAGGAATTTATTACACTAAAATGTTATCCTTCTTTCTTCTTTTGCAGAGCATTACTTTAAAATAAGCCATCCATTCTGAACTACAGGATAGGCTTTCTTTCCTTTAATTCCATTTTGATGGTGTAATAATATTCAGAAAAATGGAAAGGACAGTAGATGAAGTAGAGAAAGGATAAAAGAAAAATATCCTTCCCCATTATCTGCTTTTGACTAAGTGCTTAGTAGAGATTATTTACAATTAAGTTAAATCAAAGACTTTTTAAAGCAAAACACAGATATTTTTAAGGTATGTTTGAAATTGGTAATTTTTAAAAATCCTGATTTGTCTTGCTAAAATTATCTTTTCTTTTACATTTTTCCCATCGCACATGTATGTGAACATACACACATGCACACACATTTGTAGAGCTTTAGTTTGCCTCTCATGATGTATCTTTAATTGACTATTATCTTACTTAAATGTAAGTACTTTTTCAAAGACATGTTTTTCAAACGCATTCATATCCTATTTAAAAGAGAATCTCATCTGATTACACTCAAGCATTACTCAGGAGAATAATGCCTCATGAGATGATATTTCTACCGCAAAGAATAGCTTCAAACCAATTTATATTCAGTCTCATCTATAATCGCCTAAGTTACAAGCATTATATCCCTGTGGGAGACCAGAGTATGCCACCGCAAAATATGAAAAACTGTTGCGCTGAAGAAGTGGCAGATGCAGGAGAGCTCTAAAAGCAGGATCTAGATTTACAAAGACAAATGATACCTCTCTCCCATTCACATACACACACACCAGGAAGAACAAAGGTTAACCAATGAAGACAAGTGTAGATACTTACGGGGCTGGAGATGGTACCAGAGCAATCTGCATTAACAAGCTTTACTATCTGGACTTTATCTACCATTTCTTTGCCTTCCCTCAAGTTGCTACCCCTAGAGACTCAAAGTCCTTTCCTTTTGTCTTATCACTTCTCTAAAAATTTACTGTTCTTTGTTGAAGTTGCTGTATACACTGAAACTCAAAGCCACTTCTTTGAGAACTTCTCATTCTCTGGGTGTCTCCCATGTATATATGAAATATACATCTTAATAATCTTCTGTTTTTCCTCTTTTTAAACTGTCTTTTGTTACAGGGGTTCTTTCCAACTGAGAACATATTGTTGAAGAAAAAAAATAATTCTTCTCCTGCACCTCAACTTCTCTTTTACCTCTGGGTAATTCTATATAGCAATAGCAGACTGTTTTTAGGAGGACAAAAGCTAGTTTAGAAAGTTTCATAATTAACATATAACTCTGAGAGCTTATATCATTCATAAAATGACAAAATTAGTCCATGAGAATTATCAACCATTGCCGTGAAATTTTACTCTGTGAAGGAAGAAAAAATTCTACTTGGTTTATTCGTTTAAGTAAGATTTATTGAGCACTTACTATTTGTCAGGTACTATGCTAAGCAAATGAATAGAAAATGCACATAATAATATTTGGATCCCAAAAGGCCTGGGATTAAATTCTGATTCTGATATTTATTACCTGAGTGTACAATAAAGACTTTAACTGGCTTTTGCACCCAGTTTCTGAGAGGTAACCTCCAAACCCTTGGAACTTTTAAGTGGTAAGAGTATTTTTGTTATTCATGGTGCATCCCTGAGACATACCTGATTTTATAGTTTATGCTAATGAGATGACTCATGGTGTGTCCCTAAATAGTTTATGCTAATGAGATAACTCAGGATGGGGCTGGCCACACCAAAAAGACCAATCATGTAATTAGAGGCTGTGCTTCAAACCAGCAAATATCAGCCCAGCCTCTGGAAAGGGGAGATGGGCCAGAGATTGAGTTCAACCACTTGGATGATTATTCAATGATGCCTATGTAATGAAACCTCAATAAATCTCTGGACACTGAGGCTCAGGTGAACTTCCTGAGTTGGCAGTACTCTATGCCAAGAGAATAACACATCCTAATAGAGAAGCTTCATGTTTAGAACCATCTCAATCTCAGATTCTACCCTATGCATCCCTTCTAATATATATCCTTTGTTTTTAATGAACATGACTGTAAGTATAATTGGTTTCAGTGATTTCTGTGAGTCTTTCTAGTGAATTATTGGAACTAAGGGTGGTTTGAGAAAATCAAAGGATTTACAGTTGGTGTCAGATTTTTGGGGCACGCTTGGTAGTCTGGAGAACTATACTCCTAACCTCATCTGTGGCTAATTGCAGATACTCAACAACCTTCTTTGGCAAATTGCTTATCTTTTTAAGTCTCAGTATTTCCTTCATCATAGGTGTAATAACAATACCTAAATTACTGTGTTTTTGTGAAGATAAAATGGTTAATTATAAAAAGTGCCTATCATGTGCCTTGAACATAATAGGTGCTCAGTTAATGCTTTATTATTATTGGCTAGGAACTCAAAAAGTCCACCTTAATGCATTATCTTATGAATGAAAGACTCAGTAAAAATTGCTCTCATGGCACACAAGCAAAGGATATAACAATTTTCATGTACTGACTCTTTGACTTGCTTATCTTGTCTGTCAGGTTAAGAACGTCACCTGAAAACATCTCATCTCCAGGTCAGTGCCCAATATCATTAGGAATCTTAGGCCTATGCTAGTGATTTTATCTCAATACTTGAGAAACCCTTTAATAAACATGAAAATTACCAGACGGCTTCATTATAAATGTCTACAATTTAACTCAAAAGTAAATTATTATGAAACCACCGTGGCATAACAGAAAATTCAGTGGATCAGAAACTGAAGACCTTGCTCAGAGTCTTGATTCAGGTGTGATGTCTTTACTACCTTCAGCTCTGTGATGCTGAAAGAGGCCCTTACACATCTAGAAAATGCCATTGTAGTGCCTATTATCAGAGCTGATGTGAATATTAATGAAGTAGTACACATAAAACAGCTCAGAAACTCTATGCTTTAGTGTATATGATCATTGACTTGGATACACAATGATATTATAATTATTCTAATATGGAGGTAAAAATATTTTTGAGCAGTGAGATAGAAACTCAATTGCGAGTCAACAAGGGTAAGAGAATTGGCTAAAATAAAATCAGCATTTAGAAATAATTTCGTACATTTGAAATTGATGTCACTTAAGGATTAAGTCCAGAGTACAAAAAAAAAAAAAAAAAAAAGACATGCTATAGGCCAAATTTGTCCACAGATATGCTCTGGTTGGTCTGCAGAATTTTTTTTAAATATTTTTAAGTTTTTATATACTTGGTGCATATCCCCAAATTGCAGCCATCAAAAATAAATGGAGTCACTCCTCCTCCAGTTTCCACTGTCCTCATTCAAGTCCTATTATATATGAATGTTTGTGTTCCCTCAAAATTCACATGTTCAAGCCTTAATCCCCAATGTGATTGTATTTGGAGACGGGGTCTTTAGGAAGCAAGTAAGGTTAAATGAAGTCATAAGAGGCCCTGATCCAATAAGATTTGTGTCTTTATAAGAAGAGATAGCAGGTGCCAGGCACGGTGGCTCATACCTGTAACCCCAGCACTTTGGGAGGCCAAGGTGGGAGGATCACTTAAGGCTAGGAATTCAAGACCAGCCTGGACAACATAGCAAGACCCTGTCTCTACAAAAAATAAAATAAAAATTAACCAGGTGTGGCAGTGCACACCTGTAGTCCTGGCTACTCAGAAGGCTGAGCTGGGAGGATGGCTTGAGCCCAGGAATTTGAGGCTGCAGTGAGCTATGATCATACCACTGCACTCCAGCCTGGGCAATAGAGCGAGACTCTGTCTCAGAAAAAAAAAAAAAAAAAATGAAGAGATAACAGGAGGCTCAGAGAGTTCACTCTCTCTCTTTGTGCACACTCAGAGGAAAGCCCGCACGAAGACACAGTGAGAAGACAGTAGTCTACAACCAGGAATAGGGCTCTCACCAAAAACTGAATTGGCCCGAGCCTTGATCTTGAATCTCTTAACCTCCAAGACTGTGAGAAAATTTATTATTTGTTTAAGCCACCCAGTCTGTTGTATTTTGTTACAGCAGCCCAAGCTGATTAATACCAGTCTCATTTCCTCATTTTTATCACTAAGCTGGTGCCTACAGACCATGTGAACCTCTGACTCATTTTATAGAGCTGAGTAACTTCTAGTTACTGGAAGACAAAATCAGGGTGACTGTGAATGATAGAAATCAGGACTAGGAGACAGATGTGAACAAGCGGGACAAAACAGCAGGAATGGAGATCAAAAGATCTTTGTTATGAACAAAGAGATTTACAGGTCAGGGTAAGGCAAAGCAGTGGGTGAAGGAATTACAGTTCAAGCATCTAGAAAGCCTTGCAATACAATGTTATTGGCCATAGCTCTTGTTATAGCTACAGAAGGATCCAGTAGCTGAGAGATTAGCCTGGTTGTCCAGGAAGCCTGCCACGAAGAGGAAGCTTGGCAGGAATCTGCAGTGGTGCCGGGCAGCCTTGACTTGCCCCTACCCAATGAGGGCTGTGAACATTTCTGCTTTCACATTGGTTAACACATCTATCTGAAAAAGCCCTCTCCTCAATTCTTATTGAAATACAGAATATAATTCTTAAATTATTCTGATAATGAATGGTTGGTGTGACAATCATTAAAGTTTTGGGAATTAGAGTGAATACATTGACACTATAAAGTAAGCCAAGAAGTCTTCCCTTTTATGCAGGACACTGAGAGTTTCTAAATTCCTGCTTCTACCCTAGGAAATATTCTAGCCCTCCATCACTTGAGAGAGAAACAAAGACTGCTCGGGGGGGAAAGATGGGGGCCGAATATATGTGGGCACTCTTAGACCTGTTAGGATTGCATCAGGACTTGTAGGGAACAGGTAAGTCCCAGAGGCAGGTCTGCCTTGTCTTCCTCATCTACAGAGAAAAGTGGGGAAGGCAAGGTTGAGCTGTGTGCATAGGCCTGGGGTTGGCATGAGAGCTGGTTAGCATCTCTATTTCTAAGGTAGGTGATTCACGTCCATAAGGTTGTATTTTATTATAAGGAAAAAAATAAACATTTCAGTTTATCCACTCACTATATAATTTATTCAAGAAGTAATAGTGGATAAGCTAATATAAATTTGCTGACCATTTCAAGAATTATGAAGTAAAATTTACAAGGGAAAACAAGATAGCTCTAAAATCTATATACATCTTTTGTAACTAAACATCTAAAAAGCATTACTGATAAGAAGTGCTATAAATTTCAGATAAGGAAAAGGCTGTATGGCAGGTGCCTCCTAGAGAAAGTGAAATATTTGGGTAGGAAAACGAAGCAGAGGATGTGATCATGGCAAGCCTTTGCTTCAACTCCTTTAAAATTTTTCACTATCAAATGAAAATCTGAACTTCTTATCAAGACACTCCAGACGCTGACAATCTGGCTCCAAACTAAATTCTAGCCTTATCTGTGACTGCTCCCGGGTTATGTCAATCATTCCAGACATAAGTGTTTTGCATTTTCAAACTTCCACGTCATCTTTGGAGCTGTTGCCACTGGAATTTCCTACTCAGTAGGCTTCATGAAGTTGTACATGGCCTTCAAGATCCAGCTCAAATGCCAGCAAATGTGGAAAACCTTGTTTTAACTCTTAGACTCTGAAGCAAATGTTAATTGCCCCTTCTCTGTGCTAACAGTGACCTGCAGCTACAGACAGTTACAGCTTGCTGTGAGAGATCAGCACCACACTCGCCTCAATCAATAACCTCTAATTCTTTATAACAACTGATGACTGACTTCCCTTTTCCATTTGTGAATGCTTATTTTGTAACAGGCATTGTACCTATGTGTAATATTTTTCTTATGTGTATCACACCAAGCAGGGCTCTAGCCTTTACCCCACGCTACTTGTCATTTTCCCTTGACTGTAAGCTAAGCTCAGTGGGGACAGAAATCAATATCCCTAGAAACTGGCACAATGTCTGGTACACATTAATTTCACTAAATATTCCTTAACTAAATATATTATTTATAAGAAGCAATGAGAAGACCACTCTTTTAGGATCAGTATATACATGTTGCAGAGCACTAAGAAAATAAGTTTGGAAACAAATATTGAAGTCAGTTTGTGGAGCACATTAGATGTCATGCTAAAGAAATTATATTTATCTTCAAAGCAGTAGGTAACTACAATTTTTTTTTTTTTTTTTTTAGTATGGGGTGACAGGATTATAGGTGTGGTTTAAAAAAATTACTCTAACAACATTTTGATGCTCACCTTGGAGGAGGAAAGGTTAAAGTTAAGAGTCACTCCGACATTTTTCAGTAGTCAAAACTTGAGATGATAAACCCCTAAACCAGTCTGTAATAATATGAATGACTAGAAAGAAAGAAATATTGAAAAAAGGAGATGAATGGAACATGATGCCACTTCTTTGATTCTAGGGCATGAAGATGACAATGATAAAGTGATTAAGAAATATTAAGTAGTATAATATAGATGTTAACTCTCATTTTGCACATGTTAAATTTGAAGTGACAATGGCTATCCAAATGGAAATATCTGATGAAGAATGGAAGAAATCAGAACAAACTCCATTCAATAAACATTTATTGAGTACCTACTCAGTGCCAGAAAACTAACCAGGATCCTGAAGATTTAGGATTCAGTAAGGCATCATTGCTTTTCTCAAGAAATGGTGAGTATTCAGAAAGCAGACTAATAACAGATAATTACAACCACATGGAATAATTAATATCTTTAACATTTGGATAATTAATTTGGTAGGAAAAAGAAGAAACAACTAGATGTGTTTTGGTTTGAGGATAAAAGGTAGAGCTGTGCATTTGAAAATTGATAGAACTGTGAGGCAAGGGCTTCATAAGGAAACTGATGTTTTCATCATTTTATTTGAATTTTAGTAAAGCAAGAAAGACTTCATTTTAAGTAATACATAAAATGCACAATTCTTTATAAACTAGTACTAAAATAAGAAACTTAGATTTGACAGACAACTACATAGAAGAGATTCTGAGTTATTTACAGCACAAAAAAGAACAAAAGATCAGAAACTGAGCTATAGGGAATGGTAGTGGAAGGATGAAAGCAGAAAATAATCCAAAAAAAGAAAAAAAAAATCAGTATCAAACACAACAGGATTGTTCCAGGAAAATGAGAACTGAGAAAAGTTTTTCAGAACTCATGAGGGCCTTGGTGCTTGCCAAGAATGCATTACCCACGGAGTGGTGAAGAAGGACAGCAGATTGGCTTTCAGAAGTGAATCAGTGGTGGTGAACCAATGGAAGCAGAAGGTGTAGAGTATACATTTGAGAGTTTTTATTAAAAATGAGAGAGAAGGAAGGAGTGATAAAATTACACTGCCAATTCAGTATTTACTGACCAATGGCAGGTCAGATTCTGAGACCTGTGGATATAACGGTGAATGAGACAGTTGAAGTCCTTGAAGCAACTGTACTTAAATCTAGTGAAAGTCACCCAATTCAGGAAAACTGGGAATCTACTCATGTTGGAAGTCAGAGGGAGAGGAATAAAAAAAAGGGGTAAGAGTGAATATCCTGAATGAGGCTTTACTGTTGGAACTAGGTTCCTGGGACGGATGCTCAAGGAAGTGTGGAGTGTACAAGCAGGGGATTAGTTTTGATAAAGACAGTGTCATTTCTTTAACTTAAGTTTAGTCACCTAGTTTTTAATATTTTCAAGTACTTATTACAGCTTATTATATTTCTTGAACAGAGATAGCACATTGATTCCATCTATTATTATTGTATATCATTATTCTTCAGGAATCCTGTAGAGATTCTGTGGTTACAGATGTTATTGGGTTAAACAAACATCCAGAATGTTTGTTATGAAACCAATAGGTATGTTGAAAATGAGAAATCAACATTAAAGCTGTTTACTAGATTTTATGGTTTTAGGGGAATGTAATATACACATATTAAGATTCTAGAACGATTTGACTTACCTACATTAATTTTTCCAAACTCTATTAATTTTACTTTTCAGAGAGAACTCCTGGTAGATTACATACGGCAGATTCCAAGGTAAAAATTTCTCCAAATGTGGAATCCATTCTTTGGTTATGCTTTCATTTAGCCTATTAGGAATTTTAATGATATTTACACATATACTTTTAGGATTGTGTTTAATGTTTTTAAGTAAGTGTTATAATATCTCATTCTATAAACTTTTCTAATTGGTCTATTTTCTGTGGCACTATTTTCCAAATTTTCTTCCTATTTTTCTATACATTATTTCAATTTTTTATCGTTTTACTTTTATCATTATTATTATCATTACTAGCAATTAGAGTTGAGTCAGCTTGGATAGTCAGTATAAGGCTGCATTTTAGAATTTCCATTTTCACCTAAATTATTGCCAAATGACTTTTCTTCATGATAAAAAATAAGCATGGTAACTTACAGCTTTCAAAGACAGACTCAGAAATATCTATGAATAAAAGTAAATCACAGTAACAAAAGGGAATTATAACTTATTATAACCTATCATTTTATAATTGAACACAATGTTATAGGATATCCCATTAACATTGATTTTTAGGTTATCTTAAAGCTAAAGTAATAACTGTAATTTTTCAAGAAAATTCATTATATAAAAGCTTTCTTTTGCCCAATTAAGATAAAACAACTCATTTTGGATTGCATACCTAAAGAGAGCCTCCAGATTCCAAGTAATCATTTTCTTTCCTGGTTCTCTGTTGTAGTTATGAGACATTATGTGAAATAAAAAAATAACAAATGTATTTCTCTGAATATTTTAATTAACAATGGAATTCCAGGAAAAAAGTATCCTGAAATAAATGACAAATTTTGTATCCAATCTTCAAACACTATAACTTGAAGTAACAGTTTTTTCTAAAGAAGAAGGCAAATGAACAATATCCCTTTTAGCAGATTGGCAGTTATTTCCAAAATCTGTTGCCGCCTTTTCCCATAATCACCTAATTATAGGCTAAATGTTTTCTATTCTTCCTTGAAGTTGTGGCAATATGACTAACACCTTAACAATGGAACATGAGTGAAAGTCACATCCACAAGTATCACATTTTTTGCTGGAAAAGAAATAACTTTTCTTGAAGGTCCATTTTTGTGCCTCACTTCTGCCCAATAAGGTGTTGGTGGCCCAGGTATAGACAGGACCAACACAATGGAGGAATCTGGAGTCCCTGAGTCACCCGGTAGAGCAGAGCTGTCCAGAAGCCTGAGATGTCAAATTGTTATATCATAAATAAATAAATAAATAAATAAACTTCCACTTTGTTAATCCAATTATAGTTTGGAATCTCTTTATAGCAACTCAGACTCTACCCTAGTGCCACAATAGGTCTTCCTGATTCTATTAGAGAATGCTCTCTCCTTCAGAATAATTACATCTCTGCTCCTTTGCCCTAAATCAAAAATAGCAACCTATAGTAATTCAAGATTACAGCTGGTGAGGCATAAACACTCAAAACATTATAGCTAAAATTATATATAAGCTAAATAATGTCATAAAGTCAAGTTAAAACATTTCATTATAATTCAATATATATAATATATACCATATGTTTTATTCTATTGCATGAAATAAATGTAGAAAAAACACAAAAACTTCAACTAGACTTTTCTGCAATCATTTTATCTGCCTCAAGTAGTATCCCCTTCCCACTGCCTTGCTCCATCATATTGTTTATAGCCCATGTTTGGAGTACTGAAAAACTAAAATGAAAAATCCTATACACTTTTATAGAATCTAAGTCAAAAAGTCTGGAGAATAATTTGCTCCCCAATGATTAACTCTTTTCTTCTCTAGAACGATTTTGCCTTGACTTTCAATGTACCTTTTTATCTTCTTCTCTGGGTTAAAGACTCTCTGCTGGATAGAGAGCATTTTCAGAACTCTGAACACTAGCACGTATTATATACAAGACCATTTCATTGTCCTCAAAGGCTAACAACACACCTCTTAGCCCACAAGTCCTCCATAGCCCACTTAATCCTAAAGTTCCTTCCTTCTTCAAGAAGCTATTTTAATTAGACAGAGTTATTTTGACATTTAACTTCTCCATTCAGCATGTTTAAAAATAATTTCTAATAATTGTGATAGTACACTACAATCAAAGTGCTAGATAAATTAGAAAAGAAAAAAAAGGGAGGATTAATGAAGTTGGATAGGGATTTCCTGAAAGAGGTGGGGTTTAAAATGATTCTAGCAAAACAAGGAGAAAAATAGGAAAGCAATTCCTTGTAGGAAAATTAGGATGGACTTTAAGAAAAATATTTCAACCTTAATGGAAAAATAGCATGAACTCAGATCATTTAAAACTGGAAAATACAAGGCAAATTTTAGCAAACACTTTAGGAATTTTGAAACCTACTTTTTTACTGAACATTTAAAATATTTATTCCAGTTCATGTAGGAATAAAAGGAATCTTTGTGAATTTCTTTTTTAGGTTTAGATTACATAATCTCAATCAGTAACAAGAAATCATCGTTGATTAAAACTGACAGAAATAGAAGTCTGAATTTTATGTGTATGATATATGAACTGTAATCAAGTTTCACTAAGTGAATGCTAAATCACTCAGTATATTTCAAAGCATATTTTTTTACATATGGTATACCATTTGCAATAAACTGGCTGATACACAAATTTTTCCAGATGGTATGTGTATGAAAATGATCTCAGTAATAGACTACTACTGTAATTATCTTAAGAGCTTGAAAGGAAACTAAATACAAGAGATAGGCAAGTTAGCATAAGTTTACATGCTCAGACCAACAAGAAACTTGGTTTTGGGCAAGTAAGAATTTTAGTTAAAATTTCAAAATATTATTGTAATTGTTGGTGTTCTATTTCTTCTAGCTACACTGATTCATTGCTATCACATGATTATTCTAGGATTTGTTATTTATCCTATTGTTTTACTTTCTCACTACTCTGGTCTTCCTCTGACAATTTGCTCATTTAATCAGATCCTGAGACTCCAGGATCTATTAATCAGTATGTGCTTATTAATTATTCCTATATTCACATTTCAAGGCGCTACAAGAAATACTTCAAAGAACAAAGGTTTTAGATATAAAAAGACCTGAGTTTCAGTCATGGCTCCGCCAGTGACCAATTGGGGCTACTCATAACCACTTACGAGTAAACATACAAGTACATACCAACTGAGGCCTCAGTGGTAAAATGGAGATAAAATTACTCGTTGCAATTATTAAAAAAAAAAAATATTTGTAAAGCAAACAGTACAACAGGATCATTGACATATTTGACACACAATAAATATTAGCTACCTTTCTCCTCTAGACAGGAAGATTTATTTAAAATGTTTACTTAAAAAAAAAAAAACTACCTTGGTATCCCATCATTTAAATTTCAGGTTAGAAATCAAAGGATTTAGTTTTTTTAAGCTTTTATTTCTCTAAACACAAGATAATAAAACTCAACACATATATAGACACCTGTACAGTCTACCTTTGTTTATCACTTCAGGACATTAGTCATAGATTCCGATGATGTTCATATTTGAAAATAACTTTGAAAATTCTCATTTAGGATTTCCTTTACAGTATTTTCTTTTGAAATTCTTCAATGGTGTTAAATATTCACATTTTATGAGTGAGATTTTTTTAAAAAACAAGAAAGGCAGCAATTCAGAAAAAAAGTAAGAAAAAATTTGGTGAAAACATTAGTTATACTATATTAAATATAAAATATCTAAAATAATAAAGTTGAGATAGTATAGACTATAAATTGCCTCACTCATTATACTGATGTATCTTTTTTTAACCATATGAAATCATGTTATATGTACTTACTTTTACAAAAGGACAGATCTAATCATGTGAAATTTATTTCATAAATCATAGTTATCTTAGAAACGTCCGAGAATATGTTATAAATATATTAATTGCAAGATATAAATAATCTATACCTCAGTCTTACATTTGGGCTCTACTGAGCTTGCCTTTGGCCTCTAAACATCCTCTAATTTTGAATATGTGCCTGTCTGTTAACTATGGTTGTTGCTAAGGAAAGACAGATGATAGAAGAGGTAAAACACAGTTGTTGGGACCATATTGGGGAAAAAAATCCTCCTTTATAAACTTAAGAGGGATTATTTTCAGTCAGCTTCAACAATTATTTACGGAGCATCTGCTAAGTGTTCAGAATTGTGCTACTTGGCATGATTTTTTTTTTTCTAAACTTGGATATTCCCGTTAAAAATCCTTAACTGTCAAGGAGAAATATTTAGTCTTTCCTTGGAACTGTTGAAACATTGCTGAATTGCTTGAAGTGGTATTTGAACTTGAGAGTTTCATTTCTCATAAATTTGAATAAACATCTATTTTAAAAAGCAGTCAATCATCAATTTTTAAAATCTCTTTCACTCATTCTTGAAAACCATAAAACTATAGCAAATAAGTCATAAACATTGTTATAACTTGCATTGTAAGATGTTCAGTGGGATAATTTTTAAAACATTCAATTAAATGTTTTTTAGATAGCAAGAGCAGAGAACCACATTTTTCTAATGCATACCCAATAGCTTAAAAATAATATTTGGTACATAAATAAAGGCATTTAATAAATATTTCTTAAACTGACCTGAACTTACCAATAGTTCAGAATAAGTTTGAAATAGATGGCAAATTTAAGAAAATAGAATACTGTACTTTATTTTATTTTATTTATTTATTTATTTTTTTGAGACAGAGTCTTGCTCTGTTGCCTGGGCTACAGTGAGTGCCGTGGCATCAGCCTAGCTCACAGCAACTTCAAACTCCTGGGCTCAAGCGATCCTACTGCCTCAGCCTCCCGAGTAGCTGGGACTACAGGCATGTGCCACCATGCCCGGCTAATTTTTTCCATATATATTTTTAGTTGGCCAGATAATTTCTTTTTTTTTTTTTTTTTTTCAGTAGAGACAGGGTCTCGCTCTTGCTCAGGCTGGTCTGGAACTCCTGACCTCGAGCAATCCACCCGCCTCGGCCTCCCAGAGTGCTAGGATTACAGGCGTGAGCCACCGTGCCCAGCCAGAATACTGTATTTTAGATCAATATTTTAAGTCTAGGAGATGGAGGAACTAATAGAAACACCAATTTTTTCTGGAGTACTGTGAATAAGGATGAAAAGATCATATATACATACAAAAAAGAAATATTTTTCCCATTTGTTAAGAATATTTCAAGATAAATATTTCCTCTTTATCTGACTAGGCCTTTACAATATATTTTTATATCACTAGGGTTTGGGAAATATTGAGTTTCTTGACAATAGTTTGGTTTGCTTTTTATGAAACATTCCCCAAGTTATGCTTTTAAGAGAAAAAGAATTATATAGACATTGTTTTGAGATAATCTAGTGAAAATCTAGGCAGACCTATGTAACTCTATTCACTTATTCAATAATTTCCAAGGAGGGACTACATTTCAAATGTTATATTGATACAATGTTGGTTGTAGAATAGCTTGCAATACTCATGATGAGAAAAGGAGATTGTCTCAGTGGCTAGCAAGTCATTAAACTTAGTAAGGGTCTAAAAGATGACTGTATAATAAATGTGGCGGGAAAACCAAAACATAATTGGCCTCTATTTGGGCCTTCTTATCAGAGAAGAAAGGATTACCTTTTACAATGTGCCATAATTGATACACGTAGAGATTAGGCTCTCATGAAATCAACTTTGCTTTGGGGGATTTAATGAGGAACATTCTGTCTCACTATCTTAAAATGAAGGGGGAGCTTGTTATTTTTGTACCATATAATGGAAAATGAGACTAAAGTATAAAAGACGAACAAGTCAAATAATAGCTCTGCTTTTAAAAAGATTACACATTAAAAAGCACCAGGACACTATTTCTCACCCAGGATAATTTCCACATTTCAGTTAGAATTGTAACTTAAAAACTTAAAATAGCTTGATCTGAAATTAGACAAGAGTGGTGAATACCATGAAACTAAACTCTTGTGCTCAACATCGGGTACTGAATCCTGAAAGATTCAATTTTTTTTTTAAATGCACTTATGAATGGTGAATCCCTATTTTTTCCTACTGCAATACATATGGTATAATATTCACAAGGAGCATAATATTATACAATGAGCATGCCAAGATTTCAACAGAACATCCAAAATATTTTGGCCAGCACGATAATAATAGTTATCACTATTGCAAAGCAACTGTTGATCCAATTGATAAATTAACAGCTGTATTGTGACTAGGACGACCTGTGGATTATACTACATTCTATTTGTTTCTGTTGCTCATCTCCCCACACTCAAGAAGGGACACAAAAATGAAAGAAAAAGTGACACTATTTTAGAGGAGAGGCTTAAGTTGTTCTTCAACAGTATCTGGTACATAAAATATGTAAGTATTTTAACTTCTGTTAATAATGTATTAATATTTCTTGTAACACACTTCACAGAAGATGCCAACATCCAAGAGTAAATTGTCATGGTGGGAAAGTTGAAAGCCAATGCATTTCAGTCACAAATATTTTCCCTAGATAGAAGTTTTCATTATAAGGAATCGCATACAGCTGGGAGAAAAGTGTCATTGTGTGTGACAAAGTTATCTGGTCCATGCTGAAAGAAGTTTTGATCACTGCATTGTGCGACACTGGTCAAATTCTCTTTTAGGAAGAAAATTCTACACCTTAGCCATATTAGCATACATTAGGCCAAAATTGCTTCTTTAATCATTTTAGACATAGAAAAGATGCTGATTTAATGCCTTTGGTTTTGTATCATCAAATATCATTTCTAATACTAAGATTTCCAATTACATTACCCAGGTTAATATAAGGGAGGTCTATATTGATTATCTTTGGATGGTAGGATTATACTTAACTTTTATTTTATCTATCATGCTTTTCTGGAATTTCCAAGTCTTCTACAAGGAATATAAATAACATATATCAAAATATGTTTATACATGCATATTTGCACATACCTACATAGGTACATATAATTTATATGTATAAATTATAATCTGATGAAACAATAAGATCATCTTTTAAAATACTGAAGATAATATATATTAAATGCTGACAATTATTCTTATGCTTTTTAAAGTAGGTTAAGCATATTTTCTTCTTGCATGGAGATTGAGACCTATTAATATTAGAGAAACTATTGAATACAATGCATTAAGAAAGTCTAAAGTTCAGGAAAATCTGAACAGCAATTATTTCTTCTATATCTAGCATGAATTAATACAATTCTTTGTAATTAGAGTTAGAGATAATTTACGAGCCTTTAGATATAATAGGAATTTGGGAAATGTCAAATAAAATATTTTGGTCCTCATAAGACTGTTTAAATGCTAGCAAGAGAAATACATAAACTATCTTGACCAAATAACGTACTTGTTATTCTTGTCTTGGAAAGAATTCCTGTAGTGTAACTTGTTAAGAACTGTGCTCTTTTCCACTTGATAAGCTGCACATAGTAAAAACACACTTGCTTGAATAAATTTTTTATCTGAAGGCTTAAGCCATGATAATTAGGCTAAGGCACTCTACCCACTATTGTACTTCATAGGTAATGCTGATTCCAGTTGGCATTCACTAAGCAGGCAGAAAATTGCAGCAATTATTGAAAATTATTGGGTTTTCAACACAGTGTACTCAACTCTCTCCTCCTACCCTCTGCAACCACGTGCAAATTCCTTTTATTAGGAAAATAATAAATTATGCTGCTTCAGCACCAAGAAAACTAGATTTGTGAAAATTTTGTTTTATATATATTTTTGTTGCTATTTGTTTCAAACACAGAATAAATATTCATTTTTTCTCCCCAATCGGAATCATAGTTTTCACTTTTGGTCAATTTCCTATGTTGAACATACACCATTATTTGCCTATCCTAAATGTTCTAACTCAAATCTTACTTCCTTTAAGAAATCTTTCCTAATTTCCTTAGAAAAACTTTTTCTCTATCATACTTTCAAAATATTTTTGTAGCTCCATCAAGCACTTAGTCTGCCTGATAATATAATTATGTATATGTAAGTATCCCTACTATAGTTTGAACATGTGGTGGAACAGAGGCATATCATCTCTGTTCCTAACACCTACCTCAACAATCTGTACATTATTGAAATTGAAAAGATAAAAATATCTCAGGCTTAGTGACTCTTAAACAGGATATCTCATGCTTTATGACACTTAAAAATACCTTCTCCTTATTAATTCCACAAAATAATTTGGTTTTTTTCCTATTTTGTTTTTAGTCAGATCAAGAATACCTGTTTAGATGACTATTACATTGAAGTAATAGTAAAATATCATGCAATTGTACATGAACTACTTTTTTTTTTTATATTTACTAAGACAAGTTGTCCTTCAAAATGACTTGGCATGTACAGTAACAATTCTAAGTAAATTTCTACTTACTAAGTTTGACTAATCATAATCATATGCTATTTGAAATATGATACAACCTATTTATAACAATAAAATTCTCTCAGGTAAAATTAGATTTAAAAAATTGTATGTAAATTAAAAATAAATAATCTTGCACTTTGCCAGATTAAAATTGTTTTTTCACAAGCAAATGCCATGTTTATAAAATAAAAATTATTAATCCCAGAGAATGTATCTTCCAATTTATGTCACTGTCTGAGAAATGGGTAATTGTATATACTAGGTCATTGATAATTCAAAGATTTTCACTGCCAATATCAACCTCTTATTCTATACAGTAATTTGCTAAATCAAATTTTTAGAGAATCCCACTATTGCTATTTTGAACTAGAAGGAAATCTATTTTTTCTAAGTGAGCCTTTGAGAAATTCAGCAACATAAGCAGAAAACATTAAAAGACCTTATATGTGAAACACAGATTTGAACTTATGTCTAAAAAAGTTTACTTTCAAAATTATTCACTGTTCAGTATATCAAAGAGAAATCTGCACCCCTGTGTTTCTTGAAGCACTATTCACAATAGCTAAGAAATGGAATCAACCCAGGTGTCCAACAGCGGATGAATGGATAAAGAAATGTGGTATACATATGCAGTGGAACATTATTTGGCCATAAAATAGAATGAAATCCTGTCCTTTGAAGCAAAATGGTTGGAACTGATGGACATTTTGTTAAAATAAGCCAGGAACAGAAAGATAAACTCTGCATGTTCTCATTTATATGTTCAAGCTGAAAAAAAGGTTGATCTCATAAAAGTATAAAGTAAAACAATAAATAGTATAGTCTGGGAAGTAGGGAGAAGGGGAGTGACAGATTTGTTAAAAGTTATAAAATTTCTAGATAGAATACCTAGATGGGAGGAATAAATTATAGTGGTCTAATGTACTGTAGTTAATAACATATTACGTGCTCTCTTCGGCAGCACATATACTAAAATTGGAACAATACAGAGAAAATTAGCATGGCCCCTGCGCAAGGATGACACGCAAAAAAAAAAAAAATAATAATAACATATTACATAGTTTCAAATAGCTAGGAGGAGGATATTGAATGTTCCTAACACAAAGACATGATAAATGTATAAGATGATAGATATGCTAATTACCTGGATCTGATCACTATACATTATACATATTGTAACATCACTATGTACCCCATAAATATTAATAAGTACAATTATGTGTCAATTTTAAAAACTTTAAAAACTTATAAAAAATTAAATAAAATTTTAAAAAATTAAAACAAATAATCACTTATAGCTACATAATGACACATTAGCAAGACAATTGCCAGTTTTGTCCTGAGTGTACATGGGTTCAGAAATATTATGAATTAGGCTAAGCCTGTGTGACTTTAGTATTCTGAATATTCAAATCAAGTCTCTGCCATGTGGCAGGCCTTGTACACTTACTTGAATCACAAATAAGACTTGGATTTTGTCCTGGGGATATCACAATGTTAGTTAACAACATATTAAGATGATCTTTCCTTACTAAAAATATGTCTACTAAATTAATCATTTTTACCCTGTATAAACCACAGACTCTCAATCGTTATAATCCCACAAATGACAGCTTTTCCAAGTAGTCACGATGAGCAAAAGTGAGCAAAAGAGAGAGCAACTTATTTCCTGTTAGTTGCAATTACTGTAAAAGAAATGATAGCAGGAGAGTTCAATCTACTTACTTAATATAAGTTAAAACCTGAATCTTTGCAATAAAATATTTCAGGTAAAATCATGGTTCATATCATATACCATGCATAGTAATTTTTCCAGAAGATTCTATATTCTGATTAGACTGAATACATCCTGAACTATATTGCTTTCACAGGAAAAGAAACTGTCAGAATAAATATGCTACTTGGCAAACATACATATTTCTATCTCACTATAAAATATTACTAATGCTAATTACATTTAATATTATAAGCAAAGACTCATGGATCCTGAAATCAATTAATTTAATTTCCACTCAGTGAGTTATTCACCAGGTAATATGAATGTAGCTTAACGATTTTTATTATGCCAAATTGAGTTATTTTCATATCTGAGAAACACATTAAACTCTAATGCCAAAATGAATATTTTTGGGGAAAGTCAGGATAGGGCAAAAGTAGAGGGCATTGTCAGAGATTGCTAATTTAGTGCTTAGAGAAGCATAAGCCTTGCTTTTATGTGTCCATGACAAGTTAATGTTATATGGCATAAACCAATTTGCAATAGACTTTGGTGGAAAGGCAGAATTGATATAAAATCTTAATTAAAAGAGAATTCTAAACAAATTGCTTTTTCCAAAATTTGAAAAATCTGGAATAGGTATGTACATATAAGTACCACATCCACCTCTATAATTTATTTTAGCATAAGCTGAATAGAAGCCTTATATTATTGTGAATAATTCCTAATTATATAGGATTTACTATATGATGGCTGATCCACATCACATGATTTTAAAATATACAGGCAGACCTCGTATGGATCATTCTTTATTTGTGTATTCCTTTGGATTTAACAAGCCAATTTATATGATGTTTCAATATTGTTTCTTCTGAGAAAAAGTGTTAATAGCACATTTCAATGTGGGAGACAGAAGAGGGAAACAGTGTTGGTCACAGTGAGGTATTTGTGTTTTGCCAACTGGATTTTTTTTTAATCCCGTACATAAAGACTTTTGCTGAGATTCAGCTTCATTATATTACCCAGCTTTACAAGGGAACAAGCAATATAGATATCAGTTAGGGCATCCTTCTTTAACTCAGCAAGATTGGGGGAGGGAGGGAGGGAACACTAAAGTTAAAAGACTTCAAATCAACTGTGGACTTCGCACACATTTTGAATTGGCCACGATAGCCAAGTTAAGACTATTGGGCGGTGGTGTCAGACTGAATCTGTGAAAGATTTGGGATTTGATTTCAGAGTTTGGTTTGAGCTCTAAATTCCTGCCTTCTAAATACCCACTCAGTCCACAGAGTATTGCATTTCATATTAATATTTCTATAGTTATGTACAAATATGCATTTTATAGAGAAAAGACGTGAGAATTTCTTACCATGTAGAAAGCATGGATTTCTTTTAATGAAGCCTTAAGATATCCTGAGTCAGGCCATCAACACAAGCTTTTGCATTTATGTATTGTGCAATTATGAAGAAGGAAAAAGATATTTGTGCCAGTTTTGCTGTGCACCTCAACCTGCAAAAGTTACAGCCACAGTGCATAATAAGTATTTAGTTAAAATTGAAAAAAACCTTATGTTTGTGGGTGGAAAATGTGAACAGAAAACATGTTCTCATTGATGGCAATGTGTTGCACCTGATTAACTTAATCTTAATTAAACTTCCTCACAGGTATGTACATATAGAAAAAAACATAGTGTATATATAGGGTTTGGTACTATCCTCAATTTCAAGCATCCACTGGGGTTCTTAGAACATTTCCCTTGTAGATAATTGGGGACTACTGGATATACAAATAATGTATTATTTGAATTGAGCTTTAAAAATAAATTACAACAATCTAGAAATTGATTTCACTCTAGTAGGGTTTTTCTGTTTTCTTTGATGCCACGTAATGAATTTGCAAGTACTCTGCATATGGATAACAGTAACAATCAATTTTGAGCACATTTCCCATAAGTCACAATTGAGGATGTTAAATCCTCTGGGGAAAAAAATGGTAATGTTAAAAATAAGTCAATAAGCTATTTAATATCTATTACCAGGACATAGTATTTCTAATTTAGCATGTGGTTTAAGTGGTATGACTCATGTGATCTATTTTCAAAGTATAACACTAGAGGTACTCACACTAATTCCTTCATTATTGAAAAATATAATCCTCATGGCCTGGTCAAGACTCTTTTAGATATATAAGATAAATCATGCCACAGAAGGCTCTTCATTGTTAAATTAAAGCAAAGTAAAATATGCATCTCTATATTAACCATTGAAGCAGGAAAGAAAAAAAACATCTTGCTGGCTAGGCTATCAAATGTTACTAAGTGTCAAGAAGAAAATATTCTAAAATGTCATCAATAAAGCAATAGTATCTGTAAAAACAGGATATCATGGCAAACCTCTGACACTTTAGAAGACGAAGATGATTCTTTTTATTTTTCAGATGTAACATGTAAGAAAATGAATTCCTTGTACAGAGGTTTTTATTTACATCTGGTTTAACATTTCTTCCCCAGACTGATTTGTGATACTACTGCAGTTAGCTACCTAATGGAGAATAGTTGATTCTACACATATAATAAAAATGTTATTCCTATATATTTTATGCAGTGAATTGACTTTATTAATTTAATAGTCCTTTAATTTCTAGTCCCTAGAAGAAAAGCCATAAGCTTGACTTAATACTTTTGTGAAATCCTAATAACAAATAGTAAAATTAGTGTAATTATCCCATCATCACAATATCATTGAGATAGTATAACCAAAATGAGTTTATTCTAAGTATTCTAAATACATCCTGATTAGATAGGCTATTACAATAAATTTTAGCAGTAATTCCAGGCACTGCCCAAGAGAAATGATTCAGGAGGTTTGTTTTGGGTGAAGGTCTTGATAAAAATGGAGATTGTCAGAGATGAAAATTACTCAGTAAGATAAAATGATACTTATTGTTCCATCTTGGTTACTTATTAGAAAAAGAGGAAAAAGGAAAGAAATCAGCACATCTTTACTGTTAGGTCAGAATTTAAGGGCAAATATTTTATTATTATTCCTGAACACAGACTTAAAAGTTAGAAGTCCAAAGGGGACTTCCAGTTACTATTCCAAAAGGGAGTCAGTAAATTCTCTATCATGGATCGTGACTGTATGAACTAAGTAAATGAGATTTTTGTAACTCAACTTTTGTTATTACTGATAATTGCCTTCCTAAAAGAAAAGATTATGGACATGCCTATATGGCAGAAAGGGATACTATCCTGATGGTAAGAATACCAAAGAATAGAACAGTGCAAGAAGTTTTATAGGGGAAGGACAGAAGGTAGCTGAGGCTGTAAGAAAAGAGAGAATAAGGAACCACCCTGAGTCTTAGGAGTTGCCTTTGGGACATGCATAATGTAAGCACCCCTGTGACTCTCCAGCAAGACAGTGTCCTATGGTTCTAATTACTGGCACTGCGAGTGATATTTGTCAAATTTGGTCTCTATTTTATCATAAGCCATTCTTCATAAAATAGATAATTAATGAGCCCTAACTCTGGGTCAGAAACTGAGGATATACTTACGAGCAAGACAAACATAATCTTTCCCATGATGGTTCATTGGCTCTACTGAAAAGAACAGACAAACAAGCAATTACGATGAAATTTAAAAAGCATTATGACAGGAAAAAATAAGAGGTGCCTAACCCAACTGCCTGTGTCAGGGAAAGCTTCCTATTATAGAAACAGTCAGTCCTAACTAGAACTTAAATGTATAAGTAGGAGATTAGTTGAACAAAAGAAGAGAGGATACAAAGAGGAGCCAAGCAGCCAGGGTAGAGTATTTTAAATATGAATATATGTAATGATCCGGTGAGGAGAGGGAGAATGGATCATTTGATAAGCTAAAGGAAATTCAACATTTATAGAAATCTATGTAAGGGTCAGGGAGTAAAGAGTCTTATTACCAGTTTTGGCTTAACCCCAGAAGAAACGTTGTCATTATCTTAGACTACTTCGTCTGCTATAACAGTATACTTGAGAGTGGGTAATTTATTTAAAAAAAAAAAAAAAGAAAGAAAGAAATTATTGGCTTTCTGTTCTAGAGGCCAGGAAGTTTAAGACCAAGGCACTGGCATATGATGACAGCAGCCTTTCTGCTCCATCATAATATGGTGGAAGGCATCACATGGGCAAGAAAGAGTAAGAGGAGCACAAACCCACTCATACAGTAAGGTCATTAATTCATCCATGAGGGTGGTGCCCCTATGACCCAAATACCTTCCATTAGGCTCTACTTGCCAAGACCCCTACAATGGAGAGAAAGTTTCCAATACATGAACTTTGGGGTACACATTCAAACCATAAGTCATTAATAGGCTTTATTTTTGATTATTTTTTGCTTAGAAGTAACATGATCATATATTTTATGTTAGGAACCTGTATGCTGTGTGTTGCTGTGTAACAAATTACCACAAACTTAGAGTTTTAAACAGCACATATTATTTATCTCACAGTTCTGTGACTCAGAGGTCAAGGTATGGCTTAGCTGGGTCCTTTGCTTAGAGTCTCACAAGTCTTCAGTCAAGATATCTGCTAAGACTAGGTTTTCATTAGAGGCTCGGCTGGGAAGCTTCCTAAGGTTGTTGGCAGAATTCATTTCCTTCTGTCTGTAGGATACATGGCAGTTTACTTCAAAGCCAGAAAGAGAGAGAGAATCTGAAAGAGTCTTATACAAGGTAACAACTACAGGAGTGAAATCTCATCATATTTCTTATTCTGTTGGTTAGAAGCAAGTCATAGATCCAACCTACATTCATGGAGACACAATTATATAGGCATGAACACCAGGATGTAAAAATCATGGGGATACCTTCAATTCTACCCACCAGACTCTCACTTAATTGGAGGGCAAAAATGGAGATGGAGTCAAGAGGTTCAGTTGATACTAACCTACACTAAGGGCACTTGGAAACAGTTTGTCAGATTCCAGAAATTTCTAGCATGTAAAATAGATGGAATGTAGTAATTAAATTTGGGGATTGAATAAAAGCAGGGGGGAAGATGATGCCCAAATTACAAATCCGGGCAACTAGATGAGTGGGGATCACAGAGATGAAATTCAAGAGGAGGAAGAGGTTTTAAAGGTCTTCTTGGTACGTTTAGTCTAACATTTTGAATTTGAATTTTAAACATAGTAAATTTGAGACAACTATAGGGTACTCAAGAGGTAATTCTATAGGCAGTTGGGAATCTTGAAATAACAGATAAGGAAAAACAATTTATTATTTTAAAAAATTGTTACAGTTGCATATGCTTGCAGAGAGTGGCAATAATTTGTCTCCAACAGAGATGACTCTTTTAGCAGGCAAATGTCTTGGTCTCAGTAATTAGCTGAGAAAGGCAAGGACTATTAGACATAGTCAAATAGGCAATATTTAGATGAAAATGAAAATTTTTTAATTAAATGTCTGTGGATGACAAATAACAAGAGGTTTGGAGTTGTCTGCTAGTACCTAGGGAAGGGAGAAAAGTCCTGGAATAAATAAGAAAAAGGTCTAGAAATGGAAAACTCCTAGCAATATAACTAGGGACTAAAGTCTATAGAAGGATGTGATGTATTAAAAATTCCTTAGGAAAATTATTGGGGTATCTGTACTGTGTTACTTTTTATGTTAATTGTTTTAATTGATTTCTTTTACTGCAAAAACTTTACTAAAAGCCTCTTTTAAATATTAGCCTTGGGCCGGGCGTGGTGGCTCACGCCTGTAATCCTAGCACTCTGGGAGGCCGAGGCGGGTGGATTGCTCAAGGTCAGGAGTTCGAGACCAGCCTGAGCAAGACCCCGTCTCTACTAAAAAAATGGAAAGACATTATATGGACAACTAAAAATCTATATAGAAAAAATTAGCCGGGCATAGTGGCGCATGCCTGTAGTCCCAGCTACTCGGGAGGCTGAGGCAGTAGGATCGCTTAAGCCGAGGAGTCTGAGGTTGCTGTGAGCTAAGCTGACGCCACGGCACTCACTCTAGCCTGGGCAACAAAGTGAGACTCTGTCTCAACAACAAAAAAAATAAATAAATAAATATTAGCCTTGGTTTAGCAGTGCTTTATGTAAGAAACATTAGAACTCTATCTTTCACACATGGGGAGAAAAAAAAATCTCCAAAGCCACAAGCAAGGTTTGGACTAGACAACAGAGAGCTTTTTTTTTTTTTTAGCTCTTAAAGGAAAAAGTAACTCAAAAAAGTGGAGGTCGGAGGAAAAGCAAGCAGCAGACATTTGCATGTGTGTAATCAATATCAACTGCCATACAACTGCCTCCTGGCCAGTAGTATTTATAAAACACCACTGATATAAGATCTTGATAAAGAAGTGAAAAAGTATGCTTTAAAATCAGTTAATTTGGTAAACAGTAATCTGATCTGCTTACCACTGGAAAGGGTAAGAGCAGGAAGAGCTACCTGGCGCTTATTTGCCCACCCAACTCTTTGGTACAGCTCCCACGATTCTCAGCTACCTGCTGCTCCTTGGGCAGAAGCAACAGACTAGCCATGCACCTCATATCGTGTTAAGAGATGTCAGAGGAGTGCTAGGAGTGTATTGCATACCTCCTCTGCAAAATGATTGGAGAAATTTGAAAAGGCAGGGATTTATAAACATTCAGAGGCTTTCTAATTAAATGCACTTCTCACTCTCATTGCCATAATCAGAGGAAGTCTTGCATAAATGATTTACTCTAATCATCCAGGAATAGCTGAAAGTAGAAAGGTGAGTTAGGAAACCTACATTTTAATTACTTTTGCAATTGTGTTTTTTATTAAATAGAATGAGAAGCTCAAAAGGTTTCCAAAAGGAGCAGCAAGCTAGAACAGAGTGTGGCTCTAAGTAGTCCCTTAGCCCCTTCTGCTTTAGGGTAAATGAGGAGGGCAAACAGGAGTCAATGTAGCATTTCCTGTTCTTAGTCAAATCCCAATGATGACACAAACCATAAAAAAGAAGCCACATGACACAAGTTTGAGATTATTAAATCCTATACCATGTATGATCTCAATTTTTGCCATTCCAAATCATCCATAATCCTTAATTACAAGAGCTTGCGTAATTTTTAAAAATGAAGATATTAACCTACTAATCAGAAGTAAAAACAGATGCATATTTTTTAAATATAGAAAAAAGGAAATAAAAGAGGAAGTCTCAAAAGAAATGAATTTCCAGTTCAAAGGTATACACAGCTATACACTCAATAGCAGAATGAAATGGCCTCTTGCCTCTTCTCCAAATATCTACCATGGTAGATCAATCATTTTGAAAGAAAAACATTGTGGGCTGAATTATGTCCTCCAAAATTCATATGGTGAATCCCCCAGTACCTCAAAATGTGACTGTACTTGGAGACAGAGCCTTCAAAGAGATAATTTAACACATTAACTGCCATGTGAGTTAACTGCCTGCCATGTGAGCCCAGGGTTTCGTGAAGCATACGTAACTCAGTAATTCACGCATCTCTTCACCTTGGGAGCCTCCAGAACTATTTTCCAATTTGCATATAACTCACTCACAGAAAACAAACAAAAAAACAACAACAATTTTTTCATTAAATTAGAAAGGATCATTTTGTTTTTGAAGCTTTTACTCTATTTCTGTAATAAACCATGGTAGCCCCAAGGAAAAATTTTTCTGGTGTGGCAGTCAATGTGTTAAATGAAGTCATTAGGGTAGGCCCTAATCCAATATGACTTGTGTCATTATAAGAGGTTAGGACACAGGCCCAGATGGAAGTCCATGCACATGAAGACACAGAAGAGATTTGTCTACACATTAAAGACAAAGGCCTTAGAAGAAACCAAACCTGCTGACAATCTTTGACTTCCAGCCTTCAGGTCATGAGAAAATTAATTTCTACTGTTTAAGCCACGCAGTCTGTGGTACTTGTTATGGCAGCCCTAGCAAACTAAGGCAAAGACTAAGTTAAAAATTATGGCCATGGGCCTGGTGCGCTGGCCCATGCCTGTAATCCTAGAACTCTTGAAGGCCGAGGTGGGAGGATCACTTGAGGTCAGGAGTTGGAGACCAGCCTGAGCAAGAGTGAGATCCTGTCTCTGCTAAAAATAGAAAAAATTAGGTGGATGTGGTGATGCACACCTGTAGTCCCAGCTAGTTAGGAGCCTGAGGCAGAAGGATCACTTGAGCCCTGGAATTTGAGGCTGTAGCAAATAAGTTACGATGATGCCACTGCACTCTACCCAGGGCGACAGAGCAAGACTCTGTCTCAAAAAAATAAAAAAATAAAAAAATAAAAAAATAAAAATTATAGCCATGATCCAAACAATATCTTTGTAGATCAGAAGAAAAGAAATGTAAATTAATAAACGTGACTGGAGTCACATGCTGGCTGGGAGAAGCATGCAGAAACACCAGGTGTTCGGCTGCCTAGGGGTAAAGTGGACTAAAGCTGCTACACAGATGCAGGCAGTAGACTCTCCTCACTGCTTAAAACTAGAGGCCAGGGTACAATTTCCTTTTTACAAAAAACAAACGAACAAAATCCTAACAATAGCTATGGGGTTACTTTTTGTTGTTTTCATTGCTGTTTTTTAAGAAAAAGTGGTAAACCTAAGAAGATGGGAGATCACAAAGCCCTTCCATTAGAAAATGAGCCAAGCCACCTGTTGACCTGGTAAAAAATCTGTAATAGTTCCAAAAAATCACCAAGGGTAGAAGTCAGCTAGAAAGAGCAATTTATGACTTTACCAGGGAATACATACAAATACCTCAGAAATAAAAACTTTGTACCATTCCCAAAGCTTTTTAGAGGGTATGACTCATAAGTTACTCATCAATCCACTTGTTCTAAGAATATCTATTAAAGGAAATACTGGTCTCCCATTTTATTGCTTCAATTTCTCTTCTCTTATTAACATTGCTCATAAGTTATCTTGCAGACATAGGTATACAATTTAAAATATTTTTTAATTGAGTGACTAGTTTCAGAGTTACTCTAAAAAACTATCATCTATAATTGAAATAGGACACCAAAAGCAAAATAAAGGAAAATAAATATAAATACAACGAATTCTAATACATAACTGACAAATACAGAAGCCAAATTACACTAATGGACTAATAAGCAGAAATGTGTGTCAATAATTCATTCTATTAATAATTGTACAAAAGCTCTCCATTCAAAACATCTAGCACATCCTTCACATGGCAAAGTGACAGTTTCATATAAAAAAACAGAAAAAAATTAAAATTAATGATGTACCCACGTGTTTAAAGAGTTCTGTGAATAGAGTAATTATCAACAAAGCTGGTGAGCTTTGAAAAACAATAAAAACAAGAGCCCTTTTGGTTTCTTAATGTACAATTGCCTTTTCAGAGGACTCGAATTGTCATAAAATAATTCATCTATCCCAAAAAGGGAGAAGTTCCAAAAGGACCTCAAGTGTAGAATATAGGAATATCAATAGTTCCTATGTCATGTATAATATACAATATTTAGACTTTAATGAAACTGAATTATAGTGGTCTTAAATAGACTATTTTAGTTAACAAAATTTTAATGCCATAGGCCTAGTCTCTGTGGATATACACCCCACCTCTCCACCCCTGCAAAAGGAAAAAGATACATTTAAAAGAATCTTATTTTTAATAAATGTCTATAAGAGAGTTAAAGCTTTCTTGGCTCTCAGTACCATAGGTCTCATCACAAAACCAGGATTTTATGACTTAATTCCGTACTCTGAGAAGTCTAACTCAATGCACATATAAGGAAAGTGAAGTAGGCTTCAATGCTAAGAATTTTTGTTTTCCAAAGACTGAGTGGTTTGTTGATGTGTTCCATTTTCTCCATTTGTTATGTGGTTTTAACAGTGTGGACACATACACACCTGCATCCAATTTGAGTAACACAAATACATGGCTTAGATGGTAGAAGCAGTACTAGAAACTAGAATGCATACAAGGGTTTTTCTCAGTGATTCCAGTTGCCTATTTGTACTGTCTCCTCCTTTTTGGAGCTGAAAAATACTTAAGATTACAGAGCAAGGAAGGTAAGTTGTGTTTTGCTTTTGGGGCTTTTTTGTTGACAAGTCCAAATAACCTGAAAATGGCAATGACAATAATTTATTTTACATAACTTCCATCTATCCTCATCAATCTTTAAATGTTAAATTAAATGACTCAGATTTTAAAATAGACTTATGTGGTAGGTATGTGCTAGCTAGCTCTTATTTTATGATAGATGAACTAATGCATAGTGGATTAATTGCTTTACCAGAGGATATTTATAAATCCTGTGTTCAAATCAGACCTAGAATTGAGACCTTGTAAACTCTAAGCCCTCATAGGAGTTAAGAGTCACTTATAATTCTTTCTTCCAGCATTTTTACTTGAAAATACTACAGCAATTACATGTAAAGCTCTCAAGTATATTGTCTCAGAGATAAGCTTGTTAGATATTTTTGGTAAAAATTCTTTCTGCTACCTTATTATGTTATCAAAACTTCATTCTTCAATATTTCATAAGTCAACTGGAATAGCTAAAAAAATTAGGGCTATGAAGAAAAATGTTCCACATGTCTTTTTCAAACAAAAGAAAAGCTAGTTCACCTCTAGTAAGCATAAATCAATATTTAGAAAGTGTATACCTTTAAGTTGGGAGATGATAACTACAGATAATAATTTTTTGTGAAATAAGGTAATACCCTATAACCATCCATTACTGATAAGAGTTCACATTTAATTCACTGTAATTCAATTCAACATGTTTCTGGAGTGTCAAGCGCTGTCTGAATCCCATATGGGACATAGCAAATGTCAGCCTCTTAAGCATTAAATAGTTTTACAATAAACTGCAGAATTTCAAGCAAATAAAAAAAATCCTGTGGCTTCTACATGGTTTCATTTTAGAGCATCTTTAACTTCTAGGACCTTAAGTCTTTCATGGTCTGGCTATATAGTTGATATGTCTGTGATAACATTTTTCTTTTACTTAAACTATGAAATAAAGTTGCCTATGACTTTTTTCACATCTTGCTAACTTTCTCATGATTCTAGTAAAAGGTAACCACAATTATCATCTAATTTAAATTTCAACATAAAAATCATTTTATCTTTTTGGAAAAATAGACAATACTGCCTTAGTCTAATAGCATAATACGGAGACACTAAAATCCATTGTTAGCCTCTCTGATGAGAACAGAATAGAGTCAGGCTGGCTTGGGTTCATTCTGGATTTCATCATAAATAACCTATAAGTCACATTTTTTTAAGCCTGTTTCTTCCACTACAAAAGACAAAAATATTTCACAGAATTATCGTGAAGACCAATTGAAAGATAAAAAGCATTCAGGACTCTTTCTGGTATACATTTTCATATATAAGCTGCATATAAAAATATATACACATACCCCTTCCATCCTCAAATTCACTCTTCAAACTCCCCTAAAACCCACCTTACACAGCAAGAACTCACGAAGTCCCTACTGACATGATTCTAGAAATCATAAGGATGGAAAATAAGTATTATTTATGTCTTTCAATATTATTGAAGAAGACATACACACATAAAATATTTAGAGAACACCATATATCACCATTAAAACTTACCAGGTATGGTGAGAAAACGTGACCATTCAGAAAAAACTGGAAGTTTGCTAGAAATTCTAATAAAGAATTTGTTGGACACTTGAGAGACAGCTTTGTTCTTCAATCTCATCTCACCACAGGCCTGAATTCCTTCACTTCTAGATTAGTATTACCTTTGCCCTGCCCTCTAAAATCCATCGTGATCTCCAGAAACTTTAGTTTCCTTCTATCATTTTTTTCTGCTTAAGAACCTACAAAGCTTCTGTTACCTAGGCCCATGTAAACTTCTCTGCCTTGTTCTCAAGTCTCTCCAAAATATCTTCTGTGTACCTCCACTTGAGTCACTGTATCCACACACACCAATCTATTCCCATAGCTCCCCTTCATTTTCTTTAGAGAAATGTTCTCCCATTAGTGTTGCTCCTTTTGATATCTCTTATATGTCAAGGGTCTAGCTTTATTATCTGTCTCTCCCCAACTTGACTAAAACCAGAAACTATGGCATCCTTTCAGTGTCTCATGGTCCCACGGGTGCCAACCAGCAGATTGTACAGGACCAATGCTCCACTGAGTGGGGCAGTAGGGAGGGGCCTTCTATACTCATCTACCTCTTCTATGACCTGTCAGAGAAAGAGATGCTTATAAGCAACAGATAAGCATTTAAAATATTTAATCAAATGTGAAGCATATCAAAATGTAACTAAAATCAAACAGAAAAGAAACACATAGACTCTTAAGTAGAATATAAATGGCATGATAGTCTATAATTACATGATTGTTGAATGATGGGATATTTAAATGACTTTATACATTGCCTTAGACTTCCTGAACATTGATAATATATTCAGCTACCTATAATGAATGTCATATTTTTAGACAATTAACAATTTTCACGTAAAAAACTAGCTGCAATTTATGCTTATTGAAATAAATACTAGCAGTAATCTAGAGTCATTGAAACTTATTGAATCCTTTAAACATTCTTAGTTGGGTAGAAATTGAATATACTCCCTTATATTAAAGAATGCATGTACATATTGAAGATCACAATCTATTATAATGGCTAAGAATATTTGAAATAAGATCATAAGATCTTTTGAGAAAACTAAATAGCATCAATTTATGTTTTTCTTCTTTGGGAAATAATTTTGCCAATACAGCTAAGTGGCTTAAAATAGAATTATGGATTATGTCATGAATAATAAGAGCCAAAGTTCATTCATTTTATTATTTATTCAATAAGAATTGTGTATGATGTACTATATCATATTAATATATTTATAAAGAGGCAAGTAGTAATAATTTTATTACATGAAAAGATGACCTAGATATTAATTAGAACTAAACCAATTTAAATGAAATGGGTTGAAATTAGAACATAGTAAACCAAAATATGGGAAGAGATTCAAATAGTACAGGAACACTTCTCAAAACAAATTGCACGCAGGGCAATAGGACCATGCTTCAAATTATCTTATGTAGTATATACTACTGTGATTCACTGAATATTATAACTAATCTTCTAGCTGTGTGTATGGCTAAATTACTTGCTCATTAAAGCAAAACCAAACAAAAATATAACACATTTTGGAGATGGCCCAAACTTACAATAACAGTTCCATTTCTAACAATGATGTGGCAATTATATTCTTAGTTTCATCAGTGGTGTATGGTGTCCAGTGTGCTCAAATAAAATAGTATATTAATAAGAAATGTGCCAGCCCTGAACTGGCGGTGGAGAGATGGCGCAACTGACCTAGCCTCAGCCTGTAACCAGACACACAACTAATGAAATCTGAAGTGGCTCTCAGTCACAGCTCTATTGCCAGACTCAGGGGCAATCCAGTAAAGGGTTTCTCTTTAATGTACTACTTTTTTTATGGTAAAGAATGTTTCAATTATGCAAAGAAAAATGTTTCTCATGATAAAAATAAATAAATACAAATTGACCTAAATTTGGAGAGGTGAAAATACTAAGGGTAGGTAAACTAAATTCATCATAATCTGTAAGATGCCAAGATAGACCCTAGAGAAAATATTAATACAAAGTTGAGTGCCACTTAAATTCCTATCTACATTGCAGTAAAAAGTCACATTTGGGAAACAGTAACTATAATTTATACCACAATATGATAAATAGTACTGAGGAATACAGAGTGTTAAAAAAAAACAGAAAATATTTATTACTGCTTTAGGAAATGTGAGGGGTGTATATGTTAATCACCTTGTCTTCAATCCATTGGAAAGTGAGGGAGTCCCACCCTAGGGTTATGGGGATAGCCAAACACACAATACTTAACACTGGACAGATGAAATCAACACCAGTTTCGTAGTCACACACACTCACAGCCGAGGGGAGGGTGATGCTGCATGCCATAAACAGATACACAATAGTTGTACTTAGGGACAGAGTGGACAACCAGTGGCTGTGGGAGGTAGGCTTTGTAGTACCAAGAGGATAAGGTGCCCCCTGGTTCCTGTGGGAGGATATGCTTGGTTTGTTTTAATAATTTTGCAAGCTAGTAGATATCTGAAACCCAGGGATAAGGAGAAACTGCATCCGGTCCCTTTGATAAAGAGGGTTGTTTGGCTAAGGGACCATATCTGCAAGACCAGAGTGGAGAGGAGAACTTGCAATTAGACTATGTGAGGCCCTCTTGGTTTTACCAAATGTCAAGACAGTATATAACATTTGACCTTACTTTTAAGCTTTCCCTCATTATCTAGGGATAGAATCAGAGCAGCTTTATTCAGGGGGTTAGATTTGAATTCTTAAGTTGGATTTTGTTGAATGCAAGAAGATGATAAACTATCTTAATGAAATGCATGGAGAATGGGAAGAGTTGGCAATGTTCAAAAAAGTTAATTTTAAATGAATGTACATTTTATCCTTTTGCAAGAGACCCTAACATTCTGTGTATTCTTCTAATTTTAGTAGATGTGCTGCTTACACAAAAGTCTTCTTTTCATGAAATATATAGTATAAGATAGGAGACAAAATCATATGTGACTTAATGCCAACATTTGAACTTCAGTGAAAGCACTTATGAAGGCAAAATAATTTACCAGGAAGTATGAAATAAAAGCTGATGTCTAACTATAATAACCTGATAAAAATTCTTTTAGTCATGGCCATCTCTTTCAACTGAACATCAAATCTTTATAATTATGGAAACTTTGTGGATCAGGCCTAAAATCATGAAATTTTAGAGTTGGAAACCACATTTATTCCAATCATCCTCTTACCAAAGGATTTTGACTTGTAGATCATTCCAGTAGCACAGACTACACAGCTTTGTGAGGCAATTCCCTTTATCCTTAGATGCCACGCTGTGTCCTGTATTGAACTAGAATGTTTCTTTTTAAAATTTCCATCTATTGATTCTGAGAGCAGCATTTGAACCAATGTGCAAAGTATAGTCTGTTCTATACGTGATAAGGAAACTGAAAAATGGCTCTGGCAGCCTACAGCTGGACCATGATGTTCCTAGCTGAATATTAACATGATCACAGGATATAAGCAATATAAACAATTACCAAAACAAAGCACACATGACTGATGCAACAAGACAGAGACAATGCCACTCAGTGGCCATGTCGGAAATAAGATAAACACTCTGCAACCACAAGACTAAGTAAACACAGCCCTCTTCTTACTAATGTTAAGTAACTCCTGCTTCTTTACCAAAGACAATTCTAACCCTACTTCAGTACTCTCCTTCTCCTAGATAAAAATTACCAAGATATCCAATTACCAGATTGTTCCCACTTCCAGACAGCACTCAACCCAGAATGATCTCAATGTCCTTTAACCTCTAGGATCATGCAAAATAGTCCCAAATCTTGTAAGACTCTCCTTACTGCCTCTTACCAAGACACTTCACAGTTCCAATGGTGTACACTGTCTTTTGCTGTGGAAGCTTCCTTAATTACAAATGTATTCTTGGTGGTCTTTGACTGGTGGTTTGACATCACCATTATAGTACCTGCCTCTCTCTGGGAGTCAGGAGACCTGGGTTCTAGTCCAAGTTCTGCCTCCAATTAAATGCTATACCTTGGGTAAGTCACTAAATCTCTTTAAGCCTCAGGTTTTACAAATAAAAAACAAGAAGATTAAATTGATGATTTCTGAGGTTTTGAACTACAGTGATCCTGAGTTATGACACAGGATCTTTGAGTCCGTATGGACATATCGATTTCTTCAATAAATATATATTATTAATAAAAATACTACTTCTATTAGAGGAGATTTAAAACGTTTAGACTTTTAAAAAAAATCTTTATATTTGGGTTTGAGAACCACTGGACTGCTATAAAAGTTCATGTAGTTAAAACCTTCCCAGTGAACACATCAGCACTGATACAGCTGTCATAAATTCTCTTTATCACCTAGGGAAGATTCTACAGAGCTTCCATCAGTGGGGTGGAGGTTGAAGTGTCACTAGCAGTCTGATTACCTATCACAAAACATAAATCAACTTGAGAACAAACTTTAATGATGTGATGCCCATAGGAGTCTGAGACACTGGAAGAGTGCACACTGTATAGAAATGTATTCGTTTCTCAGTTATGCCTGGGGATGAGAACTACTGAGACTAATGGGTGAATGAGTTATGAGGTTAGATGTAAAATTCTACCTTGGATTGCTAAAAAAGAGAAGTGTGCCTCAGAAAAGTTCATGCAGAATAATACTGAATTGTAAGCTTTCCTGATTATAGACATTTTTAAAAAATCATTAAGATTTAGAATTCTAAAAATTCCAATTTTAGCCTTGAAGTAACCTTCACAAACAATGCCTTATTTTTCTCCAGACTCTCAATCTTTCAGCCATCATTTTTTGTGTACTATGTTATGAACCTAAGATTTGTCTCCTGAATGCAGTTTTTGTGCTATATTTAGCAAAAGGGATGCTTCCTGTTCTTCCTCTATAGATATTCCTCAATGAGCACAGTCTTAACTCATTGACACTATGAATATAGTCTTTCTTCAAACACAGCATTAGAAAAAGCCTCCTATTCTCTTAGGGGAAATGGAAATTTATTTGATTTATGTAAATATATTAAAGTAAAGAGAACTTGAATGCAAGCATCTGTCCTTTAGACCATTATGAGTTTACCCTGATTATTGTCAACCATTTAAGTTTCTTTGCATATCCTGTTCTTAACCTTGATTTAAAACAAAATATTTATGATTTTAACTGTTTCAGTGGAAATATCATGCTTAAGTTTTAATATATATTCATACTGATTTAATAAAAGTTCAAGAAGCAAGCCTGAGGTTAAGCCTATTTTTATACTGAATTTATAGGTCATTTTTTCAAGAAATTATAGCAAGGTTTAATGAATTGATATTTGCAAAGTATTTTGAGGCTTCCGAAAAAATATCAAATATTTAAACGATTATTTCAAAGACCAAATTAGTTTATTAGCTTGAATATCATATGTAGATACATGTATTTATTTGTGTATGTATAACATTGAAAAATATGCACTGAATCACAACCTGACAAGAAGCCTATCAGAAACTTCAATTTAATTATATATATATGTAAATTGATCTTATCCTTGACACTTATGCTCAGCACTGTTCTTAGAATTTATTAACAGAAAAAATGGATGAATAAATGATCCCTCCATTAACATCACTTTCTTTCCCTTCAACTTCATGGTTATACAAAGTTTGTGTTTCATAAATGTCTTCTAAAGCTATGAACATTTTACTTCTCTCATTATTTTACTGAAATTGTTTGAAGTTCACTATCAACATTCTGGTTACCGAATTCAAAGGTCTTTTATCATTACTTGTCATATTGTATCCACTGGAATAGCTGGAATAATTTACCATTACCTTCTTTAGAAGTCTCTTGTCCCTCGATACAGTATCTGTTCTCAAGTTGTCTTAACACATTTATAGCTTTCTCAACTTTTGCCCTTAGCTTACTGTCTTCTTTTCCCACTTGTGTGTATTTATTTTCTCTACTTTTCTATCCTCTTTCCCTGCCATAACCTTATATCCTGATCACTCAAATCTATTTCTGCAACAAAAATCTCCCTTTAGAATTTTTGTTCATTTCCCACTGCTAATTCATCCCTTCACTTGGATGGTTTCCCTGCATCTCAAATTTTATTTATCCAGACTAAGTTCATCATTTTCACTGTAAAATTTGGTGTTTTATGACTTAAACATTTTTGTTAATGCTACTACAATCACCAGAATTACACTCAGGCTTAAAAACTATCGTCCTAGACTACAAAACCATATCCATTTGATCTCAAATCCTTAGAATTCAAACTCTCTGACTTCAGCATCTGTTCACTACCCTTCCCTTTTACTTCTATTATAATATATTCATAAAGGCTCATGGTGCATAATTTAACATGGTGTATTTCAACAGCCTCCTGGTCCACTCCCAATCTATACCTCAGGCTGACAGAGGGGAAATCTTCCTGCTGCATAATTCTAACCAGCTTCTCCCACTATTCAAAACTGTTCAATGACTTATATTACTACTGAGTAATGTATGAACTCCACTGACAGTCCTTGGCATAACGTTAAACTATTTTCTTTAGTTTCCAACATTGTTCACAACTACTTTCTTTCAAATACCCCACATAACAACTTAATGATACTAGGTGTTCTCTAAATAAGTCTTATGCATTTCTTCCCATGGAATAAAGTTGGAAGAAATTATCTCTAATTTTAGATAAATTCTAAAAAATCTACAACATCTAGGCTGGTTGCAGTGGCTCACGCCTATAATCCTAGCACTATGGGAGGCCGAGGTGGGCGGATCGTTTGAGCTCAGGAGTTCGAGACCAGCCTGAGCAAGAGCGAGACCCGGTCTCTACTAAAAAAAATAGAAAGCAATTAGCTGGTCAACTAAAAATATATAGAAAAAATTAGCCGAGCATGGTGGTGCATGCCTGTGGTCCCAGCTACTTGGGAGGCTGAGGCAGGAGGATCACTTGAGCTCAGGAGTTCGAGGTTGCTGTGAACTAGGCTGATGCCACGGCACTCCAGCCAGGCAACAGAGTCAGACTCTGTCTCAAAAATAAAATAAAATAAAATAAAATATCTACAACATCTGACTCCTATCCCTTCTGTTAATGAGTCTAATAACTTGATTCTATTTTAGATTAATCAAATGCATACTGTATCAGTTCCCATTACAACATATACTGTGTAACAAATTACCACATATTTACCAACTTAAAACAGCACAAATTTATTACCTCATAGTTTCCGTAGGTCAGAATCCAGGTACAGCACGGCCAGAGTCTCTACTTGGCGTCTCACTTTGGTGAAATAAAGATGTTGGTCAGGGCTAAAGTTCTCACGTGAGGCTTGGGGTCCTCTTCTACACTTACTGTGTTTTGGCAGAATTCATTTCCTTGTGGTTGTAGGACTAAGGTCCTTATTTTTTCTTAGCTGTTGGCCAGGGACTACTCTCTTCCCCTAGATGTCTCCGGCAGTTTCTTACCAGGTAGGCCCCATATTTAGAGCACCGATGCTGGCTTTCTTCCAGACCAGCTAAAGCGTGTCTCTCTGACATCCTTTGCAATCAACTAGATTGGACCCTGTTTTTAAAGACCTCGTGTGATTAGATCAAGCCCACATGGGTAATTACTCTATATTAAAGTCAGCTGATTTGGGGCATTAATTACAGCAACACAAGCAATTCACAGCAGTTTCTAGTTAGTGTTTAATTGAAAAACAGGTAGAAGCTGTGTATATGTTGGAGGTTTGGAATCTTAGGCAGCCATTTAGAATTCTGTCTACCACACGTGCCTACTCTTTTTTCCAATACTGTTGATATATTTTGCTATCATAAGCCAATAGTTTCCTTCAGAAGCAGTCAAACCTGTTAACTAGTTGCTGGCAAAAGGGACAGCAAGAAAAATTGTTGACTGTGGCTCCGTAGTCTACAAATTTTAAGTAGCAATACTAATAATACTGCATCTGATAATTCAAGTCAGTGTAGAAGTATGTGCTCCTACTAACTTATTTTGGTAACACCATTACTCTATAATATTATTCAAAACCAAATTGCCATGTGTAAGGGAAATTGCATTTGTATAAGCAACAGGTTTCTCAGGCCAAGCTAAGATGACTGCCCAGTGTTTTTCCCAGCCCAGCCCTCCTAGTTAGCTGGCCTTCTGGGGAGGCGTGAGTCAGCACACTCATGTAACCAAGGTGTTATCTCCTGTGTGAACGAACCCATGTGATCGCGCTTTCCCATGATGGCAGGTTTCCACTATCGTTCAGAGCCATATATAAGCTCTTGTCATGTTCTCCACCATGCTTTTCGCCACTGCTTTATCCCCCACAATAAAAAGCATGTCTCACCTGCCCGCTGCCACTCACCTTTTCTTCCAATTCCTAAAGCCTGTGCCAGAGCACTGGCTACCCATAGAGCTTCCTCCTCACACTTGCGGTAGTCTGGCAGGATCCGGAGGGGTAAGGGTCCCCTCCACCCCAGCAGGGGAGGACATGTGGCCTCCTACGGAGCTGTGGGAGCTGTGAGAGCTGAGGAAACAGTGCAGGCAGCGTCCTGGGGAGACTGTGCCTGCCTGGGTGTTGGGCTTACGGGATGAAGGGACGGACAGCGTCCTGTGCTCCCCAAGGGAGATGGAGCAATTGGCATCCATAACTACACAGCCTTCCCTGAGGCAGAGGGTACAGACAGGTGGTCACCATGGCGAGGGCCACCACTCCTTGCTTGACTGACTTATGGCTGCCGCTGCCCACACAATATGGGACGACACGGAGAACTACCCAAAACTGTGAGTAAGCGGCCTTCATACATGGACTTAATTCAGATTCTTCAGCAGTTGGGAATGCACCAAGCCTTTTTTGCAGTAGATAACTGGCGGCCTGATGAGGAACGCTTCACTACACACATGTGAAACCTAATCTTAGCCACAGTTTCGTTCCCCCCACACCCCTCCCATCCCTGTTCGTTTGGCTCTCTGGTAGCTGTGCTCACTCCCTATGTGGAGAAGCAGATACAAGAGGTCACCATTGCCATGGCGGCTCTGGGAGATGCCAAAGAGTGGAAAGGGGTGAAGGGATGAATGTGTATGCTACAAGGACCCAAGAAGGGCCCTCGAGCTCAGGGTCCCCTGCAGAAGGCAGTCCAAGGGGCCCAGAAGGCATCTCCAACCCAGATGTGGCTAGACTTCCTACTAGCATGAGTAGAGAAAGAGAAGATAGACAAATGGCCTAATGAGGTATTGCTGGCTTTGTGGAATCAGCTGGCTCCCCACCAGCGATTCATGAAAGCATCCGAGAGGCAGAAAGATGAGAAGTCCACCAAAGAGACCCATAATGGGCAGCTGCAAGATTTTATGGTTGAAACCCCCTTCTTTGCTATAGACTAGGAGTTAGGTCAAGGCATCCAGTTAGAGTGCATTTGCATTCTCTGAGCCAACTATGGAGGTAGGCGTTTCAACTATTTGAATAATTACAGCAGTTACTACTTAAGCAATCCCATAAAGTTAATTGGCACCATTTTACATATGGAAAAGATGAAGCTCAAAGAAGTTAAGAAACTAGGTAAAGGTTGCACAGATAAAAGTATGTAGCCAAGTATGGCAGGGGGAATCATAAGATGCTTTCCAGTAATCCACAAGCTTGTGCAATTCCCCCTCCTTTAGTGTGAAAGAAACTGTGACTGCCTTTTCACCAATAGAATGTAGCAAAGGTTATGGGACATCACTCCTGGATTACATTATGTTATATGGGAAAAGGTAAAGAAATTGGGCAGATATAATTAAGATCTCTATCAGTTGCCTCTAAGTTGATCACAAGGGAGACTACCTTGGATGGATATGACCTAAACATGCTAGAAGAGAAAAGAAGCAGGAGCTCTCCTGTTGTTCTGAAGGAGCAAAATGCAATGTGACAAAATGCCTCATGTAGAGAGGGCCATGTGACAAAGACTTCAGTCCTATGACCATGAGGAACAGAATTCTGCCAACAACCAGTGAACTTGGAAAACGGCCTGGAGTTGACAATGACATTATCTTCCTGGTCCACACCTTGACATCAGCCTCCTGAATCCCTCATTAGGGGACCTGGCTAAGCTGTGCTTGGACATCTGACACGCAGAAACTGAGATAATAAATGTTGTTTTAAGCCCCTGAATTTGTGGCAATTTGTTATGCAGTGATAAAAATTTTATGTACCAGGTATGAGTCACTTAGAACCCATATTGTTTCCATATTTCCTTATGACACATGGCCAGTGCTACAGTTGTCTAATAACAGCTATTCTCCCACCATTCTTTCTTGCTAGCATGACATTTTCACAGTTTCCTTGGCAGGTAAGGCATGGAAAAGTGAATACATTCAAGTCAGTAAGACATAAAGAGAAGTAATTTGGGAGGCTTCAGGAAAAAATTTTTGTTCTTGATAAAGAGAAAAACCATGTGAGGAGAAGCACCATTTGCTCCTTCCTACCTTTGATGTGATTGTGTGAGGATCCAATTGTTTGAAAGTGCAAACCATATTGTGTCTATGAAGGGAACACCAAAGACTGGCAGAGATGCTAAACAGCAGCTCAGTCAGCACTAAGCTGCTTATAAGCAACATATTATAATGTGAGAAAAATCGCTAATGTTTTAGCATCTTGGGACAGTAGACATAGTGGAGACTAGATGGTAGGTCTTACTTGCAGCTGAAAGTATCTTTATTAGAGTTCTACAGAGAAACAGAACCGAGAGAGAGAGAAAGAGAGAGAGAGAGCGTGTGTGTGTGTGTGTGTATAAGAGATTTATTTTAAGGAATCAGCTCATGTGGTTATAGAGGCTTTGCAAATCCCAGATCTGATGGTGGAGGCTGGCAGGCCAGAGACTCAGGATAGAGTTGTCCTTTGAGTTTGAAGGCAGTCTGCTGCAGAACCAGAAAGAACTGATGTTGCAATGGTGGTCTGCTGAAGAATTCCCTCTCTGTCAGCCTTTTAGTTTCAGGTCTTCAACTAATTGGATGAGGCTCACCCACATTAGGGAGGTCAGCCTTCTTTGTTCAAAGTCCCACCAATGTAAATGTAAATCTCATCCAAAAACAACATCATAGAAATGTTCAGAATAATATTTGACCCAAATATCTGGGCACCATGGCTCAGACAAGTTGACTAACACAGCATACCAACTGATATAGGGAAAAAAATATGTCTTGTATGTTTTATCCTGATGATAATTCTACATACTATATGAAGAAAGAAAATTTAGCTTCCATAATGAAAACAAGTGTCATTCATTAGTGCCAATTTGTGCCTTTTCATAAATTATTTAACCCACATGTCAATTTTGTAAGGGATTAAAAACTTTTTATTTATTTGGCAATGATTTAGCACTTACAATATGTGAGAAATGGTTTGGAGGCCATGTGCATAACAGTAACCCAAAGTTCCAGCCCTATACTCTAGTGAGGGAGATCAAACAATAAACCAATAAACCAATAAATATGTGGCATAATAGTAGCTACTGATTAGTGCCATGAACAAATGTGAAACAAGTTATGGGATAAAGAGTGAAGGAAGAGGTGATATATTTAAAGTAAGCGACATTTTTAAAAAATACTGAAATAATGTAAGGGAGTGAGCTGTGTGTATATCTGCGAAAAAATGGCATAGGTAGACAGAAGAGCAAGTGCCCTCAAGTGAGAATGAGTATAGGACATGAAGAAGGCCAGAAGTCATTATGAGAATGGAGTGAGCCAAGGCCAGGGTTAGGAGATGATGACAGCCATCCTGAAACTCAATCGTACGGGAATCATCCGTTAAAAAGTTTTGAGCAGGAAACTGGTATTATCTGATTAATGTTTTAAAAAGATCATTCTGTCCCCTGAGTACAGCCAGACCAAAGGGGGCCATGGGTGGAAGTAAAGATGCCATTTGGAGGCCAGTGTTATAATACAGGAGAGACACAATGGCGGCAGGGGGTTGGGTGAAAGAGGTGGAGCTTGGAGAATGATTGTTGTTGACCCTTTTTCCATGGATTACGAAATTGGGTTTGGGAAATGTTAAGAAAATTACACAAGGTAAGGAGAAACTTGGCAAAACTAAAATTAAAAGAGAAAAATGCCTCAAAAATAAAGAATCTTTCTTCAAGGCAAAATGGATTAGAAGGAGAATGACATTTTTAGATCTTCCTGCAAGTTCACTTGGTAGGAGAAGAATAATGTTTTGTTTTCTCTTGGACAAGATTATTGAAATGACTTCATTTGAGGAAGAATATAAGTCTAGGTGCAGAAGGCACAACTGGTTCACATTTAACCTTTCATGATGTGTAAATAGAACATTGCTGATCATCCATTGTAAAACAAACATGCTAAGCCTGATCGTCACACGCTTACCACTTCCATTTTATTAATAGATACTCTCCAAACTTTTCTGAATATCTTTTATAAAATATATTCAATGAAAATACTTTTTATAAAACAATGACCCATTATACACACACAACTGAAATAAGCATTTCAAGAAATAGTATTTGTATCACTGGTTATGATGAACTCTGGAATTTGTAAGTTCTATTTTTTTAATGCTAGTTGCAAATCACTAACTTGATTTCATAACCTACTGATAGGTCAATGACCAGAGTCTCAAAAGCAGTAGGGTAGAAAACTGGAGGAAAATTGTAAATATTTAGTTTTGGTGCCCATTCGTGTCTTTCCCAACTTAGGTGCAGGATTATCACACAGCGGTTCTGAGGCCAGTCCATAGCCTATGAGCAACTGGGTCCAGAACTGTGACAACAGAAACTGTCCTGGAGGCCCTCTCGATGTTTTTAATCTCTTGTTCCAGTCGCCTTTGCCAATAGGCCACATGTGGGGGTGTGGCAGAGTTAGAGATCTCAGGCTGAAATCTAGATGGAAGTAGGACAGCGATTCCTCATTTGCTGCAGAAGGCTGTTGCCCTCTCTTCCGGCAAAGAGCCACCAGTTAACTATTAAGACAATGAGCCAGAAGGAGATGCCAGGCACCAGCTCTGCTCTAACACTAGTTGTGCAAGCTTTGAGAGATGCTTAACTTTGTGCTTCAGTTTACTTTGATTTGAAATAGCACCAACAGGATCTCACTCAGAGGGCCACTGGCATAGTACTATAAATGATGAAACCAAAGGGCTCAGCTCAGAGCTTGGACACATTCAGCACTCAGCTGGTAATTACTGTTATTATTATTAGTGGCAGAGCAAGGGCATGAGGCCAGAGGGAAGTGAGTAGAACACACTGACTGAAATGTATTTCCTTATTCCTTGCTTCAGCTGTGGGCACACACTAGAACCAAGTAAATATGAAGAAGAGAGAGTTGAAAGAGGTCTTGGAATGCATCAGTGTGACCTCTTTACACATAAGAAAAATGACCCAGAGATGCACAGTGTCTTCCTAGTCTTGTACAGCTGATTTGTGGCAGAGTTGGGACTGCATTTCCATTCTTATGAGTCCTAAGTCATTATTCTTTCCATTTCAAAGTATTGGCATTCCTGGCAAAGACTCACAAGAACATTATCTCACAAAACTTTTAATTTAAAAAAAAAGTACCAATTAAATCTTTATTGCCAAGAAGTAAATAGGAACTGCTAGTAAATATTTTAAAAAATTAAGAAACTCTGGTTTTTCAGGTATATGTATGGTTTGGTATACTTGTGAGAGTTTTATATATTAAATGATTTATAAATAACATTTATAAATACAAACTGTCTTATTCCCTTGATTCACATATGTGATAGGACCTACTTTTATTTGTGCTTGTTATTAAATTGCTTTCTTAAAGTTTGAAATATTTTATGGGTAAATACTGAAGATGACTTTCTAATACTATTAAGATTATTCTACTAATAATAATACCTAGAATGAACACACACACACACAGTCATTTAATAACCTCTAAAATTAAATTATTTATGTTTCACATAAGAAGAACTTGGAGAACTGTTTCTGTCTATTCTACTACATAGTCATGAAGCTGCATTGTATCAGTAGCTGATACTTGAGCTCTAATTGGGCCCTGACTGTAAGGTAATGTAGTGGTGATGGTAATTTCTAGATAGATTACCAATAATCCTCAAACAATAAAGTCAAATATTCCATGAAGTCATTAGTGGAGTTCATATTTGTCAAAAGTGTGCATTTGTAGATGACAACCTAAATACATATATTCAAATGTGTGTGTATATACAAATACAGTGTGTATCTATTACTGTATCTACATCAATATATATGTATATATAACTATATATTGATGTATACACACACACACACACACATATATATAGAGAGAGAGAGAGAGAGAGAGAGAGAGGAGATAAATAAGGGGGTATTTTAAAATTTTGAGCCCAGAAAATACATTGAATTGATACTAGCAAGCATCATTTAGATATTCAGTGGAATAATGGACATTTTTGCCTATAGTACCAGCTATTGGCAAGAGAATCATTTTCAAAAATAATTATGATGAGCCTTTACATTTAGTCCCAAATATACTGGTTTATTTATTAATATACTTGCTAACTAAATTCAACAGTCAAAATAATGGATTTCTGAGATATATATGCGTATATATTAATAGGACCACTTGATAATATGTTTCTGAATACAGATATGAACAAAAAAAATCAAGGCTTTTAAGATTGTAGAGGCTACTTGTACCCAATTAATTAAAATGTTATTCTACCCACTTCTAGAAAGTTTTCTCTGAGACTGAGCCAGAAATGCTTGACTGACATTAAGCTTAAAGAAACTCATATTTTATGACTCAAGTTCAAAGAGTAAAATGACTTTGATCAGTTCATTATAATCTAGTGAAAGAAATAGATAATGCATACAGCACTAATTTTAAAACAACTAAATTTAAAAGCTACAAGAAACAAATTCCCCACAACTCTAATATAACTTACATCAATAGGATTTGAATCTATTTAATTTATACACTCATAAATAAGAAATATAAATTTAAATCTAGACTTTCCCCCCCACACACACACACCATTTGATTACTTTAATACTCTACTGTTTTGCGATATTCATTGTGTTGTTTGAGGGCTGCTGCAATTCGTGGAGCCATACACAAACTTATTCCCTGGGATGGGACTAAGGTGCCTAAGGGAAGGGAAACCTTTCTGTAATTCATCTGCCCAGCAGTAGTACTTTCTAGAATTCAGTTAAAAGCTCCTTATGTTCTAGTTGTGCCCCTAATTATTTTGGGTGACTTTGTCCAGATAGTGTGGCCGTATATGTGGATGTATGATGGAGAGATGGTATGAAGGGTGGAAGCTAGAATTACAGAGTAATTTCAATTTATGTGTTGCTAGGCCCTTGTAAATTAGGCACTTTATATGCTGCACTAAACCTTGATAGCCCTGATTCTTATAGCAGCTGTTGCAGCAGCAACCAGTTCCACATAAACTTCAAGGAGCTTCAAACAGCAATCCGAAGACTGCACCACACACCTCTTGCTTTCTGCCTAGAGCTTCTAGGCCACCTTGGTATAAATTAGATACTCACTCATGGATGTACAATCTCAATATGTGAGAGAATTAATGCCCATGTGGACTATCCTTTGCCAAGAAGATGAGGAACCCAAGGGCAGACATTTATTTTTTAAGCTATATTTCATAAGTCTCCTCAGAAGGTCCTGTGACATTGAGCAGCACTTGTCCACAGGGATGGCCCAACTCTATATATTCCTGTATTGGCTATCCTTTCTTTTCTGATTCCTCCCTTACTCCTTATGCCTGCTCTTAGAGGAGACATGTTAAAAATTATACAAAAGCAAACTTTGAAAAATAAGCCATAGGAAGGGGGGAAGAGCAACGTGGCCGAATATAAACCTCCTGTGATCGTCCTGCATGAACACCAAATTCAATAACTATCCACGCAAGGAAGCACCTTCAGAAGAACCAAAAATCAGATGAGGAATCATACTATCTCATTTTAATGTTGTATCAAGGAAAGAGGTGCAGAAAAGGCAATTTGGCATTGCTTACAGCACCTTTCCCCTATTCCCCAGCAGTGCCACGCCAGCACACCAAGTGGAGAGAGACTCTTTGTGCCCACAGGAGGGAGAGTGAAGTGATTATGGGGCTTTGAACTGAAACTCAGGGCCACCCTGGCACAGGGGAATACAGCACAGGGAAGAATTCTGCCAATGACCACAGAGGGAGCATTTAGACCAGCCTGGCCAAAAGAAAAATCTCTGCCCTAGAACCAGAGTTACACCTAGCACCACAACTGGCTGACAAAAAGCAGCCTGGGGCCTGGACTAAATTTTTAAGACAGTTGAGTGACAAAGGTTGTAGTCCTTGGGAAATTCCTGTGGCCATGCTGCCTGGGAGCCAGTGGACATGGGATACACATGACCCAGTGAGATAATAGCAGCTTCAGCCAAGCTGTGTCACCCCTCCCCCAACTTCAGGCAGTATGGCCCAGGGAGAGTCTTCTTCCACTTGGGCAAAGGAAAGAGAAGAGCTCAAAGGACTTTATTTTTCAAGATGGGTACCAGCTAAGCTACAGTAAAATAAAGTACCAAGCAGACTCCTGAAGCCTCTGAGTCTAGGCCTTAGTTCCTGGGTGGCATTTCTGGAACCACCCTGGGCCAAAAGGAAACATAATTTCCTGAAGGGAAGAATCCAGTCCTGATGGGATTTAGCACTTGCTAAATAAAGAGCCTTTGGGCTTTGAATAAACATTACAGGTAGCCAGGTAACAGTCACCATGAGCTTTGGGTAAGACTGGGATGGATTCAGGTGTATTCTGGAGCTGGTGGCCATGAAGTCACTCCTGCCCCAGCTCCAGTAGCCCAGCACAGAGTGTGAGAAAAGAGAATGAGAGATTTTGCCTGGAAATCCAAGGAATTCTCCCATATCTTAGCCAAGTCCATCAAGGCAGTACCACAAGGAGTATACAAGAGTTCACAGCATTACTGGGCTTGAGATACCCCCAGTGTTGATACAGCTGCAGTGACCAAAGACTCAGATTACAACACTTAATTCACTCTGAATATCTGGAAAGCCTTCTCAAGAAGGATGGGTTCAAACAAGCCCAGACTGTGAAGGTTAAAATAAATACCCAACTCTTCAATGCCCAGACATTGACAAAAATCTATAACCATCAAGAACATCCAGGAAGATATGACCTCACCAAACAAACTAAATAAGGTAACAGTGACTGGTCCTGGAGTAATAGAGATATGTGGCCTTTCAGACAAAGAATTCAAAATAGCTGTCCTGAAGAAGCTCTATGAACTTCAAGACAACACAAAGAAGAATGCAGAAAATTTAACAAAGAAATTAAAATAATAAAAACAAATCAAGCAGAAATTCTAGAGCTCAAGAATTCAAATGACAAACTGAAAAATGCATCAGAGTCTCTCAATAGCAGAACTGACTAAGCAGAAGAAAGAATTAGTGAGCTTGAAGACAGGTTATTTGAAAATATACATTCAGAAGAGCAAAAAGAGAAAAAAAATGAAGCATGTCTATAAGATCTAGAAAACAGCCTCAAAAAGGTAAATCTAAGAGTTATTGGTCTAAAAGAGGAGGTAGAAAGAGAGATGAGATAGAAAGTTTATTCAAAAAAATACCAGAGAACTTTCCAAGCCTAGAGAAAGATATCAATATCCAGGTACAAGAAGATTATAGAACACCAAGCAGATTTAACCCATGTAAGACTACCTCAAGGCATTTAATAACCAAGCTCCCAGAGGTCATGGATAAAGAAAAAGTGCTGAGGGAAGCAAGAAAAAAAATAACATATAAAGGAGCTCCAATACACCTGGTAGCAGATTTTCCAATGGAAACCCTACAGGCCAGGAGAGAGTGGCATGACATATCCAAAGTCCTAAAGAAAAAACCCTTAAACCTAGGACATTACATCCTGCAAAAATATACTTCAATAATGGTGAAATAAAGACTTTCCCAGGCAAGCAACAGTTGATCAACTTCATGAACATCAGACCTATCCTATTAGAAATGCTAAAAAGAGTTATTGAAACCAAAAGAAAAGGACATTAATGAACAATAAGAAATCATTTGAAGGTACAACTGACTGGTAACAGTAAATACACAAAGAATACTCTATTGCTGCAATTGCAGTATATAAATCACTTATATTTTGAGTAGGAAGACAAAAACACAAATCTATCAAAAATAACTACAACAACCTTTTGAGAGATAGTATAAAGAGATATGGATGGAAAGAACAAAAAGCTAAAAAGCAGGGAGGAGATGGAGTTAAAGGATAGAATTTTTGTTAGATTTCTCTTTGCTTGTTTATTTGTTTGTTTTTAAGGGCAGTTGTCATATGTTTAAAATAATTGGTTATAAAATGTTTTTTGCAAGCCTTATGGTAACTCCAAATGAAAAAACCTACAACAGATACACAAAAAATAAAAAGCAAGAAATTAAAACACATCACCAGAGAAAATCACTTTTAACAAAGGAAGACAGGAATGAAGCAAGCAAGAAAGAGACAACAATAACAACAAACAGAAATCAAATTACAATACGGCAGTGGTAAGTTCTTATGTGTCAATAATAACAATGACTGTAAAGGAACTAAATTCTCTAATCAAAATACATAGACTGGCTGAATGGGTAAAAAAAAAAAAGGCCCAACTATATGTTGTTTTCAAGAAACCCACTTCCCCTATAGAGTTGCCTATTTCTCAAACCCTATGTAAGTATCATAGATATAATGACCCAATCTCTGTCATTATGGGTTTTATATGTAATAAGAAAAACAATATTAACAATTATGCTGAGTACTAAGAAGGGTACAGTGCTAAGAGGTCATAGAAAGTAACCTATTCCTGGGTCATGAAAGAGAAGTCTAAAATTTCCTTTAGTAAAATTTTTGAACATTTGTATCCAAAGTTTCACTATTTATGTTTTTTAAAAAAGCACTCCAAATCCTTTAAAATTTGCCATCTCAGCAGTTAAATTTGGCTATAAATGATCTAATTTATTTTTTGTTATTAATATTTCAGAATACTATGGAGGTACAAATGTTTTTGTTACATGTATTGCTTTTGTACTGTTTGAATTAATGTTATAAGTGTGCCCAACACTCAGAGAGTGTGCATTGTACCCATTAAGTGTGAATTATAAAGGATGTTGAAAAAGACAAATTTATATAAACTCATCTCTTATTATGACAAAATATGTTTCATTGAGAACAAATCTTGAGTGTTTCAAATATTGTTGGCCCAGGCTAAAATAATTTTATTGTGAGAGCATTTTCCTTCTCTGTGTGCAGTCTAAGTGCATATTTTGTGCTCTTAGGAATAACTTTCCAAAGCTGTGTGAAGAATGTAGCAATAAAATCTGATAAGAATTATGGCTTATGACTTGAAAAAAAAGAAAAATTAAAAACCTAAAAAGCACTCCAGTGTGCACCCTTACAGCTAAATCTTAGCATAATTTCATGATGACTGGCTGAGAATAAATTCTTAGAAGAGAGATTAAAGGATCAAGATACATGCACCATTTTAAGATTCTAATTTTTATTTACACATCCTCCAGAAAGGTCATACCAAGTTACAGTAGATCACCCACTGTGCTCATGCTTGAGTGCTTCCTTTCCCTTCATTAATAGTGGGTATATTCTCAAAATATCTTTCTCTCTCTCTCTCTTTCTCTTTCTTTCTCTCTCGCCCTTCTTTTCCCCCAAAATAGATTCCAATTACCTACAAAGGAGTCACAATTTAATGCAGGAGACAGTTTTAAATCAATTTGTCCAGGGTTCATTAAATTTGACTAAAATAAGAATCACTTAGGAGGCTTATAAAAATCTAAATTTCTGTGCCCATAAAAATATCTTCAAGAGAAGGCACTGAAAAATTTTATTTTCAAGAAGTGGTAAGTTGGCCAGGCGTGGTGGCTCACGTCTGTAATCCTAGCACTCTGGGAGGCTGAGGTGGGTGGATTGTTTGAGCTCAGGAGTTTGAGACCAGCCTGAGCAAGAGTGAGACCCCATCTCTACTAAAAATAGAAAGAAATTATATGGACAGCTAAAAATATATATATAGAAAAAAATAGCCAGGCATGATGGCACATGCCTGTAAGTCCCAGCTACTCGGGAGACTGAGGCAGGAGGATTGCTTGAGCCCAGGAGTTTGAGGTTGCTGTGAGGTAGGCTGATGTCACGGCACTCTAGCCAGGGCAACAGAGTGAGACTCTGTCTCAAAAAAAAAAAAAAAAAAAAGAAGTGGTAAGTTATTCTTTTTACAAGGCAACAAAAAGAAAAAGCCAAAATTATCCATTAAAAAAATCTGTTACAATGCCTAAAAAATAGCAATCCATGGATTATGTACTGCATTCTTATCAAAGGAACCAAGAATAATATTTATGTGCTGTCTTAAGATCATCAGTGAAGCAAGTTTATTGTTCTGTAGAAAATGTAATGTTTCCTTGGTCTAATATTGACTGAAAAACTGTTGCTTCAAGGACCTCCTTTGTCTAAACTTTGAGAGTGGAATTTATTAGGAAGTTTAAGATAAAGCAGGTCAAACTTGTATCAATATTTCCTTTATTTATTACTTTCATACAAATTAATGGATGAGAGAACATCAAATTTAAATCAGTGAAGCAATTAATGAAGTTTCCCTCACTATATGAATATTTGAGCAGGAAATAGCTGTGCTCTGCAAGATAATCTGTGATGAACATTTATGAAGAATGTATCAGATTCTATAATACCAGGTCCTAGACTACATTGAAAATAAAAAAGTGAGTTTACAATTTCCAATAACAGAGAGCTAAACTATCTAATTTGGGAGCAGATTTACTTTAAAAAATTACAAAGTATAATATGCTGCAGTGAAAACATGTGCAAAGTACTGAGGGATTATTGAATAAACCTAGGTGAAAGACGATCAAATGATTGCATTTAGAAGATTGTTCAAGAAAAGAGAAGCTGAGTTTTAGAAGTTCAGATGTACAATTTTAAGAAATAGCTTCCAAATTCATTAAGTTCATCAGCAGCATGCTTGAATAGCATTTCTAAAGAAAATATACAATCATAAAGCCATAGTTATTATTTCTTTTATGCAGACAAATGGCTCTCCACTAAAGAGACAGCTATCACTTAGTGAACTTTGCTCTTAACGAGAAGCAATCACTAAACTACTTGGTTAGCAAACCTTGTTGGCAACTAAACGAAACAGCACCAGAATGAACTAAAATGTGAACACTATGTAATTTAATGCTTTCACATATATGCTAGTATACTCACTGCTGTTCCAAAACGTGTGTGTAACTAAGTGTCTGTAATGTAGTTAGACATGATCATCTGTCCTTAGAGTAGACATTTCCTTAGTCTGTAAATCTCTCATGCAACAATGCTACTTAAATAAGCTCAGCAACCTTAACAGACTCTTGCAGTTCATCTACGATACCTTTAGTTGGTACATAACATGCTTACAAATTGCATATCCTATTTACCCACAGTATGACAGAATATGTTATATAAAACACACCATATGACTACTTTCTTCCATGTGATAAATCCCTCTCTATGGAATGCCTTGGAATATTGGTTTTGTAGTATCAATAAGATAATTACAATCAAAGCAATAGGCCCTTAATTAAAAGCATGATCCTCTACATTCATGCAAGTTTTCAATTATTTTAACATTTCTGTCATAAATTCCTAAACAGCTAATTTGTCTTTCTTTTAAAATTACTTAACACAGTTCCAAGGAACCCTTATCAGCCACAACTTCAGGAAACCTTCACAATAACATTCCAAGAACTAATCCAAAAAAGCAGTGCATTTTAGTGTATTCCAAAGATAAATTTGTGAAGAAACAAGAACACTTTAGAGTGGGTAAGATTTCTTCTGTTTGTACAGTTTCCAATGTGTTGGCTAATCTTGTTTAAACAGTGACCAATAGCAGTGCTTTCACTGCTTCCCCTTGGAAACCAGCATCCAAACTAGAATGTTTCATAAATAGATAGTGAGTTGGAAATAACATGAAGGATTCAAGACAGAGGATTTGGGGACTCCGTGTAAACATTTGACTACAAGAATATTCCAAATGAAGCAAATGCTTGGGCAACCCTCCGCTTTGCTGGGACTAAATCTGGCAAAGGCTGCCTTTGTCCTGGCAAATGGAATAGAGTGAAGAGGGACTGCACTCCCTCAAATATTTGCACAGAAGCATATCCCTGCTAGGAATATATGACCAAATACACAGATTTTTGAAAATGTTTACATCACTGTAACTACACAAAAGTTATTTTTACAAATATTTTCAATAGAAAACCACTGAAAACCCATGATAATTCCTAGCTGATAGGAAGGTTTAGAGGAGAAAAAGGTGGAACAGGAAGAGGTGGTAGGAATTTGGGGACATGGGGAGGTAACTAATAAACATTTTCCTTGACCTGTTGCCAAATAATTTGGGAATCACTATTGCACTAACAAAATCTTTTTGGAAAATTTTGAGATGAAATTCATGTTTATTTCTGAATTCTGTGACTGAGCTGGCAGAGAAAGATTCAACTAAGAACTTGATCCACCATTTTATTTATACAAAACTTCAGCAGTAATATACTTTAAAGTTATGGATTTAGAAATTTTCATAGCATGTAACTAATCAATGAAATTCAAATACATAATGAAAGCTTTCCTTTAATATTTGTATCTAATCAGAAGTATTAACCTTTTATTTCAAATGACTAAACCATTTGGTGTACACCTGGAATGTGCATTCTATATTTTTGAACACTATCATCTATCCAGTGCTAAATCCAGACCTTTTTTGGTTTTGAAGTTGACAACTAATTCAGTAGTTGCTACATTTTTATGAACCAGATTATTAGAATTATTAAGATAAAATGAAAACCCAAGGGATGATGACTATAGTCACTAGTCCTAAGATAACTCTCAGAAGACTGGGAGTTTCTCTCTAAAATCAGAAGTCACTTTTCAAAAACAAAATTCTCCTTCTGTTTTACTCTCTGCCCCTCTAATCCACACTGTAATTGCCTTTTTCTTTGATAATGTGTCCCAAGAAAATCCTACCGTATTTTCCCACATCATTTTTTGCCTATGATACTTAAGTAGAATTCCCTCTCCCACCTTTAAATCATTTCCCATCTCATTCAATTCATTTTGTCCACACTAAACACTGGATGATTTGGCATTTTCTGTCACCTGGAAATGTATGGTCTATTTTACTAAGCATCAAAAGAAAGATAAGGAAAGGACACATAATTATGAGAATATGCTAAGTGCTATTAATAAAAAGAGTACTAAATGCTGCAGAGATTCACAAGAAGAGATTATATCCAATTCATTTAGGAACTGAACTAAGGAAAGACTTTGTAGCTGAAATGAGACTTGAATTGGCATTAAATATAGCCATGCCCAAATTAGAGACAGAGTGGCTTAAAATACAATATCATTCTCTAGTTGAAAATCCTTCCTATAACCTTCAGAATATAAAATCTTGCATTATCTAGGCCCTAACTGCCTTTCTGTCCCTTCATTTTACCACAACTTCACTTTGAAGTATCTGCCCTTGTCATACAGAACAAGCATAAGTGCGGTTCCAAGCAGAAGGCACGCATTCTTGATTTCGCATCATTCAGTTTGCATCTCCTGTTGCTCAGAATGCACTTGAGTGTTTCTAGTTAGCTTTCCCTCTCCACCACCTGCTCTGGCTACCTCCTATTCAACTGCAGAAAACCCATTTCAAACCTCATTTTCTCTGGGATGCCTCTCCATGACAGTTATTTACTTAATTTACAATATTTGTTTACTCTAGTCCGTGTATTTGCTTGCTCCAAGTGCTTTTGGGGCATGTCTTGAAAATTCTCTTTGCCATAATGCTTTTTTTTTCCCTTGGTGCTTGGGGACAGAAAGTTGAATTAATTATGTGGTACTTCTCAGTTCATGTCACATTATCATCATTGGTCCAAACAAAACTCTTCTCTTATTTTAGGTATTTTAACTTTTAGCCCCTCACCCACTCCCATCATATGCAATCATCCATTCTGTTTAATGAGTATCATTTTATTTGTGTAGTTTTACAAAGTGTATATACCTTGAATGCATGCATTTTCAAATTTATATGTGTTGCTTTTAATTTTTTATTATTTTTTACTTTCACTAAATACTATGTATGTAACATGCATCCATGTTGCTGTGAACCTGTGTAATCTGTTACATCAAATTGCTATACATAGTCCAAAGTGTGCATCTGCACTTTCAATGCTAGGCATCTGGGTTGCCTAGATGAACCTACATGCACACAAACACACACACATTCAAACTCACATATACACACTTGCACACATCTGTGCAAATACAGATACCTATACACACATACTCTCCCACACTCATCTCACACATATACACATACTCACACATACACGAATGCTGTGGTGACTATGCTACTAAATGCCCCATTATGGACATGTAAGAACTTCCTTGGCATGTGGTCCCAGGAGTGGAACTGTTGAGTCATAACCCTTGTTTATAATTAATTTGTCCAAATAGTGCCAGACCCTCAGAATGACTGAGGGTTCCCATATCTACACATCTCTGCCAGCACTTGATATTATTCAGCTTTCTAATTTTTCCAGTTTATTAATCTGTAAAATGATTTTAGTGAAACCGAAACTACTCCTCAATCAACATTGAAACTGAATTGTGTCTCTGTACGTCCATGTAGCCTTTCCTAGCCTGCCTGTAAGATGGTAGAGGCCATCAAAACTTAAAGACACTAAAAAATATCTGGAGAATGTAGATTTCAAGAAAGCAAGGATGAGGTGAAAACAAGAGAGAATATTACCCAAATTCATTAAACAAAAAATCGGCTAGGGTGACATAGATGTGACCCAATTTTAATTGCCATCCATGAACATTTGCACATATCGGAAGGCAATATGTTCATGCCTCAAGTGTTAAGAATTATAATAAAATTTTTACATACATCATTCTTTTGGCAGAAATAATAGTATCTCCAGGTCCTTTATGTATATCACTAATTCTAAGACACCCCGTGACAGGTAATGTAGTGTTAGACTTTCCACAGTATCATTAATGGGAAACAGAGGTCAGGTTAAACAGTTAGTAAACTGTTCTTTCCATCAGTCACGTGAGCTTCTCAGCACGAGGCTTCAGCCTCAGCAACCCCATCCGCTCAGCAGGTTCTAAGTGCCTGTTCTAGTTCTCCAAGCTTCCTGATACAGGGGTTAAAAATCACGACGCAGAGCTTGTCAGCACAGCCTGCTAATTCATGTACGTCAAGAATGTCCAGTGAATTGCCCAAGGAATACTGTATTTGCTTTGTTCTGACCTTTTGAAAGTCTTCATTAATTTATGCATTCAAAAAGTATTCTTTGAGGTATTTCCTAAGGAATAATTTAATCCATTTATTATTGATTTATATCTTGCTCATTGCAAAAAGAATTTTGAAGTGGCAGATAGCTCTTCACTTTTTATTTTAATGATAGATAGAATTTTATGTCTTTTTTTCTATGAGCTGAACACCTTTTTTTGTAATGCTTTTTGTTCCTTCTCAGAGAAAAGGTCACATGCATTTCTATGTGGCTCAGAGTGGTTCACAATGAAGCTGCCTATCACATGCTAGGGGGACCCCTTATGTTACACACAAAGATTGACTTTCCCCAGAGATTTTTTTATTTTATCCTTTATAGAGCTACATATAATTTTTCCTACACTTCAGGCCTGTGCAGCCAAGAATTTCTAATCCTGCGTGGCTTAATTAGAAAGAAGCAGCCGTACGGCTGACAGGCTTGAAATCAGAAGCTTTGAATTTGAGCTATTCTCTCACGAACCCTCTCAATGATTTGAAGCATTTGATGAAATTCTTCTTTTCCCTTGTCTACAATGTATAGTAACACACCTGAATTTTAATATGAATATTCATTATTATTTATTGAACAAACACATTTTATAGCACTATGTGCAACGTACAGTTCTTAATATTTTACATATATAAAAGTGCTTGGACTCTCAAAACAACCAACTTTTTTTTTTTCTGAGACAAAGTCTTACTCTATCACCCAGGCTAGAGTGCCCTGGCGTCAGCCTAGCTCACAGCAACCTCAAACTCCTCAAGCAATCCTCCTGCCTCAGCCTCCAGAGTAGCTGGGACTACAGGCATGCACCACCATGCCCGACTGATTTTTTCTATTTTTAATAGAGACAGGGTCTCACACTTGCTTAGGCTGGTCTTGAACTCCTGACCTCAAGCAATCTCTCTGCCTAAGCCTTCAAGAGTGCTAGAATTACAGATGTGGGCCACTGCGCCCCACCTGGAACAACCAACCTTTTTAAGCAGGTGCTAATACTATCCCCACTTTACAAATGAAGAAATTAAGGCCCAGAGAGGACAACTGACTTGTCCAAGACCACACTGCTTGTCAATGCTGAAGCCAGAATTCTGACTTTAACAATCTAACTACATGGTCAATGGCCCAGATCTGTTTCTATATAAAATACATATGATCTTAAAAGTTTCCAGTGAAATTAAATAGGGCTATGATCATCATGTATGTAAAAGGAGAGGATTACTCCATGAAAAAGAAGAGAGATACTATTCCATGAAGTCCAGATCATATGTGGCTTTCTTCACTTTCCTAATTAAGAAGTTCTATTTCGACAGTCTCTCGAATGTGTTCTATGGATTATTGTGCTGCAGGACCAGTTGGGCAAATTCCTCTGCCCCTTACTTCCCTGCCTGTTTTTAACAATCATGGCACCAAGGCTTATTTGCCATTTAATTATTTAGCATTGAAACCTAAAAATCATCTTTCTAGCGTCACTATGTTTTATTTTACTTTTAAAAGACAATCACACACCACTTGCATTTTTAAGTTTGCAAAGACACATCAGTAAACATTCACGAAACACTTATCACATGTCGAGTACCATGCTGGAGGTAAGAGATACTGAGATTAATGAGGCAACACCTAACCTCTGAAAATGCTTATACAGAAGACAGAAAAATTAAAATCTGGAGTAGATGCTATGAACAAGGAAAGCTAAGGTTTATTTTTTGTTATTAAGAGTATATTTGTATGAAAAGCAACAAATGCAAAGATTAATTTAAGATACTGTTTAAATAACAAAACAATCATAATAATTTCCTTTACTTAAAGATGTATGCACATTTCGGTCTTGTGTGACTAAAAATAAAAGGAGTTATAAGATTTAGTGTGCTTTCTAAGGTCAAGTTAAAGACATTTTGAAAAACAACTCCACTGAACAAGGTTAATATATTTGAACAATTAATTCAAATGAAAATTCCATGGGAAATCATCCAATTTTCCAAAGTAGAAAATATGTTGGAAACAATGCATTTTTCAGATGTTTCTGATAGATTTATATTTTGATCTCATGCTTATTTAAACTCCCACATCATTCCTCAATGTAACAATATCTCTGAAACAGGAAAAACGTAATGATGTCATGGTAAGAACTGGAAAGGCTTTTGGAACAGAGATAACAAACATGTTATTCTACCTAACATACGTTCACAGATATAGTCAACCCCAGTGAAGGAAAATCTTTATCATCCTTGTGACCTCAGTCTGAAGTGCTCACAGCTGGTTCTTACTCATTCTTCAGATCTGGCCTCTGAATTTTCTCTTTAGATAAGGCCTTCTCTGACCCTCCAATCTAGAGCAGGTCCATCATAGTCTCTCAAATCTATAGTTTTCTTTTGTAGCATCTAACACAATTTTTCATCACGTAGTGACTTGTTTATTCATTTGATGGCTTCCTCCACAACTCTGGTATGTGCTCTAAGGATCAGGGACCTGTGTGCCTTGGTCATCACTAAATCTCCAGCACCTGGCACAGTGCCTGGTGCACTACACTCTGGTTGACTCTTGAATAAACAAATTAATGAAGTCATGGTCTGCATCCTCACACAGAAATTTCTGAAATCCATCTATGATGGAAAGGATTCTCTTCAGTAGCTTCAGGACTTTTACTTACACACAGGATTTTTATTCTGCACACATCTTTACATATACACTAATCTTCTTTAAAGCTTTTAAAACAATATATACCACAAAAAAGTATTAAATCCCCTAAAGCACCTTTAGGGGATTATTTTATAATGCCATTCTTATTAATTTCCAACTTAAATCTTTTTATGAAGGAGATGTTTAATGATAAGAAGTACAGACAAGGAAACAATAGCTGACAAAATTCATCTTTGATGAATGGACAAAAATTCTTTTTTTGTTTTTTTTTTTCTTCTGAATCTTTTTTTATGTTTTATTATAATTTTCTTAAATTTCAGAATATTACAGGGGTACAAATGTTTAGGTTATAAATACTGGCTTTCCTGGCCTGAGTCATCTTAAAATAATTCTTATAAAGTAAGGAACACAGAAAATTAAGTATACAGATTAAGTTAATATCTCAAGAAAAAATAAACGCTTTCATTTTCTCAGACTATTTAGCATCAGAACAGAGAGACAATCTAGGAAGCATCTGAAGACAGAGATTTGTGGCTTTGGTTAGGTCCAGTACTGGCTTCACAAAACACGGTAGTGGCCATTTTCCCACTATTCCCACTACTCTATTCTAAAATTTTGACTTAATATATTTTAAACTTCTATAGTCAATTTCCATTCAGTTCCACCAATAAAGTCAAGGCTATTTTACTCATATTCATCACAAACTGCTGTACCTGTGCTGGCAGGAACATCTGTTTCAAAGAATCTGAGACATCCAGATATAATGGTAATAGGATGTTCAGTTTAAATGACCTGAATTTTATTCTTTGTGTTATCACTAGTTTAAGTGATACTTAAATTAGTAAATCTATTACTTAAGTTCATGGCCTCTTTTTATCTATCCAAAAAATGGGGGTAATAATGCACTGTTAGGATTAAATAAGGGAATGAACATGAAAAAGTCTTTAACCGCACAGAATTTTATAATGATAGGTATTTATTGTTATCATTCTCACCAAAACTCAATTTTATTTTATTTTATTTTTTTTTTTTTTGAGACAGAGTCTCGCTCTGTTCCCCAGGCTAGAGTGAGTGCCGTGGCGTCAGCCTAGCTCACAGCAACCTCAAACTTCTGGGCTTAAGCAATCCTTCTGCCTCAGCCTCCCAAGAAGCTGGGACTACAGGCATGTGCCCCCATGCCTGGCTAATTTTTTCTATATATATTTTTAGTTGTCCAGATAATTTCTTTCTATTTTTAGTAGAGACGAGGTCTCACTCTTGCTCAGGCTGGTCTGGAACTCCTGACCTCGAGCGATCCACCTGCCTCGGCCTCCCAGAGTGCTAGGATTACAGGCGTGAGCCACCACGCCCGGCCAAAACTCTATTAATTAAGGTACAAGCACAAAGGATTTAAGGTCATAAATTTGTATGGTGCACTAGTGGTGTAATTATTATATCCCACTTTTAATGTTTTATTTGGTTATAATACTCCTGGTCTCTTGCCATTCTTATTCTTTCTGCTCCAGGGGAATTGAAATGCTTGGAAATTCACATTGTGTGCTTTGATATTAGATATTAATAGTCCCACCTACTTCAAAGTATTTTCCCTACTGTCTTTCCTGGTCCTCCCTCACTCCCCACAACAACAAGATGGCTGCGAAGTCCTTATATTAGATTGCTAACATTGCTGTATTTAAACAGAGAATCTCCAAATTGATGGCACAGAAGCTCAAAATAAATATTTATTTCATTTTCCTGCTTTTTTCCAAAAAGACACTATGGCACTATTCAAATAGACATATTTTACTGGGTAGAGAGAGAGATAGTGTAGTAATCCCTAGAGATGTTATATGGTGCTTGAGTCTTAGTACATCAGCAACAATATATTTAGCCATGTAAATGTTATTATTACTGCTGAAATTCAGGCCTTAAAGAGATTAATTATAAATCAAATAGGTTCTAACACTAGCTGAAAAGTATGTCTGGTCTAAAATAGGAAGATAAGAGCATAGACATCAGAGAGCCCTAGAAAGTCACTTGGGCCAAAAGGAAGCAGAGGCATGAAGACCAAATGGAACTATGCCATGTCTTTATCTCTGTGCAGCTTTGCTAGTGTTTATGGTTGACGTCACTTTAATGTGTTTTTGAATTTCAGTTGTGTTTATAGTGTGTGGGCCCTATTTAACTTGTTTCTCTCTTCAGGAAGCAAGAGAATGCTTACTGACTTGTAGAAAAGAGAATTCAAATGCAAAAGGAATAAAAATGCCAAATCCTTTTATTTTTCCTATTAAGGAAACCTTCCACAGTGGTCAAAGAGAAGAAAGGGTAATGAGAATTTAGCCACAAAATTTCTAAAACATGGTTGTAACTGAAAGCAAACTGGGCCTTGCATGCATTTTCTTATACAGAGCCTTTCCCCCGAAGAGCAACTTTCATTGTTTTATTTTCTAATCCACTGATTTTAATTAAATGCATCTGCCAAGCTAAAGGGAACTTTAAGATGATAAATACACAATATTGAAAACTCCAGGTTGCTCACGGAGCATATTTTGCCATTTCCCCCACATAGTGGGCTTATGAAAAAGAAACTACATCTGAGTGCCGTATCTTCTTCTAAAGTCATATATCAAGAGATTATCTTTTCTTCTCTTTGCACCATACAAACACACATTTCTTGAGAAAATATGTAATAGCATATTCTTTTGGCACATACTCTGTGCAAAACTCTCACAATGAATCTTAGCGCCATAATAAACAGGTCACTGGAACAGTTCTTACAAGCTGTGTGACCTGGCTCTCGTCAGTCCATTAGAATTTACTAGATTTTAATTTTTTCTGAGTCAACACAGTTCACTGACCCTGCCATTTTTATTAGCTAGATGGGAGTTTTTGTAAAGATTGATAGTCCTTCTTTAAAAAAATCTTTACTCAGAGCAATTACCATAGTGATGTGCCCAAGAGGTCTCTGCCCTGAATAGGCCAGTGCTGACCCGTGATGTGCCGCCCTCTCCAGCACAGCACAGCTTAGCAGGATGGAAACTTGGCGCAGTGGAAACTACAAACCAGTAATCCAGAGATCCAATATTAAGCATTACCAAAAGAAGCAAAAAGCACTGGCTCATTGTTCATGCCCACATTATTATTCCCTGAATAATATTAATTATGAAAAATGGAGAAACAAATTTCCATAAGCCATGTTTTTTGTGTGTGAAATAAGTGAAAGGATTTCTCTTTATAGTGTACAAGAACACAGATAGGTTCTTTAATGTGATTTCTTTCAAAAACAGTCTATTTGAACATGTTTTTAAAAGCACAATAAAGACCTTGTTAGTCAGACTCACCATATAAAGTCATAGCTGTAGATGACTTCCATTACTGCATTTCTTCTCTCAGTGCAGATTTTTAAGGTACTCTGGATTATCATTAAGCTCTCTTCTTCCTTAGCAGAGAGGAACTGGCTCACATACAAGTAAAGTGAGAATTGACAGGCTTTTACGTACAAGTAGGAAAGGATTGTTGTGACAACTCTGCCTCGTAAGTTTAGAATCCTACAGTGAAGTGTTTACCAGAAGGACTTGACTGTCATACGTTTTCTAGGGCAGTGATACCCTATCTTGATTTGATTGATGTTTGGAATTAATCTCAAGTAGAACCCAAGAACAGTGCCAGGTGAAAAGTCATGCTCAATATACACGTGTTGAATATATTGGTAAAACACAGGTCTCACTACCCTATACCTTCCCCAAGCCTAATATCGAGGAGAATTTCTAAAAGAGCTTGGTGCATCTTAGCCACCTCTTGCTCTGATAGGTTTGAATGAACTAAAGAGAAATGTTGAAGGTACAGGTACTTATTCCTCTTGAGCACCTTCCAATGTTGATCTAAACTAAAAGTACCTGTAGGCTAGTATAACTGAGCAATAAAGCACCCAGACTAGATTTAGATTGTTAGGTTTCAAATCCACTATTGCCAAAGGTTAAGGGAAAGTTTCTTAACTTTCCATGCCTCAGTTTCCTCGTTGGTAAAATAATAATCATAGTGCTTACTTCAGAGAGTTGTTGTGAAGATTAACTAAAATAATGCACTTTTAGGATCTAGCATAATTCTTAGCATTAAAAGTTCAAGAATTAGGTATTTATATTAATAAAGGATGAAATTTGTTTTTTAAAGCTATAAACAAAGATCTGAATCATTTAAGCATCATATTATTTCATGATCATTTTAGGATAAAGTGAATATTTTACAATATATTATATCAGAGCCTTCCTTTCAGACATTAAGACTCAAGGTACTTTCTTCCACTAAAAATCCTATTGTTCATTTTTTATTCTACTTTCCAATGTCCTTGACATAAAATGTTGCTGTAGGAGATCTACCGGGATGCTGAAGAACGTGTGTTAAATCTGGATATTTAATATATTGATATATCTTTAGAAGTTAATTATATTAATTATATTTAAAGCTCTGACTTACATCTACAAAGTAGAATGTAAAATGAACATAAATTTAGCTATAATGGAGAAATAAAGCTGATAACTTTAAAATAGTAAGATTTATGGAGCTTATTAATTCTCTAAAACTACTTGAGTGTTTCTCATCTATAAGGTAAGAGCCACAGATAGAATATTACCAATTCAACTGTTGTGGCATAAGATATATTCACTTTTTATTGAAGTATAATATTTCTTACTACTGTGATATATTTTTTGCTAAGGACATAAAAATTTGTGTATCATCCCAGGGAAAGACACTCCTATATCTTTCTCTTTAACATATGTAGATTTTAAGGACATTGAGATGACAAAAGTAGTGATAATCATTTCTGAAAAAGCCAATTCAATTATCCTCATCATTGAAAAAGACCATAAACATGTTTTATGTTGTCACATTTCTAAAGTATTTCTAAAGTACAGAATGTTGTGTTTTTAAATTTTGTGCATAATCTAGTATTCTATGTATAGTGTTGGGTACTCATTTTATTTTTTAATACTACAGGAAATAAAATTCTGGCTATATTATTGCTGATTTATTATACGATTTTAATTCATGACTATTTCTTTGCAGTAAACAACAATAATTCTCAATGCCACTTTTACTCTTTAAAAGATGATTTTATAATTACTAACAATGCACTATGGCATGACTTAAGGGATCCCACTTATACGGATCCCTCTCCTATAATTCATGTTTATTCATTAATTTATCAGTTATTTCACAAGAATTTATCACGTGCCTATTGAATGACTATGTGAAATGCACTCCACTGGTTGTAAGAGTGTAAGTGTTTAAAAGAAATAATCTGTGTCCCTACATAGAATACTTCCAAAGGTATGGAAGTGTAAAGTGCACAAGTAATTTAGTATGCACATAGTGTATCAGGAAAAAAAGTCAATAGGTAATTTGGACTGCTGTATTTAGATGCCACATCATGAAGGGCTATACAAAGAATTTTAGCTCTTACATATATTAAGAGTAGTCAATGAAAAAAATTTCTAACAAAGGAGAATGGTGATCAGACTTTTTTTGTATCCAACAGGTCACTTCTGCAATATTATAGAACAGTGGTCCCCAACCTTTCTGGCAGCAGGGACCAGTTTCATGGAAGACAATTTTTCCATGGATGGGGGTGGGGGGAGTATGGTTTTGGGATGATTCCAGTGCATTACATTTATTGTGCAGTCAAATCTCTCTGCTAATGATAATCTGTATTTGTAGCTGCTCCCCAGCACTAGCATCACTGCCTCAGCTCCACCTGAGATCATTAGGCATTAGATTCTCATAAGGAGTGTGCAGCCTAGATCCCCGCGTGTGCAGTTTACAGTAGGGTTGGTGCTCCTATAAGAATCTAATGCTACCCTCTGCTGTGCCCTCATCGCTGATCTGACAGCAGGCGGAGCTTATGCAGTGATGTGAGTGATGGGGAGGGGCAATAAATACAGATGAAACTTCACTTGCTGGCCTGGCGCTCACCTCCTGCTGTGTGGCTCAGTTCCTAACAGGCTACTGACTAGTAGCAGTCCACAGCCTGGGGTTTGCGGACAGCAGGTATAGAAGATGGATTGCTCTACAATAGTGCAGAAGATGGCTGAAACTGGAGGTAGGAAAAACAGAAGACAGAGATGATAAAAATCTGAACTAAATAGTAATGATGAAAAAGTGAAGTATGGAATGATATAAAAGATATTTAGGAATAAACAGAGTTTAATACAAAGAGTAAAAAAAAAGATGTGTAGAGTGAGTCCTAGGTTTTTGACTGGGGCAACCAAGTAGATAATGCAGCCAAACAGTAGGAAGGAACCAGGAGGAGAACAGATTTGTGTGGGATGCAAAGATATGTTCATTTGAATTAAAATGAAAATATCATGTTGTGGCTATAATAAATGAGGTTGCTTTCTTATCAAAGTAGCTTTGTGGTTCCCTGTATTAGTCATAGTACATTTATTTACTCAATAAGAGTTTCGGAGGAATAACAATGCCAAGGCAGGGTAATGGATGGGGGTGAAGAGCAAAATAATGAATATGCGTGATCCCTGCCCTTAAGAAGCATATGAGTATTAGAGTGGCAATAAGTTACACTTAATCAGCATGTGTCAGAAGAGATGTCCAAACCAATCACCATGAAAATTCAGGTTAGAAAGAATATATTTGGTGGCAAGTTTCAGGAAATACACTTTTTAAAAAAGAAAGGATTTAAATATTATATCTGAAGGAAGGAATAGAATTCTGATAGATAATGTGGAAAGGACATCCTGATAGACGAAAGAGAATGAGCATAAGCAGGAAAAGCGAACTACATAGAAGCATCTACCCATTTTGACCGCAGTGGAAATTATGTTTAGGGTAATGATAAGCATTAATCTTGGAAATTATATTTGATTTTGAAAGAACCCTGGGAATCAGGACTTGATGTAGTAGCAGTAGGAATCTACTGAGAATTTCTGAGAAGGGGAATGAATGACCTATCGGAGCTGTTCTTACTAAGGTAAATTTTGTAGGTGGTTTGGCAGAGGGACTATTTATGGGGTCATTAGGGCTTACCTAGAAAAATATTAACCCGTATGGGAAAAAGAACACAAGGGAAACACCAATCCATGAGTCTCACCTGATTGTTGAAATTGACAGAAATGAAATAAATGGTGACACTAAGGTATCAAACCAATATTACTGGATGTATCATAGTAACATTAACTAAAATTAGGAAGACAGAAAGAATTTTTGGTGAAAATAATGGGATAAACCAGGAATGTGAATTCCACTGGGTATTCAAATGATATGGTCTCATAAATAAGAAACAAAGTCAAAAAAGGGTTTAGGCCTGGATTTACATATTTGTGGAGTTATAAAAATCAGTAAAATGTGATATCCATTACAAAAATAATGACTCAGTCTTCGTGATATATTCTGAATCACCTATTTATAATGTTTGCCCTATTTCGGGCGACTAAACTCTGCAGGTACAGAGATATCATTGCATCCCAAACACCTAAAACAGAATTACGTTTGGTCAGTCTCTTTTGGTTGCAAGGAACAGAGTCATTTAAACAAGCTCAAGTAGCAGAGGTTTGATATAAGGCTCGGTGAGAGAGATGAGACCTACACAGAAATAGCTGTGTAAGATCCGGGGATTGGAACTAGATTCAAGGCAGCACTAGGGAGCTCAGTAGCAACAATTTATGATTCTTCCATGAATATAATCCCACTGCTTTCTCTCCTGTCCCTCCTTTTCCCTTTTGTTTCTATTACAAACTTATTTTATAATTTTATTCTCTTTTTACTACCTTATAAATTGTGATTATTGATAATTTCTGTATTTTCATAACTTCTGCTTTAGCATGACCCATCATGATCCTTATTTGAATTCATAGTATCTTTGCATCCTTTCACTTGTAGCTCCTGCTGTTACCTGTGTCTTTTGTCATCAATATAGGCCCAAACTTTCCCAAATCATCAAGTCCTTGTTCCTTTTAGTTGAACAGTACTTTCTGCAATTTATCTCTCTCTTCTCACATTTTACCATAAACAGAAAGAAGCCAGGCTTTACCTTCTACATTTTGCTTAGAAATCTCCTCAACCCAATTGTTCATCAACAAGTTCTACTTTCCACATAACTATAGGAAACAATTTTACTAAGCTTTTACTAAGCATTTATAGTGCTATATAACAAGGATTCATCTTCCTCCACTTTCCAAAAACATGCTCCTCACTTCCTTCTAAGCACTCACCAACAGCATTTTTAGTGTCCATATTTCTACTAATAGTCATTTCAAAGCAATCCAGATTTTTTTCTATAATGCTCCTCAAAATTCTAATACTTCATTCACTGACAAATTCCAAAGACCTCTTCACATTTTTGAGTATTTGTTTGAGGATTAGCCCCCTTGGTACCATAATCTGTACTAGTTTTCCATTGCTACAAAAACGAATCATCACAAACTTACAAGATTAATACAACATGCATTTATTACCTCATAGTTTCTGCATGTCCGAAAGTCCAAGCAGGCTCAAGTAGGTTCCATGCTCAAGGTATATCACAAAGCTGAAATCAAGGAGTTGGCAGGCTGTGTTTTCTTCTGTTACTGCAGGTCCTCTTCCAGCATCATTCTTGTTACTGGCAGAATTTAGTTCCTTGCAGTTGTAGGACTGAGGTGCCCATTTCCTTGTCGATAGTTGGCCAGGGGTCCCTCTCAGCAACTTGCAGCCACTCTCTGATCTTTGCATATGACCCCCTCCATCTTCAAAGCCAGCAATGGTGCATCAAATCCTTTTGCTTTTAATTTCTTTGTATCTAAAGAAAAACAGAACAAAAAAAGATTCCCCCTGAAAGTCATCCCTTGTGCTTGGGTTTAGTCCAATCATGCAACTTGAACCAGGAGTTTTCATTTTTATTTAGTGTATAATTTGTGGACTTTGATTATGATATATTACCTCCATACAATGAACTTTACAATAATCATTTCATACTTTAAGATTTTTTCGTCTATACAGCCTCTAGCCTGCGTCAAATGGCAGCACCTTGTTCCTCTTGAAGTGAAGAAACCCTGTGAGTGTTTCCTTTATGTAACATGTGTACATATATGTGAAAGCCTTGCTTTTATATCATCAATCACAGATAATATACTGAAATGCCAGGTACTTACTTACATGTGACATTTCTAAATTATTCTGGAAGCAAATAAGGATTATATATCATGGGCAAAAGCAAGTTCTCCTTCAAATACTCTTCCCTTTACTACAGAGTTTTTTTGACAAAAGTCCTAAAAAGGAGAGATTCTTTATCACCATTTTAATGCTATTTTTCTTCTATTCCATGGGTCAAAAGGAGGTAATATCATTTTTAAAAAAGTATTTTATAATATTTGTTCAATTAAAAAAAATTTTTGTAATTAATTTTATAATACACAAATTTTTTTTGAAGAAGAAGTCAAAATTTTCAGAATCATTTTATCAATACAAGAGCTTATAGAAATCTTCAATTTCTTAGGGATAGTCATTTTTGCAGATAATATTTGCTCTACCCTATTACCGTCTGATTTCTCCTTTTTCTTGAGTTTTTCCTCCTTGTCTTAGAGAAGTAAAAAATCTTCTGGAGGTAAAACTGACCTATGCCAGTGTAGGAAATTAAGCCCAAATCTGGGAATCTAGACTCTAGAGTGAGAAGCAAAAGAGGTATCTATCTGCCTCAGTGGATTGCAAAACACGATGCAGCTATTGCTATCGGTAATTGGTTTCTTTAGCTGCCTAGTAAGCTTAACTTGCTGTGTTTGTTCCTCTCAAATTCTTACAACATTGTCAATGGGATTTCTTGACTGTCTTTATGCAAATATATAGAATCTCCAATTTGGACTTTTAGAAGCTATCATTAAGGGAGCATTCTCCTCTGAGAAATTGATCACTTTATGTTCACCATGTCTCAAAAATAATTATGTATCTAATTATCTATTCTATATCTTATTTACCTTGTATCAGATGTTGAATATGATAATGATGAAAACATGAATATTTAATTGTTAAAATTTAATCAAAATGAGGTCTACACTTGGAAAATCACATTTATGTTATTTGTTACCAAAAGGTTGCTTTATAATATTTCACCATGACATATGAAAATTCCTAATATCAGCTAGTTCACAATCTTAGTCTATTAAGTTTGTCACTTCATTCTACTTTGTTTGTTTTCTTTGTGGAAGCAAAGGAATATTTGAATAATTCAAGACATATTATATTTTCCCAGTTTTCTAAAGTATATTTATTTAAATATCACTAGATTCTATTAAATTGTATTTTAACCCTCTCAAATGTAACTATGGGAAATTGGAATATTCACAAATAAGTATTATTTCTTTCATAAGGATTTTTACTGCACTGCTTATTTCCAGTCTGAATAAATGCATATAATATTTAAATGTGGTCTAATTTAAGTAGAAGGTGATGTTTTCAATTCAGTTGTCACTTATGATTTACAGATAATGGTTTTCCTTTTCAATCCATAATCTATTCATATTGTCATGAGACATTAAAATGTTTAGCTTAACTTTGCACACACATTTTAATTAAAATGAATTTAAAAAATGCTTCTGTTTTTAATCACCAAATCTGTTTTTCTATTAGAGTTTCCTTATCCTTGTTAATTTCTTTGTTGATTTTTTTATCCATGTAATAGAAATATTATCATTTAAATATAAAATTTAAATAAAATTTCCTCTTTAAAGTTTAAAATGAACAAAACAGAATTGCTTGGTAAGTATTCAGTTGAAGGCAAACAATCTGCTCCCAATGAAGTAAAAGAAATCATTGACTTTCTCATGTAGGTTTTTTTCCCCAAGAATACTGATATTTTATTTTAAATTCTTACTCTTTCTATCATTTTCTCAATAGGTAACACCCTTCTTGGTTTTAGTGGACTTCTTCTCCAGTAAGCATTGCGTAATGAATCATTTTAATAAAGACATGCATGCCCCAAAATAATGTGTTTCCTTAGCCTTCTAATCTTCTTTCTTTGACAATCCCCAGCCCCGATTTGCACTGGGTGTCTGCATCCTGTTCCAGAGATGCTGAGTAATATTAGACAAAGTCACAAAATGATGCAGACACTTCTAATTTTCTTCCTAATAAAATTTCTCTACTCCTTACCAATAGAGTTTTTATTTTTTCAGGGCATCAATGTGTCCAGCTAATATAATCTATTTCCCCACCTGTCTTGCATAGTTCTGAAAAATTAGATGTAAGCAGAAATGCGTTGAGAATTACTGTAAAAGTTTTACTTTCCTGATATAGGTGCTACCTACTACTTATTCTCTATTTCTTCACTCATCTTCTTCCTGTTTGTAATGGATAAGAGAAGCTGGAGATATTAAGAGAATGTCATTTTGAGACCATGTTGGGTGACCAATCACCCTGGTTAATCAGGGACTTAGGAGGTTCCCTACATGTGTGATTTTTCATTTTAAAACAGAGATGGCCTTAGGAAACTTGGAACAAGTTGGTCATCCTACCAAAAGGTAATAACGAAGATGAAAGTTACTCAGGATGGCAGAAGAGAAAGGTAGAAGGGTGGTTCCTGATGATACTGTAGAGCTACCCTATCAACTATGCCTTCCAGGCTTTTTCTTACTCAAGAGAAATAAAGTCTTATGTATCAAATTTGGATTTGGGTTTTGTTGCACATATTCAAACATGATCTCTAACTGCATTCACAGCATAGATGTACTCTAGTCTGTGTGAAGCACATCATAGTCATTTGAATAATGTCACTAGAAATTTTGCAGTGCACAGCCTGTGCAGATATATGTGGTGGCCCTGACTGAAACTATACTATTAAATATCTTAAAACCATGAAACTCCTAACATTCGAATGATGATTCCACCTTATAGACAATGCTGATCCTCAGATGCACTCCCTTTAAAATTTTTCTACAAACCATATTTTCCTTTCTTTTTCCCATGTAGTCTTTTAGAAAAAAAAGATTCCTTCTCTTTTTTTAAGTGTACATCTCTAAGTGAGAAGTTGGTTGCTTCCCTTCCCACCTCCTCAGGGCTCTTAATCCACCTGATTTGACTGAAAATATTTAGTTGTATAACTATCTCCTTGAGATTGTAACAACAAATTTGGCTGGACTCTCACATAAAATTATGATCCTTGAGTTCTAATAAACTAGTTTATCTCCATGTTTAAATATTATGATATTAAGCATGGGCTTCTGAGTAGATTTTTAATGATCTTGTTCGCCTGAATCATTTACATTTTAGATCTTTTATTTGTATAATTTTCTTAATAATGTGTTCATAGTAAATTAGAATCTTCCATGAAAAAAAAGAGAAAGAAATTAAAAGCTTTTCCTTAAAGTTAATGCTAAACAAAAAAATGTGGTTCCCCCCCCTTTTTAAATTTTAAATGAGTTGCAAACTCAAGGCATTCAGAATTTAAATAAACATTATTGAGATAATGTGCTTCTGATTGAGATTACCTCACCCCGCCCCCTGCCATCATACCATTCCAGTTATATGTGAAATTTCACAGGTGAATTGAGAGGGAAGTTTGTGATTCTCATTTATTATGGAGCATTATGCTAGAAACACATGTTTTTATATGTTTGGAAATATCATATCTCTGTCTGATAGGCTATAGTCAGAGACTTCATTGTTTTCTAAAGGTTTCTAAGGTGATAAGGAATATGTAGCGGAGAGAAAAGACTTTCATGAAGTTAATGGTGACTTGGACACAGATATAAATTCTTTTTATTTATTTATTTTTTAGAGACGAGGTCTTGCTCTGTTGCCTAGGCTAGAGTGCAGTGGCACAATCATAGCTCACTGTAGCCTCCAACTCCTGAGCTCAAGTGATTCTTCTGCCTCAGCCTTCTGAATAGCTGATACTACAGGCACACAACATTGCCTGCCTAATTTTTCTTAATTTTTTTAGAGACGCGGTCTTGCTATGTTGCCTGGGCTGGTCTTGAATTCCTGGCCTTAAGCAATCCTCCTACCTCAGCCTCCTGAGTTGCTGGGATTACAGGCATGAGCCATCTTGCCTAGCTTAAATTCTTATTTGGTCTAGACGATCCTAAAAATTCATTTTATCTTGTTTCTCTTATTGTTTCTCAAATGGATAGTGTATTTACCAAAGAAAACTAGGGTGGTATAAACAAGGACGTGTTGTTTTCTTTCTCTAGAGCTATATCAATTGCCCAAGAGACTGGATGGAGAGAGAGAGACATGAGAAGTTATATTTAGTATTTGTGGAACACCAGGAGATTTCTTATTAGTATCACACAGTGCTTTAGTTATTTATTACTATATAACAAACCACCCCCACAACTTGGAGACCTAACACAGCAGTCATTTTGAAAGCTTTTATGGCTCTGAGGTTTGATTGGGCTCAGCTGGATAATTCTTTCACTGGTATCGCTTGGATTTTTTCATGAAGTTAATGGTGACTAGTGCTAGAGTCATCAGAAGACCCCCTTGGCCACTGGGATGCTGTGCTGACTAGGCCTCTCCACCTCTCCATCTGATCCTAGGGCCTCTCCCTGCGTCATCCTAATGTGGTCCCTCTGCATGGCCTCTTCAACAGGGTAGCCACACTTCTTTAATGGTGGCTCCTACAAGTGAGCATTCCAAAGTAGGACACAGAAGCTGCCAGTCATCTTCAAATCTAGGCCCAGAGCTGGCACACTGTCACTTCTGCCACATTCTCATGGTTAATGAAAGTCACAGGCGAGACAAGATATGATGTGAAGTGATGGCTTAAGACCATGAATTCCAAGAGGCATGGTCTACTAGGGGCATCTTTGAAGTCTAGCTACCAGACACAGGCAGCAAGTTGGGAAAAAGGCATTAAAACATTGCTTCCTTCTTAAGAATGTGAAAATCTATACACGTGCTGCTCGAGAAAATAATTGTAGGGTGATATTTTCAGTCTGTTTCTAGCACAGCAACCATCTCTGACAGGGCACTGTGTTTCATAGTTAAAACACTTGGCATATGGTGCTCCTCAAGCAGTTCAGTCTAAACTTGGGATTTCAGTTACATTTTCCTGTCAGAACAATTTTCAAAACCAGAAGGGGTTTAATCAAAATTAAATGAAAATAAAAATCAATTGTAACACGCCAAAGGAATGATCATAAATTAGGCTGACTGAAGAATGCTAATAAAAAATATAAGCACCTAGATGAAACTGACTAGTAAGGAAATTATAAATTACCTCTTGGTGGCCATTTAACATCCAGCCTAACTTAGAAAAAACAAAACGAAAATTTCTGAGATGTTAACCACCATGCCACAGCCCTCTTGGCCCTGCTATGTTACATGGCTGTCCCTGCCTACACCAACAGCACAGTGCGGTATAAATGAGTTCCTTGGCAACGTGTGTAGGATGGGAAGCGTGGGATTCACGGGAGCCTCTGTGACCTTAGGAAAATGTCTTAAAAGATGTGTTACTCCCACAGACTCTTTGCTTGGTTTATTTTTATGCTTTCTAGTACATAATATTAATTTTTGACACTAATACAATCTACCTTCCTGAGGTTACCAAGGTCAAGCCTTAGCAAACAAGAGAGACTTGGACAAAGAAAAAATAAGGTGCGAGTCTAGAAGAACAGAAAGCCTGAGGACAATAAATAAAATAATCTCTCTCATTTACTTGGGAACCTGTCAAGTTAACAAATTATGTGCAGCAAATCAAGTGATTAATTTATCTAATATTTCACTGAAATCTGGTCAACGAATGCATCGTGGACATAATAAAATTATGAAAGTTCACCTTGACATATGACATTTAGTATTCATTTCAAATTAATATAATTGTGTGTAATTATTGCTATTATTACATGTGACATAGGACTCAGGAATGTAACTTATTACTAAGCCAGTTTCAGCTGTTCTGAGATATTTAAAAGGTGATTCAGAGAATGCTTCATGAATGACATTTATCAGGATAAGAGATTTGACAAAAGGGTGATGGTGACTTTGCAGGTGGCACTCAGAAGCCATTCAAACTACACATAAACTCACAAAAGAAAAGTAGGAAAAAGCAGTTATGAGAATCCAATAGAGCCACACATGATAGAGGATCCTAATTTGCTTCTTTAAATTTCTTGCTGCATATGTGGGGTGGACAAGAATATAAATTTCAGGTCCATGCTATGAAGTGTACTGTGGGTATGATTTTAGGGTCTACTGAGAGTTTTTGCTCTATCTAGGAGCCTGAGGGATAAAGGTGAAGCATTGTAACTAGCTATTTAATAACCACAGCTAGTGAGTCTTCCTTCCCCTTGACTGGAAATTCTGCAAAATAAACCTTATTTGGAGATTTGTTTAATTCTTTGAAGGAAAAACTTATATCTTATACATTTTATAAGCAAAAGCTATTTTTAGGCTTGCTTTCAAGAACAGGAATGAATACAGATGGCAACAAGTACATTTAAAGTGTCAGGCTTAAATAAGCATTCTTTTAAAAGAGGGTAGCCACAGCTGGACGTTCCTAGCATTATGTTTAGCATGTTGAGCAAAGCCTTTCTGTAGTCTAGGTCTCCATCAAATCCAATGAAGATAACTAACATAATGTGTTTTTGCATAAACACAGTAGTGTTATTAATAGTAGCATTAAAATGATCTGGGATGGTTTGGTAGACCTTCATTGTTTTGTTTCCAGCATTTGCCATGGTCTTGTTTAATAGTGTATGAGATGAAATGAACAGACTTCTTTAAATCTGTGGGGAAATCTGAAAGGCTGCCAGCAACAATTCTTTCAGCAACCCTTTCCAGATTCAAAGTAACTAGCCCCTTCCTTTGAAGGATAATGTACAGGGAGCTAGTTGAAAAAACAAAATACAGTGTGATATGAGTGGTTTAAACACATACACATACACATCCATCTACATACCACATCCTTGGCTTGGTAGTAATCACAGAAATTTTCAAGGCTGCCGGACTAGACGCTGTACTAGACTGGTATGCTGTGGCCTACTGCAGCTACCTTCCACATTCATGAATCCACCAGACTGCCACTTCCAAGAATCACTGGTAAATGTAGAAAATTCAATGTAAGGTATACCCTGAAGTATGTGAAAATGAGACTGGGTGATGCTGTAGCAGTGTATATACAAGTAGGCTGAATGCTTTTGTGACCCTGTAGCAGTGTAGATAGCAAGTAGGCTGAACGCTTTTGTACAGTGAACAGAGTGCTTTAAATTTGTGGCATAATCTGAAAGACTGATAGTGAGAAAACATCACTTTGTAAATAAACCTGAGTGGTCTGCACTCGTTACATTAGATGACGAAAATAAATCCTCTAAATTTTCATAGCATTTCATTTAAAATTACTGGAACTCTAAAATCAAAGTATGCAACTCTTGCAGCTTTTAGGTACTATAATTACTGAAAAATAGAGCTTGCAGATAGAAAGAAATTGAAATTTACCTCTACCAAATAAGGAACTAAGTGTACTCTGTGACAAGAGCATAAACATTATAAAGGACTTAATTTTTGAAATTCATAATTATGCTTTGGAATACCTCAATTTGTAAGGAGGATCTTTTGATGGAACTGCTGCTTCTAATTGGATAAAACTATATTTTGTACCCAAATAGATTACAATAGAGAAGACATACAATTTTGCAGTACATAAATTTGATTGAAACCATCAAAATAAACATAAAGAAAACTTATATGATGAGCTTAGTCTTGTAAAAAATATTTTTGTTAAAGGATATAACTCTGAGTGAGGTTTAAAAAAAGGGCAACTAGGAAAAAATTTGGGCTGAAAAATTTGGATATATCAGTATGAAGAAATTAGAATTGAGAATATATTTTATTTAGCAGAGTTTTCTTTGAGCTTACTAGGTACCTTACTGCTTATAGAGAGAGATAATTTTCAATTTAAAATATTACAGTCTGCAGAGAAGCATTAGTTAAAGGTGTCCATAATTTCAAATTATGGAACTGTGAAGATTTCAGGAAATTTTATGAAAAAAATTAAAAGTAACAAAAACCATATTAAAAAATGCATTCTTTGGAAAAATGCCAGCATCTGGTATTGGCGAAAATATGGCTAAGAAACTAAAGTATGTGAGTATGTACCAAGAGTAACTACTCTGTTTATGCCATTGTTAGCATTTAGGTAATTGATAAAAAGAAGTTTTATAAAATTTGCCATATACATGTATACTATTGTTAAAGTCTTTCTATTAGGGAAAGCAAAAAGCAATAAAGTGGAATGTGAAATAAACTTTAAAGCAAAAAATATAAAATTCTAAATGAGTTTGAAGATTAATCACTGCTTAGTTTTAGCTGATGTTATTTAAAACAACATTCCATTATAGTGGTTAGTTATCATAAATGAGGACCACTAAACAAAAAGTTTCTGTAATTTCTGCATTGAGCAGAAATTATTTTAATTATTGTATTAGCAAATGGTTTAATGGAAATGATAATGTAATGTACATAGTTCTCATTTAAATTTTTCTCTAAACATGTAATTTAACAACTATGAAACTGAAGGAGTCAACTTATTCAATGATTATAAAGCTGCATGGCAAACAAGCTAAGTGGTAATTAAAACTGCTTAAGTAAAAATAAATCAAAATTGTAGCTTTTCAAAAATCAATTTTCATCTCTCTAATTCTGGAGAATTTATACTTTTCTGTCCTTTTTGCTCATGTTTTGGGAAAGAAGCCCAAATTTCAGGGTACATGAATTAAAGTTAAATATTAAGATCAATAAGCCTCAATTGCCACGAATAAACAATATGGAAGTGTTTAAGCACAAATACCATCTATTTGTTTATCTTTTTTTCTAGGTGTCACAGCTATACTTTGAAATTCCTAAAACCATATGGGAGACTGGCTTAATATTTTGGGAAATGAAAACATTCAAATTAATGGGGAATGGGAAATGGAGAACTTTTAGTTTTAGCATCAACAAAAAAAAAATTTTTTTAAATGCTGCATTTCGTACTCCATCAGTAGACAATACACTTATTTTCCCAGCAGAAAACTGGAATCTAAATAACCCAGGTCCAGCGTGTGCAAACAACTGACCTATCTAGTCCAGAAGTAACTGCCCCGTGAGCAGGCCCTCTAGGGCGTTTCATCTGACTCCACGTTCTGACTTGACCATGGACTTCTTCCCCCATAGTGGCCCCTGCGGTGACCAAGCAGTGCTGAAGGGCAGGGGCCTGAGACCTAATCACGCCCACTGTCAACCTCCATTGGATGGAGGCCACCTCCCATTCATGAGGCGGGTGGAAACGTCGCCCTATACCCCTACTATTTGTATTTTCACAACATTCTTCCCAGTCCTTTCCTTCCTTCTCTTAATCCCAGGCGGAGAAAGTAAAAGCATCCCTGGAATTCTAAGGGACTGAAAGGAGACCCGGACGACTGAGGGGCAGGACGGGGTCTGGGATGGCCTTTGGGGGAAAGGGGGTTCAGGGAGCGGCAAGAAGGTTATGGGAGAGGCAAGGGGCAATCTCCCCCTGCCCAGCCGCCCCTCCTAGGAGCGGATACGGCCCCAACAGCCAGCGAGTCTCTCCGGCCTGGAAGACAAAGGAAGGATCAAGGCCCAGTGGTGACGGGGTGGGTGGGGGCAGTGACTCGCGTGAGCTCGGGGACGTGAGAACACAGCCCCCGCCCCGATCTCCGCCTCCCCTGAGAAAGGCGGGGCCCCCACGCCGCCCCCAGAAAGGTATCCCCGCCGCGCAGGCAGCGGGTCCCCCGCGGCTGCACACGCCCAGGCACGGGCTGCGATGGGCCGGCGCTGTGGGGGAGGGGCAGGACGAGGGGGCGGAGTCGACGGGCAAAGAAAGGCCCAGCGGCGGGCTGGGGGCGGGGCCTGGGCTCGGCGGGCGGGGCCGCGGAGCGGGGCGGGGCGGAGCCGGCCTGGTCCCGGGCTGCCTGAGACAGTCACTGCCCTGACGGCGGCGGCGGCGGCGGCGGCGGCGGTTGGCCGGTGGGGGTTGGGAGGAGCACGATCGAGGCTGCCGGGGAAGCTGGAACTGGCAATCGCGGGGGCCAAGTGGAGGATCTGGAGCCGGGAGCGTGCTCCAGGCCCGGTGGAGGAGGCGGCTGCACTTGGAGTCTTGGGAGCGCTGCTGGCGGCGGCTTCTCAGCGAAGCAAGTGTCTGAGGCTGAGTCCCCAGCAGCGGCGGCGGCCACGGCGGCCGCTGGGGCCCAGGTAACCGAGGGGCGGCGGCGGCGGCGGCGGTGGAAGCGAGGCCCCTCCCTCAGGTTGGAAGCTCGGAGGCTGAGGGTTGGACCTCACCCACCCACCCACACTCGCCAGCCTCCGGCCCCAGATCCGACCTCTCCCCTCGCTCCGCCGTGGGCCGGGTAGGAGCGGGAGCGGGGCGTGGGGTGGGGGCGCAGAGCCGGACCCCGACTGGGAGGCGACCCCTCGTCTGGGATTGGGAAGGACCTCGGGCACCCCCTCCCCCTTCAAAGACACACCCCGGTCTTCGGGCGGGGCGGGGTGCCGAGGCACTCCCAGGCTCTGGAAGGGCAGACCTCAGGGTAGAGACTGCACCTTCTCTCTTGGCTTCTCCGAGGTGGCCCCCCTGTGGCTCCTTGGGGCGGCTCAAACCCAGGGTGGTTCCCGTCGCTGGGAATCCCAAAGTTCCTTTTGTCTATCAGCTGAAACTAGAGGCCGGAACTGTAGGCAAACACCCACCAGCACTGAAGCACTCTACTCCTTATCCCTTTCCTGCCTCGGAAGGAATTCTCCCCGGCCGCCTTTTCTCCGGTCTGCGTGGTAGATTCTATTCCCGACCCCGATCCTAAACCTCCATCCTTGGCTCAAAGGAAAGAAGGATTCACGTTGTACTTGTGTTTGACTTATCATTCATATAGGAGCAGTCATCCCCCTTCCTTTTTTTTAAGCCATTCCTATCCAGCCGCAACCCTGGTAATCTTCCCCTATGTTTTGCAAACTATCAACAAAGAAGTGTGGCTGGTGGAGTAGACAGAGTCCTTGACTGACTGGACTGTGTAAGTTAATAGAGCTTCCTTAGCTGGCGCTGTTCTACCAATCTAGTCGGGGAAGAGCGTTTTGGCTAGAGTTAAGGATGTTACTCTATGTGCATAAAGTATCTTTTTTTCCTCCTTTCTGCAGTCAAGTTTTAAAAATCCTGAATAACTTGATTAAAATGTGGCTGTTTGAAAAGCCTATGAATGAGGAAGAAAAATACGGAAAGGAAAATGTAATTATTTCAGGCATAATGTCTAACTTTTTGAAAGTGCCAAAGATGAAGTATGTGGATTTTTGAGATTACTTTAACTGGTAAACTATATCCTTTGATAAATAAGCTTTTAACATGTAATATTTTGCACTGAGGTATTTTTGTTTGTTTTATTTTAGCTACTTGTGGAAATTGTTGATTACCTGGACATCTTAAAACCAAGAAACCTGTGAATAGGTTTATTAAGAATCTTCTGTTTTGAAAAATGAATTTTATGAATGCTTTGAATTAAGAAGGTGTTAGCAGTGGTCTGTCATTTCTGCCACATAAGAGACTATAATCCGAAACAGTGCCCTGGCAGTTGCCCAGATGCCTGAAACTGGCAAGAAGTAGTAGTTTGAGTGATCATCCTTGAACGAGAAATACAGAACTACCTATGTACTGTACCTCATACTGTATCAATGTAATCTTTTTGATGGCATTTAATATAATGGACAGCTTTTCTACATCTAATTGTCAGATACAGAATTAACACTTGGAATCTGAAGGAGAATTTTGTACAAATTGAAAGATTGGGCTTTCTCTTTAGTTTTCCAGATGTATTGTCTCATCTGTATACTTGAAACATCCACAATCACATAAACTCCAGATATAACCATGGAGTTGTGTGACTCATCAAGATATAGGAAAAGTGTTGCTGAGCTTTGGAACCAGGCATTTTTCCATCAGTTCAACAATTAAACTAATTCTCTGCTAATCAAGAATAAGGAGCCAATTAAAGTCATGTACATTCTGTTGACAAATGAGCTCTGTGGCTGTTGAATTCTTACTGTAACTGCTAACTCTGTCATTCAAAGTCAACTTAATATGCAAGTTATGTCGTCATGGATGTAAAGACCTGTGTTGATATATCCAGACTCTAGCAAATGTTGAAGATAAAAAACCTATTATGACTAATCCTTGGGAAGAGAAAGTCTGCAAAATGGCTCAAACGAGTTTACTGCAAGGGAAGCAGTTTTACTGTAGGGAGTGGGTTTTCCACAAGCTTCAGCATTGCCTCCAGGAGAAAACTAACTGCTGCAATAGTGCTGTCAACACACCATCCCTTTTAATGAATTCTGGGAATAATGCTAGTGCTGTCTCTGGAAAGGGAGCTGCCTGGGGTGTGTTGTTGGTAGGAGGGCCTGGCAGTGGCAAGACAGCCCTGTGTACTGAGCTCTTATGGCCAAGTTCACCTACAAGCTTGCAGAGAGGTTTACATCGTCAAGCTTTGGCCTTTCATTTCTGTAAGGCCCAGGACTCTGATACTTTGTGTGTTGGAGGGTTTATTAGAGGTCTAGTTGCCCAGATTTGCCGCAGTGGACTACTCCAAGGATATGAGGACAAACTAAGAGATCCAGCAGTCCAAAGCCTCTTGCAGCCTGGGGAATGTGAGAGGAACCCAGCTGAAGCATTTAAAAGGTAACAATAAGAATGTCATGATGTTCAGATTTCTATGCAAAAATTAGAGTGATTTTTAGTTTTTGTTTTGTTTTTTTTAAACTTTGTGGGATACATTTACTGTGCTTATTTGGGCTTAATCTGTGGTTGTGAATACACCTGTTTAGTTTGACTATTGAAGGAAACAAAACAAGCTTTGTATTGCACAGTATATGGATTAAAAGTATGTCTTAATTTTACTTGTTTAATAAAAGAGTGGTACTTTTCTAATATTACCTATATATAAATGGTAAGGGAAATTTTTTCTTATGGTAAAGAACATTTAGCCAGCTGGGACCTAGGTTACCTTTTCAGGAAGGGTAAACTCTACATTGGAGCTGAACTTGGAGGAACTTAGTGTAGAATCTAGTATCTTTTTTATAGTAGTATTTTTATCTTTAAATAAAAAAGGTTCTCTTTAAAAGAGATCACTGTCCATTGAAATCTGAAAAAAATTTGCCAGTGTGTTTTAGGATTTATTCCCCTACTAAGTAATTGAAGAGTTGAGTAATATTTTTGAAGTATGTGATATTTATAAAATGGTGAAAATTGGGATCATTTTAGTACTTTTAGTGAGTGATACAGAGAAAATTTTTTTCCTAACTTCACTTAATCATTTTTTCTATAGTAAATGGATTGATCCAAGAAGTGAGCAAGTTGCTTTTCAGAGTGGTTTTAGATTTAAAATGTGTTCAAGAAAATATAATTCCTTGAGAATAATTTTTTGTGTATCACGCCTCTGTTCATTTTAAAAATAGCAGCCAAATTGTTATTTTGTTCTTACTACTGCCTGATTTCTGCTTGAATTACTCATTTTGCCATACACTTTTTTTTCTTCCACAATAACTAATTCTTAGCAAGCAAAAATTTGTTCTCCAAAGATTCTGGTATACTATGCCCTGGAGGTTTGTGTGTGTATTTTTGTCTCTCTTTTCCGTTTGAGTGTGTCTCAAACAGGAGGTATTTGAATTGCTATGAAAAGAGTGATGTTTGCATATGTGATGTCCTCAAATCTAAGAGAATGAAATCTATACATTTTAGAAGTAATACTGAAAATATTTAATAATAATTATGGTAAACAATATGCATCAGTCACTGTTCTAAGTGCTCTACAAATATTAAATCATTTAGTCTTCATAACAATCCTATGAGGTAGGTACTATTCTTCCCATTTTATAGATTAGGAAACTGAGGCACAGAGAGCCTAAGTAAATTGTCCAAGGTTATAGTTTAATAAGTGTTGGAACTGAGATATGAAATAAATGTATATGTATACATGTTTGTAATCATAGAAATTCCTTGGAGGACTTGAAGGGAAGAGGAGTGGTTTGTGAAGTTGGTGAACAGAGGGTGTTGTCACAGTGTACTCTGCGTGTGGGTTTTCAGATTACCCATGTGATAGAATGGTATTCTAGAATGAGAATTATAGATGATGATGTAGAATTCAAACATGGGAGGGGTTTTATTAAAGTCAGCCAATGGGACATATCTATAAGATGTGTGATATCCTCATAGACTTTTTAATGTACAAATTCAGTCCAGTAAAACTCAGGGCAAATCTATTATCTTTTGGTGTTAGCCATCAAAATCAGGGTTAAAACTGCTATATCATTTGTAAATTAGTGAGGAAACCTGTTAGTTGAGGCCTGCAACAAATGTGATATGCAAGGTTTGATGTAGAGTGTTAAGTATAGAATCACTATATATGGAATAATGTGGTCTTTATTATAAAACTTTCTCTTTTAAGAGACTTAAAGTCTCTGTACGTAAACACTCTTTTCCTCTTGACTTACTGCTTTTTCTGAAGATACTATCACTAGTTGAAGAGCTGCATTTTCATTTCTTTAATATAAGTAAGCTGTTTGGATTTATTGACACCTTAATCCCTTTCAAATTTAGTATAAGGTGAGCTTAATGTAACTGAATTATGTAATTTTATAATTTATCAGAATTCATATGTAAATTTTTAACACCTGAATGTTTAAATGTTTGAAATCAAGTCTGATAACTGTATGTTTTTTATGTATTCTGATGCTAAGCATATCTTTCTCTGTGGTATCATAGATTTTCCTGAAAAATAATTCTCTTACTCAGTTGTTCATCTTACTATTTTTTTCCAGTGTGATTTGTAGTTATTAACTAATTGAAGGGAAAGAAGAAGCAATTAGAGCTGTATATAAAAACCACACCAGCACTGCTTTTCTAATTGACAGAAGGAGACAATTACTTTGTATTCTCAGTTTGTACTTTGATAGAGTGTGCCTAGTCTTTCTACTTGGACCATTTTGGTGCTCTTACTTAATCTCCTGCTGGATCTTCCAAAAACCTGGGCCACTTTCTTTTGCCATCATTAAAATAATTAATCATGAAATAAATCAGCTAACTTTGGTATTGGGATACTCTCACTCTTTTTGCTCATTCTTAGAGATACATTTCCTCTAAGGCGGTGAAGCTGTAATATGGCCATATTCAAAGGCAAACATAAGAGCACAGTTCAAAGTTAAAAATGTATATTTTTATATGGTCTGTGACATTAGGGGATCTAGGCCTCTAATTTTGAACAAATAGTCAAGATTATACTATCGTAGGTTCTACTAGTGCCTGACTGACTTCTTAAGTCTTTTAGAGAATTATATTTTCAGAGAGACAGAGATGGAAGTAGCTAATTATAACATGACAGGAGGTGAAATACAACTGTAGGCAAAGAGAAGTAAAATCTCTTTTGTTACTTTTTGACAATATCAAAATCCAAACCAGTTTTTGTATTATTACTTTCTTAACCTTTAAAATTCAATAATATTGATGGTTTCACATACAGATGGTCCTCAACCTAAGGTGGTTTGACTTAAGATTTTTCAACTTTAGGATGGTGCAAAAGCAAAAGTGATAGCATAAAGCCATTCTGATTTTCACTTTCAGTACAGTGTTCAATATATAGTGCTGCAAGTAAGGTTTCTACTGAATGCATATTGCTCCAGACAGAACTCTGCCTTCATGGAGCTTAAATTCTAACATTAATATTATCTTATTTCTATAAAGAGAAGTAACAGTTGGAGTAAATACTTGTTATAGTGGTCATGCAACACATGAACAATTGTAACATTAATAGAATTATGTGATTTGCTAAAGGGAATGATGAATGAAGACACATTGATTTCTTTTTTTCTTTCAGTTTTATTAACTACGTAAAGTGCAAAACTATTGTTAGTATGTTTTTAGTATTTTTTCCCCATTTCTGTTAGTGGAATTAAATTGATGAAGATTACATTTTTACTCGTTTTGAATGCCCAAGGGTGATTTTTTTTAACTCTGCCTCCCTCTTTAGGCCTTTATTGCAAAAAACTTTGTATAATATGTTTTGCATGAATATGTTTTTATTCTAGAGTTAGTGTTAAAGGTAGAGTTTCCTAGTAGCCCTATAATGGTAAAGCAAATTCCAGTTATTTTTGACAAAAGGATTAGGCATATAAGTTAGGGAATATGGGTTGATGGGGCAGCAGCTGCTAGCTTTAGGTCTGTCGCTGGTGTAGAAGCAAAACTGAAGATGATTATTTCATTCGATAATAAACTCCTTTCTGAACCTTACTATCATGGGCTTTGAACCCAAGGGTCTTTCTGGAGATTTAGATGGATATGGTGCTGGGAAATACAAATCGTTGTCACTGATGTATTTCATTTTCTAACTTTCGTTTCTGGTCAACAATCTATGGGACCAGGTGTGAGTTTTCTATGTGTGATGTCAATTTTCCTATATTGAGTAAAAAGATTTTGTTCTATATAATGCTGACAAGAAAAAGTAAACATCTTCAGGGGTGCCACAAGTTAAGTGTAAATGGAATAAAATTGTGATAAAGAATTAAAGGTGAATAAACTTTGAGAATTTAGCAGAAAATGTGTGTTAGCAGTAAAAGGTAGCGTGGCTTATTAGAAAAAGATGGTAAACTGGGAGACCAAACATTGACATTTGTTTTTTATGTCAGATAGGAATTCTTGAACCTTTGAATTTTCTTTCTAATCTTTCTGTCATTCTCCAGGAGCATTTATGGTTCTTCACTTACATCTCCCTACGTTTTTATCTTGTGTTGTAATTATTTATGCATATACCTCTTATCTCTCCTATTAGGCATATGCTTCTTTTGACATTATTTATGATTGATGAATTTTTTATATTTTCCATAGTACTTTGTATAGCACTTTGCATACAATAATTGTGAAATAACTGCCTTTTGAATGCGTGAATAATGCTACTTGTCTGTCTAAAATATGTCTGAACCCAATTGAAAGAAGGCTGAAGCTCTTGAACAAGAAAGGAAATTGAAATGCTATAAGATTTAGGTCAGTTTTAAGTGCAGACCAGACATTTAGTGATTATTAATTTATTAACCTGCTGTCCACTTTTTAGCATGTATGAATATGGCATTAGTCCAGATAGTTTTAAGTGGCCAGATATCTATCTTCTGTCTCGACTGGCTCCAAGTATTTTTGGCACACTGAACAAAGGGGCTAAGAACAGAATGGAGCTGGAACGTGTGCTTCCTTCTCACCCTCTCTTGTGTGTTTTCACAGCAAAGTATTCCAGCTCCATAATCTATCTTGTGTAATGCTATTTAAGATAACTGTCTTATCCATTCTTAAACATTGACAAATTAAAAGATCCTTATACAAGTGCTTTTACTGTTCAAACTTTAAATAAAATAAATGAGTCAATACTTTGCATGTTTATTTTTTAGTCTAAGATCATATTCTTTTGCTGAATCGTCTGTTTCCAATTTATAACTATATCCTTTTTACTTTAAGATGGACTTGCGCTCATTCAAACTCTCCCACTTTCCTCCTAAAATCTTTTCTTTTTTTATCCGAGACTTACTCTTTTCTTTATACTAAATATCTAAGTGCTGCTTCCTTTGGTTCTTGGTACTCTATCATTTGCTGAACATGTCCTCATCCTCTAATTACTTATGTTACAATGGCATAGCATATTGGTCCTGTTTGCATACTTAAACAGTTTAAAGTCAGCCACATTCTTAGTTCTGTTCAGCGTTCTTTTTATTTACTTTTTGATAACTCAGATTCTTTTTAGACCAAACAGAATAAAGTGGTACCCTACAAGTTGAGTATGTTTTTTACCCAATTCAGGAAATTTCACATACACATACAGATTTTTGGTTTTTTTGAAAAAAAAAAAAAAAACAAACAAATTTTGACATATTAATACTATGTTCTCATCCTTTAGGAACAGTCATCTTGTGGAGCTGAGCCTGCTGTTGTCTTTATATGGGGCCTCCATGCTCTAATTTGACTCAGTCCCCATCACGCTCTATTATTCTACACCAACACCACTTCATTTATTTATATATCCCAACCTGCCTCCTGTAGGCATTTTCAAATGCGACATGTTTCCTATTCCTCTGAAAAAAGAAAGACTATGTTTATCTCCCCCCAAATTTGCTCTCATATCGTCTTGAGTTTGTGTGTTCGAGTGCTGTTCCTTGTCACCATGTTTCTTCTTAACTTACTGAAATCTGACTTTTACCTCTATATATTTACAGAAAGATATTTGCATAGTTGCCTCTGAACTTAACGCTTAATCTGTCTTTAGCCTTAGATTATGTAGTTTGGAACTTTTTTCATTATTTGTGCTTTCTGCCTTTCAGAATCCCCTACTGACTCCATTCTTTGGTGGCTCTTCCTCTAGGTTCTCTCTGGGTGTTTTCCCCACAAGCTTACTTAGATCTCTCTTTATACATACTCCTTCAATTATTTTATTTCCATGTTTACCTGGCTACCAATGTGCATATCTAATATGACAGCAATCAAATCTGCATCAACAGCTTTTATCTTTATTCTGATCAACGTGTATCTTTTCACAAGGGTGTCCCTCACTAACCTTCCTATGTTCAAACTAGCATTTCTGTTCTTCGCTTCATTCATTCCTTAAACAAACATCCAGTACCAACTATGTGCCAGATACGTACTAAGTATCAGAGCTAAAGTGGTGAGCCAGATAGGACACTGAGTAGAAGTGGGAGGAAATACATTGAACAAATAATAACAAAAGTAAACATAAAAAACAAACAGCTTTGATAAGAAGGAAGGAAATGGATGATAAGAAAGCATATAATATAAAGCTTGATGATTATCTGGAATTCTGGGAAAACTGACTCCTTATCTAAGTTGTTCCATAATTATTCTTATTTCCTAGGCCTTTTCTTCTCAAAAATGTGATCTAAAGATCAGCAATATTAACATCACCTGGGAGATTATTGGAATGCAAAATCTCAGGTCCATAGAATCAGAAACTGCCTTTTAATGAGATCTCTAAGTGAATCTTGTACACATGGAAGTTTGAGAAGCACTTCCCTAGGCTGGATTCTAGAAATTTATTTGACTATTTTCTATTATATTACTCTATTCTAAGATATTTAGTCTTTCTTCTTGGAATGTTCTTTGAATTCTTTTACCCTAATCTAGAAATTTTATTTACCTATTCCTAGTTGGTCTGCTTAATTCCTTTTTCTCAGTTGCTCATTTAACCATAGTAAAACAGTACTTTCTCTAGGACATTTCTCTGAGCCTGGTATAACCTACATAAAAAATTCAGGTTTCTCTGCCTAGCTTTAAAAACCATTGATAATTTAGTTCTGCCCCATCTAAAGTATGTATCATATTTCCATAACCTCATCAGAGCACATTACGCTCATTTATTCTTTCAAGAAATATTTCTAAGCATGTAAGTCATATTAAAGCTTGCAGGGGATATGGACAAGTAAGAATATTCTTATTTTTCTTCGTGCTTAGTAAAAACTTTATTTACACAATAAAGACATAAACGTTGTAGATTTTTTTACAGTTTGTTTTTAGCTCTTTGTTTTTAGCAATTTTGCTGTTTTTTATTTTTAAATTTTGTGAGGTAAAATGGTTTCTGTGAAGTAAGGTGCCTGATTTTATGAAGTAAAATAACTAAATACTTATTTTTCTCCTCTTAAAAATCTCTGAAGTATGTTCCAATTGATTGTCTGTCTTTACCCTCTAGTTTCAGCCATGTCTTTGACCATATCATTTTAATTGTTTTAAATTTCAAACTAATTTCTCTCTATCATGTATGTTACCCCAATCTCAAAAATATTTGTAATGCCATTTTTTTTCCTACTATACAATGTAGTCTTTAGTAATAAAACAGTTTGAAAATGTTTATGTAATTGCTTAATAAAAATAAGTATTAGTTAAGATAAATTATATCTTACTCATGGTTATCTTGAAGAACAATGTGGAGCTTTCCAGAAACTGATATAGTCTTTTATAATTATGTCTCATGATTTGAATACATAGATACAATGGTGGATTGAATTATTTGCCTCTATTCTTTATGTCTCCATGTGTTTGTGATCTTTGTCATATGATACAGCAGGTCCTTCCACTAGAGGAGAAATATACTTTTCTACCTTTTGATTTTGGTTCAGCCATGTGATTTGCTTTGGACAGTGTGATATTAGCAGACATGACCCAAACAGAGACTTAAAGTAGGGCTTATCTTGTGCTTCTGCCATCACCATGAGAAGGACATGGTCTGGCTAGCCTGCTGGTCCAAGGAAGATGAGAGAGGGATGATGCAGACGAGACCTAACCTGCAGCTTGATTCCAAGCCTAGAGTAGATTAACAAACACGGATACAGAAGAAAGTATAAATGATCGTTACATTGAGCCATTGAATTTTGGAGTGTTCGTGATATACCACTATTGTGAAAACAGCTAACTATACAAAAACTAAGGGAATGATATTTTAAATAAAGTCATTAATTTTTATCAGAAATCTAGGAGTCATCATTGATTCCTCAGTTTCATTCATCCACTCAATCCACCAACTACTTTTGTTCTATCTCCAAAATAAAACAAATACCTCCACTTCTATCTCTACTGCTGTTACCCCTATTTGCTGTTGCCTACACTACTGTACTAGCCGCCTGACTGGCCTTCTTGTTGCTATTGCGTCCCTTTTATCTTCACAGAGCAGAGTATCAGATCATGTTACTTCCCTGCTTAAAATCTACAGTTAGAATAAAACCTAAACTCTACATGGTCTAATCCTTTGCCTAACCTTTGACCTCATCGTGTACTACTTTTACCCTTGCTTATTGAGATTTATCTATGTTGCCCTTATTGTGTTCTGAAATAGGTCAATTCTGGCCAGCACATTTTTGTATGGCTGCTTGCCCTATTATCACTTTAGTACCATCTTAAACATTACCTCCTCAGAGAGCTTTCCTTGACCACTGAGTCTTTAGAAGTCTCCCCACCCAGTCATTTTCTTAAATCCCATCATCCCACCTAGTTTTCTTTATTCTTAATTTTTAGTATCTATCATGATCTGGAATTATTTTGTGCATTTGTTTACTTAGACTTTCTGCCTACCTGTTGGAATGAGCAGAGTACTTGCCTATCTTGTCCTCTTTGTATTACCAGGATTTATAATATAGTAGGAACTCCTCATTATTATTTGAATAAATGAATAAGTATTTATATTTTAATTTAAAATATTATAAGTTTGTTCAATTTGTATTGCTTCAACCATATTCAGTTTTTAAATATTCCATTTTTTTGTGGAACAATTTATACATATGTATTATATGCAGTTATAGATGAAAAGGATCTGTTTTAAACCTGTATTTTTGGTTGTTATATTTATACCTAACAATTTACATTGAAATCAATTTTTATCAAATGGAAAATCTTTTTTAACAGCATTAGATTTATGCGATGAGTCATATGAAGTCACCTTTTGCCTCTCTTCCATAAATCCACAGTTTTATCTGTGGAATTTCTATCATTCTTTCTGAGATTATCATTTAAAATTCATATTCACTTGAAAAGGGAAAAACTTTTGTAGCTTAAATCTCAGTTGATATGTTTGTTAAATCTCTGCTTAAAGAGGGAAATGGTTTGCAAACAATGAACTTCACAGGAATTGAAAGGGAAAAATTAATGTCCCCAAAGAAGAAGAAATGCTTGTAGAAAAGCAATTTGTGGGGGAAAAGATAAGATAGATTGTTCCCACTCTTCTTGAAGCATTTCAATTATCCAGGAAAGTAAATAGGAAAGCAAACACACATGTATCTACCCATTTTTTGTCATATCTGCTTCAAATCTGGGGTTTTGTTTTATTTTATAGAACAAATAATCCACACTTAAAGCCTCTGGGTGTCCCTTCCTAATTCTGATCTGCTCACAACCCGTAGGCGACACCTCCTGTGAATTTACTTTTTATGTCTATGTAGTTTGAGATATCTAGGTATACACACACACTTGTATATGCTCTAGTTCTGTACATTTTTGATTCCAAAATGACAGTTTTCAAACTTTTTAAAATGCATTTACAAACAATATCTTTTGCAATAGCACAAAACAAATGAAATACCTGGGGATAAATCTAATCAAAGATGTGTTAGACCGGTAAGCTAGAAACTGTAAAACACTGCTAAAGAAAATGGGAAAAAAAAAAATTAAATAAATGGAGGGAGATGCTGTTTTCATGGATTAGAGGATTCAATATTGTAAACAGGCTAGTTACCGCTAATTAATCTACAGATTCAGTGCAATCCTAATCAAAATCCCAATTGGAATGTTGTGTATTCAGTTTCTTACTACATTTCACATCATGTAACCTCTGGAAGCTCTACCATACCTTCAGAAGACAATGAGAGTGAAAACAATTGTGTTACTGTTATTTTGGAAATAATTTTTACCTCACAGACCCTTTGAAAAGTTCTCAGGGTCCCCATGCTGCACTTGGAGAACCATTAACCATCTAGTCCCTCACTTGTCTAAATCTGCCGTCCCCAGCCCCTGGTTCATGGCCTGTTAGGGACCTGACCACAGAGCTCCGCCACCCCCTCAACCCCCACACCCCCATCTGTGGAAAAATTGTCTTTCATAAAACTTAGGGAACCCCCCCACCCCCCTCTTGCACAGTGCAGCAGGAGGTGAGCAGCAGGTGAGCAAGCAAAGCTTCATCTGTATTTACGGCCACTCGCCATCGTGCCATCATGGCCTGACCTCTGCACCCCACCCCACCACCTTCTGTGGAAAAATTGTCTTCCACGAAACCAGCCCCTGGTGCCAAAAAGGTTGGGGCCTTCAGGTCTAGATGATGAGTTCATACTCCTCTCTTCTCAACCTCTAATCTCCCTGCCCCTCCCCTCACTCATAGCTATTGACTTTGCTTCCTATATAATAAAACAGTATTCAGATAAATAACATATACATTATATAAATATGTACACACACATACAAGCACATATAATTAGATGAGAACTTCCACACCTTCACTGGAACATCTACTCTACTAAACCTCTTGCCTTTAATACATACTCTGCTCTGCTTTAATTTTGGATATAGAGTATGGATCCATACTCAAACTGTGGTTGAACCATCTGTGCTCATTCCTAACCCATCTACTTATTTACCAGATCCCACCCCATCTCAGCTCCTCAGTGACATATTTCCAGGAATTTACCCTTTCTTTCATGAATTACCAATCTCCTCTTTTCTTTATCATTCCTATCATTATTCAATTATCCTGTAATATATATATATATATATATATCCCTTTTTAAAACATCCCCCAAACCTATATCCTTGAAGGGTACTTAACTTCACTGTTTCCCTTTAGGGCAAATGCCTCAAAAAATTCTGCCTATATTTACTGTCTATTTACTTCTCCCATTCATTCATGATCCCAATAATCAAGCTTTATTTTCCACTCCATTAATATTCCAAGACCCCCATGTTTCTAAATCCAGTGCTAGTCCTCAACTCAGCAGAAAAACCTGACATAGCTTATCTCTTTCTCCTTCTAGCAATACTTTCTTCACTTGGCTGCCTCCTATCATACCAGCTACTCTTTCTTCATATCTTACCAATGGTATTAGTCTATTTGGTGTTGCTAAAACAGACTACTTGAGGCTGGGTAATTTATAAAGAAAAGACGTTTTGCTCATGATTCTTGTGGCTGGAAAGTCCAAGAGTATGACACTGGCATTTTCTTGGCCTCTAGTGAGGGCCTCATGCTGTGTGACAACATAGCAGAGAAGCAGAAGGGGAAGCAGGCACATGCAAAAAGACCTAACACAAGAAACAACCTTGCTTTATGGCAGCACATTCTCTTGGGAATTAATCCATTATTGCAAGAACTAACTCAGTCTCAAGAGAAAGGCATTAATCTATCTTAATGACCTATTCACCTCTTAAAGGGACCACTTTCGAACATTGCTGCACTGGGAATTAAGGTTCCAACATGAGTTTTGGCAGGGACACTCAAACCATACCACAAACCTTTGAATTCTGAAATAAATCAAGGTTCAAATCTTGTATCTCCTTTCTTCTCTATTCACATTCACTTCTTGCATAAAGCTCACTAATGGTCTTGATGACTATCCCAGTGAACCCAGTATTATATATACAGCCAGCACCTCTTCTCTGAATTTAGACTTGTAAATCTAAGTGCTTACTCAACCTCTCTGCTTAGATGTGTAAAGTTGAGCATATCCAAAATTAAACTTCTGACCTCTAGCCCACATCTTGCTTCTCCCTTCTCCTTTTAAGTAAACAGCAATTTCATCCTTCCAGGTAAACCAGTATGTGGTAGTGCAGGAATCTAAGTGAGAGACTGCTGCTTGGATTTGGGTGAAATGTCAGAACTAGTGAATAGTGTTATATTCTAATTTATGTTTTAAGATTGATCTGATAGCATATTGGATGTAGGGTGTGAAAAATTATCGAGGACCCCAAATAACTTTTGTATATATGGGTTGTATCTGTTAATATTTGCTGTATTTAAAATTTAACCTGATAAATTTATAAAATATATATTAATACATTTAATAATAAATCCATTACCTGTTAATATAAATAACATTTTAATAAAAGAATAACTATATTGTCCAAGACCAAAAGAAAAAAACACACTTAAAAGAGTGACACTGTTTTTCATTTTTTGCACATCTTTTTAATTTTAGTTTCTGTTGAAAAGCTTTTTGACGTTTTATTTTTGTTCCTTTGAAGATAATTCCTTTTTTGTCTGATTATTCTTAAAGTTTTCTGTCTTTGGTTTTTCAACAGTTTGACTGTGATATGCCTAAGTGTGGTTTCTTGGTATTTTCTCCGTTGTAGATTTATTGAGTTTCTTAAATCTGTGGATTGATGCTTTTCATAAGTTTTAGAGAAGACTTAATCTATTATTTCTTCAAATATTGCTCCTAGTCTGTTCTTTCTTTTTCTTTGGGGACCACAATTGCATGTATGTTGTACCTTTTAACTGAGTCCTATGCATCTTTTTCACTCTTTTCTGTTTTCTCTATCCTTCTTTTCTCTGTGCTTCAGTTTGTGTATTTTCTATTGAACCATGTTGTTTTGAAATTGTGATCCTGTCTTCTGTTGTAAGTAGAACAGTGTTGAATACATCCAAGTTCCCAGTGTCCAATATTATGATTTTTTTAGTTCTATAATGGGATTTTAATTCTTTATTTTTATAGATTCCATTTTTATTAAAATTCTCTTTCTTTTATCTGTTTTTCTTTGCCTACTTTCTTTAACATATTAATCATGGTTATTTTAGTCTATGCTAGCACAAATATCTGGATTATTTCTTTGCATTTATTATCTCTTTTTCTTCTAGATTATCAATTGCTGCCTTTTTTCTATTAATTTTTTATTTTATGTCATACATTGTGTTAATGATTATAGAGTTCTAGATGATATCTTTTATGAGAGAGAGCTTTCTGACTCAAAAAAAAAGCCTACAGATAGGATGACAGGCTGATGCAATAATGGATCAAGCTGGGCTGGGGCTTCTTCACAGTCTTACTAAACCTCTGGTTTATTGCTATTACTTTTATGTAGCTCTCCCAGGCTTTTGATTGGAGAGCCTGGAAGTGTCTCCTCAGCTCTGAAAGCCTCTTGGTAATTCAGTTCTTTCCCAAGAAATATTTATGTTTAGTTCTTTAGTTTCCTGCCGCATACCTTCAAATTCTTGCAGATCTTTTGAGTTTTGTGTTTAAAGCAAGCACTTTCCCTTTAGCAGAATTTTGTTTCCAACATACAGGCTATGAGAGATTTCATGCTGGCTTTTAGATGCTCTTGGCCTAGTTCCCCAGCTTTTTAAGCATGGCCCAGAATTGAGCAAACGTGCCTTAAGGAAAATGAGCCTTGTGTTCCAGACACCACTATTAGCACTTTGCTCTCTGAGAGGGACATGCCTTACCTCTTAACGGCCTTGCTGGTTTTGTTCCCCCTGTAGAGTCCCTCAGAGTGGGCCAAACCTGATTCTTAGTCTGTATATGTCTCCCAAATTAGCAAATGACCACTAAGAAGAAATCAGCAGTCATTTTTTTGCTCACTTTGGAAGAGCTCCTATCTTCTGGAGTTCTAATTCATCTTGTCTTCTTGCTTCAGCAGCCCTCTCACATCTTTTAAAAATATAAATTTTGAATTTATACATTTTTTTCTAGTTTTTGCAGTGGAAGTTTTGGGCTACTGCCACCTACTACATTTTGTCTGGCAGTAGAAGTCCTTATAAAGAAGATTTCTCTGGTTCTTTCTCATTTTGTTGGATATGTACCTATGTTTGTTAAATAATTTTTTAAAATAATTTTATCCCTTCTTTATTTCTCTGAACATCTCAAATACATCTTCTTTCAATTCTGTGGCAGTTTTATAAATTGCTTTAACTTGGATATGAGTGCATATTGTGATCATTGTATTAGTTGCTCTCTTTCTGGGCATTTTGAGTTTTACAATTTTTTTTTTCACCCTCCGTTTTGGATTCCCTCTCCATCACCATATCTGCCTCTTTGGCCCCCACCACTGCCATCCCCAACTGCAAGCGGGTACCAGTGATTTTGTAGATTCAGTCACTGACACATGATCTTTTTAGGTTCAGTTCCCGTCTCCGCTGAGGCTAGCTTTGTGTGCTCTCTGCTGCTTTTTAAAAGCCATAGCCCTAGGTGGTAGTCAATAGTGCTTTTTTTTCATTCATAGAGCCAGCCCTAGCTCCAGCCCCTACTTCTGAACAGTGAGCCTGAGTCCTGCTTCCAGAGGCAGAACTTGTGGTCCCTTTCACTCCCACAAGCAAATCTGCAGGCTGCCATTACGTACTGTTTTGGTGAGCTTTAGGCTCACTCACAGCATTATGCTTCTTTTCTGTTTCTGATACTTTGAAATGTTTACTTTGGTTTTGACTGGCTGTATGTATAATTTTTTTCCATGTTTCTCTGCTATGTTTTAGCAAAGGGGAGATGGTTCATAAAAGTGTGAAATTACTATAACACCTGGGTCAAAAATTCAGAAACAAATTTTACCCTACATTTTGGCTAAACTCCTGAACTGATTTTAATTATCAATTTTACTTACTAGATTTTTTTTTCTGGTAAATGAACAGATAGTATTTGGTCCCTGATTGGCAGTATTGATTATACTGCCTTTTCCTCTCTGTTCTACATATTTTAATTTGTTGCATGGGTAATTTTATTCCTAAGAAAAAAGAATTAGGCCCTACATTTGTTTTCCCAAAGGAAGACATAACATACTGCATAAGAATAGTTAGTTGTTTACTTTTTCTACTTCTCATCTTCTATAAAACCATATTTTTTATAATAACTTGCTTTTTATAAGAATTCAATAATTTGGTTAATAAAATGATAGTCAGATGTTTTAGCATATGCTCCAGATTATTTTAGAAGGTTTAGTTTGCTTTCTAGGTAAACTCTAAATATATGTTTTGGTACTAAATTTCTCCTAGATAGTAGTGAGATTTCAGGCTCCAGAATTCAAAATGTTAATCTGGTAAAATTATTAATATGTATAATTAAATTTTTTAAATTCCTTAAATATCAAGGTAGTTGGTAATGAATATAGAAAAAATATATAGGTAATTATAATTGAAAAACATTAGATCTGGGTATTTTTTGTTGATTATGATAATTCTGCATCTAGCATGGTAACTGAATAAAATGAAACTTGGGAGCGGTCTTAATATATTGAAAGAGTAGTCTGACACATCACAGAAAATCACATAATTAAACCGTTGATATTAACTATATAATAAGTTCAGCAAAATTATTACAAACACCTGCCATCTACTGATTTTTCTGGAATTTCAGTATTGAGACACTAATTTTTAGTAAAGAATCTGTAGCAAACAAACATGAATGTTTAATACTCCCAGGAAAGTAAAATTTTCAGTTAGAAGACCTTAAAAGTCATCATTTTGTTTCTTCCATAAAAATGTTTTCAGCTGATTTAATTGATGAAAAGTTAGTGTCACTTGCCTGGTTTAGTCATGTTGTTCTAAATACTTTCTTGTTTAAAATTGGACCTTAAGCTCTTATCTTATATTCTTTGATATTTTCAGAAGCAGTTCTACGTAATAATCAAGAAGAGAAATTTTGAAATGAATACAATCCTAATCCTATTCCTACTTCTGCCACTTAACACCTGTGTCACGTTGCCAGCTACTTAGCCTCTAAAGCTTTGTTTCTTCATCTGTGAAGTGGCAATGAGAATAGTATCCACTTTACAGGATTGTTGTGAGGGATAAACAGGTAAACTCATAGAGATTACTTAGCACAATGCTTCATACATAGTAAGCACTCCGTAAATATTTGGTTACCTCTTAGTCTGTTTGGCTGCCCTAATAAAATACAATAGACTGGGAAGTTTATAAACAATAGAAATTTATTTCTCACAGTTCTGAAGGCTGGAAAGTCCAAGATCAAGATTCTGGCACATTTGAAGTCTGGTCAGGGCCAATTTCCTGGTTCATAAATAGCCCTCCTTACTGTGTCCTTACATAGTAGAAAGGGATGAGTTAGCTCTCTGGGGTCTCTTTTATAAGAACACTAATCCCATTCATGAGGTCTCTGCCCTCATTACTTGATCACCTCCCAAAGGCCCCACCTCTTACTAGGGGTTAAGATTTTAACATGTGAATTTTGAGAGGGACTCATTTAGACCATGGCAGGATTTATTGTGGATTTTTTCCCCATGTTTATATTTAGTTTGATTTCCTAAAGAAGAATATTAATCAATACACATTTCACATGTATTTGATTTAAAAGACAAATGTATTATATTCCCCTAGCCATCTCCTCCCACCAGAAAGCCAAATTGCTTTAAAATATCTACCAGTTAAATCATTTCCCAGACATGTATTTCAGTGTCTATATATGATTTTGAGTGTTTAGTACTTGACAGTTTTAGTTCATTACCAACTTCTGAATGCAGAACAGCTTGAATTAATGCAAGTTGAGTATCCCTTATCTGAAATGTTTGGGATTAGAAGTGTTTCAGATTTTGGATATTTTTGGATTTTGGATATTTTTGGATTTTGGAATATTTACATATACATAATGAGATATCTTGGGGATGGGACCCAAGTCTAAACAGGATATTGATTTATGTTTTATACTCTATACACATAGCCTAAAGGTAATTTTATTTTTCCCCTGGAAACACAAATGAACGGTGTGTTGTGAGCCTTCATTTTCACTTAGGTCCATCACATGAGGTCAAGTATGGAATCATCCTCTTGTGTTGTCATGTTGGTGCTCAAAAAGTGTCAGATTTTAGAGGATTTTGGATTTTGGAGTTTTAGAATAGGAATGCTATTCTAAAGTAGATGAGAATTAGTAATTTTGGACTGCTGTTGCATTACAGCTGTGGTCACCAACCTTTTTGGCACCAGGGACCATTTTCACGGAAGACAATTTTTCCACTGAGGGGAGGGCAGAGATAGTTTCAGGATAATTCAAGCTCATTACATTTATTGTACAGTCAAACCTCTCTGCTACTGATAATCTGTATTTTCAGCCACTCCCCAGTGCTAGCGTCACTGCCTCAGCTCCACCTCAGATCATCAGGCATTAGATCCTCATGACGGGCAGGCAACCTAGATTCCTTGCATGCACAGTTTACAGTAGGGTTCCGGCTTCTATGAGAATCTAATGCTGCTGCTGATCTGACAGTGGTGGAGCTTATGCAGTGATGAGAGTGATGGGGAGCCGCTGTACGGGCAAATGAAGCTTCACTTGCTAGCCTGGTGCTCACCTCCGGCTGTGTGGCTCAGTTCCTAACAGGCCACTGGCTGGTACTGGTCCATGACCCTGGAGTTGGAGACTACAGCATTAAAGGATTTCTCTGCTGCCTTCAGTTTAGGATATGTAGCCAGAGACAAAGAGTTTTTCCTAGAGGAAAAGTATGCTTTTTATTCATATTGCACCCTTTCCTTTAAGAGACTCGAAAAGGAGGGGAAAGAATGGCAAGACAAATCAGAATCCTTAAGTGTACCATTGAGAGCAGAAATGGGGAATCCCTTCTATCAATTTTGTTTCAGTAATAACTGTACTTATTATAGCCCAGAGAAATAATTTCTTGAACTTTAGTATCTTAAGAGAGTTAAAAATTTAAGTATTCTTCTCAATATTAAAACCAACATTTAACAAAATGAGTTCAGGATAACATGATAATATTCTGAATCATAAGTGGAGGTGGGGCATTGCCATTCCATTTACAATTCAAACCACAGGGCCTTTTTCTCTATTCCTTTCCATTTTGTTCCTCCCTTCCTCTCTCTCTCTTTCTCTGAGTCCTATTAGATTGTTCCTCTTGATTTTCCTCCACCATTTACTTTAAGGCCATAACAAAGATGTGTTATATTTATTGAGTAAATGCATGTTTATACTGTTCAATAGGAAGTTTGAGTCAAATGATTTATCTTTGAAAAAATACTGATGAATTTACTTTGGGTACATGGGCCTAAATTGATTTTGTCTTCTTTAGTTCTTTCTCTATATGTTCCTTCTCTCTTGGTCTTGCTCTCTCTCATACAGGTCAGTGGCCTTAAAGAAATATAATTGTCCACCCCAAATTTACAGTAGAGTGTTCTCATCCCATTATTTGATCAAAAATAGCAGGAATTATTTAATCACATACTAGAAGTAGGAAGATGTTAAAACCTACAGCAGTTAATTGTAGTATATCATGACCATTTTTCTTTGTGAAGTATTTGTAAAGGTATTGCTATTTATTTTAAATAACTGATTTTTTAAATTATAGTATATTTTTAAAGTATTATCCTATTTTTAGTTACTAATACCTATTATTTTTATCTTCTTAGTTGGAAATGTATTTTTTATAGGAAATATTCTTACTGACATGAAAATGGATCTGTTATAAATATTAAAAAACAGACTTTTCTCAGAAAATACGCCTCTCAGAGGTTAGCTTCAACATTAGGGTAGGTCAAAGGCAATAATGGTGAGGCAATTTGGTAACTCAGGTAATTTATGTAGTGCAGTGTAATCTTAAGAGAAGACAAAATTAATATTGAGTTATCAGGAGTATAGAAAATAAGGTAAACCATGTATTACTATTTTTTTTTTGAAATGTATTTCAGAGATGGCATATGGATATGTCTCTAGAATCTTTTAGAAGTCTAAGAAAGATGTTGAGCCCTTTCTATTACTCTTAAGTGACTGTAACAGCTTTTGCCATATTTTGGCATATTACAAATGTCCCTGAAATTGAGAGAGGTGTGCCTGTCTTAATGATGCATAGATATTTTATTTATTTGATTGTTTTTATGTAACACTAGCATGTCCTTTGGTAGCAGTTTAATTTGTTTCTTTCTAGAGCCCAAACCAAAAAATCACACACATGGGCTTTTATCCAGTACTTTGAAGCCTAGTGAGAATGGAGTAATACTCCAAAGATAAATGGAAAGGTATAAATAAGTGTTTTATAGGTACAAGTATAAGATATAGAATGCACATTTAAAAAACCCAAATTTTATAAGAATAAATTTATAAGAATTATAAGAATAAATTTAAGAAAGTAACATGTATGAAGGAAAAATTTTATAATAAGCCCTGTATTATGGTTCTCCAGAGAAACAGAACCAGAAACAGAACCCAAAAGATATATATGTATACATTTATACATATACACATACATATGTCAATATAAAAGATTTATTGTAAGGGATTGGCTCACATAATTTCAGAGACAAAGAAATCCAAAGATCCACAGATAGCAAGCTGGAGATACAAGAGATCCAGTGCTATCATCCCAGCCCAAGTCCGGGGGCCCGAAAATCAGGAGAGCTAATGGTGGAAGTTCCAGTCTGAAAGCCAGCATTCTTGAGACTGAAGAAGAGCGGATTTTTCAAGTCCAAAGGCAGAAAAAGATTGATATTAGGCAGTCAGATGAGAGGATCAGCCTTTTGTTCTATTCAGAACTATCTTGTATCTATATAAATATTTATGGATCATCCACTTTCTGCAAGGTCCAGGGCTAGCTGCTAGAATGCAGTGATGAATAGTATGCAGGTAGTTCCTTCTCTCCTAGAGTTTTTGAAGTGGGTGCTAAAGTATCAATTCTTTAGTTACTGGATTAATTACAGTGTTATAGGTGTTTATATTTATACTTCATTTGGGTTGTCCATCCGGCGAGGAGTGTAGTCAGGGAAGACCTCTCTGAGTAAGTGATATTTGAGCTGATCTCTACAGGATGAATAAAAACTCTAAAGTGAGGAGGGTTGAAAATTATAGCAGGAGAGGGAACAGCATGTATCAAGGTTCTGAGGGTAAAAGGAGGGTCTGTTCAAAGAACCCAGAGCAGAGCGGATGAGGTTAAAGAAGTGGGTAAGGTGCCAGTTGTTGATCAGGTCCAGGAAAACAGAAGCCTGTGGCTTTGACTCAGCATGCTACTAGGTCTAGATGGGCTTTACTGACTTTAGTGATAATGATCTGATCTAAGAGCATTGGTCTGTTCACATGAACCTCAGAGTACCAGCTGGAAAGAGAACAACCCATTAACAGAGGCATTCTGTTTTTTTTAATGACTTGCTTAACGTAGCACATTAAGGGCAGAGTTAGTCAGTCACCTAAGTTCTGAATATTCTGACACTCTGGTATATACCAAGCTATGTCTTTTGTTTTCCAGAGACATAGTAACAGTAATAATTTATTATTATTAGTTTACATACAGTAAAGTTCCTCTTTGTGGAGTACAATTTTGTAATTTTGACAGATGCATGGAATCATGCATCCACCACAGTCACGATACAGAGCAGTTCCATCAACCCAGAAATTCCCACTTGCTGTCCTTTTTAGTAAACTCGTTCCCCCACTTCAACCTGTGGCAACCACTGATCTAAATTCTGTCCCTGTAGTTTTGCTTTTCCATGTGTCATATAAATTCAGTTGTACATGCAGTCTTTTAGATCTGGATTCTTTCACTTAGAAATGCATTTAAGATTCATCTGTGTTGTTGTATGAATCAGTAGTTTGTCATTGCTGTTTTATCTTTTATGACTGAATGGTATTCTATTGTATGGATGTGCCACAGTTGGTTTTTCCATTCACCAGTTGAAGAGCTTCTGGATTGTTTCTACCTTTGGGGGATCATGAATAAAGCTACTGTAAACACTTATATACAGATTTTTGTGGGGGCATAAGTTTTTTGTTCACTTAGGGAAATATCTAGAAGTGGGATTGCTGGGTCAGGCAGTAGTTATATCTTTAATTTTTTAAGAAATTGCTGAACTTTTCCAAAGTATCTGTACCATTTAGAGATGATGGCTGTATCATTGCTCTGTGCTAGCATTTGGTATTATCAGGGTTTTTGTTTATTTCAGCAACACTAAGAGGTGTCTTAGTGGCATTTCACTGTGGTTTTAATTTCAATTTCCCTAATGACTAATGATATTGAGCATATTTTTATATGCTTATTTGATACCCCTATATCTTCTTTTCTAAAGTGAATATTCCAGTCTTTTGCCCATTAAAAAATTTTTTTTGTTGAGTTTTGAGTTCTTTATGTATTTTTTGATACAAGTGCTTAGTCAGAAATTTGTTTGACAAATATTTTATGCCAGACTTCAGCTTGTCTGTTCATTCTCTTATAGTGACTAATTTTGATAAAGTCCATTTTTAATTTTTTTTTTCCTTTATGGATCCTGCTTTTGGTGTAGTGTCTAAAAACTCTTTACCTAACTAAAGATCACGAAGATTTTATGTTTTGCATTTGAATCTATGATCTATTTTCAGTAAATTTTTGTTAAAAGAGGTGAGAAATATTTTTTGAAGCTCATCTTTTTTTATGTAGACCTCCAGTTGTCATCTTTTGTTCAGCATCATTTGTTGAAAAAACTTTCCTTTCTCAATTGAAATACCTTTGCAACTGTGTGAAAAAATCATCTTCCTATATTTATGCTGGTTTGTTTCTAGAATTTCTGTGTCTATCTTTAACAAATATGTACCTTACTATCTTGATTGGAGGGGAGATGAATTAATCTAGTCAGGAGTCAAGAGATTTGATGTTTGTTGTTGTGGTGGTGGTTATCCTAGTGAACCTCAGACCTCCGATCCTTTAACAATATGTTGTGTTTAGGCTGGGTGCCGATTTTCTAGGTGGATTTTCTCAACATCTACTCTACTTTCAGCCCTCAAACTCTTCCCTTCTGCAACTCTCCTAGCAGTGAGGGTGGAGTATGGGAATGCAGAACAAAGGGTGGGAACATTTTCTGTTTTTCTGATTAAGTCTACGTTGTGCCCCTTGATCAGGGTGAAGTCTGAGTGATCCTGCCTGACCCCCTGCTGTAGGCTACAGTGGGTTTCCACTAGTTCCCTAAGGGTAGTAGTATTCCTTCCCTCCCACCTCCCCTTATTAAGGCTTTTTCCTTAAGGGTTATATGGGAGAAGAGTTTAGGTGGGGGGATTTCATTCCATGCCCTTCCCAGCTAGGATTGTTGCTCCTGTCGGATCACTGGAAAAACTTCTGCAACAGGGTATGAGTATGAGCTCTCTCTTTATCGGTGGCCCCAGGGACTCCACACTCTTTTTTAACTCTTTTAACTGACTTGAACTTGAACCTGTAGCTTGTTTGGCATGTTTTGTTGAAAAGCTGTGAGGGACATTCTTTCTAGTTCTCTATATCTGAACAAGTAAGTAAGAGAAGGAGCTGAAAACTGATGTCTGACAGTAACAATTTTAACTCTAAGGACACTGTTGTACGTGGTCAATCTATCTCATAGTATATTCCTTATAATGTATTTTATAGTCGCTTTTAAAAACTAACTAGCCACCTAAGAAGAAGGCAGTAAGTAAATACGTTGTGTCCAAGAAAAAGAATAATGGATGTCTTTCATCTCAGAATTTTAGTTGCCTTTCTGCCAGGAAATCAAAAGTGTTCTCACCACAAAAATGATAATTATGTGAAATAATGCATATGTTATTTTGATAGATTTAGTAATTCCACAATGTATGTATACTTCAAAACATCATGTTAATGTGGTAAATAAATCTAATTTTATCTGTCAATTAAAAAATGTTTTTTAATAAATAAATAAAAGGGTAGCTACAGAAGAATGATCTTGGCAGTACTCATATGCAAGACAGAATTGAAAATGAGGTAAAAGTTGGCTCAAGGATTTTAAATTGAATTAATAAAAACAGTAAGAATGTAGTAAATATTAGCTAAGTATAAAAATGAAGTTAAGACATTTAATAAGATATACATACAAAAGTAAAATCCTATAATATATGGCTGCTTTTAAATATGATTGTGATAACCTAACACTATTACATTATTTGGAATATTAATAAAATACACATATAAAAACACATAAATATCCATAAACATGTGAAAATCTGTTTTAGACTATCTAACTTACTCATGCTTTGTGTGTGTATACTTTGGTGGGATTTTCATTTTACAAAATGGTAAAATGTAACCTGACAGAAAAATGTGGATCGGTGTGTCGCTTGGTATAGGTATCCCCAAATAGGTGCTTTTGAAATAATTGAAAGCAAACTGAAAATAGAAATTCTGAGTTTAGTAGTTTTTTTATCTATTGTTTTAAAGTAGCAGCTTTTCCATTAAGTACCTCATTCTTGAAGCAAATTTATTGTTTGTGATGTGCTTAGAATGGTTTTGAGTGCTGGCAATCTAACAGTGCATAAGATAAGCATAGTTCCTGCCCTCATGGAGCCTGTGTTATGGGGAGAGAGGTATGGCGGTAGAGACACTTTACTCCCAGGTTTATAACAAAAACAGTATACAAATGACACAGTAAGTTAATTTGAGAATATGAGAAATGCTACAAAGAAAACAAATGAGATGAAGTGTTAGCATAATAGCAATATTGATGCTGAGAGCTACTTTAGATGTGTTGGTCAGGGAAGGCCACTTTCAGGAGTAAAATTTGTGTTGAAACCTGAAGGATACAAAGTTCTGCCTGGAGGAGCTTTCTATGCATAGAGAGCAGCAAGTGCATAGGCCCTCAGTGGAAAGAAACTCAGTGTTAGATATAGGCCCTGAATGGAAAAAAAGCTTAGAGTTAGAGTAGAAAGGAATGAAAGGGAAGACTCAAGAAGGAATCCTAGGGTTTTGTCTTAGGAAACTAGGGGGTAATGAGAAGCCATCAAGTGACACGGGAAATGGGAAGGGAGGGGAAGCTAGTCTTGAGACTCAGTGCTTAAACTGGAAAAGTCCTAGGCAAACCGGGATGAATGTTCATCCTTGTGTAAGTTCCGGAACCAGACCTTGGGGTTGAATCTTTTTTTTATCACTTCTAAGTAACTTTGAGCAAATGACTGATCCTCCTGTGCCTTGATTATATGATCTGGAAACAAGTATTATAATAGTGCTCATCTTAAGGAGTTAATGTGAGAATCAGATGAGTTAATGAACATGTACTTACATGTACTAATTACAGCATATAGAGCACGGAATTAAAGTTAGCAGCGGTGGCATTTGGTGATAGTAGTAGTTCAGGATGGGGATTTGTTTTTTTTTTTTCTTTTCTTCGCTAAGTTCTAACCAATGGCCTCCTGTCTCATTCTTTTCTTATAAACTTACCCTGCTTCAGGTTTTCCCTCATGTGGCAAAGCTATCTTTCTAAACAAAAATATAAACATGCCAGTTTTCTGCTTAAAATACATCAGTGGCTCCTTAGTACCCTTAAGACAAAGCCCAAATTTCATAATAAAGCTTACAAAGCCCAATATTTACTCATTTTCATAATTCTTTTCTTCCATATTTTCTTTGTTCACTGGTCTTTCTCTTTTCCAAGCCTTTGTATGTGCCATTGTCTCAACTAGATTGTTTTTCTTGTGTGTCCTCCCCTACCCCTAGCTCTTTCTCCTAATCTTCTGGCTCATTCATTACCTTACCAACCTCAATTCCTAAGTTATCTGACTTTTCTCCCACACCTTCCCTATCAAAAGTAGGTTAGTTTGGCTTCCTATATACATCACAAGCCTGTGTACTACCTCTGAAGTGGCACTGATTATGCCATACTGTAGTATGACTGTTTTATGGGTTTTCATCAACTATCATTGTTCTCATAGCAGACAAGATATATCCATAAGGTACAGTAGAGTAGGTTTTCCCAAATTCAGCATGTTGTGTTGCCTCGCCAGGATTGCCCCATCTTTCCTTTTGTCTTCCTAGAGAGTTGTAATTGGTTCTTCAACACTTAGTTCATGTTGAGCACCCACTATTTGAATATTTCTCTACACTCTGTGCCTTGCCTATTTCACTTGAGTTGATCATTTCTTGTTTACCTTGTTAGTAATTTTACTGCATTTTATCATAGCACGGAGCACACTGCATTGGAGTTATTTGTTTTCCATTCTAGATAGCAACAATGTCAAGTCTTTATTTAGGACCTACTGTGGTTACTATGCTAGGTTCTGGGGGTACACTGATGAGCAAAACCAATTTAGTCTCTGTTCTTGATACTTATAGCTAAAAAAATTAATAAAATTAATGACATTAAATAATTACAAAATTATAAAATTGGTAGGGCAGTGAAAAAGAACTACTATATTTGATAGTATAAAAACATATAAATAGAGATTTGACCTTGAGAAATTGACTCTCAAACTTAAAATTTAAAATTAAGGAGGAGGTAACTACATAAAAAGAGAAGGGAAGTGCATCCCAGGCAGAAAAAAATACAAATGAAAAGGCCCTTGTGTAACTGTGTCTCGGAAGGGTCACTGAAAGAAGGCTAGCGTGGCTGCAGTAACACTTGAAAAGGTGACTCTGGCAGCAGCAGAAACTCACTGAAGGGGAGTAGTTGGAGGCATGTGGGTTGTTACGGTGGCCCAGGTGAAAGAGATGAAGGTAGTTTGGGCTAGGATGATGATATTACAGACTGAGATGGATTTGAGAGATTTTGAGAAAGAAGTAGTGATTGTTGCATGGTGATAAATTGGATGTTGGTGGCTATGGGATTGAAAGATGAAGAGAATTTTAGAAAATGTTATTTGTTAGCTTCTGGTGTCCATAACTGTATGGATTACGTCCTCTTCTCTGTTGTATCTGCTCACCACCTTACTGACCACATGGCACACATGTAAATATTTGTTGAAAATGAATGAGCCATGTTTTATTTATGAAAAAGTTACATTCAACTGCAATCTAAATTATATGAGTATGAAATACATTAATCAATGGAGTAAAACCTTATAATGTATTCTTTACTTTGGTATTTGAAAATATATCAAATGGGATATATTCAGTCTTTTAAAATAAAATTTGCGGATGACAAGCTAGTATAAAGTGCAGTAATGTTGTGAGAAAAAATAATGGTAAAACACTTCTAAATTCTGTAGAACTCTGGATATTTTTCTTTTTATTAAGGTGATCCCCAAAGTTTGTTTTGTTTCCTCTGCACCATATTTTTACCTTGTCATAATTGAAACTTTTTATTACTAACTCAAAAATCTGAAGGGGAATATTGAAATCTAGTCTCCTTCAGTTCCTACTGCCCTTCCTAATTATGCCGAATCACTAACATACACACACATACACACTTTATGTGGAAAATACTGTTGTTAGGACCAATAATCTAGTTAAAGTAGGAAATTGACACTTATGTAACATTTTTGTTCTAATACCTTAATTTATTTTATTCTTAAGATGTTTACAATTATTGATCTAACGTTTGAATAATAAATCTGAGTATCATAGCCATTAACATTCAAAATGCTCATGTGGCTGTGTTTTTCAGGTGTGTTCTGCTCCCTCTTTTGGGAATGAAGCCTCCTCAGCAAAGCCTGTACCTGCTTGTTGATTCTGTTGATGAAGGGTGTAACATTGCTGAGGGTGAACAAACATCTACCAGCTTATCTGGGACTGTTGCAGAGCTTTTAGCCGGACACCATGAGTTCTTCCCACCATGGCTGTTGCTTCTCTGTTCTGCCCGAAAGCAGAGTAAGGCTGTTACTAAAATGTTTACTGGTAAGCATAATTACTTACTGTTGTTGTCAAATGTTTTTCATGATGAACTAAGTATGTGTTTCTTTCTTAGAGGAAAGTATGTAGTTGAAGATCTGGATATTTGCTGCTATGTATCTATGGGGCTGCATTTATTATGCTATTGTTTCATGATCAGTTTATATTTCTTCTAGCTAAACTTAGCATGTTAAGACTAGTGAATAATATTTTTGTTTTTTGGTTGGTTTGTTTGAAGTCAGTGGCAGTTACTCTATGTGTTTTTCTTGGTATAAGAGGACAGAGACTAGAGTTAACCGCCCTTTAGGATATCTCTTGAAATATATCCTTTTTTAACACTTTTCTGATGTGTGAGATTATAGTCTCTGTAATACATAAAAGTACATATCAGTTTTTTTCTTTTCCTTGTTTCTTACCTTGCTTTTTTTTACTACTATACTGAAGTTGTAGTTAGTCCTATTAGATTATGTAAAGCATTCTTCTTTGTCCCATAGGAAATAAAAGGAGCATAAAATAAGTACCTATATTAGTATTTGTCATGTAATTGGAGAGATATTAATTAATAGTTAATTAGCCGTATCACTTTTAAGTAGTTCTATATATTTTCCAGTATGGTGAAACTTTATGAATTTGTTGAAATGATTTTCTGTAACCAGCTTTATTCCCTCCATCAGTTTGTCTCTTAGACTCCTTTGCTACGAATGGCAGCACTTTTGGTTTCCATGTATAGTATTCTTTTTTGTTTTTATTGGTAAGAATATAGTTGGTAAAAGTTTGGGGGTTAAAATGACAATAGCTAACACTTAGGTGGCACTTAACGTGCCACGCATAGGTAAAGTCTAAGCCCCTTTTGGTCTATGTCACCCATTCCTTTCTTTTCCTCATTAGAGAAAACTAGTATCATTAGCTTATTTTATATGCTATGAATTCATATTTATATACTATATATTTTTATAGTTTGCATAAATGAAACACTACATATACCATCTTAGCTTTTACCACTCACTAGCTTTTTGACCTTATGTAGCTTATATCCTCTCTGCCTCAGTTTATTGATCTGTAAAATGGGGATTAAATAACAAGTTACATATGAAGCACTTGGGACAATACCTAATACATAGAAAGTGCTTCATAAATATATTGTTACTATTATTATCATTTTATTCTGTTTTTAACAAACATTATTTTTGAGCCCTATACCTATTGCTGCTTATAAATCGAGTTCATTGTTTTTAACTGCTAGATAGTGTTCCTCCCCATGAATAAAGCTATTTTCCATTATCCTAGTGATGAGCATTTAGATCATTTTCAGTTTTCTGCTCTTTTGAAAAATACTTCATGAACATGTTTGCCCATGTTTTCTTGTGCATATGTGCTAAAGTTTTACCTTATAAACCTAGACTTAGAATTGCTGGGTTATAGAGTATGTACATTTTGAGCTTTAGTTAATTTTGCCAAATTACTAGCTAGTGTGCTTGAAATAATTTGTGCTCCTACCTACAACATAACAGATTTCCCATTTCTCTTCTACATTTTCATCAGTGAGCGTTTGGTATTTTCAGATATTTTTTTCACTTTAAGGTCTTGCACTTGATGTCCTTCTGACTGGAATTCTCTTTCCTTGAACTGCTTACTGTCTTCCCATTTAGATCTCTGCTCAAATATCAATCACCTGCAGCCTTCTGACTGTGTTTTTTGTTCTAGTTACAGTTTTCTCTCTCCAACTACTTAATCATACACATTCTCTCTTTAATTGGTTTTATTTTCTTCATATGTCTTACTAGTGTTTAAAATGTGTTTTTATTTTATTTATTTACTCGCTAGTTTGTCTCCTCTGCTAGGGTATAGCTAGCCTCCATGAGAATAGAAATTTTTCCCATCTTGTCAACTCTTGTTATCTCCCTAGAATCCAGAACAGAGCTTAAAACAAAGCTATCATTCTGTTATTTGCAAGTAAATGAATTTGTATTTTCTTTGAGCCATGTTTTAGTGGAAAAACTAACAACCAGTAATCAGGAGGAACCAGATTCCCTTACCCTGTTCCTTCCCTTGAGATGTTATTAATTATTAAAAGTGCTGGGCTGTATATAAACATTTGACCACATCTCTGTTGATGGTAGATTTGGAATTTGGGGGTAAGAATTTGAAGATATTGCTAAAGTTATTAATGTATATATATGATATATATGTTATTAATATATTACATATATAGTGATGTTCCTCTTATCATACATTAAGTTTAGGTATGTGTGCATATATGTATGTCTGTGTGTTATTGATCTGTTTCTAAACTATTCCTCTGTTCTACTAAACTATCTGTCCACATGTTGGTTTAATTTTTGTAATTTTCTTGTACAGTTACTTCCTAGCCTTCTTTTCCATCAACATTATTATTCTAAATTGTATATTTTTACCTTTATTCCTCTAGATTGACTTAAATAGCATATTTTAAAATTATAACTATCAATGATAAAAACCAAAAAAATTGAGATTTTTAAATTTTAATTGAAGTTAGATAAAATTAGACATTTAAAATGTGCTTTCTTTCTACCCATGAACATAGCATATTTCTTCATTTATTCAAGTTTTTTCTAGATTTTTCAATTTTCCTTCTGTATGTCTATATTAGCCCATTTTGCGTTGCTATAAAGGAAATCCCTAAGGCTTATCTCAAGTTTCAATCATGAGATCTTAGTACTTACATTTAAATTATAGATGTTTATTCATATTGGTTTATATGATCTTTCAAGTAAATCAATCAGTACATCAGCATTACTGTGGCAACTTTAAAACACTGTGTGAGGTAAGATAGCACTAGTTTTAAATAACTATTTTATTAGCAACATACCAGGTGTTTTCCTTTTCTGACTTAAATTGCTTTAATGAATTTATAAAGCCAAAAACAAATGGACACACAGAAAAAGGATGCGAAACAAGCCATCTCAAATCATTAGTAAATGTTGATTGCTGCAAATTATACCCTCCTTAGGTCCGCAGTGTCTGTTTCCATAATTGAAATGTATCTTTTGAAATTATTTCTGTTGAGGATTTAATAATCAATCAAGTGTGTGTGTGTATATAAGAGTCCATTTTTATATAGATTTAGGGCTATGTAAATTTGTTATTTCTTCATGTTTCATTCTCAGTGGTTGCTTTTTTCAATAAATTTGTCCTTTTCCTCTACGTCTTCAACCTTATTATCCCAAAGTTGAATTTGTCAGCTTTTTCTACAAACCTTTTTCAATCCTTTTGGCAAAGCCAGAAGTTAATGTCAGCTTTGACTCCTTCCTCTCGCTTTTCTTCTCCACATTCATCAGACTCTGTATAATCTCACTCTTCTTAATAATTCCCAAATCCATCATTTATATTTATCTTTGCTGCCGCTGCTGCTGCCATGGCTGTCCAGGCCCTTAGCGATTCTTAGCAAGAGTTTCTGACAGCCTCTTTGAAAGGTTGTGCCTCTAGTCTTGACTTGCTCCAGTTCTTCTTCTTTGGTAACGTCAGAATGGTCCTTCAAAATGCAAACCTGGTCTCCTTATTGCCTTGTTGAATTCATTCACTCAGCAGGTTTTTGTTTTGGAAGATGAATACACAATTGTCTAATAAATTCATGCCTAACATCATGATGTCATCTCCCTTCAGAGAATGAAATTAGGGTTCCCTTTAAAGAACTTAAGTGAGTTTCAAATAGGTGTGACTAGTATATTTTTAGGTTGGTTTGAATTTTATTAAGTTGCTTTATTTTATAATGCTGAAATTTTGTGACCACAATTTGAACAAGTTGCATTTTAATTGGTTCAAGTTCTTTAATGACAGTCTAAAATTTCATTATTTTAATTTGATAACATGTAAAATAATATTCTTTAAAGGCAGCGACAGGGGATATTCTAATTGGATGTAAATATTCAATTCCATAATTAGGGCTAATATACATTTAATTGTATAGGTAGAAATAATTGATTCATATGAATCAATTATTCATATGAAAAAGATTATCTTGTAAAAATAGACCTTACTTGTTATGTGTCCTGTGATTTTTTTTCCTAATCATTTAGGAGTTCAGAAAATCTTAATAAGGTACTTTCATGGATATGTAAGATTGCCTAATGCTTAGTTAGTACCTCTTACAATGGAGTGGAGGAGCGGCACTGAGCCACTAAAAGAATAAGAAATAGTTCCATTTGTAGATAGGAAAATGAAGTCATTTTTCTGCCTTCAATGTGTTTTTACAGAAAGAAAAGAAAATGATTTAAATACTAATAGGTATTCATTGATTTGTTTATTAGTACTTATTAATTTATTAATTTGTTTATTAGTTTCTTATATGTTGAAGACATTCTCTTCGAAGATACGGCAACTTCTATAATCTTTTTCAACTGATGACATCTACTTTTTTGTATTTTCTCTAGGTTTTCGAAAAATAAGTTTAGATGACCTTCGGAAGGCCTATATTGTCAAAGATGTTCAACAGTACATTCTTCATCGTTTAGATCAAGAAGAAGCTTTGCGACAACACCTCACAAAAGAAACTGCAGAGATGTTAAATCAACTGCACATTAAAAGCAGTGGATGCTTTCTTTACCTAGAACGAGTTCTAGATGGAGTTGTAGAAAACTTTATCATGTTAAGAGAGATTCGTGACATCCCAGGAACTCTAAATGGTCTATATCTCTGGCTATGCCAAAGACTTTTTGTAAGAAAACAGTTTGCAAAGGTTCAGCCTATTTTGAATGTGATTCTTGCAGCCTGCCGACCTTTGACCATAACAGAATTATATCATGCAGTATGGACCAAAAACATGTCATTAACCTTGGAAGACTTTCAACGGAAGTTAGATGTCCTCTCCAAACTTCTTGTTGATGGACTAGGAAATACTAAAATACTGTTTCACTATAGTTTTGCAGAGTGGCTTCTGGATGTGAAACACTGCACTCAGAAGTATTTATGTAATGCAGCAGAAGGACACAGAATGTTGGCCATGAGTTATACCTGTCAAGCCAAGAATTTAACACCATTGGAAGCACAAGAATTTGCATTGCACTTAATTAATTCAAACTTGCAATTAGAGACAGCTGAGTTAGCTCTGTGGATGATATGGAATGGTACACCTGTTAGAGACTCCCTGTCTACTTTAATACCCAAGGAACAAGAAGTGCTACAGCTGTTGGTTAAAGCTGGTGCTCACGTCAACAGTGAAGATGATCGCACATCATGCATAGTACGACAAGCCTTAGAAAGAGAGGATTCCATTCGGACATTATTAGATAATGGAGCTTCAGTAAATCAATGTGATTCAAACGGGAGAACATTATTGGCTAATGCCGCATACAGTGGCAGTCTTGATGTAGTGAATTTACTTGTTTCTAGGGGAGCAGACTTAGAGATAGAAGATGCTCATGGACATACACCACTCACCCTAGCTGCTAGACAGGGACATACCAAGGTGGTTAATTGTTTGATTGGGTGTGGAGCAAATATTAATCATACTGATCAAGATGGTTGGACAGCATTAAGATCTGCTGCCTGGGGTGGCCATACTGAGGTAGTTTCTGCACTACTTTATGCTGGCGTAAAAGTGGATTGTGCAGATGCTGATAGCCGAACAGCTCTAAGAGCAGCAGCATGGGGCGGACATGAGGATATTGTATTGAATTTGCTACAACATGGTGCTGAAGTGAACAAAGCTGATAATGAAGGTAGAACTGCTTTGATAGCAGCAGCTTACATGGGGCACAGAGAGATCGTGGAACACCTACTGGACCATGGAGCAGAAGTAAATCATGAGGATGTCGATGGCCGGACTGCACTCTCTGTAGCTGCACTTTGTGTGCCTGCGAGTAAAGGGCATGCATCAGTTGTCAGCCTTTTAATTGATCGAGGTGCTGAAGTAGATCATTGTGATAAAGATGGCATGACTCCACTCCTGGTAGCTGCCTATGAAGGACATGTTGATGTGGTTGACTTGCTTCTAGAAGGGGGAGCAGATGTAGATCATACTGATAATAATGGCCGTACACCCCTCTTAGCCGCAGCCTCTATGGGTCATGCCTCGGTTGTAAATACACTTTTGTTCTGGGGTGCAGCTGTGGATAGTATTGATAGTGAAGGCAGGACAGTCCTCAGCATAGCTTCAGCACAAGGAAATGTTGAGGTGGTACGCACTCTGCTAGATAGAGGGTTAGATGAAAATCACAGAGATGATGCTGGATGGACACCTTTGCACATGGCAGCTTTTGAAGGTCACAGATTAATATGTGAAGCACTTATTGAACAAGGTGCTAGAACAAATGAGATTGACAACGATGGACGAATTCCTTTCATATTAGCTTCCCAGGAGGGTCATTATGATTGTGTTCAAATATTATTGGAAAACAAATCCAACATTGATCAAAGAGGTTATGATGGAAGAAATGCACTGCGGGTTGCTGCATTAGAAGGACACAGGGACATTGTTGAATTGCTTTTTAGCCATGGGTCTGATGTGAACTACAAAGATGCTGATGGTAGGCCCACACTTTATATCTTGGCCTTAGAAAACCAACTTACAATGGCTGAATATTTTTTAGAAAATGGTGCAAATGTGGAAGCAAGTGATGCTGAAGGAAGGACAGCACTTCATGTTTCCTGCTGGCAAGGCCACATGGAAATGGTGCAGGTTCTGATAGCCTACCACGCCGATGTCAATGCTGCAGACAATGAAAAGCGCTCTGCTTTGCAGTCTGCGGCCTGGCAGGGCCATGTAAAAGTGGTTCAGCTTCTGATTGAGCATGGTGCCGTAGTTGACCATACATGTAACCAAGGTGCAACTGCACTCTGTATTGCAGCCCAGGAAGGGCACATTGATGTTGTGCAGGTTTTGTTAGAGCACAGTGCTGACCCAAACCATGCTGATCAATTTGGGCGCACTGCTATGCGTGTTGCAGCCAAAAATGGACATTCTCAAATAATCAAATTATTAGAAAAATATGGTGCATCTAGTTTGAATGGCTGTTCCCCATCTCCTGTTCACACAATGGAGCAAAAACCTCTACAGTCAGTGTCTTCAAAAATGCAATCATTAACAATTAAATCAAATAGCTCTGGTAGTACTGGCGGGGGGGATGCGCAGCCTTCACTACGTGGTTTGCCTAACGGGCCAGCGCACGCGTTTAGTTCTCCTTCGGAGTCTCCAGATTCTACAGTTGATCGGCAGAAGTCATCACTGTCAAATAATTCCCTGAAAAGCTCAAAAAATTCATCTTTGAGAACTACTTCATCTACAGCAACGGCTCAGACAGTGCCAATTGATAGTTTTCATAACTTGTCATTCACAGAACAAATTCAGCAGCATTCATTGCCACGCAGTAGAAGTCGACAGTCAATTGTTTCCCCGTCTTCCACAACACAGTCTTTAGGACAGAGTCATAATTCACCAAGTAGTGAGTTTGAGTGGAGCCAAGTAAAGCCCAGTTTGAAGTCAGCTAAAGCAAATAAAGGGGGTAAATCAGAAAATTCCACCAAATCTGGATCAGCTGGGAAAAAAGCTAAACAAAGTAATTCTTCGCAGCCAAAGGTTTTAGAATATGAAATGACTCAGTTTGATAAAAGAGGACCTACAGCCAAATCTGGGACCAGTGCACAACCTAAACAAATGCCAGCAGAATCTCAGTGCAAAATTACGATACCTTCAGCTCAGCAGGAAATTGGTCGATCTCAACAGCAGTTTCTTATTCATCAACAAAGTGGGGAACAGAAGAAGAGAAATGGAATAATGACAAATCCAAATTATCATCTGCAAAGCAACCAGGTTTTTCTTGGTAGGGTTTCAGTCCCGAGAACAATACAAGATAGAGGGCATCAGGAAGTATTAGAGGGGTATCCTTCCTCGGAGACAGAATTAAGCCTTAAACAAGCCCTGAAGCTTCAGATTGAGGGCTCTGACCCTAGCTTCAACTATAAAAAGGAAACACCATTATAAAAGGTAATTATTTCATCAACATGAAGAATAAAAATGAAAAGTATAGTTCCCTCTGTTTGAAATGCTCTTTTTCCTAATATTCATGTGGCCGATTCCCTCATCTTCTAATCTCTACTCAAATGTCTTCTCAGCCAGACCTTCCTTATCACCCTTTTACATGTGACTTCTCTCACCTCTGGCACTCCCTTTTCCCCTTTCCTGCTTTATGTTATCAAAAGCACTTATTTAACATACTTTATATGTTTTATTATATTTAATCTTTGTCTCCCCCCAACAAAATGTAAGTTTTGTGAGGGTAGGGACTTTTATCTGTTTTATTCACTGTTGTATTGTATGTACTTGGAATCGTGCTTGGACCTATGGTAGTTTCTCAGTAAAAATTTGTTGAATAAGTGAATGAATGAATATACTATTTATGGACCCCAGATTAAGAATTCTTTCTATTCAGTCATTTCCCCCTCCTAGAAGATCTTTGATGGTGACAGAGGGAGGGGCTACTTCTGTAATACTCATCTCTTTGATTTGAATAAAATAGTATATGTAGCACTTATTAGTTAGTAAGTGTTAATTTCATTCCTTTTCACCCAGAACAAAGAGAAGATTTAATCAGTAGAAGGTAATTTTTATTATTACAGATCTCTTAATCTTCCAAGCATTGTTTTCACACAACAGGTGTAGGTATGAAAGATGGTAAATGGATGTATTAGCAAGATGGGTATTTAGGCCCATTTTATTTAAATAAAATAGTCGTATTTTTTAAATAAAAATATCTTTTCTTCTCCCTACTACAAAGGATGCTTCACAATTATATAAAGGGGATTAATGGGAAAAATAGATAGGTACATAGTTTTTATATTTTGCATACTTCTCCAGAAGCACATTTCCTATATTAATTGGAAGATTTCATTAGGAATCTTGCTAGCTTGTATTACAACTGTATTTATCCTACTTTGCTTAATCATATTTTTCCTCTAACACAATTGTACTCTTTTTTTAAAGCAAACTGAAATCTCCTTCTTTTGCTTCTTTTGTCTTTGGGGATATATTTTAGGGATGATAAGTGAAACATTATTATAAATAAATTCCCTGTATCTTCTAATAATGTGAATCTGTGGGCAACCAGTCAAATGTCATTCAAAAATAATTTCTATTATTCTTTACTGTGGTGTATTTTAAAAATATTTAGTTCTGATGGTACAACCCTCCAACTCTATGGTTTCTTTTGTAAAGGCAAAGTACAAATGTATATTAAGCAATAAAACGCATGAATTAAGGTAAATAGTCTGTGGAATTTTAAAAGTGGCTTATAAGTTAAATAATGGATCTCTAATTGACAAAGCTACTTTGTGCTTTACATGATAAATATATACATATAAGGATATACAGAGATATATGTATTCTCATATAAAGTCTTAAAACCGCAGTTAGATAATAAGCTTAATGTAGAAATTAATTCTTTTTTTTTTTTAACTTTTGCATTAGTTTCCTATTCTGTGAAACAGAAGACATTGTGATTGGAGTGGTTCTTCAGCTACTGGATGAAAACATAAAATGCCTGTTGATTTGCTGAAAAAAAAAAGAAGAATGTGATATCTACAGTACAGTTACCTTAATTACTGTAATGTGCCTAAATAGTAAGGCTGCCTTCTCAGTGTAACCCTCTGTGCTTAAAAACTTTCATTTCGTGTGCTTTGTATTCACTACACAAGAATAAGCACTTTTTAAAAATGCAGTTCCCTGATAAAAGCTAAAAAAAAATTTTGGTTAAAGTATTCTAAGTTAAGATTTGATAAATGTGCATGTGCCATGCTCAAATATATATGAAAAGGCAGTGTTTCTTGTATTTATTTTTTTCTTTTTGAGACAAAAGAAACTTAAGCATACTGTTTCAGTCACATTTGCATTGTAGCGTATGGCCTGTTTTTTGTATCTTTAAAAATGTTGCTCAATAAAGTAAATCTTGCAACTCTTTTATGTTCACTACACCTTCAGCATTGGATAAAAATGAGTTTCTATGTTAATGTCACATTGAGGTGAAAAAATGGTTTCTTGACAAACTAAAACAAAATTTTCTAATAGTTTAGGGAGCTGCTCTAAGTAGTTTCTCCTCCTCATCTCTGGCTAAAAGTATGGAAACAAACAACCAGACTGTAGGCAGAACAAAGTTCTATTTCATCCACTGAGACGCAGATTCACCTTCCACTCACTTGTCATTCCACCTCCAAAAAACAGACTATCATTCCTGAGGCATGAAAATTCTCAGGGACAAAGCCATGCCTCAGTTGCATGTGTGTGCAGAGGGAAATGCACCTGTCTATCTGCAGGTAGATTTTTGATCCCTGAACAATTCATTGACTACGCTTCTCTTCCTTCCAGCCAAATGAACTATAATATCCCAGTGTAAATGTTAATGCTGGCTTTTCTCTCAGCTCTTTCTATTTTGTAAATCACTGCATGACCCATATAGCCTCACTCAAAATCAATTGGATTAATTTTAATGGTTTAGTTGGATAAATATTCTTGATGAATGTAATATGGGCTGCCCTTCCCAGATGACACCACAAATTCATCAGTCATAGCACATGCATACTTTTTAATTATAATTTGATAAATAATAGTGATGGATTTGCACTTTTCTATCCACATACTCTTTCCTGTTTTCTTCTTCAGACAATTACATGCAGGAGGGCTGGATGCCAGGGTTAAGGGAGAAGTCTGTGGCCAAGGAAAGTAAAATAGGTTCAAGTAAGCATGCGACTTACAGCCTTGACCTCCTGGATGTACTTTAAACCAGTGGAGCTCTCTTAGATGGGTCATGTGTATATTCTGGAAAGGTTGGCATAATGGTTTAGAAGCCAAGGTTATGGATTTGATCTTATAATGAGCCCTGTTAATCTTACAGAACTGAGAAATTCTGTTCTTTTCATGTGCCGTTGATAAGGAGGAATAAGGAAAGAGAATTTGGAGATTCAGCACAAAACCATTGCTACTTCTAGAAAAAAAAACCTTTAGAATATGTCCTAGTAACAAAAGTCAGTAATGTTATCTTCATATATAAAGGACACGTGGTGCGTTGTTCATGGAAATAGAAATGTGTAATTGGTTATGATAAATGCTTCACTTGAATCTTATTGTAAGGCTTTTCTTGCTTTTGTTTTTTAAAGTCAGCAAAACTCATTTTGTCTGTCATCTGTAAGTCATAATGAGGACTAGGAGATAAGTCGATAAGTTCAAATCAATATTAAGATGACAAGGCAATATTAATAACTCAAATGTGAATGTTTCAAGTATTGAATTCTTGTCCCTATGGGACATTTATTAAATACACTTAATAGGACTCTTGCAAAGTAGCCTTAAAAGTGTTAATGATTCTATTAATAAATATGAACACATACTATTAGAACCAACTTTACTCATGTCTCAAATATAGTACACATTTACATTACTATAGAGGATGAAGCTCTAATTTCTTATTATGTGTATTTTTCTTTAGAAAGAGAACCCTGAAAGCTGCCAGTTTTTCTATTAACCTTGAATTATTGAAATTGTATTTATTTAATTTTATTGTTTTTACAAAAGTGCACCTTGTGGCCAAAGGGCAAAGATATGACTCATTACATAAGGGATTTATGTTTTTCAAAGAGCTAAATGTTTTCATATTCATGCTATATACACTTGAAACACTTGGTAGGAAGAGAACTTATTGGAAAAATATGATTTTCAAAAGTAAGTATTCCTCCGGATGTTTTTATATAAATTATGTTTTGGAATAGAACATAGGTGACTTTCAGTTAGGATAAGGATGAAAAGGGTGCTGGAGATGCCCTGCTTAGCTTATTTGTTTCTATGGGGAATTTAAATACCATAACTTAAAATGAACTGCTCCATTAAAAAATAATATTCCCCCAAATATAAAACTCCTTAATAGCTATTTTTGAAATTAAAATGTTTAAATTTTGTAAATTAGCTGTTGACAGTATACAACTATGATGCCATGTGCTTATAACAGTTTTATAACGTTCCATCTGTACCCACTCCCTAAAAGTCATGATTTGATAAGGAAAGTGATACAAATACAGTAATGAAAAATAAAAGCCTGAATGTTTCTAGGAAAGGTTTTAGAAGGAAAATTGACCAGAAATAAGTGTGTACTGCAAAGTACAGCCAGTATTTTTTTGTCCTTCATTCTCACCCCCACTGGAATCCTCACCAAAAATAGTTCACTACTTAAAAAACAGGAGTAAATACTTTTCTCAATATTGTTTTGGCTATGCAAATGTGTGTTTTGCTTAATGTCCATCATTTACCCTTCTCAGCAAATGTAGTTGCAGACAAATGCTTTCTTTTTATTTTTCCCTTGGTTTGGGGTATGTAAATAGCCTAAAATGTACATTGAATTTCACATTGTAAAAGTTTTATTTTATTCCTTGTATTATATTACACAAAAATCCCTATGTATATGAAAGTGCATAATAAATATATTTGCTTTACAGAGGATATCTTGTTTTAATTTTATCCTTGAACCAGTAGAACATGCATGATACATTTATAATAAAGACAACTGTTAGTTGTTTTAAGTTATTTTAAAATACTGAGCAAACGAATTTGGAAACATTTTACAAAGAAAAAATATATATATAACACTGTCCAAAGGAAGGTAGAAAAACAAAAAGATTTAGCCTTTATATCTTCCTCAACCTTCTATAAGGACTTAATGTTCTTTTTTTCCCCCTTGCTTCTGAGAGTTGCAGTAATCCAATAAATTGTGTACATGTGTGTTTGTTCCTTGATCATCAGAATATCATGGGCATCTTATGTTGGATATTTTGGGGTTTTATTGCAAACATGGTCATTTTCTAAATAAAATTTGTGTCTTCGCTCAGTAAACTTGAGTCACTTCTTCATGACCTTCTGTTTCCCCCAACAGAACACAATACACATACCAGTACACACACACACGCACACACACACACACCAGCCGTCCATATCTGTGGGTTCAGCATCCCTGGATTTCAACCAAATGAGGACTGAACAGGAAAAAAATTTCCACAAAGTTCCAAAAAGCAAAACTTGAATGTGCTGCATGCCAAGTACTATGTTGAATCCACGTGAATAAAGTGATGGGAAGGCAGGTGTTAGGTATTATAAGTAACAGAGATGATTAAAGCATATGGGAAGATATGCATAGGTTGTATACGATTACTATGCCATTTTACATAAGGGACTTGAGTGTCTGGGGACTTTGGTATCTGAAGGGGGACCTGGAAACAATCTCTCCCCGGACACTGAGGGACAACTATCCTATTACTCCAAAGAGAGGTTTCTAAAAAGGCCAAGGTATCCTTTGTAGCGATGATTATAGTGTTCTGCAGTAATTCCCTTAATTATATTCTTTATAAATCTGTTGGATTAATAAAAATCTTATTCTAAAATTTTAATAACATGACAAAATGTTTAAACACAAATGCAAACAGAAGAATTTTAAAACAGACCGATTGGCTAAATAAACATGGAGTGTTCTAGCTGGTGGTCCAAGGAAACACACTGTGAGAACTTGGCAATGACTGATGTTTTCACTCCTTTGTCCTAGCAGTTGAAAGGATTCCAACCACAGTAATTCCTCTGTATCCCTGGAGGATTGGTTCCAGGACCCCCATGGATACAGAAATCCGTGGATGCTCCAGTCCCCCAGTCAGCTCTCAGTATCTGTGAGTTCTGCGTCCCATGAATACTGTATCTTTGATCTGTGGTCGGTAGAATTTGCGGATGTGAACCCACAGATACAGAGGGCCTACTGTAACAGTGGTGAGATACACATTGAAGGATTATATTGCTGGATTTCTGGGAAATTTTAAGCAATTTGCTCAAGAACACAGTGGATGAATGAGTCAAAAGTCTGGGACTGAACCGTAGCAGCCTAGCTCTAGGACCTATATCCCTCATCCCTGTGCTGTACTGTCTTGCTAGGAAAGAAAAGCAGCTTTATCTTTACAGATAAAGAAATTTCCAAATGCTAGCTCAAAGGATTCTCTAGACCTATGATTCTGCCAACTACAAAAATGCTTTATGCTTGGTAAATATACCATTTTGGCAAATGGAATATTGTTTTAGGGTTTCTCAGTGTATTAGGTTAAAATTTCTTAATAATTCATTAATAACTTGCTGAAACTGATTTAAAATTTCCTAATGATTCCATTCAGTGATCTCATTATCTACTCAAAATTGTCAAACTAATTGGAATTCTATAAAAATACCCATATTTAAATCTACTCTTTAATAATGTACCATATTTAAAACAATAATATATGATTAGTTAAAAAAGAAACTTTAAGGAGAATTTGTGAGCTTAAAATCCTCAAAGAAATGTGCAAATAGATAAAATACTTCAAGTCCCAAACTATTGAACTAGATTAGGTCACAAAGGCTAGTCATGGTGAAAGAACTGAGAACAATGATGAATCATCTCAGCTTTCACTTGGATTTATTACCAGATTAAGCCGTAAGATGCACATGGGCGTGAAGGGACATGGCTCCTCACCATCTCCTTCCTTGGTAAGAGGCACAGCTGAGGTGCTCTGTGGATCCCACCAGGATCAGGGCATGTGCACTGTCGGAGACGCTCAGAGCCACACACTTGCCCGTCACTGTATTTGCCTGGGGGAAAGGCCCATCTTCACTCAGGGGTCTCCTCTCTTCTTAGCAATTTCTTACTGTGCCACTTACTTCCATGTTGTCCTTCTCATTATGTCTGGCTATGGCCTACCTTAACATTTTTAAAAATAGTTCAAGGCAAGTGTGGTGATAATAATTAAAACTTTAGAATTTGTTAATATTAGGTACACATCTAACTCTTCATGATTGCAGTTTTCAACAAGAAGTATGGGTTGTCACTAGTGTAGTATCTGTGCTTCTCTGTGATTCTTAGTGGAGACACGAACTAATGCATCTATGTGTATTTTTATATCTAAATGTGAACTTTCTTATGTCTGAAGTAAGTAATGTTTATTGTGAAGGTAAAGGTTATGTTAAATAAATGATGTGATTTTATGAGATTTGATGGCAATTTAATATTAATAACTTCATTAACATAATTCAATAGGGAGATAAAGAAACAACAAACACTCCCATACACACACAGAATTTTAAATTAAATATTGTAATTCTTATTAATTATCATAGGTAAAGGCAATTTAGGTATTTCCAAATACCAGCTAAAAATTTCTACATGCCCATTCTAAAAACACTGTAAATTCAGTATATCCAAACTTAAATCCATCAACTTCTCCACCCAACCACCAGATGTCTTCTTGACTCCTCTGAGAATAAGCAGTTTTTCATTCTACTTTAAAGAAACTGAAATTGGACATTGTAGATCATGCTGTGTGTGTGAGGCTTATGCCAGAAAGAGAACAGGAAACACCCATCAGGGAACCCTTCCTTGTAGGAAATGTTTTGGTCCTTCCTCAGGAAATGAGTGAAAGGATGCACATTTTTGTTTTGTGACTAAAATTTTAAATAATTAACCAAATATTTTGATTAGAAAACCAAATATACATCCTAGTTGAATCAATAAAAGGGCTTCTGCTGTACAATTTATTCTCTCCAAACTTAAAACTCCAAACTAACGTTTACTGAACTTTGTTTCCAAATTGCGTTAATAAGGCTAAAATAAATTTTTATGTTACACTGGGCTTAGTAATTGCTGCATGCTATTTTTCTTTCTTGGAGAATCACATTGTTATATTAAAGTCTCTGAGAGGTCCTTTGGGAAAAATAAGTATTTAACTTGGAATAAACTAGTGTTTTTTTGGAAAAAAATAACCAATATACCTCTTGACAATAGAGTGCCCTGCTCTGCATTCTTTTTAAAATCTACCCTGTTAAAATCCAGGCAGGTAAGAAATGCATTCCAGAGTTACCTTGCTTCTCTTCAACTCTTGCACCTATGTATAGTCATGCACTGTAAGATGAGGTTTCAGTCAACAATGGACTGTATATATGGCAGCGTTCCCATGAGAATATAATGGAGCTAAAACTGCTGTTCCCACCCCCAAGGGACCTGGCCACAGAGCTCCGTGGCCAGGCACGCATCTCAGAATGCCTCCCCATCATTAAGCGAGGCATGACAGTAGTTATTACCTATGGGCTCTAACTCTACCACATTTCCTATGTTCCTATTCTTTATTCCCTGCCCGTTTCTACCACCCTCTTTTAGGGCCTCCCCTGGTCTCCTGGGACACCTTCTTAACCAGTATTCCTCTCTTCTGTGCTCTGCCTTCTCCAATTCTGTAAACTGATGGCAGATAAATTGTCTTAGAGCCGAGCTCTGACCATGTTATAGACTCTTCAGTGGTTTTCAGTCCATCTGCTCTGCATTCTTCCCTTCGTGCAGCCACCAGTCATCTTTCCAGAACATCACTCTATTACGGCATACTTCTACCTCCAAACCTTTAACAGCTCTCATTTCTAGCAGAACGTCACAGTCAATGCATGGCACACACAGCTTGTTATAGACTATCTTTCACCCATCACCGCAGTTGCTCTTTCCTCCATTTTCTCTACCACACCTCACCCCCCTCCCCACTGAACATGCACCAAGTCTTCCGCTCACTTCCACCATAGGAATATTCACTATTGCTAGAATACTCTATGCTCTTGCACAGCTATATTTCTCTGCCCGCACTGGCCTTCGTTCCCATCTCCCAGGCAAAGATCATTTCTTTTTAATTACTGTTGTAATTTATTTTTGTCTCTCACGGTTCTTCTTTTTGTTTTATACTAAACAGATTGTCTCCTTTTCTCCCACTGTAATCTTCATTTAGATAGAGACGAGTCTGTCTTATCTTGCTACTGTTCGTAAAGAATATGTGTTCAATTACTATTCTCTGAATCACGCTTTCTTTTCATTCAGAAACAGCTGTGTGGTAGTGAGAAACATTTAAATCCTGCTATTTTAGGCCACTTGTTAAAACATACTCTTGGCTTAATCATTCTCAAACTGGGACCCAACTCTTAGGACAAAATAGTATATATTTTCTTATCGCTGCTTTCCCATCTGTTCTACTCACTCCGTTTGCATTGACTATAACAGGAAAGCAGACCAATTATTCATCACTTATTCATTTGAACATTTGTGGTTGACTGCTTGATTGCTTTTAGCTGATACTCTGCCCTGACCTCCTTGTATTGGAGACAATTAAGTTGAATTCAGTTGATTCTTCTAGGAAGAATTTAGTAGCTGTCACTGAAGTGTAAAAAACAAAAACAAAAACAAAAACACCTATCCATTTGTCCTTCAATTATCCAGCAAGCATGGAGAAAGAGCAGTTTTCAGGTATGCCAAAAGAGTAAGCATGGGCTGCTGTCAGCCCACTCCATATCACAACCCTTTCTCTGAGCATCTGCCACAGGATCTACTAGTACAACAATAATAACAGGCATTTGATTTGAGATTTGGTAATAATCCCTTTGGTACAAATTTGAATAGAAGCTGAAATAGAAATAGTTGGATCCGTGGGGAAAATAGCACATTAAAAATAAAATAAAACTGGTAAAATAAAAGAATAAAAGATGTGCCAGAATGGAAAATAAAGAAAGTATAGTCTGAAAACAAAGTTAGAGGCCTTAGAAAGGAATAAACACCAATCAATGGAGACCATGACCTTGTGTTATTTTAAGGTTCTGGACTATATCTCATTTGATTTGTGGAAAAAAAATATTCTTCATTAAACTGTAAAACAAATTCTACTTATACATTTTGTATTTGGTTTTTATTTGTATTTCTCACATTGATTACTTTTTATATTTAATTATAACCATATTCACTTTCTAGTTAAATTCTTAATTAACAGAGAATGATTTTTAGGGTCCATTGGACATTGAGCTTTTACTTGTCAAATAAATACTAACTGAAAATTATTAGTTTGGCCTCATTCATCCACAAGAAGAACTCTTATTTATTTGTTCATCCCCTTGGGTTCTAAGGCTTTTAATCTCTGTCTTGGACAATTCTGTTTGTGACCAACAATGCATTTATTTCAGTGCCAGCAACTTTCCATCGTAAGTGTGATTCATTTATTTAGCCAATAAATACACATTGAATACTTAATATCTACTAGTTATCATGTTAAACAGTGATAAACAAGAAAAACACAATTCCTGTCCCAAAGGGATTTATATTCTAACAGTCTTTTTTTTTTCAAGAGAGAGTTGAAATATGATATAGAATAGAATTAGAAAGTAAGTTTTATGAGAGCAGAGATATTTTCTCTTTTGTTCATTGCCATATTTCTAGCAGTTCTTGGCATAAATAAGGTGTTCAGTAAATGTTAAATTAATGGATGAATGCTTTGAAATAGGTTTTTAACCACAGAGGAGATCTGTGAAATCCAGAAATTTAGGGTGTTTTGATATTTTTGTCTATATATTTAGTAGTATCTTGTTTCAAATCCTCCAATTATAGAGGGTGATAACAATGCTATATGAAAAAGCAGGCCACCACACACAAAAATACATTTATGACCTTGTGGGGTTAGCATCCCAGGATGCTAGCAATTATGATAGAATTCTTTGGCTTAAGAAAACAAAAACCAACCTAAGCAAAAAGAAATGTATTTTGGGGATATTAGAAGCTCACACAATTCATGAGAAATGTGAGGAACCTGGGCTGTACATAGCCAAAGTTCAATCTATGGATTCTAGCAAAAGGATGTACAGAAATAGCAGAAAATATTTGTTTAGGGGGTCTCTACTGGGATGAATGAATGCCAATTGTTTCCATTGTCTTTGTCATTTTTTTTAAGTTCCAGTTATATTAGCCTGGGTCATGCCTTCATCCCTTAGCTAGGAAAGGACAGAACACCTAATTAAATCCTTTAAGCTAGTATCCAATGAGGAATACATAATTCTCAAGAGAGAATCAGGGTGCTATTAGGAAAGGAAATAAATGCTAGGAAAACCCCAAATATTAATAGAAACCACCAGCTAGACCATGAATATGAACTGAGGCTTGTCAAAAACTATGAGGGGTCTGGGATTTTACCCCATTTGCAAGCTCACAAGTTAGCCTGCCACAGCCTCACAGATGCCATCAGAAGACATAAGACTTCTGAATTTGAGACACAGGACTTTATTACTCACAGCACACAGGCAGCATGAACTTCATGTTTGCACTGGTTTTCCTCACACCCCAAGTTCCACATGGATGATAAGGAGGCAGGCACAGGATGCTGCATGCACAGTAGTTGTGCATCACAGCTAAGGAACCAAGAGCCTGGGAAACCCTCCATCTTACAATGGCACTGCTTGACAATTTTGCTTTGGAGAGAGCCATTGTCTTTATTACCTTGGACCAGAAACAAATCATCCTCTGCACTGGAAGTAGATACTATATCTCCAAGGCTATTTACTACATAAATATCTGGGAGAAGATAGTCAAGAATAAAATGTATCACAAGATGGGCAGAAACATGACAGTCCTATGGAGAATTGTCTCCCAATAAGGTGAGAGCTAGTGAATATGGGTAAAGGGACACTGATTCAAATAAAAAATGGAAGAAAAAGCCAATGTCCAAAACATTAGAACTAAAGTTCAAAGGAACTAGAGGATAAAGATAAAATTAGGGTCATAAACTAAGAGATTGGGGTTTTGTAGATTCAGAGAGAGCCAGGTACATTTGTTACTGGTGTGGGTCAGGCTGGCTTATAACACCAAGAATAGGGTGGACATTTTGTGCCTCCATCTGTTTGGTAGAACTTGATAAATTATGAATGTATCTGTGAAGAAGGAGGTACATGAGCATGTGAAGGTCAGTCAGAGCTCAGATTAAACCAAGAGTTCAGCTTTATTCCATTGCCTTAGTTATGAAGGACTTAACCTCTGACCAATGCCTTAGCGAGAGAGCAATTATCTCTGATGCTGCAGCCAAGGAGCTGTCCTTTGGCATTAATTCCTAGTATAGCAGCAGGGCCTTTCATAGGATTCTAAGGGGGAATGAGGCTGTGGCCATGACGCTTTGCAATATTTTCCCCATGAAGCCTTCCTGTGTACAATATAGATATCTTCCCTGCTTACACTCACAGGTACTTCCTGGGAGAACACAAGCCAAGTTATGTCATTGTTGGTTCCAGCCCTCCCCACAGGGCAGTGATGAGAGTACAAATGTGGGACCCAGACCAAGAGTGACACCCTAGAAGCTTAATGGGAGAAGATGAGCGAGTGTGGGCAAGGTCCCTAGTTCCCCTGCTTATATCCATTTCTCTTGGAAGGTGCCCCGTAGGAAGATTTGAAGAAAAACTTCTTGGTTTCTGTTTTAAAAAATATATCAGTTTGTTAAAGGTAAACATTAGAATTAAAGATAAAAAGTCTGAAGGTAAACTTTTCTTTTCTTAACTTAAGGATAAGGTAATACAGGATGAAATGAGAGCAGGGATTTAAAGCAGGTAGCCCCATGTAGGTGGATGATTCTACCTAAACAATTGTAAAAAAATAATTTTTAAGAGAAAGAAAAACTGCTAAGTTGTTTTTTAAATTTAAGCAATGAAGAGCCAGCAGAAATATAAAATAAAACTTCTGTTAAGCAAGAAATGTATTATTACTTATAGTCATATACAACCTTTATTCGAAGTTTTTCCCCTTTTTTTGTAGTGACTCTATTCAAATTTTGAATAACAAAGTACTCAAAATACCTAATAACATATGAAAGAAAAATTTGACTTTGTTGAACTTAAAGCTGTAATTAAGATATATTTAAGTCAGACACACTCTCAAGGGAGTGCTTAAGAATGAAGATTTGAAGGTGATCCAGAATTACCAATGGGTAAAAAATAATTTTTAAACAAGAGTAGCTATTCCGCTAAGGTCTGAAAATGCATATATTCGTTGGTTTAAACACTCTTTCTCTCTCTCTCTCTCTCGTTCTCACTTTTTTGACCCATTGGTTATTAAGTTGGGAATATCATTTATCTCTGCCATGGATGTTCTAATCCTGCTTAATAATTTAGATATAACATTTGTCTTGGATCAGTGGATTTCCAAACCCATTTGGCCATCTGAATCACTTTAACAGCTTCCCATCATTTTCTGAAAATCAGCTATGCTTGTCAAGCACTGCCTTGGGTCTTCTAGTTCAACTTCCTCCTTTAACAGAATGACTCAGAAAATTTTGTCTCAATCATATGACAGATCTTAATCCACATTGAATGGTTTTCCATCTCTGCCTCAATCCCTAAGATTTTGTTTCTACTTTTCACATTGATTTTTCTGAAATTTTTCCCTCCCCATAAGGGAATCTACAATGAAGATTCATCGTTTCAAAGGAGAGTGGATCATGTTTCCTTCTTCAACCTGCCACACAGGGAACGGAGGTGCTTCTGTTTTCCCATCAGAGATCAGCACAGGAAACAGAAGCATATATTGTAGTTGTGAGTCATTTTTTATCCAATTTTTCAAGTGGAGAAAGATAACCATGCTATATGAAATACAACCACGACACATACGGGACACATTATGAACCTTGAACGTGTGTAGACTAAACAATATCTTTGAGTTTCCTACTATCTATAAGCATATCAAAATATCTAAGGGGCCTGAGAATTGAAGCAAGAATCTGCTAAAATGCAAGCAAACCTTTTATTTTACTTGCAAAAATGGCTCAGAGTTCTCATGTATTAATATAGTCTTTACCTGGATTCTCCCAATAATAACATATTATATTACCATGGTTCATTTACTAAAACCAAGAAATTGACATTGGAGCAATACTCTTACAAAATTCAAGACCTTGTTTATATTTCACAAGTTTTTATACGCACTCTTTTTTATTTTTCATATTAATAGTTATATGAAATTTTATTATATATGTCCTGCAGTTAGTAGCCAATACAGTATGAAAAAGAAAAAATAAATAGTGGAGTTTGTAAAGAAGCTAAAGTTATCACTATGTACACATTGTCACTGTATACTTGGGAAAAGCCCAAGTGAATCAATTGAAAAACTACCATAAACAATTAGAGATTTCAATAAAGCAGTGAAGTACATAATATATATTTTCAGTAGTTTTTATATATATGTAAGCAATAACCAAGTACAACATGTTGTGAAAGAAATGCACTAAAATAGCATTTTTAATCTATGGCAAAAATCCCAAAATTTGATTTTCAAAAAACCTCTTTTTTATAAAGTATTTGAGAAATAGGCATACTCACACATTGCAAGTGGGAGTGCAAACTGCCACAATCCCTATAGAAAGCAATTTACTTATGACATGAGAAAATTGTACATTATATTTACTCTTTGATCCTGCAATCCTACTTTGGTTGTATACCTAAAGATATGCCCATACATGTTTGAAATGAGTTAGATACAAGTTTATTCATGGAAGCATTGTTTGAATAATCAAAAGAGAGAACTGGCCAACAATGATGAAAGTATAGTACAGAAATGAACATCAAAAATGGCAAGAAATTTGAACATGTCCATTAGTAGAAGACTGATTAAATAAATTATTGCCTATCTATTTAATGGAACACTCTGCAATGGTAAAAAAAAAAGAATGAGGAAGCTCTCCATTTACTAATACTAAAAGATCTTCAGGATGTTTTGTCAAGTGAGTAAAAAGCTTGGGGCAGAAAAATGTGTATCTTATGCTGCTTTTTGCATTAAAAAGGTGACAAAAAAAAAAAAATCTTCCTAAACAACCATGGAAGGGCACATAAGCTAACCACAAGGTTTATTTGTGCAAGGAGGAGAATGGGAACTAGCTCATAGGGCAAAATGGAGGCAGACTTTTTCACTGAATACCTCTTATTTATTTATCAAGTGAATTTATTCCTAATTTAAAAGAACAGCCAATAAAGCTGACAAATTTGCTTTTGTGAACTTGTTTTCCAGCTCAGTATTTTGAAATATTGTTTATTCATTAGGGGCTTTTTAATCTTTTTTTCTGAATGTAAGTGGACCCCACTTGCCAATTTGTACACTGGCTGGAGTCATGTCATGACACATTATAGCCTCACCTTAGTGTACCATGGTTGCAATTCCGTGAATTAGCTAAAATGCAAACCTGTTTTTTTTCTTTGCCTGAGCTGCAGGCCTTGGAGACGGTGTGAACTTTTTTAGTTAGACTTAATTTCAAATCCGGTATATACCATTTCCTAGCACCATGACCTTAGGCAGATTACTTCACTTCACTCAACTTCAGTTTACTTTTTGCAAAATGAAGATAATACATTTGCTAGAAGCTTGTGAAAATTAAAACAGTTAACATATATTAAACACCTGTTGAGGCACTAAATAAATGTCAGTTGCCTTTTTTCTCTTCGATTTCCAAACGACTTGCTAAATTTAACAAACATAATTTTAAATTAACTGATTTGAATCAAATAAGTGTCTGATTCATTCATTCATAACTTTTTTAGTCACTGATGATTTCATTAGATGTGAATAGTGCTGATTTAACTCTTTAGTCATTTAAGTTCTTTTGTTTTTTCTGATGTAACTAAGACTATAATAGACTGTATATTCAAACTAGGTTTATAGTTTTAGTGAATGGCATATTCCTTTATTCCTTCATAAAATGCTAATTGCTGGTTTATGGATTTTTTGGAAAAAGTTAATTCCATCAAAACACTGAGTAGACTTTTGTATGTAGGCAACCTTTTTTTTTTTTTCTGGCTACTTGAAATTGATTTTAGTATATGTAACTATATGCTTTGATTTACAGACTAGAGGTAGAACAGAATTTTATACCTGAAGAATGCCATGGTATTAATAGTACTGAAGGTGAAGTAGAGATAAGAAAGAGATGAAAGCAGATTAAAAGCCAAATTAGCATTAGCAATAAGCTTTGTCCTCAAAACCTAATAAATATTCTGAAATAATCTCCTTAGGAAAATGAAGCTACAGGTTAGCTCTACCAGTGGGTACCTGTGATTTATTTGGAAATTCCCATCAATAGATTACTGAGACTTGTAGAAACTAGTGATGAACTGTCAAAGAAAAAAGATTGTTCTGACACTTGTTAAGATGGTAAGGAAGACTTTATTCAGAACTATTGTGATAGGTATCAAGGCTGTCATGATAGGTGTCAAGACTATCAAAATAGAGGGAAGAAATCAGGCTCAATTCTGAATATGACAAGAATAAGTGCGAGATTTATAGCCAAGGAGCAGTTTGGAGGGTCAGGTTGGTAGATGAAAAATTACTAAGAAGATCCATCAAGGGGAGGCAGAGGTCTTGCTAAATTGACCTGACAAGACTCTTGCTGAAGGGAGGGCCAGGGTGATCAGTTCTAAAGGGTGGGGTGTGAGAAATCTGATTAGATACTAAGAGTGCAAAGATATCAAAGTTGGGGGAATTTTCGCTAAACTGACTTAGCAGGATTCTTGCTACAACTGGCTCTGCAAGAACAGCAAGGGATGCCCAGGGTTGAGGCCTAGTTGAGAAGAGGGCTCAGAGGAGCCTGACTAAAGTTTGATCAAGGAGAGAGTCTTTTTCAGAACCTTACAGCTGAAAGTCAAGATTTACAAGTGAGACATATGTACAAACTTCTTCAAAGTGATGGCATTTGGTCCTCCAAATAAATTTCTGAAGAAGTATCCTGAAATCTTATGTCATAAGCAAAATAGTTATTTTTGAGAGTAATTTATGATGAAAATAACATTGCAAGATTTGTAGTGGTGCTTGATTCATCACAGCATTATCGTATGTAAAAGAGCCAAAGAACAACAAAAACTGTGATATGGACCAAATGGACAAAGCTAGCTTTCTCTTCTTCACCATCTCTTGCCTTTATTGGGCGAAGGCACTTTCACCAAGTTCTGAGAAAAAAAGATGCTGACCAGTAGTATTACAAATGGCCCCTGTCACTGTCCCTAAAAAACTGTTTAAAAAAATAGAATGCTTAGAAAAAGCAAAGGACCATAGCTGTTAGTTTCTATTTGTAGTAAAAACTTTAGTGTTCTTTCTTTTTTTTTTTTTTTTTTTTTTATGAGAACAGCCTTCCCTTGATGTGTGTGCATATGCAGTTCCTATTATCCTTTTTAGGGGACATATGCCTGAACTGGTGGTGAATTCTTACATCAAATTATAGACAGAAAGGTCATAAGAAAGAGGAACTTTGGCAGGAAGCTTCCCACAGAGCACACTGTTGAAAACATAACCTGTATTTGTATCCTCTTTCAATCCACAGGCAAAAGCTTCCATCTACCTTCCCAAATTAGAATATCGACCCTTTAGAATTACTGGGAAGAAAATTAAATAGCGTCTATTAGTTTTCTACAACAAGGAATTGAGAATTTTACTTTTTCTTGATCGCCTTAACAAATTTTAATATTTCTCTTTAAAAAAAGGAGACTTCAAGACACAAAGTTAGTTATAGTGGGGATTTGGAGACTTGATCAGCTAAAATTGGCACCCTTGCTCATCCCAGGCAATAGGGAAGTTAACCCTGTAATGGCTTCAGGGGATTGAGCCATCTGGTTTTACAGTTCATTACCCTTTCACTCTCAGGAGCAACACATCCTGTGAGGAGTTGCTCTTTGCTTGCTGAGCAGTTTAGAATAGAAACTAACAATGGGATTAAATTCATTCTGCTGCCCGGCAGGTTTCCATCCTCAGGGTGACCTCAATTTGAGGAATAGTAACATCAGCTCAGGAGTTGGGGAAATGAGAACAGCAGGCAGAACACATGGGCGTAAAGCAATCAGGGGATGTGTTTGCAAAGAAATAGCCTATTACGGATGAGAGGAATAGGCAAAGCCAGAAACAGATACAGCCCCTGTGAACACAGCCTCAGCGGATAGTCAAAGGATGGGTAGGCTTAGGAACTGACCAGAGCGTGTCTTTCCTGAGGAGTCTATGAATTTTGGTAAAAGGCTAATCTAGTGATTTTGTTCTTTTTTTTTTTTAAAGGGAAATATCTTGTAAGTTACAGATCCTCCTCTCTGCCCCTCACCTCCTCAGCCTAGGAGCTCCATAGAGTGTATAATTTACCAAGAGTTTATATTCCAGGCATTGCGCTAAGTGCATGAAACATAATCATTTTGCATTTAAAATTTACTAAATGTTATGAAATAAGTTTTAGTACCTATATTTTATGAATTGAAGAAATAGTTTTAGAGAGGTTAAGTAACTCATTCATTGTCAAGAAAGTAAAAAGACAGAGCTAGGATTCTGTATTTGTCATTATTGAATATTAAGTTTAAAGAAAAGTTGAAGAAACAAGTGACAATTTAGGGTCTATGGACAAAAGTCAAGAAAACTGATATTGTAAAATGTGGGAAACAAAATACAAAGGGTGATTCCATATTACCTCTGAATTTATGAAATCAATGAGGAAAATGTTGAATAGCTGTTCTGTACCTTACAAATAAAAAAAAGAACAATGGACACAACTTGAATTTTTAAAACAATGTTTAGTAATAGTGAATGATTTTGTATTAGGAAGAATTTAAGGGTGACACTTCTCAGAAAATTAAAAAAATAAAAACGTATATAATTTTGGCGAAAAAGACCTGTCTATAGAGAGGATCTGGAGGGGAATGATCTCTTAATTGTTATCTCTTGATTATTGTGCTTTCATTATAAGATAGGAAAAAGGTATCCAACCTCAAGATACACCAGTGGATGTCAAAGAAGGGCCAGATGATCACAATCATAATCACATGCGTTTCTTCTTGTATTCTGAGCTTTGTAGGCAGAGACCTTGAATAGTCAGGAACACCTCCAGGAGGATGCCCAGCAGTTTCAGAGAGCGAGAATCTGGCATGCAGTCAACATGGTTTTGAATGTGTGGGGAGTGGAAGAGTTGCCACAGGCATTTGGTTATCTTTGAATATAAGGAAAGAAATAAGATGAAAATCTGATAAGCTACTATATATAAACTGATTTTGGAGCAGGGCTTTGATACAAACTCAATATCCTTACCAAAACAAACCAAGCTGAACAACCAACCACAAAACCAATCCACAGCTGAAAGTGTTTTCATTCATTAAAACTACTACAATAAACTTATGTTTGTACCTTTTCACAGCGGTCCATCAATTAGTAAGGATAAATAAGACATTGTTAGTTGTTTTGTAGTGAAACTTGAGGATTAATAGTGCTATGCTTTCTGTTAGTATTAAACACAAATTCCAGCCACTAAGGATTCAAATGCTAAACTGGAAAATCTCTTACACCTACGTGTGGTTTATTCCTAGCAAAATTATCTTTAGCATTAATGCTAAATTTATGCAATACACTTAAAAAAGCAAAACAAAGAAAAATCTGATTTCATGGGTAGAAACTCATGGTAGGGACCATTCCCTTAGTAGTTAAATTTTAAAGAATTTTTTTTCTTTTTAAATAGCATGTGATGTATTAGAAAGAGAACTGAGTTAGTACTCAGGAGACCTAGAAAGTAATCTATATCTTGCTGTTTTTTGTTCCACATCCCTTCCTGAACCACTGTGCTATCATCTGTGAAACAGAAATAATAATTCCTGTTTGACCAGCTGTTCATATGATTATATGGATATATTTTTCCAAGCATAAAATGAGAGATACTGTATCTAGATTTTAAATATTGGCTATTGTTAATACTGGAGACTCAATTTAAAATTATTTCTAAATGTTAATAAAGTAAAAATGTTCAGAAGCAAATATGAGTAGTCATAAATTCCAGCATCTTCCCAATAATCAGGTAACATGGAATCTCAAACATTTTGAAAGAAGAAAACAAGAAGCCTACAATGAAGAGAAAAAACTTAAAAAAACATATTTAAATATAAAAAGAAAACTTTATGACAGTATTTGATAATCTGTATTTTGTTCAGGTCAGCCTCCCGGTGACACTGAACTACACAATAATGCTTTGTGTTTCCAGAGTCCTGTCTTCATTCTATAACTCAGTCTTTCATTGACCTTTCGGAGGACAAAACTGATCATTTGGATCCCTACAGTTTACCCGTCACTTCTATCTTTTTTTCCAATTTAAGTTTGAGGTCCATGCTCACCCTTCACACTACAGAATGTGCCAACAAACTTTTTCAAGACTCTAGTTTTAATGAGCCTTGAAAACACTAATAGTCCCTAAAGAAAGGAAGTCAAAATTGGAACAACCAAGATCTTTAAACATACTTTATTTTCTAAAACATGCATGAATCTCCCTTACTATAAAATACTATGCTTTTATTATTAGCAACTGACACAAGTTTCAGGAACACATATTCCCCCCAAAGAAGGTTTCAGTAACATTTCTCATTCATGAATAAAATGGTGAGAGGAAAGTTGAATTTCTAGAGCCGCATAGCCTTGTTACTTATTTATTTATGAATATTATGGAGGTACAAACGTTTTGGTTACATAAATTGTTTTTGTACACTTTGAGTCAAAGTTATAAGTGTGCCCATCCCCCAGATAATGTGCATTGTACCAGTTAGTTGTGAATTTACTCATCTCCTCCTCTGCCTTCCCACCTGCTTGATTTCCAGTGAAGGTTACTTCCATATATGCATGTAAGCCTTGATCGATTAGTTCCAATTCAATGATGAGCACATGTGGTATTAGTTATTTCATTCTTGTGATACTTCACTTAGAAGAATGGTAATTCCCCAAGTAAGCTTTCTTTTATATCCGTAACTTTTTCTTTAAAGTAAATATATTGCTGGGAACTCAGAGGGAAAAGTATATTAAAGAGAGACACGTGCATTTTGCCCAGGGCAATTCAATTGATCTAAACAAAGGCAGGGCTCCAAGCAAATGTAACTTCGGAGATCAGAAGATTGCAGCTGCTCCCAAATGAGTAGGTTTGGAGAATTCACACTGGGGGAGGCTGGCTAGGGTTGCTCAATAGGGGCGCTTGCATTTTGTCAGTGGTTACTGAGCAATCAAAACATTCAGAATTGTCATGGAGATTTGCCTGAAGGACCATACTGAGGTGTAAAGTAATGATTAGTTCATGACTAGAGGTGTTGCCCTGGGGTGTTTTTTTTTTTTTTTTTTTTCCATCTGTTTTTGGATTATCCTTGATGGGAGCAAAGAACACAAAGGATTTTTTGAACATGTACAGACTTGTATTCCTCATGGAATATTTGAACTCTCTCCCTATATCAGAATCTGGTCATGGACAAGGCAGTGAGGTTGGAACTCTGTATAATGAGCCCCTAAAAATACTTGGTTGTAGATTTATTACAAACTCCACATTCTAATTTACTTTTATATATGACTTAGTTACAGAACTCTGCTATACTCTGCTCTACCACTCACAGATATACACTCATCATAAAATTAATAATGAAACCAAAATGGCTCTTGTGACCCAAACCTCCCGAGATCCTGGAGTGCTGAGAGCACCACATTAAGACTGCCTTCTTATCCTTGTCCTTAATGCCCCAGACTGATCTCAATATCAGTTTCTTTTGGTGGAGAGTCCAAATTCAGATCAACTCTGTGGGGCCTGGATGAAGATGAGAGACAGGCCCATTCATACCTTGCTTTTTAGCTCAGGTGACAAGGGTGATGTACATAAATCTTTCATCAGAAAATATGAGTACACATAGGTATGAGACCTTCTAAACATGATGATAAAAGTCCAATTTACTTACAAATACCTCTAAAAGGAAAAGTTAAGTCTTGAAATAACTTTGAAAACCTGCTTCCTAAGAAACATTTCCGTAGGACAAGAGTCATGTTAACGAGCCAAAGAGTAGCTAAAGCCTGACCAGCCAGATTTAGGATCTCATAAAAAGAGGGTTATTCAATGGCTATGGGACATGAATGTATTAATTATGAGTCTTCTGGTTTGCAACTGATAGAAATGCATTCAAATTATTTCCAGCTGAGAGGGGACTTCACTGAATGGCTGAGATTGCCTAACCATGGGACCAAAGTTACCCCTTTTATCTGACGGGCAACTGAATCCAGGAACTGACACCTTCCTGTCTCTCTTCTGTTCTCTCTAGATGTACGCTTATTATTTTATTAAAGATAAACTTCTCTCACAGGTTGGGGTCTTCAAATCTCATAACATTGCCACTACAGAGGAATTTCTCCCCTCCAGCCCTTCCCAGGGAAGAATTCAGATTTGGCCCACCCTTGGATAAGTCACCTCTATCAAGGCAGGTAGGTTACTATCATTGTCAGCCCCTATTAGAACGTCAAGGTCAAAGGGAGAGAAAATAATAGCATCCTAAAGTAAAAAGTAAAAAGTAAAAAGGGTACAATTCCCAGAAAAAGGGACTCACTCTGTACAGCAAATAAAACTGGAGAGAGATAATGCACTTTAGTACCAGTAGAGAAATGATCAATTGTGCTCAAAGCGAGAATCCCTGGCAAGGGAGACTGAAGGCAGAGATGAGCACATGGGAGGAGGGCTGGGACTAGGTTTTCTGATAGATGGAGAAGGATCAGTAAGTATCCTGTTTAAGTAACTGTGACAAAAGCCTAGGAAATTACCCGGCTGATGAGATAAAGGGCAACATGGAGATCACTCTTCAGAAACAGAGTTAAAGCCAGTGAGACATTCAGGCCTTGAAATCAAGGTCACTCATGACTTCCTGAGGCTCTCCCCCCTCTTCAAAGGACCACAGCCTCAGGGGCAGTGGGGCTCCCTGCCAAGTCCCAAAAGAACTGGAGACTGAAGTACCACTACTGACTGCCTTCTCACCTCTGTCACCTATCTTGTGCTGAGGATGCCAGAATTTTCTCATTTCCTTAAATCTAGGTCAGGCTTTCTTTTCAGCAAATTTAATGGAATGATCAATACGTGATTCCTTTTGTTATCTTTTTTTAACCTGTTAGGTCTTAAGATAAGCAAAAGGCAAAGTAAAACAAAGTTTGTTGAGAATTATTTCTCAAATTCCTTCTATTCTGATATGGAAGCTTGTCAATCCTAATTTTTTGTAAAAGAATTTCTTCTGTCTTCTGTTTAGAAAATTCAGCGAATATATAAGGCTGGTAAAAAATTCATGTTTAGGGAAAGGGCTTGAATAGACATTTCTCCAAAGATTATACAGGAATGGCCAAGATGCATATGAAAAGATACTAAAAGTCACTAATCATCAGGGAAATGCAAATCAAAGTCACAAAGAGGTATCATTTCACACTCATTAAGATGGTTACTACAAAAAATAAACAAGTAAACAAATAAAAACACCAGAAAATAACACATGTTGGCAAGGATGTGGAGAAATTGGAACCCTGTGCATTGTTGGTGAGAATGTAAAATGGTGCAGCTGCTATGGAAAACAGTGTGGTAGTTTCTCAGAAAATAAAAAATAGAATTATCATATGACCCAACAATTGCACTTCTAAGTAAATATCCAAAAGAATTAAAAGCAGGATCTCAAAGAGATATTTGCATCCTCAAGTTCATGTCAGTACTATTCACAGCAGCTAAAAGTGGAAGCAAGCGTCCATCAAGGGATGAATGATAAACAAAATGTGGTGTATACATACAATAGAATATTATTCAACCTTAAAAAGAAAGAAAATTCTGATACAACATGGATGGACCTTGAGGACGTTATGCTCAGTGAAATAAGTCAGTCACCAAAGGCAAATACTTTATGATTCCGTTTATATGAAGTATCTGGAGTAGTCAAATTAATAGAATCAGAAAGTAGAATGGTGGCTGCCAGGGGCTGGGAGCAGGAAAGTTTTTGTTTAATGGGTACAGAGTTTCGGTTGTGCAAGATGAAAAGCATTCTGGAGTTTGTTTGCACAGCAATGTGAATGTACTTAACATTTAGAAATTGTTAAGATGGTAAGTTTTATGTTCTGTGTTTTTTAACAAATATAAAAACAATTTTAAAAATTTGCTCTAGGCACAGATTTGTAGTTTTTTCATATTCCTTGGACTGTAAATATGATTAGAATTTGTTTTGAAAATTTTTTATTATTTGTCTAAGTAGAAATGTTTCTATTACAAGTTGATTTGACATAAACAGATTGTTTTTTATTTCTTATAGTTCATACTTTTTATGTTGTATGATGTTTTGTTTTTAAAATTACACTTAGGCAATTGCAGCTAACTTTATAATTACTGCATTAACTTTTCTAAAATTATAATAAGATGTTTATAAACACTACTCATTTTGAAATTGAATTTTTCTCTATGTAATCCAGCTTTTAAAAAATGAAGAATGTGCATTTTAAATAAATCATAATTAATTATGTTTCCAGAAATATCAACTAAGTTGGGCCTTACAATTAGGGAGCTAATTATGTTGAAAATGAAATTTTACTATCCCCCAGGCTTGTTCAGTTATTTATGCACTCTAATTTAGACATGTAAGAGTTTATTTGCTGCTAGGCAACACCTGACAAAAATATTTTGTACATGCAAGGACAATTAGATACCTATGAAGACATGTAAAAAATGTTCTATGTGAGAAAGATGATTATCTTCTTGAAATTTTGAATATTTTCTTGGGATTTTTATGTGCTTCTATTATAACCAGGCAATATAGCTCTTACTACAAGTCTAGACTTTCAAAGATACTGGACTTTGAAAAAGTGAGGTTATGGTTAAGGTTTTATATATAAATCTCTGTACCAAGCATGAGAGAGATCAATTAGGTACATGCCATTTTGTAGGCTGATAAGTAACATCCTATTAGAATACTTAATATGGCATAAAATCAGTATCTTAGGAGGTGATTAATTACTCATTTTTATAGAGGGGTGGAATTTAAGACGGGATGTGATACCATCAAGTGGTTTCTTCAGGAGCTGACTTCATGTTTCTGATTTTTATTCTGTGACAACAGATCAGAGAAGTCATCTAACTTTTTTGAATGCCATTTCCTTGACGCATTCAGTAGAGCTAACACCTGCTTTTTATGCTCTTCTTAGGACATTAAAATGACACAACAACAAAACAAAACATTTTTGAGTATCTCTTTAGAAAAACAGGAAGTTATTTTAGGATTTTTTTTTAGAAATCCATTTAGGATTTATTTTTAATTATTAGCACAGAGGCAATGATATACTGTACAGAAGCAGCACTTCCAATGCAATGAAAGAAATTGTTCCTTTTATGGTATATTATAAAGAGCCAGGCTGTCAGAAAATTATAAACAAAAATAATTTTTTCAACACACTTGATTAAACTAAACTTTTGGACATTTGTTTCTGAAATCAGAACCTCTCATATTTGTGTTTAAACATTTTTAATGGCCGGGCACGGTGGCTCACGCCTGTAATCCTAGCACTCTGGGAGGCTGAGGCCGGTGGATCGCTCGAGGTCAGGAGTTCGAGACCAGCCTGAGCAAGAGCGAGACCCCGTCTCTACTAAAAATAGAAAGACATTATATGGACAACTAAAAATATATATATAGAAAAATTAGCCGGGCATAGTGGCACATGCCTGTAGTCCCAGCTACTCGGGAGGCTGAGGCAGGAGGATCGCTTGAGCCCAGGAGTTTGAGGTTGCTGTGAGCTAGGCTGACGCCACGGCACTCACTCTAGCCTGGGCAACAAAGTGAGACTCTGTCTCAAAAAAAAAAAAAAAAAAAAAAAATTTTTAATGAAAGTGGGCTTATACCAAATGAAGCAGTATTGGGAAATATAAATAAGAACACAAAATGTGTGGATATATGCATATTATGTACATATGCACACACATATATTCTAAAGAGATTAGAGATGAAATTAAAATCAGAGTTGTCTTATTAAATATGGAATCATAGAATTAAACAATAATTGAATTTCTGTGATAAGTATTTCATATATTGAAGCACTATTATAACTTCTGGTGCTCTAATGTCCCCTATGGTGCTATATAGTATTATTAATTCCAAACAGCCTGATAATCTTGAATGTCATACTTCAGAAAAACAAAAATATTAGGTCAATAAAATAATCTACATTTCTTAAATTCCTTTGGAATTACAATCAATTTGACCAAAAGGTATAGATATTGAAAAATATATCATATTAGTTTACAGATGTTAGATGAACCACTCATTGTTTAGACTTCTAAAACTGAAAAATCTTGTTTACAATTTCATTAATTTATTTACATTCATTGATATTGCCTCCACAATTCATGTTGAAATTTAATTGCCATTGTAGCAGTATTGAGAGGTAGGACCTTAAAGAAGGGATTAGGCCATGAGGGCTCTGCTTTCATGAATAGATAAATGCTGTTATTGTGAGAGTGGGCTAGTTATCTTGGGAGTGGGCTCCTGATAAAGGGATGAGTTCAGCCTGATTGCCCCTCTCTGTCTCCTTCTCTGGCCTCTATCTTCTGCTTTTCCGTCATGGGATGACTGTCACCAGGGCCAGCATCATTCTCTTGGGCTTCCTAGCCTCCAGAACTGTGAGAAATAAATTTCTTTTCTTTATAAGTTACTCAGTCTGTGGTATTCTATTACAGCAATAGAAAACAAACTCAGACACTTCCCTAATGCCAAAGGGTCACAGGGTAATATAAAATATAAGGGATAACACGTTGTTTAAATTCAAAATATGACATTCCACCACAACACTGAATTACCCAAACCCTGGAAAAGGCAACTTTATCTTTTACTATGAAAAAATAGGTAAAAAATTAGGTCAAGTCATAGGAAATTTCTGATAGTTGACCATTTTGACTAGAAGGGGGGAAGAAAATTTCAGCATAGAAGCATGGTCTCTAATGTACTTTTTCACAGGGCTTCAGAATTACATGTGACAGGTATAGTTATGGGCGATGGGGGCACGGGGATAATAAGAGTATAAAATTGGCACTAACTGCAGCCATTCTCTATGCTTTTTAATCAGTATTTGAGAAGTGAGGTTCATGAATTTGTATTGATAACTAGCATGCCAGATGACTGATTATTCTGTACACATATCAACCCCTGCTTGGGAGTTTTCTATTTTTGGATGGAGGTAATAAGTAATCAATCTGAGTCAATAGGCAATGAGAAAAGAGATCTCCTTCAGGGAGTCACCATTCTGCCTCATTGGCCTCAGCCATGGTGGGCTTATGACACTTTATCACATAAGTTAACTAAAAATTTAAACTGTATTTTTGCATCATTGTGTGATGAGTGATTTGTTTTACTTGCAGAGAGGAGAAAACTATTCTTCCTTAGCAAAGCAGATTTACATGAAAAAAATACACAGTGGGATCAAGTAAAGAGAAACTTGAGGCTGTAACCATTGTTTGTTTAAATAAATAGAGATGTGTCTCCATTTAGCAAAGAGAGGCAAAGAAAAAGAAAAATTGGAAAAAGTAAGTTGTACTTATGTAAAATAATACTGGGATTGGAATTCCTGTCCTTAAGGCTGAAATTACTTTATAGGGCACAAAGTGAAAGATGTAACTACTTATAACAAGATTTGAGTTCATGTTGTATGTTATCTGATAAATTAGACATTTAAGAAATGGATATATTATCTAACTTTTTATGGTAAAATTTTAAAAATATAGAAAAATAACATGAAAAATTTCATACATTTTGCTAATTATGCATTATAGGTTGGGAGAAATATTTGCTTCATTTAATAATGAGAAAGAGAGAAAGCCAATACATTACTTGGAATAGCAAACCAAGGTGCTGCGTAAGATGATCATGTAACAGAAAACAAAATGCTGCAGAAATTGGAACTTACAATTAAAATAATGTTGGCAAAAGAAAACTGTCATTTTTTTCATGGATTGGTTATTTAACCACTGACTTTAATGTAATATGTGGCCTCAAAAGAAAGAAGTGTACTGAGTTTATGTGTGCCGTTTCAAGAATTTTAGTTCCAGCATGGTCAATCCTGTTTAAATTTAATCCATGTGACTGGAACCCTGAATTAACTATTTTTTTTTCCTCACAAAGCAGAAAATCTCTCCCAATGGTTATGCTCTAGGAATAGTCAGTAATCTACTTCCAAAAGGAGTTGGACCAATTGAACTGCAGGCCTTCATTTTGCTGAATGAGACATCCAAATTTAGAGCCAGGATGTCTCAGGAAGATAGAAGAAAGGTTGATTGTTCTCACAGAACTTCTGCTACTTTAGGTGTTTGAAATTACTGATTTGAAGGGTCACCCAGTAATTCTCCACTCCTTCTCCCTCAAACATGTATTTCATTACAGCCACATTCCTGGGCTTCATCTTCTCTTAGTCACATTCTATTAAGAGTATTTGAATTGAGTTCCCAGTGAAGACAAGAGAAAACCAAGGCCCAGTTTGTGAAGGTTCTGGAAAGTGAAGCATCTAGGACCACTCTGGAGATCATCTCTTCAGGAAAGACAAAGAATGTGAATTTGCCAAGTGGTGCTCCATCAACAATCTTCAAAAGCTTTGAACGGAAGATATGTGGGCTGATGGTGTTAAAAACTGAAATGGGCTTCTGGCAGCAGTGGGCAGTTGGACTGGAAAGAAGTACCTTTGTCTGTAATCCTCTCTTCCTTCGTACTTGCTGGGGAGAGTCAGTTGACATCACCTTTTAAATTGATGTAAAACACCATTTTAATTTCTTTTCCAAGTTTAGGGCTTTCTGACCCACATCTTTCTGATTTTTCTATATTTGGCTTCCTCTATGTTTCTGGATTTGTTTTTTGATTTTTTGTTTTTTGTCAGCCTAGCTGTATAAGACTCTGATCTAATCATTCTGCTATATTCTTGTTTAAGCAATAAAATCTAAAGCATATTGTTTGTCTAAGCTGTATCATAGGAAATATATATATTACAATATACATATTTATCTGTCTTATTTTGAGGCAGCTGTGATTATTATAGAGAGATATGGCTTGGAGTAAAAATATCAGGTTTGAATCTTACCTGCTATATTTACCAACTGTATGAATGTGGAGCACTTTCTTAACTTGTTTTAGACCCTGTTTTATCACTAGGAAAAGAAAGGTGGTAAAATATAATATTCTTGACAGCTGTTGAAGTTAACCTAAGTGCCTATGAACTTAGAAATGCTCCTTAAGTTAATTTTTATTTTTTTTTTATTTTAGGCAGTAAATTTAGAGACAACTATACATGCTTTACCTACTTTATGTGGTAATAATCACATCATGTGCAGGTAATGGCTAGCCTCTGCAATCCATTAATAGGGACTGAGGTGATATGACCAAGTGGAGAGAGATTCTCATCACGGATTTTAGAGAAGAGGCAAAAATTCTTCTTTTGTTGTCTATGTTAGGTGTATGATCTTGTTACTCTTATATAAAATATATTGAGTTTCCTGAGAATTAAGCAAAGTCATAGCCCTTATTTTTCCAATATGAGACATTTCTTTTTTTCTGATGAGCCACATCATCAAGACTTCCTATCAAAGTCCACCTGACAATGGAGATAATTCTATATTGAAGAGAATGCAATCTTGGTTACAGAAAAGAATGGAAAAAATAGTGACAGTCCAGTGTATTTACTTATTCATTCTATCTGAATAAAATTACTTAACTAAGTAAAATGAGTATGCCTGTGTGTGTGTGTGTGTGTGTGTGTGCACGCGTGTGTGTGTGTGTGTATACATACATATTTTGAGATGAGAAAAGAAGAGAAGTGATCACAAAGAAAGCACAGTGTTATTCCTTCTGAGATCTCTTTAGAAATCATGCCTGAGAAAACACAGAAATGAGAACAATGCAGTGCCATGTATCTAAAACGGCAATACAACTTTACTCAGGGTGTTGCAGCAGTGCACACTGTCAGTGGCCATGGCCTTGTAGAATCAGTGGGCAAACTCTTCTAGAGAAAATACATATTGAATAAACCTTGAATTTCGGGGGAAGATATGAGTTGAGAGAGACAAACAGAGAAAGCTTTCCAGATAGCAGTCTTAGAGAATGACTGAGTGTGTGGAGGATTTAAGCAGATTTGCTTGCAGGAAAAGAAAGGTGATGAAAGATAGGGGCGCGTGGGGGGGGGAGTGAAAAAGAGACAGTAGAATGATGTGATTGGAGAGCTAGAGAAGATACAGTCAGTAGAGGAGAGGAGGGCCTCCTGAGGTTTGTTTTTCACACAGGAAGGGGTGATAAACATGCTGTTTGTGAAGCTCCTGCTGAGTTCTTCCCGGAGAACATATCACTTGCTGAGTGACCCTACCCACTTTTTTGCAAGTGCTAACAAGTGCCAGGTTGTTGTCAGACCACACAAGGTAGCATGAGTAGTACCACTATTTTCTTTTTCAAAAGGTAGGAACAGAGATCCAGGAAGTCTTAAATCTCCAAATCTAATAGAGTACTGGAAATATATTTAAAGGAGAGTATGCAACTTTATATCTTTAGCTATCCTTTGCACATAGAGATTTTTTTTTCCTGGCAATTAAGTTCGCTATTAGTAAAAGATTTCTATAACCTACATGTCATGGAAGGATTTGGAGTAATCCATATTAACACTTATGACAGTTTTCTTTCCCTCAGAGCATCTGCTTCACCCAGCATTTTTCTTCAGGCAAGGTGCTCCCTCTGGCAAATATCCTTTCCATAGCCGAAGCATGCTATATTTTCCAAGCTACCTGCCAAACCATTACCTTTCTGTTTTGTAGAGCTCATTTATTCTCAGGGAATTTACCCTTTGTTGTTCAGATTAGCTCCCCACTTCTCTGTCTTTCCCCTCCCCTCCTTGCCCCTCTCACTCCCTCCTTTGTGCCTTCCTTTCCAGCTTGAATCATTGAGCCTCGTTATCTGTCCCCATTTTCCTGTGCCAGGTGTGGCTCTGATGGAGAGACAGAGAAGGCCAACTCTTGATTGGTAACTTCATCCTTTTGGATGAAAACTTCTTTGGATATGCTTTTTGATCTATAGTTTCCACTTTACCTTGCACTTTCCTGGTTCTGGACCAGTTCTACCCAAATCCTACGTCCTGACCCGGATTCTGAAATTCTAACTCAATATATTTGTAGACCATCTATTTGTCTGGGTCCAGAATTGAACAAACACCATAAATGCTGTCCAAGCCATGCACAACTCAGTGGGGCTATCACTTCCTGTTTTCTGGACACACTTCAAACTTATACTTTTTGTATAAATACAATGCCATTTATAACACCATAATTAAAAATCTAGATGAAGAGAAAATCTTCACTATAAATATACTCATTTCTCTCTGTATGCCTTGGCTTGCAATTTTTCCATTAAATGATGTAGAAGATTTGAGCTAGAGGGCATAAAAGCCACATTACTTTTAAATTACTGTAAGCATTCTAACTGGTAACTGTAATTACAAGGTAAATGCCAGGTAATAAAAATGTAAACATAGGACAATTTCTCCTTTTAAATTAGAATTTGAGTTATGCTATAATCTCTTTTGGATTGACCGCCTAAAACTGTATCAGCCAAGTATTCTGAGAAAAACATTACTATTCTGTCTGTTGTGCATCCCACAGTTACACACTATTGCCTTAAACAAAGGTGCCAAACAAATTGCAGCATATCGTGCAGTAATAAGAAATCAAAATAACTCTTTATGATTATAACAAAATTGTGAACAATTTTGTGATGAGATTCACTGTGCTAAGTAGGAAATGCATTACATTTAAAGGATTTCACTTATATTATACCACACCATCATATAAATTATTATACTTAAATTGAAATTATTGAAGCATAAAGGTGAACAGTAAATGTAGGTTGTATTAACAAGGGAATGAGCTTTGAGAAAACTATTGAGAAAAATTAGAATGTAAAATTTCTTTCTCTATGCGCATGTGCATATATACGTCTCAATGTATGTATATGAAATAAACCTACTATAAACTATAACTTATTGGTTACTCAAATATAGCAAGCCTTTTCATCTGGAAATACAGATGAAAACTGTAGGAACAGATTATTCACCAATCGTTCCAGATTTTTTTCCTAGATTTTTTGAGACATTTATTTATTTACTTATTTATTATTCTTTTTTTTTAATTGACACATAATAATTGCACACGTTTATGGGGTACATAGCAACATTGTGATACATATAATGTATAGGGATCAGATAAGGGTAATTAGCAAATCTATCAACTCAAATATTTATCATTCACTAGAGTGGAAATGCAAATGAGAATATATATGTTCAAAGACATCCAGAGAAGAGGACTCTACAGAGTTTCGTGTTGATTCACCTTGATTGTCAGTCAGGCAGTGAAACTTAACCATGAAGGGCAATTGTCATTAACTTAGAATATCTCTGAACGCAATGAGTATAACCGAATCTTATCTCCTAATGACTTGCTTTGGTCTCTAAAATATGAAAAAACTGACAGTGGATCAGTTCTAAGTCTAGGTATTAGGAGTCTTGGGCATGTCTTTTATTCTCTTCACATAGTGGTAACTAAGCTACCACTATGTGAAGAAGCTCAGGCTGGCCTCCTGGAGAATGAGAGGAGAGATCACAAGTTGCAAAGTTAAGTCTCAGCTGCTGTCATCCAGGACCAGCTCCCTCCCAGGCAATCCATCAGCTGACTGCAGATGCATGATTGAACCCAGAGGAGACTAGCAGAAGACAACTCAATTGATCCACAAACTCATTAACTATATTAAATGCTTATAGTTTTATAAGTCACTAAGTTTTGAGTTCTTTTGTTATGCAGCAAGAGCTAACTGACACAAACAGAGATGCTCAGCAGCTGAACCCCCCTCCCAAACCTGTATAAGTCCAATTTTCCTGTTACATAAAATGATTACACAGCCATGTCATCTAAGAACTGTTAGTAGGATAGTCTGTCATTGGGAGCAGAAAGTATCCTAACAAATGAGATGGCTCACTCTGGCCAGGCACTTTGCTAGATTCTAAGAATAGAAAAATAAGCAAAGCACACACGGTCCCTCCCTTCATGATGCTTTCAGAGCAATGGAGACTAGAACCTAATAAAAAAATTAAAATAGAATTTAACAACATGAAAAGTGTGATTAAGAAAAATATTGTGTGCTATACAATTGAATAGGAAGATTTAATTTAGCACTATATTACCAGACCTCTTTTTTAAGTAGTATGACTTTAAAAAGACAAAACCTCTTTGGCAGTCATCTGTGTCATTCTGAAGACCCAGACATTCTCAGGGCCTCTTTATAAGTTTTTTTTTTTTTTTTTTAAATTTATGAGAACTATCTATTTTATTAAAAGTTTTAAATTTAACAAAGTGGTTAAGTGTAAGCTCTGGAGTCCCACAGCCTGGTATAAAATCATTTCTTCTGTAATTATTATCTGGCCAAGTTACTTAGGCTTTCTTTGCCTAAGCTTTCTCATTTATAAAATGATGTTAGTAATATAGTACTATTGTTACAGCTTGTTGTAAGGTATAAAGGGATTTTATATATACATATACGAAAGAAGTTTTATATATATGTGAAATAGGTTTTGTATACATTTAAAACCTCTTATCAGAGTGCCTGACACATATTAAAATAGTCTTATGATTTTTTGTGAATTTTGTAAGGTTATGAGATTGTATGTCTTGGGCTAATAGCAGCACAGCATTTCATGATATTTTACAAAATTTTAAGATTCATACATTCTTCTTTTTATAGTCTAAAAGTATCCAATATCAGATTATATAAAAGCCACATTTTGAACTATGCCTTGCAAAGAAGGTCTGCAAAACAAATAAATGTTTGGTTCATATACTGAAACAAACACACATCAGGTATTCAGAACTGGACAAATGTTTTGGTTTCTGGGACATAAATACTATGGCAAAACCAGTGAAAGATTAATAATTGAGATACAACATATCATCCCAATTAATACGTGCACAAGGCTGCATCTTCCAAAACAGAAAATATTAATAGGTGTCTGAAGATTAAAAAGGCACAGATTCGAGTATGTAGTTTGGCTTGGTTTAATAGTCTATCTGTTTTATACATTTCTTTTATTCACCATATTTTTAAGTTGGCTATAACCAAATTTTTCTCATAATTTACTGACATAAGAATATATTAGAGATTAATAGCATTATTTAGTAAAGCACAGAAATTGTAGTTCAAAGTAACCACAATTATTTTCATGTCTATAGCAAATAAAACCATTAATGCTTCTGAATTTTTTTCAGTCTTTGTCCTTTACAAAATAATGTAGTTTAACTCAAGTAAAAAACAAAACAAAAAGAACTTTAGGAAATCAAATCATCCTTGTATTTAAAGGTTGTATAAAAATAAAATTCACTTGTGAATTATACCATCCTCCTTTCAGTTCATTTTATTTCTATTAAGTTTTGAAAAATAATTTGCTTTATAAGTGAACTAGAATGACTATTATACAATCAGTTTATAATTATAAGGGACATGTAACAATATAGGAATGCAAAACATAAATGAAAAAGCCAAGCATTTCTCAACTTAAGACAACCTTGTGAATATGTGCATATAAACAAAGATGGAAAGAAACAAGGAAAAGCAATATCAGGAAAAGTATCAAAGAGGAGATATTTATTGTACTCCATTTAAAATAACCTTTAATGTCACAAAATTATAACCTTGTAACAAATAAAAACATACATTTATGAAGATTTAAAAAAATAATTCTGTAACTAGGAGACAACATGATTCTCAAGTAGTTTGTCATGTAATTAGAGTTTCACTTCAGCATACAGTACTCTGACTTCAACCTTCCCCAGAGGTTATTTTGTTATTTTCACTCTGCTCAACACAATTGGATGACCTAATTTTTTTAATTACTAGATTTTATTTTTAGAACAGTTTTAAATTTTAAGAAAAATTGAGAAAATATTACAAAGTGTGCTGTATACACAGTTTCATCTGTTATTAAACTTTTACATTAGTGTGGTGCATTTGTTAGAATTGATTAACTAATATTGATATGTCATTATTAATTAAAGTCTGTAGTTTATTCCAATCTCCTTAGTTTTCCCTAATATCTTTTTCTGTTCTGGAATCCCAACCAGGATACCACATTACATTTAGTTATCACATCTCCTTAAGATGTTGTCTTGGCTGTGACAGTTTCTCAGACATACTTTTTTTTTTTTTTAATAACCACAATGGTTTTGAGGACTAGTGATCAGGTATATTTTAGAATGCTCTTCTACTAGAATTTGTCCAGTGTTTTTCTCAGGGTTAGACTGGGATTATCAGTTTGGGGGAGGAAGACCACAGAGGGAAACTGCCATTTTCATTATTTTCATCATTTTAGATCAAGGGCACAATTTATCAACATGATTTATGACTGTTAATATTAATCTTAAGCACATGGCTGAGATAGTGTTGGTCAAGTTTCTGCACTATAAGGTTATTTTGGTCATTTTTCTCCCTGCTCTATAATGTGCTCTTTGAATGAAAGTCACTATATGTAGCCCACATTTAAGGATTGAAGAGTTATGCCTTCTCTCCTTAAAGGTAAAGAATCTATATAATTTATCTGAAATTCTGCACAGAAAATTTGCCTATTCTTCCTCATGTATTAATTTAGTCAATCATTTATTTGTATCAGTATAAACTCATGGATATTGATTTTATATCTCACATTTTCATCCATTACTATTTTATTTACTTTGTTGCTTAAACTATTCCAGGTCTGGCCATTGGGAGCTCTTTCAGTTGTCTCCTGTGCCTTTTTGATACACCCTCATCAGTGAGTTTTTAGAGGACTATTTTTTTTTAATGTAAACTCTAATGCTAAAATATGCCAATTTTTCTGGGAGTAAATCAGTGGAAAGACTCAATGAGCAAAAAGGCCCTCAAATTTTTGCAACATCAGAAGCAAGAAGTGATCATTGTTACAATAGCCAAACCTGAAAATGTGAGGCAATAAAAGAAGAATAGAGGAAGTGACAAAATTGGGATCCAAAGCATCATGGACACAGTAAAGGTCTTTCACTGACAGAGAATCTGATAATGATGCTACAAAATTTTCTCTAAATCTATTATCTATTGTGTTTTCCATATATAGCAAAATAAGATGGTATTAGCTTTACTCTAATGGACACATTAAAAATACTGGAAACTCTACTCACCCACTTTAGGATAATATTTAAAAGGAAGCCATCTGTATCACTCTTTGGAAATCACAAAAGTTCTAGTTTCTTTATTAGTCTCAGATTCAGAAATGCTTCCTCACTTTGGGAATTAGAATACCCCAAATTTGCAAAACTCTATTAAGTAAAAGTCTTGGTAGACTTGTAGGTGACATTTTAAAAGAAATAATGGGCCTGGTTCTTTCACTATTGAAGGTGAGTTGTGTTGAACCATTTCTTAAAAATTCCCAGGTTTTTAGAAGGAGGTCAAAAGTCCAGTGTGAGCATAACGTTACAGGAAAGACTATGATTCCCTGTATTGTACAAACCCAGAAACAATTAAAATCCTCCACAGTGCCTCCTTAACCAGTCCAACTCTAATCATGGAAGCATGCTATCACCAGAAAAAAGCAAAAAGAATCTAAGGATAATCTTGCATGCCCTTATTTGTGAATTGAATTATTAATATTACTCCACTGTAAATATTAATTACCATGCCACTTCGTAGGAAAAAAATACCATATAAAAGGCCCAAAATGTTAAAATTGGGGTTGTTCCTCAGATTATATTGACAATCTATTCATTCACTACGTTCTAAAATGGATATACTTGAAGGAAACAGTTTTGATTGGTTAAGAGACTAGGGCCTAGAATCAGATTACCTGGGTTCCAATCCTACCTGCACCACTTGCCAATTGTGAGTTGAGCAATCCCTTTTTGCCTCCGACCCTTACTTTTTTTTTCCTTTTTAAAACTGATACTTATCTCTTTAGGTTGTTATGAGAACCTGAACATAAAAAATCATGCAAAAAGCTTAAAGTTGAAAATACTAATATTTACATATAATGCAGCCCATAGTTAAAAATGCCACCTGCAATTGACTAACATCCACTTGACTCACACCTAACCTGATTCAATTGCATATTTCCCTTTTCGGTAATATATTTTAATAAATTCAATGTGTTATTTATTTTTCATTAAATCTTCTCAATAGCTCTGCGAGGTAAGTATGTTGCAAGGTTTATCATCTGCTTTCCAGTGGAAGGAAATTTAACAGAAGGATTGTGAATCAACCGTGATGAATCATTAAGGGAATGAAATACTACCAAATGTCTTAAATTGTATTATAGGACTCTGGCTGTACCACCTTATGAAATTAGTACAACTGGAAAATCATAAAATTAAAATAGGACTAAACCCTTTTCTATTCACTACTACTTTAGTCATCATATCCCTAATCTCTTACTTTTCAACAAAGGATAACGCAAACACTATTTTGGGAGGTTCTAATTAAACGCAGTTTTAGATGATTTCAAAGTGCGGTTATGTAGTCTGGCATGTATTTTTAAGCAGGCATTGCCTTTATTTCAGTTCATGATTTGTATTTTAACGCCGGACTAATACTGGCAGAACTCTGACTGATAAGAAGGTAAATGAAATTCCCTTTGGTAAGTGGTTACAAATCTATCAATGCTACTGTAATCCATCATTATCTTCTTCATAAATAAAATGGGAACCTTAAATCAGTAAATTATTAAAAAGGAGATATTTTGCTTTCCATTTTATTTTAAAGCTGTAAGAATGAAAATGCTACTATGTAGGTAGTGAATATAAGCTCTAGTTAATACCAAAAAAAGTGTGGATCACAAGAATAAAACACAAGACCAACCTATTGGCTCACAAAGTTACAGATCTTCTTACTGAAAAGCTGTGTGAGGAGAATATATTTACAAAAAAGAAAGAAAAATGCAGAGAATTTGAGAGAGTATGAGAACAGAGTTCCTAAAGGGCAGCACTACCTAGAATTTTGGAAACTGAAAATAGAAGCTAATGAACGTTGCCAACAGATAATCCACGTGTTAATGTGGAAGATTAGTGAAGAGCAATTTGAATTCTGCAAGGCTGCTCTGTACAAGTTGATCATCATTCCCGTAAATCTCCTAGCTTCTATTTTTTTGGCACCCCATAACACAAACTAAGCCCTGTTCAAATATTCATTCACTTATTGATTCGTTTATTCATCCATTTCTTCTTTCAACAACTAATTTAGTAAATGTCTACTAAGTAGAATCTTTCTCCCCTCTTTTTTTCTCATCTGTGGTTCCAGAGAAAGACACTCAAGTGTTTCACACTGACTCAATTGACTCCCAGAACTCTTATTTCTGTCAGCAAATGAGGCTGGAACACTGAACATGTTCTTAAAGCTCTGGGCTCCAGGCACAGCCTTGTACATCAAACACACCGTGAAGAAAAAGGACAGCTGGTGCAGTGAGATTCTCCCAGGACCCCACTGCACTTCAGCTGGTTCAAATCAAAATCCTTTGACAATCCCTTCATCAAGGTTCAGGTCTGCTCGAGCTTTCTTAGACTCTTCCTTATCACCTTCCCAGGAGAACAGCTTCTCCTTTCTGTGTTTGAGTAATTCTTTTCTTTCTAGCTGCAAGACAGACTCTATTGGACCCCCTAGGACCTTGATAATTTATGTTAAGATACACAATTTCATTTCTCCCAGGTATGAACTTCAGCTGCAGCCATTTTAATTTTCTTACTGTTAATCACATCAATCCTGTGTGACAGATCCAGAATTTTCTTAAAACAGGTTCCTATACAAGTAATAAACCTTTTCATCAAGGTCCATTTAGGACTCTTCGGTTAGCTCCTTTATCATCCATGTGCGTGTGCTTTTTTACTTTGCATGATATGAATTTTTTCTGATATTGATTATATAGAAATAGTCAATCGGATCTGTTGGCTGACCTTTAAAACTTTTAACTGAATCACTTCACTAACACACATGACAAACTTTTATTAAGAACTCTCCTTTTGCCAGATGTCGTAGTAGAAGCTAGGGTACAGAGATAAATGAAAAAAAATTTCTACTTTCCAGGAGCTTAGCAGTTAGAAGAAAAATCAGAAGAAACTATGCACTAGGGTAGTTCTTGGGGAATAAGACTAATTTGGATACCCATGCTATATGTTTCAATATTGATTTTTAATTTTAAAAATTAAGATATAATTTAAATACTATAAATTTCTACTTTTACTGTACATTTCCACCTTTTTGAGACTGTCATATAGAATCGCATAGTATATTGCTGTTTCTATATGGACTTTTTCACTTAGCAAAATGCATGGATATTCTTCTATATTATAACTTAATATACCAGCAATTATTTCCTTTTTTACTGTTGACTAGTACTCAATTGCACAGATGTACCATAGTTTATTTATTTCCCAGTTAAGACACATTTGGGTTGTTTCCAGTTTTCAGATATTGTGAATAAAACTGCTACAAACATCCAAGTACAGGCTTTGTTTTTGGACATAGGATTTCAATTTATTTGGGAAATACCCAGGAATGAGATCACTGGGTTATCTGATTAGTATATGTTTACCTTTATAAGAAATTGTCAAACTGTTTTAAAAAGTAGGTGGGCCATTTGCAATACCATACTATCAGCATCCTGGTGAGTATTGATATTGACACTTTTTTTTTAACTTTGGTCATTATATAGATGCATAGTAGTATCCCTTTGTGGTTTTAACATTTGCATTGCAATAATAACTAATGTGCTTTTTAAAATTCGTATGTCTTCATTGGGGAAGTATCTAGTCAAATCTCTTGCCAATTTATTTATTGTATTGTTCTCTGATTGTTTTGAGAATTCTGTATAATATAATTATGTATATGTGTATGTTAGTCCCTTTGTGTCGCTATAAAGGAATACCTGAGGCTGGGTAATTTATAAAGAAGAGATATTTAGTTGGTTTATCATTCCACAGGGTGTATAAGAAGCATGGCTCTGACATCTCCTTGGCTTCTAGTGAGGACCTGGTGGAGGGTGAAGGGGAGCCAAGTGTGCAGAGATCACACAGCAAGAAAGGAAGCAAGAGTGGGGGAGGTGACAGGCTCTTTTTAACAACCAGCTCTCTGGATAACTAAGAGTGAGAACTCACTCACTACTAAGAAAATGACACCAAGATTTTCACGAGGGATCTGCCCCCATGGCCCAAACACCTCCCCTTAGGCTCCACCTTCAACATTGGGGATGGAATTTCAACATGAGTTTGGGAGGGGACAAACATGCAAGATTTCTTGTAAAATCTTTGCCTGGTTTTGGCATCAGGGTAAGGCTCACTCATAAAATGAGTTGTGAGGTATTTCTTCCTTTTCTTTATCCTGGAAGTACATAGAATTTGTATTACCTCTTCCTTAAATGTTTAGTAGACTTTGTCAGCATGGCCACCTGGGCATGGAGTTTTCCTTGAAGTTTTTTTTACTACTAATTCCACAAACTCAATTTATTTACTAGATACAGGACGATTCAGATTACCTCTTTTTTTCCTGAGGAAACTTGGACAGTTGTATCTTTTAAGGAATTTTTTCATCTCATTTGAGTTGTTCCATTTGTGGGCATAATGTATATTATGGGGTGTATTGTGCTCCCCAAATTCATACATAAAAGTCCTAACCCAGCTACCTAAGAATGTGATGCTTTTGGGAAATAGAATCTTTTCAGATATAATTAGTTAAGATGATGTCATACTGGAATAGGGTGGAACTCTAATCCAGTATGAGTGGTGTCCTTACAGAAAGAGGAAATATGAACACAGGCAAGCACACGGGGAGACTGCTGTGTGAAGATTAGAGCTATGCTGCTTAAGCCAAAGAATTACCAGAAGCTGGGAGGGAGGCCCAGGACAGATCCTTCCTTGCATCTGCAGAGGGAACATGTCCTTTGATCTTCGAACTATGAAACTTTGATCTTGAACTTCAAGCTTCCAGAACTATGAGGCAATACATTTCTGTTGTTTTAGCCACTCAGTTTGTGATACTTTGTTATGGTAGCCCCGGCAAACTAATACAGTGTTGTTCATTTGTTAACAGGCTAGAGGTCTATCAAATTTGCTGATGTCTTTCAAAAAGCCAGAATAAATTATTATTCTTTTCTCAATTTTATTTTTGTTTTTATCCTTATGATGTCTTTCTTTCTGCTTGGTTTGGGTTTAATTTGCTCCTATTTCTGTAATTTCTTTAAGGTGGAAACTTGGATCATTGATTCTTTTTTCTTTTTTAAATATAAGCAATCAATGCTATACATTTACATGTAAGCACTGCTTTAGCTATGTCCCACAAACTTTAACATTTTGTGTTTTCATTTTTATTTAATTTGAGATATTTTCTAATTCCTTGTGTGAGTTTTTCTTTGACCCATCAGTTATACACAAGTGTGCTATTTAATTTATACATATTTGGAGATTTTTCAGTTATCTGATTTCTCCTTCAATTCAGTTTTGTTTCCAAATATACTTTGTATGCTTTCAATTATTTTTAAATTTGGTTAAGGTTTGTTTTAGGGCCCAGAATGTAGTCTCTCTTTGTAAACATTAATTTGCATGTTCATTTTAAACAAATATTCATTATGGTAATATTGAGTGGAGTCTTATATAATTGTGAGTTAGTTCAATATTGGTGATGGTGCTATTCATGTGATCTCTACCCTTGCTGAATTTTTATTTAGCTATTCTGCTGATTCTGAGAGAAAAGTGCAGAAATCTTCAACTAGGACTGTGGAGTTGTCTATTTCTCCATTTAATTCTTTTGGTTATTTCTTTCTGCTTTTTGAAGCTCTGTTGTGGGAGGCATGTACATTTAGGATGTTTATACTTGCTTGGTTAATTAATAACTTTTTCATTATAGAATATTTTTCTACATACCTAGTGACTTACCTTGTTCAGAAGATTATTTCAATATCAGTATCACTGCTCTTGCCTTCCTTTAGTGTATATTTTTAAATTTTTAAAAATTTTAACTTCTTTATATTTTACATGGGAATACTATAGAAAGCCTATATGTGGGTCTTGCTTTTTTATCCAATCAAACAATTTGTTTCTTCTAATTGATGTTTTTAGATCATTAACATTTAATATGGGCCGGGCGCGGTGGCTCACGCCTGTAATCCTAGCACTCTGGGAGGCCGAGGTGGGCGGATCGTTTGAGCTCAGGAGTTCGAGACCAGCCTGAGCAAGAGCGAGACCCCACCTCTACTAAAAATAGAAAGAAATTATATGGACAGCTAAAAATATATATAGAAAAAATTAGCCGGGCATGGTGGCGCATGCCTGTAGTCCCAGCTACTCGGGAGGCTGAGACAGGAGGATCGCTTGAGCTCAGGAGTTTGAGGTTGCTGTGAGCTAGGCTGACGCCACGGCACTCACTCTAGCCTAGGCAACAGAGTGAGACTCTGTCTCAAAAAAAAAAAAAAAAAAAAAACATTTAATATGATCATAGATATGTCTGGATTAAAGCCCACCAACTTTCTAGATGCTTTCTATTTGTTCCATCTGTTCTTTGCTTCTTTTTCTTCTCTCCTGATTTCTCTTGTGTTAATTAATGAATCATGTTTCTATTTTATCTCTACTTTAGACTTATAATTTATACCTTTTAAAGAATATTTTCCTTGGTTCTTCCTGTGCCTTTGGGGGGGTCAGAGAAATTTGGGGGACTATCCCTGGTGGATCCTTCACACTATCTACCACAGTGTGCAAAGATAACCTGGCTCTTGCTCCTCACTGGGCTCTATTTAAATCAGGGTAATGAGGGGTCTTTTTCTCACTTTCTTCCCAAACAATCTGAGGACTTCCCCACCATGAGAGGTGGAGGGCTCAGCTCTGGGGCAGGCATGGGCAAGGCCCTCCTTTCTCGGGGATTCACAATGTCTACTTACTCCTAGGAAGCTTTATATAGTTCGGGTGAAATGGGAAGTTCTTCTCATACTCCTTTGAAGTTCTTATGTTCTAATTCTTCCCAAGGACTAGATATTGACATTAACATTATTTTCTCTGATTCTGCTGTAACATCACTTCCTTGAGATAATGGATGAAGTCTGGATTGTGTGGAAGGTCACAGACTTACATGAAGGGGGAAAATACTATGGTTGATGTATCAAAATATAACATTTTTTCTGGCCAGGCATGTTGGCTCACACCTGCAATCCTAGCACTTTGGGAGGCTGAGGACAGAGGATCACTTGAGGCCAGGAGTTTGAGACAAGCCTGGGCAACACAGTGAGGTCTTATCTCTACAAAAAATAAAATAAAAGTTGGGTGTGGTGGCATGTGCCTATAGTCCTGGCTACATGGAAGGCTGAGGCAAGAGGATTGCTTGAGCTCAGGAGTTGGAGGTTGCAGTGAGCTATGATTGCACCACTGTATCCTAGTATGAGAGATAGAGCAAGACCCTGTCTCAAAAAGAAAAAAAAAAAAAATCAATTATTCTGCCAACTCTTTATAGCCCACATTAGAGTATAAATTCCTTTTTGGTGTGGACTATGCCCCCTTTTTGTAATAAGTCCAGGAACAGAGCTAGTTGCACAACAGAAACCCAGTAAATATTTCTTGAATAAATACAAATACAGAAAAGGGAAACCCTAACTGGCAGGGCAGGAAGAAATGATTTATAAAGGATATACCATAAAGCATATTTTCCAAAGAGACAAAGTGGAGAGGATAATATTTAGGCTAAAGGAAATTGAAATTTTTGTAATTTCATTTATGAAGGGTCAAGCAATTGTTTATGATATACCATTAGTAGAGATTTCATCCTATGGTGAAATACAAGTACAGTCTGTAAGACCTACAACATGCATTCAGCAACTCATATATTAATAGGTTCCATGTATAAATAAATATGTAAATTTTAACATGCTGCAATTGTTTCTCCTTGTTGAGCTTAAAACGCATGTGATCTGGGGTCGGTGAGAGCAGCTCCCAGAACTCTGGTTGACACTATTGGTCCATGGCTTGAGTATGTACAACACACTGATGAACATGGATGAAAGCTCTTGGAGGCCGAGAAACACACAGTATTTTCGAGAGTGAATCCGTTTAGGTCAGAGCATTGTTCTGTTTTGTGGGATATATAAGGAAAAACATTTCTTCATTTCACACAGAATATAATATCCTGCAATTGTATCCTCATTCTAAAGCTTCAGCAAACTGTAATTCACAGGCTGGCATGACTTCAGTGAGTGCTGACTTACTGAAGAAGAGTTATTTTTTTTTTTTTTTAAGTTTTATTTATATTTTCTGCACCACACTGTGAAGCGCCCCTGATGCTTTGTTTCTAAAAGGCAGGATTAGAGCACAGATGGGAGAAGAAAGGCATGAAATTCTATACTTTGAAACATGCAGTCAAGATTTATATTGTATCTCTAGTTACCTGGTGCCTCTATAATATCCCTCACTGGAGAATTTCAAAGACCATGAAACCTCGCAGTTGTATAAATAGGTCAATTTTAAAAATTGTTATCTGTTGGAAGAGTAATCAAGCTGTACTGAAGGTGAAATTATAATAAACAAAAAGAAGGGACCCTTTTTTGTTTGTTTGTTTGTTTGTTTGTTTTTTAAATAAGATCTAATGTTAAGTAGAACTAATCCAGTTTAGAAGGAATCAAAAACCTTGGTTCTTTCAGTTTACTTCTTGGCTCTAGTCCAGTTAAGCCATTGACAATTAAGGGAAAATACTACTTTCTCTCTCATGTGTCCAGCATATGTATCCATGGTACAAAATGATCGGGACCACAACCACATCAAACACTTTTATTTTTAGTTGACCTTTTTATACTTAACATTATGGTAAATTACAATCTAACTTTTGTGTAAACATATTCTAAAAATATTAGCTAGTAGCTATCCCCCAAGAAATAACCTTGCCAAATAGGTCATATTTTTCTTCAAAAGGCAATAGACTGAAGAAGATGAATGTTTCTCCAAATAGTAAACTAATATTCTTTTAACAGTAAGTATGCTTTTAAATTAAAACTTAGCTATAGAAAAGAAACAGATTATATGATAAAGCATGTTATCTTTTTTATATATTTATAACATATGATAAAACTTCTAATAAATATTTCATACGGGAAATTAAATACTTTTTAGATTATTATATGCAAAAAAAAATTTTATTAGTCAAGTTAGGTTAGGAAAACAAAAGCTATTCTCTGTAAGCCAGAAATAAAACATTTAATTTAGAATTAAGTGTTTATAACTACTGTTGAAGATACCTAAAGTAGCTATTGATAGTCAGAGGTTGACAGTGGATACTTTAGACCAGTGGTTCTCAACTGGGGGCAACTTTGTCCCCTGTGGAACTTTTGGCAATGTTTGGACACATTTTTGATTGTCATGACTTGGGTGGGGAAGGTTGCTACTGCCTTCCAATAGGTAGAGGACAGATGTTTCAGCCATATTACTTTGGGTGAGGTTTGATGAGGCAGAGGCAGATTAAGGGAGAGAAACCAGAGTTCTACAGTTTTGTCACCGGAGAACACAGTGTGCCATGCAGAGGCACTCAGAGGAAGCACCTGACTTAGTGAGGCGGCAGAGGGAGACAGGGAAATTGCGTGGAAGTGCCAGGGAAAAGAACAGGTGAGGCACGGTATACATGCTTAGGATGGGCTAGCTGTGTTTCAAAGTGGTGCCCCTGCTAGATCCAGGTTTACTATGACTGCTAGAGCACACGGCGTGGGCCTATCTAAAGTTTCCAGATGTTTTTGGGTGAGACAGGGTTTATTTGGGAACACCTACTGGCCATTTTGTGGATGTGAAAGCATCAATTTGCAAAAATTAAAAGTATGGTTACTACACCAGGGATGCTAATAATATCCTACAATGCATGGGAGAGCCTTCCCCTCCCACCAACAAAGAATCATCTGATCCAAAATGTCAATGATAATGCGATAGAGAAACTCCGCTTTAGATTCTGAAGCCCCAGGGCAGGAAGCGGGAGCTGCTGCTGACATTGACAGTGAATATGTCAGTGTGAAATACTGGAGTTGGGGGCAGAGCTAGAAAAATGTGGCTTACAGATGAGTGTGTGAAGCCTACCCTGGCAGCACGTGGAGCTCTTCAGGGCCCATCAGGAGTGACGTGGGAGAACATGGAGAGGGCTGCAATGCCATCGCCTCTGATAAAGCCTTCCTGTTTGACCCTACTGACCCTCTACTTCATTTCCACTTTGAACTCCCCTACACGTTCTCATGTACCTGACAGAAGATTCTGAGAAATCTAGTCTTAGCCTTTGTGGCAGTGGTGCCAGAGTGACAACAAATAATCTAGCACAACCATTAGCTGTTTTTGAAGTAAGATGGGATATAATATAAATACATCCAGTAACTATGGCAAATGAGATGGACTCAGGGAATGGGTAGAACTCCACTAATTTTGTTAGAGAAAAATATTAAAAACATTGGATAAATCTAATCAATGGATATTGAGTTAGGATATTAAGGAGTGCACTTTTATTTTAATACTCTATAGAAATATTTGTTGTAAGAATAACTTGGGAGAAAACATAAACCAATAGTTCCACTAGTGGTATTTGATATCAGATATCCCCTTAAATTTCAGTTCTGTTGTTTAGTAACTGATGAATTTTACACAGCTGCCAAACTCACAAAATCAGTTTCCTTATTTGTGAAATGTAGTAAGTTCCAGTGGTTTTCTTAGAATGCTGTGAACACCAAATGAGATACTGTATGGAAACCATCCAAGGGAGGTCTGGTGTAAAGTTGATGCTCAATAAATCTTTATTTCTACTTCCCTTGCCTTTGCACTTCAATGATTACAGCAATAAAAACCAATTAAATTCCTCTGGCAATAGAGAAAGTTAAGTGTCTTTCTTAAAAATCTAAGTACATAGAAGAAAGGAAATAGAGTGTAAGCTTTAACAATATGGCTGTTGAAGATGAATAGAAGTGGAGTTGAGTCTTGACTCATCTGAAAGGAGGATAATACTATTATAATATATATAATATTATATTATTTACTTTATGGAATATTATAAAGATTAAATGAGATAATGAAAGTTACTTAACACGTAATTTATAATACAGTGTTAGATGTTAGTTGACAGAGGATTATAAGGGAAACAGTGATATAGTATAGCATTAATATTTTAATTTCCCTGGAAAGAATATAGTAAAAAATTCTCAGGAAAAGAAGAATCCATTTGACAGGTTGTCTAGATTCTTGTTAATTTATTTGAAATACTGAATTGGTTTCTACAATGTAAAATAGGAATATGAGTTTGTTATGGTTCTCAAATATTGCCCGTATGCAGGAAGTTCTTTATCTCTCCTCCTATCCCTCCTGTTAGTGCATTCCCATAGTTTTTATACCCACACAAGATGGACAGTGATGGAGTTCCTTACTCTTAGAGTCAAAATTGACTCTTGAGCCTGTCTTTGTGACTTCTCTGGGTAGCAGAGTTGGGATGCTTCATCATAAAATATGAAGTCAATCTGCAGATAAAATCTAACCAGATTGAACTATTTCTACTTGAGACAAAGCCTGATTAGGAATCTAAAATTTGGACTTTCAACCAAAATTGGTTATTTGATATAAATTTAATCTCCTCATGAAAAAATTATAAAACAGACTTTCTACACATTTACATTCAACTCAAATTGATTATTACATATTCAGGTTTGCTTCATCTTAAGCATCAATTCCTCCTTGCCATAAGTTTTCTGGTAAGTCAGTGCTGCTTTTAAGGGCTCTTGTATGTTCTGTACCTTTGGTTTATTCTTGCTTCTGTGTGCTGCACATAGTTTGTAACCTCTCTAAAATTGACTCAATGTTCTGTTCTTTTGCTAGGACATTGCTGCTCTAATTATAAATCATGATTACACATTCCCTTTCCCTCCAGCTTTCTTTTAGTACTGCTTTCACTTTCTCTATTTTTCTCCTCTTTTTTAAGCCATTCCTTTTTTTTCTAGTCCTTGCATCCTCATTACATGACACAGCACTCATTGTCTCCTATATAATTTCTGCTTTCTACAGGCTGCACCACTGTAGTCTTCAGCGAACAAGTACTCATTAAACACCTACCACGTGCCAGGTATATATGACTAGAGATACATTTTTGCCATACTTTGGTATCTTTTTAAACTAGCTAAGTGCAAATCTACATTGTCTTGGCTGCTTTTCTATCCCATAGTTTTTCCTGACTGTATCTTTATGTTGTGGGATGTGCGATTTATTTTCTGACACAAAAGTGAGAAGGACACATTCAGTTTCTTGTCACAATACATTTTTGACATGACCATCTCCATTGGAAACTGAAATGTTGTCACAATTTGGGACAACTGGTTTCAGGTTAGCAGGTGTATTTCAAAAACGGTTGAGAAAAACATAGTCATCATCTTATTCTTTTTGTAACATTTAAGTCACTCTCTTACCTAAAAATGCTTTGGGGGATTCTCACTGCAGTGGGAAGAAGTCATAACTCCTTAATGCAAGTTCTTTTTCGCCCTTTTGTTTTTGGTAGATACATAATAATTGTACATATTTATGGGATACAGAGTGATATCTCAATACATATATACAATGAGTAATGATTAAATCATGATCATTAGCATATCCATTACCTCGAATATTTATCATTTTTGTTGTGAGCATTCAAAATCCTCCCTTCTAGCCTTTTGAGAATATACACTAAATTATTATAAACAATATTCACCCCATCGTGCTACTGAACACTAGAACTTTTTCTATCTAGCTGTAACTTCGCTTATGAACCCCTCCCTATCTTCCCTTTTCCCCACATTTCTTAGCCTTCAATGACCATAATTCTATTCACTACTACTGAAAGAAAGTGAAGAGAACACAAAACAATGGAGACATCTCATGCTCATGAATCGGAAGAATTAATATTGTCAAAATGACTACACTACTCAAAGCAATCTATAGATTCAATGCCATCCCTATGAAAACACCAATGACATTCTTCACCAAAATAGAAAAAAAAAAAATCCTAAAATCAATGGAACCACAAAAGACCCTGAATATACAAAGCAATACTGAGCCAAAAGAACAGACTTTTTACTTTCAAATGGACGCATCACACTATCTAACTTCAAAATATACTACAAAGCTGTAGTAATGAAAGCAGCATGGTGGTGTTATCAAAACAGACACATGGATCAATGGTACAGAATAGAGAATCAAAAATCAAATCCACATATTTACAGTCAACTGATTTTTGACAAAGGTGCCAAGAACATACATTGAGGAAAGGATACTCTCTTCAATAAATAAGTGGTGTTAGGAAAATTGGAGATTCCCAGAATAATGCAGAAGAATGAAACAAGACCTCTATCTCTCACTATATTATAAAAATCAACTGAAAATAGTTCAAAGACTTATATATATAAGACCCAAAACTATAAAACTACAAGAAGAAGCATAGGGGAAATGCTTCAGGACATTGGTCTAGGCAAAGATTTTATCAGTATGACTTCACAAACACAGGCAACAAAACCAAAAATAGATAAATGGGACTATATTAAGCTGAAAATCTTCTGCACAGCAAAGGAAATTATCAACAGAGTGAAGAGACAACCTGTAGAATCAGACAAAATATTTGCAAACTATCCAAACAGGGACTCATATCCAGAATCTACAAGGAACTCAACTCAAGAGAAAAAACAAACAAACAAACAAAAATCAAAATAATCTGATTAAAAAATGGGCAAAGGATCTGAATAGACATTTTTCAAAGCAAGACATACAAATGGCCAACAAGTGTATTTAAAAATGCTCAATTCAATAACCATCAGGGAAATGGAAATCAAAACCACAATATGGGGCCGGGCGCGGTGGCTCACGCCTGTAATCCTAGCACTCTGGGAGGCCGAGGCGGGTGGATTGCTCAAGGTCAGGAGTTCGAGACCAGCCTGAGCGAGACCCCGTCTCTACTAAAAATAGAAAGACATTATATGGACAACTAAAAATCTATATAGAAAAAATTAGCCGGGCATAGTGGCGCATGCCTGTAGTCCCAGCTACTCGGGAGGCTGAGGCAGTAGGATCGCTTAAGCCGAGGAGTCTGAGGTTGCTGTGAGCTAAGCTGACGCCACGGCACTCACTCTAGCCTGGGCAACAAAGTGAGACTCTGTCTCAACAAAAAAAAAAAAAAAAAAAAAAAAAAAAAAAACAAAACCACAATATGGTATCATCCTACCCCAGTTAGCATGACTATTATCAAAACAATAAAAAACAGCAGATGCTGGCTAGGATGCCAAGAAAGGATGCTGTTGGTAGGAGTGTAAATTGCTACAGCTAGTAGGGAAAACAGCATGGAAGTTTGTCAAAAAACTAAAAATAGAACTTCCCTGTGATCCAGCAATCCCACTACTGGGTATTTCTCCCAAAGAAAGAAAACAGTATATCAAAGAAATACCTGTACCCTGTGTTTATTACAAATCTATTCACAATAGCCAAGGTACAGAACGAACCTAAATGTTACGAGCAGATGGGTAGATACAGAAAATGATATATATACACAATGGAATATTATTCAGCCATAAAAAAGAACAAAATCCTGTCATTCATGGAAACATAAATGAATCTGGAGGACATTATGTTAAGTGACATAAGCCAGGCACAGAAAGACAAATACTGTTAAGTTCTCACTCATATGTGGGAGCTAAAAAAAAAAAAATGCAAGTTCCTTTTTGATCTGCTTTCTGATAGCTCTTCAGCCTTATCTTTCAAATATTTTCCCCCTTGCCTTCAAAATTCAAATACTGAGTTACTCTTAACCTTAAAATGTGTCCCTTTTCTGTATAATAGGAGCAAATATAATCATATGCTCTGGTTGGTTTTTCCCATGCACAGTAAATTTTGTAAATTTGGTCTCTAATTATCTTTTATAAAAATAAAGTACAAGTAGATATATGTTCATATGCTGTTACTGAAGCCTGAATGTGTATGTAAAATCTGATATTTTTATTTTCTGAAAATAAATGGTTCACTTTTAAGGGAGTTATTTGTTATCCTGATGTTTGTATTATTAAGAGCAAGAATCACTAATATTTAAAGTATTATCTTTTAGTCATTATTTTATAACATAAATTGAGGGGACTAATTTGATTTTTAATATGGAATACAAGTGAAAGGGATATTCCTCTTGATAATTCAAATTGCTTAGAAGTTTAGTTTGACCTATTGCTTTTAATTACAATTTATTTTAATTTAATTATACTTAAGTTACTCTAGATTTACACAATAGTTTTTTGCGCTCATTTCTGAAGTCACAATTGTGTGGCTTCAGAAAGGGAATGATTTTTGAAGAAATTTATATTCATAAAAATAGTTAAACATGCAGTCTTTATAAAAGTGCACTTTTATTCACTCTAAAAACAATACATTGTCAAAATTATGTCAAGAGAAAATTTATACTACTTCCTAAAAGAAAACATCATAAAGCTTACATTTAATAGAAATCCTAATATATTATAGCTAGCCATTTATACATAAGGTGAAACAAAATAGCACATCTTGAGTGTATAGAACCATTTCTTTGGGTTGCTATCAAATCTAAGTAAAAAAAACATTTCATTGTTAGTAAGTCATGTTTGCTCATTCAGAGGAAAGATTACTTTTAGCATTCCCCTGCTGTGAAAATAAGAAAAAGTAGACAGGAGATTAGTTTATTTTAGAGATGAGAATATACTAACTTGTAGAAGATGCTCAATGTAATCTGATTTTTATCACATTGGGAAAAGGACTGCTTGCTCAGCATGAAGAACAGGAGGACAGCTGTAAGCTTCTGCAGGTTATTTGCACTTCCATAATCTTCTTGGCTGATCTTCAAAGAGGTTTCCAAGCAGAGTTCAAACTTTAAACCACGAAATTTTCCCTACAACCCAGATTAGAGGTTGAATCTGCATACTAAATCCCAGGTAGGAGGTAATCACAGAGTTGGCGATCACAAAAGGATCGAACAGCAGCTGTTGCTTTAAGTAGCTTTCCAGGACTGTCTACAGAGAACAATGCAAACAGGCCTTCACACTGTACTTTATTTTACAGGTTCCAGACGTTTTTAAATTGTTACTATGACATTTTCTTCTATGGGTTACAGTTTTAGCAAATTCATGCTTAGTTCTATCCTTGAGCCAAATATCTACCAAGTTCAGTATTAATTATAATGCCTGAAACTGCAAGTAATACACAAATCAAATTGGCTTTAATACTGTAGACTCTTCTTAACTCATAACTGGTACTCCAGAAGTCGGCCTGATTTTAGCGTTAGTTGGTTCTTCAGTTCAAATATAAAAAGATTCCAGATTCTTTTTGTCTTTTGATCTGCTTACCTGCAGTTAGTTTTATCGTAAGACTGGGTGTCCTTATGATTCCTGCTGCCAGTAGCATTCGCGTCTGAGCTTAATTCTTTGTGTTCAGTGGGAGAAAGTGCATGACATCCCCCTTGTCATCTCTTGAAAGTTAGGAAAATTGTTTCCAGAAGTCTACAGGAACACTTTATCTCACATCTCTTTGTCCAGAACTGGAACACATGATCATTCCTAAAGAAACCAATGACAGGTATAGTAGGTGGGAAATACATTTCTCCTTTGATCAGTCAAGTTCACTTCTTGAGCAGATACTAATTCTGCAAACATCATCTCAACTACTCAGAGGGTGATGTGCAGATGAATATGGAGGGATCTGTCTCAGTGTACACTGCAGCCTGGCCCTTTGGTCTCCCCAACATCTATATATAGCACCCTTAACATACAGCTTAAAAAATGTTCATTTTATGCACATTGTTCTCACCTATCCTTTTTGGGGTCATGGTAAGAGCCCTTTAGTCTTTATGTAGCTGAATTTTATTTTATTTGTAATCTATTCTGATAGTTTTAAATTCAAGCTATGTGCATTTATAGCCATTATATCTCATTCAGGAATGTTCTGAAGTTTGTCTTAAATTTTATTTCCATATTTCTAGAATTTTTAACACATACTTACTTTCAACTGATGTAATGATCATCATCACTGATCATTTGGTACCCTGAGTTTCTTATTCTGTACATAAAAACACTAGAAAATGAACCTAAATACTTTTTAAATTTTAACAATTAAATCATTTGTAGTTTTATCATAAGAACTCAAAACACTGTACTTTTATTTTTTTCAAAGATAAAAGAAATACAGCCTTTGTCAACACAATTTATATTCATTTTTCACTACATATCCAATATATGTAGTGCATAAGCACTATATGTACATAGCTTTTTAAAGACCATAATAGCGTTGGATTACTATATAATCTGCCCATTTTGCTAATAGGTATAATTTCCATTAACCAGACTTTTTAGGGATTCCATTGATTAAATGAGCACATACAGAAATCACTATAGTTTGAGAAGCAGTCATATTTAAGGAGAGCAAACTTTTTCAAAATTTAATTCTAGAATGAAGGAAAGAGATCCTCCACTTAGGGATAAATACTAAAGAGTTCTCTGGTAGCAGCAAGCAGCAAGTAATAGTTCAAATGGCTCAGTTAGTAAAAGAACATAGTTCCAGTCAACAGATATCAGATATATGGCAACTTGCATCTTAGGCAGTCAAGACTATTAGTTAATTTTAGAGCATGTTTCCACAATATAACATTTCAATGTGTATTATATTTGTATTTATCATATGGATAAATGTCCTGAAGATAAGCATGGTTAAAATTACAGTATATTAGATCTAATCAGAAACATTAATACTAAATTGTTAAATGTGAAAATATAAAAATCTAAAATTTTCATAAATAAAAAAACTAGCATTTTAGTCTTCATAAATATAACACAATGACATTTGAGTCAAGATTTTTAAAATTTATTAATTAATGAATTTAAATTGAAAAATTTGTTTTTTATTGTATGAATTATAATATTTTTAAAAACCTTTAAAACCTTGCACAACTTTTAAAAAGTCAATGGCTAGAGTATTTTTGTACTATATATCTGGTGCCAAAATATTCTAATTCCATATCTGAAATTTATCTTTTAATTTTAGGTAAGCTATTGACTAGTTTATTTAAGAATGAGCATAATCAGTGATGGATCTTTTTCATAAGTGCAATTGTATATAGATAGAAAACACTGAAATGCAGTTAACTATTTTACTTACGTAAAACACACATAGAAAAACACAGACACATTTTTAAAGGGTTGCTTCCTGTGAAAGTTTAGTCTTATATTGTGCAGGCAAATCAAGTCATGTTGTAATGATGTAAATTTAAAGCTGCTTAGAAATGGAAGCCTGTATTTTGATACTAAATGGTTTAAGTCTAATACCTAAATTATATTCTCAGTGTTATTTCTAACATGCTTCTTATTGTGGGTTCTTTCTGTGCTTTTTAAAAACAAATTAGCCGTGAGTTATAATTATGCCTCTTAGTGTAATTAATGTAAATATGGTGTGTGGAAGAATCTGAGAGAGATGCCAGAAAGTGCTTTCAAAATTAAAATGTAGCAAAATACCAAGGGTATAAGATTCCATGGTGATTTCTACAGCGCTCTTCCCTCCCTTTCATCCCAAAGGTCAAACTGTGCTCAGATTATTGAAATGCTTTTAGTTCACATTTCAGGAAACTAGTTTCCAAATTGAAGATTTGGATTCTCATATCACTCAAATTAATGTGTAATGTTTAGATACTGCAGAAATATGGCTTCAAAAGTTAAGGAGTAAGGCTCTTTACTTCTCAGATAACAGTCTTCCTAAGGATTATGCAACTGTGTTCAACAATTAGAATTTATTGGGGCTTTCAAATGAACTTGCCATTTTATCATCCTTACTATTTCAAATATGTTTAAGGAGGGAATGGTTGACATTGAAAACTTTTTCAAATCTCTCTCTCTCTCTCTCTCTTTCTCTCTCACACACACATACACACACTAGTTGTATCAAACCCAACTCTTTCTTTAGACTGTTAAGGGAAATGCACAAAATTACTTTGAACATTAAATTCAGTATGTTCACCACTCAAGGTTGGTTGTGCATCAGCCAGATGTTTATATTCATTCATTCACTATACAAATATTTGCTGAGCAAGCAGTGTATTCCAGTATACAGGGAATTTAAGTTTAAGTACTGGGAATGAGTGGGGAACTTAATGGATGAAAATCCTTGCACTCACAGAGTTTATAATCTGGTGAGGGGGATACACACCTTAAACAAATACTGATATAAGAAGGAGATACAGAGTATATATGTGTGTGGGTGGGTATATGTCTGTTACGAATGTTGTGAAACATGCAAGTTCCCATATGGCAGCCAGAGAAGACCTCACTGATAATGTGACACTTGAGTAAACATATGAAGAGGTGAGGGAAGGAGGCATGTAGATACCTGTCCTTGAGGCAGGCCTATTTGGGGTGTTTGTGGGAAAAGCCAGGTGACCAGGGTTGCTGTGCAGAGTTAAGAAAATGGTGGAAGGAGATGGAGTCAGAAGGCAATAGAGGTCAGATTGTGGAGGGTGCTAAAAACAATGGTAAAGATTTATTCAGTTTAGGAGTGACCTGACTTATCTGTTAAAAGATCGCTCTGGCTTCCTTGTGAAAAATAAACTAAAGGGAGCCAAGGCTGAAGCAGAGGCAGCAGTTGCAAGGCTATTGCAGCTGTCCAAGTGACCAGTGATGGGACAGGGTGGGAGGAAGGGAGGTACTGAGAAGTATTTTTAAATATATTTTGAAAACAGACTGGATGAATCAAATATGAGAAACAAAAATACATGTTACAGTTTCTTTTGTGTGGTGTACTTTTATAATTAGAACTGAGGAAGAACCAAAGTAAAAATTAATATTTTAGGATGTAAAAAAAACTGTGGACTAGGATTTAATAGACACTTATCCTAGTAGCTGTTGTGTCTTTAACTAGCTTTGTGATCTTGACCAAAGTTTTTTCAAGGCCTTGATTTTATTGGCAAATGAAAGTGAGTGTTAGAATAGGGCCAAATCTCCCCACTGCCAAAGGGCAATTAAAGCTTTGTAAATAAAGTTTTATTGTTTTATTCGAACACAGTCATGCTTATTTGTTTATGTATTGTCTTTGGCTGCTTTTACACTACAATAGCAGAGTCAAAAAGTTACACAGACTATATGGCTCATAAAGCCTCAAGTATTTACTATCTGGCCCTTTACAGAAAAGGTTTGCTGACTCTTGAATTATGAATTCAATGAAGAGAGATTATAAATATTTAGGGTTTTCAGTAGTATTCTATATTTAATATTGCAAAAGGCCCATAAAGAATTGCATATTTTCTATGCAACCAGTCAAAATCAGATCATCAGAGATAGGTGGCTAGATCACACATTGGAAAATATTTGTGATTATTTTTACAATTAATGATAATACATTTCTATATTGACAGGCATTAGGATATGATCATAATTTATTGTTGAATAAAAAAACAGGTATTAAATACACACACAGATTTGCTCAGTTTGTTATATTAGTTATTAATTTATTTGCTTATTTATTCATTTATTCATTTCTTATTTGTTCATTTATTCATACATCATTTATTTGTATATAAGCATAGTCTTAGAAACAAGTTTGGAATGTTAACAGAGTGTAATTATTGTTGATTTGGGGGTTTTTTTGCTTATTTGTATTTTCTCATTTTCTTAAAATGAAGGCAATACATGCAAAAATTAAAATAAAAGCCTAGTGAACATGTATTTTATGTCCTTGGATCCTCTACTGATCTAGAGCTATAATGAGAAATGAAGGCTAAAGGCCAATATTGATATGAGTGGCAGACTATTTACAATGGTGGATTATCTAGTAATTAATATTAGTTTTATTGATTGCTTTGGCTGTTCCAGGTAGCATACTTCACGGATAAAAGAAACTACAAGATAAAGAGAGAATGAAAAAGACAGAATTCATTTTCACAATTTTGCCCTGGGCACCTTATAAATAACATACACAGTTCAGCTGGTCAGTAAGTGCGGCTCTCGTATAAGAGCCCTTTGCCATCTCTCATTTATTCTCTTATTCTCTTTAGTCTTTCATTTATTTCTAAGTTACACATGTAATTTGAATGCAATATAATTTCTTGAGCTTTGTATTCATAAAGTTGTAAATGATTCTGTTCTTGTGTAATACCTCTAAATAAGCAAGCATCCTTTACCATACATAACAAAACAAACAAACCTCACACAGAAACCTTTCCAAAAATAAAATGAGAGTGTTTTCATTGGCATATTGGACTCGGCAATGAGCAATTGTGAATAAATAGTCTCTTCTTTCCAATTCAAGTGTTTATGTTCCTGAAAACAGCAGGGAAACCCAGCTTCCAAGTTCCTGTTTCTACCCATTCAGAAAACTAAACAATGGTTTAGTTAAACAATGGTTAAGCGGGGTAGTAACAAAATTAAAAATGTTCACAGATCTGCAAAGCAAACAATAAAAAAAACTCAAACCGAAAAAAATCTGATTTTTTTGGTTTAAGAAAAAAACAGGAAGTGATAACTAATGATCATCACCTCTAATGATTCTTGTTTTATTAAATCAGTAATTCATTTTGATGTCTGATTCCTTGCTTCCTTCATTCAATAATTCAATGAATATTCAATGGCAACATATTGTAACTAATGAGTCTGGTGCTAAAAAGTCCTGAGGTAGAAAAAGAAAAAAAAAAATCAGAATATACCTTCATCAGTAAATGTTTATTGAGCACCAATGTATGGCAAGGCACAGGAGTGGAAGTCTTGAATGCGGAAAAGTGTAAGTATAAATTCTAGGCACATTCTTAAAAATGGCTTTGTTAATTCTTCTACATTGCTAATGCTATTTATATCTTCACTGATAGAAAGATAGCAATGGTCTAGATTCAAGATGTGTTGTTCTATATAAAAATGATATATTTCTATTTCAGAAAGTTTTTAGAATCAATTGGCAATTAGCATTTTCATTTAGTTTATACATTGAATGGAATTAACAGACAATGGAGTTAATTTGTTTTTTTCCTAAAAGACCTTGAATGAACCACTTTCATTTTTAAGCTTATCAAATTTTGCTTATTAGAGATTAATCTTGATATTTTAAATCTGAAAGTATTTTCTGTATATGGCCTTTATAGATAGCTATACATATAAATACGGGCCCTACATACGTTCTTTTTTCCATCTTTTTATATGTGTAAATGTTTATCTACATTTTTGTTAGTTTATATTCTTGTTAAAAACATTTGCCCTACATCTGATTAACTGATTAATTTACACAGATTCCAGAATTTCTTTTCTTTAAAAAAAAACATTTGAGACAATCAATACACAGAAGACACTAAGGATATACACCCTAGCCTTTTGGATGCAAAATGTGTTTTTATTTTCCTCCATTTCTTAGACTTTCTCTTATTCCTTATCATGAAAAATTGGGTTTCAATGAGTCTGTAAGAATCTACATTAATTATTTAATAAAATAGTTTATGGTTCAATAACTCTATTTTATTTACTTGTTTGGTGCTGAAAACTGTTTTATTCATTGCAACTTTCTCATAGAAATTGAGTTTGTATTTAGTCCTCAATTGATTTTTTTGGATTTTTTTTTTTTTGGCTATAGTCTTTTTTCTTCATAATCAACTGATGGAATCTCACTCTTTTCTAACATCTGACTTCCTATGTTTTGTACAAGAATTCTGATGCCAGCCCAATTATTCTTCTCTTGATGATAATTTTTCTGTATGCCTGGAAACGTAAGATTTCTCTTCACCTTAGGTTGAACACTTTTATCTCTAGGTGTTACTATCAATACGTCCTAGAACTCAGTGAAAGTTTTAAATTGCAGACTTGAGTTCCTCAGCTCAAATAAATTATATTACATTATTTGTGTAATTAATCCTCTATTTGTTTACTTCTCCTGGAATTCCTACCACTCATATTAGCTCTCTTAGATCTTTGTCCTAGATCTCTTACAACTTTTTATCATTACTTCAATTTATATTTTGCTCTGTGCTTTGTGGTATCTATTTTACTTGATTTTCCATGCCACTAATTTAGATCTCAGTGGCAATTATTCTCTCTTTCAAGTTATCTGGTTATGTGTTTGCTTAGAAAATCATGTTTAAAACTTTTTTTAATCTACAGAAAAATTCTTTTATCCTGGATTGAAATCATCTTGTTTTTCCCATTTTTCCAGTTTCACTTGTCTCTCCCAACCACTCTATTTTTGTGTGTGTTTTTGATGTTTTTCTGACTGTGTCAGTTACTAAGTTGTTGTACTTCCAGTCTAAAACTACCCATCTATATTATTAATATGAAATGTCCGATTTCTGTAAGTACTAAGTTTGACGGTTGATATCTCTGACATTTCACTTTGACACTTCTTGTTTTATTTTTATTGTGAAGGTACATCCTCATTCTTTCAAATGCATGGTTTGACTTGTGATTATCTTTCAAATTTTTTTAGAGCAATTTTTGTGAAACCGTGGATGAGTAAAAAATGGGTGTTATTTTCAAATATGAGTTCCATTGTGGAACCAATGCAGCACAGACAGCTCGAAATATCAACAAAATGTTTGAGAAGGATGTGGCTAATGAATGTACAGTACACTGATGATTTGAGAAGTTCCATTCTGGTGATTTTAATCTTGAAAATGAGCCACGTGGGTGACCTGAGACCAAGGTGGATAATGATGAGCTGAAACCCGTAGTGCAAGCAAATCCATCTCAACCTATGCATGAATTAGCAGCAAGGTTTGATGTTACTATTCCAACAATATTGGACCATTTAAAACAAATCGGCAAGGTAAAGAGCTGTATAGATAGGATACGCATGAATTAAATGAGCATCAGAAGAGAAATCGCCTAGAAGCTTGCCTTTCTTTGCTGTGATGACATAAAGGTGAACCATTTCTACACCATATTGTTGCGTGTGATGAAAAATGGATTCTTTTTGACAATCGTAAGCATTGGGCACAATGGTTGGATAAAGATGAAGTGCCAAAACGTAGTCCAAAACCAAATATTCATCAAAAAAAAGCTAACGGTGCCTGTTTCGTGGTCCAGCGCTGGTATTATCCACTACAGCTTCATAAAACCTGGTCAATTTATTACAGCAGATGTCTACTGCAACCAATGGGATGACATTATGAGGATGCTTGCAATTAAGCAGCTGAGATTGGTCAAGAGAGACAGGCCAATCCTCTTGCAAGATAACGTGTCGCACAAACAATGCTGTTCAAACTATAGAAGCTGAACTTGGAAACTTTCTGTCACCCACCGTATTCCACCAGACCTTGTACCAACTGACTACCACTTCTTTCAGGCTTTGTATCATTTGTTGCAAGGAAAAATACTCAATTCTCAACAAGCTGTGGAAACGCCTTCTGCGATTTCATCACCATATGCTCTCCAGGCTTTTTCACTGCTGGCATAAGCAAGCTACCATTAAGAGGGCAACACGGTGTCGACAGGTTAGGGGCATACTTTGATTAATTGCACTGCTTCTTGTTTAACAGAGATATAATAAACTCTACACTTTTGATTTGAAATCGGGCATTTCATATTTAATGACCTAATACCTTAGAGCCTAATAGAACGGGTGATATTGGGACTGCCACTCAACAACTTTCCTTTCAGCTTTGTCAGTTGCTTGCCCTTAGGCTTGTCAATAGGGGGCGCTAGAGAGAGGGTGCAAGGCAGGAGGAGTAACAAGAACTAGCTATTTCCTGTTTTCTTCCTGTGGACTTCCTGTTGCTTCCTAAGTTTCTTTTTCATGTGTCATGTTAGCAATGTTTCTTCACCCTAGTAACAGCTGTGTCGATTGACAGTAGCAGTGGAATCCTGTTGGCAGTCTTTCCAACTCTGAAAAGACCAGTTTTATCCCTTTGCCTCAGATACAGCAGCACCAGCTGGTTGACATCCACTCCTCTGAAGTCTGGGTTCCAGCCTCATGCAACCTCTCCTCCAGCTCAGAAATGCCATCACCAAACAGGCCACTTCCTCAGAGGTCTGAATTTCATCCCTGTGGGGCCTCTCCTCCAAGTTTTAATATGTCTAAGCCCTTTCTCTTTTTCTTTTAGCCTTTGGGGGTAATACCTGCTATCTATAGTTGCTACCTCCATGAGTTCTCTTTTTGACTTTTCAGTTGCCTAAATAACATGGCTTTTATGCATCACGAACCCTTCTTTATTTTAAATTCTCTCTCTTAAAACAACTGTTCTCATTTCCATCTTCTAACTGAAACCTAATGAAGATACTGACTGATTATTCTGTTTACTGGAGCTTCTTAAATGGCTGGTTATTTTCCTTTGTTAGCTCACTGAGTATGAGTGCTAGTTGTTGGAAGACCCTCACTGACACAGTTCCCACAGGTGGCTGAAACAACTCTTTAGTGGGCTGGTGATATATGCACATGAAATCTGCCAGTGCCACTGCTAGGGTACTGAGAGGAAGAATCTCTGCTCTTAGGCTCCTGACCCTGTCTTAGCTTAAGGGACAAAAGAGGTCTGAATTTTCCAGGATGTGCTGCTTTCTGGTATTTGTCTAGGATCTCTCTAACGCTGGTCTCCAAGGTCTCAATTAGTCCATAGAGAAGAAAACATCATATTAGTTAGTAGCAATCATCTGGAGAACTTCTCCAAATTCAGCCTCACATTTCTCAGTAGTCTATAAGACATAACAGCAGTTTGACTTAGAAACTACAAATACATTGGGAATACAGAGAAAGCCATGTGTATTCAAGTGGTCATGCTTCCAAATCATCTCTCAAATATTTTTCTTTTTGTTATAAAATCTATCTGTGTATGTTATGAAGTCTATAAAGTATATAATATAGTATTAATTTTTAGTTTAATAATTTGTATGACATAAATGTCTTATTTGTAATTGGGAAGTTATCTTTCGATAAAGTAGAAGAATGATTAGAATAATCAACCCGGGCTGCAGATGATTTTCTCATTTACTTATGTATCTCTAAATATTCTTCTCTTCTCTCAGAGAAGGACAAAGAAGTGGAAAACTGGAGGAAAGGAAAGTAATGGACAAGATAAAAACCATAGAGGCCAAAATGAACTATACTTTGAAATGACTATACCACTGAGTTAGTATTATACAGAGATTACTTTGCATCATTCATCATTTTCAGGGTATATATCTTAGTGACATGTATCATTGAAAAATTTTGAGGACAGAGACCAAATCCAACAAATATTTATATTATAAATGCAAGAGATTATAATTAAATTGCTACAGTCTGAATGCTTTTGTCCCTCAAAATTCATATGTTGAAATCTTAACCCACACGGTGATGGTATGAGGAAGTGGGGCTTTGGGAGGTGGTAGGTCATGAGGGAATGAGATTAGTGCCTATATAAAAGAGATTCCAGAGAGACTCCAAAGAAATTCCTTGCCCCTTCTGCCATGTGAAATTACAGTGAGAAGAAGCTGTCTATGAGGAAGCAGGCCCTCACCAGACACCAGATCTGCCTGCACCTTGATTTTGAACTTCCCAGCCTCCAGAACTGAGAAATAAATTTCTATTGTTTATAAACCACCCACTCTATGGTATTTTGTTATAGCAGCCTAATTAACTAAGACATAAATTTTTGATGGTTTTTATGTACCAGAAAATATAAATTTCTATCATTTAGTCTTCATAATGGTTCTGTAAGGTAACAATTACTCTAGGGAAGTCTGGCTACTATGTTCATGCTTTTAACCACTAAGCTATACACCAAAGACATTTTATTTACTTCTCTGAAATCTTACTCATTTAAGCCATTTGCATAACATGGTTTTCACATTTATGGAAGAGTATATTTTCATATAAAAACTTGTTAATTAATTTACCAATTTTTTTTAAAGATAATAAACTTCATATCTAAATCTGATTTTCCTTTTTCTTTTTTTTTTTTTTTTTTTTTTTTGAGACAGAGTCTCACTCTGTTGCCCAGGCTAGAGTGAGTGCCGTGGCGTCAGCCTAGCTCACAGCAACCTCAAACTCCTGAGCTCAAGCGATCCTCCTGTCTCAGCCTCCCGAGTAGCTGGGACTACAGGCATGCGCCACCATGCCCAGCTAATTTTTTCTATATATATTTTTAGCTGTCCATATAATTTCTTTCTATTTTTGGTAGAGATGGGGTCTCGCTCTTGCTCAGGCTGGTCTCGAACTCCTGAGCTCAAACGATCCGCCCACCTCGGCCTCCCAGAGTGCTAGGATTACAGGCGTGAGCCACCGCGCCCGGCCCTGATTTTCCTTTTTCAAACTTGATAAATACTCAAATGAAAGAAAAAAGCTCCCAATGTTAATTAGAAGATATAATTTTTATTTATGTTTCAAATAAACAAGTATATTATAACCTTAAAATAATTTTATAATGGTATTTGCATTTATAATATAACATTAAAAATTAAGTTAATTTTAAAAATCATTTTGATATTTTTGGTATATTATTTGTACATATCTTTTGAATAATGCTTAAGAAATTTCATTTCTGGCATAAAATGGCCACTTGCTAGATTATTCTCTTAACATAGTTGTAATCACTGTTTCAATCCACTCTGGTCCAATTATATATGTAGTTTTCCATAATTTCTCAAAAATGCCTTTCAGGGATAACCTAAAAGAGTACTGGTAGATTAGCTCCAATATTTCCTGAAATTTGGGTGAAGGAGGAGAAGTCTAGGAACAAAATCTTAAAATTAGTGTCCTAGAAATGGAAGTACAGTCAGATCATCTTTGTGTTTAAAGAACAACACACTGAATCATGATGCATTGGATTGAAATTTCCTTTATTCCTTATTTGAGTTGTTATTTCTCCAAAAAATCATTTTGGAGAAGAAAATCAAGGTGAAATGTAGCACGACAATAGGGATCATTGCACATTCAATTAGAACTTGGCAGGAGTATTTAACAAAAATATGTCACAAAAGCAAAGTGGCTTTAGTTGCTTAAAATGGAAGAAGAAATAAGTGAAACTAATTTCACGTGAAGTTCTCTTGATGAACATTGAAAATCAATAGGTTGAACATACTCTGAACCTTTAACATGAATGAAGTTGAGAGGGTTTATTTTCTCCTTCAGTGACTATTACTGTGCAGTGAGTCATATAATCTACTCAATGGAGTTAGTTTCATTAACTTCAATTTTATTTTTTAATTACCTAGAAAAGTATTCAAGTGTCATTGCAATCCATCAATCATCCAGTCTTTATTAAATATCTATTCTCTTAGGTATTATGGGGAACTTGACATTACTCTTTCCTTCCAGAAACTTACAACATAATAATCTAATAATAATCATAATTACTATTTGCTTAGAAGTTATCTGCCAGATACTAAGTGTAATATTTAATTTTATTTTTATAGCATTCCTGTGATGTAGATATTATTAGTTCTGCTGTGTGGATGAAGAAATGGAGACTAAGAACTACCAAATTCACACATCTAGAAATTGTCAGAGCTAGAATGCAAATGAACAATGAATGTATTCTCAAGATGGGTGCCCTGGTGTACAAGTTAAGATCCTTAACCTTGTCTCTGAACTCCTATCAAGGAACTGAAAATGAGATCTAGGTTTTTTCTTTATAAGTACTTCATAGTGCACTGCTTCTTCAAATCCACATGTTTAACCTGGGGATCTTGTTAAAATGAAGATTTTTATTCAATAGATAGTATGGTTTCAATGTTATTGTCCCCTCCAAAATTTATGCTGAAACTAAATCCCTAGTGCAACAGAATTAACAGGTGTGGCCAGTAGGAAATGACTGACTCATGAGGGCTCCACCCTCATGAATGGGATTTGATGCTCTTACAAAAATAATGTAATGGAGGGAGTTTGCTTCTTTCTTCCTTTTTTCTGTTCCTTCTGCCATGTGGGGACACAGTGTTCCTCTCCTCTGAAGAATGTGGCAACAAGATGCTATCCTGGCAATAGAGAGCTGCCCTCACCAGCCACCAATCCTGCCAGTGCCTTGATCTAGGACTTCTCAGCCTCCAAAACCATTAGAAAAACATGTTGTACTGTTTACAAATTACTCAGTCTGTGGTATTTTGTTATAGCAGCACAAATTGAATAAGACGGTAGGTCTGGGTGGAGCCTGAGATTCTGCCTTATCTCTGAGATTCTAATGCCCTCCCTAGTGATACCAGCAGTTTTAGTCAGCAGCCCATATTGAGTAATAAGACTTTAGGGAACTCTCAACAATGAAGCACAAGACACAGAGCAAAAATAATGCCCTTAAAATTTTTTGGTGTTAGAAGCCAGTTAAATTTGGCAAGCTTAAGAAATTATAATTTTAAACACTCATATATTTATTAGGAAACTAAGAAACAACAAAGAATTGATCTATAAATTAAAAAGTCAAGATTGCCTGAACTTCTGCTTCCAATCAAGATGGAGTAGGAACTTTATGCTCCTGCCTCAGGTAACTAAAATATCAAACAAAATATATGAAACAAAAGTACTTACAACATTAGACAGCAGAAAAAAAACAGGGTAGTGATCTCTGAGAGATGGAACACAAATGGCATGAGCCCTATGCTTGCCCCAGCTTACTACCAAGATAGTTTCCAGGCCATAGTGCAGGGAGGGGAAACCCAGTTAGAGACAATTAGGGATTCCCATGTACCTAGAGTTCCCAGGGCAGAACACCAGAGAGAAAAGAGCTCATGAAGAGAAAACCACGGAGATCTGCTGAGGGTGCCCCTTGAATATTCAGTTGAATACTGATCAATACATGCACGTGAGAAAACTATCTGAGGCCAAGGAAATAAACACTCAAAAGAATCTTCAGGAAAAGTTGGCATAGCTCACACAGGGCTAGGAATAGTGATTTCTCTCAATATCCAGAACAAAAAACTTTAAAATTCAGAGGTAACAGAGTACAAAGAAGGGTCTTGCCTCAGTAGTGGCAAAAACTTAACCTTAAAATAAATGCAACTTTGGTCCTGCCTAATAGAACCCAAAAGCAAGACTTGAAGGGATCAAATTTTTAAAATATTAATAACTGTGTCCCAGCAGAAGCCTTAAGAAATACAAAAATATTTATAAAAATACCAAAATACCTTGCAGCCAACAAGGTGAAATTCACCATATTTGGCATCCAATATAAAAAAGTACTCAGCATGTAAAAGATCAGGGAATATAATCTATAAAGAGTAAAAAATGACTCAAATGATATAAATGATAAAATAAATAGACAAGGACACTAAAACAGTTATGATGACTATATTCCATATGCTTAGGAGTTAGGAAAAAAATTGAACATATTAAAAAGATAAATGAGAAATATGAAAAGGCTAGAACTTGCTTAAACACAGAAAGCAGGCAATGACATTCTGAAAAACACAACCAACCAAAAAATCCTATCATATCCTTTCTCATTCCTGTTACTTCTTTGTATTAATATTAGCTAACACTATGCTGAAAATGATGACATAGAAGGAAAAGGAAGCGGGAAGCTCATAATTCCATTTCCTTTTTATCCTTCCTTATTCATCAATAAGCCAAAGTTGAGAGTGTTGACAGAATGTGCATAATGTATATGTATCAAGAAGTAAAATAAAAACAATTCAATACATTGTGTGCAGCTTTTACACTCATCTGGTAAGAATAAAATACATATGCATGTATGAGCTACTAAATACAAATTATGTAATTTCAGTAATTCTGTATGAGTTAAATGATCTTATATTTGCATTTAAAATTGGCATTTTAGATAATTTGATTAATGGCATTTTTGACTTACCTGAAACTTAAAAAATGACCTTAATACATCACATATATTCAATTGAAATACCCAAATTACACCCAAAATCTTAGATAGCTAAAATAATTAACCCGTTTGAAAATTTTGTCAAATTTTAGTTAAAAATTCCATAAACATTTTCTAAAATATAGTATAGGCTAAAGTTTTTTATAAACCTGTTGGATTCTTAAAGAAGACAGAGATGTTTGAAGTTTGCTTTCTTAACTTCCTCTAGTTATCATTAAGAATGCTTTCAACACTTGGGAAGAGGAAGATAGTATAGTATATATTAGTAGTTCCCATCAGTGATCCTTTTATTCTTATTTTTTCCCACATGTACCCATATGTTGAAAGATCTGCTCTACCTAATAAAATGCCTTTATTTGATTAAACTTTGTTTCCTCATTTTTCTTTTTCAAAGGCAAATCTTTTTACTATCAATCTAGTCTTCTATCATTATGACAACCACCCTCAGTTAATGTAATTCCAGGCCCAAAATAAAAAGATTACTACTTCTATTAGGTTTTTAAGACTGTTAGCAAATGCTTTTTGGGCTTTTTGAAATACTGAAGGTGATAGAGTCAAAATCTTCATTTTTGTAGATCAGGAGCAGTCTTTGGGCTTCTCCTATCTTTATAGCAATGGAGATTACATGAAAGACTGAGAATACAGGGCCGGACAACAATTAAAAAGGAGGAGATTATGAGGATAATTCTGCTTCTGAGAAGAAAATGTGCCTAGTGACTAATGGAAACCAAAGGATTTCTTGGTACCAATGACCATGCAGATTTTCTCATTGATTATCTCATGCTTCTAGGATTTGATTCAGGGAATGAGTGGAGCAAGTGAATGGCAATCCATATCTCATTCAGGTTATTTCTCTTATAACTTACTGTTCTGTAGGCAGTGATAGATACTGGAGCTGCTTAGGAGCTGGGTCAGTTCCTTTTGCTGTTTAAAAAAATTACAGAAAAGGAGTTAGAAATCCCACTGGATGCAAAAAATGAACAAAAACAACAAAACTACTTCATTCTGATATTTTTAACAATTTATTAATTGTCTCTTGAAGAAAAACTATCGCCAATAAGATATTTTAGGCGTATACACATATATTACAGACATACACATATATATGCTTAAACTAGTTTTATGACTATATATGTATGTATGTATGCAAGTATCCATCTATTTTAATTAAGTTGGTATTTCATTTTTCAATCATCTGGCTAAATTCTGCTTAGTTGTTTGAAGTCTTTGGCTAGATGGTGCACAATTTTTCTGACTGAATGATAAATCACACAAGGTCTTTCAGTGTTCAAATTATGAGTCCTGCTTACCACTATCTTCCTAAAAGATATGCCTGTGTATGCACATTTCTTCTGAAGCTAGCAGGCCTAAGGATAGAAGTTATTTTGTACTACTTCAAAACTGGAAAGAAATATTGATCCAAAAATTCAATGCATTTTATTGTGATCATAATTCAATTTTCAGAGTTTTCTGTAAGGGGGGTGTGTGTGTGCGCCTGTACGCAAATTTTCTCCTATACATCATAAAAAATCTATTTGCTTCTAAATAAAGTTTCCAGGCTCAGCTTTCTTATGGCTATTCAACTGATACCTTTCCCTGCTCTAATTTATTATGGATGAGGGATAACCTTGGGGCTCAGACCTTAAATATTTTTGTGTTTTTTTATTATAAATAAAGAATGAAACAAGGGTATAAACCAAGTTCTTATTTCCATAGCATAATTTCTCAACCTGTCTTCATGAGAAATTTATCTTGACCATACAGATAAGTGGAATTACATTAAGCATCACTTTCAACTCTTTTATCTAAAATGTCTTAGTAATTTTTTTGAATTATGTTGTATCTGTGCACCACCCAGAATACTTGATAAGAAGTTAAAAATTAGGTTGTTGGTTAGAAGTGCTGTTTGTGCTGGATAGAAAAGAGATGCATAGGTTTGGTGATGGTTTAATTTGAAATTTTGTTTCAATTTCTCCATATTTTCCCAACAAAATTAAATTTCTGAATTCCTATATTCTTATTCTAATTAGAAGAAGTTATACACTATTATTTTGTGATCTTTTTGTTTACACAGTGAGATAACAGGCAGCATAAAAAAGATTTCATTGGTACAGGCAAACATCTTTTTTCTTTAAATAAACTCTTTGAGCATCAGGTTGATATATTCGTTGGCAAGTACCATTCTCAAATACTATAGGAGAGAACTGAAAAAATATCTCACTAATTTACACACTGGTACAAGATTACAGGTCCCTAGAAAGGATCTCAACAGAGGGTCATCTAACCTCTGTGTGAGTACCTCCAGTCAGGGGGACACTTTTACCTTAAAAGGTAAACCTTTGAAAACAGTTTTTATTCTGAAAAAATTATATTCAATGAGAAATTAATTTAATATTCATTAATGTTTTATAATCATATTAATGATTTTAAGGCAGGTGAATAGCCTTTGTCTCAGCACCTTAAAAAGGACCAAGGTTTTGGTTTAGAATTACCAAAACAAATTTTCTAGTTTTACATAGTAGGAGCCTCATGGAATAATAGGTTTTGACAATTTAAAAAACATTATGTGGATTTATTTAGATTGTCCCATGTATTAGAGAGTTCGGTAATTGTGATTCAAGTTTCTTTTTTTTATTTTTTTAAATTGAGGTATAATTTATGTACTAGTCAAATTCATCCTCTTTGGGGTATGGGTCCATGAGTTTTGATAAACACAGACAGTCATGCAACCATCACTAAAATCAAGATTTAGAATTCCATTCACTCTGCAAAGTCCCTCTTGCTCCTCTACCCACCTTCGGGCCCTGGTAGCCAATGATCACTTTTATGTCTTTATAGTTTTGCCTTTTCCAGAATGTAATATGAATGCTATCGTATAGTATATAGCCTTTTGAGTCTAGCTTCTTTCTCTTAATATAATGCATTTGAGATTCATCCCTCTTGTTTCAGGTATCAATAGTTTGTTCCTTTTCCCTGCTGAGTAGTGTTACATTATATAGCTATGTCATTTTATTGATCCATTCACCAGTCGAAGGACATTTGGGTTGTTCTCACTTTGGAGCAATTATGAATAAAGCTGCTATAAACATTCACATATAGATTTTCATGTGTACATAAGTTTTGATTTCACCGTAAATATCTACGAATAGCTTTACTGGGTAATAAGATAATGACACGTTTAACTATAAAGGAAACTGAAACTCTTGGCCAAGGTGGCAAACTCCGAGCCAAAGTTTTGCAATCCAAACAGCAGTGCCAGCAATGCGATGCTCTTTGTCCCTCCCAGTACACTTAGTATTATCAGTGTCGTTTTTTCTTTTCTTTTAATTTTTTAAAAAAGTCATTCTAATAAGTGTGTGGTCATTTCTAATTGTGGTTTTTATTTGCATTTTCCTAACGACTAATTATGTTGAGCATCTTTTCATGTGCTTATTTGCCATTGACATAACTGCTCTGGTAAGTGTCTTTCAAATGCTATGCTCATTTTTACATGCATTTTTTGTTTCCTTATTATTGAGATTTGAGAGCTCTTTATATATTTTAGATACGAATATTCACACATATTAATATTTTCTTTTAGCCTGTGGCTTTTCTTTTCATTGTCTTAACAGGGTCTTTTGAAGAGCAAAATTTTTAATTGTAATGGCGTCCAATTTATCAATTTTTCTTTTATGAATCACTGGATTCCTAGTTTTACAGATAGCCCTAGGAATAATGATTTTACTTTGCCCATGTGCTAACTCTTATGCTAACATTGTCTAATTTGCTATGCATTAGCCATTCATAGTAATTATATTTTCTAGGTTCATGACCAATGCTCTTCTAAAAGCATTTAAACATAGAAAGATTCTTGACTGCAGTTTCCCCAAACTTCACACTCATGACATCTAATTTCAAATTGTTTTAGTGGCTCTTGGACTCCTCTTCAGTCTGCTCTCCCACCGAGATTTCACTTGTAAAGGTCATTTGTACTTTGCTAAAAGGCAGAGGTGGAAGACAGCATATCTAAACTTTAATTCTAGGTTTTCATGCATGTAATAGTTTAGCCATTAGTTAATACTGTAGTTTGGATTCCCACTAGTCTTATCATATTAAGTAATATAGAGTAAAGCTCAAGAAATAGAAATAACTGCCGTGTCCACGGAGAGAGGCTGAGGTTGCTGAGCTCCAGACCGAGGCACTGATGCAAAGATGTTGGCTTCCTTAGTCCAGGCCACTGTCGGCTGTAAACAAGAGGAAGTGGCAGCCCACCCAGGCTGCCCTCACCCCCAACACCTTCAGCAGGAAACAAGATAAAACAATTTCTTAAAGATAAGCCTGAGCATGTAGGTGTGAAAGTTTGTGTCCAAACCAGAGGCTGTAATGGCCTTTCTTATACTCTAGAATATACAAAAACAAAAGGAGATTCTGATGAAGTTGTTCAACATGGAGTCAGAGGTGTTCATCAAAAAGAAAGCACAGCTAACACTTTTAGGACCAGAAATGGACTATGTTCAAGACAAATCATCCAGTGAGTTTGTATTCAATAACCCAAACATCAAAGTAACGTGTGGCTGTGGGGAAAGATTTAATATCTGAAACCTGAGGACTCCTCTGGCTATGAGCTCCAGGAACACTCAGGGATGTCTTGGGGCTTACTGAAGAAATCATGTGACTATCACCTGCTTAAATGTGTGGCTGCCTTGCAAGGAAAATAAAGTGGTACATTTTGAAAATGAAGTCAGTGTGTTAGATTTAGGAAGAAGTGATATTTGAATTCTCTATAGGGCACAGAAAATAAAACACCATCACTCTCTTTGGATGATTTTTCTTTTCTTATAAAGAAGATCCTACCCTGCGCTTAACTCTCTTGATCCTTTCTTTTAGAACCAGTTTTATTAAAGTTGCCTTCCTGGGTACCTGTTAATCCAATTCATGAAATGGACTGAATCTTTACTGAATGGCTTGCATGTGTATCTCCCCCTGCATTTTCCCCAATCAGATTGGTGACTCTTAAAATTCATAGGCAAGAAGTCCTGACTGCTGGTAGTAAGCTGGTGGTGCATTATTTTTCCACCCAAACTTGGCATAACCTTTTGACATTTTTATCAAAAATTTCATTGCCAGATGCCTCATTTGCATATCCTTTAATAGTACTGAGCAAAGATTTTCTTGAACTATAGTGATGGTAGCACAAGGTGAGAAATACTCCATCCACCTGTTTTTAAATCCATTTTTCATTTGCAACCCTAAATGTCTGCTCAAAGATGGGATCTCAAGCTGACTTCGATTTTCTTAGCTGAAAGGTCTCTTAAAACCCATCTAGCCCACCCCACTCAATTCTGTATGTGAGGAGGGCAAACCCCAGGGAGGCCAAAGGGCTTTTGTCTACCCCTGGGGATAAGTGCGAACTCCACCCCCATTGCCCCTTCCTAGTAGGTGACAGGGATCTCCCCTCTGAGACCATCCAGTAAGGTAAATGGCAATCTGGCTTTTTTGTCTGGTTAACATATTGATAGAATTTCTTTTCAATTTGATGGAGTTTATATTAGTTTTGAGTAAGAAGAATCTTATTTGAAAACTCTTATGTGAATTACCATCTTGTTTCTTTAAACTTTGAAACAATGGTTTATACTAGCAAAGAAGACATTGTAGCAACCTAGAATTCCTGGGTATGTAGTCATAATTGTGAAGGAGAACATGGGGGTCTTTTCTTAAAATTCCCAATATGTGTACACTTCCTGATTCATAAGTCCAATTTCTGGAATTTTTAAACACTATTTTGACCTAACATTTTTATCACCAACTTTTCTTTTAAAGTGCTCCTTTTGTCACTTAGTTACTGATTTTCCTGGGTTTGACATATTAAATATCCTATGAGATGGCATATATTCTTTTATTGAAAGCTGATTCTCAAGAATTCAAGTAGTTGAGTTCTTTTATGTTTGTTTTATTTACTGAAGTACTTGACACAAAATGCTCCAAAACCTAGAGTGGTAGTTTTATGTAAATGCTCATGAGTTTGTATAGTTAATATGTTTACTGATCCACTTATAATTTGTACAATACTGTATGTATATAGAAAGTGAGTTGTCAATAAAAAAGTGGCCTCTTTGTGATTATAAAAAAGAAATGAAAAGTAAAAACTTCCTCATTATGATTTTTTAAAAAAAGATCCTACATATGAACCCATAATTTCCCCATAAATGAACACATATTAGCCATAATAAAAACTGTATAAGTTTGAAAATTGATTCATTTACTTCAACTTCTTTGTTTAAAGTCTAAATATTCATGAGAAATGCCTAAACAGTCACAGACTTACCTCACCATATTAAGGAAATTTAATGACCATTTAAAGTATTGTGTTTACATAAAAAACAGAGGAAGAGGAAGCTTTCTGGTCATGAACACCGTCTACATGTGACCACAGATATAAAGATATTTAGCTTATCTAGTTTTACTGGCAACTCGTTTTCTGGAGGATGATACATTGAAATGGAAATCTAGATTTCAGAAAGCAGTCTGCTTTTTCTAAGGTTAAAGCCCTGTAGGATGTAATAAAAGAGGCTTCTCTTTGATAATCTTTACAATGTCAGCCAAAATTGAAAATGAAGAACTATTCCTGAAGAGAGTTTGTCCAGATTGAGTCAAAAGTTTGAAAGAGAGGTGCCTAATAAAATAGTTCTATCAGGGATTCAAAGAGTGAGGGAAAATTTAAGTTAGGGTCCAGGTAACTGCTGAGAATACAGTTTACCTGTAACTGAGGGATGAGCCAGCTCTACTATTGCAAGGAGTAAGTCGAAAAGTCAATCAGGTGAGAGGAGTGAGTTGGCTCATTCACAAGGGCTTTATAAAATAGAATTCTGTAAGAGTTGATAAGATTGATAAAGCAATGAATTTTTATATTTACCTGCAAAATATCTCCTTGGAAACAGTCTGCAAGCTGACAGGTTTTAGGGCGTGAGCATGTTTTCAAGACCCCACATGGAACATGCTCTGATGATTTGACCCAAACAGCCAAATAGGAGAAATGTCAAGTCCTTGATGGTGGTGGCAAGAAGTCTGCCAAAAGTAAAAGGCAGGGACCTTTCTGTTTTGAGATGCTGTAAAGTAATTAAAAAATAGATATTATTAATATGTGTTCAGATTTTTATACTATGTATATTTTAACATAAAATCAAAAATCTATCATAGCCTGGATCATATTATGATAGCAGAAATTTGTACTGCAGGAAGACTATCCATAAGGAATGTAATTATAATCATATTTTAAAATTCTGACACTATTGTCTAAAAGTTTAGGTGGTTATATAATCTTTCTCAGACCTTTCTAATTTTTAAGGTGAAAAAGTCAGTAGTACCTACTACTTACTAATAGGTAACAATACATGTGAATCACTTTGCACGAAATCTGGCACATTGTAGACACTCAGTAATAACTGTTTTGTTGTTATTATTCACTTCCAGTTAGCTTTCTTTCTCAGTGACTATGCAATTATGAGCATTAACTATTTTATACAACTCTTTTTTTAAAAAGTCAGTCAAATAGATAGAGTCCTTGTCTATTTTATTGATACTATGGAACTTAGGTGATTAAACACAAGCATTATTTGATTGGAAATTGATCCATGCATTCATAATTGTCCTGGAAAATAAGTAACAGTTTCTGAAAAATCTGGGAGGAGCCAGGTTTTAGTTAAGACCAGAATAAATATGGATTCTTCAGTTAAAGTTGTGAGGATATAGACATTTTGGTGATTGTAGAACAGAGAGATCACAGAGCGCTTGGATTAGCTTTGCGTGGGTACTCTTATCAGACTTCGTACCTGTTTATTGTGCTATTTTTTGATTATTTTTAATCTGGAGAAAAATTTCATAGATTTTGAAGAATTATAGCAGTATAAGCTGGTATTTTTATTTGGGGATACAACCAACAATTTATACATAAGATTAAAATTTACTGGGACAAACTCACTTGGACAAATGAAAAAGAAGTATGTTCCTCCTTCACTCCTAATTGTAAGATTATAGGTATCAGGAAACCTTTACGATTTTTTCAGAGTGATGTACTTTTCTAGAATGATGTACTTAAGTTATTTTTGAAGTAGTCAGACTCTGATTGACTGTCTTAAGAAAGAAGAGCTATGGCATAGTGAACTCTTCATCCAGCAAATCTGTATCTTTGTTCCCTTAGTGCATGACAATGATAACATTGATATTAGTAATAAGAGTGGACACTTATTAAGTCCTTACTCTGTGTCAAGGAACTGTTCTGTGAATTTCATGGTGTAACTCAGTTAATCCCTATAACACTCAGAGGTAAATTAGAGCTATCATCCCCATTTTATACATAGGAAATCTTAGAGTTTAAATAATTTGCTCACTATCACAAGAACCAGCATTTGAACCCAGGCTCAGACTCCAGATATAAATTTATTGTAATTTTTTTTTTCTTTTCTGGAGCAGGCAACATACATACTTTTGGAAACTCTATGCACTCATAACAATATTCCCATTTATCTTGGACTTCAAAATCTTTTTATCAATGTTATTCTGCCATTTCCAGCCTGAATGCCCTTCTCATAGATAGAAAAGTCAGAAGTAAAACAACAGAGCTCATTTTCTGTGTCAGGACTTTCTCTATTCAGCCTGAACTTGAGTCCATGATTTTAACCACTCCTTTGAAAATATCCCCAATTCCTATTTTATTGTTAACCCTGGACCAATCCAAATATTTTCCTGTATCTCCATTTCTGAGATCTGTTGAAAAAAATCAACAACAATGTGGACATGGGCCACTAAAAATATAAGATTTTGTACTTAAGCTGTATTTAGAGATGAAGTTATTTTTCTTTCTGCATGCTATCCTGTGACTATTCTAAATTTTTAAGAATCTACTCAAGTCTGACATTCAACATCTTCCTATCTGACCCTATTCCAAGGAATACCTTGCTTTCTACTTCAGAGTGAAACTAGAACAAAATACGGTGACTTCTCATTAGACTACATAATTTCTCGCCTAGCATGCCTTTTCTGTGCACAAAATGAATACTAATGTAGAATATATAGATACCAATATGAGTAATTAATTTTTAGATCGATTTTAGATTCCATATAGTTTTAGATTCCAGAACAGTACAGTACAGTACTCTGAAGCTAGAATGCTTGGGTTCTAATATGGATACAATATTTGTTAGCTGTTTAATCATGGACAAGTTTTTTTTTAACCATTTGTGACTTAAATTCAACATCTGTAAAATTTGGATAATAACTGTATTTACCATATTGGGTTATTACAGGTTGAGCATCCCTTATCCAAAAATCCAAAATTTGAAATATTCCAATATTCAACATGAGCACTGACATGATGCCAACAGTGGGAAATTCCACACATAAGTACTTAACACAAACTGTATTTCATGCACAAAATTATTAAAAACATACAAAATTATCTCCAGGTTATGTGTATACAGTCTATATGACACAAATGAATTTTATATTTAGACTTTGGTCCCATCCCCAAGATATTTCACTGTGCATACGCAAATAATCCAAAATCTGAAAAAATCTGAATTGTGAAACACTTTTGGTCCCAAGCATTTCAGATAAGGAATACTCAACTTGTATAAGGAGTAAGTGAATAAATAACTTCAGACTGTTTAGAACAGTGCCCAGCACATAAATAGAGTGGTAACTATTATTTTAACCACTTGGCTTCAAAAATCAACTTTAAGTTTCTCCTCTTCTATGCAGCTATCTCTGCTTCTACATGTAGAGCTAAGTTACTTCCCCTGTATCTGTAATTCCATAGTTCTTTGCATTTTAGCTTTATTATAGCACCTGTCACTTTAAATTATATCCAATACTAGATAGCAGCAAACATCGTAAGGGCAGAGGTTGTACCTTATCTTTATACACTAAGCACTCTAGTCCATCAGCTTGGGGACTCAAAATACTGCTAAATGAATTAATTAAAATGAGATTATGAAACTAGTTCGCACTGATAACTAAAAAATAAACATAGCATCATTAATATGTAGTAGGGTAAGTCTCAGATATTGTTAGTATCTGTTTAACTATCTGATGTGAACAACCAGGTATGACTTAGAAAACACTTTTTTTACATTGCATTTTTAAGAACCTACAGAAAAAAATTAATATTATCTGTAGATTTAAAATTTCCTAATAAAATAATAAATAGGTATATTTTAAACTTAAGTCTAGCTAGATTTGAGCTCATAAAATTTTCAATCCCTATGCAATTTTATGAGCTATTATTAATGTGATTATTATATATCTACATGTATTTACAAATGGAAACCTTCTAACTCATATAATTCATATACTTCCTTTAATGAACATTGAATGATGAGGTTTCAGGTTATAATCCTTCATGTTATAGATCAGCAGTCTCAAAGTATGATCTGTGAGTTTAAACCTATTTTCATACTAATACAATGGCATTATTTTCCTATTTCATTGTGTTAACAATTTGCACTGATGGTGTAAAAGCAACAATATGTGAAACTTCTGTGTCTCAGGGAGGATCAAAGCAGTGGCAACAATTATACTATAATCATTTTAGTCTTCATCACCATGAAACCACAGTTTTAAAAAAATTGCCAGTTTCACTCAAGGATGTCCTGATGAAACAGTACACAGGACTGATTTTATTAAATCTTCATCCTGGAGAACATGTGCTTTTTTTTTAACACGTGATAAAATTAGAGTATGCATAGAACACTTTTGCTGAGCGCACACAAAGAAATGGGTATACAAGTAAAAACACTAATGTGATTGCTGGAGTTGCAAGCTCAACTAGATGCTTTTTCATGGAACACCATTTTTCCTTGAATGAATGACAAACTATGATTATTCATATTTGTATATATGTATCTGGCCAATATTTTCTCAAAAATGAATGAAATGAGCCTGTCACTTCAAAGAAAACAACTGACAGTATTTATTACCAGTGATGAAATCCAAGCTATCTAATAGAAATTAGAATTTTAGAAAACTTGTATCTACTACTATGAGCTCCACAGCCTCCAGTACCTAAAGACTTTTCTTTTGAAATTAGGGATAACATTAATAAATAATTTAAAAAATATTATAATATATATTATACCTGAAATGTGTCAACATGAGGAGGATCTATATAATTTAGAAAATTTTCCATATGACTGGTAAAACATTCATTCAACATACAGGTTAAACCAATGGATTTTAATGTAACAGAGTTCACAATGTTGCTTAATATGCTTAACATTATAGTACAAGTAAACTTCAAGGAACTACCACTTGTCAGAGTTATTTCCATAAAAGTAAATTATGTATATTCACAGGTAGTGGGTTTATTATTGTCATTTTTAAATTACTATTTCTGTTTTAATTAAATATCTATAGATATAATCCACATAAAACTCTTTGGGTATCCTCAGTAATTTTTAAGAGTATAAAGGGTCCTGAGACCAATATGTTTAAGAAACATTGCCACAGACAAATAGTTCGAGCAGCATTTCTGAAGTGTATGGAGGGAAACATCTATTTAGGGTGTTTGAAAGTTCCTATTCAGACTCAAATACATTTTGGAAAGGGAGATGGGATACCCAGTAAAATAGTCTTTTATGAAAAGGTATCTTTTCAAACTAGCATAAGTAAGTACTGCCCCAATGATTCTGATCCACTTACACAAAAGGAGAAACTATTCTTATTCTTGACCATCATGTGTAAAGTATTGATGCTGAGGTGCTGTATATGAAATTCTGAGCTGCTGAGAAAGGATGAAGTATTAAAAAAAATCTGTGGGCACAAGAGTATTTCTCATTGGCTTGTCCACATTATGATGGATCCTTTTTCTATCATCTGATTAAAAGCATAATGAACACTTTCATTAATATGTTGACCTGAACAGAGGCAGAAAAGCCAAGGCTGGAATGCTGTGGCACAGTCATAGCTCACTGCAGCCTCGAATGCCTGGGCTCAAGGGTTCCTCCCACCCCAGCCTCTCTCAGAGTAGCAAGTAGCTGGGACTACAGGCACGTGCCACCAAGCCCAGCTAGTGCATTTTTTATTAGAGAAGGAAATTGTTGATTTTAGAAATAAATTTATGGCATGGACTAATTCTTCAAAGTGAAATTATAAAAGTATGCTATGGAATTTTTAGTATCAGGGAAAGAAGGGTTAAAATGGATCATATGCGATGGCAGAAATTTTGTTAACCCTCTTCCCAGGCGCCCCTCCATTTCCTGCTTTGTGTTCTTATAAAGAAAACTATTTCAAGGCTATGGAAGCTAGTTTTTGATGTCAAAGTGACACTTCCCTTGTTTCTTTTGATTGAGAGAAGGCCTGGGACTTTCATTAGTCCCTGATTAGGGTTTTCAAGGAGTCTAGCTATTGATTTCACAAAATTCCTTTCCTGTGGTTTTTCTGGAAATGTATACAATAGCTGCTAACACATCCTCCTCCAGGGCCACACTTTGTTTTCCAGAAGGAAGGCAGACACTCAGCTAGCATCCTGACCTTTAGAATTCCTAGATGATGTAAGAGAGAATTGTCTGTTATTTGAAGAATTTTTTCCTCCTACAACATAGCTGATATTAAGAACTGAAATTTTCAAGTAATTATAGAATGTTTGGATAAGTAATTATCAAAAATATTCAACTCTTCATTATTCTTGTTGACGTGGGAACAATGGGCTTGACACCTGGCACAAGGTTACCACTTAAAAACTACTAAATATAACAATAATTAGATTTCCTAGTTAGTTAGGTACGTTAGTCCTTGTGTGTATGTTAAGGATTTATAAAATTTATGAACTCTTTAGGGTTAAAATGATAATAATTGGCCATATGTGAAAGAGAAGCTATACAATCAACTTTTCTGAATGTTTTGCCTCCTATAAACTGTTTAAGACAAAATTCACAGTCTAATGTGAAAATCAGTTTTTCACATTTCTAATTTCACATTTCACATTTGAATCCCTTCCTAGAAATTCTTTTGCCTCAGTTTCTTATGTTAAAGAAGAATTGTAATACCACAGTCACCTATATGGAAAAGATAATGTGAAATAAGAGTTTGCAATTCAAATACTAATTAATTCTCCAATCCTTTCCAAAATAAAATAAAACAAAGCAAAATCATGATAGAATTAAGAAATGAAACATATTAGGTTTTGGTTAAAGTAGAGATAACAACAGATTAGAGAACAGAGACCAAAATATAAGTTTCAGTTCTGATAGTTCTGTTTGCTTCAATTGAAATGTGAATAAGAATATTTGCCATAATATCTTGTCACATTATGATGTAAAAGCATCCAATACACGCTAAAAGCTCCAAGGCTCGTAGCTATGATTGCCATGGCTGTTCTCTTTATCTATTCAGCTCTCCCCATCCTTCAAGACACAGATAAAATCACTTTTCATGAGAACCCCTGGTTCCATTCAAACCCAAATGGCTCATCTTCTTGTGAACTCAGCTCCTGGAGCACATGAAATCATCAGACATTGCTTGCTAACTCCCTTATACCATCATTTACCTAATGATTATATGGTGCTGTTTGACTTTTCCTGTATTCATTGTCTCTCAAACTGGATTGCATGCTCCTTAAAGTTACCAATAATTTCTTCTTCCTTGGGTATTTTATAGCATGAAATGTCTTTTATGTAATTAATGCACTTTTAACGTTTTTTGATTGTTATATGACTGACAGGCTTCAAAAAGTTTTTAAGAGTGCATAAGTTACTGCCATGGGATTACATAAGAAACCAGAGAAGAAAATACTTAATTGTAAAATTAATTTGCATCTTTTGGAAGAGAAAGAAATCATTGTAGTTTGGAATTTGAAAGCATTAGTTTAAAGTTTTATGTTATAGGTGAGAAAACTGGAGCCTAGGAGAGTTTTGTGTATCAACCAGAATTGATATATAAAAAATTACTAATTTTCATACTAGATGTCACCAGCTATAATTTCATGATTTTATGCAATCATTTAAAACAAATTTCAAATAAGCATAAGTGGTCTAAATGTGTACATGATAATAGATAAATATGAGTTCTATATGTCACTTGAGGTTCCTTATGTTTTTATCCTTTGTTGTCATAAACTCCAGCCATTGAGATAATTTGTTAATTATAAACAATTTTCTTTCATAAAGAGGAAAATCAGGTCTGAATCAATGTTCTACTTCTGAAAAGGGTTTATATATTTTGTTTCTCAAGATTTTCTGAAAGGATAATGCACACATAACTTAAAATTTGGTATTTCGTGTGTGTCACTTTGAACCAGAAGGGAAAATAGTCCTAGGAAATATAATCCTGGTGGCTTATAGGAAAAAAAACACATGCAAAGAAAATCATTGTTCCTAGGAATAAGAAATCTTTCCCTACGTCTATCTACCATATAACAGAGCATCAGATTCATTACAAAGGTAGACCTGAAATCCTAGCAAACTCCTTCTGTACTACAGTGCTCAATCTAGATACTTAAGTTATTCAAAACACAGAAGCAATTATATACTGAGGCCTAATAGGAGAGCAACCTCTCTTACATTTTTATGCTATAGGTATTAATGTGGACTTTTTTAAAACTATGTCAAAAAATTGTATCACACATTCAAAAATTAAGAAAAAATATTTTGTTATTGTTTCTGTATTTTTTTTTTTTAGACTCAAAGCAAAGCCAAAGTCAGTAAGTCTAATTTTAAAATGTCACTTTTCAATATAATATCCATTTTTTGGTGCAGAAATTATTTCACTGGGTAACATAGCTCAGGCTTAAAATTTAGCCTGCAGTGTTTCTTTCATAAAAGTAATAACAGCAGATGTAAATAGATGGGAGGTTTTTATTTTTCACAGTGCTATGCAATCACAGGAACAATCATCACCAAAGCTCCACACTGCTTAAGTGAGAGTGGAAGGACAGTATAGAAAAAGCAAAAATAAACACGTAATAATGGAAGGACAAAAGAGTAGTCAACTTCTAGAGTAAAACAGACTCTGACTCGGGCTCCTTAACTGCCATACAATAATACAAACATTAGAACAGACTTAAACATCTCTCAAGCCCCTTGTTTATGTATGAGAACACTTCAATTCAGAAACAGTTTCAGGGTGATACAGAGCTTGGAAGGATCACCTGAGCCTGTGACCACAGATGGTGCCAAACATTTCGAATCTGCGTTGAGTGTTCTTTCTGTGAGATTGCAAGCATGTCCAGACCACTTATTCATTTAACAAACAGATACTGGATATGTACTATGCACTCTCTATTGTCTCAGGCCCAGCATTGCCTACAGGGAGAGAGGCTGGAAACAAAGATGTACATTGGGCGCTAGGAAGGCTTGCATGGGGTTTGTCTCCAGGTGAGCCTTGAAACATAGGCTTGCATATTATGCAGAAAGGTTGGCAGCCAGAACAAGATCCCTGAGATAAACCAACTGATTTCATTTTCAAATTCTCACATGAACTCACCGAGAGAATGAGAGAAACTACTGCAGTAACAGGAAGGATGCTGGATAGAGATGTTAGAATAATGGATTCAAGCCCCAGTTTACCATTTATTGCCCATTTTTTCCACCCTGAGAGGGTCGTGGAATGCAACTTCACCTCTCTAGACATCATCTTCTCAACTGATAATGTAACAATAAAAGCTTCTATATACAGCTTATACAGTTGTTGTCAGAATTAAATGAGAAAATCAATGTAAAAGCACTTTATATAGTTTTAAACACACTACAAAGAGCAAAGCCTTATTCTTCAAGAACAAAAAAATGGACTTTATTACAGGAATATGACTTAATCAATTACTGTGCACATGTCTTAGAGTTGCTTTTTTATGAAGATTAATATTTAAAATAATTTATATTAGTTTAATAAACTGAGAATTTATCAGCTTTGTTTGTCTAATGTATGCCTTACTGGTGGTTATAAGAAAAATGAAAAATAATACAAGATGGCATAGAGAAATTGTAAGTGTTATTCCCATTTAAAACATTCAAAGTTACACACAATTTGAAAATAATAGAAATTCTATTTTTTGTTCTACTATTTTAAAATTAAGAAGTGAATTTAGAATAGGAAAAATAAAACATGGCCAATTTCTAAAAGAACCAATTAAAAAAGCATTTGGTATATGATGCTCAATGATTAATTCTATATAAAGTATGTAAATGATATAATTATAATGTGTTCTATAAAAGACAATTTCCTGTGTTTCCCATCAGATCATCACCATTAGCCTTAGAGACATGACAGGAATTACAGGATCATTTAAAAGAGATAAATATATTCATGTGAAGCAGGGCTTGTACAAAGGAAAACACATCAGGTTGAAAATGCCCTTTTTCTGATGATTTCCGTGATGAAGGTACAAAATGCTTTTGACTACAGCAAAAGGAGCTTAGCTGAAATGTGAAATGCTTGACTGTTTCATTCGGAATACACATTTTTATTTTGCAGCCACAGCAAGAGAGATGAAATTCTGCCTGGTGAGTGTTAAGAGGGAAAGATAAGCCCTTATATCAAGAGTTTCTGCTAACCTTGCTGCATTTGGTATCAGAAAGAAAGTGGAGATTTGCAGCTCACTGAATTCTGAAGCCAAGAAAATGAGTTGGAAGAAAAAAAATTTAAAGGAAAACTACCCACATTCTGTTTTAGCAATCTTGTCTGCTTCCAGGGCACTAAATAGCTATAATAGGATTAACCTGAAGACAGTTATAACAAATAGTGTTATTAAGTTATTGGGTTCCTGCTATATCTTATATACACAGACACATTTTTCTTGTGGTTTTATTGAGGATTGGAATTTCAATCTGGCGAAGGTCTCCTAAATGTAATAACGATAGAGTTAAAGGAAATTTTTCTTATCCAACCCTTTTCTTTCCCCCATGTAACTGCATTTGAATGAAGTTATTTCTATTTGTTTGGTATAAGGGTATTTTACCCCTATCAACTATATTGCTGTTATGTTAGTGCTTTAGTTTCTTTCATACTTTTTTTGTGATGTTATTTTTCTTAAAATATTTGGTGATTTGTGGTTTTCTGGCCATCTTTACACTAGAAGATTCCTGGTTCTGATCTTTGATGGATGCCAGTTCAGAGGGTTATTTGAAGGGAAAGGGAGAGCAGACCACTGATTGTGCTGACCTTGTCTTCTGGGTATGTGGGGAGCCCATACTTTTCAGGTGTCACCAGCTATAAGGTATCACCAGGGGAGATCTAGAAATTACTTCACTGCTAGTAGATTGTCAGGCTATATATTTGCTGTTTTAATAATCAATCTCCAGGTTCAATGACATCAAACAACAAGTATTTGTCACAGTCACTCTGGTACCCAGTCTGACATGGGTCCCATCAGGTTGTCAGTCTGACATTTCAACATGAGGCTTCATGTTTCACCATGAAGGGTAAAGAGTACATTTCCTAAATGTTTCAATTCTGGAGTGATACGTGTTATTTCCTTACATATTCCATTTCCTAAACACACATTATTATGTTGAGAGGGAAAAAGTGGTAGTAGTCTCAACTGTGATGTTCATGAATAAAAAAGAGAAGATGAAGCCTATATCTACTAAAGCCCAATGTTTCCACTTATTTCTGCTCATTTCACAATCCAGATGAAATTAAAACAACAGGATCATTAGGGTTCCCAAAGGAAGAGAATTCTATGTTTGTTTCTGATTTATTGATTTCTTCCATTATTCCAGCTTCTGGGTTTAAAATGTTAGTGAGTGAAATGGTTTTGTTGATGTTTCCAATAGAGGTCCCTTGATCTCAAAGATGTACACTATTTAAACAGGAAATATGCCCTTTTAGCACTGAAGTAAATATAACTGGTGATGAACCACCCGCAGGCAGCTGTCTAATGAAGCCCCTCAAACCATGACTTTCTGGCCACATGGGCCAAGGAAGGCAAACATAGCCGTGAGAAGAAAAAGCTGACTCTCATTTCTATTTGAACTGATCATATTTTCAATTCACAGAATTTTGATAAATGTCATTGCTCCAAGGTCACCTCTAGGGTATTACGAGACTTTTCTTTTGCCAGTCATCCTAGTTATTTTCCTTTCTCTTCCTTTTAAGAAATTTTCATCCCTAATTTTCACATGTTGTTTATTTACAAAACATGTGCAAGGAATGCAGACTCTTTCTATATTTCAAACATTTCTAGCCTTCAAGGATGGGGGAAGAATTAAACAAGGGAGGAGGCTGGCTTCCAGCAATAACACAGCTTTAACAAATACATGAAATATTTATAGAACACATAAAGAACAAAGGAAATAGAGCACTTCCTCTGTGTATGATTTCTCTTAGTGTTTCTGTCGACCTGGTCTTTTGCCACTACTTTTTTTTTCCCCTTGAGATGTCTGCTGAGCAACAATGAGTGATATGTACCTGGTTAATGTACTTTAAACATACTGTCTCTCCTAATTTTCAAAGAAGAATCTCAGATGTTAATGATGATTGCATTAACATTTTTATTCTAAGAGCACTGTTTTTTTTGGAGAAAATACATTGAAAAACCAAGGCCTTTAATAAATTGTAACTATTTGGAGAAACCATTTAATTTTGACCCATATTTTCAAGAACAACAAACATTCTTGAAATGTTACAATTACTTTAGGAGAATCCATATAAATTGAGAAATTGAGAATTATTTTCTCAAAATCAAAAACAAAGTGTCTTCATTTGTACAGTTCACTCCCAAGAATGTGCTTATTTCCCTAGAACTTAGTTTAGAAGTCTTTGCAAATAGAATTATTTATTTAACTGAAATTGAAAAAAATTATAGTATTTTTATGATGAGAAAGAGAAAATTAGAGCATGTCTTTCCCATATATAATTCCCCATATAACTTGCCCAAAGTTATATTGCTTGTTCTATCTTTCTAACACTTGGGTCCTGCATTTATGCACTGTCATTAAAGTGATAGTTATATTTAATAACTAATTTTTATAATGCCAGCTGACATTTATTGTACCAGGACCTGTGCTAAGTGTAATATCTACATGTGGTACATGTAATATCTCATTTCATATTCACAATAGCCCTATGATATTGGTAAAAATATCATTCCCATTATAATATAAGGACATTGGGACTTGAAAAGTTTAAGTAATTTGACCAAGGTCATGAAGCTGGAAGAAGAGGGTCTTGGACCCACCTAAACGTTTATATGTACTTCCATCCCAGCTGGGATAATGGCGTCACTTTAGATTACAGCATTTCCTATTTCCTCTCTTCTCAAAGTAAAAAGTGATCATGGATTCAGGATAGTCTTTTTTGGCATCAAATTTCACCTATTGATTTCCTGCATATTGGGGGGGGATATACTGGCCTAAGACCAAAGTGAGTATCAACATATATGCATACATTCTGGAATCTGTAGGCAGCTACCAATGGGAAATAGTACCCTAGATCCCTGCTACTATTTTATGGGCCTAGCCCTCCATTCTTCCTCTGAAGACTTTGCCTATGCTGCTCAGTTTGTTTAGAGGCAGATCATTTTTTACTTGTAAGCGTTTTCTCCACATGTGGTATTCGAATCATCCAAACTCAAGGACTGTTAGAAGAGATGTATGTAAGCCAGGGCAGAAGTTTCAAAGAATCAAAAATAAGCTTTCAACATAGCAAACAGCTTAGAGAAAAGTTCAGCATGGAAGAAAAGGAATTAACTATACAAATGCCACAGTTGGAAAATTAGTTCAAATAATGAAAGCAATTTTAAACAAATGAACTCTGTTGGCTATAAGGACATAATAGCCCAAGTTATCTCTCTGGACACAAAAAGTTGATTATAAACACATGTATACAAAAAATAAATATACACCATATTCATCTATGTTTTAATTAATTATTCTATTATATGACCTAATGAAATTATATTTTTACTATGGCAAGTAACTTTTACAAGAATATTGTTTTAAATTTGGTAACCTAATTTCTTCTGTCTCAGTTAAAACTGGTTGATTCCTTTAAAAATACAATGTGTATTTGTAATATGAGGGATCACTTCTTCATTCAGTTCAGTCTTTTTCCCTTATGCTTAGTTTCAGCTTTGTCCTGAAAATAATAAAGAGCACATGTTGGCCGCCTGGAGCCAGTGGACTAGCTGACTCCTATCATTTTGCTACTATTGGCTTGCTGTTGTAGTTGGCATTATGTAAATAAACTTCCACATCATACCTCCTTCCCCTTTAAGGCTCAGATTAAAAAAAATTAGATCCTTCATGGACCTTCCTAGAATCCCAAGAAATATTACTCTCTCTAAGCCTCAGTTTCCATGGCAGCTTGTGATATCTCTTTAAGAGCTCCTCACACCATTTGTCTTATATTATATTATATTTGAGAAAATTTATACAGTCTGTCTCTTCCACTTGCGTGAATGCAACATGTGAATAGAAGAGGAGTCTGACTTATTTCTATGATTTTGTGTGTTAGCAAGGCCAGCACTGTACTCTGTGTGTTCTAGTCATTTAAACTTATTGGCTAAATAGCAATAGCAAATATTTATGTGTGCTGACTAGGGGGCCTTGATATAAATTACTTCTTTTAATCTTCAGAACTATCATCTTCCTTTCACAGTTAAGTAAACTGAGGCTCTGAGAAGTTAAGCACCTTAGTTTTGAAAGCTGGTAAGCGTCTACTGCTACGTCATTCATTATAGATATGTTCCATTGCCATCTTGCAGGTAAGTATTTTTATTCATACTTCTCATATTATTCTCTTAACCTTTCAGAAAGCTTTAAAATAATAATTAATATACCTAGTACTTTTATGCCTACATTAGCAATTTATACCTATTAGTCATAGTATTCTACCTATATGATGTAAATTCAAGTTAAAGACATACAGATGAACTTTTCTGACCCTAAAATTATCTTCCTTAGTATTCAGTTTAAAGTAAAAACAAGACAAAACGAAACAAAAAAAAAAAACTATTAACCTCTTTTTTTTGGCTTGAAAAATCAAAACTAGGATTTCTATCTCCACAAGGCAACAGTTAAAATACATAACTATGACTTCAGGGAAACGTTCTAGTAATTTCCCTAAACTTGCCAGAGCAATGAGCAGTACCGTGGCTGATGCTGCGGAAGCTGACAGAAGGCGGTACAGACAACGCGGACGGGCGTGTGTGGAAGGCGGGGGCTGAGCGGACGCTATTTGAAGGACCCATGGGAGACGGGGCAAGATGGCTGACTGGAGACGTCGCTGGCCGGACGTCCGGAGGGAAGGTAGGGTTTTGGATAGAAGAGGGGAAGCTCAGGTGTATATCGTAGAGATAAGTGCCGGAGCCTGCCAGGACCTCACAGAGGAAAATTGTGAAGCAGACAAGGAAGAGGATAATGGAAAAAGGTATCGGCAAGGATCAAACCCAGAGAGGCTCAGAGCACACAGTAAAGGGGTAAGGCGAGGCGGGGGTGGGGCGGCTTTCTCCCTCCCACACTCCTTCGGTGACCAGCAGGCTACCAAGTTTCTTGAAAGCCTTTCCACTCTCATGAGCCCAAACACTGTGGCAAACATGGAATAGTGGGGAGAATTTGTGTGATTCTAGAGCTTAGACATTCCGGTGGGGTTCCCCTCCAAGGAGAGGGGAAAGCTGCCCTGTTGGGGTAGGGCGGGTTCTCTGGGGGTCTGCCTGAGGGGCCATAGCAACAAGTATGACACATTGAGGTTGTCGGGCTGTCAGGGAACTGCGTCCCCCCCACCCCCACTTTAAGTAGGAGAGTAGTTTGACCCGAAAATTTGGCGAGCAGCTGCCTCCCCCTACCTGGCACATCCTGAAGTCTCCGGTTTCCACAGAGAGCGGGGGCCATGTCTTTCCCTGTGAGGACCTGCAGTGGACCCGGGTTGCCTGTTCCGGGAGCTCCTTGCCCGCTGGCATTTTGCAGAGATGCAGGCCAGTGGGTCAGACGTGCGGGCTGGATCCCATCATCCCAGAATTCGAGCTGGTTGCTGGGGGACGTGGGGGAGGTTTGCGAGCTGGACTCCGGGCTGAGGGAGGCCATGTGGATGGAATTGGTGGGAGAATACTGTGACGGTCCAAGACGCGGTGATCTGGGAGAGCACCCATCCCCTCACAGGAAAGCCCTGCTGTTGGATTAGGGTGAGTCCTCCGGCGGGGAAGATTGTAACCTGGAACAGCGTAACTTAGCATTCAGGTCCCTCTCCAGGAGCAGCCCTCCCAGTCTGGAGAGCCGTGACTTTCCTCCTAGCGGCTCCCCGTAGCGGCCCGGAAAACAACCGCTGAGCCCTGCTGAGGCTTTGCAAAGCCTTTCTGGCTCACACCACCTAACCAGGCTCTGCCTCTGCTCCTCTACCCACCTCTGCTGTGGTGGAGATGAAGCAACACCCTAGGAGCTACAAGGCCCCTCCCAAATCCTGGAGCATTCAGGTATTCCACCTGCGGCACTGGAGTTTACCACAGGTGGAAAAGAACATCTTGGCAGTTAGCTCTTTCCTGCAAGCATCAGCCACTGAAAGGGAGAACAACTCTATAGCTCATCACACCATCTACCAACTCAATCAGACAGGGTGTGGCTGATTCTTACTCACAAGTACCACCTACCGCCTCAGAGACTAAGCTGGAGGACCCAATACAATTCACACTGCTGGGAAGAGGTGAAGACAGCAAGGTAGAGGCAACCCAAGGGGACACTGCCTATTAGGAGAGAAACAAAGTTACAGGCAGCTCGAGCTGTGAGGGGTCTCGCTCTTACACTGCAGACCCCTGGGCTGATCAGGGAGCTGCTCAGAGTCTGTGCAGAGACATTGCACTGGAGAGCATGTGCAGCAGAGATCTGGTGCCTGTTAATCCCAGGCTTCTGCAACTGACAACATCCTTATCACTCTGGTGCATGGAGTCAGGTCTATTCAGGACACAGCCATCCAGCAGTAACTTTAGCATCACAGCTGCCAAGCCAGGAAGGGAACAAATGCTCCCCCATGTCAAGCCCTGTGACTGGGGTGCTGAGCATGCCTCCTCCCCAACATGGAGGCTGAACAGAGAGGGAGCCTCAGATGCCACAGGCACCACTTGGGAAGCCTCAGGCAACTGCCTCAGTGGGTCCTACGTATGGGGAGAGAACCTTGGCTGACCAGCAGCTCAAGCTTGTGGATGCAGAACCTGGGCCACTGAAAGAAACTACTGCCTGTGTGTATCAGCAGTCCCCACACTGGTGGAACAGCATCCCATGTGGGCGGCTCTGCTCCTGTAATCCCCAGAGCCAGCTCTGAATCTCTTGGTGTGCTCGAGGCTCTGCCCCTATAGCTCCAGGGCCCCCTCCAGGCTGTGACTCCACCTTTGAGAGTCCAAAGTTGTGCCTGGACCCCAAGACCCCACCCACTACCACTGGGCTGGCAGAACCTTCCTGAGGTCCAACACTTCGCTCAGGACCACTCCATGCCTAAGCAGCAGTCACTCCTGGGCTTGGTTCAAAAGAGTCCCCAGCAAAGGAGAACAGGTGCCCTGCATTCGTATTAATCCAGAACTGAGAGAAGAGGAGCCAGATGAGAAGAAACTAGCAAAAGAACCCTGGGAAACATGAAAAAACTAAATAGTTTGACACTCCCAAGGGAACACAATGGGGCTACAGTAGTGGGCTCCACCCACAAGGAAATTGCCAATTTCAGAAATGGAATTCAGAATATGGATGGCAAATAAGATGATTGGAATTGAAGAGAAAGTTGAAAACCAACAAAAGGAAGCTCAAAAAATATTTCAGGAAATCAATGAAAATAAAAAGAAAAACTCACTAGAAAGCTAAACAACACAAGAAAGGATATACTAATAATAGAACTTAAAGAAATGAAAGATTCATTCGGGGGATTTCAAATTGCAGTTGAAAGCTTAAACAATAGGCTAAACCAAGGAGAAGAAAGAATCTCCAGCTTGAAGTCAAGGCTCTCAAGATAACTCAGTCATTCAAAGAGGCAGAGAAAAGTATAAAAAACTTCAAACAATCACTGAGAGAGAAGCGAATTAACATCTGAATTATAGGTATCCCTGAGGGTGAAGAAGAAAGGGCAAAAATCATGGAAAATCTATTTGAAGAAATTATTGAGGAAAACTTCCCAGGCATCGTGAGAAATTCAGACATACAGTATAAGATGGACATTGAACACTGGGAAGATTCATAGCAAATAGGTCATTTCCAAGACACAGAGTAATCAACCTGGCCAAAGTCAAAATGAAGTAGAAAATTCTGCAAGTGGCAACATGAAAGTATCATCAAATAATCTAAAAAGGAAAACCCATCAGGCTAAATGCAGACTTGTCAGTGGAAACCTTACAAGCCGGAAGGGATTGGGACTGCATCTTCAATTGACTTAAACTGAGCAACTGCCAGCCTAGAATTTTGTATCCTGCAAAGCTAAGTTTCACAATAGATGGAGAAATTATGTCCTTCCTGAACAGGCAAACACTGAGGAAATTTGCCATGACCAGACCTGCTATGCATGAAATACTCAAAACAGCACTATACACAAATCAGTACAACAGATATCCACCAGTGTAAAATCACCTACAAAACCCCCAAACTCACAACTCTTATAAAAAAAATAGAACAAGAGGCAAAATTAGGCAATAAGGGGCTACAGAACAAGATGAACAGACCAACATTCCACATATCAATGCTATCAATCAATATGAATGGACTGAATTCTCCTCTCAAAAAACATAGGGTGGCTGAATGGATGAAAAAACACAACCCAAGTATCTGCTGTCTCCAGGTAGCACATCTAAACCACAAGGACACACACAGACTCAACATGAAAGGATGGAAAAAATATTCTACACAAATGGAAATCAAAAGACAGTAGATGTAGCCATTCTCGTATCAGATAAAGTTGACTTTAAGCCAACAAAGGAAAAGAAAGACAAAGAGGGTCGTTATATAATGGTAAAGGAAGCTATCCAACAAGAAGACATAATAGTCCTAAACATATATATGCCCAATACCTGAGCTCCCAAATACGTAAAGCAAATCTTACTAGAGCTAAGTAAAGAAATAAATACTACCATCCTAATTGCTGGGGACATCAGCACCCCACTGCCAGAGCTCGATAAATCATTAAAGCAAAAAATAAAGAAAGAAATAATGGACTTAAGCAAAACTCTCAAATGGACCTAACAGACATTTACAGAACATTCTATCCAAAAATTACAGAATACACATTCTTCTCACTAGCACATGGGGCATTCTCTAAGACTAATCATATCTTAGGCTACAAAACAGGTCTTAATAAATTCAAAAAAATTAGAATCATACCATGTACCTTCTCAGACAATAACAGAATAAAACTAGAAACCAATCACAAGGGAAGCACTCAAACCAATACAAAGTAATGGAAATTAGACAACCTACTGCTGAAAAATTGGGACAAGAATGAAATTATGATAGAAATAAAAAATTCTCTGAGCTGTAACAACATAGGGGACACAAGCTATCAAAATCTTTGGAACACAGAAAAAGCATTCCTCAAGGAAAAATTTATAGACTTAAATGGCTATATTAAAAAGACAGAAAGATTGCGAATTAAAAACCTAATGTCACACCTGAAGGAACTAGAAAAGAAAGAACAAATCAAACCCAAAGCCGGCATAAGAAAAGAAATAATAAAGGTCAGAGCAGAACTAAATGAATTGTAAAATAAAAAAGCAATACAAAGGATTAACAAAACAAAAAGTTGCTTCTTTGAAAAGATAAACAAAATTGACAGACCTCTTGCTAGGTTAACCAAGAACAGAAGAGAAAGGACCTAAATAAGCTCAATCAGAAATGAAAAAGGTGACATTACAGCTGATACCACAGAAATACAAAACATCATCCATGAATACTGTGCAAATCTCTACACACATAAACTAGAGAATGTAGAGGAAATGGACAAGTTTCTGGAAACACACAATCTCCCAAGACTCAACCAGGAAGTAAAAGAACTCCTAAACAGACCAATAACAAACAGTGAGATAAAATCAGTAATAAAAAATCTCCCCCGCACCCCCGAGAATAAAAGCTCTGGACCAGATGGATTCACAGCCAAATTGTATCAGACACAGAAAGAAGACCTGTACCTATAATACAGAAATTATTCCATGATATTGAGAAGGAGGGAAACCTCCCCAACGCATTGTACAAAGCCAGTCTCACCTTAATACCAAAGCCAGAAAGGAAACAACAAAAAAGGAAAACTACAGAACAATATCCCTTATGAATGTAGAAACAAAAATCCTCAATGAAATACTAGCAAACTGAATTCAACAGCACAATAGAAAAATAATACACCAGGACCAGGTGGGCTTAACCTCAGGAATGCAAAGATGGTTCAACATACATAAATCAATAAATGTGATTCACCACAAAAACAAAAGCAAAAACAAAGACCATATGATCATCTCAATAGATGCAGAAAAAGCATTTGACAATATCCAGCACCCTTTCATAATAAAAACCAAATAATAATAAAAATTATCATAATAATAGTCAAGCCAAGAGTCAAGTCAAAGACTCAATACCATTTACAATAGCTACAAAGAAAATAAAATACCTAGAAATATACTTAACCAAGGAGGTAAAAGATCTCTACAAAGAGAACTACGAAACTCTGAGGAAAGAAATCACAGAGGATACAAACAGATGGGAAAACATATGCTCACGGATAGGTAGAATCAAAATTGTTAAAATGTCGATACTACCCGAGGGATTTACAAATTCAATGCAATCCCCAATGTAGCACAATTTACAATTGCAGAAATGTGGAATCAACCCAAGTGCCCATCAGTTCATGAGTGGATTAACCAAATGTGATATGTGTGTACCATGAAGTACTACTCAGCCATACAAAAGGATGAATTAATGCCTTTTGCAGCAATGTGGAAGGAATTTGAGACCATTATCCTTAATGAAGTATCTAAAGAATGTAATAACAAACACCACATGTACTCCCTATTAAATTGGAACTAATTGATAAACTCACATGTGCACAGAGGGAAGTAAAACTCAGTGGAAAGCACCCAGGAAGGAGTGGAAGAGGGGAGGGGAATAAACCAACCTAATGGGTACTATCAACACTATTTGGGTGACAGGTACCCCATAGCCAGGACTCAAACATTATAAAAATGATCCATGTAACCTAAAACATTTGTATCACCTTAATATTTTTAAATAATAATAATAAAGAACTGTGGGAGAATACAGAGAATCCCTCTTCCTCGAAAGGGAATGTCCAGCCACGTTGACATTGCAAAAAACCACAGACCGTTGCTTAGGATAGCAAGAAACTTTAGTTACTATTGATTGTAGCTCCAGGTGCCTCAAAATAGAAAATGTTAAGAGGGGTGTGTGTGTGTGTGTGCGCGCGTGCGTGTATTTATACACACACACATATATATATAGTTTTTCTTTCTGGGAATCAGAGAGGTGAGCACATTATAAAACAAATAAGAGAGAAAGTTGTTTCCTAATAAGAGCCTTTGGCTTCAGACAAAGTGAGACCTGATTTGACAAAAATTAAGACATGTAGTTAAAGTATTTAGTACCCATTTTAGGATGGGGCTAGAGGAAACTTGAGCCCAGCTCTGCACAAAAGTTATGGATGCTTATGTGCAGTATGAAGAGGAAATGTAAACAAAAAGGAGAGTAGTGTCATCAGCTTATTTTCTGTAATTTTCTCCTAGCTAGCTTGGCCTCTGCTTTGCTTATGTCAGTCAGCTCTGATGAACTCTATTCTGAAATGTAGTTCACGTGCCCTGTTAAAGGTAATTAGTTCAGGGAGATGAACAGGAATAACTAACAAAAGACAAAAAACATGAGGATGATGTGCCACCCCCTACCCCCCCAGGACGGAATAGCTTGTGCAAACATGGAATGAACAAAAGCATGCCAGACATAGACCTTGGCTGTTGAGTGACTTCATGACTCTGGTCTTAGACAGTACTTCACAGGAGGCATTAAATTATATTAATTCAAGGTTCCCTGGAAGTCACAACATATAGAGGAGATAAAAAAAGTAAAGAAAAAAACAAACAAAAGTCCCTGGGAAACTAGGAGAAGAAAGGGAAAAGGAGAGGGACATAGAACACAAAAGGGAAAGGGTAAAGTAATTTGCATGTTAGGCAGAGATTGGATGGTACTAATTATTGCCTCAGAGGCTGCTAGTAAATCTTTAAATGAGATTTCTTTCTGGCTTGAAGAAGTTTCAGATTACAATCTTTGTTTAATGAATTAAATTAATTTTGTGACTTCTAACTCAAAACCTGGGTTTTCTAGGATCTCATTTTGGAAAATTCACCTTTCCTTTTTCTGCGTATCATATTTTTGCTGGGGAACCTAAACACATTTAAACAAAGTTTCATTGCATAAACAAAACTGAGGTTAGAATAAGTTTTTAGCATTATTTCTGCAAGTATAAATGGGTGTATAAGTGACACACTTCTATAAGGTTTCAGTAGCAACTAATTTTTAGGGGATATAAGATTTGATTTTGAGTAAATTATATTTGAAACCTCAAAACTGAAATAAGTTTGGCATTTTCTCATTGCTGGCAACCACCCATGTTATTAAATAAGAAACCTGAGAACTATTTTTTCCATGAAATTTTTGAAATTCCCACAAGTGGCATTAAATGCTATTTGGCTATGTAAACGTAGTCTTGAGTCTCTTTTGGCTGAAATGCTATCCAAGGACAAATGATGCCAATTTGCCTATATGCAGGTTCATCCCCCCACTCCCACTTTTTTCCCTTCAGGAACGTGTACTTGAGATCAGTCCAAAGGAGGCTTCTTTAAAGCAGTGCCAAACGGTCGTGTTTCAGGAAAACGTGTTGCATATTGCATGTGTGTGTGTGTGTGTGTGTTTAAATATAGTCCAAATTCTTCTTTCCATGGGATAGTACTCATAAATCATATTACTCTAGTTCACCGAAGACTTCCCGTAAGTGATAAGGCTTTGCTGTTCCAATGTGCTACTATGAAAAAAAGAAATATATTTAAATCATGATTTATTTTAAAGTATTTGTTAAGTGTCTACTATGTACCTAAGATATAAGACACAGTCCCTACTCTCAAGAAGTTTATGATCTTGTTGGAGAAACAGCAAGTAAACAGATCGCTAAAATGTAGTAAAAGAATATGGTGACAGAAGCAAGAGTAAGGTATTATAAGACCCAGAAGAGAAGCAGCATTAGAGGATAAGGGATGTTCAACGTTCACTGGAAATATTTGAAACTGCAGGAAGAACAAAAACTTTTAAATTATAATTTGTCAATATATGTGCAGATCAAAGTTAAATCCACCAATTAGCTACATAACCTGAGCAATTTCCTTATTTCCTACATTTTTGTTTTTAAAATAGTAATAATAGTACTGATTACAAAAGATTGGGGTACATTGCACTTAGAAAAAAATCAATAATTTTTGTTTCCAAATTTGTATATAAAGGTAGTAAAAATCGACTGTATGTATGCATAGATATCAGGGAAACAACCTGAACATTATGAGAACCCATGAATAATAGACTGTTTTATCCATCTTCTTAGTAATTTTGTATCATATTTACCTATAAAAATTTTGTCAATCACAGAAAAACACCAGGGATAACGATGAAAGTCAAGTCAATTTTTACATGAATGCTATTGTTTAACAAACCATGATGATATTCTCATAAATATAGTCTGGGTTCTGTAAATCTCAAAAATTATAGAATTAATAGTTTAATATCCAAAATGCCTGCTTGATAAAATGGAGTCACTTTGTTAATTAATAACATATTTGATAAGAGAAAAAAAAACCTTAAAATGTATGTAGTTTTAATGAAACATATAGAAAGTTTCCAGTCTTGGCAATCTTGAACTTTGTCTTGAAACACACACACAAAGATTACACAAACGTGCCTTGTCTAGGATATATTAGGTAGAGGAAGAGATGCAAAGTATATAGACATGCCTCCTGTCCTCAAGGAAACTGATGTTTAGGTGGTGGAGTGCTAAATGGCAGAACATAGATAAAAAGATGGTGGCAAGATAATTGGATGTGGATTAAATATAGACCTAAACAGAAATAAGGGTGCTGGTTTTCCCAGGGAAATATTGTTAATTCCTGTTTCCATACTTGCCACCCTCTAATCCATTATCTACACACTTGTCACATTGTTTAAAAATATTTATTATGTCATGCACACTTTCTGCTAGACACTCTATGATGTCTTTCACTGAACCTTGGGACAAAAACTAAAATAAGTGCTTTGGTCTAGGAAACACTTCGTGATCTGGCCTCTGTCTGTCTCTCCAGTCTTATTTATCGACATTTTCCCTCCTTCACTGTGCTTAAGCTCCAATAGCTCCTCATTCTTCACAGGTCAAAATCTATTCTGCCTCAGGCGCTCACACTTGTCTACTTCCCCAGATTTTGCTTAATGTAACATTTAGTCTTCAGTGTTTTCTTGTATAATAAAATAGTTTTTAACAATCTGACTTTTAATGGCTACATTGGAATTCATGACAAGTTTATCTCATTATAGAGGGGCAACTTTAGTTTCTGTGACTAGAAAACATTCTCTGTTTTTATGACAAATTTCCTTTTAATCACTTATTTTCCTTTACTCTCAATCTATGATTTGGGTGAGATTATTTCTGCTCTGTCAGAGATATTTCCTAGTTAGTTTAAACTAATCAAGGTATCTCTGCTCTCTGGCCACAGAATTGATCAGGACAGGAAATCTGAACAAATTTGAGTCAATGAGTGAGTGACAGATGCAGAAATGTTGTTCCAGGGATCACCATATAAAAATCAAGAAGAACATTATCTAGGAGCAAAGAGGGGTTGAATTATTGATGACAATAATAATTCTGAGTTCATCCATTTCTGAAACTAGATCTACTTTTTTAATTTAAATTTTCATAAAAATGCTGTAATTAATATCTCAGCAAATCTTTGTCCTCATGTCTGCTTATTTCTTTAAGAAAATTACTAGAAATTGTGTTAATGATTAAAAGACAAGATTATTTTTTAAGTCTTTTGATAAATGCCCCCAAGCTCTTTTCGAGATAGTTGGTAGTAATTTATATTACCACCATCAGTGGACGGGTGCAATTCCCAATTCGGAAAAAAAAAAAATTCTTGAAAAAGAAAAGAAAATCTTCATCTCAGACTTCTAAAGTAGTTACTTATAGGAAAATTTAAGTGGGAAACAATTTATATCCTAATAAATGTGAAAAACAAAAAAAAATGAACTGATCTGGGGACACATTAAATCTCAATGTTTTTGACATTAATAAAGTTTAGATGATTATGGATAGATGGAAATTACTTCTAAATATTGGAAAATACAGAAGAAATTAAGAATATGTAGCCTAGATATCTAATAGATGCAAGTAATTGGCTAACAGACAATTTCTCAAAAGCCAAACACTATTCTTGGAATGATCAATTTGTAGAATTTACTGATTTCTTATGAGCATTTAATTTTAATTGACTACTTTGCATTATAGTGACATAAAAATGCTATAAAGAATATTCTATTTGTATGGGCCTATAGGCCTGTTTTTAAAACCAAATGAGAACCAGCCAATTAAAACTAAATAGTCTAAGAAACAAGTAAACTTGGCAAATTGGGTTATTTGGATGATTGCCTGTTGTATTGGCTTTTGAAGAACTAGCTTTTGGCAAAATGACCTACACACAGATCTAATGGATCAGTTTTTATGAGGGACTCTCTAGGGAGTTATTTATGTGCATAAATAACTAGATCCATAAGCAAAAAAAATGAGCTCGAAGTAAAGAAGGACACATTTTAATTGGACATAAAGATAAAATGTGTTAATTTTCAGGATGATAAAACATTGAAATAGGTTGATTTTCCATATGCTTAGACATGCTGCAGTTATCTCTGAAGTTCCCTTCTAGGCCCATGAAAATAACGTCTCACTCAAACCAATTGAAAGAGAAGGAGAAAGTCAAGTCAAAGACAGAGTGGCAAATAAAAAATAAAGGATCCAGGCATTTTCCTGGGAGAAAGTGTTCAGAGGGATGAAACCAAGGGGAAGACAGAAGCTCAGAAAGTACTGTCTGGGTAAAATAAGGACACACTACAAACATGTTAAGCATTTCACAGATGAAAGAGGAGGTGTGGAGACAGACATAAATATGATGCCTGTGACTGGTTCTCCAGAAGCAGAGCTTGAATGAGTATTCTTGTGCAAGTCATTTATTGAGAGAACTCTCTCAGGAAAAAGGAGTGATGGAAGCCGGCTATGGGTTGGAGGAAGATGAGCATGGATTTGGTCTTAGTTGGAATCTAGCTTCAGCCTGTAGCTTTGGGTCTGACCCAAGGACAGTCCTGGAATGTAAAAGTCCTTCTTTATCAGTTAGCTGTTACCTGGAGGCTGCTATGACATTCCAGGTAAAATGGCGTTCATTGGCTGAAAGCGATTCTTAAGGATAGTGGGCAGCTGTGAGCTATTAGTAGCCAATACAGGAGCTGGGCAGCGTGTTCACTGTCCAAGTAAGGAGCATCTGGCCGGGGCACCAACAGCATCTAATAATGTACGTTTTAGTAAATGTAAATGTAGAATACTAAATGCATTCTTCTCTGGTCTCTCTAGCATCAGAAGTATTTGTTAAATACTCTTTTGTAATGACTTTTTAAATCTTGTATTAATGCTTCTCAAACATTTTCTTTGATATATTTCTAATGTCATAAGGGTGGGAGTGGATATAGTGAAATAGGCAAACTGCTCTCTGAACATCTGGCATTTTCTCAAAATTATCTATTTTAATCTCTAAAATTCAAATAAATTTCATCTTCTACTTCACATATATCTATGCTGATCTTGATGAGAAAATATTTATGTTATAGAAAAGTTAAAATACTTAACTTGTTACCAAATATTTGATTAAAATTGATGTTTTGGGAGAATACCTCAGATTTGTTGTGTGGCTTACTCTTGGCACCCTGAGGATATGTGTACCTATGTTTATGACACACAAAAGTAGGGTCATCAGCCATCCCTACCTCTTATCACATTGACTGCCATACTAGAAAAAAAAAAATTTTCCCTGGGGCCACGGTATTTTATTGTGAAAATAGAATAAAAACTTAGAAAATAAAATAATCCTTTCTAATTTAATGAAAAATTTATTTTTTATTGTGTTCTGTGTATGAATTATATGCAACTTAAAAAATAGTTCTCGTGGCTCAAGGTAAAAGATGTGTGAGTTACATGTACTTCACGAGGCCCCAAGGCTCAAAACTAGCATGAGTTAAATACAACTCACATGGCAGTTAATGTTTTAAACATTAGGTAGTTGACACTCTGGGGGAGCTAGCTTTTCTAGGAACATTTTCATGGTTACTAAGTTACAAGGGCATAATTGAGACAATATTGGCCTTATTTCTGTTGTTGTTCATCAAATCATGGTGATGTTAGGGCTATAAAATTGTTTTTCACCCGTAGATGCGTCTAGCATACTCGAGATTTAGATAAATACATTCTTTTCCTCTGTATGTCTTATACTTGTGTCATTTTCTCCATGGAAGTATATTTAGATTTATATAATTATTATCCTTAATATAGCCTGTGATTGTCCATTTGAACTTCCCTCTGACAAATGCAGTGAGGAACACAGAACGATTGTAACCAGTACTGTTTACTTTGTGGAATGGCACATGAGCTGAGTTATACCACAAAGTGCTGGCCTAGATTTGAAGACTGGCAAGAATGTTAATTCTGACTGGCATCTGTGGTGTTTCATTTTAGTTTACTACCAAAATAGCAAACAAGTAGTGCAAAGATCCCATGAAATAAGAACACAAATAATTGACTGAAAACAGCTCTGCAAAGACGCTCTATGTTTTTTAAGGGGACATTCCCACAATTTAGGAGTCAGGGCAGCCTGTAGGTATTGAGAATCCTTCCTAGTGATAGTAGCCAAGAAATAAGAGTGTTTCCTCCAGTAGCCTGGGTCATGGGCCACCTTGGCACTCAGCTCTCTTCCTACCTATAGGAAAGGCAATTTTTTCTGTCCTTCAGACACTGATATATTTCTACTGCTGTGTCAGGCCTACCATGGGATTGATTACTACAATAGGTGGTTTAACTGTTAGAGATCCTTGGGTGAGCAGGCTCATTGTGGGGCCAAAATATATAAACTATATAAATTCAACCTATTTCCAGACCAAAAAAATCCAACTATATAGGAGTATTCTAAATTGCATGTTAAAGTCTGACTCCAACTGACAGGAAGACTGGTCTATCAATTTATTAATTTCACAAAAATTGACCAAAGGCTAAATAATCAGTGTAAACCAGTCAATACACTTAGATTCAGTAGCTGCTAAATAGGAATAGAGCTCCCAAGAAACCAGTAAAGCATTTTATGTGGCACATGATAAGCAATTGCTACAAGTGTATTGGATGAATTATTATATTTTTTTGTACAACTTTACTTCTGAAAACAAGTGTTCAAATTTATTTTTAAAAAGAAAATAATGTATGCACCCAAACTAGCAGTATTTTCTGCCTACAAGAAGTGAGGAGTTTTGTGCCATTAGTCTACCAGCTATTGCCAGACAGTTATTGTCAGGAACTCCCTGCTCCCAACCAGGAGTCCTGTAATTCTCATTCCTTAGAGCCCAGGATGAAACCTTACTTCTCAAAATACACCTCTCTTCCATTTTCTTTTCCTCCCTCTCTTCCTCTCCCTGTCTCTGTCTCTCTCTCAGATACTCACATACACATCTTCTTGGGAAATTATATTTGGATCTCCAGTTAATCCAGATGTTTTTAGACAACAATCCTATTTTATAGAATTTCTATAGCTCACTAATTATCAACTATAGATCTGGCTTTATTGTGTGTGTATCTATGCATTTATTCATTTATAAGTGATCCTTTATTCTTGATATCATTTATAATCAGGTCAATAATTGTGTATCAGGTTGGGCATAGTGGCTCATGCCTGTAATTCCAGGGCTTTAAGACAGACACCAAGATGGGGAGGATTCCTGGAGGCCAGGTTCAAGGTCAGCCAGGGCAATATAGCAAGACCCTGTCTCTACAAAAAATAAAACAATTAGCCCAGCATGGTGGTATGAGCCTGTAGTCCTAGCTACCCAGGAGGCTAAGGTGGGAGGATCCAGGAGTTTGAGGTTAGAATGAGCTATGATCACACCACTGCATTCCAGCCTGGGCAACAGAGCAAGACTCTGTCTCTAAAAAAAACTAAAAAGTTGTGTATCATGTGCATTTTTGTTTGTTAACTAAGATAATTCATTCATCTTTTGCATTTTAATTGTTTATTTTTTTAGGGGCAGGAAGTTGTTATATACCCATTTAACAACTAGAAAATTAATCAGACTAATTTAAGATATTATGGATTTCCTTTAGAGGGTAGAAACATAAAAATTCAAAATTATAAATTCAATTCAATTATGTTATCCTTTAAAATTAATTGTACCTGTGTAGCGTGAAATGAATTATTCTATAGGTAAATAATTTATAACTTCATTCCCTAAACATATTTTAATAGATACTAAAAAATTAATAATGAATTTGATAACCATGGCCCCTTAAGTATATTGTTGGAGGAGATGAAATGACAATTCCTAGCATTATTTCACTAGACTAATTGATTTTATTCATAGCAAAATTATCTGAAAAAAGTTTTTAATTGTGCCAAATTAAGTCATTTAGTAAAGAAAGTAATAGGGGAAAAATGAATTTTTATTTCTCAAAATGCTGAATATAAACCATGTTCATATGTGTGTTATGGGAAGCAGCCCAGTCTGGACTACTTTACACTGTGGCCTAGGCAATAATTTAGTAGTAGTACTGTTAAGAGTTTGCTTACCACATTAAAACATGGAGAGTAGTCAAGTACAGGTTGCTCATAATGATCAGGCTTGATAATTCACAATCATATTCTTCCTGAACATTTTGAACTTTGATCCTCTCAAGATTTTTCCTCAAGCTTCAGAATCATTATATTAAGGATTTGAGCTTAAATTATCCATTAATAACTTTCTGGCCAATGCTATTGAAATACAACACTCTTGTATCTTCACTTTCACTCATTGCCATACAATGTTTGTAGTTTTAGTGTTATAATAGTTAAAGCCATTTGGGGACTGTTTTTCTTTAAATACAGGTATTAGTCCAGATTTTTGCTAGCAAATGACAGAAATTCAACCCAGTGGCTTAAGTGGAAAAAAGGAGACTTTATTGGCAGTGATAGCTAAACCACGATAAAGAATGCAATAGCTGAAACCAGTCTCAGTCTCAGATTCCCTACCTATATATTTTTTCGTTTCTAGCTGTACGACCTCTTCAGTCTCTCACACTGTAGTGGACCCCTATTTGTCACTTCACCAGTACCCATGTCATCTTCATCCAGATTTACCTGAAGATCTGTGTGGTTCTGGACATGCTGACTCTACCCCTGACAATAGGATTCAAAGTCATACACTTGAAACACAGGAAGCCTCAGATAGCCTAGCCTATTGCTACAATGGCCTTTCATATATAACACTGGTTTTCCTTGTATTATTGAGATAAAATTAATATTCCACAAAATTCACCTTCTGAAGTGTACAATTCAATGCTTTTTAGTATATCACAAAATTGTACCACCATTACCATTATCTGAGCCCAAAAAGAAACATTTTACACATTAGCAGTCATTTTCCTTTCTCCCCTCCCCTTTCTTCAATCCCTGAAAATCACTAATCTACTTTCTGGGTCTATGGATTTGCCTATTCTGGACCTTTCATACAAATGGAATAATACAATATGTGATTTTTGTGTCTGGCTTCTTTAACTTAGCATAATATTTTAATGATTCATCCATGTTGTAACATGCAGCAATATTTCATTTCTATAATTACATGTCTAAATAATAGTTCCATTGTATGGATATACCACTATTGTTTAATCATTATCCATACTTTTGTTCATCAATTTACAAGGACTTTTTTTTGTTTTTAGTTGTTTCTACTTTTTGACAATTATAAATAATGCTACAGTGAATATTTGTGTACATATTTTTGAGTGAACATATGTTTTCATTTTTCTCGGGTGTATACCAAGGAGTCAAATTGCTTGATCATACAGTAATTCTGTTTAACTTTTTGAAGAACTGCCAAAATGTTTTCCAATCTGCTGCACTATGTTACATTCCCAGCAGTGATGTATGAAGGTTCCAATTTCTTCACATTTTCACCGGCATCTCTTATCGACCATCTTTTTTATTCTAGCTATCCTAGTGGGTTTGAAGTGATAGTTCATTGTGATTTTGGTTTGCATTTTCCTGTGACTAATGATGTTGAGCTTTTTTTTTATATATATATATATGCTTATCAGCCATTGTATATCTTTTGGAGAAATGTCTGTTCTTATTTTTTTCCCTTTTTTGGTTGGGTTATTTTTCTTTTCTTTATTAAGTTGTAAGGGTACTATATGTACTATGGAGACTAGTCTATTATCAGATAGATGATTTGCAAATATTTTTTCCCATTCTATTATCTTTCACTTTCTTCATAGTGTTCTTTGGAGCACAAAAACTTTTAATTTTCATAATACCCAATTTATTTTTTCTTTTGTTGCTTGTGCTTTTGGTGTCATGTCTAAGAAATCAGTGCCTAATTCAAGGTTACCAAGATGTATGTCTATTTTCTTCCAAGTTTCATAGGTTTAGCTTTTATATTTATGTTTGTGATCCATTTTGAGTTAATTTTTGCATATGCTATGAGGGAATTCTCTTCCACTGATCTATATAGCTACCCTTATCCTAGTACTACATAATTTTGATAGCTTTGTGGTAAGTTTGGAAATTGTGATAAGTGTGGAAAATATGATTTCTCAAATTGTGTTCTCCTTTTTCAAGATTGTTTGGGCTATTCTATGTCCTTTGCCTTTCCATCTAAATTTTAGGATCCGCTTGTCAATTTCTGTAAGAAAAATCATCTGGAATTTTTATTGGAATGGCATTAAATCTATAGATCAATTTCATTAGGATAGCTATCTTAACAATATTAATTCCTCCTCCAATCCATGAAGATGTGAAGTCTTTCTATTTTTTAGTTCTTTAATTTCTTACAGTGATTATTGTAGTTTACAGTGTACAAGTCTTACACTACTTCTGTTAAATTTATTCCTAATTTTTTTTCATTTTGATACTATTGTAAATAAATGTTTTTCTTACTTTCATTTTTGGATTATTCATTATAATGTAATAAAATTGATTTTTGCATTTTTATCTTATATTCTCCTACTGTGCTGAATTCATTTATTTGTTCTAATAGCTTTTATTATTTTATTGTGGATTCCTTAGGATTTTCTGTATATCATTTCATTTCATCTATAAACAGAGTTAATTTACATCTTCTTTTCCAATCCAGAGTCCTTTTATTTTTTTCTTTTTCTCTATTTGCCCTGACTAGAACCTCCAGAAATGTTCAACAGAAGTGGTAAAAAAGTAGTCATCTTTGTCTTGTTTCTGACATTAGGGGAAAGGCTTTTAGTCTTTTGCCATAAAGAAGGATGTTAGCTGTGGACTTTTAATAGATGCTCTTCATGGGATTGAGGGACTAAGTTTGTTAAATATTGTCTTTTCATGAAAGGGTGTTGGATTTTGTCTAATGCTTTTCTTCTGTGTCTATTGGGATAATCATAAGGGTTTTTGCTTTATTATATTGATGTGCTTTATTATATTAATATAGAATATTGCATTGATATGTTTCCTAATTTTAAATAATTATTGGATTCCTGGGATAAATTGCACTTGGTCATGGTATATAATCCTTTGTATATGTTGTTACTTTCAGATTGCTTATGTTTTGTCGTGGATTTTGCATCTATATTCAAAGGAATATAGGTCTGCAGTTTTCTTTTCTTGCAGTACTTTAATCTGCTTTTGGTATCAGAGTAATACTGGCCTTACAGATTGAGCCGGGAAATGTTCCCTTATCTTCCACTTTTTGATGAGTTTGTGAAGGTTTTGATGTTGATTCTTCTTTAAATGTTTAGTAGAATTCACCAGTGAAGATTTCTGATCCTGAGCTTTACTTTGTGGGATGTTTTTTGATTACTGAAAGGGTTACAAGAAAATACAATAAACAATTATGTGTCAATATATTAAATAACCTAGATGAAATGGACATGCTGGAGACATGCAAACTACCAAAACTCAAGATGAAATAGAAAATCTAAATAGATCTAAAACAAGTAAAGAGGTTGAAATAATAATCAAATTCACTTATATATGGGAGCTAAAAAATTTGATCACATGGGGATAGATAATGGAAAGATAGATAACAGAGATTGGGAAGAATGAGTGGGGTTAACAGGTACAAACATAGTCAGAAGGAATAAATTCAATGTTTCATAGTTGAGTAGGATGTTTATAGTTAAACAAAAATGTACTCAGGTGATGGACACCCTAAATATCCTGACTTGATCACTATACATTATACACATGTAACAAAATTTCACTTGTGCCCTATGAATCTGTACAAATAAAATCAGGTATCACAAGAAAACTGCAGACCTATATCCCTTATGAATATGGATGCAAAACCCATGATAATACAGAAAAAAGCATTAATTTATTTGGTTCTTTTTTATAGTTTTTATTTGTTTATTCATATTCTCAATTTGTTGAGACATTGTTTTCATATTTCCCTTCAGTGCTTTAGACATGGTTTTTTTTAATTCACTACGCATTTTTAAAATAGATGATTTAAAATATGTTTTTAGTGGGTCTAATGTCTTGGTTTCCTCAAGTACAGTGTCCTTTGACTTGTCAATTATTTTTCTTGTGTATCAGTCATACTTCCTTGTTTCTTTGCGTGTCTCATAATTTTTGTTTCAAAACTAGGCATTTGAAATAGTAAAACGTGGCAACTTAGGAAAATAGATTCTCTTCTATCAATAGGATTTGCTGTTTCTGCTTGTTTTTATTTTGGCTGTTTTTATTGTTGTTGTTGTTATTGTTGTTTAATGACTTTCCTGAACTAACTCTCTGAATCCTGTATTCTTTATTGCATGTGGCCTCTGAAGTCTCTGTATTTTTACTTTAATGGTGAGCTAATAATTGAACAGAGATTTCCTTAAATGCCTTGAATCAATGTCTCCCGTTTTCTGAGTGGCTCTGTATGCATGTTGGGGCACCTCTTCAATGCTCAGGCAGGAAGTTTATCACTCTGCCTTAACCCTTCATTTCCTGCTCTTGCAGAGCCTCAAGGTCAGCCAGAGGTGGTACTTAGAGCTTTCTTTATCATGGACACAGCCCTTGATGTGCATGCAGCCCTGAGCACCAGAGCCTTCTACATTCCCAGGAATAGGTTGGAGCTTTTCAAATTTCCCTTTACATATCTCATTCCTGAACTTTTTCTTTTAAGTTCTTTGATTGCCTTGTTTTTTGCCTCAATTGTTACTGACATATAAGGCAACAGCAGTGTTAAACAACTACTGCTGCTTATTTTCAACAAATGACCCCAGGAAATATATCAGGGCTGTGTGAGCTCTAATTCAGGTCAAATAAAGGCGAGCTTCGAAGTGGGATTTCCTACAGAACTTTCAGATGGATCAAATAATGACAGTTACCTGGGAATGGGACTTTGAAGGAGCTCTGGTCCCATTCTTCCCCTTCTGTGGCTGCCAGCCACTGGTTTTCACCATGATTGTAGGCCGCTGGTTTTCAAGGCTATTGCAGAACTAAGAAGAAGGGGATGAGAATGGCACAAGTTAAAATGCCATAGGCTCACGGTTGTTGCTGAGATCCAGAAATTTTTCTTGAATGACACTTCTCAGATTGTTGCAAGCCTTTGGTTAATTCTCACAGTTCTAAAAAAAACTGATTTAAGAAATTTTTGATAGTATTCTTATTGCTTTTATTGAGTAGAGAATATTTGGAGGTTCTTACTCTGCCCTTCCTGCTGATGTCACCTCTCATCTGCCACCTTTATGTATAAGAAGTCGAGCTTTTTTCCCTCTGACTTGCAAACAGGAGCATCTTAACTGATACCTTCCTCTACTCAGTATAATCCATGGCTCTCTGTTCTAACCTCAGATCTCTTTTTGAAGAGCTAGCTTCTAATTCAGAAAACCCTGGGATAAATTTGATTGGCAGAACCTGAGTCATCTACTTATGTCCTATACAATTACTAGAGTAAGAGAGTGTAGCCCTTTGATTGTCCCAGCTGAGTGGTCAGACGTAAGTATGAATAGAACTGTGTCTGGAGACCTCCACCTGGGCCACATGGTTAGAATCAGGGAGAAGCAGTGTTCCCAAAGGACAGTGATACTGTTCTGAACAGACAGAATAATCAAGGCTCACAAAATGAAGTTTGTCATTCTCAAAAAAGAATTATGATATTCTGGTAATTTATAACATGACAAAATCAGGAGAGAAGCTGTACAGTGTCCTCATTTTGCTTTGATTTCTTCCTTGTTCCATACTCTGTGATTGTTATTATAACAAGTTTTATAACCCCAAACTCTATGCAAAACTTTATGATTATAACTTCTCTTATCTGTAGCAATATTGAAGGGCTTTGGTGTAAAGGCTTCTGGTGGGAGAAGGAAATACTAAAGAAAAAAGGGAATATCATTCTACCCATCAGGAAATGTAGACCATGATTTTTTCATGGATAATAGAAATAATGATACAGGATATGCTGCCAAGTGTCTAGCATACTACATGAATTCAAAAATATTAAGCAATCAAGCAGGATTTTTTTGTTTAGAAATTTTGATAAAACTATTCATGATTGCATTTTAATTAAGTTATTATGTTGCTTTTGAATGTTATCATGATTTCAATGTTTAGATAGTTGATGCATTTTTTTGTTTATTTTGCTTTTAGGAAAAGCTATTTTCACCCAATGAATTGGTTTTGATGAAAATGGCTTTGAGAAGTAATTGTCTAAGTTAGATTCTTATACATAATCATATATCAATCTTTTAAATTTTAATGAAGGCTTTACTTCAGTCCATTCTCTTAGCTCAAAATGTTATACACAATTTAGACCACAGTTCTATTAATTAAAACAGTGCAATATTCTTGGTACCAATTATGATTGGGAAAATATTCTAAACTAAGTAGAAAGGGAGATATCTGTTGTCCTTTGTGATCTCATCCTATTTAGATTAAAGGCATAATTTAAATGGCTAGATTTCTAATAAGAATCATTCCAGTTCCCTCTTTCCTGTGTAGAAATAAATATTTAATGACTTTCAGACTGTCAGAAATTCAATCTCATTACATATCCTGTCTTTTTGGAGCCATTGCCAGTACAATCTCAGGAGCTGCAGATAACAGGAGATTGATAATGAAAGTGAGGTATGAGCTATAGCTATTTGCTGTGTATTTAGCCTCCCTTCCAGCCAAAAGACATCAGCAGAGAGACAAGAGGCTGTTTCCATGCTAAGCCCTTGATAATTGTTTGGCCGAACAAACTTTTAGATTCATAGACTTTCAGAGATTGACATGGTCTTGTCATATATTCCCCTACTTATTTGATACAAGAATCACTCTAAATGATCCTAAATTTTATTATTTCTCTTCTGAATACATTCAATGACTGGAAACCACACTTCTTTGTAACACAATCCAATCCAAACTGCACATGCCTGTTAGAAACTTCTTCATCGTATAAGTTGCAATTTGACCTGTTAAAAGTTCAAGCCTTGCACTTAGTTTTGCCCCAAGTGGGTGGGGAAAATGGAAAAGCTTACAATCTCTGACTATTAAGCGGCATCATACTAGGTTACACAGAAAGACTGCAGTTTAGATCTTTTTGTTGAGTTGATAATCTATAATTTTAGAAGAGTGATACAGATATTGCATCTGTGCTCCACTGACATATTTGAAAGTTTCTCATTATTATAAATATGATGTGAAAATGTAGGCTGGGTGGTAAAATTAATCCATACCAGCTGATAATGGATTTCTGTTAACTTGGAGTTTCAATACAACAAGTTCTTTCCTTGGCCCTGTCCCATTCTACATTTTTGTCAATATTTTGCAGTAGAATGGAGAAAGGATATATTTATCAGTATGCAGATGGCATGATGCCGAGAAGAGGAGCTTTTACATATAGTGACTAACAAAACCAGAATCAAAAAGACCATGCATGGCACATTAGATGTACAGGGTAATTAATCATATACAATTTTAACAGGGATAGACTTAAAGTCTTTTTCAAGTAATCATTGGAAATCTATAGCTTAGAAGCACAGTATGAGGAAAACTTAGAAATTTTAATTGACTGAAGACATATGAGTGATCTCATATAAAGGAGTTAGCAAATTAAAGCCCACTGTCTGTTTTAGTAAATAAAATTGTGTTGAAACATGGCCATGCTTACTCATTTTACTCATTTACATTTCGCCTGTGGCTGCTTTCATGCACCAGCAGAATTGCATATTGCAACTGAAATTTATGGACCAAAAATTCTAAAATATTCACCATCTGGCCATTTATAGAAAGATTGTGTTGACCCTTGATCTAATGCAGTTTTTGTTAATATATATAGATAGTCCACAATATGGAGATAATAGCCCCCAATGTTTTCTGCACTACTACTTAGTTTCATCTTTATTAACAGTTTCAGTTCTGGGCTGCACATTTTGCCAGTGATATTAACAACTATCTGGAAGAGAATGATGGAAAGGTGAAAGAACTGCAATGGAGCCATGCTACATGAAGAACAGTTAAAGAAACTGGGAATGATTCAGCTGGAGGAGAGAAGATTCATGGAAAACAAGGTAGCTATATTTACGGTTTCCAATATGTGAAAGATAATTGTGTACAAGAATTATTTGCTATATTCTGAAGCTTTAGAGGGCAGACCTAGGAAAAATGGGTTCATGAAATATTTAGAGTTAGCATTTAGCATATTAAAGAACAATCTCCTGATTAAAATTATCTGAAAATAAAATCTACTGCCTTGGGATGGAGTTTTTCCCATCAGTGGAAAGAATTGAGACATTAAGGCATGTCTACTTCTTTGAATACGTAGACATTATCTTAGGCACAAGGAAAAATACACTTTCTGATGGCTTTTTGGGTCCCTGTAAATGCTGAGCCTGTGCTATTTTGTGTCTGTTGCTGACCACAACTCATCTAGACTTCATTATGTCCTGACTGGTTTCCAGCTTTGATCCAATCTTTCCCCACTCATGGACCTGCCTAGTTTTGCGGTAATACTCTATGACACAAGCACCAAGCATAAGTTCTAATTACCCAGTCCTAGCATCTATCTACAAGACTTTGCTCATAGGAATGATTGTAATTCTGGTTTCAGGCTGAATAGTGGCAGCCTAGCTCTAATCCAAGCCTTGGGATCATGCTCATTCATGCAACAAACATCCATTGATCACCTACTGTCTACCAGGTGTTATTCTAGGACCCAGGGATATAATAACATCTATTATTTATAAATGATCCTAATCTGGGCAGGATATTGAATGAGTCACTTATTTTATTATCCATTTCTTGTATAAGAAGGATAATAGTCACGGTAGTCTACCACTTTATGCTGCTTACAAATATTCATTGCATTTAACAAACACCTAATGTTGCATACTACTTGCTATGTACTGTTCTAAGCACTTTACAAATATTTGATCATTTAATCCTAATAACATGTTTACAAGATAGGCTTTATTACTTTCCCACTTTACTGATGAGAAAATAGAGGCCAAAATAAATGAAATAATTTGACAAAGGGACAAAAAATTGCCACAGCCAGGATTCAAACACAGGTGGTCTAGCTCTAGACCATAGTTGCTAGATTGAGTGAAGGTTCTATCAGCTTAGGTGAAGGTGTTTCCCTTTCCCTTTTCTCTTTTCTCTGATCTTCCTTAGATTGCCAAGAAAGTTCTTTCAGTGGAAGCCATCCCAGGAAAGGCAGAACCTGAAAACTATATTCATCTTTTGAGTTCCAGTGGATATTTGTCAGATAAGTCTTTATGGAACGTAGCATAACCATAAAATAGTAACTCAGAACTCTGCCTAACTTCACTGTATTGACTGAGTTAGAGAAATAGAGGAGGAGGAACAAGAAGCAAAGCAGGATGGGAGAGAAAATTGCAAATGCAGTTTTATAGAAAGAACAACCATGTACCACCCACCAAAAAATATTCTTTAGTCACTTTTAGAAAACATATTACTCATGCATGAAGTTAAGCCTATCAAGTTGCTTCCATTATAAGATAATGCAGATTGTTAATTTTTCATGCTTGTATTATGCCCAATTGCTGGGCTTTTAGCTCTTGGAACTGCAACTGCTTCTTTGGTAATCCATGCACTTCACTGGGAGCAAAGCAGAATTAATCTATGCAGAGAAATTTATTAAAAGGCAGCTTGCATACTTAAGCATCACTCTTAAATTTGTACTTGTCCACAGGACTATCTCCTTTTAGGTATTGTTTAAGCCTTTGGTCCAGTCTTGTATATAGACCTCCAGCTTGTTGGTTTGTGGTATGGTTTCCTAATCTACCAGTTTTCTTCTCTCCCTTTACAATGTGATAATCATCACACTAGGCCAGGCAGAAATTTCAGAGAAGTCACTCCCTATTCATAGCTAATTATACCACTCTGACATTTTATACAGTAAAAGAAAAATTTATAGTGCATATTGTACTTAGTAGAAATATATTATAAGCCTCTTCCTTTTTTCCTCCCTCCACTTCTTCCTTTGTTTAGCATGTATCAACAGTCCAACTCATGTCAGGCATGCTAAGTTCTAGAACACAATGAAGAATACAACACCTGCTCCTCCATGAGCTCATACCCCAGAGGGGAATCTCTAAAAATAGATAATAATAAATACTGTAATGAAGATATGTACTAAATACTATTCTGTTGTGAAACCTAGAGGAGGGGTATCATTTATTATTTATTCAATAAATAGTTAACATATGTCCACTAAAGATTAGACATTGTGCTAGATGTTGATAGAAGGTGAGAAAGCTGCAGAAAACCTTTTAGTGAGTTTTGCTGTGGGAAACAACAACTTAATGGGGTGTAGGGAGGGTTAAATTAGATGACAATAAGACAGTTAATGGAATGATGGGAAAGACCCAAAAGAGGGAGAAAAATTGATGATGCAAAATAATGAGATAATCGAAGGACTGGAGTTCTTGAAAAGGCTAAAGGAGGATTGATCTAGGTGATAAGTGGAGGTGTTGATTAAGATAGAGGCAGGAACTGTTTGATTATAACAGGAGAGAAGATAGATTATGTGGCCACAGATCTAGGTAGAGGGGGTTATCGTGAAAAGATAAAGCATCTGTCAGCTGGATGCTTCTTTTTTATGTATATAGTAAATTCATCACCTGCTAGTGAGGATGGGAGGGATGTTGGATATATTCAGGTGTACAAAGAAGGAAAAAAATAGTTGTTTTACAGAGTAAACGAGTGAGTTTACTAGGTAGGTAACCTGTCTCACAGTTCTAAGTGCTCATTTAAGATATTGGTCTTAAATTTGAAGGTAGTAGAGCTGAAATGAAAAAAAACTTTTCCTAGGCACGTCCTGCTTTTTGATAAGTGCAATTGTAGAGTAAGAAAATAATTGGATTGAATTCCTGTAGGTTTTCCCAAAGTGAGTACATCAGAAAGAGGGGTAAGCAAGGATGTTTCCATGGAAGTAGTTATAGTGGTGGGTCATGAACTATAAACAAAATGAGAAGGAAAGTGAAACATTAATGAACAATTTAAAAGATACTTGTTGCCTTCTTTTGTTCATTGGGCTTTGAACTCTTGCCTGTATTAGGTGGGTAGGATATGCTTTATTCAGGGGTATGTTTAACAACATGTGAAGGAGTTCTTCAATTCAGATTTTTTTTTTTTTAAATAGCAAAATGAGAATGACTAAATAGAAACTCTTTAATTAGGCCTGTATTTCATTATATTACATACAATGAACATGAATGTAATGTTGTCTGTTCTGCCTCTAAATCCTTCTGAATCTAACTGATATTAAACTTCAACCAGTGAAGTTAAAGGGATAGGTATGAGATAGCATAGAGTCCACTATGCATCCTAATTTGTTGCTACATGGGCTATAAGATTGTGATTTCTTGCTTTAAAGACCTTATTAGTCATTACAGACTCTGCATAGTAACTTTGAAATGACTGTGAGGTGCTGTAGCTCTCTGTGTCTCTGATTCCTGTATGCATCCAAGCTCTCTTTAGTCTAAGCATTTGTTCTGTAGATGTCCTTCTTCTATTCTTTATGGTACATTGAGAAAATTCCAAGAATCTTCAGTAGCACTATGAAACATCTTCCAGACAAAACAGTCTAGAATAGACATTGGCAAACTATGACCCATGTGCTAAATCTGCTCTGCCACTTCCTTTTCTAAAGAAAATGTTGTTGGAACACAACCATGCTCATTCATTCATCTATTGTCTATGGCAGAGCTGAGTAGTTGTGATAAAGATTATATGATTTACAAATCCTAAAGGATTTACTATCTGGCTCTTAACAGAAAATATTTGCTGACCCCTACTCTAGAATAGCATTGTGTGTATACATCAAGTCTAATTATGGAAGTCCCCATTAGTCTCTCTTCAGAGATGACTAAGTGTACAGTCAGAGTGGCAGGGCCCCATGTACTTTTCTAACTCATCCTACATGCTCCCAGTCCCCGTCACTGCGGCAACTATCTTACCATCAGGCCAAGGGTTGCTGGAATGACTCCTGTCCACTCTGGCTGTCCCAAGAGTTCTTACCTCAATAGGGACTAAACCTGCAAGTAGCATGTGACACTGTTTCAACGGATTTGAGAGATGACACAGATTTCGCTATTCTTAATTTTTTAATCTTTGTGTTTTACTGTTTGGGGGTAGGGAGATGTGAAGAAGATTACTTCTGCTAATTTTCTTCAGTAAGTGGCAGTTTAGATTAAATAAGCAAGAATTTTTGCTCCTTACTGAAATGCAAAGTTACTACCTCTTTGTTCTGCTGGATTGATTATTCATGCATCGTAATGTGAATGGAGTTTCAGGAATAGGATGTTTATTCTCACAATAGGTCTAATTCTAAGTGAAAGCACTGATTGAAAAATCAGAAGAATTTTGTCTTTAAGAGTTCATGTTAATGCATGCATTCATTCATTTGAATTTTGATGAACTGTGTTTTGCTGTGGAAACTCTTATCACAGTGGCCTCACTCTAAATTGTGCTTTGCTTGTAGCTTTGATTTAAAATTTACTTCATATTGTTTGCCAGCTCTTGTTTAAACTACATGATGGAAAGAAAATGTTTTAAGCAATGTCACATCCAGAAGGTGATTTCTGTGAACTTCAAATGTAGTAGGTTTTACTCCTTCTTCCAGGTTAGCCACAGACTCAGGCTGCTCAACAATAACGCTGGGGCATTTCAGACACATTAAGGATTCTGGACAGGTTTCACTCCAGACACCCTTGTGCTCCTTGCCATTCTAATAGTTGCATTTTGTCTCTGGGTGGAATCTTCTCACATTACACTTAGGGGAAGTGATTTGTTTCCAGGCTACAGCTTCCCAAAAGCTGTGATCACATGAGTTAACTGAAATTAATTTCCCAATGCATCCTGTTCTGCAGTCTATGGAGAAGGAAGGCAGATCCTATTTAGTTTTTCTATCTTGTGCCCCCTTGCATTTTCATGAAGTTTTTATTGTGCTGGAAAAGATGAGAAAAATGGGAATTAGGGTCGCAAGGGAAGGAGAATGAAGGGAAAACAGATTGCAGGGCAGGGCTTTTTTCTTTTCTAAAATTTAGCCATGAGACAGATAAAGAAAGCTAAACCAAAATTCACCAGAGCTTTAGGACTGCAGAGTGAAGATTTAGGCAGCATATTCTTTTAGGCTTTGCTATCCCCACACAAACGCTGAATTAAAGACATAAAGCAGAAACGGAAAGATGTTCGAAAAACATACAGACACTCATGGAGGTTTCTTCTTCTCTTTTAGAGGGAAATTGATATATTACACCTAAAAAAGTCATGTTTTCTTTCTCTTTTTTTGTATATTTATTATAACTTAAATATCTAAAATATTCATGTAGGTTTCTCTATCCTTCTTGGCCAAAACAAGAACCTGCTTGGCAGTACACGTGTGGAAAGAAAGATTCACTTTATAAAATCTGGGTCAGAAAACATTTATCATAATTGACAGGACTGATAGTTTAGAATTTTACTATTTTAAGATAGTTGTACCTTTTTGATGAAAAGTTTAGGGTTATGTAATTCATTTATTTATTTTAGTTCTTAAGATGAAAAGCCTCTATTCTAATCCAAAAATTTTATTTGCTTAAATTAATCATGGTCTTGGCGATAAGAATGTACATTTGTGGGAAGAGTTCTATAGTGTAAATAGTAATTCACCTTAGATTAGGAAGCCAAAACCCCAGTGAGGCAGGAAGGGAAGAGCTCTTACTTAGAGCTTATTTTATTTAGTGAAAATGTCAGAAAATGACATCCAGATTCTGGGTTCTCTAAATACTTGATCATCTACCCAGCACTTTTGTTTGTTTTAATATCTAGAGATTACAATCATAGAAAAGAGTAATGTGATTCTCGGTAGACTATCACTAATGTTATAGCTATAATTACAAATTAATGTGATTGTAGTCTACTGACATCTATCAGTCATTAATATGTTCAGTCATCCAATGATTATTGAGTGTATAGTCTATGCCAGGTATGGAGCTACTTAATAGGGAGGGAAATTGGAATAAAATGCCCTGCCCATCCCTTATCCTCAGTAAGTGTAGAATCTTTTCCTAAAAAGCTGGTAAACTAATCTGAAGACCAAAATAGCAGTCAAAATATTTTAGTTCTCAAAATTTCTAATCATACAATAATCAATAATTCAATAAATCCAGCAATTAGGCAATAATTTCTCTAAATCAATGTAGTTTTGCAAATGGCATTGTAACAGATCTAGATTTGGGAATAAGTGTAGTGATTAATGGTATGGTAGTTTAATTTTTCTTATGTGCGGAGGAGTTGTTGGAATATTAAGTGTAAAATATAATCAGGTATTATAAATGTACAAAAGATTAGTAAAGGAGAAAGGTCAGTAAACTTGTTGAATTTTGGGGTTCATGTAATTCTTCTGTTACCCTGAGAGCTCAGCATTTCCAAGAACATCAGGCTTTTGTGGGATAGTGAGAAAACTACTTGACTTGAGAACACAAGTGTGGATCTAAGATCTGACTTTTTCATTTACTTGCTAAGAGACTTGGGATGTGCAATGTCACATTATTTTGAATTTGAGTTTTAGGATTTTGGGGAGTTTTTAATGGTCAAAATAACATCTACTAAGTTACAGAAGAATACAGTGAGATGCAATAAGTGAAAACACTTTGTAAACCTTAAAATTGAAGGGATTGTTGATATTAATAGGCAACATATTTGAGGATATCATATGAATATGAGCATGTCTGTATTTTTTTTGCCCAGTCTTTTACAGTGCACAAATGATCCTCTTTAATATTTTTCCATTTTCTCTTTTCCTCTAATGCTTGGTTAATTGTCTTAATTGAAATCGGCTACCTGCCCCTTTCCTTCTCCATTTCTCATTTTATTTATAAGTCAAAATTTGATATTAATTATGACTGATAACCATAATCCCAAGGTCACTAGTGAAAGTAAAATCATAAATTCATGTGAATTTTTTTTTTTTTTTGAGACAGAGTCTCGCTCTATTGCCCAGGCTAGAGTGCTGTGGTGTCAGCCTAGCTCACAGCAACCTCAAACTCCTGGGCTAAGCGATCCTACTGCCTCAGCCTCCTGAGTAGCTGGGACTACAGGCATATGCCACTATGTCCAACTAATTTTTTCTATATATATTTTTAGTTGGCCAGATAATTTCTTTCTATTTTTAGTAGAGACGGGGTCTCGCTCTTGCTCACGCTGGTTTCAAACTCCTGACCTCAAGCGATCCTCCCGCCTCAGCCTCCCAGGGTGCTAGGATTACAGGCGTGAGCCCCCGCACCCGGCCGATTCATGTGAATTTTGATGCAGTGGAGATCTCAAATCCTAGAATCTTTGAAGACATTTCTTCTTAACTTTTTCATATTTGAGTCTAATTAAAACTGCATTGCCATGTACATTATATTTTCAAAATGAATTGAAAATTCTATTTACCATTCATTAAAAACTTTTTCCCTTTTTAAATAAATGTACTAGCATTACAACATGATGGTTTTCTGTCAGTTTTTGTTGTAAATATGGCAATATTTTGCAAATGTTTTGGAGCATTTAGATCATTTAAATGGTTAAACTGGCTTTATTTGGCTAACCTGGAAACCTACCTCTGGATTCTCTCAACATTTTGCTTTCACCTGGGTTATAGCATTTAGCACACTTGTTTTGTAAATTGAATGTTTATCTTCTCTCTCTTTCCTTTATCTTAAAAATTATCAAGGAGAAGAATTGAGTTTTTACCCATCTTTATGTCATCAATGCTAATCCTAATGTCTGGCTGTAATGTCCAATGATCTTTGTAAAATAAGTTATTTTCACCAAAAAATGTAAAGTTTACCTACAAATAGCTTTTCAATGACATTTTTTAAAAAAGTATTATACATAGGGGACTTTCTATATGACCTTTATGTTTATGTTGACATTTACATGTGATTATCACATTCACTTACCAATAGTTCTTGAATTCTTGTTGGGTTTTAGCAAAAGCAGTAAGGAATTTCCACTGATATATTCACAATATCAAGACTAGACAAGTTTGTTAGAAATCTTGAGCATTCATTCATATTATTTCAGTACTATGGTAGATACTCCATATAATAAACTTTTGTTGTTAGAGAATATTAAAATAAAACCTACAAAAATTCCAGACTACAAGCTTTAGTCAATGATATAAAAGCTGATTTGGATAAATGAAAAAGCAGAATGTATTATCAGAAATAAAGCTTTTGTATTGTATAAATATCAATTCTATTTAAACTATTTCATAATATAATGCAGTCTCAATCAACATTTTAACATGACTTTGGCAGGGGGTCCTCTTCACAAAAGAATTTAAAAATTTTCTTGAAATAGTAAATAAGCAAGAATATCCAAAAAAATTAAGTATGTAAGTAATGGGATTTGTACTAATAGATAGTAAAACATGATAATTCTAAAAATCACTAGAACCTAGTCATATTACTATAAAAACAAACAGAAAACAAAACAAAATAAACATAAAGTCCAAAAACAGAACCAAGTATGTCTGGTTTATGACAAATATATATGTTACTATAGAATAAAAACATACTGCAAATTAATGGAAAAATTACATATGCTCAGCTGGAAAACTAGTAAAAATGATTATTAGATATATGGTAGCAAAGAGTTAATAGTTTTAAATATAGAAGCTTTGTTAAGCAACTAGAAAATGGTAAATGCACTAACAGATAAATATAATAGGCAAAGGGCACACAGGAATTTCCTAAAGAAGAGATACAAAGGGGTCATAAACACATGGAAAACATGTCAACTTCCATAATAATCAAATATATGAAAATTAAATTATGTTATTTTTGCATATTAAGGTTAATAACAATGTTTAAAAGTAAATTCATTTTGGGTTAGCATATGTGTGGAAAGTAGGTTTGCTGACCATTTGAAGAACATAGACAAATTTAAACTCATCATTTCTTGCTACTCACAAACAATGAACAAAAGTAATTTTTAAATGTAATATCAATACAAAGTAACAAAAAAAAAAGGAAAGAAAGAAAATGAAATGCCCACATTTAATAGAAACAGAAGTATATGGTACCTCTTTTCTGGAGAGAAAATTAACAATATTTACCAAAATCCCTAAGTAAACACTCCCATTAGCCTTCCAAAATCACTTTCCTAGGAATTTTCCTAAGGAACTAATTAAGGATGAAGGCAAATATTTATCTAACAAGATGTTTTACAGAGCCTGTATATAATGGAGAAAAATGAAATCTAGTTAAGTGGCTTTCTATAGAGGGATTAAATAAATTCCATTGGAGGTCAATTATGTTTACCTCCAGTGGAAAATTGCACCTTCACTTAAGAGTATATGTAGATTTCCTCACGTTTGGGCTCTGCTAAAATAATCTGGGAAATCTATATATAATATGATTTATCTGTGAAAGACTATATATGATATAATAGGAGTTTTATAAAAAATTTCATTATACTAGGAAAGACAAGTATAGTTTACAAAAAATGTGGTGATTAATTCTGGGTAGTAGTTAAAAGTGAGTGCTATTTTCTTCCTAGTAAATATGTATATTTTCAAAATTTTCAGAATTAAAAATGTATAATTTTATAATTCGAAAAAGTCTATTTTAAATGAAAAAGTAAGAATGTAAATATCCGCTATATTATTGTTTTTATTTTTTATGGAAATATTTGCTTTTTGCAGAAGTTCAGACAATATATGTGTCCTGTTTTATGCTTCCTGGTTCCCAAGTTCTGCTTCCCAGGGTTTACTACTGCTAATTGCAGTATATGTACATTATATACACCGTTATCAAATCCATTATCTTCAAAGAAATTTCCTAAGTGCTCATGTGTGAAAATAATTTGAGGGAACCATATTTGAATAATTGAAGGCTAGCTATGTTGTGAATTGATGAAGAAAATTTGCAGATGGCTACCTTCACCATTGCCTTGACATTAGAATCAAAACTGCTATTATGTGTAGATGCTCCCTGTTACTCCTGTACTTCTGAGGCATCCCCTCAACCACGGAACATATTCTGTCCTTGAACATTCCACTCCTTGGTGATGAAGTAGCAAAATTTTGGGGCCCTGCAGTCCTTTTTTCACCATATCTGTGTGCCTTTCCAGCAGCTCTCCAGAAAACTAGTGCTCACTTGAGTTAATCTCTTAGGCATGACCATCAGTCCTATGCACTTGCTTTGACTGAGTCTTTTCAGATGTTCTGGAGAAATTTTTATTTCTCCAGAAACCACCTGAGAGAGGCAACAAATTACTAGTTTAGACATTAGCTGAAATCTGTGTAAACTATTACTCACTACTGCTTAACAGAAAGCAATGAAACCCATTTAGCAAAAGACAGGACAAAAAGCACTTTGTAGAGTGAGAAAAAAGTAAAAAAACAGAAAAAAAAAATCTTTGCTTTACTCTTGTAAAATTGTGTCTCAGTGTTGATGAATTGTGACAGGATGCAATTTTGGTAAAGTTGCCCATGTTATTGTTTATGTAGCCATTCTTGAAAACCAGGGTGTTATTTAATGGGTATCATTTCATAAATGAGCATCATAATTTCTACGATTCAGCATTTGGCATTGTGCACTGCCCTTAGTGACTTGGCTGAAGAATGTAATGTATCTGGTAGCTTCTTCCCAGATTATTTTAGCACAGCCCAAACAGATTTTTTCTAAACATTTATATCCTTTAGATCTCACATTTATTTGTTAAGTGTCTATTGAGTGCCTACTACAAAAACAAAGTGCTATCATACTCCATCACTTGATATCTCCCTGCCCTAAATTCACTTCTTAGGGTAGGGTACCCCAGGTCTTTCTAAAAATTCAACATCCTTAGTTCTCTGAAAATCAGGGCACTTTGCACAGGGAGATGCCGGAACACTTTGCCAATGAAAATGATCGGTTGGCTCTGAATCAGAAAAACATTTTTTCTCCATTTAATTAGTAATCACTCTGGATTTTTCTTTATTGATCTTTATATGGAAAATGCACTCACTGATCTAATCCAATGCCAGGTCTCCAATGTAAGATGCTTTTATTATTCTGACTTTGTAGTAATACGAGGAGAGATTAGCTACTTGTGAATTCTGAAGCAGGCAGAGTGCAAGCTTCCATAAACAGATGGAAGTTCCTAATAAAAAGGAAATGTGCTTAATCTTTTGTCAGGTAATGATGGTGGGTGGCACTGAGACACATATTTCTCACTTTTTTTAAACATGGCCCTCCTATACAAAGGCTGAGAGGTAGTTCACCATTTATAAAGCATCTACTATGTGCCAGGAACACCGAGTGAGGAGTTAACAGTGCAGACCTGAAGGAAAATAAGATCCCTATTCCCAGAAGCTCACATAAGGCTGGAGAGATAAAAATAAATAATTTTGATATGATGAGATTTTTGTTCTATTACTGATACCAGGAGGGAACAGATCATTCACCTGGGAAGGGTTTGAGACATCTCCACAGAGGTGGTGAATAAACTGGGGAAAGGAAATGAAAAAAATGGCATTTTAGGCTATGCGAATCACGTGAACAAAGCCATGATCGAAAAGTTCTACCTGGTAGAGAGTAAACACTCTGCCAGATTCACCCACCAGAGTAGCAATGGAGCCTAAGACAATCAAAGAATTGCCAGAGGTATGCAGAAAACTCATGTTTATCTTCCCGTGTTGTATATTGGCTGCATTTGCCTGCTTCTTTTTCTGCTTTCCCCCTGAGTATTGGGCAGTCTTTCTAGCATGCCAAATTTTCCTCTAAGTTTCCTTCCCCTCACTGTACTACGTTTTGCGGGATGGTTGCTGGTTGCAGTTGGCTTTCCTGTTCAGTGGTGTTTTTTTCTGCCATCTTTGCTGGGGGTTGTGCCAACTACAAGTTCTGCTGCTTCTTAATTAACTTCTTAATCTCTATAGGCTTATAACAGAAAGTCTTTAGTTCTAGGCTGCAAGAAGAAAGAATGTAAGACCAGCAAATAATACACAAAATGAAACCATTCATAATTGTTTTAAAAAAATGGGAAAGCTAGCAGCTGCTCAATTCCATTTATTTCTGTTATCTGCAGAATTTCTCATGGAAGGCAAGAATAATCACTGTACTCAGCAGCTTGGGAAATGCAATTTTATATAATACACAGACTTCATAAAACTGTAAAATAACAGGAAGTTTAACCATATTTGAATGCAGGGAAAAACTGAGACTTGAGAAAAACAGTGTCTGAGTTTGCCTCAAAATATTAATATGTCCAGAGGGCTTTCAGTATTCACAGACATTCGTCCATCCTTGCATTGTCTTACTGAAGGTTTTATTAGCCCCAGTTCATAGATGAGGAAACTAAAGCACTCAGCATGTTGAAGTTCATATAGCAACTCAGCAGCTACAGTCAAGAACAGAATTCTGATTTTCCAGTTCCCAGGCCCATGATTTATTCCCCTGTGTCACAGCTCTCATTTTTCCCACACTGTGACCTACCAGATGGCAGCCACAGCTGAAACCAATGCCTGAATATTCTTGTGCTATGGATTTTTTTTTATTTACATAAATGCAATGTGGTATTGCCATTTCCTTTATTAATATGGGTGTTGTTTCTGTTGGGAACATCTTTCCCTGTCCATCCTCCAGGAATATTTTTCTAAGAAGATTTAATGTTTTCTAATCTTGAGCTTTGAGATGATGGAATAACTCCTTAAATTTTTTTTTCTTTTCAATTTTCTATGATAGATATTTTCTATTACTTTCCTTTTATAGGCTAGCTTCAGTGAATCTATGTCAGAGATACTTTTTGTATATTTGTCTATCTGTTTTATTTGTTTTAGCAAATATAGGAGCTCTATATTTAGCTATTTTAAATACTCTAGATATTTGACTGTGGTTTTGTTAACTTGCTCCCCCTTACACCCACCTACTAACTTTTCTTCCATCCATCCCTACATCTATCCACCTCTCCTTTTAGCCAAACCATCACTATGCAGCACTTAACACATGCAAAGAACTATTCCAGGTGCTATGAAGGAGACAAAGATTCAGGTACCAAATTCTGTATCCTATAAGCTGACAGTCTGATAGGTCAGCCAGGATGTTTATTCATTTATTCATACATACACTTATTCAATCATTCACTCATTCAACAAATTTTTATTGAGCAGCTGGTACATATGAATTCCTGTGCTGGATGGTAGTGAACCAAACAGGTGTTTCCTCTGTCCATCATGGATTGGATAATAGAGTGAGGAGCTATTGTATCATTGCCAGTCTGGCATAAGAGTAGAGTCCTAAGGGAACACATTGGAGCAACCCTTTTTTTGGAGACAGGAAAGGCTTCCAGAAACAAGAAATGTGTCTGGTAATCCATGAAACATGAGTAGGAGTTAGGCGGATAGAAGGAGAAATGAGTGTTCCAGGAGCAAGATACATAAAGGGACTGAAGAGAAAGAAAACTATCTACATTTGAGAATCCAAACAAGGCTTAGTCTGGTTGTTTCTGGATTATTAAGGAGAGAATAGTGACAAACGTACTCCAGCAGGAAAGTGAGCTTTGAATAAAAGTGTCTTATAATATAGACTAAGATATTAGAACTCTATTTTTTCCTCAACTATACATTTTATTCTTTAAAAACCACCCTATTGAGGTATGATTGATATACAAAAAGCTGTACATATTTGATGTGTACAATTTGATGAGTTTGGTGATAAATATACATCCATGAAATCACCACCACAATCAAACCATAAACTTATCCATAAACCTATTCATCACCTCCAAAAGTTTCCTCATAGTTTCCTATTACTTTATTATTTTTATGAAAAGAAAACTTAAACATCAGATCTACCCTATTAGAAAAATTTTAAGCACATAATACAGTGTTATTTACTATAGGTACTATGCTGCACAGTGAATCTATAGGACTTAGCCATTTTGCAAAACTGAAACTTTCCTCTTTTGACTAATACCTTTTGTTTCTTCCTCTCCCAGTCCCTGGCAACCACCATTCTACTCTCTGCTTCTATGAATTTGACACTTTCAGATTCCTCATATAAGTGGATCACACAATATTTGTCCTTCTGTGTCTGGCTTATGTCACTTAGCATAATGTCCTACAAGTTCATGCATGTTGTGAAAATGACAGGATTCCCTTCTTTTTAAGGCTGAATAGTAATTCTATTGTATGTATATGTCATATTTTCTTTATCCTTGGGTTTGTGTTTTTAAATCCCTCTTTGTCCTCAGTAGAGAAAAGATTAGATCAATGGTTGTCCAAATGTTTTCAGGTCCAGCAGAATGAGTACCACCTGGAATCTTGTTAGAAATGCAAATTCTTGGACTCTGCTCTAGAGCAACTGAATCAAAAACTATGGGGACTGGAACTCACCAATATGTATTTTAAGTTTCAGGCAATCGCAATGCATGTTCAAGCGTGAGAATAGCCAGATTAAAGAGGAACAAGATCGGGGGAAGAGAGACTGTTTAGCAGGTTGTGGCAATGACCCATGTAAGATTCACATCCAAATAATTTTAATGTGAGCTAGAAGATTCTGGCCTCATGTTAGAGGCACAGATCAACGGCTGTGTTTGTTCAGAGGAAGCGGTCAGGTTATATAATGGGCTTTTTATAGGAGGGGCCGTTTGAACTGAGCCTGTAGCTTTAACTCTTAATTTACTGTCCCATATGTTATTAATACTTTTTCTAACTATATTTGTAATTATTGTTTTGAAAAAAATTTAATTGTCATACTATCAGCTTGGTATCCATCTAGTATCCTTCCGAGTTATTCATCTTCCTAGTGAATGGCTCCTCAACTAAATATTTCATTGTCATAAAAAATTGTTCAATCTACTCAAACCCTTATGTATACTCTTGATAAGATTTACTGATCAAAAAATAAATATCTCATGGATGATATTTGAACATTAGACATCTGTTTTTAATTGCTCGTGTATATGTAACCTAACAATGATATTCTTAGCATTCACTGGAAACTCATATGTTTTCTAGAGAAAATAATTGTAACATTACTTATGCAAAGCATTGTCTGTCCTTCCTTCCTTTCTTCTTTCCTTCCTTCCTTCCTTCCTGTCTTTTTGACCTGTGACCAATTAGATTATAAACCCTTAAGGAGAAACTGGTTCATCTTGACCACGTAACACAGAATTTGGGCAAAAAATTACATGCTCTTGTGTATAGTCAAATGGAATTTTTTCAATCTTTGCTTTTCTTGCATGTTCACATATTTTATAGTTGGCCTGCCAAAAGAAAAATCTACTTTTTGCTTTTTGTTCCATCCAATTATCACTAATCTTAATAAACATTTCTGACATTTCTTAATGCCTCATTATACTTGATTTGTTATAAGTAGCATCTGCAATATTTATTTCTAGAAATGGTGACACTGAAGTTTTGATCATCCAAGTGCAAAAAACAAAAAAAAACAAAACCCTACAACTTAATTTTTGTATATCGACCATGTGTATGTGTTTAATTTTCTTTTCTTCTCAATTTAAGCCTTCTCATATAAAGTAAAGCTAGTGTAAAATATTCACAAAAATCCTGTAAGAATTAAGCCTAAGAAAGCTGAACAAAGAGTGAACTTTGCCAAGTCTTTTAAAAAGCCAGCTGTATGCATCTGCTTGTTAACATGTAGCATTATTCTGAGCTGGGAATTGTGTATACACTTCACAGTGTACATGGGCCATTTGTTCTGGGAACATATATTGTGACTGCCCAAACTAAACAGGGGTAGCCTGTTCCCGTGAGAGGAACATGATGGTTCTGAAACAAAGAGAAAAAACTGAAAATGGATGACTGTTCTTGTTGTTAGAGTGGGAACTGAACTTAAAACAGAAGAAAAGATATGAACCAAATTTGCTTAACTACTTACAAAACTTTGATGATTATTAATAATGACAAAATATTATGGTGTACCATTTTTTATTTTAGTAAATACCTTGATAAATAACATGTTTAGGTTATTAAAAGTAATGTATGATATTCAGTGCTATAGTAAAACAAGCTATGTTCTGAATAAAATTATATTCAGTTTAAAATATTAAGATTAAGGATTGTTTATGCTAAATATAGAACGAATCCTAGATTTTCACAGTCTAGAGTGCTAACCATTACACCATGGAAACTGAATCCTAGATTTTCTTTGTTATATATTGGTTAGCATCAGGTTCAGAAGGATACAGCAAAAACAAACAAACAATAACAGAAAAATACAAATAGTGGAGGCTTAAATAAATAAAAACCTACATAAGGGGTTAAAGTAATTGGCCCAGGACTAGTGTGGTAGCTCCATTAAATTTTCCGGGCCTCTGACTTCAAACTCTAGCCTTGGCCATCTCTCAGTTCTACTCTCTCCTTCAAGGTTGAAAGAAGTCCCAGGAACTTATTATCAAATCTCTATTCCTGACAATAGGATAGAAGAAGTAAGAAATAAAAGTGTCCCCACACTCTACACCTCCCTGACCCCCATATGCAAATATTTCCAAATCACCTTTCCCAGATGCATGATTTACATAGCTGCAATCGTATTATATGTTGTGTTTTCTTCTTAGTTTATAACACAAATTTTCCATATTCATAGTTCTCATTGCAATTGCCACTTTTTACACTTTGAATAGATGTTTCATAATTATTAAACTATTTCTCTATTATTGGACATTTTGTGGCTTCTGTTTTCTATATCTATAAATAAAACTGCAATGCAATCTTCATAGAGTTCTTTGTATATTACTTTCAAATGCATGAATCTTAAGAAATGGGATTAGAACAAAATATACAAACATTTTTTATACCACATGGAACATATTACTAATTTTTTTTCCTAAGAAGACAGTATTGTGTGACTTATTGTACCATTTTTGTTATGTTCTTGAAGAGCATTAGCTGTTATAGTTTTTAATGGATAAATCAACAGGTAAAAAAAATGGTGCCATGCTGGTTTTTTTTTCTATTTATTACTTATTATTGATATTGCAGACTTTTCAATATATATTGGTTTACTAAAGTATACTTTCTCTTGAGGGAATTGCCTAATAATATTTTATTCCTAATCAATGGAATATTTCCCCTCTATTTCATCATCAATTTACATTTGAAAATATAACTTTATAAAAATATTTGCTGCAAATATTTTTCTAGATATTTTACCACTTTTAAAATGTTACAGTAATTTAAGAATTTTTATAGAGTTGAATATTGATTGTTTACTTTAGCATTTCTTCTATTGCTTTTGAGCTTTGGAAGCTTGTTATTTATCAGCCTATGTATTTATTAAGCTCTTTCTCAGAGAGTTAATAATACTTAGTTGTATGTTTTCTGTGGCATTTTAGATCATATGGAATTTGTTGTATGGTATATGATGTGAATTAAACTGCTTTATGTAATTGTTATCAGGTTAACTTAGCACCCTTTAGAAACTAATTTTAAGAGGGGGCAGAGCAAGATGGCTAAATGGAAACCTCCAGCAATCGTCCCTCCACACGAATACCAAACTCACTTTGGAAGAACGAAAAATCAGATGAGTGATTATACTACCTGGTTTTAACATTCTGTCAAGGAAAGAGGCACTGAAGAGGGCAGAAAAGGCAGCTTGCATTGCATACGCCACGCGTCCCCCAGCCCCTGGCAGTGCTGCACCAGCACACCAGGTGGAAAGAGAATCTGTGTGCCCAGGAGTAGGAAAGTGAAGTGATTGTAAGACTTTGCATTGAAACCCAGGGCCGCTCTGACACAAGGGAACATGGCACAAGGCAGAATTCTGCTGGTGTCCATGGTGAGAGCATTTAGACCAACCTGCCAGAGAGAAATCCTCCACCCTGAAACCTGAGTTTTGGCTAACTCCACCACCCGCTGACAAAAAGCAACCTAAATGGACTAACCTAAATGGCATAAACTAAATTTGTAAGGTACTCCAGGCCACAAAGGCTGCAGTCCTTGGCAATTCCTGCAGCTTTTCTGGCTCAGAGTCAGTGGACTTGGGATACATATGATCCAATGAGACACCAGCAGCTGCAGCCAAGCTAGAGCCTATGTCACCCCTCCCCCCACCATAGGCAGTATGGCTGAGGGAGAGTCTTCATTCACTTGGGGAAAGGAAAGGGAAGAATTCTGAGGACTTTGTTTTGCAACTTGGATACAAGTTGTAACCAAGAAGTCTCCTGAAGCCCTTGAGTCCAAGCCTTAGTTCCTGAAGGCATTTCTTTACCCACCCTGGGCAGGTAAGGACACAGTCCTGGCAGGATTCACCACCTGCTGACTAAAGAGCCTTTGAGTTTTAAATAGACATAAGAGATAGCCAGGTAACAGTCACCAAGGGCTTTATGTAAGACTGGGCTTCCTTCAGGTGTGATGTGGCACTGGTGGCCACAAAGAAGTGCCTACATCACTCCTCCCCCAACTCCTGCAGGCCAGCACAGAGAGTGAGAGAAAAGAGTGAGAGACTTTGCCTGGTAACCCAGGGAATTCTCCCATATCTTACCCAAGTCCACCAAGCCAATACCACCAGGAGTCTGCAAGAGTCACCGCATTATTGGACATAAGGCATCCCCCATGCTGATAAAGCTGCAGTGACCAAAGACTTAGATCACAACACTCAATTCCTTTTGAATATCGTGAAGGCCCTCTAAAGAAGGATGCGTTCAAACAAGCCCAGGCCGCTAAGATTAAAACAAATACCTAACTCTTCAATGCCCATGCAATGATGAACATCCATAAGCACCAAGAACATCCAGGAAAATAATGACCTCACCTGAATAAGGTACCAGTGACAAATCCTGGAGTGATGGAGATATGTAACCTTTCAGACAAAGAATTTCAAATAGCTGTCCTGAAGAAGTTCAATGAACTTCAGTATAACACAGAGAAGGAATTCAGGTGCCTATAAGAGAAATTTAACAAAGAGATTGAAATAATGAAAAAATTAAGCAGAATTTCTGGGGCTTAAGAATTTAATTGGAAAACTGAGAAATGTATCAGAGACTCTCAACAATAGAATTGATCAAGATGAATAAAGGTTTAGTGAGCTTGAAGACAGGATATTTGAAAATACAATCAGAAGAGAAAAAAAGAATAAAAAAGAATGAAGCACACCTACAAGATCTAGAAAATAGCCTCAAAAGGGCAAAACTAAGAGTTATTGGCCTTAAAGAGGAGGCAGAGAGAGAGATTGGAGTAGAAAGTTTATTCAAAGAAATAATAACAGAGAACTTTCCAAACCTAGAGAAAGACATCAATAATCAGGTACAAGAAGGTGAAAGAACACCAATCAGATTTAACCCAAACAAGACTACCTGAAGACATTTAATAAACAAGCTTTCAAAAGTCACAGATAAAGAAAAGTCCCTAAGGGAAGAAAGGAAAAAGAAAAAAAAATAGCATATATAGGAGTTTCAGTATATCTGGCAACAGAATTATCAGTGGAACGTTATAGGCCAGGAGAGAGTGGCATAACATAGTCAAAGTGCTAAAGGAAAAGAACCTTAACCCTAGAATATTATATCCTGCAAAAATATCCTTCAAACATGAAGGAGAAATAAAGACTTTCCCATACAAAGAAAAGCTGAGTGACTTCATCAAATAAGACCCATCCTACAAGAAATTCTAAAAGGAGTTCTTCAACATAAAAGAAAGGGACATTAATGAACAAGAAATCATCTGAAGTTGTACAACTCACTGGTTACAATAAGTACACAAATATAGAATACTCTATTGCTGTAACTGCAGTGTATAAACCACTTATATCTTCAGTAGGAAGACTAAAAGACAACTCTATCAAAAATCAGTACAACAACTTTTTGAGTGATAAATAGTATAAAAAGATATCAATAGAAACAACAAATTGTTAAAAAGTGGGGAGGGGATGGAGTTAAAGGTAGTATTTCTGTTAGATGTCTCACTGTTTGCTTGTAATAAGAATTGTCATATGTTTAAAATAATTTGTTTTAAATTTTTTTTTCTTGCAAGGCCATGGCAACCTCAAATCCTAAAACATAAACAGATACACAAAAAGTGAAAAGCAAGATATCAAAACATACTAAAAGAGAAAATCACTTTTAACAATGGATTACAGGAAGGAAGTGAGAAAGAGGGGACCACAAAACAACCAGAAATCAAGTAACAACACAGCAGTAAGTCCTTACCTATCAATTATAACATTTAATGGACTAAACTCTCTAATCAAGTCATAGAGTGGCTGAATAAATAAGAAACAAGACCCAACTATATGTTGTCTGCAAGAAAGCCAGTTTACCTACAAAGACACACATGGATTGAAAGTAAAGGGATGGAAAATGATATTCCATGCAAATGGAAACCAAAAAAGAGCAGGAGTAGCTATAATTGCATCAGGTAAAATAGATTTCAAGACAAAAATTGCAAAAAGAGACAAAGAAGGTCATTATATAATGGTAAAGGGGCGAATTCAGCAAGAGGATATAACAATCCTAAATGTATGCACGCAACACTGAAGCACCTAGCTATATAAAGTAAATGTTATTAGAGCTAAGAAGGGAGATAGACCTCAATACAGTAATCATTGGTGACCTCAGCACTCCACTTTCAGCATTGGACACATCATCCAGACAGAAAATGAACAAAGAAACATTGGACTTAATCTGCACTATAGACCAAATGTACTTAATAGATATTTACAAAATGTTTCTTCCAACAGCTGGAGAATGCATGTTCTTCTCCTCAGCTCATAGATCATTCTCAAGGATAGGTCATATGTTAGGCCACAAGACAGTTTAAAAAAAATAGAAAAATAAAAGAAATCATGTATTTTCTCTGACCACAGTGGAATATAACCAGAAATCAATAATAATAGGAACATTAGAAACTGTACAAATACAGGGAAATTAAACAATATGCTCATGAATGATGAGTGGGTCAATGAAGAGATGAAGAAGAAAAAATGTAAAAATTTCTCCAAACAAATGAAAATGAAAACACAACATATCAAAACCTATAGGATACAGAAAAAGCAGTAACAAGAGGAAAGTTTATAGCAATAAGTGCCTACATTAGAAAAGTAAAAAAGCTTCAAATAAACATCTTAACAATCCATCTCAATGAATTAGAAAAATAAGTGCAAACCAAACCCCAAATCAGTAGAAGAAAAGATATAATAAAGATCAAAGCAGAAATAAATAAAATTGAAACAAAAAAATGCAAAAGATAAAAAAAAAACAAAAAGTGTTTTTTTGAACAGGTAAACAAAACTGACATACCTTCAGGCAGACTAAGAAAAAGAGAGAGAGAAGACCCAAATAAATAAAATCAGAGATGAAAAAGGAGATTACAACTGATACTGCAGAAATGCAAAGGGTTTTTAGAGACTACTATGGACAACTACATGCCAATAAATTGGAAAACCTACAAGAAATGGATAAGTTCCTAGAAACATACAAACCACCAAGAATGAACCAGGAATAAATCCAACAAGTGCATAAACCAGTAACAAGTAAAGTGATAGAAACAGTAATAAAAAGTCTTCCATCAAAGAAAAGCCCATCACCTGATAACTTCACAGCTGGATTCTACCAAGCTTTCAAGAATAACTGATACCAATCCTACTTAAATTATTTGAAAAAATCAAAAAGGAGGGGCACTCCCAAACTCATTCTAACAGGCCTATATCATCATAATACTAAAACCAGATAAAGACAAAACAAATAAAAAAACTTTAGGCCAATATCTCAGATGAACATAGATGTAAATATTCTCAACAAAATACTAGCAAACTGAATTAATACATTAAAAGATTATTCATCATGATCAAGTATGATTCATCCCAGAGATGTAAAGATGGTTCAACATAATGCAAATCAATCAATGTGATACATATGTCATATCAACAGAACAAAGAACAAAAACCATATGATCATTTTAATTGATGCTGAAAAAGCATTCAATAAAATTCAATATCCCTTCATCGTCAAAACTCTCAAAAAACTGGGTAGAGAAGGAAATTACCTGAACATAAATGAACCATATATGACAGACCCAGAGCTAGTATCATGCTGAATGGAGAATGACTGAAAGCCTTTTCTGTAAGATCTGGAAAAAGATAAGAATGTCCACTTTCACAACTGTTATTCAATGTAGTACTAGAAGTTGTAGCTAGTAATCAGAAAAGCAAAAGAAATAAAAGGTGACCAAATTCAAAAGGAAGAAAAATTATCCTTGTTTTCAGATGATATGATCTTATATCTAGAGAATAGAACTGATAAACAAATTGAGTAAAGTTGCAACATACAAAATCAACATACAAAAATCAGTAGCATTTCTATATGCCAACAGTAAACAATCTGAGAAAGAAACCAAGAAAGTATTCCCATCTAAATTAGCTACAAATAAAATAAAATACCTAGGAATAAACTTAACCAAAGAAGTAAAAGATCTCTATAATGAAAACTATAAGAGATTGATGAAAGAAGTTGAAGAGGACACAACAAAATGGAAGATATTCCATGCTCATGGATTGGAAGAATCAATATTGTTAAAATATTCATACTACCCAAAGCAATCTACAGATCCAATGCAATTCCCATCAAAATGCCAATAACATTCTCCACAGAAATAAAAAAAAATCCTAAAATTTTCATGGAACCACAAAAGACCCAGAATAGCCAAAGCCATCCTGAGCAAAAAGAACAAAACTGGAGGAATCACATTATCTGACTTAAAATTATATTACAGAGCTGTAGTAACCAAAACAGCATGATACTGGCATAAAAACGAACACATAGACCAATGGAAAAGAATAGAAAATACAGAAATAAATCCACACATCTATAGTGAATTTATCTTTACCAAAGCCACGAAGAACATACATTGGGGAAATGACAGTCTCCTCAATAAATGGTGCTGAGAAAACTGTATATCCATAAGCAAAAGAATGAAATTAGACCATTCTCCCTCACCCTATACAAAAACCAAATCAAAATGGAATAAAAACTTAAAGCTAAGACCTGAAACTATGAAACTACTAAAAGAAAACATTGGGGAAATTCTTCAGGACATTGGTCTGGGCAAGGATTTCTTGAGCAATATCCCCAAAGCACAGGCAGCCAAAGCAAAATTGGACAAATGGGATCACATCAAGCTATTAATCAAAAGCTTGTGTACAGCAAAGGAAACAATCAACAAAGTAAAGAGATAACCCACAGAATGGGAGAAAATATTTGCAAACTACCCGTCTGACAAGGAATTAATAACTATAATATATAAGGAGCTCCAAAAGGATAAAACAAATAATTTGATTAAAAAATGGGCAATAGATCTGAGTAGACATCTCTCAAAAGAAGACATATAAATGGCCAGCAGGTATATGAAAAAATGCTCAACAGTGTTAGTCATCAGAGAAATGCAAATCAAAACTACAATGAGATATCATCTCACCCCAGTTAAAATGGTTTTTATCAAAAAGACAGGCAGTAATGAATACTGATGAGGATGTAGAGAAAAGCAAGCCCTCGTACACTGTTGGTGGGAATGTAAATTATTGCAACCACTGTGGAGAACAGTATGGAGGTCCTCAAAATAATAAAAATAGAACTACCATATGGCTCAGCAATCCCACTGCTGGGTATATGTCCAAAGGAGAGGAATACAGTATATCAAAAAGATATCTACACTCCCATGTGTATTGCAGCACTATTCAGAATAGCCAAGATTTGGAATCAACCTAAATGTCCATCAGTGGATGAATGGATAAAGAAACTGTGGTACATCTATACAGTGGAATATTATATTGCCACAAAATGAATGAAATCCTGCCATTTGCAATAACATGGATGGAACTGGAGAACATTATACTAAGTGAAATAAGCCAAGCACAGAAAGACAAATCTCACATGTTCTCACTCATATGTGGGAGCTAAATATTAAAAACAATTGATCTCATGGATATGGAGAGTAGAATGATGATTACCAGAGTCTGGGAAGGATAGCAATGTAGGGGTGGTGGATAAAGTGGGGATGGTTAATGGGTACAAAAATATAGTTAGGTAGTTAGATAGAATGAACAATATGTGATAGCACAACAAGATGAATATAATCAAAAATAAATTAGGGAACACTTTAAAATAACTAAGAGTGGAATTAGAATGTTCCTAACACAAAGAAATGATAAATCCCTGAGGTGATGGATACCCTACTTACCCTTATTTGAGTAATACATTGTATGCCCATATCAAAACATCACATGTACCCTATAAAGGTATAAAATTATACTCATAATAATTAAAAAGTTAAGAAAAGAAAATAATTATGGCATTCCCTGTCATTTTCTGATACATTTATCCCACATTAAATGTTTATGGAGAATTAAGTCTATCGGGGGTTTTATAACTCACGGTTCTTTATGACTGTTCATGTATAACCACTTTACTTTCAACTGGTATTATCTAATTCATATGTTCATTTATTATTCAATCTTCATTCATTCATTCAACAAGTATTAATTGGTTATATTCTTTGTACATAGTGCTAAGTATAAAGTAGGGAATAAAATGTGGGTTCTCTCCTCCAAATTTGTATATTTTTAGATTGATAATCAATATAGATTATAGTTCACAGGGACATGACCTTGGAAGAAGAATGTCATGATGAAGCAATGTGTGCTCAGCATTTATGTATTAATTTTCCATGGATCCTATTTGGAAAATTATGTCTCCTAGTGAGAAAACGCCAATCGTGGGCTTCCATTTGGTGGATGTGGATGGGAATCATGCTTGGGGAAGATGTTATATGCTCTCCATCACAGGTCATACAGATCACATGCAGAATGCTTGTTCCCATTTTACTAACAAACAAACAAACAAAAAAAATTGGGACTGATGGAACTCATTTCTGAGATAACTGGAATGTGTTTTCTCATCATGTCCCTTAGTGACAGTGGCAGAGAGTCACTGCAGTATTGACAGCTACCTTGATGGTTTTGGTCATGGCCCGTGGAAACATGTTTTTCCTTCCCTGTGATAATTACCTCAAATCACTCATAATTTCTTGGAGTTCATCTACTTTTGTTATTGCCTGACCTTCCAATTATATGTGGGAATCTCTATAAATGGTTTTACACAGACCAGCTGGAGGAAGAGATCTTTGAATGATTATTAGAAAAAGTGAGAGATGTTGTTACACTGGTAGAACAATATTATGTATAGCATATTTACAGAACTTATTTCAAGCTTAGCTGGGAAATGAAATATTTTTGCTTATTATCTTTGGTGAGTAGATAATGTAAAAATATACCAGTAATTAATTCTTAATTTATTAAGTGAATTTTTATTTTAGAAAGTTTAAAGAAATCCTAACACTCATAATTACTGTAGAAAATCAGAGTATTGTTAAATAGACATGAAAAAAATAAGATTGTTTATATTTCAGTTATTCATAGAAAATCATCCTAAATATTTTAGTGTAGTATTTATATTTTAGATACCTCCCCATGTACATATAACAATTTTTAAAAACTTGCTTATAATCTGCCAACTGTTATTACCTACTCTTTTCTATCAAAATAAAACATAAGCATCCTTCCTTACCAGTAAATATATATCTGTAGATTGTTATTTTTATGTCATCATATCATTTTATTATTTGAATGAAACATGATTTATATAGAGAGAGAGCCACGTTTATTATGTTTATTTACTATAAATAAAACTTTAATGTAATTCTAACAATGAATGTTTGTATACTTGTTAACATTTCCTTAGAAGATATTCCTAGAGATGAGATTTGTAGATTAAGGATAGCACACATTTTAGTGCTTTTAAAACATGAAACCAAATGGTCCTTTAAAAAAGTTGGGCCAATTATAATAATTCCAAATACTTCTCAATAGAGTATCTTATTTAATCACTGGGGATATTTGAAAAGTGGTAACTCATTTTTTAAATTTGATATTATTTAATTAATATCAGGATTGAAATGAAGACAACTTCACCCATTTTTTTGGCTTCATTTTCCTCAAATTACAATATAAAATTTATTTATTTGTTTCAAAGCAACTTAGTCTTTCTGTGATAAAACCAATATTATACATTTGGACATCAAGCAATCAATAAATGTTTACTGGGAAAGGAATGAAAACATTTGAGAATCTTGTACTAACACAAGAGTATCATTAGAAAGAGTAATATTACTGGAAAGATGTAGAACTTCCAGTTGATATTTTAGAGATAGTAGTGACCAAAAGGAACATCAATGCAGATAGTTACTTACTGCATTTTTTAATGTCATACAACTTGACAGGGAATAGAGTTATTTGTACTTTAATTTAGCACAATACAACAGGGATGTGAGCTGGAGAGACTCTCCTAGGAGAAATTAGAGCAGATAGAAAGATGAAAAGTCCCAAAAATGAGAGCTAAGAATTTTAAGTTAATGTGAAAAGTAACCATCATTAAATGAAAAAATTCTGGCACTGATTAAGTGGGTTTATTTTAGACTTTTAGATGGAGAGAACTCATATAAACATTTCTTTGATGTTATTTGGTATTTTGGTACTTTCTATTAATACTATATAAGAGCTTTATAGGCAATTTAATATCCTGAGACTATTTCCGTAAATTTTATTCAAGACTGTAATACTTGTTTTCCTATTGCGCCAAAGACTAGCAGGTTTCCAAATTACACAATGACCTATAATGAATGCAAACCAAGATTCTTTCTTTTTATTTGTATTCACTCAATATGGTATGAAGTTGCTCTTACAAATGACCTCTACATCCAATGAGTTTTAGAAAAACATAAAATGATCACAATTTCTTTGAACTAACCTTTAAAAAAAAAACCTTTGGTTTTTTATGAATTTCATTTTCAATTAGATAGGTTTTCTTTATGCTGTACATTTGATGTTTTATGCATTTATTAGGAATGTGATATGCTTCCTAAGTGAATGTAAACCATAGCAGGTGATTACAAACCAGTCTGTACTAGTACCTGATGCAATCATACTTGTGTTAAAAGTGATTGGCTTTCCCTCCTGTGATGGCTATATGTTGCATTTAATTCAATCACGGTTTTCTTTGAATGTAAGTAACTGCTAACTCATTGAGCCACTGCCTTTGTATAAAAATATGACAGTGTTAACTTTAGACTAAGAAAAAAGGAAAACATAAGAAAGAGAACCTGTTTCTTGGAAATTCCCATGGGCCCTGGGAATGTCCACTCTGTATCCAGGTGAGAAGCCCTTGGAATCATATCAGTGCATATCACAATGTAAATACGCAGCTGTTAGCCCTTCATCTATAAAAGGAGACTACTTGGGTGTAAAATGTTATAAATTCATATTAGTTTATTCAATGTTCCATCTCACTTTTACTTTGATATTCATGAAGAGCAATTTTGAGAGCACTGAGAGTTATTTTGTTGTGTTTTTATCAGTTTTATCTTGATTCCAACTATACTTTAAATTTATTTCGTTTAATTTAAAAACTGAAATTTGGCCCATAAAATATTAAAAGCCATGGCACCATCCACTGGCCACTCTGTCAGTTAAAATTTTTCCTTGGGAATCATGCTACTTTTTCTAAACACTCTATAAGTGAGATAAGGCAGTAGGGAAATATCTTTTTTCCCCAATTCTTTTCTTGTGCTTATATTCTATAAAGTGTCTAGATTTGCCTCCTGTTACATTTAAAATGCATTGCCATTTAGCTGTTGAGATAAACTGGATCAGTCTCAATCAGATAAGGGAGATGGAATTTTCAAAAAGTTTATAGTGTACGTTTATGGTATTAAGGTACCTTTGTGATTTCAGAACTGGATTTGCAATCTAGGTGCTACAGCCACAACCCCTCTTGTCAATATGCTCTCACCTTCATTTGAGCCTTTGGCGGGGGAAGCTGCTAATTTATCTCCCTGTGCACAGCTGGCAGCTATCAGTGCAGAGAAAAAGCCTGTGTTCCTTGGTGATGCAGGGAGGTCAAGGAGGGGAAGATCAGGTTAGGGAGACACAGATCTATGCTACTTTTAACACTGTGTGGTGTGCAAAACCTAAAGAATTTGCGGGCCTGGTAGATTAGCTATTTATTCAGAAAGCTGATGGAAACCCTGTGTGCTTCCCAGGAACCCGGCAGCTGAGAAGAGAGGGTATGATTGCTCCCTAGCCAGGCTTGCTGAGAAGTGTCCTCACAGCTGAGAGCCCAGCAAAGGGGATTACAGCCCTGAGTCAGGCAGATGGGATCTGTCAGCCACCGCTGACTCTAACAATAGACCAAAGAGGAAAGCTGCCACTGTGTTCCCAGACAGCAAATGAGAGAGGTCGGCCAGCACTGCAGTCCCTGCTTGGAATTTTAAAGGAGGAGGAGTGGGCTGATGTGGGAAAGAGAGATATCGTAAGCACAGCTCAGTTCAGCCTTCTGCCACCGTCTTGGGCTAGTGGGTTGTTACTTTGGTTAATCCTTTTTCTTTTTGCTCTGCTTTGTACTATTCGGTTTCCATAGACATTTTTATCTGTTCATCCATTTATTCTTTCTTGAACATTTATTGAGTGGCCAATTGACACGGTAAAATACTAGGCCTGGGGGACAAAGCAACAAGACCCAGCTCAGGCCCGAACCTCTCAAGATCTAGTAAAGGAAACAGACATATAAAAAGACAACCAAAAAACAGGCAGTAAGTTGTACTGACTCCAAACCAGAAATGCCCTAGCAATCCTGACTGTACCCTTACATACAGTTCTTTTGTTGTATTTCTTTACCAACAACGGTTGAGGGTGAGGTTTTAGTGGCTCCGTTGACTATTCATTGGAATAGCCTACCTTTCCACGATTATTGCCTAAGAAAACAATTGCCTAATTTCAATTTTCATTTTAATAATAAAGTTTGTAGGAGACAGCTGAAATATGGAATAACCATAAGTCCACATAAGATGATGGAGGACATTTTTTCCCTAGTCAGTGAGGAGCAGATGGAAGTGGATGGAAAAGAATAGCAGTGGGGCCCACCTGCATGGGAATCGGGGGTGGGGGCTGGGCACAACCTTAGCTCCTGTCATAGCGATTAAACTGTGGACATGGAAACAAAGTCTCCAGTTGATTTTCAAGAAGTCATGCTGAATTAAGTGTCCTATAAGTCCTCTGAGCTTCCTCTAAAGGAAAACTCAAAGTAAAGATACACTCTCATTCAAAGTCGTTGGTCTGATGGTTCCTGAAATGGGAATCAGTACACAGATCAGGCCGCAGGTCTGCTCAGCTGTATGTGGGTCATACAGACATTGCTAACAGTGGGGCTGGAAAGAATCGTTTGGAAGTGAGGATGCATGGGTTACACTCCAGGTTCTGAACAAGACATTTTCTCTTTTTGGGCTGAATGAGAAGTTGGATTTTAAAACCTCTAAAGAAAATTTCAGTGGCCATAAACAAGGAGAAAGAATGATGTGGCCAGGGGCTTACGCCAGAGCCCCTCTGCTGTGTTTGTTCTTTAATTTTAATCTTTTGGAACCTTATCCTAATAAGCACCATATCCAAGCAGGAAAGATTCACATAGAGTCTTTGTCCATGTGCCTCAGAGGCTAGAAATAGCCACCTAAATACCATATCTCTGTTATGAAATTCCAATAGGAAAAGACAATGGAAGGAGGGTAAATGACGCATTTTCTAGGCTTCCGAGAGAATACAAAACATGGGAATGACTTGAGCCAAGTCTGCCTTACTCTGACTTTGTAATATTATTTTCATCAAATACATTTCTACTATGAAACTAATGAGAGTATTCTTCATAGAAACAGTACTAAGCCAGCTTATATGTTGCCATGAATACAGAAAGATTTGAGAGTTTCGCAAAAGAGAATGGTGTTCACTGAGAGCCCATGCTATAATAGACACTGTGCTAGCCACTTATGTCATAAAGCGTTTTAGTTATGTCTCATTTATTCTTTAATACTACCTGCCACATCAGGTAGGAGACTTGTATCTATGTTTTCACACCTAGGACACAGAAAGGATAAGTAATCACCTTCCAGTCAGTCCTACTGCCTATAAGGTCAGATGTGATATAGGAACACTACCTTTTGACCCTGAAGCCTATGGTTATTTGTTAGTTATGTTCCTTTTTATTACAATGCTTTTTGCAAAAGGCTAATATGTCAGTACCAGTAGTGCCCATTGAGACCATGAGCTGAAGGAAAAGTTTATTAGGATGCTCTAGGGATTGAAATCATCATGCACCTGTCAGTCAAATGTTATAGTTTGCTTGATGAAAAGGCACAGGACTTTTCATTATGGAACAATATGAATAATTTATCATTATGTAATCATGTATAGATATCAATTGTGCTTTTGCATAAAAATAAGGCTTTCATGTCAGACACATGTAAAGTTGTCTAAGAATTATTCTTGAACTTATTCCAATTTATTGTAGATGAACCTGCAGAGTTATTACTTTAAAAACTATACAGTCCAGTAAATAAGTACATGGAGTAGTTTCTCCATTACCAGACTTTGAGAAAGAAGAGAGAAAAATCTTTGTACTATTCACCTATGTATCTCTAATTCTTAGCACAGAACTTGGAATCCTGATAATAAATATTTTGTCTTTGATAAATATTTTGTAGCGGTGGAGTAGGGGTGGGAGTGCATATATTTTATATCATGTTCTCTTAAATACATTTGAATTAGTGTTCACTGAGAACAGATGCACTTGGTGAATAGCATCTTGCAGTGGGCAGTCAGTATAGCAGTTTCTAAGAGTGAAGTCTCTGGAGTCAGGCTGTGCAGATCTACATCCAAATTGCATGATTTTAGGAAAGCCTGAGTGTTCCTTACCCTGTGGTATGGGTTGATAATAGAATCAACATCACAGCGCTTTCGTGAGGATGAAATGGTTGATGCAAGTAAAGCATTTAGTTGAGTGAATAAAACATGGTAGGTGTCAATAAATGTTTATTATTATTATATTAAAGAATTAACCTTGGATTCACTAAATGGCCAAGGAAACGTCTCACACTGCACTATCTTCAAAGATATATAGAAAAAAAATGACCTCTGATCTGATCCAAAAGATCATATTCTGCCCTCATTTTCTGAACTCCATTTCTGAAAAAGAGTCCCATGGCAATGAGAAGAAAAAAGGGATTAAAGCATACTTCAAGAAATCATTACTTTTTCATTATTACTGCATTCTCCTGCTTTCTAACCCAGCCTCTAAGTCCAAGTAAAACCCCAAGCCTTCTCCAATCTTTTGATCAATTCAAAGTTTAATCCTTTCCCTTTTAGCTGGATTTGCTCTAAGAACAGACTGTCGAATTACAGAAGACAACTCAATCTTCACTAAACATGAGTGTATTTGATTTTTGTTTTTCTTTTCCTTTTCTTCAATTTCAGGTGATCCTCATATCAAAACATCATTCTGGAATTTGTGAAAGAATAAAAAGTAATACCCCAAACAAAAAGTATCTATCAAAAATAATGTAAAGTGGATATGTTAATGAGTTTCATGGACTCTTCCTACAATGTATACATAGATCAAAACATCACATTGTACCCCGTAAATAAACACAATTATTATGTGTCAATTGAAAAAAAAGTGATGTGGAGGTAAGTAAAAACTGCGTGAACAGAAAGAAAATTACCCATGCTTTTATATTAGATGTAAAACACCATCATTTTCTAAGAACCTCATGTTTCACAATTAAGAAATAAAGTCTCCAAAAAAACATTTTCCCAACAAAAGCCTTTATATAAATATATAAGTTGCCCTTTTCCTGTCCCTCTTCACCAGAGTTAAACAATGGACACTTAGAAAGGAAATGATGTCAACACCTTATTGATAAAAATCAGACTGCACTGGAGGAAACACAATAGAAAAAACACAGCTTTCTAGCTTCTATAGTTTGTTATGGTAACTTCATGAATAGTAGTCATTTATTAAATTTAAAGCATAATTTCATTATGCCCCTATGCTGACTTGAGTATATTATGTATGCACAGCTTTAATATTTGCTATCTTTTAGCAAGACAATTAGGAAATCCAAAGGAAAAAAAATTGTCTTTGGCAGATAGAATTTATAGCTTTGAATGTATGTAACTCTTTTTGATTAAATCTTGAAATTGGATTGGCATTCCAGGGCCTTTCATTGCTATACATTCCGGGAAAGGCCATTTCATCAGAGTTTACAGAATGATTGTGGAAAATATCTTCAAGACCATTTACCAATTTAATGATACCAAATAAATGCTTGGCAGAACATTTACTCTACAGATAAAAGATAATATAAAATACCAGAAGATCCTAAATTTGCCTGTGGCAAATTCGCAGTGTTGGTTAGAATTTGATGTGTTGCAAATTAATCTTTTTCTCAAGGAAGTGTTTTCTCCCATGGATGTCCTAGTGCTTGCTGAATTAGCATAAATCTAGATGACCTATTTTGCCAGTTCAGAAAATGAAGGTCAAATCTCTTTTTAGTTTTAAATTAATGTCTGAGCTCTTCTCCAAATTAACCACTTTATGAAAACTATTTTGAAGAATAAACTATTACAATAGTATTATAATAGGCTTCACATATTTTGCCACCAGTATTTCTTAGTTTATTATTAACTGGGTGTGATGATTATAGGAAGCCCTCCATTGCATCTGAGTTGAAATATTTAAAACCTTTTATGTAAGTACCATAACAAAGCAGATCTAATCTTGGTAGTCATTGGTGTCTTTCAGATAAGATGATGATGTCCTAAACTCTAACGTTGCATTATGACAACAGAAGGATATTATTTAAAATGAATGGTTCTATACAATCAGGGAAGGTGCGGTACCACAACTTGCTTATCACAAGTCCAAACTGGCCAACCAGGAGATGAGAACTGTCTTTCACGCTAGTAGAACTCTCTATTCTTCACTGCCTGTGATATCAGAGGTCGTATTTTAACCAGTGATGAGGCAGCATGGAGAACTCAGGCCCCACCACAATTTAAGAACTCAAGGAAGCAGTAAAGGTAAGAAGACTATTTGTACTCTAGGGAACTCCACGTGCTAATTTAACCAGATTGCCTTCTTTTCAAAAGTCCTAGGTTGTACAGAATCTAAAATCACCAGTTGTCAATACAAAAATAGAATGGAACTTGCATTGTTGGTTCAGTGGTAGAATTCTTACCTCCTGCCATGGTGGTGCACACCTGTAGTCCCAGCTGCTCCGGAGGCTGAAGTGGGAGGGTCCCTTAAACCTAGGTTTTCAAGATCGGCCTGGGCAATATAGTGAGATGCCCATCTCATAAATAAATAAATAAATAAATAGGATATTGGTCCTTGAGATGACCTTGGAGATTGCTCCACTGGCTCCATGCTTTTTAAAGATGAAGAAACCAGAGTGTAAAATAATAATAACAGCAATAATAACATGTAATAATGGCTTATTCTATAACATAGTCTAAGTAAATTTAGTCTGTTTATATAATGAGTGAATGAACAGACAAAAGAAATAAAGAAAAAAATAAACTAAGGCTTAGTCCATGTCACATTCTGAGACTAGATTAAATACATTTTCTATCACCTTGCTTTTGATTTCTTTACATTTCTATTAAATCAATATATAATTATTTAATTATAATCTAATGTAAAAATGAGAGAGAGAAAGAGAAGAATTTCAATTAGGTTGTCTCTCAATTCATAATAGCTGTTAAATTTCAAATCAGAAAAACAAAACTAATGTATCTCAACATGATAACAGAAAAATTGGAAGAGATGAAAAATATTTCATATAGGACTCTAGGATAATTACTCGTGGAGGTAAAAAACTCAACTGCATTGTACCATAGTCTTTACTTTCTGAGTATTATTATTGACTCAATCAATTTTTGTTTGTTCATAAGGAATCGCTATCATGCTACTATTGTGGCAAGCCTACAACCCTGAAATTTTTAAGGACAAATTTACTGTATTTTAATTTCCAAGAGATTTTCTTATAATATTTACATCCAGAGATTTTGAAATTGAAAGTGAGATACTGAGAATAATTTCATCAAGAATATTTTTCATTTTTTTCCCCAAACTACTTAGCCCTTTGAATTATATAATTTAAAAAAATATATAGCAACATGAAAAAAATATATATATATAAGTGGCATAACTTGGTATTGATAAATTGCAAAAGAAAGGGAGAGAGAGAGGAAGGAAGGGAGGGAGAGAGGGAGGAAAAGAGGAAGAGAGGAAGGAAGATCATATAATTCCACAATTCAAAATTCACTTGAGATTAGAGTCTGATAAACCTGTGGTAAATTGCATTCCAGTTACTGGCCAGCTCTGTGATCTTAAACCACAGTCTGCATCTATGTTTGTGAATGAGACAATAATCTCTCTTTGTTGTGAGCAGTGATATTAATATAATATAGAGAGATTGCGTAATGTAGTGCTACATTGTGATATTCAAAAGATAGATAATTTCATTTTTTTATTATTTTCGTCTGCTACAGAGATTCTAAAGAGGACAAAGATAATTTAATTGTACATGTGTGAACATAGTGAGGACAAAGATGTAGAGCATCTCTGAGAACTCACTTGTTTTGCAGATAATATTTGAAGGCTTTTAGGAATTTACTAATAATCACATGAACTAAGGGAAACCAATGTATCTTTCAAGTCAAGTAAACATTCTAATTTGAAAACATTAAACTATGGTCAATCTTAACATAGAGACACCTATGTAAGAATATACAGGAAACTGGTAAGTTGCCTCTAGGAAGGAGGACTGAGAGACAAGAGTTGTGTAGCTTTAATTTTCACTTTCTACTTTTTATACTTTTTGGTAATGTGTGTGTGTATACATTTTCATTATAATTATATTAATTGGCATTTAAAAAAACCAGACACTGAAGAGAAATGGTATTTATGTACATCAGCACACCTTATTCCAAGCAATCAGGTCTCCTACCGTTTTGGACAAACTTTTGCACTTTGTAGGGGACCAGTTGGGAGTAGAAAGTTTGTCAAGCATATTCTTCACAGACATGCTTTTCTTATGAATCTGAGTATTTCTTATGTATTCAAATAGTACTCTGAGCTGTTTTTAAAATTTATACATAGAAAACTACTATCAGAAGCAGCTATGCAATGATAATTCAACTAAGTAGAAAATATTTTTTAAAAACTATATGCAAACGCTTTTTGCTAGGCTTTGGGTTGGGAGGTACTAGGAGAAAGTTGTAAAAGATCCTATCAATGTGGTGAAGATATAAAATAATCTTGTTCTAGATTATGATGCAGCGACAAAGCCAGAAACACATTTAAACAACAACTATAAAACATTATGCAATAAGTTTTATATACATATAGCATTAATAAATGCTATAAGATGTGGAGGAGGAAAAGGGTTTTTGTGTGGAGGGAAATGTGAGGAAGTATCCTTGGAGAAAGTGCTAAATATTATATAAACTGGTACCTGAAGGGTATCCATGGCATGAAGGGCCTTTCCGATAATAAGAGCAGTTGAGTTAAGGGGCAGGGGCTGGAGAGAGAGGGTATGTTTAGACAGGATGGGCCATTAGGGTACCAGAAGGAGGGCATAGACTCAGTCAGGAAAGAGCCAAACTTCATCAGCATTGGCCCATCAGGTTGAGAACTTTGAACTTTTTCTATAAGAAATGGGGAACATTTGACCATTTTTCAACAAAGTAAACATGCTTGCATAATCACTTTATGGCAGTTTAATGGATGGATTAGCATGAGGAGAAACTGAGGACAGTGAGACAACAGGAGGCTGTTGAGATGGTAGCAACCGGGCTCTCACTGGTGGAACAAAGGCAATAAAATGTGGGCCCAGCTGCAGGGACAACTCCAAAACAGACAGACTTCATGCTTCTTTCTTTTCACATTTTTTTAATCTGGAATTTTTGTTAACATCATGAAGAGAAACACATGTCTGGCATTATTCATGATTACCTTAAGTGAGGAGGTGATTCAAAAGCAATTGGCTCTGCTCCATGGAACATAACTAGAATTATGCCAGAGGTCATGGCTATTTGAATCAATAAAAGAATACTAGCTGAGATGTTGTTCCTTTAGGATTTTCGGGAGAATCTATTTTCAATATCCACACTAAGGTTTGTTCTAATTAAGGATGATTTTTTCCTTTGAAACTAGGTTTTTAATGAACAAAATAATGTGCAATAGCTTCCAGGGGTAATTTCCTAAGATAAGGTTTTAGTTATAGCTTATGATTCATCATGTAAATTAGAGATCTTTTTTCAATTCAAGAAGCTAAGGGTTACTTCTGGAATTCTTTGGAAGAGCTATATCAGTTAAGTACCTGGCTCACATTCTAAAAAATATCTTTGTAGTTTAAAGAAGCTCAAACAGAAGCCCTCACTGCTGATTTGCCCACAGTATCAAACATCAGAGGAATTTTCCAATGGGTCTTTAAAAGTTTAGTATTCACTTTAATTAGGAAGATACCTGGGTGTTTAATGGGGACTTTTCAAGCTACTGGAGCAGAGCTAGAGTAAATGACCCCATTTACTTGGAGAAATAAAGTTAACAGTGTCACAGATGGTCCATAAAGCAACACATAATTGCAAATAGATGGTAAGGGAAATAACAGAAGAGAAATTATATCCATCTCTGTAGCTGTGTTTCTCTTACCAAGAGCTGTCAAAACAATAAATACTTACCAAGGAAGACAAAAGGAAAGTTATTTTCATAACAGAATCTCCATTAAGAATATTCATTTTATTTAGCTGGGGATAGGTTACATTGTCAGTAGAATTTAACCAATTTCCAGCAATATGATTTTTCTGGTTATCAAGAGAGCCTTTGTATTTGAGTTCTGATTTAGACGAGGAGTTCTTTAGTTAAGAGAGGAAACTTCTATACATTCTTTTCAAACCTTGAGTATGGTGTTCATGTTGTTTTTAAAACAAAAGCTATGAAAAATATCTAAGATCTCCTTAAGAAGTAAGTTGGTGCCAGCCAGTTCTGGAAAGGAATAAGAATAAAACTAGGAATAAAACAGCAGAAGCCTGAAGAGCTTATAAAAGAAAGGACTTTGGTATATATTAGCTTTTATACCAGGTGGTCATTTTGAAGGACAGGAATCTCCTGGAATAGTAGAGAAATTAGGGAAAATAACACCTTACCACAAAGACACCCTCAGAGAAGTCTGGGTAAATCTGGGGGAGTAATGTTGCCTCCTGAAAACATTATACACTGATGTGGATATTCCTACCTGAAGCCATATGGGACAGAAAGCCATAAAAATTTGGAAATCCAGAGTGAGCTAAGAGAGCTCTGAAGCTAATCAAATGTCCTAAGGAGGCAACTTAAAGCCTTGTCCCTGGTCAGCTTGGAATGATACTTAAACACTTTTTCCATTCAGAGAGAGCTTTCTGGGAGGGCTATTTCTAACAAGGTTTTCTAAACCACCAAAGTACTAACACCATCAGTGTGAGTCCATAGTGTGTCTATGCATCACTTTGAATTTAGGAAACACCCTGAATGAGTTAGAATAACATTTACATTTTCAATGGTTGATTAGGAATTAATTTCTTCTTCTTTGACATCTATTGTCAATATTTATAATTTATAAGAAATATGAGTAAATGTTTAAAATGTTAACTGCTGCATTTTATTTTAACCAAGATATTGGGTGGTTAGGAAAAATAGAAATGACTAAAATTTTAAGGCTGTGACCAGTGATACATGAAAATGTGTTCAGTACCCCCCTTTCATCCAGTGGCAGCTACTATATTATGCCTGCAGAATTTATGGAAAAAGTTGCTTAGCCTAAGAAGCTCCAAGTTATAGAGGGGGGACAGAATAAGAAGACATTATTCTGGACAAGCGTAAGAAATGGTAGTTGTAGCTATTCCATATCTCTGAAGTGTGCCCATGTCTGAAATTTGGTCATTTCAAGTATTTCATCAAACTGTAACTTAACCTCCAGGGGTTATCCCTTTGCTTTTAAAGGATTATTCATTAAACTGAGGGCCTACAACCATTCTGGAATAATCCAATTTGCTCAGAACACATCATGTATAACACTGCCTCACTTTTGTTCCGAGCCCTATATATTGGTGTTATGAACCATCTGAGAATCCCCGTAAAGAACATATCAGTGGGCCCATATTATTGTTGAAAAAATTAAACCACAGAAAAGATGGAAGCCTGTCCTAAGGTCAAATATGTAATATAAATTACATATATTTGTTTGTGATGGGTATTTGTCTCATTTTTTCTTACTTAGCAAGATACATGACCAAAGAGACCAGAGGGAAGGAAAAGCCAGCAATCAAATTTATTATTGTCATTTTTAACAGGGGGAAAAACTGAATCCCCACAAATTTCTAAACAACTGGCTTGGATTTAGGTTGCCAGACTATGAAGAAACCTAACAGAATTCCCAGACGAAGAGCAACCATTTAAATGTTCTTCATCTTGGTAGACTCTAATTAAAACAAAGAGGAAAAATGTAAACAAATCTTTATTTTTGGTAACTGAATTTAATTTGACATAAACATGTGGTATGCTGTATTTAGGAAAAAATACAGTCTTCTTAGGAAAGTAGATTGAAATATTTTTGGTTTTTATCATATGTGGTTGAATTTCAGGTTCAGTAAGTAGGGAGGCTTGTATTATACGATTAAGGGTCTTAAAGAAAAATAATACAAAATTTGAAATACAAAATTGGCTATATATAAATATTTATTGAGAAAAATAAAAGAATCACAATAAATTCCAAAGTTTTTCAAGATTACACATACAATAAGCGTCAAAATCCAGAAAAAAGAGCATAATCATTTTTATTATTTTTTCACAGTGTTTCCTTAATTTATTCTTTTTGTTTTGTTTTGTTTTTCTATTTTAGAAACATTTTCTTTTTATTTCAAAATATTATGGGGGTACAAATGTTTTTGGTTACATAGCTCACTTTTGTAATGCTTGAATCAGGGCTATAAGTGTGCTCATAACCCAGATAGTGTTCATTGCACCCTTCAGGTAGGTTTTCGCCCATCCCCTCCTCAGCCCTCACCCTGTTTGATTTCTACTGAGTTTTACTTACCTCTGTACATATGGGTGCTCATCAGTTAGTTCCAATTTAATAGCGAGTACATGTGGTGATTGTTTTTCCATTCTTAAGATATTTTACTTAGGATAATGGTTTCCAGTTCCATGCAAATTGTGGCAAAAGGCCTTAATTCATCCTTTTTTATGACTGAGTAGTATTCCACGATATATATATATATATATATATATATATATATGCACACACACACCACATTTTGTTAATCCACTCATGAATTGACAGGCAGTTGGGTTGATTCCACATCTTTGCCATTGTGAATTGTGCTGTAGTAAACATTCGAATGCAGGTGTCTTTTTGATAAAATGGCTTCTTTTCATTTGGGTAAATACTCAGCAGTGGGATGGCTAGATCGAATGGTAGGTCTACTTTTAGTTCTTTGAGTAATCTCCAAACTGTTTTCCATAAAGGTTGTACTAGTTTGCAGTCCCACCAACAGTGTATAATCATTGCTTTCTCTCTGCATCCACACCAGCATCTATTGTTTTTGGACTTTTTAATAAAAGCCATTCTAACTAGGGTAAGGTGATATTTCACTGTGGTTTTAATTTACATTTCCCTGATGATTAGTGATGTTGAGTATTTTTTCATATATTTATTGGCCATCTGTTTATCCTCTTTTGAAAAGCTTCTGTTCATATCTTCTCCCCACTTTTTAATGGGGTTGTTTGTTTTTCTCTTGCTGATTTGCTTGAGTTCTTTGTAGATCCTGGTTATTAACCCTTTATTGGATATATGGCTTGTGAATATTTTCTCGCATTCTGTAGGTTGTCTGTTTGCTCCATTAATTATTTCTTTAGCTGTGCAGAAGCTTTTTAATTTAATCAAGTCCTATTTATTTACTTTTGTTGTTGTTATAATTGCTGTTGTGGTCTTAGTCATAAATTCTTTGCCTAGGCCAATATCTAGAAGAGTTTTTCCTATATTTTCTTCTAGAATTCTTATGGTTTCATGCCTTACATTTAAGTCTTTTATCCATCTTGAATTAATTTTTGTGAGTGGTGAGAAATATGGATCCTGTTTCAATCTCCTGGATGTGGCTATCCAATTTTCCCAACACCATTTGTTGAATAGGGCTTCTTTTCCCCAGTATATATTGTCTGCTTTGTCAAAGATCACTTGGCTATATGTGGATGGCTTTATAGCTGGGTCCTCTGCTCTGTTCCACTGGTCTATGCCTCTATTTTTGTGCCAATATCATGTTGTTTTGGTTACTATAGCCTCGTAGTATAGTTTGAAGTCTGGTAATATGATGCCTCCAGATTTGTTCTTTTTAAGATTGCTTTGGCTACTTGGGCTTTTTTTGGTTCCAAACAAAGCATAGAATTATTTTTTCTAGATCTGTGAAATTGTTTGTCCCTAATTTTTTCTGTGTACTCTTTTATAGTAATTTTGTAATATTTTCTATAGTGAGAATAGGAATATAATTTAGCCTCTGCTTTAACATAGTTGAAAGGAAATTACTTTTGATAGTTTAGAAAAGTTTCTCTTAGCTACACAAATTGTTACTGATAACATTATACAGGATTTCTGTCAAATACATGGCAAAATCTCTATCAAATATGTTTCATATAAGACCTTATAATGTCAGGAGCATTTCAAGGTTTCTTGTGCAGTGACTAATCTGAAATGCCCTTTGATTGAGCATGACCAATGACAATCAAAGGACTCCTGACCCAACCCTTTGAGTCAAGGAGCCTTAGGAGGAAGCTCCTGGAAACCATCCCTGCATCCAGACAGTTAGCAATTACTTACCTGTGCACTGAAGTGATGGTGTACCAGATAAATGTATTCCATAAACCCAAAGTAAAAGTACCCTCAACTTAACTTCCCTTTAACCAGATTCCAAACATGTTTGTGGCCACTCCAAACCCCTTGACACTGAGAAGTCAGGATGGAAAGAGACAGCAGTCTTAACCAATTGTGGATAAAATGTCTTACCGTTGCAAATTTCACAAAAGTTATGACCTTGTGAACATTGCTAGGGCTCTTTTGACAGAGGAGCCTGTGTATGTGAAAGGCTAAATCATGATAAATTTATCTCTGTTTAATTTAGCAAACTAGTAAAGCTGGGGATTTAGAGTAATAATATAGGTAGAAATTAAACTATATCCTGATAAGCATTCTTGTGTTATGTATTAAGTAGTCAATGATATGATTTGATTCCAATAACATATGTCTTGTAGCAATATGAAGTATGAATAGTAATGTTCATAATACTAAGCAAAGATATTTAAGAAGGGACAGCAATTTTTTATTTAAAGTTTATGGATTCTAATGTAAGGATAAGTCTCTAAAATTTAACAGTGTCCTCAAAGACATTACCTACAGCTAGGATTGAGGAGCAAATGGCTTATGAACTAATAAAATGTTTAAGTGTTTGACCAGCATAATGAGAAATTTGATCACTTTTCTGAATATGAAGGTAATAGATGGTAAAAACAATAAAGAGTACCAATAGAAACTATCAAAAGGCCAAATATATGAGGCAATATTGTTTAAGGACCTGGGAGAAAGAAACCACATATGCCACTGGGTATGTAGGTGAAAACTTCACCTCTTTTTGGTTGCCATTTATTAAGTAATGGCTTCCATGAGATGGAAAATATAAAATGTTTACTATATCAAGTATTTTTAATATAAAATAACATTGGTCTGAAAATCACTGCTCCAAAGGGTTTTTGCTTATTGTTTTGTGTGACATGAATATAAACATAAAAATGAGTCAGATCATTATTTTTTTCTAAATACCCTTTTCATTTAATATATGATGTGATATATGTGTGAGAATCTGTAAGGTCATTATTAGGCACTACTCTCTGACTTAAATTTTTATTTTTGGCTTGTTGCTCATTAAAAGAACAGTGAACAAGACAGTCAAGTATTAATTGCTCAGTTTTCTGAGTGATTATTTCCTTATTTTAATTTATTCCCCTGAAAACCTCTGTCATCTTCTCTCTGCTGTAACTCAGACACTAGGCGCATCGATGTGGAGAGAGGTCATGGTTCAGGGTCAACCCCAGCTTTGGACTCAAACAGACCAGGTCCTGAGTCTACCAGACGGTGACTGAGGGCAAGTTACCTCCTAAACTCTACTCCAACGCAGTGCTTCCTACGATGCAAGAGCTGAATGAGTAAATGAACAAATGAATTTATGTGATTTGTTTTTTTCTATTCATATGATAAACAAAAGTCATCTAGGGTACATTGATCTACACAGGTGTCCCAGTTTTTAGGATCTGGAAGTGAGGCTTATTTATTGTAGCTCTCCAGGTATTGTGTGATCTTTTTTCAAAAGTTTCTCCTGCATAAACTCAGTGCAGTGATCAAAACCCTGAAGCAAACTCTCTCTCTTCCTCTCCCACCTCTTTCTCTTTCTATCTCTGTTTCCAAAAGAGAAGGAAGGAAAGTAGTGAATGAGAACAGTAACATAAAAACTTTCCACAATTAAGAAAGCAGTTAGGTTTTATTTTATTTTATTTGCCAAACTCTGGACTTTTAATAAGGAAAAAGAGTGCTGTTCTCTCAGTTTAGTTCCTCCATTAGTTGCCAGGGGTAACATAATGTGAGAAACAAACAGGAAATCGGTGGGGCATAGGCTTGCTGTCATCCTCTAAATCTTCTTTCCCTGCCACATGTTTACAAACAGGCTGTGTTCCCCTTGACAAAAGCAGATGCAGACATGCAGGGACTTCAAGGCTTTCCATTGTGTATGAAACGGTTCCACCAAAGAACACCTGCTGTCAAATTTCAGACAATGCAGAGGAGGGGGAGTGTCAGCTACTGACCAAAAGCCAGTTTGGGCAGAAGGCTTAACTCTTTGGGTTTATAAATATATATTTTTCAGGATGAATAGGCACTCAAGATTAGGATTTGCGATGGAAAAGGAAACTTGGTTTAAGTGGCTGTAATCTGAGCCAGAAGATACTGAAATGTGATGTTAGTATCTTTGTTTCTCAGAGGTCCTGCTGTGGTGCGTTAGGAGGGATTTAGTCCCAGAAGTCAGTCCAATAATAAAGGACAGCTTTGTGAATATCTGCTGATCCTGTGACCATTTACTGCTGCTTACACAACAATGGCAAAATTCCTCCTGCAGCCTAGGAGGATCAACACTGTGAGATTTCTGAATGTTTCCTTTCCTTAGGCTCCTCCAATTTAGGAGTCAAGAGCCAGAAACACAAAATACGACAAGTTCCACATTCTCTGCCCTAGTGTTGTCTCTTTGCAGTGTAGTCTGTTAAACACTTATTAGAATACTCAATATAGGTACTCCTAGAAGGGCCAATAAATTGCTTTTCCTTTATCAATCCCATGCACCCCCACAGAGGAACCTTCTGTGCTGCTCTAGGGTCTAATCCTTCCCAGTTGCAAGGCTTGTTGTGGCTGGAGAGCTCAGAGGATTAGCAATTCAGTCTTTGCTAAAACTCACCTAACACAATGGGTTTCTAGTATTCCCAGAGGAATCTCTGATGCCTGCATACAGATTCAGGGTAGAGGTGATGATTTCTACTCTTCAGTATCCGAGTAGGGAAGTGGGGGCAGGCAGCTGGTAGGGAAGGACTTACAAGGGTGGTTTTATGAGGAATTGGAAGCAGCTTTGGGAAAAATATTTCAGGAAAAACAAAAACTTAGAAATTAAACATTTTCCCCTGCTGACTACAGTTGTTCAATTTCTTTGGCTGGAGACTTTATCCTTAATGCATGTATTTATGCGGCATTTATTGAACATATATGGCAGGCACTGCCCTAGACACGGAAGACATAGTAGTAAATAAAGCCAACAAGGTCCCTGTTCTAAAGAAGCATAATCCAAATCTAATGACTTGAACAATATGGAATTTGGATTTTTCAGTCAGTAATATTTTATTGGGAGTGAATTTATCAGCTTCTTTTCTTTAGAGAAGGTTTTAGGATTGGTATTAGTATAAGAGAGAAACTGAAGAATTAGATTCTAAAATCATCTCTTGATGTTTGAGGGGTGTGTGTGTGTGTGTGTTTATGGATAAAGGAGATTTGGAGTTTCCATATAAATCTTTTCTTACTTGTCATTCTTATCTAACATGAACCAAGCACAATAGAAGTTGACTTTGGATTTCAGTGAGACTGAAGAAAGCATAACATTGAAGATGGCAAATCTAAACAGATGTCTACAATTCATAGGCACTTTTGATAGGAAACATAAAAGCTTATTGAGAAAAATAGCAATTCGTCTAATTTGCTTCACTGCAACCTCTCAAGTAAACCCTTAGCATTTCCCTTTTATCAGGAATCAGGTAGATTTGTTTATATCTCAGATGGTTTATATCTCAGACTTGCTTCTTTTAGTGAAAAGTGAAAATACAGCATAAAGCCTTAAAACTGTAAATATCACACATTCAAGAATAGTTAATATAACCTTGCCTGTGTTCTTTCTTTTCACTCTCATATGCACACATATGAAGTAGAGAGAAAAAAATCTTTTTTGTTTTTCAACATACACTAAAATGTTTTGTCCAATTATTGAACATTGAAACTTTTTTCTCAAAGATATTATAAATTAAATATTTAGCTAATAAAGTAATTTTTGAATAAAGATAACAAATAGATGATATGGAAGATGTTTTGTTGATTTCTTTTTTAGAACATAAAAATGGACTTCAACCACTGAAGTTTTGTTTTGTTTTGTTTAATGTGACAGGGTCTTGTTCTGTCGTCCAGGCTGGCTGGAGTGTAGTGGTGTAATCATAGTTCACTGTAACCCTCCCCAGTAGCTAGGACTATGGGCACACACCATCACACTTGGCTAAATTTTGGGATTTTTTTGTAGTGATGGGGTCTCGCTATGTTGCCCAGGCTGGTGTCAAACTCCTGGCCTGAAGCAATCCTCCTGCCTAAGCCTCTCAAAGTGCTGGGACTACAGACAGGAGCCACCACACCTGGCCCTCTGAAGCTTTAGATCAGAACTAAGGAACACCAATCCTCCTTTTACACTTATTTTCTGTACCTTGAATTTTGGCATCTCATTAGTCAGGGGCTTGAATTGCTTTTTGTTTCATATTTGTAATTCATTGAAGAAAAAAGTGTCTTTTATAGATATTTTAAGTACCCTAAAATGGGGCATGACTTCTATTTCGTTTGCATCCCCCATAGCTCCTGAAATCCAGTAAACAGTCCACATTTGTTGAGTAAATTTAAGTGACTAAATGGAGTAACTTTTTGTGAAGTCCATCTGCAAACAGGACAATCAACTAAACCTACAGAACTGGAAGCTCTAAACTAAGATTTCCTGGATCATAATCTTTAATCTTAGACATTTGACCTGAGCATAAATACCTGAATCACATAACTATAGTCAACTAAACATATCACATGGGCCATAAAGAAATCCAATCAGTGTTTTAGTAATCAACTCTTTAGGAATGTAGAAAATATGTAGTGTATGAATTTTTCAGCTGTTCTCTTTTTGAAATGGGAATTTTAGGTGAGCGGGAGTAAGGGAAAATAAAGCATCATTATAGAACTTTAGGCTTAATACTATGAAGAAATAATTTATGAGAATTTAAAAAAATAGAATATGAGCTATCCTTTTGTGTTCCAAAGAAAATGCCTTGGAGAGGTTATTAAGAAAGAATACCTATTGAAGCAGAAAAATTCAAAAGGATGCAAGAGTCCCAATTTCAGAGACAGTGTACATGTTTTTTTTTATTGTTGTTTTTTTTTTTTTTTTGTTATTGGTTTGTAACTTTTCTGCAGATGTTACTTTGAAGGTTTGGACTTATGCTATCTTTGCCATAACACATGCCTTCAGTCCAATCACTGGGACTTGATTAGGAAAGACCAGCTGGAAATTGCTTCTAGAGATGGAGCTTTATGTTTTCCCAAGGTGAATGTAACTTTTTGTTTGTTTTGGTACAGAAAATGTCTTTTGTAAGTCTACCCACCATAGTAAAATTAAGGTATAAATCTGCTTGACTGTTCTCCCAGGAAGCAGTAGAACAGGTCGAATTAAGTTGACATGCTGCTTCCTCTACCTGTACCTGACATTGACTGATTTTAGCTCATATCCTATTGAGTTTATTGTTGGATTCAAGTAGATCAAAACTCATATATGTAATTGGTTGTTGCACGCAAATGAAATGGTTTGTGTTTTCTCTACATCCATGGTTCATTACTTCAATGAAACAAATTGTTGTCATAGAATTATTTCAATTTCTCATAAAGTAATTGGGTATTAATTGAGGAAATGTAGTAAAAAACAAAAAAAAATTAATACGAAACATTTAGTTCCAGAAAGGAAACTGCTGTCCTCCTACAAATGCATGGTCTATCTTCCCATGTGGAGTACTTATCAATGAGGGCCTTCGTCATATCCTCTGCTGTTGCTGTTACTTAACTTGACATCCAGTGCTATTGGCATCATGAATAGCAAGACAGCAACAATTAAAATTAAAAAAAAAAACAATGAACAACCAAATAAATACTGACAAGATCTTCATGCAAAAGTTGGTAAATCAAAGAGCTTGAATTCTAGCCTTGTGATTTATTAACTATGGAAACATGGGCAAGGTTTTTCATATCAGTTTTCTCATTTTTATAGAAGAGCAGATGAAGTGCTAATAGTTATCCTTTGTAGATCAAAGGAAATTTTGTTTTTATCACCAATGAGAAAAAAATGTTTAAAAGTAAATTGGTGTATACCTATAAAATATTATAATATTTATTATTTGTTACATGTAGTTGGTAAAATAAACTATAAACTTTAAAATTTGAATATTAGAGTTATACTTACACTTTTTCTAGAAAAATATAATCTTCTGATACTGAGTGATGTAACTGGCATTTGACAATGTATTTCTAAAGTAGAAGACAACTAAAGAATACATCCTATCATTTCAGAAACATTGCTATCATGGTTTTCTAAAGTATCATTTAAATTTTTTTTTGGTTAGGTTTAAACATGTTTGCATGTGGTGTTCTTTCTCATTTGCAAAATTCCTCTTTATCTGAAGGCTTTATGTGGAGGCTTTTATGAACAACTATATAGAATCATGCACCACATAATGACATTTTGGTCAACAATGGACTGCATATATGATGGTGGTCCCATAGGATTATAAAGGATCTGAAAAATTCCTATCATCTAGTGCCATCGTAGCTGTCATAGCACAATGATTTGTGTTTGTGTGTAAACAAACCTGTGCTTGCAGTCATATAAAAGTGTAGCACATATGATTATGTACAGGACGTAATACTTGATAATGATCATAAACGACTATGTTACTGGTTTATGCACTTACTATACTATGCATCATTATTTTAGAGTATACTCCTTCTACTTATTTTTAAAAGTTAACTGTAAAAGCCACAGGTAGGTCCTTCAGGAGGTATTCCAGAAGAAGGCATTGTTATCATAGGAAATGACAGTTCCATGCATGTTATTGCTCCTGAAGACTTTTTAGTGGGACAAGATGGCAGCAATATTGATGATCCTGACCCTGTGTAGGCCAAGACTAACGTGTGTATTTGTGTCTTAGTTTTTAACAAAAAAGTTTGAAAAGTGAAAAAAAAATTTAAATAGAAAACCCATAAAATAAGGATTTTAAGAAAGAAAATATTTTTGTATAGCTGTACAGTGTGTTTGTGTTTTAAAGCTAAATGTTATTACGGGTGAAAAAATTAAAAAATTTTAAAAGTTTATAAAGTAAAAAAGTTATAGGAAGCTAAGGTTAATTTGTTACTGAAAAAAGACAAGCTTTATTTTATATAAATTTAGTGTAACCTGAGTATTCAGTGTTTATAAAGTCTATATTAATCTACAATAATGTCCTAGGCCTTTAAGTTCACTCACTGACTTGCTCATAGCAACTTCCAGTCCTGCAAGTTCCATTCATGGTAAGTGCCCTACATAGCCGCATCATTTTTTTCTTTTATATCATATTTTGCTGTACCTTTTCTATGTTTAGATGTGTTTAGATACGCTTATATTTACCATAGTGCTACAATTGCCTATAGTATTCAGTACAGTAGCATGCTGTACAGGTTTGTAGCCTTGGTGAAGTAGGCTATGCCATATAGCCTAGGTATGTAGTAGGCTAGACCACCTACATTTATGTAAGGACACTCTATGATGTTCACCCAACCACAAAAAATCACCTAATGACACATTTCTCAGGATGTATCCCTCTTGTTAAGGGATGCAAGACTGTATAACATTTATATTTTTATACATAAAGTGTTCTCATCTTTGTCAACTCACATAATGCTTGTAATAACCCTGATAAAGTAGACAGTGACACGTTGTTAAAGATTGAATTGTGCCTCCTTTCAACAAAGATATGTGGTCATACTTAGTTCAATATGACTGGTGTCCTTATAAGACAGCCATGTGGAGATAGAGTCACACAGAGAAAATGCCATGTGGCAATGAAGGCAGAGATTGGAGTTGTGTAGCTGCAAGCCAAGGAACACCAAAGCTTGCCGGCAAACCGCCAGAAGCTAAGCAAGGAAGGATTACCTGGCAAAGGTAGCAGGTCCCCATTGACATCTTAATTTTAGACTTCTAGTCTCCAGAACTATGAGACAAAAATTTCTGTTATTGTAAGCCACCCAATTTGTGGTACATACATTGTAATTTCAGTCCTAGGAAACTAAGACATGCATCATTAGCAGCAGATAACATTCACTGAGAACCATGTGTGTGTCATACACCAAGAATTCTCACAAGTCCATTAGGTATTTCCCAGCATTATTTATACTTTACAGATTAAGAAATTGAGGATCAGAGAGGTAAATTAGTTGGCCCAAGTTTGCACACCTAAGTGTGTGGTGAAATTTCACCACAGTTGTTTTTGATTCCTGAACCTGAGCCCAGGAATCATTAGTTCAACTTTGAAGATGAGGAAATTGAGACTCAAGGAGATTGATACACTCTTCACCTTATCTTTTTGAGGCTAAATGCATTCATTTCCTATGATCTTCCTCTGGTGACTATTGACTCGAACATTTTCTTGTTACTTTTTTCTTTCCCTAAGTAGAGTACATGCTCCTCATTTGTGGAACCCTGAACTGAATGAGTAATCTGATACAACTATGATCAGTGGGGGATTCAGAGAGAGAATGACTCTGCTATTCAGACATACAGGACTTTGATCATTTCACTACTTTTTAGGCCCAGTCTTGAGCAGTGCATGAGTTTAATGCCTGTTTTTTTACTGACACTAATAGTTTTTATAATTATAATGATAAATATCATTTATTGAGCACTACTGAGTATTAGGTATTATACTAAGTTGTTACATACATGACTTTATTTAAATCTAGCAAAAGTCCTGCTCGATGATTATTATTATATTATTTTTAATGTAAGAAACTATTGAAATTTAAGTTTCAATTCTTCTCCAAGGTTAAATAATAGCAAGTGACCTAGCAGAGATTCAAGTAAAGTTCAGCAGGATTCTAAAGCCCAAGCTTAACTGCTATTCTAATTCTCCTCTCACAAGATGCTGTTGCTATCCCTGTACTATTGATTAAATGAGATATTCATGGAAGATTTCTTACAGCAGTATGTGATTAATAGAATTCCCTTAATATTTGTTAGTTAATATTAGGACTTTTCACATGGTAGTTGCTTAATAATGATAATTCCTTTAATAATTACAAGGTAGAGGCAATTATCACATCATTTTTAATAAAAATACTTTAAAGGAAAAATAAGAATAATAAGTAATTTTTAATAAGATTCTAGGGTTGTAGAATAGCAAAACCTATTTGGAAAAACATCTTGAAAGAAGATTTTCCATATGATATGACTAAAATAATATTTTTATTCTTTTGGAAAAGATAACTTCATAAAAGATTATCTTAGTTATTACCACAAAAATAGTGTCCAATTATGCACCTTTATTCCCCATCTTAAAAGCCCACTTCTTCTTTTTTCCTTAAAAACTAACAAAAACCCTTAAAAATTTTTGTTTTAAGAAACTTAGTTTAGAATTCCAAGTTGCAAATTATGTTTGCATGCATATGCCAGCAATCTCAACATAGTCTGTTATTCTCATATAAAGTGCTTCTTACATTCAGGGGGTCTCTTGTCCCCTACTGTAGTATTTCTTTTCAATATAACAAATATATACCAATATCTAGATGTATAGCTAAGGAGACAGATTTTATTATTTTTTTTTAATTTAACCTGTCTCCAATTGAAGATCAGCTCCAGATTCAGAATTACAACCATGTGTCAGGTTCTTCATCTTCATACTGACGTTGTTAGGGTAGTGTCTCTGTCAGGAATACCTCAACCAGGTTTGAAGAACAAAGTCCACATCAGTTTCTGAACACAGAGGAATGTGATAAATCCATATTTTGTCCCAATATTGACCCTTGGGATCCAAAAGTTGAGAGTGTGGGATGACTGCAGCATTTACATTAGATCCGATGGAGAAGGTTTAGTGATCCGGATATTTATAGTGAAAATTTGCAAGCCTTCAAGTGATTAGACATGTCCATCTTTAGTAAAGTGGGAAGGCAGTTGTGAAAAGGACATGTGATAATAGAAACATTGACCTCAAAATTAAGTCAATTAAGGTTAGGGGATACACACACACACACACACACACACACACATACACATATATATGTAAACACTTTGTAAGTTTGTTAAGTCCTTTATAAAGTCTTTACATTTCCAACATCTCATTCTAATAACCCCTAAAAACATGCTATGTGCGTTTGGCATCTACTGCATGCACAGGAAATAAATTCTAGAGGCAAGTGACTTACATGGGGCCACTCAAGAAATCACTATAGGACTAGAACTAGAAGCCAGACCTCTTGACTTCTAATGGAGAATTCTTCATACCATTAGCTCTCAAATATTGGTCACCTAAGAAGTTATTTGGGGAGTTTGGTAAAGATATAGAAACCCGGGCACTTTTGGGGTAGGGATCGAGAAGATAAATTTTAAATGTTCCCCAGTAAGTTCTAGAGCACTACAGATTAATAAGACTGTGGTCTCAGGGGAAATATATTAGTCACTCAATTGGGGTCTGAGGAAATAATCCTGGAGAAGTTAAGTTTTAAGAGATGTTAGGAACAAGAAAAGAAAAAAACCTGCATTTTCTGCCTTACTAGTTTTGAAGCATGAATCAAAATGTAAACTAGCATTTGTTTACACATTGATTATAAATTGTATTTAAAAATCTATGTTTAAAATATGGAAGCATAAAAGTGACTGAAATAGATTTATGCCTTAAATTGTGACAAGTTCATTCTCTGAACAAAATTGCAACTGTTTTTTTTTTCCTAAATTTCAGAATATTACATGGGCACAGACGTTTTGATTAAATAAATTGCTTTTGTACCGTTTTAGTCAAAGTTGCTACTTTTATCTATGCATGTGCGTTGAAGCAATGTAGATTGCTAGTGGGTTATATGAAAGTTAATTTTAAGTACTACTTTAGAAATGGACCTCTTATTCAAGAGGTTGCATATGCTGCAGTACATATCCCTTCTATACTCTCTAAACAGAGTTTATTCCAACAGTCTGTAAGTTTGCTAAATTGGATTTAAGCAGCAGATGCTTTTTGTCTCATACTCAAATTCCTGGCTTCCAGGACTCAGTTAGCCTTTAATTCTTCATCCCCATGATGTTCCATAATTTTGAAAACTGGGCACACGTAAAAGACTTTGCTAGAATTAGGACTTTTTTAGCAGATTTTTTTCTTTTGATTGCACAGTGGAGGGATTTTCACAGATGTTCAGCTCTTAACTCACTTCTGATTCCTTCTGAAATCTTACTGCTAATTCAATTGCACATTCATCCATTAAAGTCATTTCCGTTTTTTAACAAAGAACACACTTCAAAGATTCTCCTTCTCATCTTACCAACAAGATACAACTTTCTCTTACTATCCAAGTGCATGTTTACATAAAAACACTGAGTAGGGATTGTAATCTTGGTTTAGTTATTAATGGTTGGGTACTCTTACTCAAATCTTAAGATCATTATTATGCCTTAATTTCTATATCTGAAAAATGAGGTGTTTACAATAAAGAGATTTCAAAGGTCTTTTCCAGTGTTAGAAATCCATGATCCTCAGGTTAGGAACTAGCAATTATATTCTAACAGATTAAATTTCGCTCTTTTAAATTGTTTGCTTCCATATTAAATATACTTAAGGAAGTATCAAAAACTATATAACAAATAAGATAAATTGATGGTTTGATAGAGGGATGAATAGTTGGACAGATATGTGGTAAAGCAAGTGTAGTGAAATGTTAATGATGGATGGGAAGTGTACAGCCACTCACTGTAAAATTATTCGGTTTTTCTCTGTTTGAATATTTTCACAATAAATTGTTGAAAAATTCTATCATTAGCACATGTGCTATGTATATCTACATATATTTGTATATAAACATAGATGTAGATATATAAAATTAAATCTAAATGCTATGGCTAGTCATATTTGGTATTCTTTAATTATATGAACATACTCTCTGAAACATGTCTTTCTTGATTTTTCCAGCATGGCAGGGTATAATTTTTATTCCTCAGGCTTTGCTCTGGACTTCCAAAAGATCTGGAGCATTCCATAGTGATTTCAGAGCATGTCAAATTCACTGCAGCTGCAAAACAACTGGTTCAGGCAGCTCACAGTGGCACTTTGAAATGTGTTCTAAATTGATTAAAAACTTATGATGACTATAAACTTTATTTTAGTGTTTTATGATGTTGGGAATAATACGGGAAATAATATGGTATTATATTGCTTAGTGATTCCTAGCATTTAAAAATTTTTTCAACACACCATTTGAGCTTAATTTATTTATATGTCTCCTCCTTGATTTATTTTTTTTGCATATGCATATCATTTAATTTGAAATGAATTAAGTCAAATATTGTTCTTTTGAATTGCAGCACTTTGTTGTCTGAGTAAGAGGGCACAGAGAGAGAAAGAGAGAGAGAGAAAGAAGTGCATTCTCTGCACTATTACATAGAGCACAGTAAAACTTTATTCTACAGACATTCTGGAAAACAGCCTTACCTTGCCACTTTAAAAGTAACACTTTAGATGCATTGGAAATATTAGTACTTTGCTGGTTTCAAGGCCTCCCAGCAGGAATGGCAATGGCATTATCTGAGGAGACTAAATTGTTGACATGGTAATGGCCAGAAAGAGGGGCTAGTGTTCATGGAAAATACCAAGCAGGATTAGTGGGGATGCCCAGCACAAGTGAAAGCAGAGCCTGGAACATACAGTGACCCAGCGGAGAGTGTCCATAACTGGAAGGCAGGAAAAATTGGCTAATGCTATGAGTCAGCTGAAAAGATGCCCGGAAGACATGCTTGAAATACCTGTAGGTTGTAGGAATGAGATATGTGGTAATATCAGGTAGGACTAAGAACCAATGATACACAGTGCACACACACACACACACACACACACACCCCACATGCCACATGCACCTCTATGTTTCTAATATTTAAAACCATTTTTTAATTTGAAAGTTGATGAAATACATTGGGTCATTAGTGGATAGATCCTTGACTAAGGCCAAAGCCTCTTTGTTCTTCAACCTGATGCTGTGTTTTTCCCACCTACTCTGTTTCTATGTTTCCTTTGAGTCTACCCTCCACACTTGTCTCTGGCAGTCTACACAAGACTGCAATTCTTTGTTTTATAGCTGATATCTCTTGCAGATAGTTCATCTTCCTTACATAACCTCAAAGTTCAGCTAGACAGATATTATGTAACTGTTTTTCTTCCTCTCTATTGGATTTCCATTTGCTGCTGCTCAGATTTGTGCCTTGCAAGAACTATAGAAGGTATGATATTACTGAATATCCAATTATTCTGCTTCAAAAGCTTCTCATCTTATCAGTGTGTTCTATTCAGTGGGAAAGGGTTACTAGTTGTACATGGCTTTAGTAGGTAAAAATAACTTATTTGGAAGAAAAGTTCAAGATGGTTGGCTGGAGGCGTTTGGCACTAGCCTCCTCCACAAAAAAGAACCGAAATGGGGAGTAGAAAATCACACTTCAAATGAAACATCTAAGAGAGAACACAGGAAATCAGCAGAGGAGTGACGGAAAATACCTGAAGCCTGCTCAGCAGTCCACATTCCCAGCATGGACTCCTGCAGTCCTAGCTATGGGAAAGCCCCTCAACCCTCATGAGCCCTGGGACTAACACAGGAAGCTGCCTGGAGTCTGTGGGATTGCATTGCTCCAGAGAGGGAGCTCACATTTGGTCCCATGCACTCCCCTGAGATCTAAGCAGCTACAGAGAGGCACCCCTTTGAGAGCCCAGCCTCCACCAGACCCCATTCTGCCCTGGGGACCAACAGCCGCTATACCCCCACATCCCTGGAGCCCCAGTGATATTCCCCTACATCCACTCTGAAGATTACAGTGGCATGATGCCAATTCGATCCAACAGTGCAGCAAGGTCCCCAGCACTCTAGCTATCCCACACAGTGTCCCACACCATGGGGAATGGTAGTGTACCACATGGGGAAGGCTTCTCCCAGGACATAGGGAGTCAAAGCATGTGCTCCCTAGTGCCTGAAAATTGCCTGCATAGTTGCTGCCACTGACAACAACCCTGCCCCCACCAGCATCAGGGCCACAGCCCCCTTGCATGCATCCTGAGGACAAGCTCTCTCCACCCACCACTACTACTGTCACTGCTGCCACCCAAGTATGCCACCAGGGGCCCTGGGGATAGTCCTGCCCTGCCTTCCATAGCCTGCACCTATGGGCACCATCAGCGTTGCTTGAGAACAAGCCCTCCTGGCCTAGCACCACACCCTCTATACCCAAAAATGCTGCCTAGGAGCCTGGGGACTGGCCCACCCAGCCATCTCAGCCACTATTAACACCATCACATAACGTTTGGGAGCCCAGGAGTTGTCTTGCCATTACTACTGCCATTGTCCATGCCATAATCACTACCCAGGAGCCTGAGGAGCTATTCACCTTCTTAGCCCACTCTTGCCACTCCTGGTACCTGGAGGCCTAAGAATTGGCCTGCCTGGACCTGCTACCACCGGTGACTGCTACATCGCCTGGGGGCCCAACAACAGACACGCTCAGCCTACTATTGCTACCACTAGGACCCAAGGACTGTCACATTTGCCATCCTTATCCCCAGCAAACCTTCACCACAGCCCCCACTAACAATGATAGCCTAAGCCACTAAGGAAATCACAGATATCACTGACTCTACTTAAAGCTGAAGAAATCATACAGAGACTACACTACTGCACATTTCCAGAATTGAAGCTAAAGTGCCCTACCCAACCAACAATATGGATACATGCATAGGAAAAAGTCTTCCCTTATGAATGCCAATGTGAAAAATTGGAAAAATTGACTTTCATACCAGATGCACAAAATCAGTGTAAGGACAGATGAAACACAAAAAAGAAGGAAATTTCCAAAGGAACATAATAATTTTCCAGATACAGATTCCAAGGAAAAAACAGATTCCTATGAAATGCCTGGAAATTTTTTTTAATAATTATATTGAAGGAGCTTAGTGAGATACAGAAAAACACAGCTAAACAATACAAAGATACCAGAAAACAATTCAGGGTATGAATCAGAAATTCACCAAAGAGATGGATATAAAAAGAACTAAATAGAAATCCTAGAAATGGAAAATTCAATGAATGAAATTAAAAAATACAATTGAGACCCTCAACAATAGACTATCTCCAGCAGAAGAAAGAATTTCAAACTTGAAGACAAGTTTTTCAAAATAACTCAGACAAAAAAATAAACAAATAAAAGAAAAAGAATAAAAAAGAATGAAAACACCCTGAGGGAATTCATCACTACTAGGTTGGCCCTAAAAGAAATACTTAAGGAGTTCTATATTTAGAAGTGAAAGGATGATGCCTACTGTCATGAAAACACATGAAAATATAAAATTCACTAGTAGAGCAAACACACATGTGAGGAAAAGAAAGGACTCAAATGTTACCACTACAGAAAACCATCAAATCACAGTGATAAACAACACGAAAGAAATAAAAACAAAACAAAAAAATTAACAAAATGATAAGAATAAGTATTCACATATCAATAATAACCTTGTATGTAAACAAATTAAATTCTCAACTTAAACAATACAGACTGGATGAATGCATTAAAAAAATGACCCAACTATATGCTGCCTAAGAGAAATTCACTTCATTTGTAAAGACGTACATAGACCGAATAAAAGGATGGGAAAAGATATTCCCCACAAATAGAAACCAAAACCGGCAGGAGTAGCTATACTTATATCAGATAAAACAGACTATAGACTATAACTCAAAAAAGGTAAATATAGGCAAAGAAGGTCATTATATAATGATAAAGGGATCAATTCAGTAAGAGAACATAACAATTTTAAATACATAGGCACCCAATACTGGAGCACACCAATACATAAAGCAAATATTATATCTAAAGGGCATACAGATATATAAAACAAATATGATTAGATCTAAAGGGAGAGAGAGATTCCATTACAATAATAGTTGGGACTTCAACAACACACTCTCATCACTAAACAGATCATCTAGACAAGTGCTCCACAACCTTTTGGCACAAGGGACTAATTTCATGGAAGACAATTTTTCCACAGATTAGGGAAGGTGTATGAGGGTATGAGGGGGGAGGCAGGGTGGGAAGGTGGAGCTCAGGCAGTGATGCTTGCCCTTGTTTTTCTAACAGGCCATGGACTGGTATCAGGCCATTGATCTCGGGGTTTAGGACTTCATATCTAGACAGAAAATCAACAAAGAAACATTGTATTTAAACTGTACTTTAGACCAAATGGACATAACAGACATCTACATAACATTTTGTCCAACAGCTGTAGAATACACATTTTTCCCATCAGCACATGGTACATTCTCCAAAATAAACCATGTGCTTGGACATGAAAAGAGTCTCAAGAAATTTTTTAAAAATTGAAATCATACTATAATATCTATAGTTGAAAAGTATCTACTTTCAACAAAATAGTGTCTCATTGTGGCTTTTAAACAGAGTCATGAATACTATGCATATTTAACATTATTGTATATTTTGTCTCATTTGTTTTTTACGACAATCTTAGAAAAGAGGTAGGTCACAGTGTGTGTTATTATTTCCTTTATACAGTTGGAGATCAGAGAGTTCTGTGAATTTTTCAAGGTTACCTCAAATTAATGACTTAGAGGTATAGGCTCTTAAAGGATGTGGACCTCTGGTCCTGACCATCTCCTTCCTGCTGGCGAGACAGGCTATTGTCTATGGCAGAGAACGTTTGTTAAAGCTTTGACAGGAGAATGAGTTATAATTAGTTTTTTTTTTTTTTTTTTTTACATTGTTATTCATATGGTGAAAGCTGGAAGCCTGACCCCTATGGCAAAAAATTTCCTGTTGCTTTGGGAATTCCCCTACTAATTGACTCAAGGCTTCTCACTATAATTTATCAAAATGTTTTTCTATGTTCCTAAGTTAATAGTGAGAACTCAGAAGGAGGTAAGTAGATAGGGATTCTAATAATCATTTTAAGGTTCAAAACTGAAGGACTAGTCTCCCCCTAAAACAGTACTCTCCTATATTTCTCATCTCAGAAAATGGCAACACTATTCTTTCATTGATCAGGTGAAGATTCTTGCAACTGTCCTTGGTTCTTCACTTTATTTTTACACTTAATGACTAATCCATCAGCAAATCCTGATGGCTCCACCTTGAAAATATATTCAGAACATGACCAATTTTACCACCTTCATACTATTATCTTGGTGCAGGCCAATAATTATTTAAATGGCCTCCTAAATGATGTTCTTGTTTCACCTTGATCTTCAGTCTGTTTCCAACAGAGTAGATCCAGTGGTCAGATCCTGTTTCTGCTCTGCGTGAAATCATGTAATGACTTCCCATCTGACATAGAAGTCAAAATCCTCACAATAGCTAATAGCCTGTGAATCATCTGCCTCCACCATTTACCTCTCCAAACTCATCTCCTACAGCTCTCCCTCTCATTCACTGTTCACCAGCTACACTGGCCTTATCTCATCTTCTGTAATAATATGCTAATGTGCTCCTGCCTGGAGCTTTGGTACTCACTGTTCCTTCTGCCTGTAAGCCTGTTGTCCCAGATAGCTGCATAGGCCACTTCCTCACTTATATCAGAGTTCAGATCTTTACTCAAATATGACCTCAGTAAGATCTTCCCTAGTCACCCTACATAAAATTACATCCCAAAGCACACACTCTTGCTTTATTTTTACTCCTTAGCATTTATAATCACTGCACAGGTAGTGTTTTACTTATTTATATTGTTTTTCTGTGTGTCTTACCCAGTAAAATATAAGTTTAATGAAGACAAAAATTTGATCTGTATTTTTACTGTTGTAGGCCCTGTACTTAGCAGAGTTTTTGGTACATAGTTGATGCTTGATAATTATTTGTCCAATGAACGAACATGTTGAATGGGGAGTTGATCACCTTTTGGTAAATTAGGATCTTTATTGTCTTAAGACTTTTAGAATTACCACAAGCCAAGATACAAAATGGACCAAGTCTACCATTCACTATGATAGGTACTAAGTAAGAGTTATGCAAAAGGTAGGCATAAAAGAAAAATACAAATATGGTAATAAGTGATCAAGATAGAACATGTTAAATAATGATGTTTTATCAGCATAGCTCTTGATAACTTGTAAAGAAATTTTGTATGCATGTTTAATTTGAGCTTTACTACTCTCAGATTTGCAGGAAGCATATATAATTTCCTTTTTTGTAAATAAAAATAACAAAAATTCAGACAATTTAGGTAATTTGTCCAGGATCACACTACTAATACAGAGTGGAGCTAATATGAAGTCTTAAGATAGACATATCTTAAGACTGAAAGACTGAATAAAAACTTCTTTCACTTTTCCTTAACACGTTTGAATGGCATATTTTAACATCAATGTTTTAGTGAAAGGAAAATTATAACTTCTTAAATCAAGAGTCAAAATGTCTACAATAATGAGGGTTCATTATCTACACCAAAGGAACTGAATACTCAAAAGAATAGAATTGTATTTTAAAATATTTTATTATTGGCATTCTTTTACACAGAGAAAACATGAGAAAATAAGTAAATATTACAAAGGATCCTCAGTGGAACTTTATATATTTTTTTTTGTTTTGCTTTCAGAAACGTGTGGGCAAACATCATAACTTTAGTAGAGAAATGCAGAATATGGCTACAGAAATACCCACATCCAGAACACGGTAGCTGAAAAAATAGCTATGGAATTATATACCATAGAGCAGTTAAACTAAAGAAGCTGAGTATACAGCTCCACTTTCTCACTATGAAGGGAATGTTTTTGCAAATTGAAAACATGTGAATAATTGCTTTGAAAGATAAAATAACTGGAAGCTGCTTTTGTTCTCAAACTGTTTAGAACTCCATTGGTGCTTCTTATAATTAGAGCTTAGCAATGTTTTCAAGCCTTTGCTCTTTCCCCCTACCTCCAAAATATTGGTCAGGATTTTCTATTCTAAATGCATTGTTGTTTCCCTTAAGGATAAAATATAGAACAAATCTGAGTGGTTAGTGGCAAACTTCTATATCCCTACAACTGGAAACACTAATATGTAGAGGTATATACTTGTTACTTGTCTTTCTAAATAATTTTCTTAAAAATATTCTCTAATGGTGCTCTCTTGTTTCATTTAGTAGTTTATTTTTGTACCCCAACACTGTAAACAGTTGCAAATATGAATACACATAGAATGACAGAGCAAGGGAAGGAATCAGCTGTTACTAAGTGCTAACTAGTGACTATTTTCTTTGTGTGCATTATTTGATAATTCACAACAATACTTTAATATGGGTATTAATATCTGCATTTTATGGGTGAGAAAGGTGAGATTCAAAAATTAAATTTATATAGCTACTAAGAAATAGATACAGGGTTTGAACTTCATTCCATCTCCAGAATGAATGATCTTCTAAATATACATTTCTGGATTCCATGGCCTTTGGAAAATATGATCCAGGAAAACACTAATCAATTCAGTAATACTTAAAATGCCATATTGGCAAATTATTGTGCAAATGAACAAATCCCTATGACCAAGAATGTATTAATTTGAGGGCCAGAATATATTGTTTAAGCTAAAATTATTAACAACTTCTCCCATATATTGAGTCCAATTCCATCTGTACCAGTCCCCATTTATCATTTGAGGTCACATGCAACAATAACTCTTCTAGGTTTTTACTTTTCAGATATTGGAAGAGAGCTATTTTTTCCCATTTTTCTTTAGGTTAAATATCTATAATCTATTTAAGATATTCCCTAGCAAACGAACTACCAATCAATTATTTATGACCTGATAGAAATTTGGAACTCAGAGAAAATTTTGATATTCAATTTTTAATGTGCATTTTATTGACAAAAGAACTGAGATCCAGATCAACTAAGTAACTTTTAAATAAAAATTAGGCTCTGTTTTCTCTAAGAATAAGAGTAATGTGTGTGCACTTGCGTGTGCATGTTCAAAGAGTGATTTTGACCTCATTGAAGCTCTTGGAAAGAACATACTGTAAAGGATTTTTAGTGGGGCAGCTATCATGTTCATGATTGACAAGTTAAACAGAGTCTATTGCTTATTTATTTTGGTATGTTAAATGGCAAAGTGAGGATCAATGAATTCACACAGTGAAGATCAATGAATACTTGCTGAATAAACATTTTTTCTTAATAACCATGGCAGACATTTTGAAATTATTATAATTTAGAATTGGGTTTTCCTACTATATTGGTTTCATAGGCCTGCTGTGACAAATTTCCACAAACTCGGATGACTTAAAGCAACGGAAATCCATTCTCTCACATTTCTGGAGTCTAGAAGTTATAAATCAAGGTGTTGGCAGGGCCAGGCCCACTACTAACCCCTAAGGTAGGATCCTTTTTAGCCTCTTCCACATTCTGGTGGCCCCAGGCATTCCTTGGCTTTCAGATGCAGCACTTCAGACTCTGCTTAGGTCATCATGTATGTTCTCCCCTTAGGTGGCTGTCTCTTTGTACTTTGAATATGACATTAGTCATGTTGGATTAAAGACCCATTCTACTTTAGTATATTTAATTATATCTGCAACAACCCTGTTAATAAATAAGGTCACATTCTGAGGTACTAGGGTTAGGACTTCAATATATTTAGGGCAAGGATCACAAGTCAACACATTTGGTCAAAAATTAAATTGGGAAATAATTTAGGGTTTAAAATATATTAGGAAGTATACTCAACCTATTTCTCTGAATCATTTCTAGATTTAATAGACCATTATTCTATACAACTAGTAATATAGAAAATCCAAGTCCCATGAAGGGCGCTCTACCTGAAGTTTACTGTACTTTTGGTAGGTAGATTTTAGGGAGTCTGTGTATTTCCTGAAACTGGATAGAGCATGTTTGTGTGTGTGCATATGCACATTTTCCTGAGAGAGTGTTTCCTAGATTTCCCCAAAGTCAAGTGGTCTGCCAGTCTCCCAAACGGGAGAACCACTGACCTAAAATAGATAAATCAAGATAGCTCCAGGTAATACAATGAACATTGGCAAGACATCTCCCCATGACTCACCCATCAATTTTCTATCTTTAACTCTTTCTGTTAGAGGGGCCTATATTCTTCCAAACTCAGTGCACATCTAGAGCTTATCATTTATTTCATTCTATGCTTTATAACTTTTTAACCACTTTTCCCTTTACGTCATATCTGTCCCATTACTCATTTCCTCATAGCCGTAATCTTGGCTTTGCAAATAATGGTTAGATTTCTGATAATCTAAGCTATAATGTAATTTAATGGTTAACACTGAGCCAGTGTTATGTTTCATTCAACAAATATTTGGTTGGGCTTATAATGTTCTATCTAGACATTGTACCAGGAAACAGAGATATAAAAGATTTAAGAAAAAAAAAAAAAAAAAGACTAGTCCTTTGACCTCAAGGAGCTCACAATTTATCCAGCATTTTAAAAACTTTATTGTACATACGAATCATCTGGGGATCATAATTAAAATTCAGATTCTGATTCAGAAGGTGGGGAGGGGACATTCTGAGATTTTAGATATCCAATAAGATACCAGAAGATGCCTATGCTGTTGGTCTATAGACCATATTTTATATAGCAAGGGTTTAGTACAAATTTTCTCAACCAAATCTGAAAGAGAAGTATGTCCTAATGCCCTAATAATCCATTTTCTTAACAAATTAACTTTACTTCAATGCACCTGGAATGGTACTTGGTATATACCATCCCTGAGAGAATTGTGAAAACAGTCTTTAACTCATTTTCTGTCTTCTGTGCTCAGGTAGAAACTTGTATCCATAAGGATTGAATTCAGATTTAAGCAACTGAATGTCTGTACAGTAAGTTTGACAAATAGGGCTTATGTATCTCAGACAGCTAGAAGTGAAGGTTAGTAGTCCAGGGCTCCAGGGAACTTTCTCTTTTTTTTTTCCTGTTTAGTTATTCTCAGCATGTACAGGTGGATGCTCATGGCCGTTGTCTCAGGTTTTGACATGGCCCCACTGTGGAGGATCACATCAGTTTTCCAGGTGGAAGCAGGAAGAAGTGGGAAAAGAAAACCAAAGGACAGTACCCTTTTAAAACCACTTTTTAAAGAATGTTTCTCAGCTGATAAGCCCAGTGATTTCAACTCAATCTTTTGGCATAAAACTGGGTTACATGGTCACTGCTAACAGGAACATGCATGTGGAACATGAGTATATTTAAGCCCTAGCTTTGGAGCTTTCACAGTAGAAGAATATGAAAAAGGGGTTACAAATGATTCTGGCATAGGCAATCCAGAGCCTATAAGTTTGCCACACTCATGAACTTAATATGCCATAAGCTAAACAAGAATCATCCATGCTAAAATATAGAAAAATAATGTAGAACCAAAATTCTTTTGAAATGTTCAGACTTTCTAGACCTTCAAAGTTATTGCATCAGGCACTGTCTGTTCTGATTACATACAGATTTGGTTGTGCCTAAAACATCCACTCAATGCAAGCAGAAGTGCACTTCCTCCCTTGGTTTCCCTATGTAATTTCCTCAGTTTTACAAATTCCTTTGTATATAAAAATAATACCTTAATGTATACATGAACATATATATTTCACTTTTTACCTATAAAATACCAACCTCTTACGTGAGAACATGAAGTTGTGAACAATTTTAACATCTTAAGTTCATTGTAGACAAAGGAATTAATATCAGTGTGTCATCTATCATGTCTTGGATACTTTATGTATTTTAATACCATTAAATCTTTTAACCACCAGTTGAGGTCCTTATGTTTTCTATTCTCCTAAGAGAAAACTAAACTTCAGAGAAGTTAAGCAATTCCTGGAGATCACACAGCTACAAAATGTCAGAGCTGAATTTGAAGCCATGTGGGTTTGAAACTTCCAATTCCCCTCTCTCTTAGAAGGCATGTGTAGAACTTATTATCTTGCTCTGCTTAATTATCTTGATGAAATTCAAGGTGTGTGTGTGGAAACTAAAAATTCATTATTTGCATTCATTTACTTTTGAAATTATATCTGAATTTAACAATTAAAAGTACAAGTGAGACATATTTGTTGGAAATAAACACATGTATTTTGTTTTAACACTGTTATTAGTAATAAAAATTAAGGCAGGTTAAAGAAAAGAGCAGAGACATCAGGTAAGTATAGAGAAATGTGAGTGACATGCAAAGAATAAAATTCAAATTATAAATGACATATAATAAGTAAAATGACATTTTACTTAAAAAAGTAACCAGGACATTAGGACTAAGGGAAAATGAGCCATTAGCAGTTCATGCATTTTAGATAGTAAATGAAATAAAAAATTTAAACTCATATTTAAAGACTATATTTATGGCTTCATATATTATAAATAGAGGAAATCTGAGTAATAATTCCAATGATACAGAAAATCTAAATTTTCCACATTTTAAAAATTTACCGCTACAATATATATTAACACTACTCTAATATAAAAAAGAAACAAGATAATTTTTTCTTTCATTGCATTCCACAAAGAATCATCAAGCACCTACTGTGTCCCAGACCCCAAGTGAGATGCTAAGGAAGAACTAAGACATACAAGACCCTGATCCTGCCCTAAGAATTCAGTCTCATGAGGTGAGAGATGAGAAAACAACAATTCAAATGCAGTGCAATAAATTCATGGGACAGACACTAGGAGAGCAAACAGGAAATCAGAGTTGTTTAAATCACTTTCAAAAAGCCTACAAAATTAATCCATTTTTAAAAAGTCCATTTCAAATGAATAAAATGTAAGGTTTGAAGTCTATAAATGGGCAAAGTCGAGTTTTCCTGAAAACTTTCCACTGGAAAATGAATCACTGGAAGAATACAGACACTGAGGCCAACTCTCCAGGAGTTAAAAGGTGTTTCATAAATAAAAAAAAATAAAAATAAAAATAAAAAAAAACCACAAAGAAGAAGAAGGAAATTTTGGTAGTTAAGAGAAAGGATAAACAGTTTATGGTTTCGAAGTTCTTCAGCTTTAGAAGAGAGCATCAGTGGGACATATAAATTGGAGATATATGTAGAAAAACGGTCAAATGTTTGGGCAGGAAGTTTGGCGGACAGAATCTAAGAAATGAGGAGGCTACTGATTGCCTCTGGGAGTTGGCAGGAAGCACAGAGGCTGAGGATAGGAATTAGAAGTATTTGATAGTTCAGAGAAAACATGGCACAGAGGGGGAAACAGTGTAAACACCAGGGTCACGAAATAAAGGCAGGGCACTTAGATCCCTGGTGGATGCAGGCAGGAACAGAGGCTGTAATCCAATAACCAACAGGCGCACAGAGCACCTCCATCACTGAAGTAGCGACGCTGGCAGGAAGCATAGATCATACCATTATGTCCTCATTTCTCTCCTCTGCCGGGAACAGATTTTATGACTAATCTTCAGACAGAAGACATTATAGGAAGAAAAATTGTGGGGCACAGTTTTACAAAAAGAAGAAAGATTGCCTTGAAGCCAGCTCACCCAACAGCCTTTTCCTGCAGATCAGGTTTTGAAGTTAAGCGTGTTTATTCAGGCTTCTTGGGATTGGAACGTAAGATGTGAATTTTGATATCAATATGTAAAGAATAGATTGAGGCTTTTCTTACTGTTTTTTTTTTTTCCATTCAGAATTGATTTTCAGAGATGGATGTACCCTGAAGCTGATGAAGCTAAAATTTCAGGGTCTCTCTCTTCAATTGGTCCTTACAAGGCTTTGTGCCTAATCTTGCATTTGTAATTTTAATTCCTTTTCAAATTGTAAAAAGAATATGATTTAGAAAAAATTGTTATAAAGGAGCCACATGGGCTACTTGGCTTGCTTTGTCGTTATTGACAGATCTTGTTGGAGGAATACTTTCTTGCCAGCTCGACAGAGCCCAGATTTCCACATTCAAAGCTAAGAGGATATGAAATTTTAACTGCATTTCTAGAGGACTGAAAAGCATATTTTAAAGTATTTCATAAAGAAAATTGACCAATCAATTCTGGAATGCTGCAAAGTGAAATTCAACAGGAATATATTCTTCAGTTGCTCAGATACATGAGGAAAACTGTAATTGATACTTCTTGGCCTCTGATATGTTGGCACTATATAACCTGAACAGATTCAACTTAGTGTACAAGCAAATGTAACATGGAAGAAATATTTTTATGGCTTTACCTAAATGTTTTCTCAGTTTTAAAATCCTTACCTTGACCCTTATGCCACCTTTTATTTTAATCTAACTGAATTTGATATCTCATCTGATTAGATACTCGATCAGATATGATGTTTGGGCTGCAGGTAATAGAACTGCAAGCAAAAGTGGCATAAATTATAAGGGCATCTATGATTTCACATAATAGGCCTGGCAACAGAGCCCTGGCTCAGTGATGCCATCGTCATTTTTTCATGAGATTTTTTCATCTGAATTCCTCACCATCTTCAGGCTGTCAGGATTGTTACCCCTCATGATTTCAATTTGGCTGTGATAGATCCATGAGGCAGTCATGACCACTGTAGTGAAGGAGAAAGAGGTGATCCCACCTCTGGGTATCTGTGTCTGTGAGAAGGGAAAGCTCTTCTCAAAGCCTCCTCTCCACTCAGGTCCCAGGTGGTCAGTGCTGGTTGCGTGTCTTGCTGTAGCTGTTAGCTTTCCCAGTGAGCTATGTTTGGCATTTTCAGCCTCTAAAGTGGGAGGTGATGTCTGCAAGGAAAGATTCAGGGAAGTCGGGGATGATACAGGGGGAGTTTGTCACAATTTGCTTTCATTCAGGGGGGAAATTAGTTCTTCATTTGCTACATCTTGGTTTCATGGGGTGAGATCTTTATTTAATCTGATCTTTTGGGTATATTCTTAAGCTTACCAACACCTCTGTGGTTTCACCATCTGTTTATTGAATTTTTTTTATCTCACCTTCTAGTAGCTTCAATGGCCACAAATCTCCCTCTAGATCTGTCTGAAATTTTCATACATTTTTATTTTGATGAAAGTTCCTTTGACCAAGCTATAACAAACCAACTAAACTGTGATTTTAAATCGCACTGCAGGCCAAGATAGTGGGCTGTTGGGCTAAAGAGCATAGGATGCCAATCATTCTACACACAATTGCTCAGGCACAGGACAGGACAACTGACAGTTCCTGTCTATAGTTCAGATGCTAAGCTGCTTCCTAGAAGAGGTCATAGAAGGTCATACAATATTCCTGAAGGACTTTCCTGATCAGACTTATTGGGGAATATTAAACTATCTCAGGCTTCAGGTATGGTATTTAGCTGGTATCTCTAAAGACCTATATATGCTCAAAATGTCTGGGCATTCCTCCTGCACCTATAGGTGAAGGTCTAGTTCCATCTCTTACTTCCTCTAGGACACTTTCCACCAAAACAGCAGCCCTTATTCAGCTGACTTCTGAGATTATAGAACACTTTGTGTCAATATTACTCATTCAGTACTTAATACTATACTCTTCAGCAACACCTTTTTAAAGCTATCTTATACTCAAGGAATTTTTGTGCCCTTTCTTCAACTGCATAATAAAAACTTTCAGATAAAGGACCACATTTTTCCATTTCTCACCACACTATTACATAGTCTAACAATGAGTGAGTGTAGGCTGCAGTAAAAGATAATGTAATGAAAATGCTCTACAGGATAACACAGTGTCATGTGACAAAACTAGAAAAACTTCAAAAATAATATGAAAGCAGTAAATTACTACCTGCCAATTCAGGTAGTATGCTAGGCCTGGATACAGTGGTGTGCAAAAGTGATCAAGGCCCTTGCTTCTGAGGAGCTTAAAGATCTAATGATAACTAAATAAACAATCATGCACAAAATGGAAAAATTAAAACTGTGTAAGTCCTATGAGGAGAAGGAACCTGTGCCATGCATTGTACAGCAGGACCTAACCTAACCTGCAAGTGAGGAATGGGTTTCCTGGGCAAGTGATACTTGACCTGTGGTATAAGTAGGAGATAATTAGGTACAGATCATGTGTCACATGCAAATGTAAAGTTGTGGCTGGCATCAAGTGCAAGATGGATGACGGTAGAAAATGATGTTGGGAAGAAAGTGGGCCAGAGACAGGTAGCTGTCTGTTGAAATTTGTTCACTCTTTCTGAGTAACAGCATGCAGATGCCCAGGCAGAGATTACATTTCCCAGTATTCTTTGCATTAAGTGTGGCTATGTGACTGGTTTCTCTCCAATGGATGAGAGTAAAGGTGATGTCACCACAGCTCAGACAAGATTTTAAGACAGTAGGTATGCTTCCACCACAGGTGGACTCCAATGGTGAGAGAAATGTGATATTGGAAGCTCTGTGATGAAGATGATTGTACCACCCTCAGTCTGGGACCTTCAGTGGCATCTTGCAGAAGATCCTCTGCCAAACTGGAGTCCTTGTCTTGAATTGTTACACTAGAGAGGAGTAAACTTTCCACTTTAATTTATTGAATATTGGAGGAATTTTGCCAAGTTTGTTTATCCCAACTAATGTTAGGGAATTTGGTCTTTATACAAGAAGTTATGAGAAGTCATTTAAAGATTTAAAACAAAGAGATGTATGATCAAACCAATATTTTGGAAAGATTTCTCTGTTTGCCAAGTGGCAAATATATTGGAGGTGTGATGGGAAAGAGAGAAGTAGAAAAAACAAAAACAAACAGCAAAGTTAGTGCAAAAGTCCAGGTGAGAAAAGTTTGAGACAGTAAAAACAGGGAGAAGTGGTAGGACTTGGTAATATTTTCAATACGAAAAGTTGAGAGGGAATTATCTACAAAGACTACTTTTCTGGCTCTGGGCACTGGGTAATTGATGGAGGCATTATCTCAGAAAGAAAACACAGAGGAAGATCCCGAGTTAAGATTTGGTTTCATGCACAAGTAGATGTCCTCCTTCTTCCACAAAATTGAAAAGAGGGTTGTGCCGCCTTAAGAAGGTCCCCCTCTGAAGCAGTGTGCTGGAGTGGTTAAGTGTTGAAGCTGGGATCAGACCAGCTCCTTAACTAACTGCCTGGGTCACCTAGGATGGTTGTTTCACTTTGGTTCTTCAATTTTTATCTGCAAAATGGGGGAAATAATAGTACCTGCTGCTTAGGTTTATAATGAGAGTGAATGCAAGAATACATATAAAGCATGTAGTAGGATACTTCCCCTTTGTAGGAATTAATTCATCATTACTTCTTATTTAGCACAATTAGGTACTCTGAAACATTAACTAGGGTTGTAAGTGTCATCAGCATAGCATGTGCTATTTAGGGGACAAATATATATTCACCTAAGGTATTATTAATTTTAGGATGCATGCTCTATGGGCATGGCTTGATCACTGAATTCCCTAGTGATCCAATTTCTTTCTTCTCTCATTTTGGCAAGTTAATTTAAGCTCTGATTTTTAAATACACACAAACTCTTAGCCTTTTCTTATAGGGTTCCACATTTAAGCTCCATGACATAGATAATGTTCTTCCATAGCCACCTGGGTCTTAACCTGTTTCCATCAATTCTAAACCCAATACTGCCACTACAAATACTTTCTTTATCTAATTTCTTCACTCTTTCAACTTGGTTAACTTTCATAAATCTTTAATTCTTCTGGTTACTTTCTTCTTAAATGAATCTATAGCTGCTCTAATCTTCCTCTTGTGAGCAGCCTTATACTCAGTATCTCATTCCCTATCGTTCAACATTCCATTATCTTTCTGTCTGGTGTGGCATAGAATTAGTCTCACCTTACATTCCTTTCAGCATGATTAAGAGAAAGAAAGAAAAAAATAGAAAGAAAGAGATTAAGTTGGAAAAAGATAATATAACATCAATATGCACAATTAGGGAGGCAAGGTCTTCATTAAAGTTACTCCTCTAAATCCAAATATGTCAATCCTCCTTGGGGAACATTGTGATATAATGTCTTAGAACTATTTACAGGAGGTCCTTTTGAGTTACCAATTATGTTACTCACAAAGCAATTCTCTACTTCTTCCTTGGGGGGAAAAAACAAATCTTTTTGCCAAAATTATATGTCCTAATGCAGATTTCACCTTTTAGATATATGCCATTTTTGAATGTTAGCCAACTTAGTCCCAGAGTATCTCCCTTCCTTTTCATTCATTGCCTTCATATTTTATACCCATATAAAATTTTAAAGAAATTTATATATTCATGTGAGTATTATGACTATACAATGAAACTATAGCAAAATATCAGGGAGTTCCTAAAGAGGGCAGATGGATCAGGACAGGATCTGTGTAGTTCTGATTATCTGGCCAAATATCCTCATGATATCAGAATAATATCTTACAACATAGTACAACAATATGTACTGACTAATAAATAAGCTTTTAATTTGCTCTATAGAAATGCTCTAAGGGCACCTTTATTTTCTTAAAGGAGAAAACTTGCAGAATTAAAGCACTGCCAGATTCACTCACTTGCTCATCCTCTCTCTTCATTTATGTGCTCATTCATCCATTTTTACTTTAAGTACTTTTGAGCACTTTGCTATGCACAGTAGGGTTAGAAATATGTGAGATATTTCCATATTTTGAGGACTTTATATTTTGAGAACCAATGACATGTCAAACCCTGTACACATCAATATACTGAGATAAGTATTATTTTTCCTTCATTTTCTGGAAAAAGAATCTCAGACTCAGAGAAGTAAAATAATTTACATAACCCAACTACTTCTAAGTAGCAGAGTCAGGATTTAATGAAACCATTTGGGTCTCATTCTTAATTACTACACATTAGTTTCTACTTAAAATAAGTAAAGTTTTATCAAATTTTTAAAAATCTAGAAGTGCTCACAGCAGATACAAAAATCTGGATTCTTTACAAAATTCATAAATTGGTTATTCAATCATGTTTTATCTGATAGCTATGGTTAGAGGCAAATTTTCTGGTAAGTGAATCTAATTCATTTTAATGACTTATTTTATAATGGGATTTAGAATACTTTTCCTCTGTGCCTTAAAAGATGTTGAATTAGCTTCATGAGAATTTTCTCTTGAAAAACATTCTTACACACTCTCTCAATTCCAGCTCAAAAGTCACCCCCTCTAAAAGGTTCTTGATCCCACTCTCAGGTGGCACAAATTTTTCCCTTCACTATCAAACCTTCATAGCATGAGATACACATGAAAATTACAGCTTTAAATCATACCAGGTGGAATTTTTGTCTGTGTCTATGTGCCTGTCTTCCTGGAATGTATATGAACCCAAGAGGGTGAGCCATATTAGTGTCTCCTTTCATAGAACCAGATACACTGCGTTCTGTATAGTTTGTTCTTTGTGAATACTGAACACCGTTGGTATTTGACAAAAGCAGGTCAAATACCCGAGTCCAATTGTACCCAGGTTTGCAATCATTTGGCTATACTTATAAACCAGACTAAAATGTTGGACATAGGAAGAAAGATATGTTTGCATTATCTTCCTTTACTTTCTTTAATGTAAAAATGAGCATTGAGAAAAGATTATCTAAAGGTTACATTTACTCCTGAGTGTTGAGATAATGACTAGAAGGATGTTTGTGTCTAGGATAATGTTTTATGCATGATTTAGTACAGAAATGTAAGCATAAACAAAGGACCCTAAATACGTTAGAAAAAGTTGACTGGGTGTGAAAAACAAATGTAGGTTTATGCAAGGTATTGTTAAAACTGTGTTACTTAACACTGAGAAGAAAAATGTCTTTAACATTTTACGGTCTCATAGTATAAGGGTTCATGAGGTACTTACTCTCTGTAATCAGACTGCTTGGGCTGGAATAATGTTCTACATCACTTACCAGCTTAGAAATTTACTTCAATTTTCCATGTTATATCCATTCATAGGGTTCATCATGAGGATTAAATAAAAATAATTTATGTAAAGCATTTGCTGGGTGCCTGGCATATAGTAAGCTCTCTACAAATGTTAGCTATTAATATTGTAACTTAAAAAGTTTGAAGTTTAGTCATGTATGTTATTCAATATGTTCTTTGGTGGGCCATATGATCACAGGACCCAGAAAATCCCCATGAAGCTAATTCAACATCTAAATTACAAAAATGGTCAAAATAATAGAAATTTTTGTCACATAACATTTCACGCTTACTTTATGTTACTTAGCTTCATGTTCATTTTAGTTTTGTTTAAGTTTGGAGTACATAAAATGTAAAACTCTTCACGTTTGTTAAGGGTAGTTTATGGCAATGTATGTAACCTGCAATTCTGTATCCCCCATAACAATAAGATGAAATTAAAAAAAAAAGGTAGTTTATGGTACCTTTTCAGGTTAGAAAATAACCAGATGAATATTGAAGTGTTGGTAGAAATGTAGTAGAGAGAACTGTGTCTAAATGGAATATATCAAATTGCCAACCTCAAGCAATAATTTTTCACTCATTCAAACAAGTGTTACAGGAAGTAGATCATTAGGGAGGCAGGATAAAGGAGGCATTGTATACGTGAAGAGACTCAGAAGCTTCTGAAACGAAGTAAGCACATCTCTCTCCACGAAGAAGCTGAAGCTGCAGCCTTATGGGTTTTACCGTGGGCCATGGATCCATCTATCTGCTGGCACCAAGCAAATCCTTGCTCCAAATTGCAAAGCAGGGTTAGAAAGAAGGTGTTTGGAGACAAGACATCTGTATCCAAGCTTTCTACTAGACCAGCTCTTCAGCTCTTTGCCAATCAAAAGGTGATCTTGATATAAAGCCCCATACATCATAATCAGAACAGCCAAAACCCTTTGGTGATGGGACCTATAAGTATATGTGCCAGGAAAAAAAATACAGCAAGAAGAAAAGAAAACAACCAACCATGAGAGAGACAGGAAAAAGAAGAAAACCAGGAATTCCTCCATAAAATAGATGACATTTTTGACTGCACATTCTCTGTGAAATTAAAGAAACTACTTCCTCTTTGAAATTAAAGCTCAAACAGAAGCTAAGAACATTCAAAGATAAGCTAATGTACACTTGGATGGCAGACCCTGTTAGAAACAACAGTGCTGCCCAGTGGCGATGGCAAGAGTGGCACTCAGGTGGTGATGATCCAGTGAGAGGAACTGGACAAAAGAAGAAGAAACAAGACAGGCTGCAAAGCAGCTGGCCAAGGGTGCTGGTGAGCATCTGAGCCTCCTTTGGTGCCTCGCAAAATTAGCTTAAGATTCTGAATTGGATTAGATGTTCTGTTAGTAGTTGGTGATAAAAACTAATTATATCATGTTTATATTAAGTAATTCCTGACAAATACAACTCTTTTATTTAAAAGTGGCATTCTAGAACTAAAAAAGAAAATAAAAACAAATATAGAATACTGTACATTGGTCTTACTGGTATTTTATCATTTTAATTTTTGTCTTCCATACATAGTCTGACAGTGGCTGGATCTATTAATAAATATCCAAACCAGCAAAGAATCTCAGATTCAGGTAGGAAGGGTACATCTATATCAGATTCTAAATGAGATTTTGGTTACCACCTTACATGCATAAAAATGGCCCTGGGTAAACAATCAGGAAAGGGCTGCTTTCTACATGTCAGAATTAGAAGCTTTAATTAGAAGCTTTAATTAGATGTATTTACTGCAGGCTTCTTGCTTCCTATTCTTCTGACAGAGGAATGCAACTACCATGTAGCATTTGTATTTCTCGGAGAAAAGGATAGATTAGAAGCTTCTCTTGGTTCAGTAGAAGAGATAATAAGGAGCCAAAGACATTGACCAGCAGAAATTCAAATGAGTGGGAATGTTATGTTAAGAGGTACAGTAAGAGGGTGTTAAATTACAGAGAAATTCTCTTTGTGTTTATTTTTTAACACCTGAGATAGCATTTTAAGAGAATGAAACTTCCAGTTATTTAAATGTCCTTGGTGCATAGTCTCCTTCACCATAGGGGTTATAGATGCTAGTCCCTTTCAAGTTCAAGGACTTTTGATCTCTTGACTTCACTTTTTGTTTAATTGTGTATTTGTGAAAAGGGCTAAAGATTTTGAAATTTCTAGGTGAAATTGCTACACTGATATTTACCCATCATGGGAGAAGAAATGAGTGATACTTTTCCCTGCTCATCATAGGGGTCATGGCTGACCCTCGTATAACAAATGGCAAGTTAACAAGAGGAAAGCATAAGGAATGTATTTAATCACAGTTTCACCTGACTCTGGAGCCTTCAGAAGGAAGGACCAAAGATACAGGGAAAACTGTCCATTTTTATGTTTAGATTAGATGAAGAGGGGACAGCTGTGTAGAAATGTGACTGAACAAGGAGGAAATGATCTGACAGTAGTATACTGAGCGGGGAAACCCAGCAAGGCCTGCCTGTCTGGATTTGCCTTGACCTCTCAGTGTAGCATTCCTTCTTCTCAGGTATGGGGCAGGACCATTTCCGGAATGGGGGTCTTATGACCTACTTGCAAACCAGGTAGATCAGAGGATTTCTTTATGGCCAGCTCTTACACGGAGTGGTAGGGGAAGGTTAGAGTAATATTTTTAGGTTCTGTAGCTGGCTTTGGAGAAAGGGAGTTCTGGTTTCTATGACTTGTGTTAGGAAAGAATGATTCTAGTTTCTGTGGTTTGCTTAGGGGGAGATGAAGAGTGAGAGTCCAGGAGGGCAGGAGAAAGTCTGAGAAAACTTTGTTTCTGAGGCCTTCACTTTGGGGCATTGTTTTCTGAGCCCCAACCCCAGGAAGCACATTGGTTATTGGAAACCAGGTGCCAAGTACCTGGTTTTGCCTATTGAATAAACAAGTTCATTCTGTAAGATTTAATTCCTGTAACCTTCAGTTGTGAAGCTCAGACAACTGCATCCAAAAATCTGAATTTCAAAGTTCTGACCTTGGGTTAATAAGCTTGAATGTAGGCGAGGACGGTATTTTAAAAATGCATGCAGTTTTACAATCCTAAATCGTTTTCAACTTTTTAGTATTCCAGTGCTGCAGAATATACTCCATATGAAAAGGGGGCCATGACTTTGAATTCCATGTTTCCAAGCCAAATTTTACAAAGGCCCCTCATTAGCTCCCTGCCCTCTGTACTACCCATAATCTCTCCCTGTAGAATTGTTACATTTCAGAGGAACAGCAAAGACCACAGAGCCTGCCTAATACATTTGAAAGAAAAGAAAATAATTTGAACGGGATTGATATCTTACATCCATAAGACTTCGGTTTGGTATTGTAAAGCCTCTCTGCTCCCAACCAATTTCATTATTTTTCCTTTATTAATACATCTTACTATCTTTTAAAGGAAAATATTCTGAAATGAAATTATTGGGACAAAGAACTAACATTTTACATTATGATACTTGTTAAATTATCCTCTAGAAAGATGGTGCAAAGTTATACTCCAACCAATTTGGTATGAGAATGAACGTTTCTTCACACCTATCTGTAAATATTCCCAATAGTATTTCTCCTTTTATAAACTTGTTGTTTCTGTCCTTTGCCCATTTTTCTATTAGGGGAGTCCACATTTTTCATATTTATTTTTAGAAACATTTGATATTAATTAGACCTCTCTAATAGAGGTTGCCAGTGTTTTCCTATTAATGTTGCTTATGTTTCTACTTTGTTCATAATTATTCTATTCTATATTAATATTTATGTAATCAAATCTATCATTTTTGCTTTCAGCATTTTCTCTGTTTTAAAGTCTTTTCTTATTCTCAAGAATGTAAAACAAAACACTGTTTACCCATATATACTTGTACTTATTTTATGATATTTTTATGGGTATTAGCATGGAGTAGTTGTGGAAAGCATTGACTTACAAAAATTGGGATTTGAATTCTGCTCTGTAATTTTAAGGTGTGGAAATTTAAGCACATCACTTTATGTCTAAAATGGGGAAGATGAGTTCTACCTCTTGTTGTGAGAGTATTAAAGGAGCAATATCTATGAAGTGCTTGATGTAGAATATTGTGATGGCTGACCATTTATTATATGTGTTCTATAGAAAGATATCTTACTATTAATATCCCTTATATCTAAATATTTGATTCACCTGGGATATATTTTCTGATAACAAGTTAGAAGCATCTTTCTAAAGATTTTCCTTGTCATAAATCTTTCTGACATCATCCTAAGTTCTTCAGAATAAAGTCTTAATTCCTTACTTTGTCACTATCAATATTCACAATCTTGCTTCGATATTAATGCCCAGTCCAAGTCTCCTCCAGCTCCTTACTCCCATTTTATTCTCTCATTACACAAGATTATTTACTTTTTCCTGAATGGCACTTGCACTTTAACAACTTTGTACTTTCTCAAAATGATTTTCCTGGAATCCTCCCCATTTTTCCTTGAACATGTTAAAGTCATTGTTCCAGGCCCAAATCAAGAACCACCTTCTTAATGGAACTTTCCATTGTTTCTCCTCACCACCAGAATTAACTATTCCCTCCTTTGGTTTCCATTAGATATTTGCCCCTCTCCTAGCACTTCTATTAATAGTATCCATGAGCATTACTGTCCTCCGCTAGATCATGAATATCTTGTGGGAAAATATTCTGCCATGTTTTTCAAACTTGCCTGCCCAGTGTCTGACACAGAGAGTTAGAATAAAGTATTTGTTAACTTCATATAAAATATGCAATTCCTGTCCTATTAATATGTACCAACCACAATATTTAGATGTAGCTGTCTATATAAAACATAATGTATATATGTGTATATAATTACATGTGTATATAATTACATATTTATATAATTTTACATGTAAATATTTGCTCATTACATATGAAACCTTGGTAGGCTATATTTATGAATTGACTGCATCAATCACAAGAAATGTCTCTGGCAATTTCACTACACCTTTCAGGCTGCAGAAAATCAAGAAGCTTAACACTTTCAGAAACACCTGCCTTTGGGGCAAATTTTAAGTTGTCAAAAGCTTTGAGATGTATACAAAATGAATGCTGAGCTATAGTTGTGGGAATGTAGAATGATTGGCCTGGTGTTCAGATTATTGTACCATTTCCATTATTGTACATTGAGATCTAAGATGAACTATAACTAGTCTGCAGGAAAACCCAATTAAATTATAATAACATTTAATTAACACCACTCTGTGCCTAAACATTATGATATAGATCATTATTTTTCTGCCTGTTCTGTCTGCAATGGTAGCCTGGGAGAGGTCAAAAGATCCCCCTCAAATAAAGGGATGCCAGGGCAAAAAAATAAAGGTTTGGGGTATAGCACATACTGATTTTGCTTCTGAGAGAGTCATAATCTCTTGAACACAATGACGGTCCTGAGAAGTCCTATAACTCATACAACATAATTTAACCCTTTGATCCCCAAATTTATTTAAAAATTGAACTTTCTTTTTCTTAGAACATTCATAATGGCCAAATTGAGAAAGCATGACAGAGATTATTTCCTTTAATCTTTCCAGAAATTTTGTTAACAAGTGTTGTACTGAAATTTCTATTTTATAAATAAGGAGATAAATGGTTTACCAAATGTTACTTTGCTGTGAGAGAATAGAATCCAGGTCTCTTCATTCCTATTCCAAGACTCTTTATACCTCAGCTATCTCCTGTGAACACTTAAACCAATGTAGCAATTTCCTTATCTAAGAAAACAGGATGTTGTTCTGAAAATTATCAAAAATATTTTTCCAAGCTTTTGCTCACCTGGAATAGTCCTACCACTACTCCATAACCACCATCAGCTTTTTATATTCTCATTCTTCCAAGATCATGCTAGAGTCCTGTGTTCTCCATGATGTCTTTCTATGACAATTTCATCATCTCTTTCTCATTCAAAAATCTTATGGGATTCTCTGAATTCTTCCTTCTGGCAGTGAATGGATATTGCCTTGTGTTGTTATATAACTGCTTCATGTGTACCTGCCCTATTTCTCTAACATCAGATAGTTTGTCTTAATCTTTGGATTTATCTGTTATCAGTATTAAACACTCTGTATAGTCCTTGTTGAATGAATGAGTCCATGTAGATGGAAATCGCTAAGTGGATGATGGAATTATGGACACATTATAAGGACAGTGTCCCCAATATGTACCAGTTTAATATTCCAATTCTTAATATTTTCATATAGTGGAGAGATTATAGTAAACTGATAGGGAGCCTAAGCTTTTTACTAGTTCAACAATCTCGAACTTTCGTATTTATCAGAATCACCTGCAGGGCCTGTTAAATCACAGATTGCCGAGCCCCACCCTCGCAGTTTCTATCAAGTTTCCTGGTGATGCAATGATGCTGATCCTAGGTCTATACTTTGAGAACTAAACAAGGATGAATCTGATGGGTTTAAAAACTGGGTTTGCTCCTTTCAACTGTGTGACTGAGCAAAGCTCTTAAATATTAGCCTTCGTCTCATTATTTTAAAAATGAGCTTAGTAGACTTAAGTAGCAGAGTTATGATGATAGTATATATTAGAAAGAGCCAGACACATAAAGTCACTATTACATATGAGACTGCTGCCTTCTGAGGAAGTGGCTGAAAGTGTTTCTTACTGCAGTCCTTCCTTCTCCTTGTCTTCATTGGTTCTTGAAATTTATACTATACTATTCATTTATAAACGTGCCCAAGTCCAACAGCATTTGCCTTTGAACCAAGATATTGAATAACAGAAGCAATAACACAGACCTCAGGCACAGAATTCATTACTCACAGCCAACGGCAGTTCTTAGTTCAGACTACAGTCAGTTCCAGTTACAAATATTTCTTGCTCAAGTACAGGCTTCTACTTCAAAACAACTCAAAGACACTGACTGCTTTCTGTTTTATCTCCTCATGTAGCAGTGATAGTGCTTAAAGTTATCCCCAATCTGATGCCATTCTGTCTCACTCCATTAAAAGGCACAAAGGAGCACTATCTTGGCTTTATTATGGCATCCTTTCAACAGACTCTTTGCTCAGGAAAGAATAGAGCTGAGCTTAAATGATACTGCCTCACTTAGGAACTTGACCATTAGCAAAATTAATTGTGAAAGAGAAGCTATAGTAGCTTTAAAATTCTCTGATGAGAGATTTCTCTTAATTTGGAGTAGTTGGATTACATGAACATATGCCTCCCTTTAATCCTGTGTTGCCAAAATGGTCTCCTTTGAGGTTAAAAAGAAACCTATCTATTTTGTGGGGGTATTTTACTGTCTAAATTATTATATGAATAATAATATATTTTTGACTCATTCACTCCTGATAATCAGAGACTATATTCACTCTGTTGCCAGTTGGATTCTGCTGTTGCACCAAAGATTCAATCTTGCATATTAAAGCTCAATGCCTTGATATTATATACATCCAGAGAAGGCCAAAACTGGAAATTTCCATGATGGTCAAGTAGCACTGACTGGCGTCAAGTCTTTCAGGCTCCCCCAGGAGGTGTTAGAAAAGTGACAGAAAGTACTTGGGGCTCCTGCCACGTAATGCAGTTTCCAAAGGTCGGGCGTGACCTCCCTACTGCTCTTGGAGAGACTTTTCACTCTATGCTTGGGAAAATTAATTACTCCCACTTGGTTTAACTTTCTGAAAACTTTTCTCCTCAGGTTTCTGGCAATTCTATCCCCCCCTCATCTGCACAACAACTGGGCTGAATAAGTCTGAAACACTGTCAGTGATCGATGAGGGGGCTTATGTTTTGGTGACTTTGCTTTCTTCACTTTGGCATACGGCTTCTTTTCATCAAAGAGGTAAAACAAACCATGGAGAACATGAAGAGAAAAACCCTTTGTATCTCGTCTGACATCAGAAGGATCACCCTGATCCCTGCCAGTAGCAAGATTGGTAGAATATGAGAAAGGGGAATTGAGATCACCCAGACCTTTTTCCCCAGCACTGGGCAGCCAATGCATGCTAGAGGAAATCATAAAATAATATAGATTGTTCCATTCCAGATAAATGCTTTCTAATTTCAACTGAACTTTCTAGGCTGAGGAGTAATCATTTTATGCATCTCTCGTTGATTTGTAATTGCATTTTCTATTGCAGCTATTTCAAACTGTCTTCACTCTTTATGTTTCTAAGCCTAGCCAAAAACCTTCAAATTGGTACATATTGTTACTCTAATTTATTGAGATTGTTGGGATTATTTGACAGCTTTCTTTCTCACTTCTCTTGGATTTTATATTCACCTCTCTTTCTGCATTGTCCTGGTCTATTCTGGCTACTATAACAAAATACCATAAACTAGGTGGCTTATAAACAATAGAAATTTATTTCTCACAGTTCTCGAGGCTGGGAATTCCAAGATCAAGGCAAATTCACTGTCTGAACAGAACCTACTTTCTGGGTCATAGATCATGACTTCTTAATGTGTCCTTAATCAATGAAAGGTAAGGTAGCTCTCTGGAGCATCTTTGAAAGGGCACTAATCTCATTCATGAGGGCTTTACTACTTATGACATAATATAATCATTTCCAAGAAGGTGCCACCTCATAATGCCATCACTTTGGGGGGTAGGATGTCAACATATGAATTTTAGGGATATACAGTCATTGAGACCATAGCATGCACACCTAATACACTTTTGAGGAAAGGGTTCTCTTTTCCCTTCCCAAGGCTCTGTGTGCTCTCAATCAAGCCCTCTCATACTTCCTCTTTGATTGATTAGTTATTTCATTACTTTACTTTTTCCTTTTTTTTTAATTTCAAAATATTAAGGAGGTACAAACGCTTTTGTTACATGGATACACTGTATAATGCTGAAATCAGGGCTTTCAATGTGCCTGTTCCCAGGACAGTGTTCACTGTACCCAAATGGTAAGGTTTTATCCTCATCCCTCGCCCACCCTCCCCCCTTCTTGGTTTCCAATGTCCTTTACATCTGTTTGTGCCTTTGTGTGCCCATTGTTTAGCTCCCACTTATTAGTGAGAACATGAGGTGTTTGGTTTTCCATTCCTGAGATACTTTACTTAGAATAATGGTCTCCAGTTCCATCCAGGTTGCTGTGAAAGACATTATTTCATTCCTTTTTGTGACTGAGTACTCCGTGGTATAGATATATCACATTTTCTTTATCTACTCATGGGTTGATAGGTGCTTAGGTTGATCCCATATCCTTGCAATTATGAATTGTGCTGTGATAAACACTCAAGTGAAGGTGTCTTTTTGATAAAACAATTTCATTTCCTTTGGGTAGTTACCTAGTAGTGGGATTGCTGAATTGAATGGTAGGTCTACTTTTAGCTGTTTGAGGAATCTCCAAACTGTTTTCCATAGGTAGTGTACTAGTTTGCAGTCCCACCAACAGTGTATGAGCACTCCTTTTTCTCTGCATCCATGCCAGAATCTATTATGTTTTTGAGTTTTTAATGGTAACCATTCTGACAAGAGTACAGTGGTATTTCCTTATGGCTTTAATTTGCATTTTCCTGATGATTAGTCATGTTGAACAATTTTATGATGGTAAGAAGGAATTTTTTCCTTTTCTCAATTCCTCCCATTGAGTATTAGGTAAAATAGCTCTAGCACACACTGTATAATGGCTCTCTAAATTGCACTTTCATAACAGCAGGTTTTATCTCTCATAGCATTTAGTGTATGTTTCTTTGTTATTAAAATAAGTGGTAGTCATCTAAAGATGTCAGTAAGTAAACACCACAGCCGGAATAAACTTCTTAAAGCACAACTCTGATCTAATCACTTGCCTATAATTAAAACTTTTAGTGGTTCCTCATTGCCCATTGAATTAAGTTTAAACTCCTCAATGAAGGATTTAACCTCTCCTCTCCATCCCATAACATGCTACAAAATCACCTTGCCAACGTCATGCCTCTTTTCTCTCTTATATATCCTGTGCTGTTACCATTGTGGGCTACTTCCCCAATTACAATGCTCATTTTGTTCAGGTTGTGCCCTTGAATAACATCCTCATCTTTGTCTCTGCTTGCTAAATTTTCATCTAGTCTTCAAGATTCATCTTCAAGAGTTCAGTACTTGAAAGCAAAGGTGAGGCAGATAAGAGTGAGAAGATAAAAAAAAATTGAGGCCCTATTTCCTTGGGTTTTGCTTTTGCCAAATCCCTGCCTGAAACTGCCAAAACCCCTGTCGCTATTCTCCTCTTCTCTGTGAAATATAACTAGCTTTTAGCATATACCATTTAAAATAGTCTAGTCTAGTCAAAATCCTTTAGTCAGTATCATTGCATATGGATCTAGGTTTTTCCAGCATTAAGTCAATTATGATTTTATAGGAGAGATTGGCAAGGACATAATAAAATATAGTCTATAGCAATGAACAAATATATAAATTAGTGTTGGAAGAAAAGGAGAAGTAATTGGAAAATCTTTTTCTCATAAAATTTTTTGTCCAGTTTTCTTCCCTATACAATTTCTTGATTTTCTTTTCCATGAAAAGAAAACAATATCTTTAGTCACTGGGATATTGGTATCAGCATGAATCATTATTTCATTAATATATTTTATGAATGTTCATGTTATAAATAAAGTTTTAAATAAATATAGGCAGTATCATCTGCTCCTAGATTGAGGGAGGTCATTGCCTAAGCATCATGGATATTGGTTTCATAGAATGTAGTCATAGATTCCACTGGAAGCCCCTTACTACATCAGTCACTAATTATTTCTAAGTGACCACCCAAGCAAAGCCCTAGGCTGAACAAAGCCAGTTGCACAGAGCTAGGCTTTTGTTTTTTAGATGCTTACAACCTGAAACTTTAATTCACAGTCCTACTCCTAGGATCTGTCAAGATCAAAAGCCCTGCATGCCAGTTCTCTACTAAGGAAACCATTAATTAACACTTCATCAAAAATAGAGCTCACTATGATTTTCCCTCTGCTTCATTCATTCTTTTGTTTTATGATCCTCCTGGCATAAACAGGTAGGATCAAAAGTTGCACCAGTTGGTTAACTTCCATACCACCCTTAAGTCTGCACTGTTATTTATGTCTCTGCCCACCAGACAATAGTTTCTTTTCACCTGACCCAAGAGTGTCTTCTATTATCCATTAGAGCTACCAGGATGCAAGCTGACACTCTAGACAGGATGCTAAACAATGTCAGGGAAATACTAAAAAGCATCCTATTGAGAAAAACGTCTGCTTACCAAAGATTAGAACAGCACAGACAAGTCAAACATGCCCAAGTAGGAAATAGACACACAAAAACAGAAGGTCAGAGGGCGTAGGGGTGAGTGACTAAAGGAAAAAAAGTAGAAATCAAGTGATTCAGAGCCAATGAATTACCTAAAGCCAATAAAAATAAAACAGCCACATGAATGTTTGGTGATTATGTAAAAGGTGGAAAGATATGTATAAATCTAGAGCTTCTCTTATTTAAATCCTATTTAAGTCTTCTTAAAGTAATTCCATCTATTTTCTTGTGTTTGACTTTAAGCATAGTTGGCTCCTTTTCATTCATTTATAGAACAGGCCTTCATAATGAACACCCCACTCTCCTGTGATGACTAATCCAAGAAAGAAAAAGGAGCCACTGGCTTAGCAGTGACTGCCAGATGGCAGCTGGGACACAAACACCTCCAGGCATCACAAGGGAGTAAAAAGAGTAGTTTATCGCAGGTGATAATACCACTTAAAGCAAGGCAAATTATGACTAACAGATTTGAGAATAACTTAGAGTTCTAGTGTGGATGCTTATTTGGCATTAACTGAGACCTAAATAAAAATCAACTCTGAATCATCGGAGGAAATTAATGACATTTAAATCTATTCTTCTACAATGAGAATAACACATTCCTAGATCATAGATGGGGCTTTTATGCTCCAGAAAAATTAGCCCGTAAAGTCCCCTGACAAGGCTGTGAATAACACAAATGAACAAAGCCTCAGTTCCATTTGGAATTAAATTACCGTTTACAGTTTTTCTGGCATCTGTGCTATGTATGCTGGCCTTTTGACAAGTGCCTTATTTATTTATTTATTTATTTAATGTATTCTACAACATGTCACACACTCAAATCTTTATCTACGTCTATGATATAGAACTGTGGCTTCAATAGTTTCAGTCTATGTTCACTGTGATTTATAGCCATTTGGGTGTCATCAAGATGAGGTAGGGCTATTCTTAGTGGAAGACTAGTTGAAGTGGTACTTTTAACACATAAACATATTAATTGCTTTTTTTTAGTATATGTAAAAATAGGAAAGAAAATGTTTAAGGGTAAATTACTCAATTCAGTCATGGTTTCCTGCCTGCTTTCTCCTTTAAGGATAAAATTTTATTTCCTACTTTGATCAACACTATAAGTGAATTGCAGAGTCCATATGAAAAATAAATCCCAAATAAAAATATTATAAACATTAATGTCTTCAAACATTAATCAATAGTTAGTGGGTTGTTTTTTTTTTTTTTTTTAGCTTTTTTTAATTTTTTTTTTAGGGGAGGAATTTGGGGAAAATTTTTTAAAGGCATTATTGAAAAATATCAAAATCAGAATATTACCTGAATTCCTGATCTGTTCTGCAAAGGTGTTCACCTTTAGTAAGTAACTTTGCTCTTTCTGTTTATAGTTCAGTTTCATCTAAGTTTATCACTTCTGGTTTCCACCTACTGAGCATGAGCATGCTAAGATGAGTCATAAAAGTATTTGTTTTAAGAATGCAGACTGGAGTGTCTACACTGGCAAAGCTAACAGTTCCTGCAGGCCCGTATTTTGTGTAGTTGGGGCTGAGTTCCTAAGCAGATCAGAGAGTCTGTAAAGAGGTTAAAAAAACTCTACTGTTACTGTTTCAGTTTGCACAGTAAGTTTGTCCAAATGTCTCATCAGGCTTTGAGGCTCCCAATGAGATGTTTGCTTCTCTCTGTGACTATACATTTATGTTACAGTATAAAAAGATAATTATATATGTCAATGAATATGGTATTTCCTTATTCTCATGCCTATTTGCTAGTTCAAAAGAATGAATGTTGCCAAACTGTTAACCTGATACAGTGAGAAATCAAACCCTTAAATTATATATTAAAGTCTCTTCCTTCTTTCATAGAGGAGAAAAGTGAGAGATATGATGGTTTCCCTAGGGAAATATTTGGTGTTTTCAAAAATAGCCTTTTACATTCAATTCTATAAAAATAAAAAAATATTAAAAATATGTAAGAAAAACTGCATACATAATCTACCTTTCAAAAAAAACCCCAGTTTATTACACTGCTCAACTTTGCTTAGAAGAGAAACATTTTCTGGTTTCCTTACTCTTAGAGAGTTTATAGCACATATGGTGTACTAGTTTCTATGGTTGCCATAACAAATGACCACAAATTTAGTGATTAAACAACACAAATTTATTTTCTTACAGTTTTGGAGTCCAGTGGTCCAGAATGGTTCTCACCAAGCTAAAGGGCAGGGCTGCGTTCCTTCTGGAGACTCCAAGGCAGAATCCATTCCCTTTCCTTTTCTAGGTTAGTCTTGAGGACGACTGCATTCATGCTTGTGGCCCCCTTCCTCCATCCTCAAGTGAAAAATCTATTATAAAATAAGTTAATTATCTATACTAGCTAAAATTTAGTTTGAATTTTAACCAAAATTGGAGGATAGGTTTGGGATTGCCTGCATTAATATTATGGTCAAGCAGGGTATATATTAATAACTTTGACTTGAAATCTCTATGACATCTTAAAAGTTAGGCCATCACCCTCCAGAGATAGAAATTGATATACAATGACTAGGCCATATATTGTTAATCAGGAAGACACCACCATTCAGAAGCAATGGAGAGAATAAAGGTTTAAAACTTTGCTTTAAAAAAATATAATCTCACTTTACTCCCCTGTCCTTGAATGTGGGCTGGACTTAGTGACTCATTTCTCATGAATAGAGTACAGAAAGAGAAACTTAATGACTCTATAGCAGAGAAACTAAAATATACAATCCTAACCATGTGATCAATGTTAATATCACCAGTAACAAAGCTTGTTGGTTTTATGTATCCTCTGATATCACGCAATGGGAAGGGTATCTCTTTCTGTAGCAGTCTTCCCAAAACTCAAGAACCCCATATAATCATAAGAATCATCAGATAAACCTAAATTGAGAAACATTCAACAGAATACCAGAAAGGTATTTGTCAAAGTTATGAAAAACAAGAAAACATAGTAAAACTGTCAAGATGGGAGGAGACAAAGAAAATATGACAACTAAAGGGAATATGATATTGTGGAACAGAAAACAGGACATTAGAGGGAAAACTGGTGAATCCAAATAATATATGTAGTTTATATTTATTTTAGCATTTCTCAGCAATAATTTCTTCTTTTCCATAAACATATCATGGTCGTATAAGATGTCAGCAGGGTATATAAGAACTATTTGCACTATATTTAACAACTCTTCTGTCAATCTAAAATTATATCAAAATAAAATTTTAAAAATATGTTTTAATATCAATTTTATAGAAATAGGACCTCTGAATTATAAGTGTAAATTTTCAGTAGGGCTGTTTTTCTAATGGATAACTTAATGTATCATGTACCTCAGTGACAAACTATAAATGAAATTAATCCATTTGAAATGTGTTTTAGTGCCCCCAGGCCATTCTGAATAGGGTAGCTAGTTTCCTTTCACATGTATACATGGATTTTTATCTCTTTCTTTCCATTTAACACTTTGAGAATGTTTTCCAAGTTATTAAATGTTTATAGAAAAACACCATTTTAATAATAGAAAAATATTCCACTATTGATTAGATTTAGATTCCAAGTTATTTAATTCTATTTTCTTTGATGAGTATTCAGATTATTTCAGTGTTTGCTTATACTGGGAATTAGATGAAGTTTGTTCTTCTTTGCTATGATGTATTGGGAAGCAACATCTTAAACAGAGAAGCAATGCTACTGTCTGAGGCATAGAACCGTCAAGGGTTTATCAAGACTCTGACATAAAGGGAAGTAACCAGCTAATTCAGATGGAAATAGGCATGACACTGCCACAGTTGTAGCCATTTGAATACTATAGAGGAGAGACCTGTTCATTAAAACAACAAACAAAAAATAAAACAACAGGTCACAAGGGGCAGGAAGGACTTTATATCTACAGAGGATCTTTGGAAAGTCAGGGATTGGGAAAGAATTCACTACCAGTTCATCACGGTGTGAAATTCCATATTTTGCAAAGCATCCCTATACCTAATATCTGGTTTTAAAAACAGCTATGACTTATATATCTCTTCAGAATGGTTTTACATATTATTCATCTATTTTAAATTAAAATACTTTTTTTGGAACACTTTTATGTTGACATAAAAATAGAACAGAAAACAGAGTTCCCGTATACTCTCTTTCCTCCTGTACTAAGTTTTTCCTACTACTGACATCTTGCTTTAGTGTGGTACATTTGTTAAAATTGATGAACCAATATTTATACATTATTACTAACTAGCATTCATAGTTTGCGTTAGGATTCACTCTTTGTGTTGTACGTTCTATGGGTTTTGACAAGCATATTGTTCATTTTGGCCCCATAAATGTTTATCAAATTTTTTATCCATCAAAATACAGAAATAGATTTAAATTTACAATAATATTGAAAAAACCCATAGCAATCAAGCAGTTAGAATATGGAAGAGATTTCCATTAATTACAAAACTGAACAAGCTGGGTTGAGCAGCACAATATTACACAGACTTTGCCTCTGAAGCAATAGTACTGTGGCAGCCAGGAAATCTGGAAATATTCTTGACAGAATAACTTTACACTCCAGACAAATAAGAAGGCAGGAAAAGCTAAGCAATATTTGATAAAGAAAATGAGGACTGAGATAAGCATAATCTATAAATTTAACATTATGAAACAATAGTTTTCCAAATTAGTGATATAAGAATATAATTTAATAAATGCTTGTTCAGTTGGCTACCTGTTAATATAAACAAAATCATTTTTTTCCTATACATCCAAATAAATTTTGGATTGAGTAGAGAAGTCATTTAAATACAGTTAAACTGTAAAACAATGAGATAATCAATTATTTACAAACTCTTCCAGAAATAAAAGAGTAGGGAATAGTTTCCAACTGGTTATATGAGGCCAGTATTACCCTGTTACCAAAGCCAGATAATGATATCACAAGAAAACTACAGACTGGTATCTTTCATGCAGCATTGTGTATAAAGGATCATACACCATGACCAACTTGGGATTTGTTCTAGGAATACAAATTTGGTTTAACATCAGAAAATCAATTAATGTAATATACCATGTCAATAGAATAAAAGACAAAAAACCATGCAATTATGTCAACAAATAAATAAAAGCATTTAGCAAAGTTCAATACTCTTTTATGAAAAAAAATTCAACAATTTATTATTCCACAAGGGAACTTTCTCAACCTGATAAATTGAATCTATAAAAACCCACAGATGACATCATACTTAATTGTGAAAGGCTGAATTCTATTTATCTATCAGGAACTAGTGTCTCTCACCAATTCTATTCCACATTGTACTGGAGGTTTCAGTCAGGGTAATTAGGCATGAAAATAAAATAAAAGGAATCCAGATGGGAAAAGTAGAAGTAAAACTTTCTTTATTTGTATGTGTCATAATCTTGTACATTAAAAAAGCCTAAAGAATCCACTAAAAAGCTATTAAAAAATAATAAGTTCATCAAAGTCACAAAATATAAAGTCAATATATAAAAATCTGTTGCATTTTTTTACAGTAGAAATGAGTAAACTAAAATCGAAATTAAGAAATCAATTCCTTTATAATACATCAAAAAATACTTAGGAATAAATTTAACAAAAAAAATAAAAAACTCTGAAATTCAAAAAACACTATTGCAGACATTTGAAAGAACCTAAATAAATAGAAAGACATCTCATATTCATGGATTGGGACTCTTAATATTGTTATGATGGCAATACTCCCAAATTGACCTACAGAGTCAACACTATCTTTATCAAAATCCTAGCTATCTTCTTTGGAGACATTGACAAGCTGATTCTAACATTCGTATGAAATTTAAGGGACTGAAAATAGCCACGAAAAAAAAATCTTTTAAAAGAACAAAATTGGAGATCTCACAATTCCTAATTTCACCTCCTGTTACAAAGTTACAGCAATAAAAGCAGTGTGGTAATGGAATAAGGATAGATATATAGATCAATGGAAAAGAACTGAGTGTCTAGAAAGAAATCATCACATGTACAGTGAAAAATGGTATTGAGTTTTGAGAGGGGTACCAAGATAAATAAGTAGGAAAAAATATCTTTTCAACAAATGGTACTGAAAAGATGGATATCCACATGCAAAGGAATGACATTTGGACCCCTACCTCACACTGTACACAAAAAATTGTTTCAAAATGGATCAAAAGTCTAAATGTAAGAGCTAAAACTATAAGCTATTAGAAGAAAACGTAGGCATGTATTTCTAACTTTGGATTAAGCTGTTTTTTAGATAAAACACTAAAAGCACAAGCAACATAAGAAACAATAGATAAACTGGATATCATTAAAATTAAAAAGTTTTAGTACTACAGGATACCATCAAAAAATGAAAAGACAACCCACAGAATGAGAGAAAAGTTTTTCAAATTATCTAGAAACTAGTATCTATAATATATATAATATATATGATATATATTATATATAATATATATAAGAAACTAGTATCTATAATATACAAAGTACTCATAGCACCACTAAAAATTGGGCAAAAGATTAGAATACACAGTTCTTCAAAGATATGCCATGGCCAAAAAGCACATAAGAAGAAGACCAATATCAATAACTATTAAAGAAATTTAAATTAGAATCCCATTGAGATAGGACTTCATATCTACTAGGAGGACAATAATAATAATAAAAAAAACATAATAATTATTGGCAAAGATGTGGAGAAATTGAAACCCTCATTCACTGGTGGTGGGGGAAGGTAAAATGGTACAATTGCTCTGGAAAACAGTCTGGCAGTTTCTCAAATGATTAAACATAGAGTTACCAAATGATCCAGAAATTCTATTCCTAGTGATATGCCCAAAAGAACTGAAAACATATGTCCACACAAAAACTCGTACATGGATGTTCATAGCAGCATTATTCATAATAGCCAAAAAGTGGGAACAACCTAAATATTCATCAGCTAATGAGTAGATAAATAAAATGTTATATATCCATACAATGGACTATTACTAATATTTAGCTCTATAAAGCAATAAATTATTGATAAATGGTACAACATGAATGAACCTTCAAAACATTATGCTAAGTGAAAGAAGCCAGTCACAAAAGACCATATAAATGAAAAGTTCCTGGGAAATTGAAGGCATGCAAATACTTAATATAGTAGAAAACATACTTTCTATTTTCCACACATGATGTGCTAATATGTAATTCAGAGGAAGGAGAGAATATTTTTAGTTTATGGGGGCCTAAGGCAGGGTGCATTGAAGATGTGAAATCCTACCCAAGCAGAGAAATAAAAGATGGTTAATATTGGAATGTGTAGAGATGAGGTAAAGGATCAAAAACAAATTAACCTGATTAAAGGACAGAATATATTTCAGCTCTGATATATATCTGAATATACATGGGAACATGAAAGTAAAGAGTATGAAATGAATATATTAATGTAAATTCACATCCAGGTAGGAGGTGATCTACATTTGAGAAGTAGTTCAAACATTGCCAGTATAGTTCTGAAATCAGTGGATAGCCATCAGTGTTTTTTAAGATGGAAGGCGGGAGGTATTTCATGATGAGAATCATGGTGTTGAATGATTGATGAGGCAACTGTGTGCCTGGAAGACAAAGTCAAAAACCTGTGAGCAGTAATTGCTATCAACCTTGTCAGATACCTTACTTTGGAAGATCAGGTTAAATTAGACACATATTCATAGTCAGTGTTTGTTCTGTTTCCATTAGGCTTTGGATAAGAGTGGAGTTTCTTTTAAAATTAAACAGTTTAAACAAATAAAAAGAAATGCCCCAAATAAAAGAAGGTCAGAAATTTTATTGAATACTTACATATGCACTAAACGGGGAAAACCAAGGACCTTATTTCCTTCTTGTTGAGACATTTCTGAAAGGTTGACAAGTGGAAAGCTTCAGAATAGTCTGATTGTTTGTCAAGAGACCAAAATTTATTATTCACAAAAGGATCAGTGTTCTTTAACTGCTACAGCTGGGGCAGGTCCTAATGACATCAGCTGAATATTTCACAGTGTCCAAAACGTTGTTTTCCAGTGCTCTCTAACCTATCTGACTCATTTTAATGGAAAAGAGCACCATTTTATTTACTTTATTAACCAGTGCATTAGGCAGTTATCCATTTGTTTATTTTGCTGTTTATTTGTCTTTTATTCTAAAGGACCTTTATTATATCTCCACTTCTATATTTATCTGCCTAAAATGTGCTGGTAATATAGGCTAGGGTGGGGCCTGCTTAAGGTACATTATAAAGCGGTAGCAGAATTATTAGAATGTAGGTTATAATACCATACATAAACCTATCTAACTTTCCCTATTCAGGAGGCCTTTCTCTTGAGAATGAAAATCTGTGAGGCTTTTAAAGTAAATACAAGCTCTTATTTTTACTCTTTTTCAGGAGAGGGGAGCTATTTGCTTTCATGCACATAATAAAATTGCTTAGAGGGAAAAAAGGGGACTTAGGCTCTATCGTACATGATTTATAAATGATTGAAGAAATGGCTAAAACACATCTACATTTTCAGTACATTGTTCTCACAAATGAATCTTTAGAAATAATAAAGTAAAATGTAAAGAAAGTTTACTGTAAAATTATTCATAAGCCATTTTGCATCTTGAATCACAAGTGATAATTCCAGTATAATCTAAGGCACTGGGTGTTGATTGTTTTCTACTGTCAGAAGGAATGAAATAGAATTTTTTGCCTTCATAGTAATTAGCTCACTTTCTTAGGCAACTAGGAAATAAAAGAAGCTGATTTAATGATAATAATCACAGAAAAAATAAACATTAAGGCAAAACATGTTGTTAGAGTTACTACATAAATGGTCAAAGCTGAAATTCACCAAAAAGATATAACAAATTTAATTGTATTTGTCTGTAATAAATTAATCTCAAATTATATAAATTAGAAAATGTATAGAATTACTGGGAAGTTTAGGTAATCCAGTAATATAGTGAGTTCAACACTCTTTTTTTTAATCAGAGGGAAAATAGCCAAAAAAGGAAATTAAAGATATGATTCGAATTGTAAAAATAATGAGCTTATTCTAATGAGGATACATAGATTTTTGAGTCCCAAAATTAAAGTATATACATTTTTTTACCCTTGGCATTTTCCAGACTTAATTTTTTGAATGAGTATGGCACATTCACAAAATTGATCATTTACTATGCTATCAAGCAAGAAACAATAAATTTCAAAGTACACGTATCATTCAGAACATGTTCTCTCAGGATGATGAAATTTAGCTAAAAATGCATAAGAACAACAGCTAAAAAATAAATAAACCCCTTTATATTTGGAAATTAAAAAAACAACCTTATCTAAATAATTTATGGCCAAAGAAGTTGACATAAATCAAAGTTGAAAAATACTTAGAAGTAACTAAAAATAACCACATTGCACATCAAAACCTATGGGAAAATGCAAAAACAATGCTTTGAAAGAAATATATACCCTTAAATTGTTATACTAGAGAAGTGGCTGAAAAATAACAAACTAAGTTATAAATGGAACACTGAATAAACCCAATATTAGAAGGAATGAAAGGGGCAGATCAATGAACTGGAAACACATGCATACCAAGGGTAAGATTATTCATAGCACTGTCTGTAATAACAGAAACTGAAAAAAGCACACATACTAATCAATAGGAAAATATACGCATGAATTGTGTTATAGTCACAAATTGAAATACTAAACATCAGTGAAAATCAATGAAAGAAAGCTATATGCAGTAGATTGGATAAACATTGGTATTTAACCTGTCACATAGAATGAATTAGGAAGTACGTAAAAGAAAGAAAAAAAGTCCCAAAAGACAATATATCATGTCTACTATGACATTTAAAAACAAGCATTACATTTTTAAATTAAAATTGTTATTTTAAGATTATCATAGATTCACAAACAATTGTAAAAAATGATACAAAGAGATCCCACGTCCCCTTAATGCAGTCTCTCCCATTATCATCTTGCTAAACTATAGGACAATATTACAACCAGGATATTATTAATAACATTGATACAAACCACCAATTTTATTCAGACTTTCCAAGTTAATCTATACTCATTTGTGTAGCTGTATCTAGTTCAATGAAATTTTTTCACATGTGTAGATTTATCTATCAAACACTACAGTGACCATATAGCACAATTCCATCCCAAGGATCACTTGTGTTACCCTTTTGTAGCCATACCTCCTCAACCCCATCTCTGAACTCTGGCAACCACTGATCTATTCTACATTTCCATGCTTTGTTATTTCAAGAATCTTACATATAAGTGAAATCGTACAGTATGTAACCTTTTGGGATTGGCTTTTTTCATTCTGTGTAATTCCTTGTTGATTCATCTATGTTGTTGCATATATCAATGACTCTTCCATTTTTATAGCTAAGTATTATTCCATGGTATGAACATACCACAGTTTAACAATTTACCCATTGAAGGACATCTAGGTTATTTGCAGTTTTAGTTATTATGAATAAAGCTGCTTCATGTATTGGGTTTTTTTTTCATAAACATAAATTTCAATTTCTCTGTGAAAAATATTTCAAGTCTACAATTGCTGGATTATGTGGTAATTGCATGTTTAGTATTAATATTATGAGAAAATGTCAAATTATTTTTGAAAGTAGCTGTAGCATTTTATATTCCCACCAACAATGTATGACTGATACAGATTCTCTGCATCCTCCCCATCATTTGGTGTTGTCAGGAGTTTTTATTTTAGATATTCTGATAGGTGTGCAATGTTATCTCATTGCAATTTAATTTGCATTTTCCTAATGGCTAATGATGTTGAAAATCTTTTCATATGACAAATATTTTCTCCTGGATTTTTTTCCCTAAACTTTTACAATTTTACATATATGTCCATTATCTATTAATATTTGAGTTAATTTTTGCATAAATAATGAAGTTTACATCAAAGTTTATATTTTTGTTTATGTATATACAATTACTTATGCAACATTGGTTGTAAAAAGTACAGGAATAATGTCAAAGATTGGGTTCCCTGGAAAACAGTATGTGAAGTTTTGTGTGTACAAAGTAAAAGAAGGGGCAGAAATTGGACTGCAATATGATCTCAAAGAATTAAAAAAAAAGCCTTCGCAGTCCCCATGAAGAACTCTGGAGTTGAGATGTCTCTGTGGAGTTGTACTGCATTGGAGCATGAGGGTCAGACCTCTGCCCTCCACCCCCACACACTGATTGGACTCAGGCTGCCTTTGAGAAGGGAAGTAACCTTGGTTGAGGAGATGCTCTGGCACTTCAAAGAGGGAAAGGCAGGAAGAATTGTCAATCACAAACACTACCAGCACTTCCCTGAATGAGTTCTTCTGTCTTGAATAGATGATCCAGGCAGCTTCTTTCAGCATCCATTACAAATAATAAAGTCAAAATTCAGAATAAGTTTACTTCTGGGAGTGGAGAAGATAGAGAAATGGTTTGGCAAAGGTGCCCTTAGAAGTAAGTTATTATTTGTAAGGCTCTAGTGTTTGGTTTGGGCAGTGGGTTCAATAATAATTATATTGTTAAATGAATAACTAAAAATGTGAATAAACAAAAAATAATTAAAAGCCTCTACTTGGGCCAATAATGATACTTTCCCATGTACCAAAAATCAACACATACAATGAAATATAATTTGGGTAAATAAACCTGATTGTGATTCTTCCTTAAAGACAAACATTAACTTCAGAAGCTGAAGCATTCCATTGCTCAATTGAACTGCTTGCTTCTCCAACACAGCTGGTACAGGCGTGTTTCCTATTCCTCATGTTTCCTCTCACTTTAATATCAGATGAAAGGGTCTTAACCCATTCCAAAGATTTATACACAATCTTTGCTGTTTGCTAATTTCCTGATCTATCCTTTGAGAAGCAAAGGAGAAACTTAGATGTAATCAGATCTGTATATCTTGGAAATTAACAAAGCAATGTATGGTTTCAAAACCTTAAATTTTAATATTTCCTTTGCCTTTAAAAAGAGAAATCATGCTTTGACTTTCCTGTTTCTTAAACATGAATTCAGCAGAAATGCACGTGGGAAAATCATTGAAACGTTGAATAACCAAGACTCCTGCAGACAATTTCCATTACCAGTCAGACTCAGTAAGCTTCATTCTGTAAGCTTCAGTCTGATTTTTCACTTCGAATGCAGTAGAGCAAAAGCCTGTGAACTGTCATATATTTGCTAACAGCAATTCTCTCAGGAAAAAAGTCATTTGTTCTCTCTGAAGTATGAATATTTAGAGGATGCTGTGAGTGTTTACTCTGTGGTGTTAGGGTTTTCCTGGTAGCTTGAATTTTCCTTTACTTAAGCACAAGTGTTTGATTGGGGGATGAAGAGGAGATAAAGGTCAGATTCCTGTGCAGGCACAATTTTGACAAGGAAATCAGATTCAGTCATTTCCAATTCCACATCTAGACTTGTCTAGAAACCCATATGTGGTGAGCTCCAATTTCCGACTTTTCATTCTTTGAAGCCCGTTTATGATTTGCAGACGTGCTGAGAGTGATGTGAATGTAAAAGAGCTGTCAGAGTTATTGTTTCCGCAGTTGCTTTGTTCCTCTGAAAAGTGCATCTCCCTGTACTTCCATTGTTGTGCCAATCAGGTGCTACCCTAGCCCAGCGCACACATGGTGCTACTTGCTGTATGACATTTGATGGCAACAGCCAGAATTTGTACAAAACCTCCACCTTTGAAGTTATGTCAGTGCAAAAAACATTGCAGGCTAATTATTTGCTCAAATATTACAAATATAATAGTAAAAGTTAGTAATATTTCTACTTTGAAGAAATATTAATTATTAAATCTGCTAAATTTTTTCATACTAAATGATCTGTTGTAGTTTTTCTTCTACAGTTTGAAGCTTAGAAGAGAAAATGAGATTTTGAGTAGGAAATCTGGTATATATCTCTCTCATTTAATTCTCACTATAATACTAGGAGACAGGTGTTATTATTGTCATCTTACAAATCATGACTGAGACTAGGAGATAGCAGTTTTTCTGAAGGGTAAAAAAGACTGATAAGCTTGCTGGTTTGAAATTTATTTTCTTTCTCATTACACTAGAATCTTGTCAATTTTTATGAATAACAGATTTTAATAGGCATTCAAGAAAAAAACAAGATTTGGTTGAATGATAAAATGTTTGGAAAGTCTAGACTAAGCCATATTACTCAAATTCTGCTGCAACAATTCTCAAAATCTTTAATAGTATGGTACAGTGCAATGTAAACTACCCTCGCAAAAGATATGGGGTGTCCCTTTTCTTAACTTCTAAACATCTCAAGGGGAATACTATTCCAAGGTACATAATTTAATAAGGGTGATGCTTCTAAAGTATATACAATTCTCAATGAGGTCATCTTTGAAAAAATCTAGCTCATTTTTAAAAGTAAGCAGTCAAAAAAATCACTTTTTCGCCAAGGTATAGAGAAAACATTCACTTTGGAATGACGGCAAGTATGTGCTGAGACTTGCATGTAGTTTGTTCGTAATATTTTCTTAAAACCACAGGAAGGGATTAGGTTTCATATATTCTCTCAGATCTTCACATCTTTAAAGAAAGGAAGACAAAGATATCAGGGTATGCTATGATTTATTCTCAGGGGGATTTCTATTTGAATTTTATAACCACATTTGTTTTGGTATATAGGATTATCTATACTATACCAAGAGGCCCAAAAGGACTTCAGAACATGACAGGGCCTTTTATATTAAGTGATCTGATAAAAGGAAGCCACAGCATCTCCTATGGTGCATTCCAGACTATTGACTAAAATGTATATATTTTTTGGCCTTTGTCACTCATGGCTTTTTCTGTTCACCCTCCACCCTCTCTTATACAGCTATACACAAACACACATACATACACCTACTCATAAACAATTCTAATGTACAAACTAGAGAAATAAACTGTGGATTATGACAATGTAGCTGGAATACTTTGAAGTCTCTAGTCTTGAGCATTGAAGCTGCTACCCATTTTTATCATTCTCATGTATTTGATTCATTCTGATTCAATCAATATTTATGAAGCTTCTACTATGTTCCAAGATTTGTAATAGAAATGAGGAGGCCAAATACTAACAAGACAGATAAAGTCCTGATGACAAGGGGTTTAGGGTCAGGTATGGACATGGAATTGGAAGTTGAAGTTTCAAATACTTTAGGAAAGAAGAGGTTCAGGCTACAAAGGTATTGGGTTACAATGTGAGGATTTAAACTTCTCTAAGGATGATGAAGGCTTCTTTAAAGAATTAACTGTTAAACTGACACAAAAGGATGAATTGGAATAGAATGAGGATGAAGTAATATCATCCTATGCAAATATCTCTACACAAAAAAATTCCCAGAAACAATTGATTCTGTATAATGCTTGAAATCTGAAAGAAGTTCAGGAGATTTGTAGCATAGAGGACAAAGGTAAGATGACGAGACATAAGGACCAGACTACAGGGTGTTTTTAAGGATTTTGAATATTATTTTAAGACAAAATGAAGCTACTGTACAGTCTTAAGAAGGCAATGACAAGATCAGATGGCATTTTCAAAAAGATCCCCCTGGTTTCTGGGCCAAGAATGAATTAGAGAGGGCAAGCATGGCAGTGGAGACAGTGATTAGAAACCTACAGTGGTAACTCTTCAAACTTCAGTGACAGTGATGACATAGAAGGAATATTAATATTCCAGGCATATTTCTGATGTGGGAAAAACAATTTGGAGAGTGATTAGACATGGAATATGAGGGAGGATGAAAAATCAAGGATCACTCCAAGGTTCCACGTTTGGTTAGATGGGGAACGGTGGTCCTCTTTGAAGTGAAAAGGAATGCTGACTGAAAAATACACTCTGTGAAATGAGTTCAGTTGGTTAGTACATTGAATTTTAGGTTAGTGATCTATGTCCAATTTAACTAGTGCTTACAGAACCAACGAGAGAGTGTGGGAGTAACCGCGGCCTCCTCATTCCTCCTCAGTTCGAGATCTGGCTCTATGCCCTAGCCCTTTCTCTTCCTCCAGGGACAGGGGTGGTTAGATTCCAGGGACTACAAAATCTATTTTTATTCGATCTTTGAAGCAATGTTCGTTCTGAATTGGATTCCAGTACACACAAGCACACAACTGCTTGTCACTCATGAGTGCTAATGCTCCCCAGAAAGGTGCCATACAAAACCTGCTGTGACTAAGCAAACCTCTAAGAAATGCATCAACATTTTCTTCTCAAACTGAATTACTGGTAAGTGTGACATCCTGAGTATAAAGCAATCAAACTGAGAACCCTCTTTCCCTAAGTGGGAGAAATATGTAGATATTCTTTTAGTTTTATTTTTCTTCTTTCTAAAAAAGTTTGCATTTTGTTTAATGTATTTTTTTTTTTCTGAAAATACCAGGTAACTTCTGAAAATACCAGGCATATGTATAGGTTTAACTTCATTTAACACTGTAAGGTGACCCAATCATGATAGTGATGAATGTTTATACCCTGCTTTGAGTAACTTTGGGTCCCCTGTCGTCATTTGCAAATTCAAACTAATGTCTACTGAGTATAACCAGATATGACAAATTTATCTAGTTGTATTCTAATCTCAGAACAGGTCTTTAAAATCGTATCTTACTTCTTAATAGTTTAGCCTTAACTTTTACTGTTAAACGATGACAAACAGTTACCTCCAAGACAAGACTAGAAGAAATAGGAAATTCTTAGGCCAGGAAATGGCAAACCCATCTTTTAGGAGCTTTAGTTCCTTATGTAAACTTCAGAACTTTGCATTTAGGGTGTCTGTGGTTAAGAAACAGCATTTCTTTATACAGGGTCCATAAACCTCTGACTTTAAAGTCGCAGAGACTTGTAATGAGAAACTTAAAAAGAGAGTAAACAAAATTAATGGAAAGAATTACAAGAGATTGATTAGTGCTTATCTTTGATCTTTTCCTTTCAGAGTTTAAGATATCTTTGTTTTCTTCATTGAATAAAGATAGCAATGGAAAAAAAAATAAGGAAAAAGTAAAGTTAAAGAAAATACTTTGAGATGAAATAGAAGGAAAAAACTTTTAAATAAATCCTACAGTTTTATTACTGTACTGTCATGCTCTATTCCATAAAATGTGTGTCATGTTTGAAAAAATAGTGTCAACCATTGGAGCATTTAGTACACAATGTAAACTCTGCTTCACTTTGTCTTGGGACAGACTGAACTCATGTGAAGCCAAATTTCAGATCCAAGTACAACTGGAAAATTGGAACTTGGGTCTTGTAGCAAACGCATGTTATGAAGTCAGTTTAATTGCCTGCTGTAGTTGCTGTTTCTGTAACCTTGACAACAAACCATAAACAACAGTAAATGTACCATTTAGGACCTTTAACCCTTCAAGCTACCAAGATTGTATGGAAAGGTGGTACTTTGATAAATGAGACCAACATGGAAGAATTTCAGAGAGCTCAATCAACATTGGTGGGATTTTATAGCATAAAAATAAAGTAAAAACTTGAAAATCTGTAGGTGGAGCGATTTTTATTATTTCAGTTATTTTTTAAAAATATCAAAATAGAGCACGAATTTGTTTTTTTCATATACCAAAACACTTACATTGAAGAGTGTGGTCACTAAACCTATGTGTTCTCGTCTCTTAGACATCTTCTCCAGAGGACATAATGTTTTTAATTACTTCCGTGTTTCTAAATAATATGTTTACATTGCTATTTAGTGATTAGCAATTTGACATTTATCTATTGGCTCCCTGTTATGCTAGATGAAGGTATGGCTCTGTCCTCAACCTGTCTTTCCCCATCCTCCCCATATAATTACATGAATATTGATTTATTAAACTAAACAATCAGTGTCTATGTCATTATGACTATATATTACTGCTGACTACAGGCCAAGTCTTATACTATGATCACAGTTTTTAATAGCACAAACTTTTGTTTTCCTTATATTGACAATTCACCTTTTCATTAGTTTAACTTTCTTTCCCTCTCCTCTCTCTCCATTCTCCCCTCTGTGCCTCTGTCTTTCTGTATGTAACCACCACCAAATCACCAATGTAATCACTGACGAATCACTTCTCATTTTATATATTTACTAAGCATCATTTTCTTACAGTTTGTTCTCCCTCCCTAAACTAAAAACTTGCCTGGTTATTTTAGAAATCTACCCAGTTCTCAGTCATCCTAACACTGCAGAATTCTCCTGGGTTAGATCCACCCATTCCTAGATAGTATGTCTTTCTTTATCTGGTTTACATCACTACACCTTCTAATCACTCCCTTTTCTCTCAGCCTTGTTTCTGGGGTTCAGCCATGTTGGTGCATATAATTTTAGTTCTTTTTATTAAATTTTTACTGAGGTATAATAATTCTACTGTAATTGTTTATATTGGCATTCAAAGGTTGAGTAGACTCCAGGTTTTTTACTATCACAAGCCATACTGTGATGTTATAAGAATATTGTAAATATCTGCCGTTAGTGTTTCAGGCATATGTTAATATTAAAGAGTGGAACTATGAAACTATGTAAGTGCATGTTTGACTTTACTGAGTAATGTGGTACTGTTTCCAAAGTAGTACTAAAATACCCCCACTTGAAGTTCCGGTTGATTCATCTCCTTGTCAACACTTTGTCTTTTCTGATTTCTTAATTTTTCCCAATCAGTTCTGCATAAAATGATATATTATTTTGATTTTAATTTGTATTTATTCAGTTGCTAATGCAGTGGAGCATCTTTTCATTTTTTGCATTCTTTGCATATCCTAGTCTGTGAAAGACATCTTTATAACTTTTCCTAATTTCCACTTCCTAATTTGTCTGTTTCTTCTTTATGATGAATTCTTTATTTAGATAAGAAACAGTTGCCAATTAGATGTATAGCACATTTTGCCTCCTGGGTATAATTTGTTTTTTCATTCTCTTTATGTTATTGATTGGTGAACAGAATTCTTTAATATTGTATAACTTAATTATAACAAATGTAGGTAATAATTTAAATTAATCAAGATGTTTCTTTATTGTTTGTACTAATGAAATTTTTTTCAAGAACTTTTTTCTTATTCAAAGGTTAAGATAAGGCCAAGGTATTTTCTAATAGGCCTAATTCATTCTTCCATAATTATACCGGCATAACTCATTTTATTGCACTTCACAGATATTGCATTTTTTTTTTTTTACAAATTTAAAGTTTGTGGTAACCTTGTGTTGAGCAAGTTTACCAGTGCCATTTTCCCAGTAGCACATGCTCACTTCATGTCTCCATGTCACATTTTGTTAATTCTCTCAATATTTCAAACTTGTTCATTATTGTTATATCTGTTATGGTGATCTGTGATCAGTGATCTGTGATGTTACTATTGTAATTGTTTTAGAGTGCCCATATGAGATGGTGAACTTAATCTGTAAAAGTTGTGGGTGTTCTGACTGTTTCACCGACCAGCCCTTCCCTCAATCTGTCTCCCTCTCCTTAGGCCTATTTCCTGAGACACAACAATATTGAAATCAGGCCAGTAAATAACCCTACAATAGCCTCTATGTGTTCAAGTGAAAGGAAGAGTTGCATATCTTTCCTTTAATCAAAAGCCAGCAATGCTTAAGCTTGTTGAGAAAAGGCATGTCAAAGGCCAAGAGGAGCTGAAAGTTAGACCTCTTGTGCCAAACAGCCAAGTTGTAAATGCAAAAAAAGTTCTTGAAGGAAATTAAAAGTGCTTTTCCAGTGAACACATAAATGATAAGAAAGTGAAACAACCTTATTGATGAAATGGAGAAAATTGGAGTGGTCTATATAGATGGTCAAACTAGCTACATTTGCTAAAAGAAAAGCCTAATCCAGAGCAAGGCCATAACTCTCTTCAATTCTGTGAAGACTGAGAGCGGTGAAGAAGCTACAGAAGTTAAGTTGGAAGTTAGCAGAAGTCGATTCATTACGTTAAGGAAAGATGCCACCTCCATAACACAAAAAAGTGCAAGGTGAAGGAGAAAGTGCTAATGTAGAAGCTGCGGCAAGTTCTCCAGAAAATCCAGCTAAGATAATTGATGAAGGTGGCTACAATAAACAACAGATTTTCAGCCTTATATTGGAAGAAATTGTCATCTAGGACTTGCATAGCTAGAAAGAAGTCAATGCCTGGCTGCAAAGCTTCAAAGGACAGGCAGACTTTCTTGTTAGGGGCTAATGAAGCTGGTGACTTACAGGTGAAATCCATGCTATTTCTGATTCCCCAAACCCTAGAGCCCTTAAGAATGCCTGTGCTTTATCAGTGGAACAACAAAGCCTGGATGACAGCACATCTGTTTACAGCACAGTTTACAGAATATTTTAAGCTCAATGTTGAGTCTTGCTGCTCAGAAAAAAAGATTCCAAAATATTAGTGCTCATTGACAAGGCAGCTGGTTACCCAAGAGCTACGATGGAGAAGTACAAGGAGATTAATGTTGTTTTCATGACTGCTAACACAATATCCATTCTGTAGCCCACAAATCAAGGAGTAATTCAGACTTTCAAGTCTTATTATTTAAGAAATCTGTTTTTTAAGGCTATAGCTGCCATAGATAGTGATTCCTATGATGGATCTGGGCAGAGTAAATTGAAAACCTTCTGAAAAGGATTTACCATTCCAGATGCCACTAAGAACATTTGTGATTCAGGGGATGAGGTCCAAATATCAACATTACCAGGAATTTGAAAGAAGTTGATCCCAACCCTCATGTATGACTTTTAGGAGTTCAAGACTTAAGTGGAAGAATTCACTGCAGATGTGGTGGAAATAGCAAGAGAACTAGAATTAAAAGTGGAGCCTGAAGATGTGACTGAATTCCTGCAATTTCATGATAAAACTTAAACAGATGAGGAGTTTTTTTCTTATGGATGAGCAAAGAAAGTAGTTTCTTGAGATGGAAACTATTCCTGGTAAAGATGCTGTGAACATTGTTGAAAGGACAATACAAGATTCAGAACAGTACATAAACATATTTAAAATAGCAGCAGCAGGTTTTGAGAGGATTGACACCAGTTTTGAAAGAAGTTCTACTGTGTGTGGGTAAAATGCTATTAAACAGCATTTATTGCTACAGAGAAATCTTTCATGAAAGGAAGAGTCAATTGATGCAGCAAATATTATTGTTGTCTTATTTTAAGAAGTTGCCACAGCCACCTAACCTTCAGCAGCCACCATTCTGATCAGCTGGTGGTCATCAACATTGAGGCAAGACTCTCCACCAGCAAAATATTATGACTCACTGAAAGCTCAGATGGTTGCCTGTAATTTTTAGCTATAAAATATTTTAAATTAAGGTCCGTACGTGGTTTTTTATACATAATGCTATTGCACACTTAAAAGACTGGAGTAGAGTGTAAACGTAACATATATATGCACTGGGAAACCAAATAATTCCTGTGACTCTCTTTATTGCAATATTCACCTTACTGTGGTCATCTGAAACTGAACCCACAGTATCTATGAGGTATGCCTGTATTTGTAATCCATTTGGAGTTGATTAATTTTAATGAGATGATATGAGAATCAAATTTTATTTTTGCCTACATGAATAATCAATTTTGCAGCACCATTTTTTGGATATTTCATCTTTTCCCTTTATGCTGAAATATCTATTCTGAAAAAAATGAATTTTTCATATGTAAATAATGGTTTCTTTCAGGACTCTATATTTGTGTTCCATTGTTCTAATTATTTCTTCTTGTACTAGTAGCCTTTCACCTTAATTATCAAAGCTTTATAAGAGGTTTTACTTTCTTATAGAGCTAATCAGTTTACATTCTTCTTAAGAATATCTTGGTATTTTTGAAACTTGATTCTTTCATATAAATTTTAAAATCAGTTTGTTGAGTTTTACTAATGTATGCTCAAAACTGTTGGGATTTTGATTGAGTTGCATTGGATACTTAGATCACTTTTTAAAATAATATTATATGATATTAAATTTCCCATTCCAGGAAAGACCTTTTTTGATGTCTTTCAGTGAAGTTTTATAATTTTTCAATGAAGGATTTAAACATGTTTTGTTGGATTTAGTCCCAGGTGTTTTACTTTTTAAAATTCCTGTAATAAATATGTTACTGTTGAAGTAAATTTTCTAACTATTCTTGGAATAACAAAGTTGAATTCATTTTAATTTTTTTAATTGAAGCAAAATATACATTTAGAAGAGTACATATATGGCAAGTATACAACACAAAGAATTTTTACAAATGAAATTTACCCATGTACCATCTCCCAGATAAAGAAATAAAATATTGGAAACACTACTATGTAAGTTCCTCACATGTTCCCTCTCATTACTAGAAATGCTTCCCTGCTTCCTGCCCAAGGATATTCACTATCCTGATCTCTAAGAGCATATTTTAGCTTTCATTTTTTGTGTACTTTATATAAATATTAATAGAAGTACACCATATGTATACTTATGTGCCTAGCTTTTTTTTGCTCAATATCATGTTTTTTAGTTACATCTTTCTTGGTGCATCATTGTTGAATGTTCATTGTCATTGCTGTATAGTATTTTATCGTATGAATATAAAAAATTTATTTATGCATTCTACTCCTGATGAGTATTTTGGTAGTTTTCAGCTATTAGACATAGTGCTTCTATGAGAATTGTAATACATGTCTATTTGTGAGTTTTTGTCTGCATTCTGCAGGGTATATAGAGTGGAGTAGAACTGCTGTATTATGGAAAATATACATGTACATGTACACATGTAGCAGCCAGTTCTCCAAAGAGTTTATACCAAAGTACTCTCCCACCAACAACATATAATAGTATTGATTGCTCCACATGCTCACAAAACTAGATATTTTCAGGCCTTTCCATTTTAGCAATTCTGACAGGTGGGAAGTGATATCTAAGTGTGATTTTAATTTGCATTTTCTGATAAATAATGGTGAACATTGTTTTCATGTTTGACATCATTTGGATATCCTCTTATAAGGTTTTAGTTTTTTTTAATCTTGGTCCCATTTTTTTCTCTTTGGTAGTCTGTCTTTCTCTTATCAATTTAAGAGTTTATTTAGTATTCTGGATTCAAATCCTTTGTTAGATGTATGTATAGTAAATACTTTCCCCATGCTGTCAGCTTCTTCTTCTCTTTCTTAATGATGTCTTTTGATTAGCAGAAGTTCTTGAATTAATAAAATGCAAGCTATTAATTTCTTTTTGATAAGTGCTTTTTGTGTTCAAGAAATATTTATCGATTCTCACATCATAAAAATATTCTCCTATGCTTTCCTCTAAAAATTACATTGATTTACCCTTTATTTTTAAGTCTCCAAATCAACTACAGTTAATTTTTCTGAATGACCTGAGGTACAGATGGAAATATGGTGTTTTTATATGAATAGTCAGTTGACTGAGAAACACAATAAAAAGATCAAACTATTCTTTTTCTCTTGGTACTACAGTGTTGGTCTTGTATGCTTTTGTTTTTTAATTATTCTGATCCATTGCTAAAGTTTTCTATCCTTGGTCTAATGCCATGCTGTTGTCACATCTGATATTGTTAAATCTTTCTTCCATGTTTGTTTTTCTTCAATAGTTCCTTTGTTGTTCTTGGTCCTTTGTATTTCCATATAAATTTAAGAACAGCTTTGTCAATTTCCTCCAGAGGAAAAGCTGAGAATTTCATTGGGATTGTGTTCAAAATATAGATTAATTTGGAGGAGGGTTGTCATCATTACAATATTGTCTACCAGCTCGTGAACATGGTATATCTCTCCATTTATTTAAGTTTTAGAAAATTTTTCCTCATAATGGTTAGTTGATTTATGTGTAGAATGCATCTGGTGATATATTTATTCCTACGTATTTGATATTTTTATGCTATGTAAATGGAATTTTTATTTTAGTTTCTATTTTTATTTTTTGATAAGTACATAAGAATAAAATTAGGTATTGTATTTTGTCTTTGTGCAAAGTCAAAATGTTAAATTTGCTCATTAACTCTAATATTTAATTATACTATTAGATTTTCTAGCTTCACAATACTGTCTTCAAATATGTCAATTTAACTTTTTTCTTTCCAATATTTATGGTTCTTTTCTTTGTTTGTCTTATTGTATCAGCTAGAATTTCTAATATAATAATGAATAGAAATTGTGAGAGTAGATATTCTTGTGTTTTTCAGTTTTCCAAATTCAGGGTTAATGTTTTCAATATTGAGTACAATGATTGTTACAGATTTTTGGTAGATATTTCTTATCATAGCAAGGAATTCTCTTTTTATCCAAGTTTGCTCAAAGTTTTTTGGTTTGTTTATTTTTTTTAAATCATAATTAGTGTTTGAATTTTTAAAATATTGGACTAACCTTACACATCTTACATTTTGTAGCTGTTCCATAGAAGTATGATGGGCTACCACACAAAATTTGGTTCAGATGTAAAGACACACATACAAAGAAGGGATGAAAAGACTTATTGCTTGTATACTGAGACTTTCTGGGGAAAGCACAGTGGCTCTCAAGCAGGTCTGAAAAATGGCTTGAGAGATCCAGGTAATGAGATTAGCTTGGAATTATAATGCTTGTTAGGGGATGAGTCTGGGATGAGGTTCCCACTGATAGTTTGAATTTCACGCCAGCATTAAGGAAGGGAATATCCTGATTTTCTTATTAGCTTGTTCTTAAGTGGGACAAAAAGGAAAGAATGAGGAATAAAGCTGAAAGTCTGTCAACAGTTAAAAATCATAAAATGGAGTCAGACTCTACTACAACCTGGAACATATCTCACTTGGTCACAGCACATTTTTGTTTTTCTAAACCAATTAATTCAGTATGTTAAGATTTTGCTTACATTTTTCACATCTATGTTCATAAGAGAGACTGATCTTCAACATTCTTCTAAGATCCTTTACAAGTTTTGGAATTAAGGCAAACTAGCCTCCCCAGGAGAGTTAGGTACGGTTCTCTCTTTTTCTCTTCTCTAGATGAGTCTAAGATTTGTCTACTTTTGTCCTTAAAACTATGGAAAATTTTATAAGCAAACAATAGAAGCCTGAGGCTTTCATTGTGGAAAGGTATAATGATGGTTTGAATTACTTTAGTTGGAAGACTAATATTTGCATTTTTTAATTTCTTTCTGCCAATGTTGGTAAATTGTATTTTTGTGCCAATGTTATTCAAATTAAATTTATTCACATAAAGTTGGTCTTAATTTTCTCCTGTTATATTTTAGCTATTGTAGAATCTTCATTCTTGATATTGGTAATGTTTTGTTCTCTATTTATACCTTATATAGGACTGCTTAGTTAGAATTTTATCAATTTTATTAATATTTCCAGGATGAGAAATGGCTCTACTCATTTTCTCTTTTGAATATCTGGTTTTTATTTTTTTGATTCTGCTATAATTTTTATAATATCTTTTCTTTTCCAAGTTTGAATTGCTTTTTTTTTCTAGCTTCTTGAGGTATAATTTTGAATCACTTATCTTTAATCTTTCTTCTTTTTGACAAATTTATTTATTTATTTCAAAATATTAGGGGGTACAAATGTTTTTGTTACATGGATACCTTATATAATACTTAAGTGGGGGCTTTCATTGTACCCATCACCAGAATAGTGTTCATTGTACCTGATAGGTAAGTCTTTATCCCTCACCCCGACTCAGCCTCCCCCTTTCTAGGTTTCCAATGCCCTTTACATCTCTTTGTGCCCATATGTGCCCATTGTTTAGTTCTCAATTATTAGAGAGTACACATGGTGTTTTTTTTCCATGCCTGAGATACTTCACTTAGAATAATTGTCTCCAGTTCCATCAAGTTGCTGCAAAAGACATTATTTCATTTATTTTAATGGCTGAGTATAATACTCCATGGTGTGTATATATACCACATTTTCTTTACCCACTCATGAATTGATGGGCATTTAGGGTGATTCCATATCTTTGCAATTGTGAGTTGTGCTTCAATAAACATTCTAGTGCAGGTGTCTTTTTGATAAAACGATCTATTTTCCTTTGGTAGATACCCAGTAGTGAGATTGCTGGATCAAATGGTAGGTCTACTTTTATTTCTTTGAGGAATCTCCATATTGTTTTCCATACAGGTTGCACTAATTTGCAGTCCCACCAACAGTGTATAAGCGTTCCTTTGTCTCTGCATCCATGCCAATATCTATTATTCTTTGACTTTTTAATAATGGCCATTCTAACAGGCGTAGGGTGGTATCTCATTGTCATTTTAATTTGCATTTCCCTGATGCTTAGTAATGTTGAGCATTTTTTGATAAATTTGTTGGTCATTTGTCTTCTTTTGAACAATATCTGTTCTTGTTTTTTGCCCACTTTTTAATGGAGTTTTTTAATTTTTCTCTTGCCAATTTGTTTGCATTCTTTGCAGATTCTAGATTTTAGCGCTTTGTCAGATATATATTATAGCTTATGAATATTTGCTGCCATTCTGTAGTTTGTCTATTCTGCTGATTATTTTCTTTGCTATGCAGAAACTTTTTAATTTAATCAAGTCCCATTTTTTAATTTTTGTTATTACTGTATTTGCCTTTGGGATATTAGTCACAAATTCTATGCCTAGACCTATGATTAGAAGAGTTTTTCCTACATTTTCTTCTGGAATTTTTATGGTTTCATTTCTTACGTTTAAGTCTTTTATCCATTTTGAATTAATTTTTGTATATGGCAAGAGACATGTAAAAGAGTGTAGGGTTCAAGAGTTTTGATAAGTACATGCAACTGTTCTACCAATATTCCTATCAAGATTCAGAACATTGTCATCACCTTTGAAGATTCCAATTTGCCCTTTCATAGAAAATTCTCCTCCTCCCAGGAGCAATAGATATTATTACTTCTGTCTCCATAAATCAGCTTTGCCTGTTCATGAATTTCAATAAAATGGAATCTTATAGACTTTTGGGACCTAGCTTCTTTCACTCAACATGAAGTTTTTGAGATTTTACCATGAACTCCCAATATACTTAGGAGTTCATTCTTTAACTTAATCTGTTGCTAAGTAATATTTCATCAATATATCACAATATGTCTATCCATTGTCCACTTGATATTTAGTATGCTTCCAATTATTTGGTATCATAAATAAACCTGAAATGAATATCCTATACAATTTTTTCAAAGACAAATATTTTCATTTCTTTCAAATACATACCTGAAAGTAAAATTGCTGTATAATAATATAGGTGCATGTCCAACTTTATAAGTAGCAGCCAACATGTCCTTTGAAGTGGTTGAATCATGTTACATTCAGAAAAAAAACATGATTGAGAAGTCCAGTTGCTCTATGCCCTTTCCAACATATGGTAGGTAAATTACTGTCAATCTTTCTAATTTTAGCCATTTTACTGGGTGTGTAGAGTAGCTCATTTCCATTTTAATTTGCATGTCTAATAACCACTTATGTTGATTATCTTTTCAGTTGCTTATTGACCATTATTATATCTTAGTTTTTGAAATGTGTTCTAAGTCTTTTAGCCACTTTTATTGTTTTTGAATTATTATTGATTTATAGGTATTCTTTGTTGAATATATGTATTGAGAAAATTTTCTCATAGTCAACAAGACATTTTATTTTCTTAACACCTTCTGATGAGCAGATTTTTAAAATTTTTATGAAGTTAATTTTTTTCTTTTGTGTTTAGTGATTTCTAAATTTTGCTCACGATAACATTTGTTTTTCCCAAGGTCACAAAGATATTCTCCTATGCTTTCTTTTAGAAATTTGATAATTTTAGCTTTCTCATTTAAGTCTAAAATCTATCTTAAGTTAATATTTTTATATTATTATGTAGGGATGAATGCTTATTTTTTTCGTATGATTATCCTTGTAAAAAGATAGAAACATTTCTTAAAAAGATTGCCCACTCAATTGCATTGGTGCCTTTGTCAAAAATTATTTGACCTTCCATAGGTCAATCTATGTATGTACTCTTTATTCTCTTCCATTGATCTATTTCTCCATCCTTATATCAATATCATACTATCTTAAGTAATGTAACTTTGAAAATATAGATTTGGTCATTGGTGTATAGATAAGATAATACATATGATTCTTCATATGTTTCCAGAGAAAATCACATACAAAAAAGATAAAAACTGAGAAAGGAAATAATATTGGTGCCCATCAAAATTTATGCAGCAAGTAGAAGAAAAATTACCAATGAAAAAGGTTATTCAGGAAGACAGAAGGAAAACATATACAGAGTATGGACAAGAAAATAAAGAAAACAAAGGATTTTGAAAAGTTTCTGGAAGGTTCTCATTCTGTAAAAAGCCATGCACATAACTTAAAAAATTTTTTTTTTAAAAAAAAGGTCATTTTGACAATTACAAGAAGTCATTGATTGCCTAAATGAGGGCAGTTTTAGGAGAGGTGATGGCTGGCATGATAGCATAGATTTATCCAATGAATATTTATTTACTGCTTAGGCATATTGCAAAGTACTATGAACAAGAAACATGTAACGCTAGTCTTCCTGAAGTTTATGGTCATGCAAACCCATAAAAGTTATATTCCCGTGAGGGAAGGAAAAGAATGGGAGATGAGATGTAAAAGAAATCCAAGGCACAAAACTTTTTATAGTTCAACATAAGAGAAAGAAGTAACATTTGGCGGTTTTATGTGAAACATGTTGAGAAAAGAATTTTATTTGTTTCAGTTTCAAGGCAGAGAATGGGTCCATCAGGTTTTAGGGGAAGAGGAGGGTAAAAGCAGAGAGACACTGAAAAATATTCCAGGGAAACTGGAGTAACGGTGGATTGAGGCACACGAGGAACATAAGGTTAGATTCTCTCAAAAAAGCAAAGGCAAGGATTAAATTTTGGAAAGAAAGAGGGATATTTATTACTCCTTAAGACAGAGGAAATATAGGGAGGGATGAGTATGAACAACAATAAAATTGGGGAGAGTAACATTTTCGTGATCTCCCTGTTCTTGGAGAAGGAATTTTACTGAAAGAATAGAACTAAAGCAAGAGGCCTAAGTGTGATGAATGGCTGTAAGAGCTGTTTTGGGAGTAATGGAAAGAACTAAAAGGAACGGCAGAATGCACTGTAGACTCACCAGCATTTAGAGCCTGTGCATTAAGATACAATCTTAATGTGCAGTTACATGATTTTCTCCAGAGTCTTCCTCCACCAGGGGAAAAGAGTGGGAGAATAGAGACGGGAGGAGACTTTGGTTGATCCTGGATAATCTTTGAAGGGAACCATGCAGTACAAAGGGAAGGGCTGGAGAATTTAATTCTTTTGAGAATCGTGTTTAAGGTGGTCCCCAATAAGTTTTAATACAGAAGAAAAGAAAGTTTGGAAGTGAACCTAGAGAGGACAATAATACCTGAGACTTGAAGTTAGAAAAACAGAAAAAAATGGCAAGAGAAACATATACATATGAATCTATGCAACAGTGTGCTGAAGCCAGCTTGTACTAGTTAAAGAGAGCTGATGTGGGCATCTCTTCCTAATTCTGTATCAGTGACATCATGGTGATTTGAAATTGGCCACAGTGGAAGTATTTACATCATGATAATTAACAGCCACTGCATATCAGGCCCTTCCTTTTCCTTTTATTTTTTTCCCCCACAAAGCCAGTTAAACATTTACCAGTGTACACTGCTGTTATCAGATAGTAAGATTTCCAATTTTATTTTTTCCAGATGTGGTAACTAAGGTTAGTATGTGGTTAGGAAAATTGAGACATCTTTTATCGAGTAGCTATGTAGTTATAACTGTAAACATCTTGTTAATAATGACATTAAAGTCATCTAAGATGAGATCAGGACAAGAGGACGGTGGTGAATTAAGAGTGAAAAGAGTCTTGCATATGAAAGGAAGGTCATGATATCACTGAAAACACTAAAGATGATGGAGAGAAGATAATAGACTTGAATAATGTGAAGTTAATAAAAAGGAGAGGTTTATAATGGTTGACAGTGAAACAATAATTTGAAAAGCCACAATGAGTTAGAAATACTAATCGAGCTAATAAAAATTAAATTTTGCACTGAGTTCATTTGCCAGTAATTTATACAGCTGAGAAAAGGGATTATAATTTGAAACCTAAGAATATTCACTCCATTCAGAAAAGATTTCTTTCTATCTTCAGTTAGAAACCCTTTTATTGCTAGTTGTAAAAATTTCCCAACACTCGAAATAAGTTCCTAAGATAATCCTTCCCCCATAAAAATGCTCAATTTTCTTGCTTACTTCTATTTTCAGAAATTACTTGATGCTGGTAATCAATACAGTCTCCTTAGTATTAAAAATATGTTAATAAGATTTAGGGATTATCATGTTGTCTGTTGATAGGCTTACCAGTTAAACTGGAAGTAGTTATTATCTGATAAACTAATGAGAAATTACAAATTCAAGCTGTAGAGCCACATGATTCCCTCTCTTTCTGTTATATTCTTTTCTGGGTAAAAGCCTCCTCTAATGTTCTGCCTCATGTTAAAATACAGTATAATTTACTGAGTAATGGGAGAGAATGATTCAGAAATTACCCACAAACTGGATTTGCTTGTGGGAAGAGAAGCAGACATACTCATTTTCTTAAATACATTATTAGAATCCTAATTAAAATGATGGGGGAAATAATAAATACATAAACCCATGCACATACATCATAAACATAAAATAGCTGAAGAAGAGTTCACACACATCCCCACATGAATTATACTTCCTGAAGGACATTTGGAACACCTGGCAAATTGGCTTGGAAGTGGACATTAACAAAGGAAATGCTGTTGGAATTTGATCTCATGCAACCTTGAGAAAATGCACTTGGGAAAGCTTTGTGTGCTTTTAACTGTCTTGCGAAACTCACATAAATAAGACTCATTCAAAAAAGTACCTAATGCAATTATCCAATGTCCACTCAGACTTCTCATTGTCATTCTGGAGGCCTCAGTCTCTTAAACTCCTAAGCCAAGAACAAACATATGTGCATCATTAGACTATAATTGTTCACTTAAATATAGAGAAACAAAACCCACAAAATATAAAACCCAGAACTCCAACTCACATTTAATAAAGGAATGTGTTTTTACATTATCTCCCTCATATATTACTCTTTTCTCTCCTCTCTTTGGGGAATATGAATTTTCAAGCATGAAGGGAAGAGAAACCTCCCACCTTTTCTTCCTGAGCCAAGTTTACACACAGGACCAAATTAATTAATTGTTTCAGCCAAAAAATGTTCAATGGCTCCCAGCTCTCAACTTTTGTTTGTAGACATGGGGTGGTCCATGCTATATTTTTTGCTAGGAATTTCCCAACAAGATTTAATGACTGCTCAAACAGTGTTTAATACTTTTTAAACAGTAGGGCAACTTGAAGCAGGGAATAGAGAAGAAATAAAAGTGGGGATTGGGGGACTCAAGAAGCCTTGAATTTTTGCCAGTCTCCATACTTAATTATTATATACTTCTACCCTGTTGCCCACTGACCAAGAGCCCTAATTACTCATTTTTAAGCTTAAGCTGAAGGTGAGACAGCTTCTTAGTAGTAGAGATGCCAGAGTCCAATACACAAATGTAGGAGAATTCACCAGATGTCAACTTGTAAATATGGTTGAGGGCTACCCACCTTTACTGCACAGGGGAGATGTGTGCAGTGAATTCCCCGAGGACCCTGGGCTAGCAGAGTGTATTAAAAATAATACGGAACCAGGAGTCAAGTCAAATCTCTCTGCTACTCACTAATTATGTAACTATGAAGAAGTTAGACTCTGTGCTTCCCCCTAGTGGTTTGAATTTGAACAACTAAAATAACAATTGTCTTGACTATTGACTATTAATCTTTATCTACTAATACATAAATTTGTATGTATTTGTCTGCATTTTCGTGAGTATGCATGTGTGTTTGGTTGCTTTGGATGCTATTTTCTGTAATTTTGCCTCAATTTGACCCTTACACTATTCACATTAAACTGATAATTCTTTTAGGGGAGTAATTAACACAAGGATTGTTTTGATGAAATTAAGTTCTATTTAACCTTTTTTAAAAAAAGCATTTATACATATAAAGCAGTTTATGTGCTAATGTAGAAATCATCCTATTTCCCCTCTTACCCTCGTATGACTTATTCCTTATTTAAAAAAGATTTCCCAAGCTATGAGATATTGAGCATTATTCTGTGCACTGGGGATTCAGGGATTAAACAAGATAGAAAAATTTTTGCCCCCCTGACCTAAATTTTCCTTACTCCAGAGAGTTGTCTTTGAGCTCCCCAAGTATAGCCATTGACTACTTATTCAGAATTCTTCTAGCATTTTGTGCATATCCAATCATCAGAGATCAATTAAATTACTCAATCATTCATGCATTTATTGAATTCATTCACTCACTCAGCAATCAAAATGGCTACCTACTGTGTGCCAAACATAATGCCAAACACAGAAAAAACATAAACAAGCGACACCTGATTCTTGCTATCAAGGAGAGACATAGACAAATACTAACATTGGAATGTAGCGTGGTAAGCGTCAATGCTGCTCTGTAGAAAGAAGAATAAAGCAAGCAGGAAGTGATTCTGGAACTTCTCTCTTCAAGTTATTAATAAATGATAAAATGTGCTTAATTGTATGCATTTTATGTCTTCTTTCTCGATAACACACAGAATAAAATTTTTCCGATGCCCTTTACCAGCCATTATAAATCCCTTCCTCTTCTCCTCTGTTTGAAGTTAAGCAGTCCTACTGCACATTTAATAACACAGGGAAAAGGTTTATAGGGAGAAGAGAGGGAGCAGAAGGTTGGTTTTTATTAGTTTGTGAAATGATGTCCCCAAATGGTCACTGAGCCAGGGACTTCTGTCTAACACTCTCTGGATCTGTGCTGATGGTGGAAAGACCTAAAAAAAGGAACACAGCCACAAACCCCTTCAGCAGTTTTATTCTTATAGATTGTTGTCTCTCTTCATTAATCCCCACTCTCCACCTCACCAAAAAAAAATCAGTATTATCACAGTATCACACTGCTATTGACACTTTTTTCTTTCATTTAAAATATAGAAATAGTGTTAACATGTAAATGTTTTATGTATTTTTAACTCTCCTCTACATATATTGAAAGCCTTTATTTAAATGCTAATTATACATTGTGTTTTCTAATAAAACATCAAAGCTTAATCTGAGTCTGGGGTATTACGTTCTAATAATTCAGTCTAATATTGTAGAAAAGGATCAAGAATAGTTTTTTCTGGCAGTCATTTTCCCCCCCAAAAAATCATTCATAAAGGCAACATGCAAATGCCTGAGCACTCTAGGCGCCTGGAAGAAGGGCACCTAAGCTCACCTCAGAGCTTCAGGGAAAGCTTTTTTAAGGAGTCACTCTATGAAATAAACCTTAAAAGATCCTAGTAAGCAGCTCATCATTGTGGTGTTTTGGTGACCACAGGGGCAGTGTGAGGGAGAGGCTAGAGCCTTCCAGGTGGACAGACAGCATGAGAAAAGGCACATCCATGAGCGAAACCAGAGTGTGGGTAACTTTCATTTCCTGTAAATGTAAGAGCAGCACATGTAAAGCTGGAAAAGGAGGCCGGATGCTGCAACAGATAGGAAACTTTATCCTACAGCAGCCATGCAGAGCTATTGTCAGGCTTTTGTTTGGGAGAACTGTTCTAGCAGCTGGGAGCCAGATGGATGCACAGGTCAGCTGGCAGAGAGCCCAGTGAGGTGGCTGGGAACACTGGCTATTTGAGGAATGAAGAGAAGCTCTATGAGGATAGTGATAATATAAAAAAGGGTGTTCAAATCTGAAAAATATTTAGAAATAACATGGAGTGATCGAATGCCAGAGGGAGGAAGTAAGGAAGAAGAAAGCAACAAGTAAAATGCCCAGATCTTCAGCTTGAAGAACTAGGTAAATAACCATTCCACCTTCAAGGCAGTTTAGACTAAGCAAGTTTTAGAGAAAACAAAGCCCACTTAGAGACTTGGACCACTGATTTCTCACAATTTGATAGGGCTAATGAATTCCACTCAAGAGAAATATGTTTTTAAAAGGTTAAGAGCTATACATAAACTTTCTCACCTAACATTGAAAGGTGATGTCTGTGTTCACTGACACTCAATTCAGGATCATTACTTCACTTAAGTGTTCAAAATTAAGAATTGGATTCTTGGAGAAAATAGAAGGTGGATATTTAGAAATGAATATGTAAGTAGCCAAATAAGCTTTTCATGTCATAAGCAATTTCCCAAAAGCTTAACCTGTAGAAGATGCTTCACATATATGGGGTGAGCACACTTTTCTCACTAATAATAACAAACCTTACAAAGTATTTGCCATGGGCTGAGTTCTAAGTTCCCATTTTTTTCATCCTCATACAATGCTACACTGCAGGCACTGTTATTTATATTTTACGAAGGAGGAAACAGAGGCCCCAAGTCACACAGGAGAAGTGGAAGAGCTAGGATTCAATCCATGACAGTCTGACTCTACAGTTTGTTCTATTCACCATACACTAGACTGCCTTTCTGACATTAATATGGAATAGCCTTATTTTGGTTATTTACCTTGTGCTCTGACATCATTTTAAAATGGAATTCAATTGCAGTTGCAAAAATGTAGTCATATTGGGTTATTCTGTATTTTGAAAATGGTAGGACTGGATGGGCCCTGCAACTTCAGGTGGGGCATCTGGCTCTGCCCCCATACTAGGGAGGTGGGGGCTCCACCCACACCCCTTGTTGAGCCTGCAGTCCCAGACACCTGCTCACATTCAGAATTGGCTCTCAGTGACCACAGAGATTGAGGCCCAGCTACTACCAGGGGCTTTCTGTTTCTTCTTGGGCCACAGGGAATTTTCATTTGTTTTGAGCATCTTTATTAATGTATTTAAGTACAGTATTACTATTTAAACAAATATTCTATTATTCCAATAAGTTTGAAACTGAAAGGAATTATACATGAGCTGTCTTTGAAAAAACATCTTTCTATCCAAAGTAATACATAATTGCACATTTAAATAAATCATAAATTAAATAGAGTTAAATGTAGTTTATTTTAACATACATAATGTTCATTTTTCAAAGGATTAGCAAAGCACCCTACTAAACAAACTCATCACGGTGGGTCAGGAAACACATTTGGATTTGAGAAACCATCAAAGAAATCACAGAAGTTCTTTAAGAATCTAAGATACTGTTCTGGCCTAGGGAATCTAAAGATATACTAAAGATTTAACTATTTTAAGGGGAATAGAGGATGTTCTTCATAGGAATCCACAGATGAGAAAGCAAGGAAGGGTTTCTGAACATATTTCTCTGTACATATTTTTGTTCTTCTCAATACAAACTTACCTATATTTGAAAACCTTTAAAAATAATTGAAGTTAATATTTATTGAGTACTTTAGTACTGCAGTCCCCAAACCCTGGTACCACCAGTCCGTGGCCTGTTAGGAACCAGGCTGCACAACAGGAGGTGAGTGGCGGGGAGTGAGCAAAGCTTCATCCCTATTTACAGCCACTCCCCATCATTTGCATCACCGCACAAGCTCCACCTCCTGTCAGGTCAGTGGCAGCAGTAGATTCTCATAGGAGCATGAACCCTACTGTAAACTGTGCATGCCAGGGATGTAGGTTGCGTGCTACTTATGAAAATTTAATGCCTGATGATCTGAAGTGGAGCTGAGGCAGTGATGCTAGTGCTGAGGAGCAACTGCAAATACAGATTATTATTAACAGAGAGGTTTGACTGCTCAGAGACCATAATAAATCAATTGTTTGCAGATTCATATGAAAGCTCTATCAGTGAGTGGCAAGTGACAATTAAACTGCATCTGGTGGCAGGCTTTATAGTGGCAAGTGAGTTGATGTACTTCAACTGTACAGCTGCATCTGATGGCAGGCTGTAAGTCAGAATCCAACACTTATTTTAGTCTGTGCATGGCCTGCCCATTATTTTATTTACCACTTCCATCTGCACCTCTTTCCTGCACTGTGCACTCAGTCACAGTTTTGGTAAACCCATATGCTAACCCTAGCAAAAACAAGTCAACAAATGTCACTAGAGAGCTTCTTTCAAAAGGGGAAAAGATCCAATGATGAGACAGCAGAAGACTCTAAGACTGCCAACAAAATAAAAGCTGCATTGAAAAGGACATACCAAGAGTCCTACTTAAATTACAGGTTCATTGCAACAGGTGATTCACATTCTCCAAGCCCGCTTTGTATAATATGTGGTGACCGCCTATCCAATGAAGCATGAAACCTTCAAAACTGCTTTGCCACATGGAGACAAAGCACCCTGTATTAAAAGACAAGCCTTTGGAGTTTTTCAAAAGAAAAACATGAACTCAAAGAACAGAAGCAATTATCAAAGGCCACCACTGCATCAAATGTGGCTGCACAAGAGTGGCATCACTCTTAGTGGCTACCGCATTGCTAAAGCTAAGAAGCCCTTTACTATTGGTGAAGAGTTGATCCTGCCTGTTGCCAAGGCCATTTGCTGTGAACATTTAGGAGAGGCTGCAGTTCAAAAGGTGGCACATGTTCCTCTTTCGGCTAGCACCACAACTAGACAAACTGATGAAATAGCAGAGGATATTGAGATGCAATTGTTAGAGAGAATTATTGAGTCACCATGGTACACAATCCAGGTTGACGAGTCTACTGATGTTGACAAGAAGGCAACAATGCTTGTTTTCGTGCCATATATTTTTCAGGAGGATGTGCACGAGGATATGTTATGGGCTGGATATGTTGTTGCCAGCCAACACCACAGCTGCAGAACTATTCAAGTCTTTGAATGACTGTATACTAGGAAAACTGAATGGGTCATTTTGTGTTGGTATATGCACAGACGAAGCGGCTGCCATGACTAGACAGCTTTCTGGTTTCACTACTCAGGTCAAAGAGATCACTTCTGAATGTGCGCCTACACGCCATGTCATCCATGGAGAAATGTTAGCTAGCTGAAAAATGTCACCTGAACTAAACAACGTTTTGCAGGATGTTATTAAAATTATCAACCACATTAAAGTACAAGCCTTTAACTCACATCTGTTCGTGCAGTTCTGTGAGGAGATGGAGGCAGAGCTCACACATCTTCTCTTATACATAGAAGTGCGATGGCTTTCTACAGGTAGATCACTGGCAAGAGTTTTTGAGTTATGAGAGCTGTTCCAGAGATTTCTTTTAGAAAAACAGTCACTACTGGCAGCACATTTCAGTGACACAGAATGGACTGCAAAACCTGACAAACTCAATCTGTCACTTCAGGGTGGAACAACAACTGTGTTCAAGTCAGCAGATAAAGTGGCTGCATTCAAAGCCAAACTGGAATTATGGGGGCCACGAGTGAATACTGGGGTTTTTGACATGTTTCAAACATTAGCAGAGATTTTGAAAGTGACTGAGCCAGGCCGTCCTTTCTCTCAGCTGGTGCATGATCACCTATCTTTGCTTTCAAAAGAGTTTGAGCATTACTTCCCAACCACGAAGATCCCTGACCTGGGAAGGAATGGATCCACAACCCATTTGTGAATAAGCCAGGTGAACTGACTTTGTCCCTGCTAGAAGAGGATCAACTGCTTGAGATCACAAACGATCGTGCCCTTAAAACTATGTTTGAGACAACTTCAGATCTCCATACGTTTTGGATTAAAGTCAAGGTGGAATATCCTGAGATTGCCACAAAAGCACCGAAAAGCCTACTTCCATTTCCAACATCCTATCTTTGTGAAGCAGGGTTTTCTGCAGTGACACCAACCAAAATGAGATTATGGAATAGACTAGACATAAGCAAGACACTCGGGTGTCGCTGTCTCCCATCACTCCCAGATGGGACCGTCTAGTTGCAGAAAAACAAGCTCAGGCCTCCCACTGATTCTACATTATGGCGAGTTGTATAATTATTTCATTATATATTACAATGTAATAATAATAGAAATAAAGTGCACAATAAATATAAATGTGCTTGAATCATCCCCAAACCATTGCCTACTCCCCCACCCCCGCCCCTGTTCCTGGAAAAATCGTCTTCCTTGAAGCCAGTCCCTGGTGCCAAAAAGGACTGCTGCTTTAGTAAATGACCAGCATATTTATAAGTACTTTATAAGTTTTAATTTCCTTATCCTGAAAAGATATACACAAGTACTAGTGCCTCAATTTACAAATACTGAAAAACACAATTAAGCAGTTTATTTAAGGTCACACAGCTGGTAAGTAATGGAATATTTTAAAAATATTTAACTGACATCTTTTTCTTATTGTGTACTTTCATTAATTTAAAAACATGGACCTAAGTTTTCCAAAAAGATAATATAATGCAACTTAAACTTTGGCCAACATAACTTATTTGAATAAAGACCATAACATACTAAAAGTATGACAAGCACTCTTATTACTGGAAAAGTAATATGCTGGAGACATTTTATGAGAAATATTTCTGCTGGAAATACAGTGATTGCATTTTTTTAAACATAAAATAAGAACACATGGCCTGAATTTAGGATGGAACATTGAAACAGAAACTGCTCTAAATTGTTTGAGATGTGGAATTGTCATAACCTAAAGTGATAAAATTATGAGGCTTACACTTCTAGGTTGTTTCATCATGCTTAAATAAAAATCTTATTTGTTCCTTTCTTTTTCCCATAAATTATCCAATTATTTTTAAGTTATTTAACCTGTGCAATTAGTTTAAAGGTAGTGATGATGAATTTATTTCTATTTCTCCACAGTACATAGGAGACAAATTCAACATTATGGGACAGGATAGTGTATTACTAAGCAGAAAGAAAGGCAAGGGTTTTTATTCCTAATTTAAATTGATTAACTCTAACTCATGATATTCACTGCTTTTTATTAATATTCATAAAACAGAGATATATGCTTTATTACATAGAGTAGAAGAAGAAATGGTACAACCATTTTTGAAAACAACTCGGCAGTTTCTTAAAAAGTCAAACACACACCTACCATATGAACTTTCTACTCAACCAGCCATTACATGCTTAGGTTATCACTCAAGAGAAAAGGAAATATATGTCCCCACAAAGATTGATACATGACTATCCATAGAAGCTTTATTTTTAATAATTCCAAATTGATTTAAAAAAATCAAGTGTCCATCAATAGAAAAACAGATAAACTAATTGTGGTATATCCAAACCTTGGAATACTACCCAGCAATAAGAAAGAATGAACTGCTCATACATGAAACAACATGAATGAATCTCAACATGATTATTCTGAGTGTAAAAAGCTATAAGCCTCCCGACCAAAAAATAATTATTTGTATTGTATGAATTCATATAAAAAATGCAAACTAATTTATAGTGACAGAAAACAGATTAGTAGTGACTTCAGGGGAGGGAATGCAGGGTATGGTTGCTGGGGAGTGTTATGTAACACAAAGGAGCAAAAGGAGACTTTTAAGGGAGAGTAGTATGTTCACCATCTTTATTGTGATGATACCTGTGTGTGTGAAAACTTATCAAATTATATGATTCAAATATGTACAGTCTATTTGTGTCAATGATACCTAAATAAATTTTACATTTTTAAAACAGGAAATTTAACAATGAAGAATGACTGTGAAATCAGTAATTTAAAATCCTTTTTAATAGTCTTAACTGTGCATTATCTGTATATAAAGCCATTTACTTGCCCTCTTAAAATAGCTACTAGAGTATGGCTATATTGCATTTACATTTTCTTCCAGAATGTACTTAACAGATCGCAGCTGCCTAATGAATGCAATCTAAACAATGAATTTCTTTTATTTGCCATGTGCGTGACTGACAAATATATTTAAGAGTGTATTCTTGCTATAATTTTCTTTCAAATTCTTCTTAAAGTGGATATTTAATACCCACTAATAAGAGAAAACTGCATTTCAATAAATCTGCCACATAGCTATCTTTCTTTGCCATAAGATTATTAAATTATTGATTTTTCTTTTCCAGAAAGTCAGTTTAAATTCCTGTTAATTTCCAGAAATGAGCTGATTGTACTTGCATTTTTTTTATAAACTTGTACAGAAAGAAAAATGATTACTCCACCCTCACATTCCCCTATTCCCTAATTGTGGTAGCCAAAGGATCGTCCAACATATCAGTCTAATGACTATCCCTAACAGTTAACAACACTGTGATGCAATAGCTAGAAAACACTTATCCCAGGACTACTTTGAGGACACCCTACCAAAATCTTAGAAACCGTGGGTGCCACCTAGTGGCATTTTCCCCCCAGTTGATATGGTTTTAAATCCAGCATTTAGCTTTCTACTCAAGGCATTGTTTTTATCTAAATTGTTTTAATAAAATTATAAAAAGTTTTAAAAATAATTTACAAAATAAAAACAACTCTGTTACATTTAAAGTAATGTTATTCAATAGGTTTGTGGTTTCCATCATTTTTCTATTTATACAGCCTTACTACTATAGCACTTAATATCATGCTTTTATTTGATTTATGCTAAATGGAAAGAAAATGAGGATCATTTTTTAATAATAAGGAAGTGGAAGATGTATATGATAGCATTTTCTAAAAAGGGAGTCCATTAACCAGTCTGTATAATTTCTAATAGAATGTCTGAAGGAACTTACAAAGGAAATGAATCTAATGATTGTATAATATAAATTATACAAAGCAGTGATCTCATGATCATGGTTTTAAATTCTCTGTAACTTTTCATTTGCAAGCTACTGCTCTTTGAGACACCTCATTTTTTCACCAGAATATCATATTTTTATTCAAAAAGTTATAATTACGTGTGACTAACACCTAGACTAAATAGGCACTTGTTAAATGCCAATTAGGATTTCTGAAATGATTATACATTTTGCTCACCAGACAAATAAGAAGATACTTAGGGATTTAGACTGAGTAGCCTATCAAGAAAGCACATTCCATTTCCACTAGGTCAGACCTTTAGGAGAATGTAGGTTACCTGACATGTCAGGGAGGGCTTTTAAATACTCTACAAAACTTCTGAGATGCATATCTTGAACCAGGAGCCATGTGCTCATCCTCAACTGCTTTTATCTGTCCTTTAAGTTGCTTTATTTCCCTCCCCAATTTTCCCTCAACTCATCTACGGACCCACGACATGCCTGTGAGTGCACATGGACACACACATACATACACAGAGTTTTCCTAGCTTTTGTGATCACAGCTAGAAACACTCAGCCCTTTAGATGGAACATTCCAGGGCAACCAAGGGTGGAGGCTAAGAGATCACTCCTAGTGGGAGCATTCTCTATTCCTTTCTAGAACTGTGTTAAGCTCTGCAGCTTGCTAGGGCTTCCTGGTGCCAGGAGCCATCCAGCCCTTGCCACGTGACTGTGAGCAAGCTGAGGGTGCCGGCAAATCTACCCTCCCAGGGTGCTGGTGATACTGCTGCTGTCCTGAGTTGTATCGCTCCTGCTCACTGGCCCACAACCACATCAGAGATAAGCCCAGATAATGACGGGATGATGATGGAGAGGGGAAACATCTTTCTTCTGTTCCGCTGTTGAGATGTAGTCTTTGGTATGTCATAGGTTCTCAGTGAACACTATAGTTAAAAAAAGAAAAACCAAAAAGAAACAGAAAGGAAAGACTCTTAGCCCTTAGCCCCTACTCTGCCATTGAGTTGCTACGTAGCATTGTGCCATTTTTATTTTGAATTAAAAGATAAGATTAATATGCACATATGTATTTCTCCCCGCTGAACTGGACTGTGTGTGTTAAAAAACAGTACACATAAACATGGATCACCAATCGTTTAGGAGGTGCTTTTTTCAGAATCAATTTAGAAGCATGTTTACGTCTTTATGGATATGAGGGCTGCCCCTGCAACCCCCTAAAAGCACACACACTCTTTGGGAAAGAAAACCTCTAAGGTTTCATACTGTGGACAACTACAAACCTTTGGATTATATTCATGATCTAGAAAAGGGAGGACAGTACCTACTTTCTTCTGTTCCTCCTTCTTTTGTTCAGGATGACAACTGGGAAATCAAATGTAAACAATTTATGTATGAACTAACACCAGTGTTCCCAATATTGAACATTTGATGAAGACGTTAAGAGTCATATATAAAATGTAATCATATGCATATGCTTTGTGGGACACACAGGAGCCATGTGGTTCTTATGGTTAGTGGAGATTTCAAATGAGAGTCTAGAAGCAGAAGGCTTTGAATATGGTTGCCATAGAGACAAAAAGGCAATTTATAGAATCCCAAACCCAGAGGATTAATTTTAATAGCTTCCATCGAGAAGCAATATAGCATCATAGTTGCTGGCATAGGTTCTGGTGCCAGGCTGCCGGAGTCCAAACCCTTACTCTCTAACAGATTATGTGTATATCTTTGGGGAAGTTAATTAATTTTCCTCTATCTTATGTTATTATCTGTAAATCTATAAAAACATAGTACTAGTACAAATGTGGATGAGTTACCATGTAACTTAAGTGAATTGAGATATTTTATCTAAACACTGTATATGTATGTATACACATACATACAAAACAGCAACCTATGCACAGTGATTGCACAATACACATTATTTATTGGTCTCCATAGTTACTAAGATTTGTAATTTTGCCACTTGCTTTGCAGAAGACAAAAAGCGTGCTGTTGTTCATCTGACCCCTCTGTATACAACTTCATTATTTTCTAAGTGTGTAAATGAAAACTGCTCCTTTGCTCTTTCTCTACCTTCTTCCAACAATTACTAATACACACCATTCTCTCTCTTCTAAGTAGAATCTAAGTTGCAGAGGACAAGATGCTTTAAACTATTTTGCTTATGAGATACCTCATGTAATGGAAACTTATAGTAAGAACATGGAAGAAAAACCCAACCTTGCTCTTTCATCAACAAGAGTTTCAACCCCCTATCATTGACATGACTCTATTAAACTGTACTTTTGTTTTCTGCTTCAATTTAAATGTCTTCTCTGTCTCTTTCTGCCAAGAGCTGGTTGATTTCTTCCAATTTTCTCATTCCAAATCAGAAATATGAGAATAGCTTTGCTAAGTTTTATTACATCAGTGGAACAAGTTGGGAAATTCCACCCTCCAATGGCCAGTCTCTAGATTGGCTAATCCTGATCAAAGGCTAACTCCCAGTGCAAGGGGTCTTAAACTTTATTGTGCATCAGAATCACCTGGAAGGATTGTTAAAACACAGCTGTTGCTGGGCCCTAGCCTTAAAGTTTCCCATCAGTTGGTTGATGGGTGGAGTTTGAGTATTTGCATTTATTAAGGGCCCTGACACTTATGATGTTCCAGTGCCACACTTTAAAACGTCAGTCCAAAGCAAACAGCGATCAGCTCTGTCTCAAGAAATAATTCAGGCTGCCTTCCTCTGCAGTGGATGATGTAAAAGAAAGTGTAGTGTCCTTGGAAGTGGAAGTTGGTTTCACAAAGCATCAAGTAAATTATACTTCAAAAGAGCTGATTAAACATTAAAAGCTGGGGAAAGCAGGCATTCTTCTCCAACCCAGAATCAGCTGTGAGTCCACCTCAATCAGAGTCATTAAGTCCTTCAATGCGTTCGTTCCTCGTCTCTGATCAAGGTTAGTAAACCTACACTTTTCTGATATTTTTCTATAAAATGGCTCCATTTCATCTATACTCCTATTAGTCTTTAAAGACTAAAGGTCTCTCTCAAGTATATCTAGAAAGTTCTCCTTTAGTACTACAGAATCCTGTATAATCAGCTTAAAAACATAGATAGGAAAGTAACACCCTGTTAGTCATTTGTCAACAGACATTGGAGAAAAAGACACACAAATAATTTTAAACATAGTGATTGCTTATGGGAGGCCGTTGTTTTGGACTAGTCTCTTGCACTGGGTCTCAGAAAACCAGACCAAGCTAGAAGGAGTCACTTGTGCTAAGGGCCATTTAATCAAACTAAACTTCGAAATGGGCCAGTTTTCAAAACAGTAGGAGATTCCAGTCAACCTGAGTCAGTGTAATCGGGAGTTCCCCTCTATTTTAACTTTATACAGAGAGTAACTTTGAAATGACCAGCTGGCTTTGGGTTCTCTGTTTCTTCTTCAACCCTTTTCTGACTATAAAGCCAAACTTCTCTGCTCAGCTCATTTTATAGAATGAGGTGTTGCCCAATTCTAGAATCACAAATAAAAACCAATTAGATCATTAAACTTGTTGTAATTCTGTCTTTTGACCTGGTGATAGGTGCCATATTCTCCATCAACATTAATGTACTGGTGGTGTTTTTATCTTATGGTTCTCTAGTTTCATCATTCATTAGCTTAATCAGAATTAATTTTATGGTGCAATAGTCAATAAATAATTTTAAACAGTAGAAGCCATTTTTCTAATTAATAATTTTAAGTGAACCCAGTGTGTGAAACAACTAAAAGCAGAATTCCCCAGCTTGAAATTAATGTAGGGAACAAAGATCTGGTCGGATGGTCTTCCTTCCCCGCGTTCTTTCCCACAAGGTGGCTCCCAAGGTATCTCATGTCCCTGGGCTCTATGGGGCCCAACCTGGAAACCTCCAGTAGTGTACAAACAGCATGAATATTGAAGCAAGTAGATCAATATTTTGCGTCTACCCTTTCCTTAGCAGCGTGACTTCAGGCATATGTCCCTTCTGAGACTGTTTCTTTATCTAAAAGTGAGATTAGAAATAACTTGCTCAATGTATTGTTGTAATAAACTGAAATATACAACAGTCCCTGGATTGCAGTAAGTTTCATAAATATTAGTTCTCTCCTCTTTTTATTCCCTTTCTGAGTTTGAATAGGAAGAATTGTGACATGCAGAAGCATCCAAATTCACACTTTTCTTCATAGGAACACAAAGTCCAAGGTAAAACAATGTAAACATGACACCTACAACTAGAATTCTCAGACTTAGTTGTTAGTTCAACTACACTCCTGGTTCCTGCTGGTCCCAAACCCTGGAAGGAAATCTAAAAACTTTAAAGAAGCACTCAAAAGGGCAGGGCCCCTGAGGCCATGTCCAGATAAGGGTCCTCACTTCCTGGAGTCTAAGAGACTAATGGAAGCCTGGCTTTTCAAATTTTTTTCCTTTGGTGCAAATGGCTGAATGTGGACAGTGTGGCGCAAAATTATTATGTGGGCTAAGAATCTTTGTCAAAGTAACAGATTTTGTTTAACTTTCTTAAGTTGAGTGAGAATGTATATAAGGATTCAGAGATATCTAATGAACTCCAAGGACAAGAGTGTGGTTGGGCCATAGAAAGGAACTAGCACTAATAATGTAGAACTTTCCAGATATTTCTTTCGATATTTCTCATCTTACTCCTCCTGCACATTTGGTTCCTCTCTGTTTGTCTGGAGACTTTGTTTGCTCCTTTACCCACATGGTAAAACGTGGATGAACACAGTTTCCCAGTTTATATATTGGAGGTCCAGCCACTTGTAGCCTCCAGTCCAAGTTGGAAGTGACCCTAACTCTAAATTTCTGAAAGAGAGAATCTGATTGGCTCAGCATCGGTAGTAGTCTACATCTGATCCAGTCAACTATATCCAAAGAGAAGAGATCACACAGCAGAAATATAACACCCAGGGCCACCTTACTGTAACACAATGGCAAGTTGTCACAAAAGAATTTCTGGGGTCCCTCTGTACTCACCAACCTCTGGCTTGGTCTACAGGGCCACCTGCTTTCCTGGTTCCCAGGTGACCAGAAGGGTCTAGCCATGACCAATGTATCCAGGTCACTACAGCCACCTAAAGAACCCACTGTACAATTGTGAGCCAAAAATCCATATGCTACTGTAAAATTCTTCTATCCTGCCTGTTCCATGAAATATAATTTCTGTTATTCTTTTCAAAAGGCTACAAATAGGATGAAGTAGGGGGATATGTTTATTGAGTCTCAAAAAATATTTTCTCCATTTCATAAAGCAATGCTAATAGTCCCAATTTTATTGTATTTTTGATTCTGTATTTATTATAATGTCATCCCCCTTACATCCCCATTTAAGACTAGTGTTAATTTCAAATGAGCTGAGTCAGAATCCAATCTGTCCTCATCTCTGGCCATCCCAAGGATATTATTTCCAAACTAAGGGGCCTCACCTTGTTGATCTCTCTACTGCTACAAGAGAACTATTTTCCTATTTGATACACTACAAAGTGTTCTAAACATGCTGAGAATTATTAGTGCAATGGACTTGGCTATTAAATGTTTTAAAATATCTTGTTCCTCCTGTTAATCTTTTCGTTCCTTATGATAGTATAGCCCTAGTAGCCCCACCAAAAACTGCCCAACTGACAGGCTTCACAACCAAATTAGCAGAGATTACATGGCTTCAACATTCAGACAATGACTGTCTACGTGCTGTAGCAAGGGGTGATCATCGACAGTTTTTTTTTCCATGATTTTTTTTTGTGATAGAATATTTCTGTTTCTTTAAATTGTTATAACCACACATAGCACTTTGGTAGTCAAAATAAAAGTCCCCTACTGTGATCTCATGGTTAATATTGTAAAACAATACAAAAGGGCTATGACTATATAGTTTCTTCAGGTTGAAGTTTGAAATCTGCAGTGCTTTCCTTCAGAACTACAATTTGGTAAATTGTAGAGCTACTGTAAGGCAGACCCTCTTCCTAAATAGCTTGAAATTAATATCCTCTTTTGTTGGCCAGAATTCATGTCACTTTTGTAAAAAAGCTATAAACATACACACACAATAATAAAAACACATTTTGACAGCTGGGCGCGGTGGCTCACACCTATAATTCTAGGGTTGTGGGAGGCCGAGGTGGGAGGATCGCTTGAGCCCAGGAGTTTGAGGCTGCAGTGAGCTATTCACTCTAGCCTGGGTAACAGAGCAAGACTCTGTCTCAGAAAAACAAAAACAAAAACACCACACATTTTGACATTGTGAACAAAATTAATGCCATATTATTATTTTAAACAAATAAGTTTATACTTATTTGTTTTATTTATTCTTATTTATTAAGTACATATATCTTCACAAGATATATATGTTTTTGATCACTGTTTTCCTCTTAAAAATTACTTTAAAAAACACAGCAAAACATTTTCAATAGGAGCTAGTAGAGCTCAAGTCATACTCAAAGCTCAAATTGTATTTGTAAATTTTTTGGTCTTCACCTACATATTTTATACAACATTACAGAAGCATTTTAGGGTCAAGGCCTGTGCCAAAGGTACATTTTATGTATATACTCAAAGAGAGGCATAAAGACATCTAAATGGCCTTAGATTCACTTTGCCTAGTATTCTGGCAGAAGTCTTTTGATACTATTTCATTTTAACAAGGTAATGCAAAGTTTTAGCATCCAGTTTATTGAAAGGTCTCCTTTCAATATGCTTTTGTCTCCTGTTTTTTTCCCCACCACAACCTAGTAACTCTCAGGTGAAAGCAAGGCAAACTGTCATCGGCAAACGCTGGCTCGTCTGCTGCAGGGCTGCCGAATTCTTCATATATGCTGCACTTCCTTTCAGCAGATGTTCTTCATCTTTTCTTTTCTCCCTTTTCCCAGACATTGAAATTTCTTCCAAAAGACATTTTCCTTCTCTGCCAAACTTTCCATATGTTAGACTACGGAATCATTTCTTGAACTCTGGAGATTTCTGGGTTTAAGCTTTAAAATTTTCCTAAACAATACTTCTTTTTAATTTGTTCTCCCTTTAAACAACTCAGTAAAGAGATCAATTTCTCTCTCGTTCCTCTCTCCCTCTCAATTTGTCATTTTTCCATATATGGAAACATTCATTGATCACTCTATGCTTTTTAGCTTCTGTGCTGCAATCCCTAAATACTATTTTTTCCAAAGAAACTTCTGAAAATTATCTTATATAATGCATGCATAAATCCTCACAAGATCTGCCGAAAGCAATGCAGAGAACAGGTGCCACTTTGCTTAAGAAAAATGCAACATTATGGTGAAACTTAGTACAACTCTATTCATAAACCAGAAAAACAAATGCTTTTTCGTTTCTCCATCTATCCACTAGATGGCAGGGTAGGTCTCCATTTTATTTCTGCAAACAGAGCTCCTTGTGGCAAAGGGTTACTTTTGCATAGGGGTTGTGTTCCGTTCATTTCCAAATTTTAGTCTTCCGATATTCTTACAGTTATAAACAAGGACAACAAATGCAATCATCTACTGAGTACATGCTGTAAACATGAACCTTGCTAAGAAGTGCCTTATGATTATAGGCACATATGCATCATTACATAAATGAAAATAAAATGAATAATATATTTATGGTATAATTACAGTGATCAAGTCAATGAGAAATAAAATGATATTCCACTAGATGTTTCTATTTCATAGTATTGACAAAGAAACTTTGATATACTTAAATGGTTTTAATTTTGATAGAAGGTTCAGAAGTGGCTACAAGCACTTTCATTTCTGTTTCTACTCAAAGGTATAAGAATGTGCCAAACCAATATGTGGAGAGAATAATGCTATTTCTGGGTCACATTACCATTCAGCAGAACTATCTGTTCTCCTCATTTATTAAATGAGCTATTTGGATTTTTAGAAATATGGCCTTTTAAAAGATTAAGTACTACAAAATGGAATGTCTTGATTATATCCATAAACAATGGTAAGGTGAGCAATGGTTTTGCTTTTCTGGTAAATGGTGCTTAACTTTTTTTTTAAATTCCCAATGCTAAAAAGATTTCACCATTTTTCAAATAAAGTCCTGCCAGTGTTTCATAACATGTAACTCTAGACACTGAACCATAAAAATATATACCACTCCCTGATAGAAATTTCACTAATTTGATTTAAATCTTTCTCCAGTACATTTAAAACTGTGCCCCTACAAGTGTTAGGGGATCTGTGGGGGCCCACGAGGCACCTTTGCATAGGTAGTGGGAGGAAGGCCCAGACTTGCGCACTCTCTCTTACTTCAACCAGAGCATATAGACATTCCTCCCTGTTTCGTACTGGGCAACCCTTTTCATTTAAACAAAGAGTTCTGCTTAAAAAAGACACATATCTTCTGCTGTGATTAAACAGGTCAAATGAAAGTCATTTGGTATCATAGAGGATAAGGATTTTATTTTTGCCAATGGGAAAAAAATGACAATCTAATTAATTTATTAAAAATAAAATCAGAATTTTGTGCCAAAAAAAATTAAAACTAGATAGCAGCTATCACATTAAAAAAAAGGTTGCTTAATGGGTTTTGTTATTTCAACCAGTCATTTTGTGTCATAGCATGTAGCTATAAAATACACATATGGCAAAGAAAACTGAAGAAAGCAAGAGAATTAAGACGCAATTAAAACACAAATATATGCCTGACAATGGGCCTGGCTCTGTTTTAGGAGATTCAGACTTACACAAACAAATATCCTCATTCAGCTATGTTGATAATCTATCTCGTGTAATGGGAGAGACAATGAGTGAGTAGGGGGACTACATACACTGTCTTGAAGTGGGCATCTCTGTAAGCCACATCTTTCAGGTTTTAAGTGTTTATGCTGTGCTTCTCTTACGTAGATCACCTGACAGGTAAGACAAATAAAAACACTACTATTACAGTAAGCAGAATGAGGTGGCAAGAAGTGTACAAATAACATGCACTAGAGTATGGATTGGCAATTTTTTTCCCTAAGGAAGAGACAGGAAATACTTAAAGATTGTGCATTGATGGGCACAGATTGTTTCTGTGTTTTGGCTGTTGTGACTAATGCTGTAATGAAACGAGAGTGTAGATATCTGTTTAACATACTAATTTCATTTCCTTTGGGTATATATCCAGAAGTTGCACTGCTGGATCATATGGTAGTTCTATTTTTAATGTTTTGAGGAACCTCCATTCTATTTTCCATAATGGCTATAAAAATTTACATTTCCAACAGTGTATAAGGGTTCTTTTTTTCCACATCCTCCCCAACAGTTGTTGCCTTTCATTTTTTTGATAATAGCCATTTTAACATGCTGTGAGGTGCTATCTTGTTGTGGTTTTGATTTGCATTTTTCTAATGATGGTTGATGCCGAGCACTTTTTCATAAACCAGTCGTACATTTGTTTGTCTTCTTTAGAGAAATGTTTAGTCAGGTTCTTTGCCCATTTTTTAATATAGTTGCATTCTTGCTTTAAATTGTTTGGGTTTCTTATATATTTTGAATATTAACCCCTTATCAGATGTATAATTTGTAAATATTTTCTCTCATTTCATAGGTTGTCTCTTCACTCTTTTCTTTCCTTTGCTGTACAATTTAGTTTGATGCAATCTCACTTGTCTATTTTTGCCTTGCTCTCTATGCTTTTGCTGTCATATCCAAAAAATAATTGTCAAGACCAATGTCAACATACTTTTCGTCTATGTTTTCTTCTAGTAGTTTTATAATTTCAGGTTTTAACATTTAAGTCTTTAATTCAATTTGAGCTGATTTTCGTATATGGTGTGAGATAAGGGTCCAATTTCATTCTTCTTTGTGTAGGTATACAATATTTCCAACAGCATTTATTGAAGAGACTATCCTTTCCCCATTGTGTGTTCTGGATACATTTGTCAAAGATCAGTGGACTGTAAATGTATGGATTTGTTTCCAGGATGTCTATTCTGTTCCATCTGCCTGTATGTCTGATTTTATAACAGTAACATACTGTTTTGATTACTGTAGCTTTATAATACATTTTGAAATCAGTAAGTGTGATGCCTCCAGCTTTTTTCTGCTCACTCCAGGTTGTTTTCACTATGTGGGGTCTTTTGTGGCTTCATACAAATTTTAAGATTGTTTTTTCTATAACTATGAAAAGTGCCATTGGAATTTTGTTAGGAATTCAATGGAATCTATAGATACCTTTGGGTAGTACAAACATTTTAACAATATTAATTCTTCTAATCCATGAACTCAGGATAGGTTTCCATTTATTTGTGCCTTCTCTAATTTCTTTCATCATTGTTTCATAGTTTTCGGCATATAGATTTTTTTTTTTACCTACTAGGTTAAATTTATTATTAAGTATTTTATTTATTTTAATGTTATTGTAAGTAGATTGTTTTCTTAAATTCTTTTCTGTATAGGTCATTGCTAATATATAAAAAGGCAATTGACTTTTTATGTTGATCTTGTACCCTGCAAGTTTACTGAATTCATTTGTAGTTCTAATATTTCTTGAAGGATTAAGATTTCTATATATAACATTGTGTCATCTACAGAGATAATTTTACTTCTTCTTTTCCAGTTTGGATGTGTTTTATTTCTTTTTCCTGACTATTTTCTCTGGCTAGGATTTGCAGTACTATGTTGAAAAGAAGTGGCAAGAGTGGGCATCCTGGTCTTATTCTTGATCTTAGAGGAAAAGTTTTCAGCTTTTTACTCTGGAGTATAATGTTAGCTATGAGTTTGTCTATGTGGCCTTTATTATGTTGAGGTACACTTATCTTCTATACCTAACTTTTTTCAAGTTTTTATCATGAAAGATATTGGATTTTGTCAAATGCTTTTTCTGCATCTACTGAGATAATCAAATAAATTTTATCCTCTATTCCATTGATGTGGTATATTGCATTTATTGATTTGCATATGTTGAATCATCCTTGTATCCTAAGGATAAATTCCACTTGATCATCATGTGTGATCCTTTTAATATACTGTTTAATTTGGTTTGCTAGTATATTGTTGAGGATTTTTGCATCTATATTCATCAGGGACATCGGCTCTTATTTTGCTTTCTTGTAGTGTTTTTGTCTGGCTTTAATGTCAGGGTAATCCTGACCTCATAAAAATAATTTGAAAATATTCCCTCCTCGCCAATTTTTAAGAAGAGTTTGAGGACTGGCATTAATTCTTCTTTAAATGTTTGGTAAAATTTATTAGTGATGCCATTTGTTGAGAGGTTTTTGATTACTGATTCAAATTCATTAGTCATCATTAGTCTGTTCAGATTTTCTATTTTTCCATGACTCACTCTTGGTAGTTTATATATTTCTAGGTATTTGTCCATTTCTTCCAGGTTATTCAATTTTTTGGCTTATAATTGTTCATAGTAGTCTTTTATGATCTTTTGTATTCTGTGGTATCAGTTGTACTGTCTCCTCTTTCATTTATAATTTTATTTATTTGAGGCTTCTCTCCTGTTTTCTTGGTTAATTTAACTAAAATATTGTCAATTCTGTTTAGAAAAAAACAGCTTCTAGTTTTGTAGATCTTTCCTATCTTTTCTATAGAGTGTCTATTTCATTTTCCTTTCCTCTAATCTTTATTATTTCCTTCTGTCTCACTTTGGGCTTAGTTTGTTCTCTTTCTACTATCTTAAGGTATAAAGTTAGGTTGTTTATTTGAGGCTTTTCTATTTTATTAATGTAGGTATTTATTGCTATAAAATTCCTTCTTAGAACTGCTTTTGCTACATCCCATAAGTTTTGATGTGTTGTTTTCTATTTTTATTTGTTTCAAGGTTTTTTATTTGCCTTTTGACTTTTTTTCTTTGACTCATTTCAGTAGTGAGTCGATTAATTTCCACATATGTGTGAATTTTCCAATTTTTCTCCTCTTGTGGATTTCTAATTTCAAACCATTGTGGTCAGAAAAGATATTTGATTTGATTCCAATTTTCTTTTATATGTTAAGTATTGTTTTGTGGCCCAACATATTGTCTATCCTGGAAAATGTGACCTGTGTGCTTGAGAAGACTGTGTATTATTCTGCTGTTCAATAGAATGTTCTGTATATGTCCTTTAGGTACATTTGGTTTTATACTGTTATTCAAATATGCTGTTTTCTTGTTGATTCTCTGTCTGGATTATCTATTCATTGTTAAAAGTGGAGCACTGAAGTCCCTTATTATTATTGTATTGTTTTCTTTTTCTCCCTTAAGTTCTATTAATATTTTTTAAAAATATTTAGGTGGGTTCATATACGAGGTCTGTCTGGAAAGTGTTCAGCCATTGTTAATATAACAAGAATGGTTTCTGTGACATCAGTGTAACCTGGCAGCCAAGGACAGTGGACTGTAATGCGTATGCATGAACAATGACGACCTCATTGTGCTAGTCAGTGGGGCACTAGATGCCTTTGAGTGAGCATGTGTACCATGTAGCCATGGCATTCAAAATGACTGAGTGAGTAGAGCAAAGAATCTGTGTCAAATTTTGCGTTGAGCTTGAACCTTCCTCTGTGGAAACTATTTGGATGATTCAAAAGGCTTTCAGGGATGATGCAATGAGTGTAGCGCAAATAAAAATGTGTCACAAATACTTCAAGGATGGTCACGAATCTGTTGAAAGTGATCCATGTTCTGGAAGGCCTGCAATAAGCAGAACACCTGAGAAAGTTGAACGTGTATGGATTAGGTAGGTTAAGAGACACTGGGAGAACTGTGTGAGGTCCCAAGGTGCCCCCTTTGCAGGGGATTGAGGCATCATTATCCTATGTAGAGTGTTTCTTGTATGTTCTTCAATAAATGTCTCTATTTTTTTTTTTTTTTTTTTGAGACAGAGTCTCACTCTGTTGCCCAGGCTAGAGTGAGTGCCGTGGCATCAGCCCAGCTCACAGCAACCTCAAACTCCTGAGCTCAAGCGATCCTCCTGTCTCAGCCTCCCGAGTAGCTGGGACTACAGGCATGAGCCACCATGCCTGGCTAATTTTTTCTATATATATTTTTAGCTGTCCATATAATTTCTTTCTATTTTTTAGTAGAGATGGGGTCTCGCTCTTGCTCAGGCTGGTCTCGAACTCCTGAGCTCAAACGATCCGCCCACCTCGGCCTCCCAGAGTGCTAGGATTACAGGCGTGAGCCACCACGCCCGGCCAATGTCTCTATTTTTCATATCACATGGCTGATACTTTCCAGGCAGACTGCATATATTTAAATTGTTATACCCTTTTAATGATTTGTCTCCATTATCATAGAGTGACCTTCTCTGTTTCTTTTTAAAGTTTTTGACCTAATGTCTGTCTTGTCTGATATAAGGATAGTCACTCCTGCTCTGGTTTGGTTACCATTTGCATGGAATATCTTTTTCCATTCCTTTACTTTCAGATATACGTGCCCTTTAAGCTAAAGTGAATCTTTTGCAAGCAGCATGTAGTTGGATCTTGTTTTTTTTTTTTTAATCCATTCAGCCACTCTATCTTTTGATTAGATAATTTAATCCATTCATATTTAAAGTGATTATTGTAATGATTTATTATGGTCATTTTATTAATTGTTTTCTGACTCTCTTGTAGTTCCTTTGTTTTCTTTTTCCTCTATTGCTATATTCTCAGGCTCCAACCAAGGTACTCTTCATCATCATAAGTGACAGGGCTAAGTTAAGAAAATAAGGAGAATTTCAGGAATTGTTTTTATTTTTTTTATTCAGCAACTATTAGGTAAGATTTATGGTATATATATTAGTCCCAGTACTATGGCTTACCCTCTTATTTAAAAGAGGATTTTTTTCAAGCCAGATATGGCAGCTCATGCCTGTAATCTCAGCAAGTCGGGGGTCTGAGGTAGGAGAATTGCTTGAGCCCAGGAGTTTGAGAGCAGCTTAGGCAACATAGTGAGACCCCATCTCTTAAAAAAAGAAAAAAAATTAAAGAGAGACTTTTCTTAAAAAGTAGAGTTGGTGCGAATATAACAAAATAATTTAATTCCATATTTAGCAGGTTAGTAGTTTAGGAGAGCAAGATGCTTCCTGGAGAGAATTTCTTGATTAGTTAGAATGACAGATTTAATACAGAGTGGTTGCCTGAAGGAAGCAGCTGACTACAAAGCACATAATTATAGATTTCCCACTTCATAGGCAACCTTAGTATCACACATAAACATGCCAGAATTTCTTCATGACAAGTAATGTGATGACAAGATTAATATTCTAGACCTAGAAAAATGTATTTTCATAAGAATTGTTGGTGAAGTTTTCAAGGTAAGAATTTAGGACTTGGCTGACCTATGAGTTTTAGAACTGCTTTGAATTGTCATTTGATCTGAAGTCCTTGTGTGATACATCACATACGAATTTTTGTAAACTGTATTTCCTCAAGCTGCCACAGTTTGGGGGTAAATTAGCTTCTTGTAAACAGATAACAAATAATTTTTCTATGACTGTTTGATTTAGATATTAGATTTTTCACACGTGGGGGGGTGTATGTGTGTACATGTATATATGTACATGTATGCGTGTATGTGTTTGTCTTCTGTATGCAGACATGAATGGCTTAGTTGACATTTTACATTACTTTAGATCATGTATTTTAATGAGTTTAATGGTTTCCCAACTGTGTTGCTAGTCTGAATTCAATGGAGAATCCCTAGGGGCCATGATGTCTTGGAATAAGGTGAAAGGGACTATGTGGACAGGGATGTGAGTTGTCCAGTGGTTCCTCAATACTTATTGCATTTCTGCATCAACTTTCATTTATAAAGAAAGATCAGTTGCCAGGAAAGTTTGAAAATCGCTCCTTTAGTAAGCCACTGTTTCAATCTATAGATAAGAACCTAACTTCAATTTACTGTGATATGACTTGCCCAAAGGAAGAAAACTGAAGAAAACTATCCTTTTTAGCCATTCTTGAACTAGAAGGAACATTTTCAGTCATCTCTGAAAAGAAGAACACTTTCATAATAAGTGGTCTCAGACATTTAATTTTAATTTCATAACAAAGTAATTGAATGTATTAATCATGATGTCATTGGTTCAAATGTGCAATTTTTAGATATTTAATTCTAAAAATATCTGTTCCTATCTTATATAAAAATTTTAAACATATTTATCATCAAAGAAAGCTTTAACCTTAACACTTGTTTTAAGAAATTCAGTGACTACACATATTGTGCTCATCATTTCATACCTGGACTGCTTCAATCTCTTTCCTACCTCTGGTCTAAGTGCTTCCAAATTCATCCACTACACCAGCTCAGAATAATACCTAAAGAAAAAGTCACATTTTCCCTCAAATTATCCATTAGCTTCTTGTTGTCTACAGGGAGCAGATCAAACTCTTTAACGCTGTGGGCAGTGTTGTCTATGATGTGCCTGCTCCCTGCATACCCCTCTACCTTCATCTCCTGCCACTCCCTTATTCATGTTTTGTACTCGAATACAAAGAACATTTATAACTCACAGTACACACTTTGCTGTAATAGCTAAGTACATAGAGCCTAAAACTGGTCCACTGGGTTCAAATCCTGGCTCTGTGACATTAGGCAAGATGTTCAACTGCTCAGTTTGGAAAGTAAATATGTCGATGTATAGGGAATGAGGGATTTCTACTTCTGGCCAGTCCATTTTGAAACAAGTATTACCAGACTTGACTTCCTTCTGAAAGAACTAGAAAAGTGGGGGAAAAATATATACATATATATAAAATTTCAAACTGCAATTCTGAATATTAAAAAATTTGGCTACATAGAACTGTGATATGTGTGAGAAGAAAAACAAAAAGGCCATATCCATAATCACCTCAGCTTTTTCCTGAAAGCTGGACCACAAAACAAGGAATAGGAACCCAAATAGAACACTACAGCCTAAATCATCTCACTCTGTTAAGAAGACAAAGAATAGAGAATGGAGAGGCTAAGCTGGCTGAAAGCTATGGGACAGAGGGCTAGGAGGAGGGTAGGGAAACTGCATAGGGGTTGCCTTGTGTTTGTAGCTGGACACTAAGCTGCAAATACATTGAATATGATTCCACAATGTTGAACTATGGAGGAGTGAACATAACTCCTAGAACAAACACATGGCTAGAAGATATTCGAGTTTGGAGCAGAGTGGAAAAATTCAAATGCCTTGGACATCTTTCAGAGACCCCAGAAAAGTCATGTCTTAGTAAAAGGGTTAAACTAGATCTACTTCAAAGATTATTATAGTCCTGCCCTTGGAAAGCCTAAAAGCAAACCTTGATTAGATCAATCATATCCCCAAATTACTTAACTGCTCAGAGAAGTGGAGTGCTGTCTCTAAGGAAGGCAGCAAAATTCCGACAATCAACATGATAAAATATAAAACATCAGGCATTTAATCAATAATTACTACATGAGAGAAGAAACAGGAAAAAGGTTGCCCATAATCATAATAAAAATCAAGCAAGAAAAAGAAACCAAGACAAATCAGAAATGATAGAATTAACAGAAAAGAGTTTTAAAACAATTATAAAAATGCTTAAGAATTTAAACAAGAACATTAAAAAAAAGAAAAGGAAGATATAGAAAAGAATCAATGAGACTTCTTAAGCTAAAAAACATACAATATCAAATAAAAAACTAACTGGATGAGCTAAATAGAAGACTAAACAAGGTTGAAGAAAAGATCACAGAACCTAAATGTATAACCTGAGAAGCTGTAAGAAGTCTAACATCAAATTGGAATCTTGGATGGTAGAGATAGAGAAATGTCTTTAATATGATATAAATCATACAGAGTATGTTCCACAGCCAAAAAGTTATAAATTAAGAATAGATAATAAAAAGATACATAGAAAACTTCCAAGTATTTAGAAGTTAAACCACATACTTCTTAATAACCCATGGTCAAAGACAATTATCACAAGAGAGTTAAGAAAATATTTGAACTGCCCTCACTGACAGCATTCTTAAAGTCCATTTCTACTAACAGTCTTTTTGAGAACCTTTAAGCTTTCTCTGTCGTGTTCCTTAAAAATGATTCCAGTCTCCATTGAGTGCCTGGTTCCAAAACAACTTCCATAATTTTTAGGTGTTTGTTACAGCAGCATCACACTTTCACATACTAAAATTTGCATTAGTTAACTATTGCTGTACAACTATATTACCATAAAATTAACAGCTTAAAACCATGCACATTTATTATCTTACAGTTTCTATGTGTCAGAAGTCTGAACACACCATAGCTTGTTCCAAGTTGCAATGCAAGGCATTGATTGCAATGTCTTAATTACAATCAAGGTGTCAGCTGGCGCTGTGATCTCATCTGAGGTTCTACTGGGGAAGGATTTGCTTCCAAGTTCATTCGAGTTATTGGCAGAACTCATTTTCTTTTGGTTGTAAAACTGAGGGTTTCAATTTCTTTCTGGCTGTTGGCTGGAGACAGATCTCAGCTCCTGGAGGCCGCCTATAGTTTCTTGCCATATGAAATGATCCTTCCTCAAAACTAGCAAAGGAAAAAGAGACTACAGCACAACATGTGCTACAATCCTATATAATAATCACATGCATGTAATCATGTACATTCCATCACTTTTGTCGTATTTTGTTGGTTAGAAGCAAGTCACAGGTCCTACCTATGCTCAAGGGAAAGGCTTATACAAGGGCTTGAATACACACACACACACACACACATATTCATATATATTCAAAGGGAAAGGCTAACATAAGCATATGAATATATATTAATATATATAAGGGCTTACACAAGGATATGAATATGTATATTTATTTAGATTTATATGTTATATTTAGACACGTGTATGGTTGGTTGGTTTCACTGGGAAATACAAATGACTTAATCTAATATACATATTTAAAAAACTCCAGAAGAATGATAATGGACTCAGGAGATGACAGAATTCATTGTTAATTTATCATTTGACAACTAGGAAACAATTGAAGGTAAGTGACTCCACTTTAGGAAAAAAAAATTCTTTGGCTAGTAGATGGTATTTAATATCCTAATTTGAGAGTTTAAACTAAAGGACTAGCATAATTGAAGTGAAATGAAAGCCAGAAAAGTCGATCTCTTCATTATGAGAATGTGAGAAGAGGTTGAGTCAGCAACCTACAAAGAATGTTTATTAATTGGATGAGCAAATAATTGGCACTTGTTTTTTTCTCCGATTTTGTCACTTCCACATCAGTCAAAAGATTTTAAACATGAAATGTGTGACTGTTGTACTGCCAGTAACTATCCTGGAAATATTTATCTCTTTGATGAATTGGCCGCTCGTTAGGTATGATTTCATTTATCTATTTATATTATGCGTTCAAGGCATCCATTACCACTTAGCCTGTGAATTCACCTTTCATACTGAATAGCGGGGGAAGGTATGCAGAAAGATGCTGTCCTATGGTCTATCATTTATGACTGGACTAGGGCATTTTGAGTTTATTAGATCATGAATACAGCCATATTTTCAACATTTTTAATTCTTTCTTTCTCTCTCTCTCTTACACACACAATTAAGAAGAGCCAAGATAAGCATATTTGAGAAATATGTTTATAAATATGATTTCTAAAGTGCCTTATGTAGTGAGTAACAATAAATACTGGTTGAATTGATAAATATGAAGTGTGTTAATCTGGAAATATTCTTTTATTTTGCTTATTACTTATTACTAACATTATTAGAAGTTATACTACTATAACCAGAACTTCCCAAGAACACACACAATATTAAAAACAAACAAACAAAAAACTTAAATAAATGTACAGCTCATACCGACTTGGTGATTTTAATAGTCAAATACATAAAAAATTAGAATCAGGCATTTTCTTCCTTATAAATTAGGAATGTGTATGTCAGCAATGAAACAATGTGATTATACTGAATATTTGATAAAGTACATTAATTCAAAGTTTTGAGTATATAAAAATTATGATTAATCATACATTTTCTATTGACCTTGCAATATATGTTTTACCACTTTTTTGAAGTATAATTTAGATACCATACAATTCTTTTGTTGTAAGTGAAATTCAATGAATTTTTAGTAAATTTTCATTTGTGTAACAATCACCAAATTCCAATATTATAACTTTTCCATCATGCTAAAAAGTTTCCCTCAAGCCTCTTTTCAATCAGTTTCAGCTTCCACTTCCAGCCCCAAGCAACCATTGATCTGTTTTTATTTCTACAATTTTGTCTTTTCTAAATATTTCATATAAATGAAATTATACAATATGTAATCTTTTGCATCTGGCTTTTTGCACTTATCACAATGTTTTTGAAGTTCAGTTATATCACAGCATGTATCAGCATCATCCTGTTTTATCACAGAGTAATATTCCATTTTGTGAATATACAATGTTTTGTTTATCCATTCACCAGTCGGTGGGAATCTGGATCATTGCCAGTTTGGAGTTATTACAAATAATGTTGCTATAAACATTCACCTGCAAGTTTTTGTGCAGACATATGTTCTCATTTCTTGTGGATAGATTTCTAGGAGTGAAATTGCTGGATAAAGTAGTAAGTTCAAGTTTAACTACTTAAGATAATTGTCAAACTGTTTTCCAAAGTGGCTGCACCATCTTACACTCTCACCAGCAGCATAAGAGCATCCCAATTTTTCCACATTTTACTCAATACTCAGTATTTTCTATCTTTATTAGAACTCTTCTAATGTGTATATATTAATAATAAACTAATTGTAATTTTAATTTGCATTTTCCTAGTGACTAAGGATGTTGAGCAACTTTTCCTGTGCTTTTTTACTTTCCATATAACTTCATTGGTAATATCTGTTCAAGCTTTGCCCATATTAAATTGGTTGTTTGTCTTCTTATCATTGAGTTGAAAGAATTCTTTATATATTCTAAATACAAGTTGTTTTTCAAATGTATGATTCGCAGATATTTTATACCAGTCTGTGGCTTGCCTTTTATTTTCCTTATTTCCTTAATGGTGCCTTTTGAAGCACAAATGTTTTTAGTTTTAATGAAATGCAATTTATTTATTTATTTATCTTAGCTTTTGTGGTTCTTAGTTTTAGTGTTATACCTAAGAACTCTTTGTCTAACCCAAGGTCTTGACAGTTTTCTTCAATGTTTTCATGTAGAAGTACTACAAGTTTAGCTTTACCTTTAGGTCTGTGATCCACATTGATTTAATCTTTCTGCATGGTGTGAAGAAAGTTCCAAGATGAATAGATCTTTATCTTTTTGAATATGGATATATAATTTAATTTACCTTGAAATATATTTTTATATTTCATTTATATATAGTCAAAGCTAATGCACAGATATTCACTTAAACTAGGAGACTTATGAGAAAAACAGTTTCAGGATGAGCTGAGAAATAGTTCTACTGGCTTTGTGCCACTCCTTATCTTTGTTATTACTTACTTCCTCCTTACTAACCTATAGAAGGAAATGAGATCTTCTGTCTGCTTGCTATCAGCCAAAACCAATACGGAAATTCCCTCTTCTTACACTTTCCTAAAGATATGCTTTATTGTTTATTTCATTGGAATTCCCTGCTAAAGAAAAAATAAAATTTTTTAAGTATTTAGGGATGTTGAGAGTATTGCTGTCAAAATAGTTATAGGAAGGAAAAAGAAAAAACAGTGAAAAGGACCTAGAGTAACAAATTTAATGGCTAATTAAAATATGTTGAAATACATGATACATGCAATACTAATAATCTAAGGACTATAAGACAAATTGTCCTAGGAATTATGTGACATATGGTGAGATTTTTTCCTCCTTGCTACTATGTAGAGAAGTACTGGAAAATTTGAGGTTAGTTTTCTTTCAATTAAGATCTGATTAGCGCCTCTTTACATAAACAGCTCTCTCTTCTTACTTGATTTCTCTTTATATCCAGAAACCTACATTGTTGGAATAGTCTGAAAAGTCAATTGTCCCACCATTTCCAGCAGGAAGGAATGATTAGTAGATGGATTAATCATGGTTATGTTTACCTTTATAATGTGAGAGCCTATCATTCTCATCCTGATATGAATAAAGTCATTATTATTCATGAATAAAAGTAAGATATCTGAATGCTAATGGCATTTTCGATTTACAGTAGTGATAAAATAGTAGTAAAGTCCCAACCACCATTTTCATTGCTACCACACATAAAATACAATTTCTTTTAACTAAGAAAGCTTTGCGTATATAATTATTATCAAAATTTTAAGTCACGAATTTACACATTCTTATTCCTAGATATCTTCTAGATTATTTTCAACCTCTCCTTTTCAATCTACCCTGCATATGTTGCCTTTTATTAACTTCCAAATGCTTCTAAAGAAGAGTTTGAGTTATATCATTTCTCTGTCCAAAAGCATACAATGTGTTACTATGTTCTCCCTTGCTATGTACGTTCTTGTTAACTTGACATTTAGGGTCCTCTAATATGGGTGTCAATTACTCTTCCATCATTACCTATAACTATTTCTCAACATGCATCCTGTTTCCACCAAATTGGACAGTTTACTCTTCCTTGAATACTCTTAATGCTCTCCCCAATGTTACCCTGCTTTATTCTGTTCCCTCCAATACTCTTCATGATGCCTGCCACATAATACTTTTGGTGGGATGAGATCTCACTCTCTCACTTGGGCCTTTCTAATTCTCTTTGTATTTATCCTGCAACTCTCTGCTACAAATTTTACTTATTTGTGCATAATGTGGTAAGTATGGTATGATGGGAATTGAGTATCAGTTTCTTCAACATATAAAATTGGAATAATGTCTACTTTACAGACCTTTTTAAATAAGGTAATAAATAAGTGTGATTTTTTGTTTATTAACTTTTAAAATCATTGTTCACTTAAACATAAGGAGAGCAATATAGAAAGTTATAAAAACAATTCCTAAAATATTTATTAACAACTTACTCTATACCAAGATCTGGTACTAGGATGTCTCTGTCTTTATGAAACTTAGATTCTAGTTGGGACAAATATAAAAGAACAGATCCACATGACAGTTTCAGAGAATGAGAATGCAAGGAAAAAAATTGAACAAAATGAAAGAATGCAATGTGATTTTACAGGAGAGATACTTAAAGCTAGTTTTTCAAGCAAGTTCTCTGGTGATTTATTCATTCATTTATTTGTTCATTTATTCAGTAATATATTCATTCATTTATTTTACTTATAGTAATACTCATTATACAAAAATAAACCAGGGTAAGATATGAAGAGTGACTGGTGAAGGTGGGCATTGTTATTTTAGATAAAGTGGTTAGAGGACAACCTTCAGAAAGTCAATCATTATAGCAGGGATCTGAATGACAAGCTAGAGTCAACTCTCATAGTTTGCTAAAAGACATTTCAATGAGTGGACATTTAAAAATAAAGAAAATTCTCACAAAGGTCAGGAAATATTCTAAGGAAGTCTGCTTAGGAAATGTTTCTGCCTAACTAGGCATGTTTTTAGATATTTTGGTGCTGGCTGCTTGTCTAAAGTTTTGCAGGCTTAAGCAAACCAATCATCCCAGATTTGAGGGGTTTGCTTGCCACATGTAGAAGGTCAGAGGACGTGAGTATGGGAAAGTTTCTGTCCTGAGTAAGAACGCTGTGTGGTATTTGATAAATTCCTCTTCTGATGTGAGAGAATGCTTCCTTGACTTTGTAAGCTTTAAACTGATGCCAAAGTCATCAAACTATGTGGGTTTCTTTATATTTTTCCTCCATTTTCCCTGTCTGCAAATCTTGAGAATATTCACAAACATCATTTAACTAAACAGCACCAATAGTAGCCTGTTCTCACTCTTTGTTGCTCCTGTGACTAGATAATTTTCTTATTTGATTTTCCTAAGATATTTCCCAGTAAAAAGACACCATGTACTCTAAAAGCATGTTCCTTTATAAAGGGATTTTAGAATATAACTCTCAAAAAATTTAATTAAGATAAGAATCAATCCTTCACTGTGTTTGGCAGTGTTTATACATGAGATCAAGAAATTAACATTTTACAAATAAGTGTTAACCAATTAAAATGCTACTGAATCAAATAACTGTTTTGTCATTTAGAGTAAAAATATATAAGCCAGGTACCCACTGTTGATACTAAAGAAAAAAAAGAAAAGAAAACCCTTGTAACCCTACTCGACGTACAAATACATTGGATAAGCAAATCATATTTCAATATATCTCTATATAAATGTGTTTGTGCTCCAAAATGTTGACCCATCTCTCCTTTGCTCTCAATTTATTTGTAGAGCAATGAAATTGCTAAATACATTGCTGCTGTCAATTCCAGTTCTCTGTTGGCAAACATTCTGTGTTATAGTTTAAAAATAAGTGAAGAAGCAGCCAGAACGAACTAGCTATAAAACATTTAATAAATAGGTACTCAAAGAATGATCAACTGACCAAAATATTAACGACTGAACATTGGACCTATTTGCCAATCCTTCAAACCTGTTACCATGCACAAATCTCTGGGTAAACCTCATCTTGTAAAAGGCAGGAAAAGGGATTTCTAGACCTGCCTCTGCTACTACAACTTGCATGGTCTTAGATAAGCTCATTTTCTGAACTCCATTTTCATTATTTGTAACATGATGGTTTGGTCTAAATGACATTCTGGTTCTTTGTGGTTTTGAAATTCTGATCCTAAGTTTTGCCCAGCCTGTGTGTTTCCAGCCAGTATGAAACCCAAGTTCTCTCTAATAGCTCTCCTTCCTTGTGGCTGATTTATGAGCCAGGTTTACCTCTCCTTCATTTCCTGGGGATTTGTGAATATAGAGGAATGAGCCTGGGGGCAGGAACAGGAGAGGAGAGGAAGGAGAAATGATGCCTCTGGGGGCAGAGTTATACACCTTTCACCACAACCCTTCAGAGCAAACAGTTTGCACTAGTTTCCAGCAAGGTGGAACGCTCAGGCAGGAAAGTACCTTCAGGTGAGAGTATTTAAAGAGAAACTGCAGAGTTCCTCCTCCTCTCCTGTAAGATTTCTTCAGGCTAGCCATGCAAATCTCAAAACGTGTTGAAAGCTATAACCAAGACAGTTGAAGATATTTCCTTTTGTGCAAGATCAATATCAGATCTGGAGAGGTTCAGTTTAGGCATCTATCCAGGAATGTAAATGTCTTCCTTTGGTGATATAGAAACAAGTACAGCCCAGCATTTTGAAGATTTCATGTTCATGGTTGGAATATTTGAGCTGAGTCTGAAACCGCCCTTCATAAAGTAATAAAGAGGTGTAAGGTGAGAACTGTGTGGTAGGGGCCTGAACTCTGCAAAGGCACAGGCATACTTAAAAATAACAATAACCAACCATTGTCCCCTAGTTTGCTTTCCTATAATTGCTACTCAGGAGACACAAAGCTGATGGTCATAAAGATTCTTAACTTTCTTAATTACTCCCATAGATAACAACACCCTTGTGAAACCTAAGGCTAATTTTTGAGATATCTTTTTTTTTAAGAAGACATATTTTTATTGCTATTAAAAACTATATATTTTTTTCATTTAAGAATATTACAGGGGTACAAACACTTTGGTTACATATATTGCCTTTGCACCATCCGAGTCAGAGCTACAAGCGCGCCCATACCCCAGAAAGTGTGCACTGCACCCATTAGATGTGAATTTACCCATCCTCTCTTCCCCCACCTGCCCAACACCCAATGAATGTTACTTCCATATGTGCACAAAGGTGTTGACCGATTAGTGCCAATTTAACAGTGTGTACATGTGGTGATTGTTTTTCCATTCTTGTGATACTTCACTTCAAAGAATGGGTTCAGCTGCTGCACTTGAATATTTATAGCAGCACAATCACAATTGCAAAGATGTGGAAACAACTCAAGTGCCCATAAATACATGAGTGGATTAATAAAATGTGGTATATGCATACCGTGGAGTACTACTCAGCCATAAAAAACAATGGTGATCTAATATCTCTTGTATTATCCTGGATAGAGCTTTTGAGATATCTTCCAGGCACTGCATTCCAGTGGATCTGCTGAACCACCCAGACCAGTGGCCCATACGAAGGAACAGACTCAACTGGTCTTGCAACCCCCATCCAGAAACTGAAAGAATTTCTACATCCCTATAATTCCACTTCAAACCCAGCCAATCAGCAGACCCAATTGCCTAGCCCTTTGCCCACAAAACTATCTTTAAAAACCCTTTCTCCCAAATTCTTGGGGAGATGAATTTGAGAAATTCCTCCCATCTCCTTGCTTGGTGCTCTGCAATATTAAACTCTTTCTCCACTGCAACCCTGGCTGTCTCAGTGTATTGTCTCTTCTCTGTGCAGCAGGCAATATAACCCGGTTGGGCTATAACAGGTGCATACGTCCATAATGTGTGAACATGAATTTCTAGTTTTGGACTGATTAATATGCAATATCTTTTTCAGTGAGGGGAAATAGATGCCTTCCTATGTAGCTTCAGGAGTCTGGTGAGCATTAACTGTAATTAAGGTCAGAATGGATAGTTTACAGTTCTGAGTTACACTTACTGCATTTAAGAAAGTAAATTATAGTGAATCAAGACAGAGGATTTGGGGATTCATGAAGGTTTGAGGATTCATGAAGGTTTTGGCCTGTATTCTGTGTACATATCAAACATATTCTCCATCTGCAAAAATGTTGCACACATTTTATTAGAAAAGTTGATACCTGTAATAAAATGAAAAACCTATTTGATATCTGACAAGCTCTATAGCCTATATGATTATGAGAGTCCTACACAGCTTGGTTTTAATTCATTCCTCATAATAGTGAAGAATTGCTAAAAAGAATATTACCCACATCATCGGGACTAGCCTTTCCTAGAGATCACTGGGCATTGCTCTAGAGATTAGAGAGGATCCTCATTCTTAACTTTTTGGGGTAAATGGAAGAGGTTTTAGGAACAAACGCTTCTGCTCACTTATTGCTCCTAAATTTTAACTTGGCACAATGAGGACATACAGGGCCTTCTCTGGGAAGGCAGCTGAGTCCACCTCCTAAAATCACTGACCTATAACTTACTTCTACCTTATCTAGAAGTGACTTATGAATCTCCAAACAATTCTTCCTTGATCTCCTATAATACAAGAACAAATAAGAAAGTAGGAAGAAAAATTGATCTCCCATAATACAAGAACAAATAAGAAAGTAGGAAGAAAATAAGAAACCATTTTGGTTTATTGGATATTCTGACATTTGATCATGGTTGCTAAATAACAAGCTTCCCTATTTGAAAAAACAAACTAAAAGGTAAGATACCTGCTTTTGAAAAGTGCTGAAGTGTCTGTATCATCTGGCTGGATAGATCTTTCAAGTTTTCAAACTTCAGTAACTTAAAGGCAAACTACGTGAAACTTTATTTAGCCTTAGAAATTAAAATAAAATATTCTACTTACAACTAATTTTTATTTCCTTGCCCTACCTGTTTCTTCATCATTTGAAAAAAAATTCCCTAGTCCATTGGGCTCCTATTACCTAATGCATGGAGCTGAATTGCAGGTGTAATTAATATAGTCCCTTCTCTTTGCTGACAATCCAGATATAGCATGCTCACTGGCTCATGGTGATCAACACAGGAAATCAGACATGACATTATTTGTCACCCTGAATTACTTCTAATCATTATCCATGAAGTGAAATTGCTACTTTCCCATCACATTTCATCACCTTAACACTTTTTTGAGAATCCACCAGTTCCACTGTCTATATTCCTTGCTCTGAATCTACATGAGAATAATTAGTACAGTTATATTGGAGCATTCAGAGTCTAAACACTGTTTTTCTTCTTTGCCCCAAAAGTGAAACAGAGCATTAATGGGACAGTTTTTAAATACAGCCCAAGGCAGGACATTTTGGCTGGCAATGTTGGATAACAAACATCTAATTCATAATTTTACTTGTTCCAATACCCTGGAGGTATTGTTGAAGTAGCCATGGTGAAGTATCTGTGGTAAAGTTTTCTTATACTCATTCATTTTTTTAAATTAAGATTAAAAGCAGTTTTTCTTGCCTCATGTAAAGATGGTTTTCACAACTCTGAGTTTATAAGAAACACAATTCCTTTGGGGGTAAAAATATATTAAAACATAAGTTAATTTTTGTCGAAATTTTTTCAGGGGTCTAATCTAATCTATTTGGAACTTCAATATGTATCCGTCTTCCCATTAGTCATAAAATTATAAAAACAAATAGAAAGCTTTGTCTTTAATTGTAGTTACATTTAATGAAATCTTTTACTAATAGGCATCTCTTGCTTCCAAACAAAACCTCAGGAACTTTTTGAGTTTTTGATTTTTTCTATTTCAGTGTTGTAATGGAATTTGTATGTAAAAACCATAAAATCTAACATAAAACAGAAAAAGCCAGACTATAAAATCCTCCCTTGACTTTGTTTTCCATTAGAGAAAAATTAGATCACAGATATAGAAACATATATTAAAATGATACTATTAATAAAAGTATATAATATTAAAACATGCCTAATTTATTAAATTCTCCTTGCATGGGTCTCTCCAGTATGAGGCCTGCAATTCTAACACACATCCCATCTTATGTTACTATTTTTGCGATGTGAAGTTTCATGCTAACAATCTACTTGCAACTTCAGACTCAGAAGCCCACGCCAGAAACCCAGCTCCCAGAAATACAGAAATTTATTGGTAAAGGAGAATTTTGAGTGATACTGTCTGACTTCTTCATTTTACAGATAAGAAAGTGAACAGTCAAAGAAATGAAATGAATAGCTTTCATCACTCAAGTAATTTACTGATTTAACAAATATTTATTGAGTAAATAGTGTGTGTAAGGCTTAGAAAGATGAATAAGATAATATCACAGAGTAGAAATCCCAGTACTGAACAATAAACTCATTGGGGTAAGAAAAAGAACAATAATAACTTCCAGAATGGAGGCAGGATACCTAACCCCCTGTTAGGCTGAGCAATCTGAGATGAGATCTGGAGCACAAGCAGATATTAGCCTGGTGAATATAAGAGGAAAAGCATTCAGAGAGAGAGAATACCATGTGCAGTGACATGGTGGTTAGAAAGAGCATGCTTCTGTGATTTTGAAACATTGAGAAAATGTACGTAGCTTCAGATGAGTCTGCAAAGAGATGCATTATGTGATTATGAGAAATACCATTCTCAGCTATCATGAACAGAGGCTATACATTTTCCTGTTTGGGTGGATAATTTTGGGTGTTTTTCTTTTTTAAATAACTTGTAAAATATTTTCAGTGATCCACTTATCTTCACTATTTGCATTAGCCCTTCCACTCCCCATTCTAGTGGAAGAAAGTCACTTTTAATCCACTTTTAACTTTCTCTGTTCTCACCCACTTCCACACTCCACAGAGACTTGAAGCAGCCTTTTGTTTTTTTCTTTTAAGAACACTTCAAATCAATTATTTCTCCTTAACAGTTTGAAACCAGTTTGGAAGTGCTTATGTAAACCCAAATGATCAAATCTGAACAATGTCAGCACTCCAGAATTTGGAACATGTAAGAACAGAGTTTAGCATTACTTTGCCTAATTCCAGTTGGACTAGAGGAGCTATTTACTTCCCTAAAGAAACTAACTGGTGAGTGATGGGTACATATGAATGGGCTCTGAACACACATAGAGAGAACAGTTTTCATCATGAATGATTCTGGCTTTTAATGTACCCGAGATAAGATTTTTGGAGCAAATGCCTGTGGAAGTAATTTTCTTTCCACAATCCTCCCATAGACTTCAAGAATTCCCAGGTGTGTGGTTATTGCAACATGGATTTTAGTGTTGAAAGAAAGTACTTATGTTCTAGTTAGTAGGAAACATTGAAGCTGCCCCTTAGGGACAAAACCACCTAGCGATTCTTGGCTTTGGATAGCGAACAATGAGGAATTAAACATATGTAGTTTCTATGATAAGGGCCTTTTAGATGGTTTCCATGATATTCTACAGCTCATTTGGATGAAGCATTCCGTTCAATGGAGTTGGAGATCGACTGGCATTCTAGTCTTTCCAAAATAAGACAAAATTAGAAATAAGGTCACATTTAAAAACACGGCATCTATTTATTTATGCATGGATCACACTATAGTCTATGGGAGATAGTACAGTAAAGAGATTAATAACGTTGGAATCAGAAAAACTTGAGAATAAATCCTTCCATAGTCATTTACCAACTCCATAACAATGTTTAAATTAATTAGACCATGCAAGTTTGGCAGTTAGATTATGCTAAAAACACATAATTCTCTGGATAAGTTTGCATAAAACTGGCAATTTTTCTTTCTTAAATATTTGATAGAACTCCCTCATAAAAGCACCTGGGCTTGGAGGTTTCTTATGGGAAGGTTTTAATTACAGATTTGATCTTAGTGGTCATAAGACTATTTAGACTTTCAATTTCTACTTGTGCCAGAAAAATAAGTAGCAATAAGAAGTGTTTTGCTAGGAACTTTGCCAGTTCATCTAAATCTTCAAACTCATTAGCATAATATTCTTTATAATAGCATCTTATAGTATTTTATAAGGATTTTAGAAGGATCTATAGGGCAGTCTCTCTTTAAAATTAATCATATTGATCATTTGTGTGTACTTTGTTTTATTTGTTAATCAATATCACCAAGGATTTATGAATTTTATTAATCTATTCAAAGAATAGATTTGAATAGATATTTACATCCTTGTTCGAACAGATGTTTGGCAAAGCCAAGTTCAGTGCACTGGGGCAGCACTTTAAGAGGCTGTCTCTCAGAACACATTGCCTATAAAAGCCTGGGCTGCCTGTACCTCAAAGAGATCTAAGAGGCAGGTGAGTAAGCCAAGGCTCCCAGAGGTGAAGGAACTTGTTCTTAATTAGCAGGGTCGGCCTCCCCAAGCTAGAAGAACAAGCACCCTCCCCACAGCCCCAGCCAAAGAGGCTTGACCCCACTGTGACTCTGGAGTCTTTGCATTTAACTCCTTCCCAGGTGGAGAGAGTCTATCCCCCAGGCCATTTTGGGGCACTTGCAGGTGAGAAAGGTCTCCCTGGCTGAGGGGGACTAGTTAGCCCCTTTTGGCCTGGCCTCTTCAGCTGCTCCACTGGACTGAGGAATTCATTTTTTTCTGTCTCCTCATGTGCCTGGTTATCATTGATTGTGTACTGGATATCATATTTAAATTTTATTTGTAGAATCCACCTTCTAAAACCTATAAAACATTTTTGAAAGAAAAATAAGTTCTAAGCAAATGGAGAGATACACCAGGTTTGTGGACTTGAACACTAAATAACACTGTTAAGAAGACAATTCTCTCCCAAATTCATCTATAGATTTAATGTAATTTCAATAAAAATCCCAGTAATCCTTATATTTCTATAAACATTGCCACTAAGTTGTAAAATTTATATGGGAATGCCAAGAAACTGGAAAACCAATTAACATTTTAAAAGAACAAACTTAAAGGAGTTTTTCTACCTTATCTCAAGACTTACTATAAAACTACAGTAATTAAGGTGGTTTGATAGTCATGAGATCCATGAAACAGAATAGAAAGTCCATAAATACACCTACACTCTTACTTCATATCACATACCAAAATTAATTCCAAATGAATCATAGATATAAATGTAACAACTAAACTATAAAACACATAAAGGAATATGTAAAGAATTCTCGCAACACAGTTAAGAATAAAAATAACCCAATCTTTAAAAAGATGGATAAAATTTTAAAACAGATTATAGGGAATGAGATTGAAGACAAAAAAAATTATAATGATGTCTTAGTCAGTTTGGGGTGCTAGAACACAGTACCATAGGCTGGGTGGTTTATAAACAACAGAAATTTATTTCTCACAGTTCTGGAGGCTCGAAGTCTCACAATCAGTGTGCCAGCATGGTCAGGTTCTGGTGAGGGTTCTCTTCTGGGTTGCTGACTACTGTCTTCTCCTTGTGTCCTTACATGGCACAAGAGCGAGAGAGCTCTTTGGAGCCCCTCTTATAAGGGGACTAATCCCATTCATGGTGGCTCCACCCTCAGGACCTAATTATTATCTTCCAAAGGCCCCCTCCTCTTAATACCAACCTGTTAGAGGTTAGGATTTCAACACATGAAATTGGAGGGGACACAAACATTCAGTCCATTGCATTCCTCCCCTCACCCCCCAAAAACTCATGTCCTTCTCACATGCAAAATACATTCATTCCATTCCAACAGCCTCCAAAGTCTTAACTTATTCCAGTATCAACTCTAAAGTATCATCTAAATATCATCTAAATCAAATATGAAGCTGGGCACGGTGGCTCTCACTTACAATCCCAGTTACTCAGGAGGCTGAGGTGGTAGGATCCCTTGAGGCCAGGAGTTTGAGACCAGCCTGGGCAACATAGCAAGACTCTATCTTCCAAAAAATAAAAGTTAGCTGGGCACAGTTTTGTGTACTTGTAGTCCGATCTACTTGGGAGGCTAAGGTGAGAGGATCACTTGAGCCCAGGTGTTTGAGGCTGCAGTGAGCTGTGATCGTGACACTGCACCCCAGCCTGGGCAACACAGCAAGACCCCATCTTTTAAAAAACAAAACTCAAATATGAGTGAAGCTCAAGTTATGATTTACCCTGAAGCAAAATTCCTCTTCAACTGTGAACCTGTGAAACCAAACAGTAATGTGCTTCTAAAATACAATAGTGGGACAGGCGTAAGTTAGACGTTCCCATTCAAAAAAATAGAAATGGAAAGAAAGATTGGGTGATAGGTCCCAGGTAAGTCCAAAAGCTAACAGGGCTCAAGAATTAGACCTTAAGTCTCAAAAATAATTCTCTGCCTAACTGCTTTGCCCCCAGACCCCTTGTGGGAGGTAGCCCATTTGCACACTTCTCCTGAGCCGGAGTCATGTGCCCATGGCTCTCCTAGGCTGGCTGGGATCACATGCTGGTGGCTTTGCTGCTCTGGTGTCATGGCACTGTGGCCCCCATGGTTCCACCAGGCACATCTGATGCAGCCACTCTGGGCATGGGAGCCCACTGATGCAGTGAGTGGGGGCATCCTGGCCTGCCTGAATCAGAGAGGATGCCCAACCTTTTGAAATTGTTCTGTGCCTCAGGCCCTTGCAGTATGGGCCTGTGGTGGGAGAGGCAGACCTGATGATCTCTGAATTGCCTTGTGGGATGAGAGGTGAGGGGTGTCATTCTTCCATTGTCTTCAAGAATAGTGCTTGGCTCCTGTTGAGATAGCTGGTAGGTCTGCAGTTGAAATGCACACTTGGCCACACTCTTAGTTCCCTCTTCTAAACACACTTTCTCCTTTTTTGCAATATGGATAGTCTAAGAATTTTCCAAATCTTTAAATTCTGGTTTCTTCTTGCTTAACAATTGTGTATTCACATTATTTCTTTCTTCTCACACTTTACTATAAGCAGGCAGAAGTAACCAAGCTGCCCCTTCAACACTTTGCTTAGAAATTTCCTCAGCTAAATATTCGATTTTATTGTTAGCAAGTTCTACCTCCCACAAAACACTAGAACATGTACACAAGTGAGCCAAGTTCTTTGCCAATTTATAACAAGAATCTCCTTTTCTCCATTGTTCAATAGCATGTTCATCATCTCCGTCTGAAACCTCAGAAGAATGGCCTTTACCATCCATTTTTCTACCAACATTCTATTCATGATTACTTAGGTATTCTCTAAGAAAACAGTAACTTTCTCTATAGCTCTACTCGTTTCTTTCTGAGCCCTGACAGGATTTGCCTTTAAAATTTTGTTCATGGCAATCTAGGCTTTTTCTAGCTGAAAACTCTTCCAGCCTGTACCCATTACCCATTGCCAAAGCTGCTTCCACATATTTAGGTATTTGTTACAGTAGCACCCCCACTTCTTGGTACCGGTATCTGTCTTGATCAAATGGCAATTTTAATAGTTCAATAATAAAATTGAACTGGGCAGTTGTTAAGAGATACTTAGAAATAAAAAAACATGGCGAAGTATCAGGTATGGTAAAGACTCAGGTTTCTCCCTGTATTCTGACTTTAAGGATTGGACATAGGACTAATGAGTAGAAACACCATATGTTGGGATAGAGTGAGAGGAGGGAAAATGAGTTGAATTTTCAATTTGCCAGGCTTTAGGTACTTAATGGGTCTTCCCAGAGAGACTAGCTGGTGATTACTTCAAGGGAGAAACTAGAGGAAAAACCTGAAGAGACGGTGTCAGGAAATCAAGGAAGGAAAAAATAATTAGTAATGTCAAAAATATTAAATAAGGATTGAGAAATAACCAGTATATTTGACAATTAGTCTGCAGTTATTTGTGTGGGAAGAATTTCAGTGAAGTGGAGGAGGCAGAAAGAAAATCATAGTAGATTGTATGAATAAGATACGAAAAGAGGGAAACAAGATTTATACATAGATTATCCTTTCAATGAGGTTGATTATGCATGAGTTATAAAATGAATAAATGCAGTTTCTCTAGTGAGAAGTTGTGAAGAAGATATTACAAGCAAAGGCATGAGGATAAACAGTGCTACAGAGATTGGTGGGTTGAGGGCAGAGTTGCATGAAGAGAAGGGAGCTGATTATCTTATGTTTAAGTGAACCTAAATGTGAAAATACTCTTAGTGGGATTTGTCCCTGAAATATATATTAACAATGAAAGTGTGTAGAAACAAATGTTCAAAGTCTACCAGGAATTCCCAGGCTATGACTTCAGACCCTCCTTTCTTTGATTTCCAGTGAACTCTAGATGAAAAGTAGAACTGATCTAAGCAGCTTTAAAGTGATGACTGAGGATTTATTTTTAAAACATGTGGGTATTAAATTTAAATAACTTGTTCAGGTGTTGATGCCTTCTGGGAATTTTCATGATAACTATCCATCTTTGTAATTTAATCACATAAATAATGATGATGATTATTCGAAATAGAAATACTTCTTTCATTTTCTTCTTAATTGTAGGAATAGTATTCACACTTTCATATATTTCAAATCCTGTTGACATTTAGTTAGAATGTGTTTAGTTAGAAATGGAATGGATTATGCTTTGAGTAGCAAGTCTATTTTTTAGGTCATTCACAGGTGATATAAACAACTTTAATTATATGCTATTCTAGCTTAAAGTTTGCATAGATATTAACTGTGCAAGAGCAAATAATGACCTAGTCTATTTTATTTAAATGCTATATTTCTTGTGGTTAAAGAGTTTAAAAAGAAAAGAACACAAAGACAATTTTGTAAAATCAAGTAGCAATTTCAGAGATTTGAATAAACCTCTAAACCATCTCATTGTTCTGTATATGATAAACCTAAGAGCAAAACTGTGAAATAAACTATGAAAGTCACCACAACCAATTAGGAGGAAACATCAGATGAGAAATTCAAATACAGATCTTTACAATCATGTTCTATATCCCTCTCAAACATTAGATAATTCTAATAATTTATGTTTAATTATAGGTATTGCCAAGGACAAAATTATGATTTAGCCTTGATACATTAAATATCACGAAACTCTCTAGAACCCCTGCATTTAGGCAAGAGAGCTAAAGGAAAGATAAATTAATAGGAAAGTATACTTCTCTATGAGTCACCTGAAGAGAGAGGAATACATATATTTCTTTGAAATTGTTCAGCTAATTCTCCACTTTATAAAGAAGTAGAAATATGCCATCAGCAATATCCTTAAGTGTTTGCCTGGAGTAAATCCCAAGTAGTCTCATGAAGGTGACCATTGTGATTAATTTCCCACATCCATAACACTCTAGCTGATTCTTCTAAGTGAGTCGCAGTCATTCTTTTTTTGTAAACTTACAATTAGCTCAAGAATGAGAAGGGATACTTCAGACTAAAGTTAAAAAAAAATAGAGATACGTGTTCAGGTTTTTTTTTCCCCCTTAAGAGTGAACCACAGAAGACTTGCATCCTTACCTGCAATTGCTCCTAGCCACGTTCTTACAACCATGAGGTAGAGTAGTATTGCTGTCTAGTAAATACATAGATGGTAGAGAAAAAAAGCAGATAGTGCCTGAGTACCAGGTGACTTGTTGAGCAAACAAATAAATTACCCAACCCAGAAACCTGCACTACCCTAGGTAGCAAGCTGTATGAGCTAACAGATTTCCTGATGCATAGCTAGCTTGATTCAGGTTTTCAGTTACCAGAGCTGAAACGATATCAAAGTAATCTGATTCCCTTCTCTCTTAACATCTTTATACTACCTAATTGTAGTTTTAAAAAATACATCAAGGTAAGACATAATGGGGAGTGAAAAATAAGTGGATGTCACAGAATATCAGACAAAAGACATAAGTCTGTTGTGAGGGGTGGGTGAGCAACTGTAGGAGGAAAGTGATAAAGAGGAGAGACGAGTTATGATCACACAACCAACTCTAGTGTATCTGGTGTAATGGTAAGGTGCTGACTAGATGGAGATGAGCTTTTTGGATCATTTTTTAGCACTAATCAGTAATGATGTTTCTGGAAACAGGGAATGTTGGCAGCAGATGCAAAATAGATTTCTAGATCAGACAGGGTCATGGCAGGAAAGAGATTGCATACTCAGAGGCTTTGATAAAAATTAATTTAATTATGGGACTATTTATAGGAGCATAGGTGACATTCATGGAAACTTCAAGAGATGGTGATACACCTAAGGACAAGTAACAGAGACAGAATGTTACCATCCCTAGACCCAACGTACCAGTGAAAGGAATGGAGAAACTGCACTTTCAAAGAAGCTCAGCAGTAGGAGGGGGCTTCCCAACAGGAGCTGTATCTCCACATAGCCACTGCCAGAACTATGGCAAGAGAAGGCATGAGTGAGCAAATACTATAAATGCCCTGAACCTCCCACTCCTCTGATACTGTGATCGCTGCCAGTGCTACATATACACCAAGACCACTCAAAGCCCGAAAGTGCCTAGGGATCAGTCCCCAGGGCACAGAACAGTGAATTGATCTGATGAGGTGGGAATAGTCCAGACAGAAAATCACCAACATATTCTTCTTTAAACATATGACCAAGCATGGCCACTCTGATTTTCTATCTATTAAAAAAGGTTTTGGTGCCTACATAGGTCAAACTATGCTCAGAATTCTGGATAATTCACAGAATTGGCTTAAATATAAATGGAGAACAAGCTGTGTGGTGTGGTTTTGGAAAAAAAAAAACATTAAGAAGCTTTATCTAGTCCTCTATATTACACTGCATCCCTTTATAAGGTGATTGTGGGACCATTCTTTAGAATCACGAAACACCCTATTTGTATAAATTCATCTTTAAAATACATAGGAATATGATAGTGACTAAAACTTCAGACTTTTTTCTTTCCTTTATCAGTAATCTTTCTAATCATTGAAGTGATAATCCACAGTTTAATTACTTAGGGAGAGGCTCTAAGAAACAACTCATCAAAAATCTCCAAAATCTCTTTAGTGGCTCCAAAACAAAAAGAAAGAAAAAAAACACATCTGTATCATGAATACAATTTTAGTCTATACATACAAATGTGAAAGAAATGTAGCTTTTTTGTTCTTCCTTACTCAGGTAAATTTCTTTAAGTCCACAGCTAGCTTTATTGTGAAAATAAATACCATCTAATTCTCTGAAATGTCAAAAAGGTTATTCCTTTCAATTTAGAGTCTCTCCCACTCCCTATAAATTCCAGGACCCTTTTGGAGAGATAATCACCAGGCTCTGTAGGGCAGGATCTGATCTACACTGCATTTATCCTATGTATGTTGGCCTTGGCTAAGATGGACATGTTCTCTCTAGCCCTGAATCCTTGTTGCACTCACTTTGCTGTTGCATTCTCCTCACCTTACCACATGGTCTCTCTTCAGGTCCTTGGAACCTCAGTGCCATATCCATACTGCTTTTAGACACCTGGGAAAATATTCTCATACCATGCTGAAGAACAGGATGCTGTCTGAGGTCCACCTACCTGGCAAATGCTGAACAGCCATTACACTACATGCCTGTATCACGGAACAAGATTAGGTACAGGAAGTCCCTAGGAGACTTGTGATCTTCCAAACGAAGTGGACCACAGTGAGTATCCTTGTTCTTGATTACCTAAATAATTCTGGAGATTCTACCTTCCCTACTTCTAAGATTCAGCCTTATTTGTTATTTATACTAACTAGGTCACTTTTGAGAGTAAAAAGAAGCACTCTTAATAATGCATCAGTAAAACAGGTAAAAACAAGATTGTAAAGAGCAATTGAAGACCTATGGTCACTTTATTTCTCAGGAACATATTTTTAATTTCCCTTTTGGCTTCTTCTCTGGATAAGAAAAAAACTGGCACTGAGAAACTGATTAAATGTATGGTTTTCTATATCTATTGTTTATCCTAGGATCTCAGCTATTAACACACACACACACACACACACACACAGATTTTCTTTGATATTTGATTGTATCAGCCCTTCTTGGAGACATAAATCAGAAGACCCATCCAAATCGCTGCCTAAATGAAAGAGGATCCATTAATATAAATTACCAGAATAAAAAAAGAAATAAGCTAATATGTTAAAATTCCTCTATACCTCACCCAAATTTGCCATTAACCATTTCTATCCTTTCAAAGGGTCTGAATCGCCTTCTCCCATTGTTTTTTCTATCCCAGATAAGGTTTATACACTAGATATCGGGATAGCTGTGGATCAAAAAGGGGAAAAGTAGAGAACTACTATATTTTGCCACATTTGACTTTTTCTACTAACTTAAAAAAAGAAAAACCCTGCAGAAATTGATTATGTGCCTCTTTCTTGATTTTTCAGAAATGTATATATCAATGTTCAGGACTGGGGGTTGCTGAAAGTCCTTATGTTTAGTAGGGTTCATACATTTTCTTATAAAATATTCCTACTACTCATTTGTTTATTTTTATGAAAGGGAAGAAAAAATACACAAAACATATAGTTATAATATTGTTAAAATGTACTCCTACAAACAGCTGAAATGGACTCCCTGTGGGTAAAATGAGACACACAATGACAGAACTTAATGGCCATATCGGGGTGAAGAGTTGGTCATGCACCCCTGTGTTACTACCTGCTGATAAATAGTCGTAGGCCTCAAGCCAGCTTATAGAGACTACACGAAAACTGTCTTTGTGCCCTATACTTCACCTTTTGACACAAAGATCCAAATTCTACCTCATCTTGATACCAAAACCTCACCCTGAAAGGAACATGGAATGTGTACTACATATCTGTCTACCCACTGCTCATGTGCTTAAATTCCTTCATAAATATTCATGGACTTTCCGCAAACATGCTGAATGTGTTTGTAAGGCAGACCTTGTAAACCTGGGGTCCCCAACCCCCAGTCTGTCAGGGACGGGTAGTGGTCCCTGGCCTCTTAGGAACCAGGCTGTACAGCAGGAGGTGAGTGGCCTGCGAGCTAGCAAAGCTTCATCTGTATTTACAGCCACTCCTCATCACTGGCAGCACCACACAAGCTCCACCTCCTGTCAGATTAGCGGTGGCATTAGATTCTTATAGGAGCAGGAACCCTACTGGAAACTGCACGGGATCTAAGTTGTAGGCTTCTTATGAGAATTTAATGCCTGGTGATCTGAGGTGGAGCTGAGGTGGTGATGCTAGCATTGGGGAGCGGCTGCAAATACAGATTATCATTAGCAGAGACGTTTGACTGTACAATAAATGTAATGTGCTTGAATCATCCCAAAACCATATCCCCACCCCACCCCAGTCCCTGGTGCCAAAAAAGGTTGGGAACCGCTGCTGTAAGGCATAAATACCAGTTTTTCTCCTCCCTTCTGCAAAGCGTGTACTTTCTGCTTTCTCTGGAGGTTGTGTTCCCCAATCAGCAGATTGTTTCTCTCTGAAAATAGTTTTCTTTTTATCCTTCCTCCATAGATCTCATGGTCTTTTATAAACAATACATAATATATTTAAAATACATATGCTATTTTTAATATAGTCTATAAACCACTGATGTTATTAATATTTATATTCTATAAAATATTAATGTATGTTTACATATACATATATAAAATAAATTATTTTCCATTTTATTTTGTTGAACTAAAATGTACCAAATCTTTTGGTTTAATTTTAGATCAATTATAAAGAATCATTCTTCACCAAACACTAGCATACAATTAGCATGGATTTTGAAAGTCTTAACTTGTTTCTGTTAATATTTCACTCCAAGGTTTCTGTTGCTACTTCTTGACTTGTTTCTAAACCATGAAATTCATATTGAAATCAGCATGTGCTTTTGATTAGATTTCTTCCACTATGCCAGCAAAGAAGAATAGTTTTAATTCCAATAGAAGAGCTCCTAGAAAAAAATCCTAGAAAAAAATTTATATTTCAGAACACTGAATTAAGTTTACCTTCCAAATATATCATACCAAAGCAAGTATTTTTAGGCTTTGGTCTGATGAATTAAATTTGCCCTGTTATCTCTCCAAAGGGAGAGGGGAAAAATTGGATTTTAATTATTTTTTAAAAGTGAAATAATTTCTTAGAACAAATGAACAAACCAACAAACAAAATCCCATCAAAGTCTATGAAGCTGAAGGAGTGAAGGATGTGCCACCCCAAAATATACTGAACTGGTATATTGATTACTTCAAGTCGGAAACATTGGAGAAATTGTAGTTTCAGAACGGGCTAGGTGACCTGTCTCTTCCTGCATGCAACAAGCCATAAAGACTCCACTGGGGTCTTGCCATACCAGGGTGAGAAAATAGCCCTATCACCAGAGACTGGCAACTGGGACCTGCATAAATATACTTACCGAAGTAACTTTTATCTTCCTCTCCCTCCATATATCTCCTTGTAAATCCTTTAGAAATTTAATGCCCAGCCAAATCCCCTTTGTCCTGTAATTTCTTCTCAAATTCATTGTTCTTTGTCTAAAAAGTGTAAAAGAACTTTGCTTTAACCACTTCCCGGAACTTCACTCTTGTGAACATCCCCATGTACATGTAAAATTAATAACATTTGTATGCTTTTCTCTTGTTAATCTGCCTGGTGTCTATTTGGCTTCTAAATCCATCTGAAGAGCCCAGATAACAGCTAATGGGGGCGAGGGGGTTAGAAGTGATCTCTGGCACCCCTACAGAGCACAATCCTATATAAGCAAACCCAAACAACCAGCCAAGCATGGTGGTGGGGGTGCATGTCTGTAGTCCCAGCTGAGGAAGCTGAGACAGGAGGATTGCTTGAGCCCAGGAGTTCGAGGCTGCAGTGGGCTATGATTGCCCACTATACTCCAGTCTGGGTGGCAGAGTAAGATCCTGTCTCTGAAAAAATAATAATAATAAATAAATTTTTAAAAAGATAAAAAGCCACCATTTCCTACTTTATAAAAAATTATATAAAATTCTGCTTTAACTATTAGAAACTATATAGGAAACCAATATAAAAGTTGATGTTTTCTAACCTATGCAAGATGGATTTTTTTCTCCTAAGGCAATTTTCTTAAAATTTATCGTATATTGTAGGTTAGAATACTGATCCTCTCTTTATAATATTTTCAACATTTCTTTGTGATATTTGGTGCAGAGATTTATCAAGTACTGAAGATTTTTAAAACAGCGTATAATTTCGTAGACAAAATGACTGGATTATCTCATCTGAAGTCTAAGATTGAATTTTCTGCAGATGTGTGGTAACATGAGATAGAAGTGGTGCATTTAAAAGTAGAAATATTACAGGAAAATCAGTTAGGTACATGACATTTTTGGATAAGCAGAAACAAATCAAGCTCTTTGTAACAGCCCTTATTCCAAGCATCATGCAACAGGATGAATGGGGCAAATACAGCTTACTTGGCTCAGCATGCCTAAAATGAGTGGAGCAACAGCACAATGTGGTTTTATTTGTTTTCAAGCGAAGGGGAAAAAAGGCAGCCACAGTGAATGTTCTCATCCTTCATAGGTTACCAGAGGGGAAACAGAAGCTCCCTTCATCCTTAGCCCAAGTATAAAATCACCTTCTTTCAGCCAAGTTTAAAGGAAATTACAAGAGGTGCTTGCCTAGGCCAAGTTCAAATACCAGCACTTAAGAGAAGCTGCCTGCCAATCTGCCCACCTTTAACAAGTTTATTCAATGAAGATGTAAGTGCAGCTTCCTGAAGCCTTAGGGAAGGAATAGAAAAGGCATTTCTCGGCAGGTTTATAAATATTACTTTGATGATCTCTTCTTTCTGTGTGTATGCAACACCATTTCTCTATGGAGAACATGCTAATTCACCTAGGGCAGCAGTCCCCAACCTTTTTGGCACCAGGGACCAGTTTCATGGAAGCAAATTTTTTCCATGGACTGGGGTTGGTCGGGGGGCAATGGTTTCGGGATGATTCAAGCACATTACATTTATTGTGTACTTTATTTCTATTACTATTACATTGTCACTTGCCACTCATTGATAGGGTTTTGATATGTATCTGCAAGTAATTAGTTTATTATGGTCTCTGTGCAGTCAATCTTCTCTGTTAAGGATAATCTGTATTTGCAGTTGCTCTCTAGCACAAGCCTCACCTCCTGAGCTCCACTTCAGATCATGAAGCATTAGATTCTCATAAGAGGCACACAGCCTAAATCCCTCACGTGAGCAGTTTACAGTAGGGTTCGCACTCCTATGAGAATCTAATGCCTCCACTGATCTGACAGGAGGCAGAGCTCAGGTGGTGATGCACAATGGGGAGCAGCTATAAATACAGATGAAACTTTGCTTGCTCACCTGCTCACCTCCTGCTGTGTGGCCCAGTTCCTAACGGGCTACAGACTTAGGTTGGGGACCGCTAGACCTAGGGTATTTTGTGGTTCTCAAGGCCTTATTAGCTGAATAATATGGATATTAAGACACCATATTGCCACTAATATCATTGACTTATTCTGATATTTTATGTTGTCAGAAGACCCTAATTTTAATGTAGCATTCAGTTACCCGTGGTACTTAATTCTTGCTGCACATTAGAACTTGGGAGCCTCTTTAAAATACTCATATTAAGACTGTGGGGACCAAGGCTCTTGAACCCCTGGAGGTTTGCTGAAAATCACTGACATAAGGCAGATTGATCAACAGGAAAAAAGGTATACAAATTTTGTTTAACATGTATACATGGGAGCCTTCAGCATGAAGACCCAACCCTGCACTGGGGTTCAGAATCTTATATACCATCTTGAGATTATAGAAAGAATGTGTACTCAGACTGTGGCTCCCAAATAGGTTATGGTGGTAAATTAGGTTTTAGTGGCAAGACAGGTTATGGAAAGGGGAGAAGAGGTTTTGCTAGCAAAGATGGTCTCTTTATGAGGTAAAACCTTGCAGGTAGCAGCCCTCAGAGAGAATAGGTGGTTTCTTTCAGACCTTTAAAGGTGTCAGATTCTGTTACTCTTTCATTGATCTGGGTAAGAGAAGACCCAGCTGTAGTATTAATGTAGATTCTCTATAGAGGCAAACTTCTCCCACAAAAGACAGCTTTGCAGGACTATTTTGCTGGCCCTCTGGTAGCCATCTCAAAATACGTCAAACAATTTGGGATAAAATATTTTGGTTTCCTTCAGGACCCATCCTCAAAGTCTGATTTATTTGGTCTGGGATATGATTCTGACATTGGTAATTTTTATAAGCTCCCAGATGATTCTAATTCATACCCACAGTTGAGAATTACTGAATTAAACTTTTATGATTTTAATTTTATACCAAATTTTATTCAAGGTTCTAGAATTGAGAAGAAAAAAAATTACCTGCAGCTTTGGGGCCACATGTGGCCTACTGGATCCTTGAGTGTGGCCTTTTGACCGAACCCAAATTTTACAGAACAAATAAAGGAATTTGTTCTGTGAAGTTTGGATGCCATTGAGGCGCTGTACTTGGGGATCTAGAGGGCCATATGTGGCCTTGAGGCCACAGGTTCCTCACCCCTTGCATGGTTTAGCTCAGGTTTTAGACCATGCGTTTTTAATGGTGATTTTCTCCTGGTTGCCATAAGCAGTCCAAGCAAAGCAAAGAAGAAGCAAGACTGTGGAATAAGAAAGAATCAAGTAACCTGCCAAGGTCATAAGCTTAACAGAAAAGAAATATGTGTCCAAACTTTTGTGGTTTTACCAGAATATTTGGGGTCTTTGTGAAAAAGTTCTTTAAGTTTTTGAAAGTGGGATTCAGTGTTAGTGAGGAAGGAAATTATAAAACAAGGCTTAAAAACAGGTGAAACAAAGGCATGTTAAATTAGAGAACTTAATGAGATATGTAAAACAGGAATAAAATGAGAGATGGAATCTAATATCAGGAATAAATATGGGGTTATTTAAATTTAAGAATTAATGCATCCAGAAATTCGATAAGATTTTATCAAATAACCATAGGTACAAATTAGTAAATTAGAAGATCTATAACATTTATTAGAGTTCATGAAGTCAAGATATATGCAAACAAATAGTGTATGGAAAATTCACAAGGATTTCCCAAGAATAAAAACAGAAAAATAAGTCTTTTAGCCAGTGCACAAATTCTCAGGTAACATGGCAAAGTGATCTGGAAGTTTGTGAATGTCTATAATGGTAGATGCCGAGGATAGAAAGGGTTGGTGGTATGAATATTAAAAGAGTTCCAGTTGTAAACAATTCGTTCAGGAACTGCTTGTTAAATTACCATCACCTCCTTCTACCCCTAAGTTTATTCTTGAGTGGAAGACAGTGTAATGAGAAGAGTCTAGAGAAGCAACAAAGGGATAGAATACACAGAGCAAAGAATTTTGTCTTCTACCCTAATGCAATGAGATGGCAATCAAAGACTTTGAATATGAGAGAAAACTGATCCAAAATGATCTTAAAGATATTCTGATAGCTGTATATAGATCAGACTGAGAGTGGCAAGAATTAAAGTAGAAATAGGAAGCTATTCTAGTCATTCAGAAGAGAGGTAAAACTTAAAATGAAATGGTGGCAATGGACATGGAGAAAAGTGGAGAGGTGTGAAATATACTTTTTCGGAAGAATAGGCAGACTTTGGAGATGAAGTGAATGAGAATATACGAGAAGTTGGGGTCAAGGATTATTGTAGGCATTTGGCTTATGTACCTAGGTACACAGAGGAACCATTTATGGAGATGATGAAAACATTGAATTGTCTGTGGTAAGAACAAAAGTTCAGTTTTGAAAGTGTTAAGTGAGAGAGACAAGTGGAGATGTCAAGCAGGCAATTACACACATCAACGCGAAGCACAGAAGGAAAGTCTTCCAACGTCTTTCCAGCTTAAGAATGAATATCTTTTTGAAAGAAAACTTTGAAGAAGTTGAAACGTGTTTACATTTTCTTTGGTATTTAGGCAACAAACCTCCCCATTTCCACAGTAGTTACCAGAAACTGAGATTTAATTATCATGTTAATGTTCCAAGTTGCACCTTTAAAGACAATCATAACTAAACTGAACACAACTGTAGTTAATACAGTACATTAAGCAGCCATGGATCTTCTGGCCAACAAGAAACCAATAACCAGTTTGGCACCTCTTCCAAATCCCTCATTCTGCCAGATGGGAAGGCACATATTTACTTTCTGTACTTTCTTTGGAAAGCTATCCCAGGGTCTGGACACCTGGTCTGTCATATTGGATGTTAACTGGCTACAGCCTGCCAATTGATGAGATCTGTCAGTGTGAAGCAAAAGTCATTCTAACTTCCAAAATAATCTTCTCTTCTTCTTAATTAGGGCAAACGAAGCCACTGATGGCATAAAACAGATTCTTAAAGAGAAAGTATGCCTTATTTGCCACACAGTTCTGTGAGTAGTAACATGGTCGCAACAGCTAGAAAAAACTCAGAAAAAAACTGCTTGGGGAAAAACTAGAATGTTTTTCTTCTTTCTTCCTATATAGTACTCTACCTAACATAAAACAAAATAAAATAAAGATTAAGGACTTTCAGAATTTTACATATATACATGTTTACGTATATACATTTCATATATATACATCCTTCATCATCACACTGGCACTGTACTGTATGTTAAAAAAGACAGATCTAGTACTTCCAGTAACTAAACATCTCAGGACAGAATCTGAAACCCATGCTATACAAAATTCAGAGCTGTGAAAAGAAAGACTTCTCAGTGTTTACTGAGATTTATGGAATAGATAAAACTCTGGACACATAGAATTAGTCTCTGCTCCATAAATATGCTCTCAACTGAAAAATTCTGCCCTACACTGTGGCCCTCTTACCTTTCATATTCCAAGTGATAAAATCTTACTTTCAAGGCCAAGTTCAAAAGCTACATTCATCCTGGAGTCTTCCCTGATCCTCTGAGATAAATCGTTCCCTCATCCTGACTCCAGTGGCATTGTGTTAAGTACCCAAACTACAATATTTGTTTATTTGATATTTTTCTGAGTTAGACTGAGGGATCTTGAATTTGCAGTAATACCTCTTGAAACAGAGAATAGTTGCTGATAAAGAAAAAATAGAATTGTTCAGGGGGAAAAAAGCTTATGTTCATTGAATAATATAGAGGAAGCTCATGAAAATAAAGCCCAGAATATTGAGTCAGGCTTCATGAGAATTAGAAACTGGTCAGCAAACACTCTCTCATCCTCTCTTTATGGTATGTATACTCTCTTGTCTTTGACTCTTTCATTAGTTTAGTCAGTTCTATCAGCAGGTATGATATCCCTGCATGCTCACACTCTCACATATTCTTTATTTTCCATCATGGCAGAAAGAATTTGTTTGGTTCACCATGTTAGGCTTGTTTCAATTTTGCATTCCTGAAAAAGGTAATCGGATTAATCCCGTTAGGTGAGCCTGATCCAATGAAGGTATTTAGAGGCCAGCATCAGGTGATATTTTTGGCTGCCAAATATAGAGGCTGTGATATAAAATTTACTTTTAGAAGGGGGATTTATTGGAGATGAACCCTTATAGTCTCCTTTTATCTAAGCAAAATGCCTGACATCAAACAAGAGCTGCCTGATGCCAAAGTCTGTGATCTTTACATATAGCAATTGCCTCCCTGTGGAATATTTCTGGTTAACCCTGAATACCTGTTTTCCTCTTTCTTCATGGTAGCAGAGTTGCAGCTCTTCACAGAACCATACCACTAGAGAATAAATTCCCTAGTCTTCCTCTTGGCTAGTTGTGTCAATGTGACTACATTCTGGCCAATAGGATGTGAACATGTAGTAAATTCTTATAATTGTATGTTACCTTGGTACCCATTTTAAATAGAAGCTGGACTTTTCTTATATCAGAAGCAGAGCTCAGTCACCCTTGACACAGTTTCCACTTTTCCGTCTCCTCTGAGTTCTTCAATGTTATTGACCCAGATATTTGCCTTATGCAACCACCTCCCAAGGGGCAGATATATACAAGCTACTTGATTCATCCTGCATGGACGGCTCAGATATGCTGCAGTGACCCCCAACCCAGTCACAGCGTGACTCCATGGAACTTGTGTCTACTTGTTCTAAACCCACCAATTAGAATTCCCCTGGGAAATATGCCTGAATAATGCCCTAAATCTCTATGAAGACTTCAGCCTGCAGGTCCCTCACACTCTCTTCCTTCCTGTTAGCCCTTCAAGGCATGCTACCCTCTTCTTTCTGGGATTGGTAAGTAATAAAAACTACTTCTGTTGTTTATGTGTTTTGTTATGCTACCTCCTCTGTGTCTCACCTGACTGACACACCCAAACCTAACTCTCTTCCTGATCAGGGCTCTCCCAGAGAATAGGTGTCTTGGTAGAAATAAACTGGACATAGGTCAGACAAAAGCCACAAGGTCGTCTGCCAGTATAAACAAATTTCCTGTGAGAGGGACTCCTGGTCACAGGTCAGACACTTAGGATTAGGCTTTCTGTCAAGATTAAAGAGTATCCTATGAAAGGCACACAGTAAACATACATGCCCACCTCCTGTGGAGTCCTGTCGAGGCAAGGCTACAGTTTAAATCCAATCTCAAGAGAAAGACCTCAAGATTAAAGTAGAGAAAAATATGACTGAATAAAAGACATTAAGTGCCACTTATGAATATTGCACTTGAAATAATTGTATGTGTACACTGGTGTTCCTTTTCCCCTTTCTACTGGCTGAGAGTTGATGAGAACCAGAGAATCTTCCTTAAACCCATAAATACAAACCTTTTGTTGAGCATGGGAGAGATGCCTACCCACCCTGGATCAACTGCCTACATCTGGCCTAGTACATGAGGAAAATAAATGTCTATCTTTTGTAAAAAGTCATTGAATTTGATGTCTACTTAAAACAAATATTCAACATACCAGAAGGAAGCTGCTCAAGTAACTATCAAAGTAAATATATGTAATTGACTTAGCAGACAAGCAGCAGATGCTGAGAGCACAGAAATTTCTGAATAGAAATCCAGTGATCCTTGTTATATTATGACCATTAACCAAATTTGGTGAAACTGTTGCCTCTGATCATTAAGAAAGCAAGTCAAGTGTCAGGAGAGTCTGTAGCTTTAGTGGAAATGATCAGAAAAATCCAGATTATTCGTGTATAATGGCTGACAGTTTGCAGCTTTTAAACAAGCCACAGAAGAAAAATAGAGAAACTCTGATGAGGGGGTTTCAAGCAGAGATGGAAAGAAATATTCTCTGATAGGGGAAACTCTCTTTTCCTGCATCCTTTAGTCTAAACAAACTACAATGTGAGTCAAGTATTTTTGAACTTCTCAATGTTGGAAAGCCAAGGTTGCTAAACCCTAAACACAATGAGATAAAACTGAGACATGAGTGTTTTTAGAGGGCCTTCTGTCTGACTCAAGTGATCTTGGCCAGACAATGGAACCTAATTCGGATCATAGATTAGATTGAACAGTGCTTTTCAATTCTTGTTGTTTCAGACAGCCTCAAGGTAGTAGCTATTAAATTGAGGGAAAGAAATGGGCCAGTTGCACAGGCCAATAGCTGAAAAAGATTTAGTTAGGTTTAAAAATCTATGACTAGACAAGATCCTTGGCTGTAGTTAATTTCACATGAAACTTACTGCAAGCAAATAGACTGTAAGTCTACTAGTTTTGAGGTATTTGTATTGGCAAAGACATTGCAAGTTTAAATTACAAATGTTTATGGTTAAATCTATGCCTGAGCCTCCAACCTGCAAAAGGAGATTGTGTAATCCCCCAAGGTTGCATACTCTCCAGTAAAACTTTATATGTTGCCAGAGACAACAGTAGATAAGAAAGAGTCCCCAAATCTCACAGAGGACCATGAATGAGGAAGTTCTTCACAAAAAGCAAAAACAGGTGTTAATCAAAATATTTATACTATTGCCTTGAAAGAGAATCTTCACAATTTCTGCTTCTTAGGACCTCAGTATTATTATTATGATTGCCCTATTTCCATTTGTCTTTTTTCAGGATGAAAGTTAGCCACTATCCTATTTCTTATCCACTACTGAATGTGGAAGGCAAGGATTATTGGTAATTGCCTCTTGTTATACCCAAAATTTAAAGCTCATATTTCTTATAAAACAATAGAACAAAAGGGAAAACAAAGCAATAAGGTAACAACACCCCATATATCAATTATATCACTCAACACTACTGGTCTGTATGCCTCACTCAAAAGGTATACACTGGCTGAATGGAGGAAAAAATACAATCCAAGTATCTGGTATCTCCAGGAAACACATCTACCCATAAGGGCTGACAGAGTATCAAGGTGAAGGGATGGAAAAAAATATTCCACACAAATGGAAAGCAGGTATAGCCATTCTCATATGAGACAAATTGACTTTAAATCAATAATGGTAAAGAAAGATAAAGATGGTCATGATATAATGATGAAGGGAGAAATTCAACAACTAAATATATACACACCTAACACAGGAGCTCCCAGATTCATAAAGCAAATTCTGCTGGATCTAAGCAAAGAGAGAAACATAGCACCATAATTGCTGGGAACTTCAACACCTCACTGACAGAGATGGATAGATCATTGAAGCAGAAAATAAATAAAGAAACACTGTACTTAAACAGGACTCCAGAACAAATGGACCTAACAGACATTTACAGAACATTCTATCCAAAAACTACAGAATGTACATTCTTCTCATCAGTACATGGGACATTCTCCAAGACTGATCATAGCTTAGGCACAAAACATGTCTAAACAAATTTAAAAAATCAAAATCATACCATGAATCTTCTCAGACCACAGTTGAATAAAACTAGAAATCAATTCCAAGAGAAACACTCAAATCCATACAAAGTCATGGAAATAAAAGAACCTGCTGCTGGATGATTATTGAGTTGATCATGAAATTAAGACGGAAATCAAAAGATTCCTTGAACTAAATCATAAAGGGAACACAAGCTATCAAAATCTATGGGATTCAGCAAAACCAGTCCTAAGAGGAAAATTTATAGCCTTAAATGCCTACAGCCAGAAGGCAGAAAGATCAAAAATTAACAACCAAATGTCACATCTCAAGGAACTATAAAAGGAAGAGCAAAGCTAACCCAAAGCCAGAGAAGAAAAGAAATAAAAAATTTCAGAGCAGAAAAAATTAAATGTAAAACAAACAAACAAAAATACAAAGGATCAACAAAACAAAAAGTTGTTTCTTTGGAAAGATAAACACAACCAATAGACCTCTTGCTATATTAACCAGGAACAGAAGAGAAAGGACCCAAATAAGCTGAATCAGAAATGAAAAAAAGAGATATTACAACTGATACCACAGAAAAACAAAATATCATCTGTGAGTACTACAGAAATCTCTATGTACATAGCTAGAAAATGTAGAAGAAATGGACAAATTCTTGGAAACACACACTATCCCCAGACTCAATCAGGAAGAACTAGAATTCCTGAACAGACCAATAATGAGCAGCAAGTTCAAAGCAGTAATAAAAAAAATTTCCTCACAAAAAAAGCCCCAGACCAGATGGATTCACAGCAGAATTCTACCAGAACTACAAAGAAGAGCCCGTACCCATACTACAGAAATTATCCACAATATCGAGAAGGAAGAAATCTTCCCCAACTCATTCTATGAAACCAGTTTTACATTTATACCAAAGCCAGGAAAGGACACAACAAAAAGGAAAACTACAGACCAGTATCTTACATGGATACAGATGCAAAAATCTTCAGTAAAATACTAACAAACAAATTCAACAGCACAACAAAAAAATAATCCACCGTGACCAATGAGCTTCATCTCAGTGATACAAGGATGGTTCAACATACATAAATCATTAAAGATGATTCACCACATAAACAGAGGCAAAAACAAAGACCATATGATCGTCTAAACAGATGTATAAAAAGCATACAACAAAATCCAGCATACTTGCATGATAAAAACCCTCAATAAACTAAACATAGAAATAATATATCTCAAAATTATAAAAGCCATATATGACAAATCCACAGCCAACATCATACTGAATGGGGAAAAGTTGAAAGAATTTCCCCTAATAACTGAAACAAGACAGGAGTACCCACTGTCACCACTATATTCAACATAATACTGGAAGTCCTAGCCAGAGCAATCAAGAGAAAGAAATAAAGAGTATCCAAATTGGGAAAGAGGACGTCAAACTATCACTTTTCACTGACAATATGATCTTGCATATAAAATATCTCAAAGATTCCACCAAAAGAATACTACAATTGTTAAATAAATTCAGCAAAGTCTCAGGTTATAAAATCAATGTATGCAAATCATTAGCATTTCTGTATACTAATAACAGTCAAGCTGAGAGTCAAATCAAAGGCTCAATACCACTCTCAATAGCTACAAAGAAAATAAAATACTTAGGAATATACTTAACCAAGGAGGTGAAAGATCTCTACAAGAAGAACTACAAAACACTGAGGAAGGAAATTGCAGATGGTGTAAACAAATGGAAAAACATATCATTCTCATGGATTGGTAGAATCAACATTGTTAAAATGGCCATACTGCCCAAAGTGATTTACAGATTCAATGCAATCCCCATTAAAATACCAACATTATGTTTCACATATCTAGAAAAAAATAATTCTATACTTTGGAAACAAAAAAACAGCCTGCATAGCCAAAGCAACCTTAATCAAAAAGAACAAATCTGGACGCATCACATTACCTGACTTCAAATTGTCCTACAAGGCTATAGTAACCAAAACAGCATAGTATTGGTACAAAAATGGAGACACAGACCAATGGAACAGAACAGAGAAACCAGATATAAAACCATCTAGCTACAACCAAGTGATCTTCAACAAAGCATACAACAACAAACACTGGGGAAAAAAGCCCTGTTCAACAAATGGTGCTGGGAAAATTGGCTAGCCACATGCAGAAAAATGAAACTGGACCTCTATCTCTCACAACTTACAAAAATTAAGTCCAGGTGGATAAAAAATTTAAATGTAAATATGAAGCCATAAGAATTCTAGAAGGAAAATGTAGCAAAAACTCTTCTAGACATCAGTCTAGGCAAAGAATTTGTGACTTAGACACCAAAGGCAACTGCAGCAACAACAAATATAAATAAATGTGACTCAATGAAATTAAGAAGCTTCTACACATCAAAAGAACTAGACAATAGAACAAATAGACAACCTCCAGAATGAGAGAAAATGTTCACAAACTATATATCCCATAAAGGGCTAATATCCATAATCTACAAAGAACTCAAACAAGTAAACACGAAAAAAACACACAACCTATTAAAATGTGGGCAAAGGATATGAACAGAAATTTTTCAAAAGAAGATAAACAAACGGCAACAAACATGTGAAAATATGCTCAACATCACTAATCTCCAGGGAAATGCTAATTAAAACCACAATTAGATATCACCTTACCCCTATCAAAAAACAGATGCTGGGGTGAATTCAGAGAGAAAGGAAAGCTTCTACATTGTTGGTGGGACTACAAATTTGTACAACCTCTATGGAAAACAGTAGGAGAGTCCTCAAAGAACTAAAAGAAGACCTACCATTCGATCCAGCAATCCTACTACTGGGTATCTACTGAAAGGAAAATAAGTGATTTTATCAAAAAGACACCTGTGCTCAAATGTTTATTGCAGTAAAATTCACAATTGCAAAGACATGCAATCAACCTAAGTGCCCATCAATTCAAGAATTGGTTAACAAAATGTGGTATGTGTGTGTGTGTGTCTACACACACACCATGGAATACTACTCAGCCTTAAAAAGAAATTAATTAATGTCTTCTATAGCAATTTGGATGGAACTGGAGACCATTATCCTAAGTTAAGCATATCAAGAATAGAAAAACAAACACCACATGTATGGTCTAATAATTTGGAACTGATTGATGGGCACACATGGGCACAGAGAGAAATTAAAGTCATTGGAAATCAAAACGTGGGGAGGTGGGTAGAGTGGAGGACTAAAAACCTACCTAACAGGTACAACAATCACTATTTGGGTGATGGGCACAAAATGGTTGGGGACTGCTGCTCTAGTTAATAAACTTTTCCTATGGGGGTGCAGGTAAACCATTTTGATTCTCGTATATATGCAACTGGAACTAGACAATTAACTAAATGGCTAGCAGATGGTGGGAGTCAGATTTCTCGCTCTTGGAACACTAGTTTGGGATAAGCAGGGGGAGGAGGCTAGAGTAATGTGGTTATGGATTGGAGTTTGAGACACCAGCATGCACTCAATGTTTAGCTTAATATAGCTACAGATGGATACTCCCTTAGGCCATTTGGACAACAAAATACACTAAACTGGGTAGCTTATAAATAATAGAAATTTATCTCTTACAGTTTTGGAGGCTGGGAAATCCAAGATTAAAGGGCTAGGATGATCATGGTGAGGGCCACATCCAGGTTGCAGACTGCCAACTTCTCACTGTGTCCTCACATGGTGGAAGGGTCAAAGCAGTGCTCTAGGACCTCTTTTATAAGGGAACTAACTCTGTTCATAAGGGCTCTGTTCTCATGAGCTAATCACTTCCCAAAGGCTCCACAATGTAATACCATCACCTTGCTGATTAGGATTCAATATATGAATTTTGGAAGGACACAAACATTGAGACCATAGCAGCTACATATAAAAATATTTGTACAACAAATTATTATACACACATAATTTCCTTTACTTTGTCATCTGGAAGGCTTAGAAGCAATGACATCCCAGTGGCAAGGAGCACACGAAGCAGCCCAAGGTCACCACATGAGCTGCATGCCCATCACTCCAACAGTACCCAATTCCATTGCCCCCTTCCCTACCTTTCTTCCCTTAAGCTACAGGGTTCATGTCTATAATACATCAATGATAAACAAGATGGCTTTGTGTGTTTCTCCTCCCAAACAAAACTTGATATTAAAATGAAATTTTCAGTATTTTATCCAAAGGCACACTAGGACTTTTATGATATGAATGATGGAAACACTACTTTTGAGCTGGATAAAGAGAGGGAATTCTCAATATCCTTAAGTCATACTACTTCCAAATTTCACAGATCTTACTTTGGCTTTAAGACACATTTTATAAAATAGTCTACATATAAAATGTTGGGCCCGCCATAATGAATAGTAAGAAATAGTACATATAATATTTTTAAATGAAATTATAACATAGTGATAACACTATTATCTATATTTTATTAAACTCAGCATGTACTAAATCTTTTCTAAACTCATTACGTATATAATCACTTTGAATTCTTGCATAAATTCTGTTTTTTATAATTATTTATAATTTTTTTTAATGAATGTAACTGAGCACTCACAAACTTAATACTCACAAATCCTGTATAATATTGTGCCATTAGTCCCATCTCCAACTGACAGATGAAGGCATTGCGACTTAAGAAGATTAAGTAAGTTGCCTAAGGATCATGTGATTTATTGATGGTAGAAATGGGATTAAAACACACATCTCATGTCAAAGCCCAGGCTCTTTACCTTTACTCCATGCTGTCCCCATAAATCATAAACAGCATCTTCAGTAAATAGTGTTCTGATGCTCAAAGGAAAACAAAGATGGAAGGAAAGAAAAAGAGAGAGAAGGAAGGGGGGAAAGACAGAGAGACAAGGGAAGGAGAAAGACAAAGGGAAAGAGAGAAGGAAGGAAGGAAGAGAGGGAGGGAGGGAAAGTGGGAAGAGAAAGAGGGAGGAAGGAGGAAGCAGAGAGGAAATGAGGAGGGAAGGAAATGAAGACAGGAGAGAGAGAAACAGGGGGCAAAAGAGAGAGAAATGGGGCAAAAGAGAGAGAAAGAAAGAGAGAGTTCTTTGTATATAATATTTTTCATATTACTCCCTACTATCTTGTTTTTACAAATAATGTGGACTGTGTGCGATAATGTATTCGGCAGAGGTGAACTTTGGCTAAGTTTAGTTTGAATAAAGACAGACTCTATATTTTATTCCTTGACTCACTACTGACTCATTGCATTTAATAGGATAAAGTCGCTTCAATTTTGGGAGCCTTGAATTTGACCGCAATAAAATGAGGAGGTTGCACTGTATCTAATTTCTAAGGTCACCTCACATTTTCAAAGGGTACAGTCCATGAAATTCTAATTCTGTATGTATGGTACACCTGAATAGACATCATCTGATGGGGGAAATTGTGAGGTTATCACTCTTTTAGTATTCTGCCTTCCTGTATGCATGCAGGAAGTTCCTACAGATTCCCTGTCCCCATTGATGCAGGGTGCAGTGTTCAGCAGAGGGCAGTGGAACTCTAACAATAAAGAGAGAATTCTAGCACTGGCACTGCACAGGTTGCATCTGTATAATTATCACTGCATAGATTTCTTTGCTTGCTTAATTTTTAAAAAAATTAAGTACAAACATATAGGCATACATGTCTTCAGTGAGTAATTAGAAGTTAGTTATGATTATTATTACAAATATTTTGGTGTAGCATTTTCCAAAACAGGTAACTAAAAACAAAAATGAAAAGACTATTTATCCAGCTTGCTGTTGTAGAACTCAATAAAGATTAAATTCCTTTTTAAAGACATCAAATTATTTCAATTAAAATGAGAATAATGAAATTGGTTGTTTTCATCAAATAAGGAAATGAGAATGTTCACATTAGTAAAGAAATATACAAATACTTACACAGAGTTTAAAACTCAGAACCAGCTTATCTCTTGCTGGGAATTTTTTTTAAGGTTTTCCTTTCATTTCATATCATCTATGAAGAACTAAAAATGAACGAACAAAAAAGGAAAACCATTTCAGGGCTATATACCAGAGAACTTAACAACTCTATAAAGGTGTTGCAAGTAAATTTTGGGAAATTATTGGTTATTCCCATTTTATTGTTTGTTTTACAGCTTTATTGAGATTTAATTTACATGCAGTAAAAGGATGTACATACAGTAAAAGAATGTAGTTCCATAAATGTATTCACCCAAGTAAAGAACGTCTGAATAAAATTGTAGAACATTTCTATCACCCCAGAATGGAATCATAGGATGCACACTCTTTTGTGACTTCTTTTGCTAAGCATAATGTTTTTGAGATTTAGGTTGTATCAAGATTTTGTTCCTATGTATGGTTGACAAATATTCCTTTATATGAATATACCACAGTTTGTTTATCTACTCACCTGTTGTTGAATATTTGGATTGTTTCAGTTTGGGGTTACTGTGATTCAGGGTTCCAGGAACATTTACACCATTATCATTTATCTTGGTTGGACATAGATTTTCATATCTTTTGGGTAGATATCTGGAAATAGAATCACTGGGTCTTATGGAAAGAGTTTCTAACTTTATTAGAAACTGCCCAGTTGTTTTTGTTTTGTACTACTTTTCATCCCCACAAGCAATGCATTAGAATTCCAGTTGCCCCACATTCTCAGGGACACTTGGTACTGATAACCAATTTTACTTTTAGCCACTCTAGTATGTGTTGGTGGCATTTCATTATGTAATGAAATTACACTGATTTCTTTAGTAATTCCTTGATTAATGACATTATACATATTTTCATTATGGCCGTTTGCTTACCTTCTTTTGTGAAGTGTCTGTTCAAATCATTTGCATAGTGGTTTTTTTTTTAGTTTGGGCTATTTGTCTTCTTATTGAACTGTAAGAGTTCTTTATGTATTCTGTACACATGCTAATAAATTAATATTGTGAATTTTTATATGTGTATATTCTGGATACAAGTTCTTTTTAATTTGTAAGTATCATTAATATTTTCTCCCAGTCTGGTAACATGACTTTTTCATTTTCTTAAAAGTATCTTAAAAAGAACAGAAATTAATAATTTTGATGAAGTATAATTTATGAAATTTTTCTTTTTTGTTCTTGCTTTTTGGTGGTGATATGATCAGTTAGTGCCAATTTGATGGTGAGTACATGTGGAGGTTATTCCTCCGATCTTGTGATAGCTCACTGCGGATAATGGGTTGAAGCTCAATCCAGGAAAATATACAAAGTGCTAGATCACTGTCGTTTCTTATAATTGAGTAATATTCCATTGTATACATATACCACATTTTAATAATCCACTCATAAATTGATGGGCACTTAGATTGTTTCCACATCCTTTCAATAGTGAATTGTGCTGCCATAAACATTTGGGTGCAGATGTCTTTATTACAGAACGTCCTTTGCTCTTTTGGGTAGATGACTAATAGTGCTATTGCTGGATTGAATGGTATTTCTATTTTTAGCTCTTTGAGGTATCTCCAAATTCTTTTCCACAGAGGTTGCACTAATTTGCAGTCACACCAAGAGTGTAAGAGTGTTCCTGTCTCTCCACATCCTTGCCAGCATTTGTTGTTTTGGGATTTTTTTGATAGAGGCCAATCTCACTGGGGTTAGGTGATATCTCATTGTGGTTTTGATTTGCATTTCTCTAATGATTGGAGATGTTTTAGCAAATCAAATTCAGCAGCACATCAAAAAAATAATTTACTGTGACCAGGTGGGCTTTATTCCAGGGATGGAAGGCTGGTTCAACATACACAAATCTATTAATGCAATTCACTTCGTAAATAAAAGCAAGAACAAAGACCATATGATTCTTTCAATAGATGCAGAAAAAGCATTTGACAAAGTCCAGCACACCTTTATGATAAAAACTCTTAACAAAATAGGCATAGACGGGTCATACCTTAAAATCATCAAGTCCATTTATGACAAATCCACAGCCAATATCATACTGAATGAGGAAAAATTGAAACCATTCCCACTTAGAACCGGAACCAGACAAGTTTGCCCACTATCTCCACTTCTATTCATCATAGTGCTGGAAGTCCTTGCTAGAGCAATTAGACAAGAGAGGGATATTAAGGGTGTCCTGATGGGGGCAGATGAGATCAAACTCTCGCCCTTTGCCGATGACATGATATTGTATCTAGAAAACCCCAAGGATTCAACCAAGAGACTCCTAGAATTGATAAATGAATTCAGTAAAGTCTCAGGATACAAAATCAATACACACAAATCAGAGGCATTCATATACGCCAATAACAGTCAAGCCAAAATTCAAATCAAAAACGCAGTGTCTTTTACAGTAGCCTCAAAGAAAATTAAATATCTAGGAATATATTTAACGAAAGAGGTGAGAGACATATACAGGGAGAACTATGAGACACTAAGAAAAGAAATTATAGAAGATGTAAACAGATGGAAAAATCTACCTTGCTCATGGATTGGTAGAATCAATATCATTAAAATGTCCATACTACCTAAAGTGATTTACAGAATTAATGCAGTCCCTATCAAAGTACCATCATCATTCTTTACAGATCTAGATTATTGTTGATCATTGTTGATCATTGTTGCACCAAGCAGCAAGTCTGAAGAATAAATGAAATTTGGGCACACAAGGACTGGGTAAACTTATTGGTCTAAAGATACCAGATTACCCTGCCAAGCAAGGGTCTTCAAAACTATTTTGAAGAAAACCACATTATTCATAAAAGAATGAGATCTCTACTCAAAATCTTAAGGCAAAAAGCTGAATTTATTGCCTACTTAAGTAAAAAAGAGCTATGTTGATCAAATATATGTAGCCTCATTGCACATTGCAAACTGCTAATTTTATGCAGGGCTTTGGGGAAGAGATTGATTCAGGTTGCATTTGTATGGGAACAAAAGTGGATTTATATCAGCTGTAGAATCATATTTTGTGTTGGTTACAGAAGCATGTTTTGTGTTGGTTGCAGAGGCAGGAGAGAATTGTCAATCTTAGAAGCATAGCTTAATATTTTTCAAAGATAGTAGTAGTTCAATGTCAGCCTTAGAAGCATGTTCACCAGAGTAAGTTGACTGTCAATTGGATGACTTTCAAGGCACGAACTTATTACTAATTGATTGGCCTTCAGAGACATATTCACTGAAGCAAATTGTCATTGCTCAATTAGAAAGATTTA